>NC_091977.1:515851295-517201843 GCF_044704955.1 Pristiophorus japonicus | reverse complement strand
GAGCGGGCGGAGGGGAGCGGGCGGAGGGGAGCAGGGGGGGAGGAGGAGCGGGCGGAGGGGAGCAGGGGGGGGGGAGGAGCGGGCGGAGGGGAGCAGGGGGGGAGGAGCGGGCGGAGGGGAGGAGGAGAGGGCGGAGGGGAGCGGGGGGGGAGGAGCGGGCGGAGGGGAGGAGTGGGCGGAGGAGCGGGCGGAGGGGAGGAGAGGAGGAGCGGGCGGAGGGGAGGAGCGGGCGGAGGAGAGGGCGGAGGGGGAGGAGAGGGCGGAGGGGAGCGGAGGGGGAGGAGAGGAGGAGCGGGCGGAGGGGAGGAGCGGGCGGAGGGGGGAGGAGCGGGCGGAGGGGAGCAGGGGGGGAGGAGCGGGCGGAGGGGAGCAAGGCGGGAGGAGCGGGCGGAGGGGAGCAAGGGGGGAGGAGCGGGCTGGAGGGGGAGGAGCGGGCGGAGGGGAGCGGGGGGGGGAGGAGCGGGCTGGAGGGGAGCGGGGGGGGAGGAGCAGGGGGGGGAGGAGCGGGCGGAGGGGAGCGGGCGGAGGGGAGCAGGGGGGGAGGAGGAGCGGGCGGAGGGGAGCAGGGGGGGGGGGGGAGGAGCGGGCGGAGGGGAGCGGGGGGGAGGAGCGGGCGGAGGGGAGGAGGAGAGGGCGGAGGGGAGCGGGGGGGGAGGAGCGGGCGGAGGGGAGGAGTGGGCGGAGGAGGGGAGGAGAGGAGGAGCGGGCGGAGGGGAGGAGCGGGCGGAGGGGAGGAGCGGGCGGAGGGGGAGGAGAGGGCGGAGGGGAGCGGAGGGGGAGGAGAGGAGGAGTGGGCGGCGGGGAGGAGCGGGCGGAGGGGGGAGGAGCGGGCGGAGGGGAGCAGGGGGGGAGGAGCGGGCGGAGGGGAGCAAGGGGGGAGGAGCGGGCGGAGTGGAGCAGGGGGGGAGGAGCGGACGGAGGGGAGCAGGGGGGGAGGAGCGGGCGGAGGGGAGCAGGGGGGGGAGGAGCGGGCGGAGGGGAGCAGGGGGGGAGGAGCGGGCGGAGGGGAGGGGAGGAGCGGGCGGAGGGGAGCGGGGGGGGGGAGGAGCGGGCGGAGGGGAGCAGGGGGCGGGGGGGGAGGAGCGGGCGGAGGGGGATTGGGTAGGACATCAGAGTTGGTTCTATCAACGAAAAAGGTGATTACAGTCTAAAGAAGTACTGTTGCTATAAAGATACTAACTTGACCGTAAATGTTTTGCGGGTCTCTGCTCGTAATGCAACATTCTTACTTTTGGCTGAAGCAGGATTACAATAAACATCAAAAACAACACTAGAGTTTCCACACCACCCGTATGATCGTAATCAGCATCCTTTTAAAGTTCTTAAAGTTATCAAAGTGACACTGAAAACCAATATCCAGAAACTATCTGTTAAGGGATAAGATATTTCCCAACATAGTTTGTGTAAAATCATTAAAAATTAAACTACTAAAGCAACAATCTGCTCACGGACAACAAATAGACATTAAAGATTTTATGAGATATTTATTGACTATGCGGGAGGCAGAACGATTTCTCATTGGAGTTCCATCAATCCTGTTCCACATACAATGTTCTAATTTAATTTCCAGAGTATTTCAATTTCAAGTCCAGTATTAACTTCATGCACCATAATAAATGGCTCATAAATCATAGTACATACATCTCTGTGTCCATTGCTTGCAGCATCATGCAGTGGAGTATCATTATCAAGACCCTGGGTGTTCACATCTGCTCCTGCCAGTATCAGCTGTTTAGCAACTTCATAGTAACCCAAGTTGCAGGCTTCATGTAGTGGGGTCCAGCCTTGGGTAACATAGGGAACAAGCAAAAAAAACCCCAGCACAATTATTTATTTCAACCTACCTTAATGGATTAAAAAAAAAACAACATTAAGCTGAAAGTTCCTTATCTCAATCACTGACTTCCAGAATCCAGTGCTATGCATGAAATAAATTCTAATTATTTAACTCGAAGAATAACGGCAAAGATTACAAAAAATGATTTAATCTGTGCAATGGATTTTTTTGGATGGAGAAAAATCTTAATATTTACCACACATAGGATGCCATTTGGTCTGCTGTACCTGTGCCATTGTTAGCTCTTCAAATATCCATTAAAAAAAACGCTGTTTACAGACTCTGCCTCAATAGTTACTTGTGGCGAAGCATGCCATATTCTAGTAAATCTTTATGAAACAAATTCTTCTAAGACCCCCTTTATTCTTGTAATAATCCAGAGTCTGAGCCCCTTGGTGCTAGTTCACCAACCATAGAAATAGCTTTTATTTAAAAAAAACCAAATGCATCACATATTCAAATACATTTTGTTATGACTTTTGTACCCATATTGTCTATCAAGAACTTAAAAAACCTAGTTCCCCAATTATTCCTACTTAAGTTCTTTATAATTCCTTTAGCATCTGGAGATAAAATCTGTTGCCATTTCACGTAGGGGAGGAAGAGTGAAGAATCGTGAGGGACAAAGTCAGTTGAAGATGTTTTAAAGCTTTTTATCATCACAATACTAGCCATATGACAGTCTCCCAACTCATGTATAAAAGAACAGAGTAAGAAATTATACAACGCTCCATATTCCTTTGATTCTGGTGCAATGGGAGGATGGAAGCTTAAAACCTACAAATGTTAAAGGTCAATCACTGAAATTCAGAATCTCTGGGACTTGTGGTCGAACTCTAGCCACTCTGAAATCACAAGTCCCAATGAAGGAGGCTGTCAATGGCTGGGGAGGTATTTTGTAATCTTTCTTCTCTGATTCATACAACTACAACGTTATTTGGGTAAAGGCTCCTCGGGCTTTACCATGGAGGTTTGGCTATACTCCTGATGACCAGAAGGGGTTGAGGAATAGTTCCAAATAGAATCACCAGCTGAACAAAACTCTTCAGACATCTGCGCTCTCAATCTGGAAGTTGGATGACATCCACTCTGCATTGGGTCCTTGAGTAAACATAAATGAAATGTAACTATGGGAGAATTAAATTCTCCAATAGCCTGCAGAGGGTGCAGTGGAGATGTCCAGGAAAGAAAGGAGACCTAAAAACATTTTTACTTTTCCTTCAAAAGAAATTCCAAGCCCATTTCAGCGGTCGGTTTGCATTGCAGATGCCCCATTAACTGTGCACCTGGGAGAGTACTTGGTGTTGGCCACTACCACCTGCTACCTAGGTGTACTGTATTATGAATACAATAAGTTCCATAATTGCTTGAGGGAAGTGGTGAGCATTTCTATTGTTGTTTTGCATCCAAAGGATGCTCCTTTTTCTTTAGTCAATGCAGATGGGAATTTCACAAATGCTGACTGGAAAAAAGCCACTTCCAGTCAGAGAGAAACTAATGGAGTTCACACCATTGGACAAGACCTACATATAGTGCTAACGTGCATTCTCATTGCTGCCACTATACAGCAAATCAGGCTTAAAGAGTGTGACATCTAGGACGAGCCACCCGTGCGAAGAAGCCTGGGCAATGCCTCCCTTAGTGTTTGGTATGAAGTTCAATGGTGCCAAATAATAGATTGGTGGAGCACCCAAAGAAATGAAGCCAATTATTACCACTGGCAGGATAAAAGTGAATCGGTGTGCGGCCTTCATAAATCCCTGGAAGATGCCAGCTCAAAAAAATGATTCGACTATCACAGGGAAGAAGGGTAGCTGCTCTATAGGCTCTACAAGAAAGACTTTCAAGCCCTTGGGATTTAAGCACTTTACCAAAAATGCTAGGACATTCAGTCATCAATCTGTGTCATAGTGCACATTAAAAAAGTGGTTGGACACAAGAACATAAACAAACTTCTGAATAAAAATGGGTAGAATGCACTGTGAAAAAAATGTACTGTTCTTCATCTGAAGAGAATACAACAACTCTCTAAAAGGCACGAGTAGATGTTAGAAAACTAACAAGGAAAGAGCAGGTGCAACAGCCCAAATAAAGTGCTGAATGGGAAGGGCATGTAAATGATGTCAGGACAAAAAAAATGTCTTCAAGTGATTGTGGGGTCCTTGGAGACTATTTCCCCAATCAGCCACTCAGGTCTACTCTTGTTGAAACATGCAGGAATAAAGAATTATGATTTAAATATTTAATATTTATGAGTTAATACTTTATGGGGGACATTAAATCATGCTTGACAAACCTTCTAGAATTTTTTGAGGATGTTTCCAGTGGAGTGGACAAGGGAGAACCAGTTGATGTGGTGTATTTAGACTTTCAGAAGGCTTTCGACAAGGTCCCACACAAGAGATTAATGTGCAAAATTAAAGCACATGGGATTGGGGGAAGTGTGCTGACGTGGATTGAGAACTGGTTGTCAGACAGGAAGCAAAGAGTAGGAGTAAATGGGTACTTTTCAGAATGGCAGGCAGTTACTAGTGGGGTACCACAAGGTTCTGTGCTGGGGCCCTAGCTGTTTACATTGTATATTAGTGATTTAGACGTGGGATTAAATGTAGTATCTCCAAATTTGCAGATGACACGAAGTTGGGTGGCAGTGTGAGCTGCGAGGAGGATGCTATGAGGCTGCAGAGTGACTTGGATAGGTTAGGTGAGTGGGCAAATGCATGGCAGATGAAATATAATGTGGATAAATGTGAGGTTATCCACTTTGGTGGTAAAAACAGAGAGCCAGACTATTACCTGAATGGTGAAAGATTAGGAAAAGGGGAGGTGCAACGAGACCTGGGTGTCATGATACATTGAAGATTGGCCTGCAGGTACAGCAGGCGGTTAAGAAAGCAAATGACATGTTGGCCTTCTTGCGAGAGGATTTGAGTACAGGGGCGGGGAGGTGTTACTACAGTTGTACAGGGCCTTGATGAGGCCACACCTGGAGTATTGTGTACAGTTTTGGTCTCCTAATCTGAGGAAGAACATTCTTGCTATTGAGGTAGTGCAGCGAAGGTTCACCAGACTGATTCCCGGGATGGCGGGACTGACACATCAAGAAAGACTGGATCAATTGGGCTTGTATTCACTGGAGTTCAGAAGAAACGTTTAAAATTCTGACTGGTTTAGACAGGTTAGATTCAGGAAGAATGTTCTCAATGTTAGGGAAGTCCAGAACCAGGGGTCACAGTCTAAGGATAAGGGGTAAGCCATTTAGGACCGAGATGAGGAGAAACTTCTTCACCCAGAGAGTGGTGAACCAGTGGAATTCTCTACCACAGAAAGTTGTTGAGGCTAATTCACTAAATATATTCAAAAAGGAGTTAGATGTAGTCCTTACTACTAGGGGGATCAAGGGGTATGGCGAGAACGCAGGAATGGGGTACTGAAGTTGCATGTTCAGCCATGAACTCATTGAATGGCAGTGCAGGCTCGAAGGGCCGAATGACCTTCTCCTGCACTTATTTTCTTTGTTTCTATGTTTCTAAATCAGTTTCTGCACTAGTGACAAATATTGGAGTGTCTTTCACGACTGATAACATCTTCATCACACAATTTACAATAGCGAAATTCATTGGTCGGATATAAATCTGGAAAATTAGCTTACCATCTAGTTCTGCTTAAATTGGTTATACTATTTTACCAAATTGCATTCACATTAGGAATAATGTAACAGATAATATATCTCTGACCCAAGACTTTCCCCAGCACCCCCCCCCCCCCGCCCCCACTGAATATTTGCCAATTTCCTCACCCATCCACCTCCTTAAAGAAGCTGGTTGCTTTTCCATGGGAGCAGCACCATCCATGTGCAGGAATCTGTATTATGAGCAATGGGAACACTGGCTGATTTGTTTCCTCCCTAATAAAGGGGCAGAGAGGTCAAATGCTATTCTGAGATCAGGTAACTCAACACAGACTAGAAATTTAACTTTGGATCTTCCAGCCAAGCATGGCTCAGCTACTACCGAGATAAGTCGGAGAGGCGGAGCAGCAGCGTGGGCGAGGCCTATAAAGGCCCAGCGGGAGTCTGGAGATTGGCGGCAGTCGGAGAGGAGGAGCAGCAGCGTGGGCGAGGCCTATAAAGGCCCAGCCGGTGCAGCTGCAGCAGGGAAGGCAAAAAAGTAGAAAGAAATCGAAAGGTGACATCACAGCCAAGGAGGTAAGTGATTGGTAAGTAGTTTTTCTATATCAATAAGTAACCTTTAGCATTGTTGTTGCCAAATTAAGTTTATCTAGGGGTTAAGTCATGACAGGACAGTTCGGACACGTGTTATGCTCCTCCTGTACTATGTGGGAAGTCAGGGACGCTCCCAGTGTCCCTGACGACTACGTTTGCGGGAAGTGCATCCGCCTACAGCTCCTGACGGACTGCATTTACTGGAGCTGTGGGTGGATTCACTCTGGAGCATGCACGATGCTGAGAATGACGTGAATAGCACGTTTAGTGAGTTGGTCTGACCGCAGGAAAAGGTTACTCAGACAGATAGGGAATGGATGACCAACAGGAAGAGCAGTGCAAGGAAGGTAGTGCAGGGGTCCCCTGCGATAATCCCCCTGCAAAACAGATACACCGCTTTGGGTACTGTTGAGGGGGATGACTCACCAAGGGAGGGCAGCAGCAGCCAAGTCCATGGCATCGTGGGTGGCTCTGCTGCACAGGAGGGCAGGAAAAAGAGTGAGAGCGCGAAAGTGATACGGGATTCAGTTGTAAGGGGAATAGATAGACGTTTCTGCGGCTGCAACCGAGACTCCACGATGGTATGTTGCCTCCCTGGTGCAAGGGTCAAGGATGTCTCGGAGCTGGTGCAGGGCATTCTGAAAAGGGAGGGGGAACAGCCAGTTGTTGTGGTGCATATAGGTTAAAAAAATGGAATGAGGTCCTACAGCCTCAAAATACAGGGGAGCCAATTTAAAACCGAGTTGAGAAGGAATTTCTTCTCGTAGAGGGTTGTGAATCTGTGGAATTCTCTGCCCAAGGAAGCAGCAGTTGAGGCTAGCTCATTGATTGTATTCAAATCACAGATAGATAGATTTTTAACCAATAAGGTAATAAAGGGTTACGGGGAGCGGGCGGGTAAGTGGAGCTGAGTCCACGGCCAGATCAGCCATGATCTTGCTGAATGTCGGAGCAGGCTTGAGGGGCTAGATGGCCTACTCCTGTTCCTAATTCTTATGTTCTTATGTTCTTAAGACGAATTTAGGGAGCTAGGAGCTAAATTAAAAAGTAGGACCTCAAAAGTAGTAATCTCAGGATTGCTATCAGTGCCACGTGCTAGTCAGAGTAGGAATCGCAGGATAGCTCCGATGAATACGTGGCTTGAGGAGTGCTGCAGCAGGGAGGGATTCAAATTCCTGGGACATTGGAACCGGTTCTGGGGGAGGTAGGTCCAGTACAAACCGGATGATCTGCACCTGGGCAGGACTGGAACCAATATCCTAGGGAGAGTGTTTGCTACTGCTGTTGGGGAGGAGTTAAACTAATACGGCAGGGGGATGGGAACCTATGCAGGGAGACAGAGGGAAATAAAATGGGAGCAGAAGCAAAAGATAGAAAGGGGAAAAGTAAAAGTGGAGGGCAGAGAAACCTAAGGCAAAAAGCAAAAAGGGCCTCATTGCAGCAAAATTCTAAAGGGGCAAAGTGTGTTAGAAAGACAAGCCTGAAGGCTCTGTGCCTCAATGCGAGGAGCATTCGGAATAGGGTGGACGAATTAACTGCGCAGATAGCAGTTAACGGGTATGATGTAATTGGCATCACAGAGACATGGCTCCAGGGTGACCAAGGCTGGGAACTCAACATCCAGGGGTATTCAACATTTAGGAAGGATAGACAGAAAGGAAAAGGAGACAGGGTGGCATTGCTGGTTAATGAGGAAATTAATGCAATAGTAAGAAAGGACATTAGCTTGGATGATGTGGAATCGGTATGGGTAGAGCTACAGAATACCAAGAGGCAGAAAATGCTAGTGGGATTGGGTACAGACCACCAAACAGTAGTAGTAAGGTTGGGGACAGCATCAAACAAGAAATAAGGGATGCATGCAATAAAGGTACAGCAGTTATCATGGGTGACTTTAATCTACATATTGATTGGGCTAACCAAACTGGTAGCAATGCAGTGGAGGAGGATTTCCTGGAGTGTATTGGGGATGGTTTTCTAGACCAATATGTCAAGGAACCAACCAGGGAGCTGGCCATCCTAGACTGGGTGATGTCTATAATGAGAAAGGACTAATTAGCAATCCTGTTGTGCGAGACTCCTTGGGGAAGAGTGACCATAACATGGTAGAATTCTTTATTAGGATGGAGAGTGACACAGTTAATTCAGAAACTAGAGTCCTGAACTTAAGGAAAGGTAACTTTGATGGTTTGAGGCATGAATTTGCTGGAGTAGACTGGCAAATGATACTTAAAGGGTTGACGGTGGATAGGCAATGGCAAAGATTTAAAGATCACATGGATGAACTTCAGCAATTGTACATCCCTGTCTGGAGTAAAAATAAAACAGGGAAGGTGGCTCAACTGTGGCTAACAAGGGAAATTAAAGATAGTGTTAAATCCAAGGAAGAAGCATATAAATTGTCTAGAAAAAGCAGCAAACCTGAGGACTGGGAGAAATTTAGAATTCATCATAGGAGGACAAAGGGTTTAATTAAGAGGGGGAAAAGAGAGTGCGAGAGGAAGCTTGCCGGGAATATAAAAACTGACTGCAAAAGCTTCTATTGATATGTGAAGAGAAAAAGATTAGTGAAGACAAATGTTGGTCCCTTGCAGTCGGATTCAGGTGAATTTATAATGGGGAACAAAGAAATGGCAGACCAATTGAACAAATACTTTGGTTCTGTTTTCACGAAGGAAGACACAAATAACCTTCCGAAAGTACTAGGGCACCGAGGGTCTAGTGAGAAGGAGGAACTGAAGGATATCCTTATTAGGCAGGAAATTGTGTTAGGGAAATTGATGGGATTGAAGGCCGATAAATCCCCGGAGCCTGATAGTCTGCATCCCAGAGTACTTAAGGAAGTGGCCCTAGAAATAGTGGATGCATTGGTGATCATTTTCCAACAGTCTATCGACTCGGGACTGGCGGGTAGCTAATGTAACACCACTTTTTAAAAAAAGGGAGGGCGAGAGAAAGCGGGTAATTATAGACCGGTTAGCCTGACATCAGTGGTGGGGAAAATGTTGGAATCAATTATTAAGGATGAAATAGCATCGCATTTGGAAAGCAGTGACAGGATTGGTCGCAGTCAGCATGGATTTATGAAGGGGAAATCATGCTTGACAAATCTTCTGGAATGTTGTGAGGATGTAACTAGCAGAGTGGACAAGGGAGAACCAGTGGATGTGGTGTATTTGGACTTTCAAAAGGTTTTTAACAAGGTCCCACACAACAGATTGGTGTGCAAAATCAAAGCACATGGTATTGGGGGTAATATACTGACGTGGATAGAGAACTGGTTGGCAGACAGGAAGCAGAGAGTCGGGATAAACGGGTCCTTTTCAGAATGGCAGGCAGTGACTAGTGGAGTGCCGCAGGGCTCAGTGCTGGGACCCCAGCTCTTTACAATATACATCAATGATTTGGATGAAGGAATTGAGTGTAATATCTCCAAGTTTGCAGATGACACTAAACTGGGTGGCGGTGTGAGCTGTGAGGGGGACGCTAAGAGGCTGCAGGGTGACTTGGACAGGTTAGGTGAGTGGGCAAATTCATGACAGATGCAGTATAATGTGGATAAATGTGAGGTTATCCACTTTGGGGTAAAAACACAAAGACAGTATATTATCTGAATGGTGGCAAATTAGGAAAAGGGGAGGTGCAACGAGACATCGGTGTCATGGTTCATCAGTCATTGAAAGCTGGCATGAAGGTGCAGCAGGCAGTAAAGAAGGCAAATGGTATTTTGGCCTTCATAGTTAGGGGATTTGAGTATAGGAGCAAGGAGGTCTTACTGCAGTTGTACAGGGCCTTGGTGAGGTCTCACCTGGAATATTGTGTTCAATTTTGGTCTCCTAATCTGAGGAAGAACGTTCTTGCTATTGAGGGAGTGCAGCGAAGGTTCACCAGACTGATTCTCGGGATGGCAGGACTGACATATGAGGAGAGACTGGATCGACTGAGCCTGTATTCATTGGAGTTAAGAAGAATGAGAGGGGATCTCATTGAAACATAAAATTCTGACGGGATTGGACAGGTTAGATGCAGGAAGAATGTTCCCGATGTTGGGGAAGTCCAGAACCAGGGGACATAGTCTTAGGATAAGGGGTAGGCCATTTAGGACTGAGATGAGGAGAAACTTCTTCACTCAGAGAGTTGTTAACCTGTGGAATTCCCTGCCGCAGAGAGCTGTTGATGCCAGTTCATTGGATATATTCAAGAGGGAGTTAGATATGGCCCTTACGACTAAAAGGATCAAGGGATATGGAGAGAAAGCAGGAAAGGGGTACTGAGGGAAAGATCAGCCATGATCTTATCGAATGGTGGTGCAGGCTCCAAAGGCTGAATGGCCTACTCCTGCACCTATTTTCTATGTTTGTATAAATCGCTGAGATATCAGAGAAAACCAAAGCCTCCAATCAACCATCAAGTAATAAAAACAAGTCAACATCAAAATAAAATACCAGAAAATCCTCACTTCTTTCAGTACAACCTCAAAGTCAGATATCATTGACGTACCAGCAAAATCTTTGACATTAACATCAGCACCCTGGCTGATGAGTTCTTTGACTTGCTTTGCTTCACCACGAATGGCTGCCATGTGCAATGGCGTTTCTCCTCGCTCATTTCGTTTATTAACTTTGTCTTTTTGTCTGGACGAGGCAGTTGGAGTCTTTTTCTGTCCTGGTGTTGTCTGAGATGGGTGGTTCGGAGTAGAATCTAATAAGGAGAATAAATTAAAATGTCTGTTCAGTTACTGTGGTAAATTGTGGTAGTGTGTCAAACTGTCCAAATCTAAGTTTATTCCAACAGACAGGTTTGACTTCATACATGATACACAAAAAAGCATGCAGCATGTAGCTGTGCAGTCATTTTCTTATAAAGTGTGCAATTTACTTGCTCCCCCTTTCCGAATTGCTTTCTCCCTACACCTTTAGTACTGCTGGCCAAGAGGATGGGCGACCGACTTCCACCAATACTGCTCTAAAACTACTTTCAGAGAGATTGAAAATTCAGTGGAATGAGGCATGAGGTGCAAACCACATTTCATCACTGACATTAACTACTCTGTGACACTACATTCTACCTCACCATTGTGATTTATTTTAAATATGAAAAGAATGCACCAAGCCAGTGGTTCAAAGAAATATTTGAAATTTCCACTGATGACCTTTCTAAAATCAAGAGAATTATATGACTAAACTGTGTTTGTTAAAGGCTATAATATGGAAATCTATAATTATGAGTATGTAACTTCATATGCATTGTTGGTTTGGATGGTCAACATGGATATGTAGTGAATGCACAAAGAGAAAATAAAAAAAGTGTATAAAGGCAGGGGATGGGGAAAGAAGAGTAAGAGAAGCAACAAGTCAGGAACACAATAACTATAGAATGGCTTTCTTAACAATGTTGTTTTTGAGATCTGAAATATCAGGTACTAAATGGTAAGCATGCTATCCTGTCACTTCTGGAAACCAGGTTCAAATCCAGCTCAGGCTGATGGCACGAATGTCTCTTCTCTCTGCCAGTTGTAAAACACTCTGGGAGAATGAGCTTGTGCAGTTTCTGGCGACATGCCACAGCACAAAACTTCTCAATTAGCTTCCACAATGGCTTCGTGAGCCATTCACACTAGAAAGGTGCTGAGCTTAAGAAAATGAATTATTTATGGCCACCATTTTTAATCATGATCTAGTGACCCCATTGGAAGTGTGTGAAAACTGGTGAGGAGATACATAGGATAAATGGCACAGAAACAGGCCATTTAGCCCAACCAGTCCATGCCGGTGTTTATGCTCCACTCGAGCTTCCTCCTGTCTTTCCTCATCTAAATCTATCAGCATAATCCCTCATATGCTTGTCTAGCCTCCCCTGAAATGCATCTATACTATTCGCTTCAACTACTCCCTCTGGTAGAAAATTCCACATTCTCACCACTCTGGGTAAAGAAGTTTCTTCCGAATTCCCTATTGGATTTCTTGGTGACTATCTTCTATCGATGGCCTCTAGTTATGCTCTTCCCCACAAGTGGAAACAGTCTCTCTGTATCCACTCTATCAAAAGCTTTCTTAATTTTAAAGACCTCTATTAGGTCACCCTTCAGCCGCCTTTTTTCAAAAGAACAGAGACCCAGGCTGTTCATCATTTCCTGATATGTATACCCTCGCATTTCTGGTATCATCCTTGTAAATCTTCTCTGCACCCTCTCCAGTGCTTCTACATCCTTTTTATAATAGCCGACCAGAAATTGTACGCAGTAATCTAAGTGTGGTCTAATCAAGGTTCAATACAGGTTTAGCATGACTTCCCTACTTTTCAATTCTATACCGCTACAAATAAACCCAAGTGCTTGGTTTGCTTTTTGTACGGCCTTGTTAACCAGTGTCACAACTTTGTGATTTGTGTATTTGTACTCTGAGATCCCTTTGTTCTTCTACCCCACCTAGACTCGCACTCTTCAAGTAATATGACCTCCCTATTCTTCCTACCAAAATGTAATACCTCACATTTATCTGTGCTAAATTTCATTTGCCAATTATATGTCCATTCTGCAAGTTTAGTAATGTCTCCCTGTAAGTTGTGGCAGTCCTCTTCAGTATTGACAATTTGGTGTCATCCGCAAATTTAGAGATTCCAAAGTCTAAATCATTAATATAAATTGTGAAGAACGGTGGTCCCAGTACTGATCTGTGTGAAACACCTTCTGCCACTGTGAATAGCTGCCTTTTACCCCTACTCTCTGCTTTCTGTCTTGAAGCCAGCTAGCTATCCATTCTGCTACTTGTCTCCTGACTCCACATTCTCTGCCCTTGTTCATCAGTCTATTATGGGGTACCTTATATTACATCTACTGCATTACCAGTCTGCTCTCTGTTTTCTCTTCAAATAATTCAATGAGGTTGGCCAAGCAAGACTTTCCATTTTGAAATCCATGCTGACTATTCATTATATCATCTTTGGTTTCTAGATGTTCTTCTATTTTCTCCTTTAGTAGGGATTTCATTATTTTTCCTACCACCGATGTTAAGCTGACTGGTCTATAATTCCTGGATTTGTTCTATTCCCCCTTCCTAAATATAGGTATTATGTTAACTATCCGCCAGTCCTCTGGCACTACACATTTTTTCTAATGAATTATTAAATATATGTAGTAATGCTTCTGCTATCTGTTCTCTAGATTCTTAACTTTTTTTTCGGTGGTAGGAAAAATAATCAGCAATAGGTCCATAACTCTGTAGGTCACTGCTCTTTAAGTGCAAGTACTTTTTAAATGTGATGAGGATTTCTGTCTCTACCACCTTTTCAGGCAGTGAGTTCCAGACCCCATCACCCTCAGGGTGAATTTTTTTTTACCTCATCACCCCTCTAATCCTTCTACCATCCATGGAGTCTCATTAATGTTTAGTTTGTTCATTCATTTTAGCAGAATATATTGTTACAGCACTCTGTTGAACACCGTTTTAAATGTTTCCCATTGCTGTTCTACGTTGTTTTTTGGCCAATATTGTTGCCCTTTTTATTTTCCCAGCCCCTCAAAATTAGCTTTTCTCCAATCCATTACCCTGGTTCTCGTCATACTTTTGTCCTCAATTATTATGGTCACTATTACCAAGATGTTCCCCAACTTTTACTTCTCTTATCTGCTCTGGTTCAGTCCCCATTACTAGATCCAATAACGAATCCTCCCTTGTTGGGTTTTTAAGGAGTCCTGTACACATTGTATGAGCTCCAATCCCTTATCCCCTGTGCAATAATCGGGGTAGTTGAAATCCTCCATGATGATTATTCTATGTTTTTAAAAAAAAAACTCATTTCCCTAATTTGTCTGCATATTTCTTCCTCCACCTCCCTTCCACTATTAGGTGGTCTGTAGTCTACACCTATTATTAGTGTGATTGATCCTTTATTATATTTTATCTCTATCCATATGGATTCTATTTTTGTCTTGCTGATAGCTGCGTCCCTTTTTTCTACTGCCTTTATGTTATCCCTAATAAGTACAGCTATTCCACCTGACCCTTTCTCCCCCATCCCCACTCTTTTCTAAATATGTTATACCCTGCAATGTTTAATACCCAGTCCTGATTTTTCTGTCGCCATGTCTCCATAATCCCTACTATGTCTGGTTCCTCGCAACGCATGTTTGCCCCCAGCTTCCCCGTTTTATTACAGACACTGTGTGCATTGCTGCAAAGACAGTTTAACTCATTTTTAATAGGATTTCATCTCACTTCACCTTTAACCATCTTTTTAGACTCCTGTTCTATAACGCTATTTATTCCCTTGCCATCAATGTCCTCCGTTACTTTATCCATTCCTATGCTCTCTTTTCTGGGGTTTTGTTTATATTTAGGCTGGTTACGTTTCTTTTAGATCCCTCCCCCCATCTAACTAGTTTAATGCCTTTGCCACCTTCCTATTTGGCCTGTTAGGACACGGGTCCAATCCCGGTTCAGGTGAAACCTGTCCCATCCCAGTTCAGGTGGAGCCCATCCCTGTTGTTTATTCCAAAATGGACCACAACAACTGGATTTACAAGTTCCTCTCCAGCTGCTGAGAGATATTCCTTACCTTGGCAACACACCCTTCGGGATTCTCGATCTTGGCTGCAGAGGATGCTAGCTATCCCCAATTATAGAGCCCCCTAACACTACCGCTTTCCTATTCTGCTCTTGACGCCACCCCTCCCTTGGACAACCTTCTGTGGCACAGCGCCTTTGTCTGCCCTCCCTGCAGTCATAGAAACATAGAAAATAGGTGCAGGAGTAGGCCATTTGGCCCTTCGAGCCTGCACCGCCATTCAATAAGATCATGGCTGATCATTCCCTCAGTACCCCTTTCCTGCTTTCTCTCCATACCCCTTGATCCCCTTAGCCGTAAGGGCCATATCTAACTCCCTCTTGAATATATTCAATGAACTGGCATCAACAACTCTCTGCGGCAGGGAATTCCACAGGTTAACAACTCAGTGAAGAGGTTTCTCCTCATCTCAGTCCTAAATGGCTTACCCCTTCTCCTTAGACTGTGTCCCCTGGTTCTGGACTTCCCCAACATTGGGAATATTCTTCCTGCATCTAACCTGTCCAGTCCCATCACAATTTTATATGTTTTTATGAGATCCCCTCCAATGAATACAGGCTCAGTCGATCCAGTCAAGCATGATTTCCCTTTCATAAATCCATGCTGACTTGGACCAATCCTGTCACTGCTTTCCAAATGCGCTGCTATTTCATCCTTAATATATTCCAACATTTTCCCCACTACTGATGTCAGGCTAACCGGTCTATAATTACCCATTTTCTCTCTCCCTCCTTTTTTAAAAAGTGGTGTTACATTAGCTACCCTCCAGTCCATAAGAACTGATCCGAGTCGATAGACTGTTGGAAAATGATCACCAATGCATCAACTATTTCTAGGGTCACTTCCTTAAGTACTCTGGGATGCAGACCATCAGGCCCCGGGGAATTATCGGCCTTCAATCCCATCAATTTCCCTAACACAACTTCCCGCCTAATAAGGATATCCTTCAGTTGCTCCTTCTTACTAGACCCACTGCCCCCTAGTACATTCGGAAGGTTATTTGTGTCTTCCTTCGTGAAGACAGAACCGAAGTATTTGTTCAATTGGTCTGCCATTTCTTTGTTCCCCATTATAAATTCACCTGAATCCGACTGCAAGGGACCTACGTCAGTCTTTCTCCTTGTCCTCACAGGTAGCAAGTACATCATACCTATTGGACAGGACTTGTGTCTGCGGGACCTCCTTCTCAACCTCTCCTAAATCCCCGCTACCCGGCTCCCTCCTTTTTCATAAGAACATAAGAATTTGGAACATGAGTAGGCCATCTAGCCCCTCGAGCCTGCTCCGCCATTCAACAAGATCACTGCTGATCTGGCCGTGGACTCAGCTCCACTTACCCGCCCGCTTCCCGTAACCCTTAATTCCCTTATTGGTTAAAAATCTATCTGTGACTTGAATACATTCAATAAGCTAGCCTCAACTGCTTCCTTGGGCAGAGAATTCCACAGATTCACAACCCTCTGGGAGAAGAAATTCCTTCTCAACTCGGTTTTAAATTGGCTCCCCCGTATTTTGAGGCTGTGCCCCCTAGTTCTAGTCTCCCCGACCAGTGGAAACAACCTCTCTGCCTCTATCTTGTCTATCCCTTTCATTATTTTAAATGTTTCTATAAGATCACCCCTCATCCTTCTGAACTCCAACGAGTAAAGACCCAGTCTACTCTGGGGTGTGACTGTATTCTGGATATAACTGCGGTTTCACAGCTGAGCTCAGTACTTTTGACGAGGTATCAATAGTCCATGGCTTTAGAATGGGGGAAGAGGTGGGGGTGAAGAATAATTGCCCAATATTTAGCACGCTCATTGGAAGGAGCCCTAATCATGGTTGACCTGGGAAATGGGACAAAAAATGGTGCATCAGGATCTGCTACTGGGATAGGGTAGAGACAGCTTTACAGTGCACCTTTTACTATGCTATATTGTTAACCTAGACTATTTGATGTGGAAATCTGCTACCCAAAATTGAAAAGCATTCCAATTCCGTGATTATAACTGATTATAATCATACATAACAGTCCACATACTATTTAAATATAAAAGACCAGAAGTAATATTACCCCTTATATCTTTTAAATGCTCTGCCAAAATGGTGACTCCAAATAATATTCATTCTAAAACCATTATGGTTTTACAGTGACCTTGATGGGCTGCACATCCCAATTTCTAGCATTACGTTGTCTCATCGAAAATCAACTTAGTGTATGGGCCTGGGATCAAGTCCTTATTTGGATATACCATGCTGTCAAATTCAGAATTATGGGAAACCCTTATTACTGCACTGGCATGTGCAAAAGCGGTTCCAGATGTTGGAATAAATTTCTTCTTGAAACAAAAGACCCATTTAATCTTTCGATCTGATGGGTCACTGCAAAACATATTGCCATTCTAACACAGGTGGGGGCTTTGACCAACTCACTTAAGGGCTGCCACAAAGAGTGAAATTAGACAGGTCTCACTTTCTGAATTTACTTTGCTGGGCCAGCAGACACTAATCTGACTGAAGATTTGTATGCCCGACTTGCTGCGCTCTTCTAGAATCATAGAAATTTACAGCACGGAAGGAGGCCATTTCGGTCCATCGGGTCTGCGCCGGCCAACAAGAGGCTATCCAGCATAATCCCACTTTCCAGCTCTAGGTCTGTAGCCCTGCAGGTTACACAGCACTTCAACTGCACATCCAAATACTTTTTAAATGTGGTGAGGGTTTCTGCCTCGACCACCCTTTCAGGAAGTGAGTTCCAGACCCCCACAACTCCTCTGCATGAAGAAATTTCCCCTCAATTCCCCTCTCAACCATCTACCAATTACTTTAAATTTATGCCCTCCTGGTTGTTGACCCCTCTGCTAAGGGAAATAGGCCCTTTCTATCCACTCTATCTAGGCCCTTCATAATTTTATACACCTCAATGAGGTCGCCCCTCAGCCTCCTCTGTTCCAAGGAAAAAAAACCCAGCCTATTCAATCTGTCCTCATAGCTAAGATTCTCCACTCCTGGCAACATCCTCGTAAATCTGCTCTGTACCCTCTCCAGTGCAATCACGTCCTTCCTGTAAAGTGGTGACAAGAACTGCATGCAGTACTCTAGCTGTGGCCTAACTAGTGTTTTATACAGTTCAAGCATAACCCCCTGCTCTTGTATTCTATGCCTTGGCTAATAAAGACAAGCATTCCGTATGCCTTCTTAACCACCTTATCTAGCTGGCCTGCTACCTTCAGGGATCTGTGGACATGTACTCCAAGGTCTCTTTGTTCCTCTACACTTCTCAGTGTCTTACCATTTAATGTGTATTCCCTTTCCTTGTTAGCCCTTCCCAAATGCATTACCTCACATTTCTCTGGATTAAATTCCATTTGCCACTGTTCTGCCCACCTGACCAGTTGATTGATATCTTCATGCAGCCTACAGCTTTCTTCTTCATTATCAACACACAGCTGATTTTAGTATCATCTGCAAACTTCTTAATCATACTCCCTATATTCAAGTCTAGATCATTGCTGTATACCACAAAAAGCAAGGAACCGAGTTACTGAGCCCTGCTCCCACTGGAATCCCACTGGAAACAGCCTTCCAGTTACAAAAACACCCATCAACTATTACCCTCTGCTTCCTACTTTTGAGCCAACTTGCCATCTTGCCCTGGATCCCATAGGTTTTTACTTTCATGACCAGTCTGGCATGTGGGACCTTATCAAAAGCTTTGCTAAAATCCATATACATTACATCAAATGCACTACCCTCATCAACCCTCGTTACCTCCTCCAAAAATTCAAACAAGTTAGTCAGACACGCCCTTCCCTTAACAAATCTGTGCTGACTGTCCTTGATTAATCCGTGTCTTTCTAAATGAAGATTTATCCTGTCCTTCAGAATTCTTTCCAATAATTTTCCTACCACTGAGGTTAGGCTGACTGGCCTGTAATTACTCGGTCTAGCATACATTATTCTAATTAGCTCTGTATGACCAAAAATTCAGACAGCAGTGTCTATCAGAGGGCAAGTTGAAAGACACCCTACCATATTATAATATACATTTTTGCTATTTCCTACTACTGCAGCTGCAAATCTAACTCTACACCAGTGGCCAGTTCTTACTCTATCCCAAAAGGTGTTATTTTATTCATTTCAGGATTGTGTTTTATTTGATGAAAGATCAAAGGAATTTTTGAAAATGTTCTAGTGAGTGAAGCTTTCATTTGACTCCACAGATGACAAAAGGAGAAAATAATTTCTCATTTTCTGGTCAGGATACATTTTCTCCGCAGATATGTAATGGTTCACTGCAGTAAAGTGCTCCACCTTGTGGTTTAGGCAAAAGCCAATGGAAGTCTTTTGTTGAGGAGCATCAAATTTGAATAATGGTTGAGACAGAGAATTAATTTTTGCCTCTACGACTCTACAGAAGTTTATTCCATTTATTGATCATTTGGTGGAAGAACTTTCTGAAATCAGTCACAATTTTGCCGTTTACTAGTTTGAACCTGTATCCACTTCTGCGAGCCATGGTTTAGTTTGAAGCATGTTCCGGATCTATCTTTCTATACAGTTTATTACCTTGCATACCTTTATAACATCACCTTTCAGTTGGCTCTGTCAAAGCTGAAAAGCCCAAGTTTCTTCATTCTTTGCTTCTAACTCAGTCCTCTTGACACCAGGAATCAGTGTCATGGCTCTTCTCTAAACTGGTGATGGAATTTGAATATCGCCCTCATTTCAGTGACCAGAACTAGATGCAGTTCTCAAGCTATGGTTGACCAGAGCATGGCTCCCTTTGACTTTCTTTTGGATATACAGTTCAGCATTCCTTGTTTTAGTCATTGCTACTTCAGTGACTGGCTAGGCTGGATCTGGTAAAAGCACTTTTATGATTTATCGCAACTTCATTCTGAGCTACTTTAACACCATTCAACGGATGACTTGTATTGCTGATTTTTTTCTTTCTTCCTGCAGTGTCTTTATCTGCCACTGTTTGCTCACTTAAATAGTTTTGATCGTCATTTTGCAGTTCCCAAATTACCGTCTCACATTTAACTGCCCCATCTAGCTTGGTATTGTCTGCAAATTTACATTAAGTTTCTGAATCCTTGTTAACACTTTAGAAACAGTATCCCTGGGATTCACCAATAAGTACTGTACCAACTCTAAACATCTTCATAACACCTTGAACAATTACCCGTCGCATCATATTCCCTCAGCTCATGTCTTATCCATTCTCAAGTTTTACTCTGAATCCCACTGCTTTAAGCTTAAATAGTAGCCTTTTTTGTCAAATGCTTTGTGAAAGTAAAGGATACCACATCTTATGGATTTTCACAGTTCACTTAGGAAGTCACTTCCTCAAACATTTAATATTTACGAAACAGGTTTACAGGTACTGACATGTAACTGAGCTTAGGACAGTGTTTAAACCAGTTGTAACACGTTCCCCAGTACTAGTTCCTTTCAAAGACATAAAAGCTTTTCCCTTTATAAAGGCCCCAACTGCCGCCTCTCATGCCCTGACATCCTTATTCAGTGACAGAAAAATGGACTGTAAGTTACTAGCTAGCTGAAAGAGAGACCGGTAGTTGGCGGAAGATGTGAAGTGCGAGACCAGCCTACTATTGGAAAGTGCAACCAAGAGTGGGATATTGTTTCTGCGAGAGATGCAGGTATTGTTGCTCTGTGATCAGACACGTGGGTGTGACTATGATCACAAGTTCCAGTTTTACCAGGGCTCATCAAAGGCGCAAGTAAAATGTTTAATGCCTTAATTAAGTTAACAGAATTGCTAACGTTGCTACTGTACGCCGACTACAATTCTACCATCATTCTGGCAATGATAACTTTTTATTAGCACCAAAGTTGACTATTTTGCCTGTTTTTTTTCCAGCTGGCTTGAAGATGCACTGGGGAAATTAATTCCCTAAATTTGATAAAGAAAAAATTACAAAAAGAATACATCCGTATATGAAAAACAAGAAATGTAACAAGATCAAGACAAAAACAACTGATTAATAATCTAAGCAGAATTACTTTACCAGGAAACAGTAGCAGTGAGAACAGTCTGAATTGAAGTCAGCTGATGACAACTGACCTACATATATAGTTACTTATCAGAAGTTTAACTTTCCTCCTTCTTTATACCTCCACATACAAAGGAGAATCCGTGGAAAACTATGATTCTGAGGTGGGGAGAGAAAAATACCTTCAGGGACAATGTCCTTTTTAAGTTTCATACTTGAAGTCAAGTCATCTCCGACCAACTCAGCTGACTCTCAGCCTTATTTTACAGCTACAGGTAAAGATCCTTCTTCTTAGGCAGGTGAGAACATGTATGTCTCAAGCCTGGTGAGAGCATCCGTCTGACCTTTACCAACATAATATAACTTAGATGCATCATCAATCTCATTCCCCCTCCTCCTCCCCCTGCAGTCATGCAATCTCTTGGGAGAGACAAAAAAAAGAAACAGACCAATTTAGGAAAAACTGCAGAATTCTTCTGATCAGTTGTTGATTTGATCACCTTAATTCTTAAATAAAGATAAAAGTTGATGAACAAGATCAAACATTACAGAAGGTTTATAAAATTAGACTTTTCTCCCATACAAAACACTAAAGACATCAAGATCCACTCCAAGCAATAGCACATCAGAAAGAGAGACTAGGATTGGCCTTATGTACGTGAAGGTTGATAAAAGAATGAGCAAGACTACCTCAAGTTAGTAATCCTTCCTCATTTATTCAATTTCACCATACAAGTAAGGAAGTACAGGTTGAATTTCCCTTATCCAGAACTCCTTTATCTGGAACCACCCCTCGTCCAGAACCATTCCCGGCCATCGGATAGCGCATAAGGTGAACTCCGACATCAACAAATTGAAGTCCTTCCTCGCTGCCAAAACCCGCAATCGCTGGCCTGACCCTAGGATCCACCTCTCCTCCTCCCCCCACCCCACCCCTCAACGATCTCTCTGCCGCACTCGCAGCCCCAAGCCATCCCCGATATTCCCTTGCTCAGTACACCTGTACCATCCAATTTAATGTGACCACCCCTCATCCGGAAAAATCCTTTATCCAGAACAGGCCAGGTCCCGAGGGTTCCAAATAAGGGAGGTTCAACCTGTATACCACACAATAGCATACAATACTGGAGGAGAGCCTTCAGTATTACTAGACAACCAGAGGTCAAAATAGACAGCTGGAGCACCAAAACACATGCCCTTGAATAGATAAATCAGGAAAGTAATGCTGTGAAAAAAACAATCGACTGCCCTAAGTAGGTTCCTTCGAAATATTCATCACTGAAACACATACTATCCAATTAGATTGCCTCAGCAATGTATATAATCCCAGTCAAATAGAGGGCATCAAGGGCAACATACCAGATTTGCCTATGAACTGAAAGATGGCTTTAACTGTAAAAAATCCTTTAAGCTTAATTTATGCTCAGTGCAGTAAGCCATCTGAGAAGTGATACAAAACAACAATCATCACTGCTGTTTCCCCCCGTCCTCCTCAACCAAACCTACAAATGAAATAAAGTAGAAGGGGAAATATCCTGCAGGAGGCTGGTTGGTTATCTCTTGGCTTTTTTGACACATACTGGCATTGATTAGCCGTTGCTAAAACAAAAAGTAGCTCTGGGCTGGTGTTCATGTCCATCTGTGTGGGTATTCATGCTAGTATCAGGGCAACTGTTTCAGGTGAAGCGAAGAGCTATGGTAGTGGAAATTGAGCACATCACCTGGGCTTCAACTGACATATTAGGACACCCTTCACTGGCATAGGTATCAGTTCATGCTGGATGAGAGTCCTCCAGAGTCTGTTTTGTGCCTTGAGGACATCTACATTGGTTGCTACTGGTTCCAAGGCCATCTCAAAAATGGAGGCACACCTCAGTAACCAAATGTTGGAGGAAGTGGTGTACTCTGTCTTCGTGCCTTCTCCCCCATTACACAAGTTTCCATGGAATGGCACTTAAGTGGTACACAAAGTTCATCTAAGCATTCCTAAAATATTTGATCTCGCATTGACGGGATTGAAGCAGGTTGTACCAAGTCTTCCATGCACTTGGATGAACTGAATTTCCAGTAATTTTGGTGAACTCTATGAGCACTGGAACTAAGTTTTGAACAAACCTGATGAGCTAAAATCATGATTGAATGGAAGGAACCAGGACAATCTTTGTAGGTTCACCATACCAGAAATATTCTGTGGCAATGTGAGCATATTCTGAAGTTTAATATTAGTTTGAGGCAAGTAATAAAATCTATATTACCACATAGCTCCAAACAACAGTGAGACAATTGGGCAGCGACTGACTTAAAAAAGAAAACAAAACTGCAAGAAAATCACAGAAAATGGTAGAAATCATGAAGCAACTGCAGAATTAGTGAGAAAACAAATTAAAAAATCAAACACACAGAGGAACTCACAAATGTTGTTCCTTTATATAGCAAAACAGGTTAGCTATCTGTTGTGAGATGAAGATTAAAATAACTTTGCTGCCACATCAAAGTTAGACTGAGATTCAACAGAGTAGGGAGGAAGAGTGCTTGGCCTAAAATGTGAAAATATGAAAAGGACCCAAAAATGATGCCCCCATAGGTTATGAGAGAGAATTTCTATTTGTACACGGAAGAATCAATAGGAGAATAGATTAAAAGACAACAGAAAATCTGAATGTACATAATCAGAAAAAGGCAGCTTTTTTTCTCCAGTTGTGTAAGACATAGATGAAGTGTTAATAACTAGATAAGAGCCTAGATTTTTTCTCCCAAATGCCGCTTGTGTTTGGTAATAATGGAGTAAACTGGGGAGGCCAGCCTTCTGCCCAAACCCCATTTAAAAAAAAAAGCCACTGGCATTTTCCTTTGTCTGCCTTGCTGCATGCAGAAACGTTCCATTTCTGCCAGTCACCGTCTCTGCTCCCTCAGGAATAACGCCTGTATCGAAGAGCTGTTTGAAGGCTTTTGGTGGCAGGAGCCAGGCTGAAAGTATGACTATGTCCAAGCCCTCCTTCAGTTGTTGGTGCTTCTCTCTGCTGTTTCCTATCCCTTTCAGAAGGATTATTCAAAGCAGGCCTTTGTTTTGCAAGTTTTTCCTGTTTTACTGAGCTGCTGCCCTATCCCTTTAAAGCAGCGGCAGCGAGTGAAACAGGATATCCCTCCCACATTGTAATAATTTGGTCTCAAGAATCTATAATGTATGAAAATGAAAGTTGGTGTTATGAAAAAAAAACTCAAGAAATTATCTTTAAGAGTCCTGGATAAAATAAACCCGAGAATCCTCAAGAGAATGTCGACTAGGTAAAAACATCGGTTAAGCTCCCGCTACTGAAACTGCTGATTCATAATGAGGCACGGTTCCACGGCCAACAGTGGCACTCTAGGATCTGACAAGTGGCATTCTTCACCTGTGAACTGAGACAACGAGTTTCTGTTGGCAGTTCAATCATGGCAAACCATAACAACTGCTGCCTCAGGAACAGTACCCCAGCGAGGGAATCAGCACCTTCAGAAGAGAAGGCAAGAATATTGGAAAGAAATTAAATAAAGCAAACATGAGTGGTTTCTTTTCTCACACATATTCTCAATATTAATGTGCTGTTAAGATACAGAATGCCTGTATTATATACAATTTAGCAAGCTTATAATGGAAAACTTCATTATGTACTTGCATGCAGGATCATTTTCAATTAAACTTTAGTTCAAAAGTATTTGAAGAGTTTTGCATATTTTCACAGCACTTCATGTTTGCCAATTTCAAAAGAGAACGATTAACTTTGCATTATTATTGGCTATTCTGATAAATATAGCTCATAAATATTACACAATTATACAACTTAACAAGAAAAAAAATTATGGTTGGTATGACCTGGACTGTTATCTCTTGCAGTCATCTGCATCACTAGAGCCATCTGTTGACGTTCCGATAGTGGATACCCAATAAGTATGCCGCCAAGTGTAGCCTTGCAAACGGGAACAGATTTTTTGTTTCCAGGCTCCTTTTTCATTTTCTTTTTCTCAGGAACTTCCTTTTCTGAAATGTTTATAAAAATGGAAGAAGTTATTTCTAAAGCCTCACCCACCATTTTCACAGTTCATTTTGCTGCAATCATTTATTAACAACTTATAGCACCTTTAACATAGTAAAACGTCCCAATGCGCTTCACAGGAGTGTTATAAGACAAAACAAATAAATTTGACACCAAGCCACATAAGAAGAAATTACGGCAGACGACCAAAAGCTTGGTCAAAGAGGTATGTTTTAAGGAGCTTCTTAAAGGAGGAAAAAGAGAGGCAAAGTGGTTTAGGGAGAGAATTCCAGAGCTTGGGGCCTAGGCAGCTGAAGGCACTGCACAATCTAAAAAAAACAATGAATGAAAATCACTCAATTTAAAATCACTTTCCTGGGGGGGGGGGGGGAGAGAAGGAGAAGATGCCTAATCTACACTCAGCAACTGTCCAGCAGTTCACCATGTAGGGAGCTATGGGCATAGACCCATGTCCCATCACTCCATATTGCAGCATTGCTGAGAAGGGCACTTGAACAAGATAAAGTTTGGGATTGTGGCCCTTGACAAAAGCTTTTATGAAAGAGACAGTCCTAGCAACATGATTTGAATAGGTAACAGGACATGCTGATCACAATACAAGTTTGATGGTTTGAGATTTCAAATCTTGCCAACAGAAATGTTAAAAAAATAAACAAGTCTCAGTGAACAAATTAGGTACAATACAAATTTCAGATTAAGTACACCATTTTATTCGGCATAACCTCCTCTGCAACAATGGAAGCAAATTAGTACCTAATTACTTTTTGGATTTTATAGTACTTTACAATTTTCCATTTGAGTTGTGGAATCTCCAAGGATACTACACCATCAACTTACATATATTAAGTTTACTGGACACTTCCTTAGAAAGGCAATATGTATATTAATTTTGAAACTGTAATTTCAAAGAATTTAGGTATAATACAATTCAGAAATGTGCTAATTTTAACTCCCATTTCCAACCTCCAATTCAAATGGTAATTAATTATAGCTGAAGTTAGAAAACTGAAAGCATAAGTATAAAAATTACTTATAATATAGAAAAAATTGAATTCTGAAGCATTTCCAAAAATCAACTTTACTGGAATAAAACATAATTTGGGCCTGAAATCGCGCTCCCCATGGGCACGTATGAAGTGCGCATGCGTCAGTGGGGTCGGCGTGTGCTTAAACCCAGCACTTGCGATCTGTCAAAAATTCATGACAGATTGCAAGCATGTGAAGGAAAAGGGTCTCTGCGGGTGAAGAGTTGGGCTATTTGCCCAGCGAAGTCCAAATTCTGCTTTTACCAGTGCAAGAGTTAAAAAAAAAATCAAAAAATAAAATGTTATTACTCATTTATATCTATTAAAAATCCTGTCCATTAAGTTGTTTATTTTTAGCATTGTTAAAACATATAAATTTAAAAAAACTATTTGTAGAAAATATTTGATTGAATTGCATTCAATGTGTTTTTAAAATTAATTTTCAACGTTTGTGTGTTTTTGGAGGTATTCCCATTCATACTTGTGGCAGCTCCGTACGTATGGAATTACTATAAATATGAATGGGGATCCCCCATCTCTGATAGATTGGCCGGCCCACATAATTCCAGAGATCCGTTTGAAACCCGAACGATCCTGGGTTAAGTGGGCCCCAAGACCGCAAGTAGAAATTATTGTAATTGAAGGCATTCGCCTGCGGGAAGCCTCCAACCGCAACTCTGGGCCATTGACTGTGGGCTGTATTTTCGGCGAAAATGGTAGTTTTACAACAAAATTTGTGTTTTTGCGGCATTACGGTTTTTAGGCCTAACTTTAGTCCTTTATGCATCGGTAAAGTCGGCGCTGCGCGAGGATTCACGTGGCAAACCGCAAGTTTCGGCAACTTTAGTCCGAGACTAAAAAAGGAGGGAGAGAGAAAACAGGGAATTATAGACCGGGTAGCCTGACATTGGTGGTGGGGAAAATGTTGGAATCAATTATTAAAGATGTAATAGCAGCGCATTTGGAAAGCAGTGACAGGATCGGTCCAAGTCAGCATGGATTTATGAAAGGGAAATCATGCTCGACAAATCCAGAATTTTTTGAGGATGTAACTAGTAGAGTGGACATGGGTGAGCCAGTGGATGTGGTGTATTTAGACTTTCAAAGGCTTTTGACAAGGTCCCACACAAGAGATTGGTGTGCAAAATTAAAGCACATGGGATCGGGGGTAATGTATTGGTGTGGATAGAGAACTGGTTGGCAGACAGGAAGCAAAGAGTGGGAATAAACGGGTCCTTTTCAGAATGGCAGGCAGTGACTAGTGGGGTACCACAGGGTTCAGTGCTGGGACCCCAGCTATTTATAATATACATAAATGATTTAAATGAAGGAATTGAATGTAATATCTCCAAGTTTGCAGATGACACTAAACTGGGTGGCAGTGTGAGCTGTGAGGAGGATGCTGAGAGGCTGCAGGGTGTCTTAGACAGGTTAGATGAGTGGCAGATGTGGTAATAATGTAGATAAATGTCAGGATATCCACTTTTGTGGCAAAAACACAAAGGCAGATTATTATCTGAATGGCGGCAGATTAGGAAAAGGGGAGGTGCAACGAGACCTGGGTGTCATGGTTCATCAGTCATTGAAAGTTGGTATGCAGGTACAGCAGGCGGTGAAGACAGCAAATGGCATGTTGGCCTTCATAGCTAGGGGATTTGAGCATAGGAGCAGGGAGGTCTTACTATAATTGTACAGGGCCTTGGTGAGGCCTCACCTGGAATAGTGTGTTCAGTTTTGGTCTCCTAATCTGAGGAAGGACGTTCTTGCTATTGAGGAAGTGCAGCGAAGGTTCACCAGACTGATTCCAGGGATGGCTGGACTGACATGAGGAGAGACTGGATCAAGTGGGCCTTTATTCACTGGAGTTTAGAAGGATGAGAGGGGTTCTCATAGAAACGTATAAGATTCTGACGGGACGGGACAGGTTAGATGCGGGAAGAATGTTCCCGATGTTGGGGGAGTCCAGAACCAGGGGATGCAGTCTTAGGATAAGGGGTAAGCCATTTAGGACTGAGATGAGGAGAAACTTCTTCACTCAGAGAGTTGTTAACCTGTGGAATTCTCTACCGCAGAGTTGTTGATGCCAGTTCATTGAATATATTCAAGAGGGAGTTAGATATGGCCCTTACGGCTAAAGGGATCAAGGGGTATGGAGAGAAAGCAGGAAAGGGGTACTGAGGTGAATGATCAGCCATGATCTTATTGAATGGCGGTGCAGGCTCGAAGGGCCGAATGGCCTATTCCTGCACCTATTTTCTATGTTTCTATGAGACCGGTAATGCTGCGAGAGGCGCTTTAGGAGGGGGGGAAAAACAAAATTGCAAAACATTCACAAAACCCTTACCTACTAAATTGCTGAAAAAGAATTAAAAAATAAAAACTTTAACTTACCTCTTTTGAAGGTCTTCATACTTACTGCTGCTGCTGACAGGGCTGCACCGACAGGTTTGACCCCATCGATATTCTGGGCGTGGCGGAGAGCGGCGAAAGTACGATGGTAACGTTTCATGTCATGCACCTCTCCCCGGCAGTACGTGGAAGCGCCGGAGCAAAAAGGTGCCCGAAGATCCCGCCGACCTGGTTTTTGCCGTGGAGGGTCAAATCGCAGTGAAAACCCGGTCGCAAAGTTGGCAAAAATCCAGCCCAGTCTTTTAATTACACTAGTTCGACAAAGTATTTGAAAACATTTCCCTGTTTAGACCGTATGATTAGCACTGGTTACTGCAATAACAATTGATTATGTCACTATCAGGAAACTCTCCTGGATTTTTTCTATTTAATTTACCCAAGATTGGCAAAAATTAGAGGACAAGTGCTGCTTCTGCATTTAAAGTTTGCTCTCTTGGGTTGGCAGCAGCATGGCGAGCTGTAATTGTTCACAAATGCTCAGTTGAAGTATAACTTGTAGGTTTCAGGGGTAATAGTAAAAAATGACTGAGTTTGGATAACTTGATGTGAGCAAAAAGCATCATGGATTAACTAGTAGAGGGGGAGTAGGTACAGCATGTGCTACAAACATCTCTGCAGAGCAGAAAGCCTGAGCTGAGCAAGATAAGACAGCTGGTGTAGTGATTAATTGTATTCCTGTAGACAACAGACCCTTCGATGAGAATTGCGTCACATGACATTAGGAATGTGTAATTAACTATCACATGACTTTAGGAGTGCACAAGCTTAAGATAGTTAAGCGAGGTTACCATGGATACAGAAGTATTATTGGCAAATGGAGAAACATTGAAGTGATGAGGCCTACTGTCTGAACTACAGAACCAGCCAAAGCCGGTTTCAGCCATTTCTTAAACAAGTAGAATTGCACACGGTGTTGAGGATACCTTATATCCTGTGGCCATTTCATAGGCGGTCCCTCGAAACGAGGATGACTTGCTTCCATGCCAAAAAAAGGACGCGTTCACAGGTGTTTCAATGAAGGACCTGAACTATATCCTGAAGGGTGGAAGATGCCTGTGCGTGCATTTTTTTAACATGGGGTGGCTGTTGCACATCAGCCACCACATGAGCTTGACAGAGCTAGGTCTTGGTCCAGTGGCAAGGATTACCCAAGACAACTGGAGACCAGCTCTGCTGCACGGACCAAGTGCGCACATGTATCGCAGTGTGGGCTGGCCCGTGAGGCCCCTGGGCCCGAACTCGTGCCTCCCCTGGGCCCCGATCATGTCCCTCCACAGTCTGTCGCCCCGACCTCGCTGCTCCTGCTGTATCTGCCCACGCTCCAATCACCGACCTGGATCTTGATGACGTCACTCTTCACAGCCGTCGCCCTCCTGCACCAGCTCGCGCTGTACCTTGCAATGGCCTGCCTTCACGCTGCCCATGGCTGCAACTCGCTCCTCCTTCAGGCTTAGTGAATGTCCAAAATTTGGCAGATGGAGCATAGTGTGGAAAAACAAAGGCGAGATGGTGAAGTTGACTGCAACGTGATCGACTCCAGACATAAGATCACCTCTCATTCTTCTGAACTCCAATGTGGCCAAAGTAGGTGTGTTATAGAAGGCTGTGTAAAACGAGAGCGAGTGTATACAGGAGTAATGTGGTCAGCTGGAACGGAAGAGATCAAGCTCAGGTGTCCAAGGTTCCACCCAGTAAGTTGACTGCAAGCAGATATGCGAACACACATCACTTGCATGTGTACTTGATTGATATATCAATGTTATACAGGTGCAACGTCCCGAATCCGAAACTGCGAAACCTGGAATTTTCTGAAAACCGGATATTTTGCGCATTGCTGATGGGAGTTGTCCCGAATCCGGAATTATTGTCTGAAAATCGGACATTGAGACAAAACCCAAAATCCGACATGGATTCGGTTAAGGATTCCAGACAAGAAAATCAAATCTGAAATCCGGAATCTTCGACTGAATTCGTGCCAGATTTTGGATTTTGCCGGATTTCAGACTATTGATTTTCTTGTCTAAAAATCAGAAAAAACTCCAAAACCGAAATGGACTCAGTCCCGAGGATTCCGGACGCTGTACCTGTATATTTCTTAATAAAGTAGTAAAGTTGCTGAAACTAGCAACCCAGAGCTATTATCTGGAGCGGCGATGTTCTTACATAACTCTGTTTCCATGGCAGAGCTGATTCACCTGTCCTCCCAAATCTTTATTGAACAGCAGAACCAGCAAATTGAAGGTATTCTCTTCCAATTTAAAAAAATGTCAACAATACCATTAGACTTATAGATTTGAATCAGAGGAGCTGTTTCTTTGCAGTCTATGCAGAGCACAATTAAACAATTTAATTCCTTTACAGTGCTTTATCTGACCATAGAATGCTGTCAGACTGAAGCACAAACTGATAACTCAAAAGGTAAACTACTGTCACAAACATTAAATGTTAATAACGTGGAATTGAACATAGCTTTTCCAGTAACAGTTATTTGGAGGAAGGGGGCAAGAGAAGCCTTCACCAACTCAGTACAGATTCACACGAGGCATGTAGTGAAGTCAAGGTCACTCTGGACCTGCACCTTTATTTCACAGCTCTGGAATGCTGCACTTGCCTGAGACCTGTCCTTATATACCTGTCTCTCGTAAGTGCACCCCTGGTGGTAAGGTATGCTGGTGGTTACAGGTCATATCTTATTACAGTCATGTATAGCATGTTAGGATACAGTTATGTATAATAATGTAAGGAAACATGACAAAACCCTCCCCCAATGTCTTAATAGGTTCAGTCTCTCAGGTGGTCTACGCTCTCGCGTGGAACGTCTGAATTGTGGTTCAGTTGTTTGTCTTGGTGTCTGTTTTTCTTTGGGTGTGGTTGCTGGTATCTCGCCTGGGCTGTCTGTTTCGATTGGTGTGATTGTTGTTGACTCGCCTGGGCTGTCTGTTGGGATTGCCCTTTCCTCAGGTTGTTCCCTCTGTCTGTCCACCAGGTGTGGTGCGAGTTCCACATTGTAGTCTGCCTCTGGTTCCGCAGTGTTGTTGGTAAATCTGCTTTTGACTTGGTTTACATGCCTCCGGCAGGTTTTGTCATTGTCCATTTGTACTACCAGTAGCCTGTTTCCTTCCTTGCCCGTTACTGTCCCTGCAAGCCATTTGGGACCCCTGCCACAGTTTAGTACAAACACTTTGTCCCCTATCTCATTCCATCTCCCCCTCGAATTTCTGTCATGGTACTCTGTAAAAGGGTTTTAATTCCTCGGGGCAGGCATCGCGAGCCTCTGCCCAGTCACCGGTTAGGACACATCTTTTTACTAAGGATAACGTGGGGTCGCTGGCCGTCCAGGCTCTGATTTGGCGAGCCGTCATGGGCGAACCTGCGGACTCAAAGGCATTGATTGCCATGACTATCTCACAGTCCTGTTCGTCAGACCCTTCCGTGGTCGCCAGGGGTAGCCTGCTGAGCGCGTCGGCACAGTTGTCTGTGCCTGGTCTGTGCCTTATTGTGTAGTCGTAGGACGCCAGCATGAGTGCCCACCGTTGAATTCGCGCCAAGGCATTGCCGTTTATTGCCTTGCTCTCGGATAGGAGGGACGTGAGGGGCTTGTGGTCGGTTTCTAACGCGAACTTGGCCCCGAAAAGGTATTGGTGCATCTTTTTGACACCGTACACGCACGTGAGCGCCTCCTTCTCTACCATTCCGTACCCGCGCTCCGCCTGCGAAAGTGACCTGGAGGCATAAGCTATGGGTTGTAATTTGCCCGCACTATTGACATGTTGCAAAACGCACCCGACCCCATACGCTGACGCATCGCATGTGAGAACTAGCTTTTTACCTGGGTCAAAGAAAGTCAAAATACTGCTGGAACACAGAAGGTTGCGTGCCTTATTGAAGGCGCGTTCCTGGGCGTCCCCCAAAAACCAATCGCACCCCTTCCTGAGTAGCACGTGGAGAGGCTCCAGCAGCGTGCTTAAGTTCTGCATAAAGTTCCCAAAGTAATTGAGTAGCCCGAGAAAGGCACGCAGTTCTGAGACATTCCAGGGCCTGGGTGCCAGGCGAATTGCTTCGGTTTTGGACTCTGTTGGGCGGATTCCATCAGCGGCAATCCTTTGGCCCAAAAATTCATCCTCGGGTGCGAGAAACAGGCACTTGGATTTCTTAACTCGTAGGCCTACCCGATCCAACCCGCTTTAGTGCTTCCTCCAAATTACGGAGATGGGAGTCGGTGTCCCTGCCCGTGATAAGTATGTCGTCTTGAAATACAACCGTCCCCGGGATGGACTTGAGCAGACTCTCCATGTTGCGCTGGAATATGGCAGCTGCCGACCTGATGCCAAATGGGCATCGATTGCACATGGAAAGGCCTCGATGTGTGTTGATGGTGGTGAGTAGCTTGGATTCCTCGGTCAATTCTTGCGTCATATACGCAGATGTGAGGACTAATATTTGAGAAAAGTTTACCTCCAGCCAATGTGGCAAATAAGTCCTCCGCTCTGGGCAGCGGGTACTGGTCCTGTAGGGAGACTCTGTTTATGGTCATTTGTAGTCCCCACAGATTCGTACGGATCCATCAGGTTTCATGACTGGGACGATGGGACTTGCCCAGTCGCTAAATTCCACAGGTGATATAATGCCTTCCCACAGAAGCCTGTCTAGTTCGTGTTCAATCTTTTCCCTCATCACATAGGGTACAGCTCTGGCCTTGTGATGTCGAGCATCCGGTGTGATGTAGATTTTGACTTTGGCCCCTTTGAAAGTGCCCACACCTGGCTGAAAGAGATGTTCAAATCGCTTTATAACTGTTGAGCAGGAGGTCCGTTCCTCTAATGACATGGCATGGACATCATCCCCTTTCCAGTTTAGTTTTGCCAGCCAGCTTCTCCCCAGCAGTGCTGGGGAGTCTCCGGGGACAATCCACAGGGGAAGTCGGTTCACTGTCCCTTTGTGTGTGACAGAGAGCATGGCGCTGCCGAGGACTGGTATGATTTCTTTGGTATTGGTCCTTAGTGTGATGTCGACCCTTGTGAGTTTTGCTCTGTCTCTTATTCGGCCACAGTTATTCAAATTGTTGAGCGCCCATGAGAGATTGACTCGCTCCCGTATCAGCTCCACGTTGACAGATATCCCGTTGAGTAGGACCCTCATCATTATAGGAGGCGTCCTGTTGTAGGAGCAGCGGCCATTGATCTTGTTGACCCGCTGTACACCGGTGCCCCGGGTACTGTCCCCACCATCTTCTGGTCTGCTTTCCGACCCATCCGATTCGTATACCAGCCGAGCAGCCGTTTTTTTGCACATGCCCTGTATATTCACAATTTCTGCAATCAGCCTGCTGAAATCGACAACCCCTTGACGAGTGCCCACCCCCACACCTCCAGCACAGACCTGTTCCATTGTTTAAAGTGTTCCCAAAGAATGAGCTGCGTCTGGCTGATCTCTCGAGCTTCTCTCAGTTTGTAGTTGATTGCTCGCATTGTGGGTTGATGTTGTGTGAACTGCCGTTCCTGTGGCCCTTGATGGCTTCTGCCTGCTGTTGAGAGCCTGTTCTCCCGGTTTTGTCTGTGTGTGGGGGTAGCAGCTTGTTTAGTGCTGTGAACTTCTTGTTCTGCTATTTCGTTAGTTGTCATACCTGCATTGTAAATCAACCTCGTTTCTTCTTCCCCTACCAAGAATGTCTGTGCAACCAGTGCTGCTGCCTCTAAGGTCAGGTTCTTGGTCTCTATGAGCTTTCGGAATATGCCTGCGTGGCCTATTCCTTCAATGAAAAAGTCTCTCAGCATTTCTCTCCTCAGTTCATCGGAGAACTCACATAAACTAGCCAACCTCCGAAGTTCCGCCAAGAAGTCGGGTATGCTCTGGCCCACACAGCGTCTGTAGTTGTAGAACCTGTGTCTGGCCATGTGTAGGCTGCTCACTGGCTTCAGGTGGCCTCTTACCAGTGTGCTCAATTCTTCAAACGACTTGCTTGCTGGTTTCTCGGGTGCCAACAGATCCTTCATTAAAGCGTATGTTTTCGAGCCACAGCTGGTCAAGAGATGGGCTCTTCTCTTGTCTGCCTTATCGTCACCTAACCAGTCTTTGGTTACAAAGCTTTGCTGGAGCCTTCCTATAAAGTCCTCCCAATTGTCTCCCGCATTGTACTTTTCATCTGATCCGTTGTTCGCCATTCTGTGGATTCTGTAATCCCGTAACTCGTCGCCACTGTAAAGTCCTGTCCCCTCAGTACAGATTCACACAAGGCATGTAGTGAAGTCAAGGTCACTCTGGACCTGCACCTTTATTTCACAGCTCTGGAATGCTGCACTTGCCTGAGACCTTTCCTTATATACCCGTCTCTCGCAAGTGCACCCCTGGTGGTAAGGTATGCTGGTGGTTACAGGTCATATCTTATTACAGTCATGTATAGCATGTTAGGATACAGTTATATATAATAATGTAAGGAAACATGACAGCATTTACCAGAGTATGTCCTATAAGGTGGTATTAATCGTTCTCCCCAGGTTTCACTCGAGTGTCCTGGATCTGAATCTAAAGAGCAAGAGAAATGGAAAATGCAGAGTAAGAAAAATGTTTAACATTTAAAACACATCCATAGCAAAGGAAACCCTGTACTCTTTAATAAGCTTGTGTTATTAGGAACTTCAAGCTTGATGGCAAGTCTATTGCTTCAAGATCTTGAACAATATTTTTGAGAGCTTTTAAATGGAGACTGCATGTACACATTTTCAAATGATTACAGCCTAAGTACCAAAAATCCCTCCCTTGTCCAGCACATTGACACTATCTCTGCAAACACCAAGCAAAACTAGAGAGTTTGTCTTTGAGAACCTGGCATCATTTTGGAGGAACTAAATTCTGTCCATCCACACTGATCAATGAGTAAAATATCAACGATATAATTCTTTTTATTTGTTGATGGATAAGGTTCTGAAAACTTCAAGCTAGTAAGTTGAAGGGATGAAAAACAAGCTTAGCAGCATTTTTCTTCAGCTCAGAGCTCTTTCCTCCCCAAGGTCAAATTACATTGTTTAAAAACATGTGGGCTCCTGTGAAGTCTATTTTCAGATCCTTGCAGACCAACATTTCAGAAACTAAAATTTCCTGTCATGTGATTCTGGTAAGTGGAATGTCCACAACTGGCCAACCAAATGGCAAATTTAGGTCATGTGACTCAAAACCAAGATAAAAGGGACTTTCCTTTCTGTATTTGTGTAGCTGAACTAGAAAATGAGTAGTTTTATATTTAGGTCTACAAAGTGTAATACCATGCAACATTTGTGTTTTATTGGGAAAATAACAGATGTTGATATAAATTATTTAGAACTATTTTCTCTACTGGATACTACACTATGACAATGAATTCACAACCCTGGCAGCACCTGACAAACTACTAAGTTTTCTTAAAGTAGCTCTGGAAATGTCTTAGTCTCTGATCGGCTCAGAAGTTCTTGTAGGGGAAGGGAAAAGAGAGATTATGGGTACGTGTTCGAACGTTACAAAAGTACTACATTGGTTCTAAAAGGTGGTCGTGAAAGGCCCTATATAAATGCAAATCTTTCTTTCTTATGTGCAGATCCTCAAGTGTACCACATGCCAACCATGAGCAGAAGCATGTAGTTGCATGTCAGTTTGGCTCAGAAGATTGTGGGTTTGAGCTCCTAATGAAAGCTGACACCCTAGTATTGCTTTGCCAGAAATGCATTCTTTCAGAGGAGACATTAAACAACTTTCATTTGTTCCGTCTATTCCCTCCTCTGACACAGTACTAAAGGTGTCAGGAGTAGTCACTGCAAGAACATAAGACAATCAACATGAAAAGGCAATTCAATCCACGGAGCCTGCTCTTTCCCCATAGAGTATAGTTTGTTCCAACAGGGGCTCTCCAATCTACCAACAAAGATAAAACTCTTAAAATTTATCCCAAACACTTCTGCCTCATGCTATCTAAATGTCCCACTGTCTGAGGCTGAACCAGACTGATCGCAACTGAGCATCCAACCCCAAATCTAACATTGCCTGTTTCCACCCCTGCCTCCGCCCATCTGCTGCTGAAACCCATATCCATGCTTTTGTTACTTCTTGACTTGACTATTCCAATGCCCTCCTGGTCGGCCTCCCATCTTCTGTAAACTTGTTCATCCAAAACTCTGCTGCCCGTATCCTAACACGTACAAATCAAGTTACCTACCTACATTGGCTCCCGGTCAAGCAACAGCTTGAATTCAAAATAGTTATCCTTGTGTTCAAATCCCTCCATGGCCGTGTCCCTCCCTATCTCGAATCTCTTCCAACCCTACATGCCTCTTGACAACTTTGCGCTCTTCCAATTCTGGCCTTTTGCGCACCCCCGATTTGCTTTGCTGAACCATTGGCCGCCACGCCAATTTAGCTGTTTAGGCCCTAAACTCTGAAATTTTCTCCCTAAACCTCTCTACCTCTCTTTCCTGCTTTAAGACATCCTTAAAAACTACCTCTTTCCTGTCTTAATAACTTCTTTTGTGGCTCGATGTCAAAATGTGTTTCTGCGGCCGCAACCGAGACTCCAGGATGGTATGTTGCCTCCCTGGTGCAAAGGTCAAGGATGTCTCGGAGCGGGTGCAGGACATTCTAAAAAGGGAGGGAGATCAGCCAGTTGTCGTGGTGCACATTGGTACCAACGACATAGGTAAAAAAAGGGATGAGGTCCTACGAAACGAATTTAAGGAGCTAGGAGCTAAATTAAAAAGTAGGACCTCAAAATTAGAAATCTCAGGATTGCTACCAGTGCCACGTGCTAGTCAGAGTAGGAATCGCAGGATAGCGCAGATGAATATGTGGCTTGAGCAGTGGTGCAGCAGGGAGGGATTCAAATTCCTGGGGCATTGGAACCGGTTCTGGGGGAGGTGGGACCAGTACAAACCGGACGGTCTGCACCTGGGCAGGACCGGAACCAATGTCCTAGGGGGAGTGTTTGCTAGTGCTGTTGGGGAGGATTTAAACTAATATGGCAGGGGGATGGGAACCAATTCAGGGAGACAGAGGGAAACAAAAAGGAGGCAAAAGCAAAAGACAGAAAGGAGATGAGGAAAAATGGAGGGCAGAGAAACCCAAGGCAAAGAACAAAAAGGGCCATTGTACAGCAAAATTCTAAAAGGACAAAGGGTGTTAAAAAAACAAGCCTGAAGGCTTTGTGTCTTAATGCAAGGAGTATCCGCAATAAGGTGGATGAATTAACTGTGCAAATAGATGTTAACAAATATGATGTGATTGGGATTACGGAGACGTGGCTCCAGGATGATCAGGGCTGGGAACTCAACATCCAGGGGTATTCAACATTCAGGAAAGATAGAATAAAAGGAAAAGGAGGTGGGGTAGCATTGCTGGTTAAGGAGGAAATTAAGGCAATAGTTCGGAAGGACATTAGCTTGGATGATGTGGAATCTATATGGGTAGAGCTGCAGAATACCAAAGGGCAAAAAACGTTAGTGGGAGTTGTGTACAGACCTCCAAACAGTAGTAGTGATGTTGGGGAGGGCATCAAACATGAAATTAGGGGTGCGTGCAATAAAGGTGCAGCAGTTATAATGGGTGACTTTAATATGCACATAGATTGGGTTAACCAAACTGGAAGCAATACGGTGGAGGAGGATTTCCTGGAGTGCATAAGGGATGGTTTTTTAGACCAATATGTCGAGGAACCAACTAGGGGGGAGGCCATCTTAGACTGGGTGTTGTGTAATGAGAGAGGATTAATTAGCAATCTCATTGTGCGAGGCCCCTTGGGGAAGAGTGACCATAATATGATGGAATTCTGCATTAGGATGGAGAATGAAACAGTTAATTCAGAGACCATGGTCCAGAACTTAAAGAAGGGTAACTTTGAAGGTATGAGGCATGAATTGGCTAGGATAGATTGGCGAATGATACTGAAGGGGTTGACTGTGCATGGGCAATGGCAGACATTTAGAGACCGCATGGATGAACTACAACAATTGTACATTCCTGTCTGGCGTAAAAATAAAAAAGGGAAGGTGGCTCAACCGTGGCTATCAAGGGAAATCAGGGATAGTATTAAAGCCAAGGAAGTGGCATACAAATTGGCCAGAAATAGCAGCGAACCCGGGGACTGGGAGAAATTTAGAACTCAGCAGAGGAGGACAAAGGGTTTGATTAGGGCAGGGAAAATGGAGTACGAGAAGAAGCTTGCAGGGAACATTAAAACGGACTGCAAAAGCTTCTATAGATATGTAAAGAGAAAAAGGTTAGTAAAGACAAACGTAGGTCCCCTGCAGTCAGAATCAGGGGAACTCATAACGGGGAACAAAGAAATGGCAGACCAATTGAACAAGTACTTTGGTCGGTATTCACTAATGAGAACACAAACAACCTTCCGGATATAAAAGGGGTCAGAGGGTCTAGTAAGAAGGAGGAACTGAGAGAAATCCTTATTAGTCGGGAAATTGTGTTGGGGAAATTGATGGGATTGAAGGCCGATAAATCCCCAGGGCCTGATGGACTGCATCCCAGAGTACTTAAGGAGGTGGCCTTGGAAATAGCGGGTGCATTGACAGTCATTTTCCAATATTCCATTGACTCTGGATCAGTTCCTATGGAGTGGAGGGTAGCCAATGTAACCCCACTTTTTAAAAAAGGAGGGAGAGAGATAACAGGGAATTATAGACCGGTCAGCCTGACATCGGTAGTGGGTAAAATGATGGAATCAATTATTAAGGATGTCATAGCAGTGCATTTGGAAAGAGGTGATATGATAGGTCCAAGTCAGCATGGATTTGTGAAAGGGAAATCATGCTTGACAAATCTTCTGGAATTTTTTGAGGATGTTTCCAGTAGAGTGGACAAGGGGGAACCAGTTGATGTGGTATACTTGGACTTTCAGAAGGCTTTCGACAAGGTCCAACACAAGAGATTAATGTGCAAAGTTAAAGCACATGGGATTGGGGGTAGTGTGCTGACATGGATTGAGAACTGGTTGTCAGACAGGAAGCAAAGAGTAGGAGTAAATGGGGACTTTTCAGAATGGCAGGCAGTGACTAGTGGGGTACGGCAAGGTTCTGTGCTGGGGCCCCAGCTGTTTACACTGTACATTAATGATTTAGACGAGGGGATTAAATGTAGCATCTCCAAATTTGCGGATGACACTAAGTTGGGTGGCAGTGTGAGCTGCGAGGAGGATGCTATGAGGCTGCAGAGCGACTTGGATAGGTTAGGTGAGTGGGCAAATGCATGGCAGATGAATTATAATGTGGATAAATGTGAGGTTATCCACTTTGGTGGTAAAAACAGAGAGAGACAGACTATTATCTGAATGGTGACAGATTAGGAAAAGGGGAGGTGCAGAGAGACCTGGGTGTCATGGTACATCAGTCATTGAAGATTGGCATGCAGGTACAGCAGGCGGTTAAGAAAGCAAATGGCATGTTGGCCTTCATAGCGAGGGGATTTGAGTACAGGGGCAGGGAGGTGTTGCTACAGTTGTACAGGGCCTTGGTGAGGCCACACCTGGAGTATTGTGTACAGTTTTGGTCTCCTAACCTGAGGAAGGACATTCTTGCTATTGAGGGAGTGCAGCGAAGGTTCACCAGACTGATTCCCGGGATGGCGGGACTGACCTATCAAGAAAAGACTGGATCAACTGGGCTTGTATTCACTGGAGTTCAGAAGAATGAGAGGGGACCTCATAGAAACGTTTAAAATTCTGACGGGGTTAGACAGGTTAGATGCAGGAAGAATGTTCCCAATGTTGGGGAAGTCCAGAACCAGGGGACACAGTCTAAAGATAAGGGGTAAGCCATTTAGGACCGAGATGAGGAGGAATTTCTTCACCCAGAGAGTGGTGAACCTGTGGAATTCTCTACTACAGAAAGTTGTCGAGGCCAATTCACTAAATATATTCAAAAAGGAGTTAGATGAAGTCCTTACTACTAGGGGGATCAAGGGGTATGGTGAGAAAGCAGGAATGGGGTACTGAAGTTGCATGTTCAGCCATGAACTCATTGAATGGCAGTGCAGGCTAGAACGGCCGAATGGCCTACTCCTGCACCTATTTTCTATGTTTCTATGTCTATGTTTCTATAGTGCTCCTGTGAAGTGCCTTGGGCCGTTTTACGATGTTAAAAGCGCCATAAAAATGCAAGTTATTGTTGTTGTCCCAATTCTCCAAGATAATAGCCAACATTACTATTTTATTTTCAAATAACGTTATGAGGGAACACAGTTTTGGTTCAATGTATCTTTTGTGCCAAACGCCAAAATGACAACGTATTTTTAAGTAAGTAGTTAAAACGCTCAAATGTTCAATTCCCATTTTCTTATCTCTTTCATGCAAAAATATTGGGCCGGAATTTGCTGTCGGATACTCTGGAGTGCGCCTCCGACCCCAAAAATATACAAAACTATCTGTTGGCTCCCAGGCTTCAGAGACTTCTCGACATGGGCCTGCATAAAGGCCCACAGATCCCAGGGAAGCAGGTGATGTGGAAGTATCTCTGGGATCTCATAAGCCAAGTCCTCCCATCAGAAAGGAGATGCCGTTGCTGTCAATTCAGATTGGAATCCCCTAATGACAAGCAATGGAATTCAGAGTTTACACAATTCTAATAAATTTTTTAAAAATATTTTAATTCGGGCCAAAATTTACATAAACTAATTTTCAGTGTTTGTGTATGATTTTTAATTTTTAAATTACTATTTATATTAACCCTTATGCTGGTGAAAGCAGGCCCTACCCCTGCTTTTATCAAGCGTAATGCTTTTGTGGGCATTTGCTGGGCAGTAGTTGGGCAAATAGCCCAACTCTCCAACAGTGAAAGTGATTTTACTTGTGGTTCGGAGGATCTGTGAAAGCGAACCATGACAGATCGCAAGTTCCAGGTTTTCACACATGCACAGCGCATCCAGAAACCCAGACCATGCGAGGTCTTTTACAAGGTGTACGACAGCTTTTGTGGTCATTAGACTGGCAAAATCCGGGCCATTAACTCTTCACATTCATACTACTCTCAGATTATTTCTTCACCTCTCAAAGGACCTTAAATGAAGCATTCCCTCTCAGCTGTGACCATCTCTCCGAAAACTCCCTGTTCGAATAACTCCAGTTGTGCAATAGTCCTTCTTTTAGCACGGAAACAGGCCCAAAATCACGAGTGATACCTTGGGATTGTACCATGGTGCATTTTGTCTGCTCTTCTCTTTGACCTTTCTTTCGTGTTCAATATGGGTGCCCAATGTCACCTGTCTCCAATGACTTTTCTTTTTTCCGGCTTGTTGGGAGTGATCGTGCAGTGTTCCAATCCTACCTATCCAAACACAGCTAGCACAACTCCCGAAATGGCTTCTCTTCCCATCCCAACACTGCCACTTGCAAAGTCCCTTGAATCTGACCATGGTCCCCTCCTACTACTTAGCTACATGCTGCCCTTTGACATCATCCATAAACATGGGGTAAGCTTTCATGTGTAGATGACACAGCTCTACATCTGCACCACTTTTCTCGACCACTTGATTGTCTTAGTTTTATCAGACTGCTTGTCCTAGATTTATTACAACTCTTTTCTGCTCATCAGTAAGAACAAGGACAGATTTTTTGACTCCCGCTACAGACTTCATCCCCCTCCTCACATACACTCACAGGCTTAACCAGACCATTCACAATCTTCGTATCCTGTTCAACTTTGAATTTTAAAATCAAGCTGAATTTTAAACCCCACATCCTAACTATGACCTAGATAGTGATAATTTCACCTCACAACATTGTCACCCCAACCCCCCATCATTGTAATTTAACTATAGTACCCAATCAGGACTCTTGTAGCATCCTCTCATCAAAGACAGTTCCTCGGAATCATGGAAGACTTGCTTCCACTCTTAAAAATGTGTCCTTAGGTGGCTGAACAGTCCAATACGAGAATCACAGTCTCTGTCACAGGTGGGACAGACAGTCATTGAGGGAAGGGGTGGATGGTACAGGTTTGCCGCACGCTCCTTCCGCTGCCTGCTTGATTTCTGCACGCTCTTGGCGATGAGACTCGAGGTGCTCAGTGCCCTCTCGGATGCACTTCCTCCACTTAGGGCGGTCTTTGGCCAGGGACTCCCAGGTGTCAGTGAGGATGTTGCACTTTATCAGGGAGGCTTTGAGGGTGCCCTTGTAACGTTTCCTCTGCCCACCTTTGGCTCGTTTGCCGTGAAGGAGTTCCGAGTAGAGCTCTTGCTTTGGGAGTCTTGTGTCAGGCATGCGAACAATTTGGCCTGCCCAGCGGAGCTGATCAAGTGCGGTCAGTGCTTAAATGCTGGGGATGTTGGCCTGGTCGAGGACGCTAATGTTGGTGCGTCTGTCCTCCCAGGGGATTTGTAGGATCTTGCGGAGACATCGTTGGTAGTATCTGTCCAGTGACTTGGTGTCTACTGTACATGGCCCATGTCTCTGAGCCATACAGGAAGGCGGGTATTACTACAGCCCTGTAGACTATGAGCTTGGTGGCAGCTTTGAGGGCCTGGTCTTCAAACACTCTTTTCCTCAGGTGGCCGAAGGCTGCACTGGAGGCAGTGTTGAATCTCGTCGTCAATGTCTGCTCTTGTTGATAAGAGGCCCCCGAGGTATGGGAAATGGTCCACGTTGTCCAGGGCCGCGTACCCCATCAGGACTCTTGTAGCATCCTCCAGTAGTATACAGACTCATAAGCAGGGTTCATTTGAGCAGAGTATAAAGTTCCTAATTAAGCTAGGAAGGCAGCTACATTGCTGCAATTTAGTTATTTTTATTATTGAACAGTATAACACGATGGGCCCAAGTTTCCACATGATTTGCGCCTGATTTTTAGGAGCAACTGGTGGAGAACGGACTATCTTAGAAATCGCAATTCTCCACATTTTTTTTCCTGCAGTTCTAGTCAGGTAGTACAGTTCTACTTTGGAACAGAATTTTTTCTTCAAAAGGGGGCGTGTCCGGCCACTGACACCTGATTTCAAAGTTTCCACAGTGAAAACGTACTCCAAACTAAAGTAGAATGGAGCAAGTGAAGATTTTTGTAGAACTGAAAAAACCTGTTCTACACATTAAAAAAATCAGGCGCAGGTTACAAATCAGGCGTCCAGAACGAGGTGGGGGGGGGGGGGGGGGAAGGGAACTCATTAAATTCTACAATAAATCCTTATTAATACTTCTACAAATATTATACAAATAAATCCAACCTGAATAAACATTTATAAGCCAAGAAAAGATTAAATAAACCATCTTCCTACCTGTGTGAAAGTGCTTCAGCCAGGGAGAATTCTGCAGCCGTTCGTTGCCGCTGAGCGGGAGGGGGGGAGAAAGCCGTTCGTGCCGCTGAGCGGGAGGGGGGGGGAAGAAAGCCGTTTGTGCTGCTGGGGGGGGGGGGGGGGGGGGAGAAGAGGAGAAAGCGGTTTGTTGTTGTGGAGGGAGGGGAAGGAGACAGCGGTTTGTTGCCGCGGATGGGAGGGAGGGGAAGGAGACAGCGGGTTGTTGTTGTGGAGGGGAGGGAGGGGAAGGAGACAGCGGTTTGTTGCCGTGAAGGGGAGGGAGGGGAAGGAGACAGCGGGTTGTTGTTGTTGTGGAGGGGAGGGAGGGGAAGGAGACAGCGGTTTGTTGCCGCGGAGGGGAGGGAGGGGAAGGAGACAGTGAGAAGGGTAGCCTCAGTGCTGATGGCAATGTGATTTTATTAAAAAATGTTCAAAAATTAAACAGCTACAAAGAACTACAAAAATGGGCGAGTGCCAATGTTTTTTTTCACACTGAGCATGTGCGAACGCTCCAATGCGCACGCGCAGCGTTGCCGGCAGGAAAAAAAACTAATTTAAATAGTACCCGCCCCCTCCCACTTACAAAATCGGCACGAGTGTAGGCTCTGCCCCCCTGGGCGCCGCGCCAAACAAACAAGGAGCTGCAAAGCGCTCGAGAATAGCGTTTTTTTTCTGGCGCCGTTTTAGGCGCGAAAAACGGGCGCCCAGCTCGGAGGGGGCGCCCGTTTTTTATCCTGTGGAAACTTGGGCCCAATAAATCTGCACAAAAGCTGCTTGGATTGGTTTGCCTCTGAATCAGTCCTGATGAAGTCAGGATCAATCTAGAGTGCAACATTTGCAGAGGTGACAAGGTTAGATTTTGGAAAATTCTAATTTGAGCTCTATTTAAGAGAACAATTGGGTGTCAAAATCATTGTATTTATTGGGAAATAGAATGACTTTCAGCATAAATATGATGTATAGAGCTACACCAGCCTGATTTTTGACGAGCTATAAATCTTATCAAACATTTCGATCATTGTCATAGTTAAAATGCAGCAAAACAAAAACATTTCAGTTCACATCCGATATTTGTAAAGAATTGTTAAAGTTTTAATATAGCGACCCATCTGAAAAACTGAATATATTTAATAAACTGTATGTATTAATTTGGATCAGAGAACACATTTTCTCCAATAACCTGTTGAATTTCAGTTCAAAACACAAATTATTCTATGCATGTTTTTCCCGATCATTAGATGGTTGGAAAAACAAGCACAACATGTGCCGAAATTACTCATATGCACAGCTCGCAGGTGAAGCTCCTTTTTTTTTGTGGGGGGGGGGGGTGGGGGAGGTTACTTATTTAAGGTGAGGGGTGTTAATCTCAGTAATTATATAATTCTTCACTTTTGAGCACCCAGAATTAGTACCACTTGTTATCCCCACCCCTCAAAAAAGCTGTTTTCTCCTTTTCACAGCATGTTTGAACCAAACTATACTTGACTAATTCTGGTTGCATTGATCTCACATCTTTGTTTATTAATATAGAAATTTCAGAACTAAGGTTTCCAAGCTATATCATTTTTGCAAAACAAGCACACATTTGGCAACTTTTGCAGTTCACCACAACTTTCGCACAAGTTGAGAATCAAGGTTTCAGAGCCGTGTGATAGAAATTGCACCGAGCGTTTCCCTGCCAAGCACGAGCGCAGAACTGTTTGTTAAAATGTCAAGTGTACAAATTGCTTTTACTGTCATTAAATATGGAGGAAGTACTTTTCAATCAGCATTAGAGGATAAGCGCCTGCAAGGCATTGCTCAAAATTTTTTTTGGCATCTATTCGAACATTCTTTTACATTTACCTTTTATTTATAATGATCTCTACAATGACTTTCTCCTCCCCACTAGTGTTTCCTGCCCAAGTTCCGCAATTGTTTTATTTCTAGATGCAATTGAATTGTATCGTACTGTATAGATGTTTAATTATTTTCCTATTTTTTTAAAAACCACTAACAAAACTGGCCTGTCTATTCCAAATCAACTGTAGTTCACAGATATGGCAGCACAGCAAGTCTGTATCCAATACTATGCAATGGACTGTCTCTAAAATTGAGTTAAACTGCATATCTTTCACAGTTAAAATGACAGCTTTATTAAGTTTAAAAAAAACAAAAGAAGTGTATAAAACAGGGAAAATCCATTTCTCCCATGTTCCAACTCCTTACAAAAGAGCATGCATCATTATGGACCTTCCCACTGTATTTAATATTCTGGCAAGACAGGCAAATTTTAAAAAATTCATTCATGGGGTGTGGGCATTGCTGGCCTTCTTGAACCACTGCAGTCCATGTGGTGAAGGTACTCCCACAGTGCTGTTTGTTAGGAAGTTCCAGGATTTTGAACTAGCGACGATGAAGGAATGGCGATATACTTCAAAGTCAGGATGGTGTGTAACTTGCAGGTGATGGTGCTCCTATGCGCCTGCTGCCCTTGTCCTTCTAGGTGGTAAAGGTCGCGGATTTGGGAGGTGCTGCCGAAGAAGCCTTGACGAGTTGCTGCAGTGTATACTGTAGATGGTACACACTGCAGCCACGGTGCGCTGGTGGTAAAGGGAGTGAATGTGGATGGGGTGCCAATCAAGCAGGTTGCTTTGTCCTCGATGGTGTCAAGCTTCTTGAGTGTTGGTGGAGCAGCACTCATCCAGGCAAGTGGAGAGTATTCCAGCACACTCCTGACTTGTGCCTTGTAGATGGTGGAAACGCTTTGGGGAGTCAGAAGGTGATATACTCGCCACAGAATACCCAGGTTCTAACCTGCTCTTGTTGCCACAGTATTTATGTGGCTGATCGAGTAAAGTTTCTGGTCAATGGTGACCTCCAAGATGTTGCTAGTGGGGAATTCGGTGATGATAATGACGTTGAATGTCATGGAGCGGTGGTTAGAGTCTTGCTTGTTGGAGATAGTTATTGCCTGGTACTTGTGTAGCATGAATGTTACTTGCCACTTATCAGCCCAAGCTTCAATGTTGTCCAGGTCTTGCTGCACGCGGGCATGTACTGCTCCATTATCTGAGGAGTTGTGAATGGCACTGAACACAGTGCAATCATCAGCGCACATCCCCACTTCTGACCTTATGATGGAGGGAAGGTTATTGATGAAGCAGCTGAAGATGATTGAGCCTAGTACACTGCCCTGATTGACCTTCAACAACCACAACCGTCTTTCTTTGTACTTTGGTATGACTCCAGCCAGGAGAATTATTCCCCGGATTCCCAATGACTTCAGTTTTACGAGGGCTCCTTGATGCCACACTCGGTCAAATGCTGGTTGCCTTGATGTCAAAGGAAGCCACTCACCTCACCTTTGGAATTCAGCTCTTTTGTCCATGTTTGGACCAAGGCTGTAATGAGGTCTGGAGCCGAGTGGTCCTGACAGAACCCAAACTGAGCATTGATGAGCAGGTTATTGGTGAATCAGTGTCGCTTGATAACACACAGTTGATAATATCTTCCATCACTCTGCGGATGATTGAGAGTAGACTGATGGAGCGGGAATTGGCTGGATTGGATTTGTCCTGCTTTCTGTGGACAGGACATACCTGGGCAGTTTTCCCACATTGTCGGATAGATGCCAGTGTTGTACTGGAACAGCTTGGCGAGAGGCACGGCTAGTTCTGGAGCACAAATCTTCAGCATGATACCTGGTGTGCTGTCGGGGCCATAGCCTTTGCTGTATCCCATGCGCTGAGCCGTTTCTTGATATCAGTTGGAGGGAATTGAATTGATTGAAACATAGAAAATAGGTGCAGGAGTAGGCCATTCGGCCCTTCGAGCCTGCACCGCTATTCAATGAGTTCATGGCTGAACATGTAACTTCAGTACCCCCTTCCTGCTTTCTCGCCATACCCCTTGATCCCCCTAGTAGTAAGGACTTCATCTAACTCCTTTTTGAATATATTTAGTGAATTGGCCTCAACAACTTTCTGTGGTAGAGAATTCCACAGGTTCACCACTCTCTGGGTGAAGAAGTTTCTCCTCATCTCGGTCCTAAATGGCTTACCCCTTATCCTTAGACTGTGACCCCTGGTTCTGGACTTCCCCAACATTGGGAACATTCTTCCTGCATCTAACCTGTCTAAACCCGTCAGAATTTTAAACGTTTCTATGAGATTCCCTCTCATTCTTCTGAACTCCAGTGAATACAAGCCCAGTTGATCCAATCTTTCTTGATATGTCAGTCCCGCCATCCCGGGAATCAGTCTGGTGAACCTTCGCTGCACTCCCTCAATAGCAAGAATGTCCTTCCTCAAGTTAGGAGACCAAAACTGTACATAATACACCAGGTGTGGCCTCACCAAGGCCCTGTACAACTGTAGTAACACCTCCCTGCCCCTGTACTCAAATCCCCTCACTATGAAGGCCAACATGCCATTTGCTTTCTTAACTGCCTGCTGTACCTGCATGCCAACCTTCAATGACTGATGTACCATCACACCTAGGTCTCATTGCAGCTCCCCCTTTTTCCTAATCTGTCACCATTCAGATAATAGTCTGTCTCTCTGTTTTTACTACCAAAGTGGATAACCTCACATTTATCCACATTATACTTCATCTGCCATGCATTTGTCCACTCACCTAACCTATCCAAGTCACTCTGCAGCCTCATAGCATCCTCCTCGCAGCTCACACTGCAACCCAACTTAGTGCCATCTGCAAATTTGGAGATACTACATTTAATCCCCTCATCTAAATCATTAATGTACAATGTAAACAGCTGGGGCCCCAGCACAGAACCTTGCGGTACGCCGCTAGTCACTGCCTGCCATTCTGAAAAGTACCCATTTACTCCTACCCTTTGCTTCCTGTCTGCCAACCAGTTCTCAATCCATGTCAGCACACTACCCCCAATCCCATGTGCTTTAACTTTGCACAGTAATCTCTTGTGTGGGACCTTGTTGAAAGCCTTCTGAAAGTCCAAATACACCGCATCAACTGGTTCTCCCTTGTCCACTCTACTGGAAACATCCTCAAAAAATTCCAGAAGATTTGTCAAGCATGATTTCCTTTCACAAATCCATGCTGACTTGGACCTATCATGTCACCTCTTTACAAATGCGCTGCTATGACATCCTTAATAATTGATTCCATCATTTTACCCACTACTGATGTCAGGCTGACTGGTCTATAACTCCGTTTTCTCTCTCCCTCCTTTTTTAAAAAGTGGGGTTACATTGGCTACCCTCCACTCCATAGGAACTGATCCAGAGTCAATGGAATGTTGGAAAATGACTGTCAATGCACCCGCTATTTCCAAGGCCACCTCCTTAAGTACTCTGGGATGCAGTCCATCAGGCCCTGGGGATTTATCGGCCTTCAATCCCATCAATTTCCCCAACACAATTTCCCGACTAATAAGGATTTCTCTCAGTTTCTCCTTCTTACTCGACCCTCTGACCCCTTTTATATCCGGAAGGTTGTTTGTGTTCTCATTAGTGAATACCGAACCAAAGTACTTGTTCAATTGGTCTGCCATTTCTTTGTTCCCCGTTTATGAGTTCCCCTGATTCTGACTGCAGGGGATCTACGTTTGTCTTTACTAACCTTTTTCTCTTTACATATCTATAGAAGCTTTTGCAGTCCGTTTTAATGTTCCCTGCAAGCTTCCTCTCGTACTCTATTTTCCCTGCCCTAATCAAACCCTTTGTCCTCCTCTGCTGAGTTTTAAATTTCTCCCAGTCCCTTGGCTTCTGGTGATAGTGGAGACCTCACATATCATCCACTCGGCATTTCCGGCTGAAGATAGTTGCAAACGCTTCAGCCGTGTCTTTCGCACTCGTGCTGGGCTCCAACATCATTGAGGATGGAGATATTCATGGAGCCTTTTCCTCCAGTTAATTGTTTAATTGTCCTCCGCTATTTACGACTGGATGTGGCAGGACTGCAGAGCTTCGATCTGATCCGTTGATTGTGGAATTGCTTCCCCAGGTTAGCACCTCATTTTTAGGTATGCGTGGTGCTGTTCTCCTGGCATGTTCTTCTGCACTCCTTATTGAACCACGATTGGTCTCCTGGCTTGATGGTAATGGTAGAGTGAGGGATATGAGGTTACAGATTGTGGTGGAATACAATTCTGCTGCTGCTGATGGCCCACAGCGCCTCATGGATGCCCAGTTGAGCTGCTAGATCTGTTCTGAATCTATGCCATTTAGGACGGTGGTAGTGCCACACAAAATGATGGAGGATGACCTCAGTGTGAAGACGGGACTTCATCTCCACAGTGACTGCGGTCGTCACTGTCATGGACAGCTGCAGGTAGATTGGTGAGGATGAAGTCAAGTAGGTTTTTCCCTAGTGTTGGTATTCTCACCATCTGCTACAGGTCTAGTTTGGCAGCTATGTCCTTCAGGATTCGGCTAGCTTAGTCTGTAGTTGTGCTACCGAGTCACTCTTGGTGATGGACATTGAAGTACACCACCCAGAGTACATTCTGTGCCCTTGCGGATCTCAATGCTTCTTCTCAGTGGTATTCAACATGGAGGAGTACTGATTCATCAGCTGAGGGAGGACGAAAGGCAGTAATAAGTAAGAGGTTTCCTTGCCCATGCTTGACCTGAAGCCATGAGACTTCATGGGGTCCGGAGTCAATGTTTAGGACTCCCAGGGTCAATCCCTCCCGACTGTACGCCACTTCTGTTGGGTCTACCCTGCTGCTGGGACAGGAGATACTCGAATTTTTTGAGGATGTAACTAGTAGAGTGGACAAGGTAGAACCAGTGGATGTGGTGTATTTGGACTTTCAAAGGCTTTTGACAAGGTCCCACACAAGAGATTAGTGTGCAAAATTAAAGCACATGGTATTGGCTGTAATGTATTGATGTGGATAGAGAACTGGTTGACAGACAGGAAGCAGAGAGTCGGAATAAATGGGTCCTTTTCAGAATGGCAGGCAGTGACCAGTGGGGTGCCGCAGGGTTCAGTGCTGGGACCCCAGCTATTTACAATATACAATAATGATTTAGACGAAGGAATTGAATGTAATATCTCCAAGTTTGCAGATGACACTAAGCTGGGTGGCAGTGTGAGCTGTGAGGAGGATGCTAAGAGACTGCAGGGTAACTTGGACAGGTTAGGTGAGTGGGAAAATGCATGGCAGATGCAATATAATGTGGATAAATGAGAGGTTATTCACTTTGGTGGCAAAAACAGGAAGACAGATTATCTGAATGGTGACAGATTAGGAAAAGGGGAGGTGCAACGAGACCTGGGTGTCATGGTACATCAGTCATTGAAGTTTGGCATGCAGGTACAGCAGGCGGTGAAGGCGGCAAATGGCATGTTGGCCTTCATAGCTAGAGGATTTAAGTATAGGAGCAGGGAGGTCTTACTGCACTTGTACAGAGCCTTGGTGAGGCCACACCTGGAATATTGTGTTCAGTTTTGGTCCCCTAATCTGAGGAAGGATGTTTTTGCTATTGAGGGAGTACAGCGAAGGTTCACCAGATTGATTACTGGATGGCAGGACTGACATACGAGGAGAGACTGGATCAACTGGGCTTGTATCCACTGGAGTTTAGAAGAATGAGAGGGGATCTCATAGAAACATAAAATTCTGATGGGATTGGACAGGTTAGAGGCAGGAAGAATGTTCCCGTTGCTGGGGAGTTCCAGAACCAGGGGTCACAGTCGAAGAATAAGGGGTAAGCCATTTAGGACCGAGATGAGGAGAAACTTCTTCACTCAGAGAGTGGTTAACTTGTGGAATTTTCTACTGCAGAAAGTTGTTGAGGCTAGTTCGTTAAATATATTCAAAAGGGAGCTAGATATGGCCCTTATGGCCAACGGGATCAAGGGGTATGGAGAGAAAGCAGGAAAGGGGTACTGAGGCTGAATGATCAGCCATGATCTTATTGAATGGCGGTACAGGCTCGAAGGGCCGAATGGCCTGCTCCTGCACCTAATTTCTATACCCAGGGATGGTGATGGAAGAATCTGGGACATTGGCTGATAGGTATGATTCTGTGAGTATGACTATGTCTAGCTGTTGCTTGACTATTGTGGGACAGTTCCCCCCCATTTTTGCACAAATCCCCAGATGTTCGTGATGAGGACTTTGCAGGGTCGACTGAGCTGGGTGTGCCGCTGTCATACCTGTAACCAGTGACGAGGCCGATGCAGAGTGGTCCGCCAAGTTTTATAGAGGCTGCACAGAACTTCTCAACTCCCCCAGTAGATAGCTAAGGAAACATCCAGAACATCTAAGCAACTCAAACATACAATATTGGTGGTCCTTATTCCAAACTTGGGTGCTCCTCGCAGCATATAGGCACCACAACTCAAAATGATCTGTGATTTTAAAAAGTGCAGCCTATAGATAAGTCAATATGGTATATTCCAAAGATGATGTTTCTAGATAAATTGGATAAAGCCCATGGTCCCAGCAACACAAGAACCAGTTACCAACAGACTATTTGATCATCTATAGCTATGTTTATTCTTATAATTATCCATTTTTTCTTAAATGGATATGTCTCCAACTTTCTTTTTGGAAAAGGAGTCTATCAAAGTTACAAATCGCATTGGTTGAGAGTCTATTCTGTGGCAAAACAATTTCCATTTAATTTTTAGTCTTGCTTGAGGCTTGCTAAATGCCATAGTCATCCTCTAGTGCCATGCTCAGTTAGTTTTCCCTGAAAAGAATGAGTTCTGCCCCGGGCCGAATGGACCCCTCGCCGGCCCGCTTCTACCCTGGGCTGAAAGGACCTCGCACCGACCTGCGACTCCTGTTCCAGGCTTGCAACCCGAGCCGTCTAACAAGGCTCCACGCTGTGAGGAGGAGCACCCCCTGGGGACCGAGCTCGGCACCGCCCGGGAAACACAGCAGGAAACCGGGAGCGCCTGGGGAACCGGGCCTGGCCTGGCACCGCTCGGGACACACAGCAGGGCCTCGAGCCCAGGGCACACACACCAAGGAAAACGGACAAGCCAAGGAGAGTGAGTGTAGCAGCCCCAACCAGCTCGGGCTCAGTGTTACTCGGTTCCAAAAAACCCACGGCGCCGTCTTCGGCCCGGTGTGCTCGCCTGACGGATCTGTGTGGGCCCCGCGCCGGCCCGCTTCTGTCCCGGGCCGAAGGGACCCCTGCACCGGCCCATTTCTAGCTCGGCCCGAAGGGACCCCTGTATCTTAAACTTTTAATCGATTTTAATTCTTTTAAAAAAAAAACTTTTAATCAATCTTAACTTTTAAACAATTGGGGAAACTTTTATAATCTATTATTGATCTACATCTTAAGACTTTTTAACAACTCTTAGAAACTTTTTAAATAAGTTGGGAATTTTCATCAACTTTTAACTTTTAAAATAACTTTGGAAGTGACCTTCCTAATGCCTGACCCCCAACCAAGCCTCGGGCCATCTGCCATCGATGGCGCTGCGCTTGCGGCCAACACTTTGGCGTAGGCAATTAGGCTTATACAGCTGTGCCTGGTCTCCAGTTGCCTTGGACCCCCTTGCCACTGGACCAAGACCTTGCTCGGCTAAACCCGTGCGGTTGCCGGTGTGCAGCGGCCACCCCATGTTAAAAGAACTCACGCACAGGCATCTACCACTTCGTCAGTATGAAGTTCGGGACTTGGAACGTCAGGACCCTCATGGATAATTCCAACAGCAACAGGTCGGAACGCCACACCGCCATAGTTGCCCGGGAACTTAGACGTTTTGACATTGACATCGCCGCCCTAAGCGAGACCTGGCAGGCAGTGGAAGGCCAGTTGAAGGAACATGGTGGAGGTTATACCTTCTTCTGGAAAGGGAAACCAGAGGCAGAACGCCGCCTTCATGGAGTCGGCTTTGCAGTCAGGAATGAGCTGGTTGACGGCCTCAAAGACTCCCCCTGTGGGGTTAACGAATGCCTCATGACTCTTCGTCTTACCCTATCCCGGAACCAATGTGCCACAGTCATCAGTGCATACGCCCCTACACTCGATGCAACAGACGAGGCTAAAGAGGGTTTTTATTCCAACCTCGAGACATCCTTGTCCCGCGTCCACACGGGCGACAAATTGATTCTCCTGGGTGACCTTAATGACAGGGTTGGCAAAGACACAGTCCTCTGGGGAGGGGTGATTGGCAGAAAGGGGGTAGGGAAAGCCAACTCCAGTGGTACCCTACTCCTGACAAAATGTCTAGAACACGAACTCATCACCAACACCCTGTTCCACCAGAGGGACAAATACAAGGCATCGTGGCAACATCCTCGCTCCAAACACTGGCACCTGCTTGACTATGTCATCGTCCGAGCCAGGGATCACAAGGATGCGCGTATCACCCGCGTCATGACAGGAGCTGACGACTGCTGGACGGACCACCTCCTAATCCGATCCATCATCAACATTAACATTGCCCCAAAGCAGAGGGGACAGCAGAAGCAGTTCCGGAAAAAAGTTAATGCCGGGGCACTTAGAGACCCAGCTAAGAAAGCCCTATACAGCCAGGCCTCACAGCTAATCTGGCATGCCTTAATGATCCTGAGATGCTGAATGCCTACAGTGCTTGGTCTTCCCTCCAGGCCTCTATAATTAGTGCCTGCGAAGAGACACTTGGTCACTCAACCAGAAAACATCCGGACTGGTTTGATGAAAATGATCAGGAGATCGAACAACAAATAGATCGCAAGTGCAAAGTATTTCTGAGCCTCAAGCAACAAACCAACTTGGAAGCTGCAAAACAACATTACAGACAGCTCAAGGCTCAGATCCAACAAAAAACCCGGGACTAAAGAACAGGTGGTGGAAGGAGAAAGCACAGGAGATACAACAACTGACCGACAGTCACGATATGAGAGGATTCTTCACTGCAGTCAAGGCCACCTATGGTCCAAACTCCCAAGGCCCTGAACGGGGCCAAGAACGGGGAAACACTCAAGGACACCGAGGCTGTTAGAGCCCGATGGAAGGAGCACTTTGAAGATCTCCTCAATCGAGACTCTGCCTTTGACTCGAGTGATCTCGACTCCATCCCGCAGCATGCGACCCGCCACCAACTCAGTGAAACTCCAACGTTGCACGAGGTAGGCAAAGCCATAAAACAGCTCAAGAATAACAAGGCTATGCATGCGGATGGAATCCCTGCCGAGGTGCTAAAGTATGGCGGAGAGGCGCTGTTGCTGCAGATACATGACCTCATCTCTCTCATCTGGATGGAGGAGAGCATGCCGGGAGATCTCAGAGATGCAGTGATCGTGACCATCTTTAAAAAAGGGGACAAGTCCGACTGCGGCAATTACAGGGGAATCTCCCTGCTATCAGCCATTGGGAAAGTCGACGCGAGAGTTCTCCTCAACTGACTTCTTCCTGTGGCCGAGGAGCTCCTCCCGGAATCTTAGTGCGGATTTCGGCCCCAATGGGGCACAACGGACATGATCTTTGCAGCGCGACAGCTGCAGAAAAATGCAGGGAGCAGCGCCAGCCCTTATACATGATACATGGCCTTTTTCAATCTGACAAAGGCCTTTGACATTGTCGACCGTGAGGGTCTATGGAGCGTCCTCCTCTGTTTCGGATGCCCCCAAAAGTTTGTCAACATCCTTCACCTGCTTCACGACGACATGCAGGCCATGATCCTTACCAACGGATCCATTACAGACCCAATTCACGTCCGGACCAGGGTCAAACAGGGCTGCGTCATCGCTCCAACCCTCTTCTCAATCTTCCTCTCTGCCATGCTCTACCTCACAATCAACAAGCTCTCCGCTGGAGTGGAACTAAACTACAGAACCAGTGGGAAGCTGTTTAACCTACACCGCCTCCAGGCCAGGTCCAAGATTACCCCAACCTCTGTTGTTGAGCTGCAGTATGCGGACGACGCCTGCGTCTGCACACATTCTGAGGCTGAACTCCAGGATATAGTCAATGTATTCACTGAGGCATATGAAAGCATGGGCCTTACGCTTAACATCCATAAGACAAAGGTCCTCCACCAGCCTGTCCCCGCCGCACAGCACTGCCCTCCAATCATCAAGATTCACGGCGCGGCCTTTGACAACGTGGACCATTTCCCACATCTCGGGAGCCTCTTATCAACAAAGGCAGACATTGATGCAGAGATTCAACATCGCCTCCAGTGCGCCAGTGCAGTCTTCGGCCGTCTGAGGAAAAGAGTATTTGAAGACCAGGAACATCAACTCTACCACCAAGCTCATGGTCTACAGGGCTGTAATAATACCCGCCCTCCTGTATGGGTCTGAGGTATAGAAGGCACCTCAAGTAGCTGGAGATACATCACCAACGATGTCTCCGCAAGATCCTGCAAATCCCCTGGGAGGACAGGCGCACCAATATCAGTGTCCTCGTCCAGGCTAACATCCCCAGTATTGAAGCACTGACCACACTCGATCAGCTTCGCTAGGCAGGCCACAGTGCTGGGACCCCAGCTACTTACAATATACATTAATGATTTAGATGAAGGAATTGAGTGTAATATCTCCAAGTTTGCAGATGACACTAAGCTGGGTGGCAGTGTGAGCTGTGAGGAGGACGCCAAGAGGCTGCAGGGTGACTTGGACAGGTTAGGTGAGTGGGCAAATGCATGGCAGATGCAGTATAATGTGGATAAATGTGAGATTATCCACTTTGGTGGCAAAAACATGAAGGCAGATTATTATATGATTGGCGGCAGATTAGGAAAAGGGGAGGTGCAACGAGACCTGGGTGCCATGGTACATCAGTCCTTGAAAGGTGGCATGCAGATACAGCAGGCGGTGAAGGAGGCAAATGGTATGTTGGCCTTCATAGCTATGGGATTTGAGTATTGGAGCAGGGACATCTTACTGCAGTTATACAGGGCTTGGTGAGGCCTCACCTGGAAGTGTGTTCAGTTTTGGTCTCCTAATCTGAGGATGGACGTTCTTGCTATTGAGGGACTGCAGCGAAGGTTCATCAGACTAATTCCCGGGATGGCAGGACTGACATATGAGGAGAGACTGGATCGACTGGGCCTGTATTCACTGGAGTTTAGAAGGATGAGAGGGGATCTCATAGAAACATATAAAATTCTGACGGGACTAGACAGGTTAGATGCAGGAAGAATGTTCCCGATGTTGGGGAAGTCCAGAATCAGTCTAAGAATAAGGGGTAAGCCATTTAGGACTGAGATGAGGAGAAACCTCTTCACTCAGAGTTGTTACCCTGTGGAATTCCCTACCGCAGAGTGTTGTTGATGCCAGTTCATTGGATTTTTTCAAGAGGGAGTTAGATATGGACCTTACGGCTAAAGAGATCAAGGGATAGGGAGAGAAAGCAGGAAAGGGGTACTGAGGTGAATGATCAGCCGTGATCTTATTGAATAGTGGTGCTGGCTCGAAGGGCCGAATGGTCTACCCCTGCACCTATTTTCTACGTTTCTATGTTTCACATGCCAGATACGAGATTCCCTAAGCAAATGCTTTATGCGGAGCTCCTTCATGGTAAACGAGCCAAAGGTAGGCAGCGGAAACGTTACAAGGACACCCTCAAAGCCTCGCTAGTAAAATGCGACATCACCACTGACACCTGGGAGACCCTGGCCGAAGATCGCCCGAGGTGGAGAAAGTGCATCTGGGAGGGCGTTGAGCTCTTTGAGTCTCAACGCAAAGAGTGAAGAGGTCAAGCGCAGGCAGTGGAAGGAACGCGCGGCAAACCAGCCCCACCGACCCCTTCCCTCGACGAATGTCTTCCCACCTGTAACAAGGTCTGTGGCTCTCGTATTGGACTGTTCAGCCATCAGAGAACTCACTTTGGGAGTGGAAACAAGTCTTCCTCGATTCCAAGGGACTGCCTACAATAATGACGATGATGTGGGCTCACCAATACCCTGTACAGTTGCAGCAGGACTTCCCTGCTTTTTTACTTCATCCCCCTTGCAATAAAGTCCAACATTCCATTTTACTTGATTACTTGCTGCACCTGCTTACTAACTTTTTGTTTCGTGCACAAGGACCCCCAGGTCCCTCTGTACTGCAGCATTTTGTAATCTCTTTCCATTTAAATAATAATTTGCTTTTTTATTTTTCCAAAGTGGATAACCTCACATTATTCTCCATCTGCCAAATGTTTGCCCACACACTTAGCCTGTCTCTATCCCTTTGCAGATTTTTTGCGTTCTCCTCGCAAATTGCTTTCCCACCCATCTTTGTATCATCAGAAAACTTGGCTACATTACACTCGGTCCCCTTCATCCAAGTCATTAATATAGATTGCAAATAGTTGAGGCACCAGCACCGATCTCTGTGGCACCCCACTAGTTACCGTTTGCTAACAGGAAAATGACACATTTATCCCAACTCTGTTTTCTGTTAGTTAGCCAGTCTGCTATACATGCTAATATATTACCCCCAACCCAGTGAGCCTTCTGGAAATCCAAATGCACCACATCCACTGGTTCCACTTTATCCACCCTGCTCGTTACATCCTCAAAGAACTCGGGCAACTTTGTCAAACATGATTTCCCTTTCATAAAACCATGCTGACTCTGCTTGACTGTATTATGCTTCTCCAAATGTCCTGCTGCTGCTTCCTTAATAACAGACTCTAGCATTTTCCCAATGACAAATGTTAGGCTAACTGGTCTATAGTTTCCTGCTCTCTGTCTGCCTCCTTTTTTAAATAGGGAGGTTATATTTGCGGTTTTCCAATCCGCTGGTACCTCTCCAGAATCCAGGGAACTTTGGTAGATTACAACCAATGCATCCACCATCTCTGCAGCTACTTCTTTTATGATCCTGAGATGCAAGCCATCAGGTCCAGGGGACTTGTCCACCTTTAGTCCCATTATTTTTCTTTTTCTTTAGTGATAGTGATTGTTTTAAGTTCCTCCCTCCCTATAGCCCCTTGATTATCAATTTTAGGGATGTTTTTCGTGTCTTCTACTGTGAAGACCAATACAAAATATTTGTTCAAAGTCTCTGCTATTTCCCTGTTCCCCATTATTAATTCCCAAGTCTCATCCTGTAAGGGACCAACGTTTACTTTAGCTACTCTCTTCCTTTTTATACACCTGTAGAAGCTCTTACTATCTGTATTTATATTTCTTGTTAGTTTACTCTCAATCTATCTTCCCTCTCTAATTTCTTTAGTCATCCATTGCAGGTTTTTAAAAATGTCCCAATCCTCTGTCCTCCCACTAATCTTGGCCACTTTACATGCCATTGTTTTTAGTTTGATGCCATCCTTTACTTCCTTAGTTAGCCACGGATAGTATTCCCCTCTCTTAAAGGAAAGGAAGAGGCAGAGGCAGAGGCGGCCGAGCGGATGGTCTCAATCTTAGAGACAAAGAAGTCCTTAATCAAAAATACTCGAGATATATTTAGAGGGTAGGTAATAATGGAACCAATGTAGGAGAGAAGAGGAGGACTAAAAAAAAAGGTGGAGGACAGAAAGAGGGGAGAGAGAAAAGCAGTGCTGAGCAAGGGAAATTTAGATTAGAGAGGGTAGAAAAATTGAGACATGGGCCAATCATTAAGAGGCAGAAATACAGCCAGTAGTGGTATGTGTGTTTTGGATTGGAAATGCCAATTGGGGGAGGGTCAACTGTAAAAGAGGAAATGAAGCGAGATAGGACAGTCTGTAAGGAAAAAAAAATGCAGCATGTAGGGGCCGCAGGAAAGAGATTGGCATCGAGTGGAGAGGGTGATTTTGACGGGGAAATGCAGTCAGCAATGGACAAATGGGAATTTGTGCCAATGGAGTGATTATTCGTACTGGGAAACTGAACATGTGTGTGAACTTTCTACACTCAGCATCAATGACAAGCTTTTCAAGATGAGATATTTATAGTCTGGTCAGTTTCTCTTCATTTTCCCATTTTCAAGTCACATTTATTAACAGCTTTGCAGAGAATTTAGGACAGACCTTGAATAATTCCACTCGTCATTATCTCCAGTCAAGGCCTGTTGATAACTCTCTGCTAGACTAGTTTTCAATCCAGCTGGATAATTTCAGGGGACTTAATCTCCTTTAAAAGCTCTGGATGTGGAACTTTATTAAATGCCTTTTAAACTGCCAAGTAAATTGTATCCAGCGGATAGTCCTCAAAAACTACTTTTGACACCTCAAAGAGCTCCAGTAAATTATTAAGGCTCAACTTGTTTTGAATACTATGCTGAGCATTCCTTATGGTTTCTACGCTTTAAAAAAACAAAAATTGTGTATTGCACCGCTACTAATATTGAATTAACTGATCTATAATTCTTGATTCAAATGTTGTTCATTCTTTGATTACTAAGATAATTTTCGCTATTCTCCAGTTCTCAAGTTTAGCACTCATTTATGAAGCTCTGAAAAATTTTTAACCACAGCTGTACTAATTTTATTAAAACATTTAATTGATCACCACCTCTGGTCAAAATACAATGTTTACATTCATAACTCAAGCTAAGCTTTAAATCTGTTACATCAGCTTTCTGCATTGTACAGACTAGAACTTGAAACTTAACGCTCATGAGAAAATGTCTCAACAGCAGTCCATACGATAAGGAAAATAAAAAGGAAGGAACTGGAGTTATGGTGGTGAGGAGTGGCAGAAAGGTATTTTAAAAGAGGCATCTGAAGGTAGGACAATGCAGTTTTAGGAGAACATCCCAAAGAGTTGGTGCGAAGAGATTAAAAGAATGGCCTCCAAAGATGGCATAGATTGAACAGAAGAATAATCGGCAATCCATGCCAGGAAGAGAACAAGGTGCATACAGGAGAACAAGGTGCATACAGGAACACAAGAGTGAAGAAGATTGCTCAGATTGAATAGAATAAGGCTGTACAGGGATCTGCAACCAAGGACAAAGATCTTTGAACAATTGCAAAATACTGCAGATGCTGGAATCCGAAACAAAAGCAGAAAATGCTGGAAACATTCAGCAGGCCAGGCAGCATCTTTAACTGTTTCTCTCACCACGAATGCTGCCTGGCATTTCTAGCATTTTTTCAGTTTTTGTTACGAAGATCTTTAAGTTGGTCTTCTTTAAAACCCAAAATAATTAAAAGAAATTAAAACAATTTAATTTTGTTTTACAAAGGCAGCACCACACTCAGGATTAACTTCCACATTTTCAATAATCGGAAGCCCTTAAAATCATTACTCTCAATAGAACAAATTGGTAGGTTATTAGAGAAAATTAAGAGGAACTGTAAACTTTGCAACAGTAGACAATAATAGATGACACTGGATGAATCAGAGTATGTTGCAAGGAAATAACCGTCAAATCTTCAAGCGCATTGGGGTTTCTCAAATGATGAATTACAAAGGATTTCATCCTTTAAATCATACAAAGGGAGATATGTGATACACTTGCTGGATCTCAGCCCTCTCCATTACCATGGTGTCGGCTTTCAACTGCTGATTACAAACATTTTGTGCAGAATATCACCCGACATGACTTCACAAAATCCTGGTTTAGTTTCACGCTGACAAGTAATCATCATTGTACACTAACCCCATTTACAGTTTCATTGGGCCCAAGTTTCGGCATCAGGTGAAAACGGCGCACCTCCGAGACCTGCCTGGCTCGAAGGTGCGCCGGAATATTTTGCTGTAATTCTCCGGTCCTCCTGGACCGTGGCGTGACGCGGCGTGGCGCAGTGCAGTCTTCTTGGGGCGGAGCAAGCTGCAGGTGGGCGGGGCTAAGCCCCTGCATGTCTGAAGATTGCCGGCTTCGTTGCGCGTGAGCGTTGCAATGTGGCCCTTCTGCGCAATGGCCCAGCAGGGCGTTTTTCCCCAGTCTGTTTCAGAATGGTGTGGGTACCGGGGAGGGATGGAGGAGCGTAGAAAGAGGGCACTGGGGAGGTGATCGGTGGGAAAGAAACATGGCAAGGGCTGGGGGAGCGAGGCAAGGGCAAGGGCTGGGGGAGCGAGGCAAGGGCAAGGGCTGGGGGAGCGAGGCAAGGGCAAGGGCTGGGGGAGCGAGGCAAGGGCAAGGGCTGGGGGAGCGAGGCAAGGGCAAGGGCTGGGGGAGCGAGGCAAGGGCAAGGGCTGGAGGAGCGAGGCAAGGGCAAGGGCTGGAGGAGCGAGGCAAGGGCTGGAGGCGCGAGGCAAGGGCTGGAGGAGCGAGGCAAGGGCAAAGGCTGGAGGAGTGTGGGTTGGGAGGCACTCGAAATGATCGAAGGGCCGGAGGAGAGAGTAGGGGTGCCTCCGTCCAGCCCCCCCCCCCCCATCTCACACCATCCCCGCCACCACACGCCCCCCCACACACCCTCACCACCACCCCCCCACCACACGCACCCTACCCGCCACCCCCTCCCCCCCATACCTCCCACTGTCTGATAGAGAGAGAGAGAGAGACAGAGAGAGACAGACACTGACAGAAACACCTTCCCTTCACATAAAAGGTAGGACTTCTATTTTTTTTAATTGATTGGTTGCTTATTACTTTGGTCTTGGAGCTTTAGGTGCAGGGTTCCTTCTATTTTTTATTAATTAATTGCTTATTACTTTTTGTGCTTTGTAAATGTACTGCTTTAAAAGTATTTTGCTTCTTTAATGTTGTTATGGAAAATCCTCTAACTTCCCTCCCCCCACTGTTGTGATGTTGATGTGTCCTTTGTGTTTAATGCTCACCCACCGCCCCCCCTGTCTCTGGCTGCGCCTGCACTAAACTTAAGGTTTTTCAGAACTTACAAAAGTGGATAATTTCTCCATCCTAAGTTAGTTTGTAGTAAGTTGTCACTGCCGAAACTTGCACAACAGGCCTGAGTGGCTGGACACACCCCCTTTTGAAAATAATAATACCTTACCTAAAGCCAACCTAAACTAACTCACTAGAACTGGAGCAAACTATTATCCGAGATTTGCAATTTCTAACATACTCCAAACTAAACTAGTTGCTCCAAAAAACTAGGAGCAACTCCACCCGAAACTTGGGCCCATTGACTGGAACTTCATAAGGTCATGGGCACAGCTGGACAAAACACCTGCTGTCTTGATCCAGCAGTTTAAAAATAAAACAGTGGCGACTGAGACATGTTGGTTGCTTGCAGTGGCAATATTTAATATTTGGTGACCGGTCAGTATATTAATCTGCCTTTTAACAAGCTGCACAGAGGACCGGGGGAGACAGTTAAGAGTTTGAAAGAATACAGAATTAAGAATTAGGCGGGATCATAGAAAATACAAACAGGTCTAAGTTAGGTTTGGAGTGCATGTGCAGGCACAAATAGCCATGTATATCATCATCATAGGCAGTCCCTCGAAATCAAGGAAGACTTGCTTCCACTCTAAAAGTAAGTTCTTAGGTGACTGAACAGTCCAATACGGGAATTACAGTCTCTATCACAGGTGGGACAGACAGTCGTTGAGGGAAAGGGTGGGTGGGGCTGGTTTGCCACACGCTCCTTTCGCTGCCTGTGCTTGTTTTCTGCATGCTCTCGGCGACGAGACTCGAGGTGCTCAGCGCCCTCCCGGATGCTCTTCCTCCACTTAGGGCGGTCTTTACCCAGGGACTCCGATGTCAGTGGGGATGTTGCATTTTATCAAGGAGGCTTTGAGGGTGTCTTTGAAACGTTTCCTCTGCCCACCTGGGGCTTGCTTGCCATGTAGGAGTTCAGAGTAGAGCGCTTGCTTTGGGAGTCGTGTCAGGCATGCAAACAATGTGGTCTGCCCAACGGAGCTGGTCGAATGTGGTCAGTGCTTCGATGCTGGGGATGTTGGCCTGATCGAGGACGCTAACGTTTGGTGCATCTGTCCTCCCAGGGAATTTGCAGGATCTTGCGGAGCCATCGTTGATGGTATTTCTCCAGCGATTTGAGGTGTCTACTGTATATAGAAACATGGAAATCTACAGCGCAGAAGGCAGCTATTTCGGCCTATCGTGTCCGCGCCGGCTAACCAAGAGCCTCACAGCCCTCGGTCAGCAGCCCTAAAGGTTACATATAAACCTATGAACAATGACGGAAAGGCAAAGAGCACCCAGCCCAACCAGTCCGCCTCATAACCCCTTATACTGAAATATTCTACACTCCACTCCAACCAGAGTCATGTGATCTCCTGGGAGAGGCAAAAGCCAGATAAAAACCCAGGCCAATTTAGGGAGAAAAAATCTGGGAAAATTCCTCTCCGACCCACCCAGACGATCAAAACTAGTCCAGGAGATCATGGTGGCCGTATTCTAGTCCCTGCAGTACTTACCATTATATCTGCGCCGTCCAACAAAAGGTCACCCAGTCTAATCCCATTTACCAGCTCCAAGTCCATAACCTTGTAGGTTACTGCACTTTAAGTGCCCATCCAACCATCTCTTAAAAGTGGTGAGGGTTTCTGCATCCACCACTCTTCCAGGCAACGAGTTCCAGATCCCCATAACCCTCTGCGTAAAGAAGCACCCCCTTAAATCCCCTCTAAACCTTCCACCAACCACGTTACAACTATGCCCCCTTGTAATAGACCCTTCCACCAATGGAAGTATCCGTTATGTCTAGGCCCCTCAATATTTTGTACACCCACCCAGCCTATCCAATGTGTCCTCATAAACTAAGACTCTCCATTCCAGGCATCACCCTAGTAAATCTCCTCTGCATGCTCTCCAGTGCAATCACGCCCTTCCTATAATACAGCGACCAGAACTGCACGCAGTATTCTAGCTGTGGCCTAACCAAAGTATTATACAATTTAAGCATAACCTCCCTGCTCTTATATTCTATGCCTCCGCCAATAAAGGCAAGCATTCCGTATGCCTTCAACCACCTATCCACCTGGCCTGCTACTTTCAGGGAGCTGTGGACAAACACTCCAAGGTCCCTTTGTTCATCTACACTATTAAGTGGCCCACTGCCTTATGTATATATCCTTTCCTTATTAGCCCTCCCAAAGTGCATCACCTCACACTTCTCTGAATTTAATTCCATTTGCCACTGCTCTGCCTGCCTGACCAGTAGATTGATATCCTCCTGCAGCCAATAATTTTCCTCTTCATTATCAACCAGACAGCCAATTTTAGTGTCGTCTGCAAACTTCTTAATCATACTCCCTATATTCAAATTTAAATCGTTGACGTATACCACAAAAAGCAAGGGACCAGTACTGAGCCGTGCAGAACCCCACTGGAAACATCCTTCCAGTCACAAAAACATCAATCATTACCCTCTGCTTCCTACCTCCAAGCCAATTTTGGATCCAACTTGCCACTTTGCCCTGTATCCCATGGGCTTTAACCTTCATGACCAGTCTACCATGTGGGACCTTATCAAAAGCTTTGCTAAAGTCCATATATACTACATTGTACACATTACCCTCATTGACCCTCTTGGTTACCTTCTCAAAAAATTAAATCAGGTTAGTCAAACACGATCTCCCCTTAACAAATCAGTGCTGACTGTCCCTAATTAATCCTTGCCTTTCCAAATGCAGATTTATCTTGTCTTTCAGGATTTTTTCCAATAATTTTCCCACCACTGAAGTTAGGCTGACTGGCCTGTAATTATTTAGCCTATCCCTTTCTCCCTTCTTGAACAAGGGAGAAAGGGCTGTCTGGTTGAACATTAGCAGTCCTCCAATCCTCCGGCACCATGCCCAGATCCAAAGAGGACTGGAAAATGATAGTCAAGACCTCTGCTATTTCCTCTTTTACTTCGCTCAACAGCCTGGGATGCATTTCATCCCGCCTGGGGACTTATCTACTTTCAAAGCCGCTCAACCCCTTAATACTTCCCCTTTCAGTATATTTATTTCATCAAGAATATCACACTCCTTGATAGCAGTATCTGCATTGCCCCTTTCCTTTGTGAAAACAGACGCAAAGACTTCGTTAAGAACCCTACCAACATCTTCCACCTCCACATAAAGATTACTCTCATTGTCTCTAATATTACCCTCCTACTCTTAATATATTTATAGAACATCTTAGGGTTTTCCTTAATTTTATTGGCCAAGAATTTCTCGTGCTCTCTCTTAGCATTCCTAATATCCTTTTTAATTTTGCCTCTTAACTTTCTATATTCCTCTAAAGATTCTATAGTATTTAGCCGTTGGTATATGACATAAGCGTCCCTTTTTTCTTAATCCTCCCCTGTAAGTCCCTAGACATCCAGAGGGCTCTAGAATTATTTTTCCCAGCTTTTTTCTTTAGGGCACATGTTTGGCCTGAGCCTTCTGGATCTCCTCCTTGGTCCACGTCTCAGTCATTCAGGAGGGTGGGTATCACTACAGCCCTATAGACCATAACCCCACCACATAGCACTTCCCTCCAGTCATCAAGGTCCATTGCGTGGCCCTGGACATCGTGGACCACTTTCCATACCTCGGGAGCCTATTATCAGCAAGGGCAGACGTCGACGACGAGGTTCAATACCGCCTCCAGTGCAGCCTTCGGCCGCATGAGGAAGAGTGTGTGCGAAGATCAGGCCCTCAAATCTGCCACCAAGTCACATATATGATGTAGTGGCAATAACTGAGACCAGGCTCAAAAAGGGAGGATTGACTGCTTAACATTCCTGGGTGCAAGTTATTCAGAAAATATAGCAGTTTTGATTAAGGAAAATATTACAGTGCTAGAAAGAGAGAATGTCCTTGAGGGGTGAAAGACAAAATGTATTTGGTTGGAGTTAAGAAACAATGAAGGAGCGATTACACTACTTGGGAAAAGAAGTGGTTCAAGTGGAGCATCTCGGAAATAGTGATCATAGTATCGTAAGGTTTAGATTAGCTAGGGAGAAGGACAAGGAGCAAATCAGAATAAAAATACTTAACAGGAGGGAGGCTAATTTCAGCAAATTGAGGAGGGATCCGGCCCGGGTAAATTGGAGTTAAAGACTGGCAGGAAGAAATGTAATGGAGCAATAGGTGGCCTTTAAAGAGGAGATTGTTGGTGTACAGTCTAAGTATATTCCCACAAGGAGGAAAGGGAGGGCAACTAAGCCAAACCTCCCTGAATGACAAAGGAGTTGGAGAGTAGGATGAAGCAGATGTCAGCTTGATAATACAAGAGAGAATCAGGCTGAATATAAACAGTAAAGAAGTTGAAAAGGAAATAAGAGGAGCGAAGAAACAGTACGAGAATAGATCGGTGGCTAACATAAAAGGAATTTGAATGTCTTCAATTTGCATATCAAGAGTAAAAGGGTTGCTGTAGGAGTGGTGGGACCAAAATAGAGATCTTTTGGCGGAGGCAGAAGGATTAGCTGAGGTGCTAATGAGTATTTTGCATTGCTGTTTACCACGGAAGAGGACGTTGGCAAACGAGGAGGTTGCCAGGATATGGAATGAGATAAAAATAGATAAAAAAAGAGAAGGTACTAGAAAGGCTGGTAGTATTTAATGAATTAAGTCACCTGGGCCGGATAGGATGCATCCGAGGCTGCAGAGGCGCTGCTCACAATCTTCCAATCCTCCTTAATACAGGGGTGATGCCAGAGGACTTGAGGATTGCAAACGTTACACCCTTGTTCAAAAAGGGGAGAAGGATAAACTTGGCAATTACAAGCCAGTCAGATTTTACATCAGTGGTGGGGCAGCTTTTAGAAACAATAATTCGGGAGAAAATTAACAGCCACATGGACAAGTGTGGACTAATAAAGGAGAGCCAGCACGGATTTGTTAAGGGCAAATCATGCTTGACTAACTTGATTAAGTTTTTTTGATGAGTTAACAGAGGGTGGATGAGGGTAGTGCAGTTGATGTTGTCTATATAGACTTTCAAAAGGGGTTTGATAAAATACAACATTTTAGGCTTGTGAGCAAAATTGAAGCCCATGGGATAAAAGGGGCAGTGACAGAATGGATACAAAATTGACAAAGGGATGAGAAACAGACAAGTTATGGTGAATGGCTGTTTTTCAGACTGGACGGAACTATACAGTGGAGTTCCCCAAGGTTCAATCCTAGGACCACTGTGATATATTAATGTCTTGGACTTGGGAGTACAGGGCACAATTTCAAAACTTGCAAATGTAGTAAACAGTGAGGAAGATAGTAATAGAAGTGGTATAGAATAGGGTACAGAAGCGATTCACTAGAATGGTCCCAGGGATGAGGGATTAGTTATGTGGATAGATTAGAGAATCTGGGATTGTTCTCCTTAAGAGTAGAGAAGACTAAGAGAAGGTTTGAGAGATGTTTAAAATCATGAAGGGTTTAGATAGAGTAAATAAAGAGAAACTGTTTCCAACAGCTGATGGGTCAATAACCAGAGGACACAGATTTAAGGCAACTGTCCAAAGAACCAGAGGCGACATGAGGAAAAGCTTTTTAACGTAATGAGTGGTTAGGATTTTGAATGCACTGCTTTACAGGGTGGTGGATACAGATTCTATAGTAGCCTTCAAAACAGAATTGTATAAATACTTGGAGAGAAAATTACAGGGATATGGGGAAAGAGAGCAGGGCAGTGGGACTAACTGGATTGTTCTTTGAAAGAGCTGGTGCAGACTCAATAGGCCAAATGGTCTCCTTCTGTGCTGTACTATTCTATGATTCTATGAAATAGATCAGAAAGCATGCCTGAGGCCCCGAGAGGGGGATATTTCTGTGTGCTTGTGCATGTGTTGGAGAGGTGCACAGTGAAGGCATTTCTAACACATCATGGTAACTTTAGCAATTTTTGTGTTTAATATTTTGATGTTTAAAATTTTACTTTCATGGGAGTTAATATTTTACTTTCATGGAGTGGGGTGAGAACCAACGTGGACAGTCAAAACAGTATGGGAAATAAATGACCGCAATGTTATTGGTTGCTTTGTGATGTTTGCAAGTTGTTTATTGGCTAGTGTAATATTAGTTTCACAAATCTATGAGTTAAAAAAAAAATGAATGGGACATTTGAGCCAATCACTTTGACTCCCACCCTATGGACATAGCACACATTTTCCCACAAACTAGTCATTCTTTAGCATATGGATGCAAAACTTTTAATTATATATTGAAGATTATATACACTAGCACCCTGTATGCACATTATAAAAACTTCCCACTTTCTATACATTACAGTTTAGGTTATATATTACCATTAATATTTCACTCATGGTTCAACACACACTACGTTGGGTCACACATATATTCTCCTGTCTCTACCAGACTGAAATGTCAAACAGAATTCACTACTAGATTTTAAATCCTGTTCAGATTGCTATTAAATTACAGACATAAAATAGTTGCCAATGATAACCTCAGTAGAATTTGTAACTAAAATAACCATGAGTGTGAAAATAATATTTTGTAAAGTGAAGAAGTGAGCTCATAAGGTGGCACTATATGGTGAAAATCGATGGTTGTTAATGATGTTAACATTATGCTTTCAGATTGATAATTACTAAATTTAAGAATATTAAGATAAAGTCTTTACATGAAGATTTTTTAGGTAGATCTGTACTTTGATAAACGTCCAAGGATTATGTTACAATTGTTATGCCTGAAAAAAATATTGCTCAGGTCTGATTATTTTGCATTCCAGAAGATGACAATCTTAAGTAATTACAGCTCATGGATACTTCAGTAGTTACAACATCCACTTTTTGGGGCCTGCCCAAAAAAAATTGCAAACAAGTTCTTTATTGCGTTAATGCATTCATACTGTCACATTAGTAACTTCTCAAATAGTTCTTCATATGTATTTACCAATGCTAAAACAAAAATGTTCAAACAAATGTAAAAAATGAAAACAGTTGCACTTTTCTTGAAAAGAGCGTGGATAAATAGATTCTTTCTTTAAATATTAATTTATTGTTAAATAAGTCTGATTTGGTTGCCTGTTGAACAGACAAATTACCATGGAATCAGAACAGTGTTTCCATATGCTGGGAGACATTTATTTTTTGATTATGCCTCTATGGAGTGCTTTGAGACATTTTCCTATATTAAAAGGTTCTATATAAATGCAAGTCATTGTTGTAGCTGTATACAATGCAAATGTTGTTTGTTTGGATGTATAATTTGCAGATATATACCAACACGCAGAAAATCTACAATCCACCATGGGTCCATAAATGATAATGCAGAGGAGGAAAATAGATGAAAGATCAGATTTAACTATTTCACACAAGAGGGTGGTGAATATTTGGGAAGCAATCAAGGCCGCATACAACACATAAGAGGGAAGCAGTTGTGCATTTGGCTGGAAAATCATTAGACGGATTGTAAGTAGTGAAATACTGTTTTTAGAACTCTGGGGCCAGCCAGATGGACTAAACTCTTTTCCAGTGCTTTACATTGCTCTGTTCCTAAGTTTTGTGTCTACAAACATAACTGGATGTTTATTCTATTCTTGACAGTACACAAAAATTCTAAGGTATAATTATTTAAATCACCACATTCCTTCATCAAACAGTTTAAAGGGAATGATTTACCTGTGTCGGATTCTCTCTGCTCACTCCTAGATGGACTAACAGTGAAAGGAAGTTTACGTTTCATAGAAGCTTTCTCTTTCACTTCTTTTTCCAATTCACTGCGGTCTATTTTAGGTGTCCTGTTGTAGGATGAAACTTTCTCTTTATTCTAAAGAGAGATAAAATAAAGATATTAATAGCAGAATATCAACAAGTGACAGTCTTGTTTATCAAATGCTACAGAAATTTAAACTTTATGGGGATAGAAATATGAAGGATAAAAACTGCTCTCTTGGAACTATTCATTCTGATTAAAATCCCCAAGTGACTCCAAATTACTCTACATTAGCAGTGATCTAATGGCAAATTCTCAACCCAACTTTATCAACTTCTTTGAAAACCCCCTATTGTTGACAGTTGGTGTGTGGCAAAGGTTGGATTAAGGGAAACATGTCTTTGCCTCTTTTGCATGAGGCTTTCACAAATTCAATTATTGGCATCTGCATTGGGCAGTCTTCTATTTTGCTGGAGTACATTTCATTTTGCTATCTGATACAGAGACTTAATATGGTTCCTTTCCTGCTACTTTTAAGTTCAATTCTCCTAGGGATGGATTTCCTGATTGGGAAAGGACATTTAAATGACAGCATGTAGGTGTAGGACATCCTTTATTAACAATGCCACGATTGGCTTATACAAAGAGCCAGTATTGCTTCTTCTAGTTCCCTACTATTGCACGGGTGGCCCAGTGATTGCCCAAAAACATAATGCACATTCCCTGCTTGGAGTTTGCATGGCCTAATCAGAAAACGATACCTGTAATTATAGTTAAACATATTAAATATGTTGACACCCAGATCTAGAGATCCTTCACCCCGTCCCACCACATGACTCCAACAGCTTGGATTCCTTTTTGAGAGATTTTTCAGTAGAAAAAGACTTTTGTTCTAGATTGGTGACTTCCAGTACTTATAACAACTCCTCATGGATTTACTAAGGACAAATAAGAGAGATTCTTCCAGGATAATATATGATACTTGATAAGGTTTACTTAATAAAATGTTTTAACAGCCTGACAGCATAGCAAGTATCACTGCTGCTGTGGTACTCAATTGTTGTAAAGAGGTATCATTGTAATTAATTTCCATGTTATATGCCTACACGCAGTTGTTATTGAAATTATTATTGTATTACTCAGTTGGTAGAATGATATTGTTGGTGTAAGATATTAGGGGAGCGAGTGTTTAAAAAAGGAAAAAGATTTTTTAAAAAAGCTTGAATAAAAGGAAATAGGATTCTGTATACAGGGAATTCAATATAAAATCAAGCATATGATGCTGAATTTGTACAACACATTTGTTAAGCCACAGTTGGAAGTATTTCTTGCAATTCTTAGCACTCTATTAAAGAAAAGACATCAGATCTATGGAAAGTGTACAGCCAAGATTTACGAGAATACAAGGAAATAAAAGATAGTTATAAAGAAAGGCTTGTGCATTTTTCACAGGAATATTGTTTATTCTGGGATGACTAATATTTTTACTTAATTCTGCAAATAATGGTGCTGTATTATTAAAAAAAAGACATTTATATAGCGCCTTTCACAACATTAGGACAGCCCAAAGTGCTTCACAGACAATGAAGTATTTTTGGAGTGTAGTCACTGTTGTAATGCAAGAAATGCAGCAGCCAATTTGCGCACAGCAAACTCCCACAAACAGCAGTGTGATAATGACACGATAATCTGTTTTTATGTTATGCTGATTGAGGGATAAATATTGGCCAGGACACCGGGGATAACTCCCCTGCTCTTCTTCAAAATAGTGCCATGGGATCTTTTATGGCCACCTGAGAGAGCAAGACGGCAGCACTCCCTCAGCACTGTACTGGTGTGTCAGCCTGGATTTTTGTGCTGATGTCTCGAGTGGGAATTGAATCCACATCATTATCATAGGCAGTCCCTCAAAATCGAGGAAGACTTGTTTCCACTCAAAGTGAGTTCTCAGGTGACTGTACAGACCAATGCGGGAATTACAGTCTGTCACAGGTAGAACAGCCAGTCGTTGAAGGAAAGGGTGGGTGGGGAGTCTGGTTTGCCGCACGCTCCTTCCGCTGCCTGCGCTTGTTTTCTGCATGCTCTCGGTGATGAGACTCGAGGTGCTCAGCACCATTCCAGATGCCCTTCCTCCACTTTGGGCGGTCTTTGGCCAGGGGCTCCCAGGTGTCAGTGGGGATGTTGCATTTTTATCAAGGAGGCTGTGAGGATGTCCTTGAAATGTTTCCTCTGCCCACCTGGGGCAGTAGTTCAGAGTAGAGCACTTGCTTTGCAAGTCTCGTGTTGGGCATGCAGATGATGTGGCCCATCCAACGGAGCTGGTCGAGTGTGGTCAGTGCTTTGATGCTGGGGAAGTTGGCCTGATCAAGAACACGAACGTGGATTTGCAGGATCTTGCGGAGGCAGCGCTGGTGGTACCTCGCCAGCGCTTTGCGAAGCCATATAGGAGGGCGGGTATCACTACTGCCCTGCAGACCATAAGCTTGGTGCCAGATTTGAGGTCCTGGTCTTCAAGTATTCTCTTCCTCAGGCGACGCTGGCACACTGGAGGTGGTGTTGGACCTCGTCATCGATGTCTGCCCTTGCTGATAGTAGGCCCCCGAGGTATGGAAAAAGGTCCACGTTGTCCAAGGCCATGCCGTGGAATTTGATGACCGGTGGGCAGTGCTGCGTGGCGGGGTCAGATTGGCGGAAGAGCCCTGTCCTACGGATGTCCAGTGCAAGGCCCATGCTTTCGTATGCCCTGGTGAAGAAGCCGATGATGGCTTGGAGCTCGGCCTCCGAATGTGCGCAGACGCCAGCGTCGTCCACATATTGCAGTTCGATGATAGAGGATGGGACGACCCCAGAGGCGATGAAGGCCGAACAGGTTCCCATTGGTTCTATAGTTTAATTCCACTCCAGCGGGGAGCCTGTTGAGAGGGAGATGGAGCACTGCAGCAAGAAAGATCGAGAAGAGCGTTGGCGCGATGATGCAGCCAAGCTTGACTCCGGTTGAACGTGGATTGGGTCTGTGGTGGATCCGCTGGTCAGGATCATGGCTTGCATGTTGTCGTGGAGCAGGCGGAGGATGGTGACAAACTTTTGGGGGCAACCGAAACGGAGGAGGATGCCCCATAGTCCCTCACGGTTGACAGTGTCAAAGGCCTTTTTGAGGTCAAAGGCGGCCATGTACAAGGGTTGGTGCTGTTCCCTGCATTTCTCTTGTAGTTGTCGCGCGGTGAAGATCATGTCCGTTGTACCTCTTAGTGATCGGAATTCCGCACTGTTACTCTGCGACTACATTGAACCCACAACCTTCTGACTCACAGGTGAGAGGCCTTTCCACTGACCCAGAGCTGACACTTCCCAAATGGCGACTGCCCCTTTCCCATTAACGATGTAACTATTTGTACTGCAATTTTTTTGACAGTCATGCGACAAGCCACACCCTGTCAAGCTCCGCCCCCTCCATCCCCAAATCATTCCCTCGACGTGGTGCCGAGAAACAGGACCTGAGGCCAGAGACTCCGCTGAGGCCTCGACTCCCTTCTGCCGCTGATTTCCCGAGAACTGGCTAGGCCCCGACTCGCCCACCGCCCCCTCCAGGACTCGCCTTCCTCTCTGCCCACCCTCTTCCAGGACTCGCCTCCCCCCGCCCCGCCCCCACCCCCAGGATTCACCGAAGACTCGCTAAGCCCCGACATTCTCCCTCTGCGACTCTCTTCCCTCGCCTCCAGCACTTGCCGAGGACTCTTCCTCCAGGGCTTGCTAGGCCCCGACTCTCCTCTCCCCATCCCCCGAAGACTCTCTCCCCAATACCCCCCCCCCCCCCCAACTCAGCTGCCTCCAACCCGCCGCCGATCCACCCCTCTGACCGACTGGGCCACTGATTATCCAACTGAGCTCCTGATCCTCCGACTGCATTTGCTTGCTTTGTAATGTTGCTAGAAAATTGTGATTTTTGCTTTGCCCACTGAGCTGCTGATCCTCTGACCGACCGAGCCGCTGAGGCTCCAACTGCATTTGCTTGTTTTGTAGTGTTGCTAGAAGTACATCCACGCGGGTATTCATTTCTAGTACAACCGTGAGAGCTGTGTTTTCTTACTTGCAGGTGCTAAATTTCTGGTGCAAAAACAGTACTTGATTTGTAGAGATGCAGCCGACGACGTCAAGTGAGGTGTACACCAATACATCCCAGCAATTGTCTACAGATACAACCCAGCAGTTCAAGGAAATCGTCACAATGATGGAGTTTGATACCTATGAAGAGTTTACTTTGAAATTGGAGGAGTTTCAACATTTACCTGTGCTTGCTTCTGTATTTTGTGCCTGTTGTGTTATCATACATTTCTGGCAAAAGTCTCAAATTTCAACAAAACTCAACTTTCTTTGCTTTTCACAGGTGACTGGGAGCCTCTTCTATAAGACAACATCACACACGGTGACAAATAAGAACAAGAAATGGAAAGTGCCAATCCCCGACCGGTTCGTGTACACGTTTGTGAAACTGTGCAGTGTCCACTATGGGCAGCCATGCATCCAATCAATGGAATTAGACCAAATCAGCGGAAAGTGTTAACACATCGACTTGCTTACTGTGGTGTTCATGTTCACAGCACTGTATAACCCCGAATCTATTATGTTTCAGGTACCTCCCAATGGGATGCGAGGCCACGCTTACTTTGGCCTTTGGCAAGAAGGTGAAACTGTGTCACATCGCCCCACCTCGTACACACGTCCTACGTACTGAGGAAGGAGTTCCTTCCATTTTACCCTAGCAGGCAGCATCTCAGTCCAGAGGAGATGCATCATGTGGTGAACTTGGTCAAGCACCAACCTCAAAATAAGCAGTTGAAGTAGTACATTGAGCAACAATTCAACAAGGTCACAACACTGACCAACATCAGGAACATCAAGGCACGGCTGAAAGCTGGGAATGGAAGCATGGCTGCTGTAATAGCTGCACTGGAGTGTGCCGCAGAGGTTGGGCAGGTGCACATTAGCATGGAAGGAGATGACATCAACTTCATTGACTTTACAACAAATGAAACGCAGTCCAGGTTTTAGGAATTTCCTGAAATGTTGTTCATTTACGGCACCTACAAAATAAACAAGCACGGCTATCCCCTCTACCAAATGGTGCAGGACGGCAATGGCAGGGGTCGGACTGTCTTCTATGCCTTTGTAAAGAACGAGACATCTGAGATGCTAAATAACATTGTTGAAATATTCGTAAAACTGATGGGATCCAGCATTGATCGTGTGAAGACTGTCATGCTGGATAAGGACATTGAGATAAATGCTGTCAGGAAGAATTTCCCAGGAGCTATGTCTATTCCATGTCATGATGAACCTAAAGAGAAAGATCAGCAGCGACATAGTACACAACTCCATCAAGATGATGTTGTTCTGGCTCTGCAAAGAAATGGTTCATGCCCACAGAGGATATTCTGTAGAGTTGTGTGCAAAGGATTGGCCTGCTGCACCTTCCGCTGCAGGCAAGTCTGTGCAAAACATGCATGTAAGGGTGGGCCTGTTGATTCTTGTCCCTCTGCTGTAATGTCTTTCTTTCTATTTTAGGAACATCTGACGACCAACTGGATCCCCAGAAGGAGATGTGGGCCCTATATCTACGCAGAACTACAGTGACATTTGGGAACACCACCAACAATCACATTGAGTCTGAGAACGGGAAGATCAAACATCTACTCCTTCTTCCTCATCAATGGCGGAGTGTAACAACAACCTGGTCTTCCACAATGATGTCCTGGATAGGGAGCACATGTATGCAATGTTCCTGCACCATTCTTCAGTGAGGCGGTTTGGAGAATTGCCAGCAGATGTACAGCCATGTATGCTGAGTTCACAGTGCATGCTGCGAAGAAAATGGTCTAGAATCCCTTGTATGCATGCATTTGTAGTCCAGAGGCATTTGGGCCCGTCAACCTTAGGAGACTTGCCCTCGGGAACCGCTGGCTGTTACCAATAATTCCCTTTCAAGCAGTCACAAGCGCTGGTGTGGTCACGATGGAAGCCTGCCAATGCCCATTCAAAGCCACTGAAAAGTACAGGCGTGCATCCGGCACATTGCAACTCCTGATGACTATCCTGACCAGTTGTGGAACGGAGCGCTTCACACTGATGCTGGCCTGGCTCTGGACTCATATTCGCATGTTCGAGAGAGAAGAGGAACCTTAGGCGCTAAGGACTGCTGAGCCAACCAGGCAGCTCTCGCAGCAGACCGTCATCAGGAGGCCGCCCAATGTTTCCACCACACCACCAGTCGTGCCTGAACAATCTTCTACCCTCTTGCCTCCAGCTGCTGGCACTATGGACTCCAGTAATGCGTGCCAGCTCATCGCTCTGCCCTGCAACCCCAGGCAGCCCTCGCAGCAGGCTGTCACCCAGGGGCTGCCCAATGCCTCACCTGGCCCAGCACAAGAGAGAGCTACTGCACGACCCACGCATTTCACAATACGTGTAATGTCGGAGGACTCTGGTCAACCTCCCTCCAGGCACTTGAAGGCTGCCGATTGATATTGATCAAGCAAATAGGTCGCCTAAAGGGGTCTAAAGGCATGAGACATTTCAATAGGATGAAACGGCCATGAGGCCATGACCCGACTAGCTGTGGCTTTTGTCACCTGACAGATCCGCCCAGCGACCTGATCATTGAGCCCCTGGTTTTATGGGTGCAATATAAGCGCGGGTGCACACAGCTGTTTCACTGTTGTTGCTTCCCTCCCAATGTGGCACCAGACACACAAATATGCGAGCAATGCTCGTGCTAATCATGTTTGGAGAGTTTTGTGCAATGCAACTTGTTTGTCTTTTGTCAATAAATTTCATTTACATTTTTTACATTAGTTCCGCGTCGTGTGGGTTGCACTTCGGCTGGGGGAGGTATGCACTTGGACTGACGTAAGGCACTTCAGCTGGGAGATGCATGCACTTGGACTGGGGGTAAGGCACTTTAGCTGGGGGAGGGATGTACTTGGGCTGGAGTAAGGCACTTCTGGCTGGCCTTTGCTGTCTTCTGGGGAGCTGTGTCCTCTGTTGCTTCAGGAAGTCAAAGTGGATCGAGTTACAATTTGCAAAGTCAGTGAAATGGGCAGTTCCAGTTATACATTCCTGTGAAATTTCAGGGTGTGGCTTATCCTCAATCAGGTGACCAATCATAAACAAAGGGTGGAGCATGGTGGTCATTTTTGCAGTACAAATAAGTACATCCTCCCATTAAACAAACGACTCCACCTCGCTCTCCCCAGGTCTAACTGAGGTTTTCAAAATGATGATTACTTTTGACAAAGTAAATATTAACATAAGAACTAGGAACAGGTGTAGGCCATACGGCCACTCGAGCCTGCTCCGCCATTCAATAAGATCATGGCTGATCTGATCATGGAGTCAGCTCCACTTCCCCGCTCGCTCCCCATAACTCCTTAGCGTTTAAGAAACCGTCGATTTCTGTCTTAAATTTATTCACTGTTTCAGCTTCCACAGCTCTCTGAGGCAGCGAATTCCACAGATTTACAACCCTCAGAAGAAATTTCTCCTCATCTCTGATTTAAATGGGCGGCCCCTTATTCTAAGATTATGCCCTCTAGTTCAAGTCTCCCCCATCAGTGGAAACATCCTCTCGGCATCCACCTTATCAAGCCCCCTCATAATCTTATACGCTTCGATAAGATCACCTCTCATTCTTCTGAATTCCAATGAGTAGAGGCCCAACCTACTCAACCTTTCCTCATAAGTCAACCCCCTCATCTCCGGAATCAACCTAGTGAACCTTCTCTGAACTGCCTCCAAAGCAAGTATATCCTTTCGTAAATACTGCACGCAGTATTCTAGGTGTGGCCTCACTAATACCTTATATAGCTGTAGCAAGACTTCCTTGCTTTTATACTCCATCCCCTTTGCAATAAAGGACAAGATACTATTGGCCTTCCTGATCACTTGCTGTACCTGCATACTATCATTTTGTGTTTCATGCACAAGTACCCCCAGGTCCCGCTGGGGGTAGCACTTTGCAATCTTTCTCCATTTAAATAATAACTTGCTCTTTGATTTTTTTCTGCCAAAGTGCATGACCTCACACTTTCCAACATTATACTCCATCTGCCAAATTTTTGCCCACTCATTTAGCCTGTTTATGTCCTTTTGCAGATTTTTTGTGTCCTCCTCACGCATTGCTTTTTCTCCCATCTTTGTATAGTCAGCAAACTTGGCTACATTACACTGAATCCCCTCTTCCAAATCGTTATAGATTGTAAATAGTGGGGTACCAGCACTGATCCCTGCGGCACCCCACTAGTTACTGGTTACCAACCAGAGAATGAACCATTTATCCCGACTCTCTGTTCTCTGTTAGTTAGCCAATCCTCTATCCATGCTAATAGATTACCCCCAACGCCGTGAACTTTTATCTTCTGCAGTAACCTTTTACATGGCACCTTGTCAAATGCCTTCTGGAAGTCCAAATGCCTCTGGAAGTCCAAATACACCACATCCACACTGGTTCCCCTTTAGCTGAATTTAAGGAGCTAGGAGTTAAATTAAAAAGTAGGACCTCAAAAAGTAGCAATCTCAGGATTGCTACCAGTACCACGTGCTAGTCAGAGTAGAAATAGCAAGATAGTTAAGATGAATACGTGGCTTGAGGAATGGTGCAAGAGGGAGATATTTAAATTCCTGGGACATTGGAACTGGTTCTGGGGGAAGGTGGGACCAGTACAAACCGGACGGTCTGCACCTGGGCAGGACTGGAACCGATGTCCTAGGGGAAGTGTTTGCTAGTGCTGTTGAGGAGGGTTTAAACTAATATGGCAGGGGGATGGGAATCTATGCAGGGAGGACAGAGGGAAGTAAAAGGTAGAAAGGAGATAAGGAAAGGTGGAGGGCAGAGAAATCAAAGGCAAAAATCAAAAAGAGCCATATTACAACATAATTCTAAAAGGACAAAGAGTGTTAAAAAAACAAGCCTGAAGGCTCTGTCTCTCAATGCGAGGAGCATTCGTAATAAGGTGGATTAATTAACTGCGCAGATAGCTGTTAATGAATATGATATAATTGGGATTACGGAGACATGGTTCCAGGGTGAACAAGGGTGGGAACTCAACATCCAGGGGTATTCAGTATTCAGGAAGGATAGACAGAAAGGAAAAGGAGGTGGGGTAGCGTTGCTGGTTAAAGAGGAGATTAACACAATAATAAGGAAGGTCATTAGCTTGGATGATGTGGAATCTGTATAGGTAGAGCTGTGGAACACCAAAGGGCAGAAAACGCTAGTGGGAGTGGTGTACAGACACCAAACAGTAGTAGTGAGGTTGGGGACAGCATCAAACAAGAAATTAGGGATGCGTGCAATAAAGGTACAGCAGTTATCATGGGCGACTTTAATCTACATATAGATTGGGCTAACCAAACTGGTAGCAATACAATGGAGGAGGATTTCCTGGAGTGTATTAGGGATGGTTTTCTGGATCAATATGTCGAGGAATCAACTAGACGGCTGGCCATCCTAGACTGGGTGATGTGTAATGAGAAAGGATTAATTAGCAATCTTGTTGTGCGAGGCCCCTTGGGGGAAGAGTGACCATAATATGGTAGAATTCTTTATTAAGATGAAGAGTGACACAGTTAATTCAGAGACTAGGGTCCTGAACTTAAAGAAAGGTAACTTTGATGGTATGAGACATGAATTGGCTAGGATAGACTGGCGAATGATACTTAAAGGGTTGACGGTGGCTAGGCAATGGCAGACATTTAAAGATCACATGGATGAACTTCAACAATTGTACATTCCTGTCTGGCGTAATAAAAAACGGGGAAGGTGGCTCAACTGTGGTTAACAAAGGAAATTAGGGATGGTGCTAAATCCAAGGAAGAGGCATATAAATTGACCAGAAAAAGCAGCAAACCTGAGGACTGGGAGAAATTTAAAACTCAGCAGAGGAGAACAAAGGGTTTAATTAGGAGGGGGGAAATAGAGTATGAAAGTAAGCTTGCAGGGAACATAAAAACTGACTGAAAAAGCTTTGATGGATGTGTGAAGAGAAAACGATTCATGAAGAGAAATCGAGGTCCCTTGCAGTCAGAATCAGGTGAATTTATAATGGGGAACAAAGAAATGGCAGACCAATTGAACAAATACTTTGGTTCTGTCTTCACTAAGGAAGACACAAATAACCTTCCGGAAATACTAGGGGACAGAGGGTCTAGCGAGAAGGAGGAACTGAAGGAAATCCTTATTAGTCAGGAAATTGCGTTAGGGAAATTGATGGGATTGAAAGCCAATAAATTCCCAGGGCCTGACAGTCTGCATCCCAGAGTACTTAAGGAAGTGGCCCGAGAAAAAGATGAAGCAATTGTAGTCATTTTCCAACATTCTATAGACTCTGGATCAGTTCCTATGAATTGGAGGGTAGCTAATGTAACCCCACTTTTTAAAAAAGGGAGAGAGAAAACAGGGAATTATAGACCAGTTAGCCTGACATCGGTAGTGGGGAAAATGTTGGAATCAATTATTAAAGATGTAATAGCAGCGCATTTGGAAAGCAGTGACAGGATCGGTCCAAGTCAGCATGGATTTATGAAAGGGAAATCAGGCTTGACAAATCTTCTAGAGTTTTTTGAGGATGTAACTAGTAGAGTGGACAAAGGAGAACCAATGGATGTGGTGTATTTGGACTCTCTCAAAAGGCTTTTGACAAGGTCCCACACAAGAGATTGGTGTGCAAACTTAAAGCTCATGGTATTGGGGGTAAGGTATTGATTTGGTAGAGAACTGGTTGCAGATAGGAAGCAAAGAGCAAGTATAAACGGGTCCTTTTCAGAATGGCAGGCAGTGACTAGTGGGGTGCCACAGGGTTCAGTGCTGGGACCCCAGCTATTTACAATATACATTAATGATTTGGACGAAGGAATTGAAAGTAATATCTCCAAGTTTGCAGATGACACTAAGCTGGATGGCAGTGAGAGCTGTGAGGAGGATGCTAAGAGGCTTCTGGGTGACTTGGACAGGTTAGGTGAGTGGGCAAATGCATGGCAGATGCAGTATAATGCAGATAAATGTGAGGTTATCCACTTTGGTGGCAAAAACAGGGAGGCAGATTATTATATGAATGGTGACATTAGAAAGAGGGGAGGTGCAACGAGACCTGGGTGTCATGGTACATCAGTCATTCAAAGTTGGCATGCAGGTACAGCAGGCGGTGAAGGCGGCAAATGGCATGTTGGCCTTCATAGCGAGAGGATTTGAGTATAGGAGCAGGGAGATCTTACTGCAGTTGTACAGGGAGTTGGTGAGGCCACACCTTGAATATTGTGTCCAGTTTTGGTCTCCTAATCTGAGGAAGGATGTGCTTGCTATTGAGGGAGTGCAGCGAAGGTTCACCAGACTGATTCCCGGGATGGTAGAACTGACATATGAAGAAAGACTGGATCGACTAGGCTTATATTCACTGGAATTTAGAAGAATGAGAGGGGATCTCATTGAAACACATAAAATTCTGACGGGATTGAATAGGTTAGATGCAGGAAGAATGTTCCCGATGTTGGGAAAGTCCAGAACCAGGGGTCACAGCCTAAGCATAAGGGGTAAGCCATTTAGGACCGAGATGCAGAGAAACTTCTTCACTCAGAGAATTGTGAACCTGTGAAATTCTCTACCACAGAAAGTTGTTGAGGCCAGTTCATTAGATTTATTCAAAAGGGAGTTATGGATGTGGCCCTTACAGCTAAAGGGATCAAGGGGTTATGGAGAGAAAGCAGGAAAGGGGTACTGAAGTTGCATGATCAGCCGGGATCATATTGAATGGTGGTGCAGACTCGAAGGGCCGAATGGCCTACTCCTGCACCTATTTTCTATGTTTCTATCCATCCTGTTCGTTACATCCTCAGGAGAACTCCAGCAAATTTGTCAAACATGACTTCCTTCATAAATCCATGCTGACTCTGCCTGACTCAATTTTGCTTTTCCAAATGTCCTGCTCTTGCTTCTTTAATAATGCACACTGGTCTATAGTTTCCTGCTTTTTGTCTGCCTCCTTTTTTCAAAAAACAGGGACATTACATTTGCAGTTTTCCAATCTGCTGGGACCTCCCCAGAATCCAGGGAATTTTGGTAAATTACAACCAATGCATCCACAATCCCTGCCGCTACTTCTCTTAAGACCATAGAATGCAAGCCATCAGGTCCAGGGGATTTATTTGCCTTTAGTCCCATTATCTTACTGAGTACGACCTCCTTAGTGATTGTGATAAGTTCCTCTCTCCGCACCCCCCCCCCCCCTTGATTGAAATATTGTTAGTGTCCTCTACCATAAAGACGGATACAAAATATTTGTTCAGAGTTTCTGCCATCTCCATGTTCCCCATTACTAGTTCCCCAGTCTCGTCCTCTAAGGGACCAACAATTTACTTTAGCCAGTTACTCTTTTCCTTTTCACATACCTATAGAAACTCTTGCTATCTGTTTTTATATTTTGTGCTAGTTTATTTTCAGAGTCTATCTTCCCTTTCTTAATCATTTATTGAGTTGTTCTTTGCTGGCTTTTAAAAGCTTCCCAGTCTTCTGTCCTCCCACTAGTTTAGGCCACTTTGTATGCCCTTGTTTTTAATTGGATATCGTCCTGAAAAATAGTTTCTAATGGCTGGCAAATTGGAAGACGGAACATAAACTCAGGATTGTCACTAGTAAAATGAAGGAGGAATTTAGGAGATTTCTTTCCCGAGAGGATGATTAGAATATGCAGTGCTTTACAGGAGTGGCTGCACAGATCGAAACTAAATCACTTAGGGAACTGGGTAAGTAACTAAAAAGGAAAAATATAAAAGAAAACAGGGAAAGGGCAGAAAAATGGGCTATCAAAGCATAGAGCTAACACAGAAGGAGAACATTTGGCCCAATGCACATTTACTGATGTATCTCTTCAGCTGGAACTATCCACACAAATCCCATTCGAGTAGTTGGCTCCATTTGAAGAGCACATGCACAATGTACTGATTTGTTCTTTTGTGTTGTAATTCTATAAGGCTATAAAAACTGCATTGTCAAAATAAAATTTGGAGAGTGGGCGGAAGCTCATAATGGAATGACAAGAAAATTAGTACGTTCCTTGTGAGTGACTGAACTAGCGGGTTTAAAATGAGGACCAGCAAATATTAATACAATTACTGGCTCTTAACCAATAACTCACTAAAACGTTCAACATTAGGTGATCCATGGGACAACAGACATTTATATTTCAACCAGCTGGGATTTTATGATTTCAAACAGCTGATTCTTTTTGATCTCTGAAGGAAACAAAATGTGCATGATGGAAATGGCTGACTAACCCAACCCAAGGGTTTCCTTGCTAGCAAAAATGTAAAGAAATTTAATGTTTTTTAAAAAAAAGTATATTAAAAACAAAAAGTATTGCCTCCAGACATTCCTTTCCCTTTAATATAAGGAGCCTTAATGTAATGACAATTGAGAACAAAAACTATTTTACCTTCTAATTTTTATATAAACATTTTTTGTAGTTGCAATTTTATTTGAAAAGGTTAAGTAAAAATATTAATCTGTGCTAGAATGAACAGAACACTGGGATGTTGAGCTGTCGTGTCAAGTTGCAGAAGGAACAACAAGTAGTAACAGAAGAGAATGACAAATCAGAAGCTATAATTTCTCCCTCAGTGCATGCCTACAATCAGCAACCTGAGCTTCGTGGAGAAAGCTGAATGGAAAAACCGCCACAAAAATAAACCACACAAACATACTCCATTGAAAGACTGCATTATGTATATACAATAGTTGTGCAACAATGGGCAACATGAAAACAGACTCTTTTTCCAATATGAGACACTTATGCAAGAGACATGTGCAGCGCTCGAAACAAATACAATTGTGTAGTTAGGACAATGCATCACATTTAAAATGTTTGAGTGCATTTTTTGAATTACATAGCAAAAACTACTAACAAGGGGGAAAAAAACAAGCAAAAAAACATACAAAAGCAGAGCAAGATCCCACAAACAGTAATGAAATAAATGACCAGTTAATTTATTTTGGTGGCCTTGGTTGGGCGAAAGGGCCACAGTTTAACGATGTATCAATTTGTACTGAGTTTTTTCCCCGCATGCATCTGCCAAGCTCCAACCTCCAAACGCCCCCCCGCCCCCACCACCATGCGGCATCTGTCAAGCTCCGTTCCCCACCCCGAATCATTCATTCCATATGGTGCCGAGAAGTTGGACCTGAGGCCGGAAGGCCAAGAGTGCCGGCAGGGGGGACGAGACAAGGAGACCGGGGGGGGGGGGGGGGGAACAGAAGAGAAAGAGTGAGACGAGGGGGGGGGGCTGGGGAAGAGAGACGGGGGCGGGGGGGGGGTGGTGTGGAGAAAGAGAGACGGGTGGATGGGGCTGAGATAGGGAACTCAGGGAAGACAGATTACACTCTTCCAACCCCCTGCACGGTACATCATTGGAGTGGATGATATCCAGAAGTCACAACACTGTCACTATTCACTTCATACCCAATAATCCTGTTAACAATCCGTACACAATGCCCCATCAATGGTTGGGTGGGGGTGTAAGGTCATGCACTTGCACTGGGGTAAGGAGAGACTTTGGCTGGGAGAGGGTGCACTTGCGCTGGGGTAAGGCACTCTGGCTGGGGGAGGCATGCACTTGGACTGAGCTAAGGCACTTTAGCCGGCTCTTGCCGTCTTCTGGCGCGCTCTGTCGCTTCAGGAAGTCAAAGTGGATAGAGTTACAATTTGCAAAGACAGAGAGACCTTGGGATGGGCGGTTCCAGTTACAAATTCCAGTGAAACTTCAGGGTGTGACTTGTCCTCCAAGGGGACCAATCATAGACAAAAGGTGGAGCACGGCAGCCATTTTGGCAGTACAAATAAGCGCATCCTCAGTTTAACATCTCATCCAAAAGTCAGCACCTTTGATGATGTAGCACTCTCAGTAGTGCACTGAAGTTCCACGCTAGATTATAGGCACTTTTAAAATATTGCTCAGTTTGTCTCATGGGAAAGGGACATCAATGTGCTATTTCAACAACAACTTGCATTTATATAGCGTCTTTAAAAATACAAGTTCTTTCTTTCCAATACAATCCCAGGTGCTTCACAGGAGTGTAATCAGACAAAAATATTCATGTGGGTCCATAATTCTGCCACTGTGATAAGGGAGCTGGCTCATGGCTGTGGGCCTGCTCTCTCCTGCAATCCAAACTGAACACCAATGTAAAAGCAGCTACTCCTGGCCAACAAATCATATCTCTTAAAATAGAATGCAGCAAACATTAGAAATTTAACATTACTCCATCAAGAAAGTGTATTACACTGCACTGGGTTTAAAAAAAAAATGCAAATTATCAATCTATTAAAAAAAATACAAAATATAAAAGTTAAAATGTTGTAATTGGATAAGCAAAATGTTAATATTTTAGTTGCAAATTTTAGTTTTTGCAATTCAATTTGCATTAAAATAAAAAACATTTTATGCAAATACAGCTTTGTACTGTTGTGATGAATGATTCCAACTTAAATTTTAACCAGTCATTATTTTTCAAAAGCTGACCACCTCCTGTGCACTGCCAGCAATTTATGTTTCTATTGCACAAGAGACTGTCTGGGAGCCTCAACTATTGTTTAAATGTTCAACAGCTTAACTCAGGATTACAATGACTTCTGTTACTTTGTCAGGAGGAAATACGGGCTGTAGTACAAAATAAGGAAGCCAATGTACAGCAGGGTAACAACAAAGCCAGTAGATGTGGCTAAGACCAGGGCAGCATCACCAATTTGGTGTTTTTCCAAACTTGTGTGTCGAACCTCCTGCAAATATGTACACACATTGAGGTACCCCATGTTCTAACTTCTGAAAGACTGCATCAGCTACCAAAAAGAAAACAGCACAGATAAGAAAAAAAATCTGGAACTGCTGGAAATCTGAAATAACACAAAATGCTGGAAATATGTAGCAGGCCCTTAAACATCTGTAAAGGCAAAAGTTCAGGTTAACGCTTCTTACAAGGGAGCTACACTCGAAATGTTAACCTGTCTTTTTTCATTACACAAACTGATGAATGTACTATGAACTTCCAGCATTGTCTTATTTTACTGCTTTTATAGCAGGAGTGCATTTCATAGAGACAGCAGACCACATAAATGTTGAAATCAATGTTCCCATTAATTTACATTATTCCCACGCTGTGGATACTCATGGATCCAGGCGTTCCTGGTCTGGCCAGGAACTGCACTAAGGTAACTGCACTAAGAAAATCCTTATCCAAACTTCAAAGCCTAGATAATTTAGACAAGACAAATTAGTGAGCTGTAACAAAGCACAAATGGAACTAAATTGCTGGCGAGTTTGTGGGCAAGTGGACTATCATTTGGGCACATTGATTATAAAGCAACAAAAATGGTGCTAGTAAATTAGCAAATGGAGAACTCCAACATCCTAAAAATGACGGACTAAAAGAAATCTTAAGACTTTTTGGGACCGGTTTGAAAACCTATGCATTAATATATAGGAATGTACAGAACACGACACCGAAATGTAAACAGCCATCTTTAAATCTGTTCTGTTGCTTTCCACTTCCTCCACCTATTGCCAAAAGTGTCAAGATGACAATTCTACTCAGAATCCTGCCGAGGACCCGCACCAGCACAGATGATCGCGTCCACAATAGCTATGGGCCCTAATAACATCTCAGAATGAGCTGGCTGCCTAGCCAAGCTATTCCAGTGCGGTTATGTCACTAACATCTACTAGGCAATGTGGAAATGCCCTGGTACATTTTATCCACCAAAATTGGAAAAAAATCTAACCTGGCCATTTATCATTCTATCAACCCCTCCTAATTATCAGCAAACTGTTTGAAGAAGTAATCAATAGTTTACTTTTAATATAGTAATTCATGGGATGTGCACGTCGCTGGCAACGGCAGCATTTACTGCCCATCCTTAACTGTCCTCGAGAAGGTGGTAATGAGCTGCCTTCTTGAACTGCTGCATTCCCTGTGGTGAAGGTACTCACTCAGTGCTGTTAGTTAGGAAGTTCCAGGGTTTTGACCCAGTGACGATGTAGGAACAGTAATATATTTCCAAGTCAGGATGGTGTTTGACTTGGAGGAGAACTTGAAGATGGTGGTGTTCCCATGTACCTGCTGCCTTGTCCTTCTAGGTGGTAGAGGTCACAGGTTTGGGAGGCGCTATTGAAGCAGCCTTGTTGAGTTCGCTGCAGTATGTACCATTTACAAAATACATTTCCGCCACTGGTGATGGGAGGGATTGAATGTTAAAGTTGACGGATGGGGTGTCGATCAAGTGGGCTGTTTTGTTCTGGATGGTGTCGAGTCTCTCGAGTGTAGTTGGAGCTGCACTCATCCAGGCACACTTTGGACGTGCCTTGTAGGTGGTGGAAAGTCTTTGGGGAGTCAGGAAGTGAGTCACACACCGCAGAATACCGAGTCCCTTGTAACCACAGTATTTACATGGCTGGTCAATTGTGACACGCAGGATGTTGATGGTGGGGGAATTCAACGATGGTAATGCCACTGAATGTCAAGTAGAGGTGGTTAGATGCTCTCTTGTTTGAGATTGTCATTGCCTAGCACTTGTGTGGCACAAATGTTACTTAGCACTCATCAGCCCAAGCCTGGTTGGTGTCCAGCTCTTTCTGCATGTGGGCATGGACTGCTTAATTATCTGAGGAATTGCGAATGGAACTGAACACCGTGCAATCCTGACTTCTGACCATGTGATGGAGGGAAGGTCATTGATGAAACAGTTGAAGATGGTTGGGCCTAGGACACTGTACTGAGGAATGTCCCGAAGCGATGTCCTGGGGCTGAGACAATTGGCCTCCAACAACCACAATCATGTTCCTTTGTGCTAGGTATGACTCCAGTCAGTGGAATTTTCTCCCCCTGATTCCCATTGACTTCAATTTTACTAGGGCTCCTTGTTCCCACACTCTTGCAAGAATAAAAGTGTCCTGTAATAAAATTGATTGTGTATGTATAAACGTTGAAAGTGTAGACTATATGAAAAAACAGCTTTGAAAGATTCAAAATGGAAGCTCGCAGACTTCCAGCATGGTGTTTGTGTAATGTGGTAATTGGAAAGCCATTAACCTAATCAAGGAATGTCTCCAGACAGACACATAGGTGAGGAGAGCCAATAAGAAACTGCCCTGGGACCAAGATACAATCTTGGGGCTTCTTGAGGAACAATGGCTTGGAGAGGTAAGAACTTAAGCCAAAGATTTTTCTCTCTCTTCTCTCCTGAGCACATGGCAGACCTCCTGCTGAAGACCAGCCGAAATAGCAAGTCGTGTGCTAGCCAGCCAGAGGAAAGTGACGTATACCTTTTCATAAGTCATTATTGTAACATTGTATCTGTTGTAACTAAGTAGATCCGTAGGGTAACTGACGACTGCTGATAAATGTGCATGTGTGTGTGTTTAATAAACTGTTCCTAATTGTTTTAAAAGAATCAGTCTCACTGTCAATTTAATGCCAGAGATTTAGAAATCTTACAAATTGGTGGAGAATGCGGGCATCTGGCAAGACAGCTTTTTGATGATTCTTTTGAACAATTGGAAATTTCGGGAGTTGCGATTCTAACCTGTGTTGTGAAGCATAACTGATAAACGATTAAACGGATCGGGAGAAGTTGCGTCTTAAGGAACAGTCGTCTCGATAGTTGTAACTGTTTAAGTGGGGACCCACCAGTAATTATATTCAAAAGACACAGGATGAAGGGATCGGTCATGAACAGAAAGCCAACAATAAAAAGAAATGTTGAGCTAGTTTATCAGGAGAAGTTGTCCAAAAAGTTCCTTAGACAAGACATAGAGTTAAAAGCACAGACACAGTACCTCTGCAAGGGTCAACATGCGTCCTTTGGGGACCTGGTGGCACTTTTCCAGGAGAAAATAGATAAAGGCGAGCTAAGGCCAAAATGGGCAAATGGTCTTGTGGCATTCAGCGCATTTTATTGTGCCCGGAGAGATGAGAAATTAATGTGGCAGGAGGCCAAAGTACAAGATTTAAAAGAATTGCAAGTAAAAGAGTAAAAACTAAAAGAGATTGAAGGTGTAAAGTCCTGTTCCCTCAGTACAGATTCACATAAGAACATAAGAATTAGGAACAGGAGTAGGCCATCTAGCCCCTCGAGCCTGCTCCGCCATTCAATAAGATCATGGCTGATCTGGCCGTGGACTCAGCTCCACTTACCCGCCCGCTCCCCGTAACCCTTAATTCCCTTATTGGTTAAAAATCTATCTATCTGTGACTTGAATACATTCAATGAGCTAGCCTCAACTGCTTCCTTGGGCAGAGAATTCCACAGATTCACAACCCTCTGGGAGAAGAAATTCCTTCTCAACTCGGTTTTAAATTGGCTCCCCCGTATTTTGAGGTTGTGCCCCCAAGTTCTAGTCTCCCCTACCAGTGGAAACAACCTCTCTGCCTCGATCTTGTCTATCCCTTTCATGATTTTAAATATTTCCACAAATATTTCTGAACTCCATCGAGTAAAGACCCAGTCTACTCAATCTATCATAAGGTAACCCCCTCATCTCCGGAATCAGCCTAGTGAATCGTCTCTGTACCCCCTCCAAAGCCAGTATATCCTTCCTTAAGTAAGGTGACCAAAACTGCACGCAGTACTCCAGGTGCGGCCTTACCAATACCCTATACAGTTGCAGCAGGACCTCCCTGCTTTTGTACTCCATCCCTCTCGCAATGAAGGCCAACATTCCATTCGCCTTCCCGATTACCTGCTGTACCTGCAAACGAACTTTTTGGGATTCATGCACAAGGACCCCCAGGTCCCTCTGCACCTCAGCATGTTGTAATTTCTCCCCATTCAAATAATATTCCCTTTTACTGTTTTTTTTTCCCCCCCAAGGTGGATGACCTCACACTTTCCGACATTGTATTCCATCTGCCAAACCTTAGCCCATTCGCTTAACCTATCCAAATCTCTTTGCAGCCTCTCTGTGTCCTCTACACAACCCGCTTTCCCACTAATCTTTGTGTCATCTGCAAATTTTGTTACACTACACTCTGTCCCCTCTTCCAGGTCATCTATGTATATTGTAAATCTATGTATATTGTAAACATGAGGCATGTAGTGAAGTCAAGGTCACTCTGGACTTGCACCTTTATTTCACAGCTCTGGAATGCTGCACTTGCCTGAGACCTGCCCTTATATACCTGTCTCTTGCAAGTGCACCCCTAGTGGTAAGGTATGCTGGTGGTTACAGGTCATATCTTATTACAGTCATGTATAGCATGTTAGGATACAGTTAAATATAATAATGTAAGATACATGACATCACCCTCCCCCAAGGTCTTACTGTCTTTTATAGGTTCAGTCTCTCAGGTGGTCTACGCTCTCGCGTGGAACGTCTGAGTTGTGGTTCAGTTGTTTGCCTTGGTGTCTATTTTTCTTTGGGTGTGGTTGCTGGTATCTCGCCTGGGCTGTCTGTTTCGATTGGTGTGATTGTTGTTGACTCGCCTGAGCTGTCTGTTGGGATTGCCCTTTCCTCAGGTTGTTCCATCTGTCTGTCCACTAGGTATGGTGCGAGTTCCACATTGTGGTCTGCCTCTGGTTCCGCAGTGTTGTTGGTAAATCTGCTTTTGACTTGGTCTACATGCCTCCGGCAGGTTTTGTCATTGTCCATTTGTACTACCAGTAGCCTGTTTCCTTCCTTGCCCGTTACTGTCCCTGCAAGCCATTTGGGACCCCTGCCATAGTTTAGTACAAACACTTTGTCCCCTATCTCATTCCATCTCCCCCTCGAATTTCTGTCATGGTACTCAGTCAGCTTACGGCGCTTTGCCTCAACGATTGTGTGCATTTCTGGGAGGATTAATGAGAGCCTTGTTTTTAAAGTCCTTTTCATCAACAGTTGCGCGGAGGGGATCCCAGTCAATGAGTGCGGACCGAGATCTGTATGCCAGCAGCAGTCGCGACAGGTGACCCTGCAGCGTGGGACCTTGGATTTTAAGCATGCCCTGCTCTCTCCTCCTGGCCGTTGGAGGCCGGCTTGAACGGTGCCGTCTTGACGTGATTTATGCCGTGGTCAATTATAAAGTCTTGAAATTCTGCGCTGGTGAAGCACGGACCAGTCACTGACCAATATGTCAGGGATTCCGTGCGTTGCAAACATGGTTGCGAGGCTCTCCACAGTGGTGGAGGTTGTGCTCGAGTTTAAAATGGTGCATTCGATCCACTTTGAAAATGCATCTACAACTACGAGGAACATTTTGCCCATGAATGGGCCCGCATAGTCTACGTGCACCCGCGACCACGGTTTGAATGGCCAGGGCCAGGGGCTCAGTGGAGCCTCCCTGGGGGCATTGCTGAGTTGGGCACAAATGGTGCACCTTCGGGCGCAGAGCTCCAGGTCCGCGTCAATACCAGGCCACCAGACGTGGGATCTGGCTATGGCCTTCATGAGAACGATCCCCGGGTGCTCGCGGTGGAGCTCCTGGACAAAAGCCTCTCTGCCTCTCAGAGGCATGACTACTCGGCTGCCCCACATCAGGCAGTCTGCTTGTAGTGATAGCTCATGCATGCGCCTGTGAAAGGGTTTTAATTCCTCGGGGCAGGCATCGCGAGCTCTGCCCAGTCACCGGTTAGGACACATCTTTTTACTAAGGATAACGTGGGGTCGCTGGCCGTCCAGGCTCTGATTTGGCGAGCAGTCATGGGCGAACCTGTGGACTCAAAGGCATTGATTGCCATGACTATCTCACTGTCCTGTTCGTCAGACCCTTCCGTGGTCGCCAGGGGTAGCCTGCTGAGCGCGTCGGCACAGTTGTCTGTGCCTGATGGTAGTCGTAGGATGCCAGCATGAGTGCCCACCGTTGAATTCGCGCCAAGGCATTGCCGTTTATTGCCTTGCTCTCGGATAGGAGGGACGTGAGGGGCTTGTGGTCGGTTTCTAACGCGAACTTGGCCCCGAAAAGGTATTGGTGCATCTTTTTGACACCGTACACGCACGTGAGCGCCTCCTTCTCTACCATTCCGTACCCGCGCTCCGCCCGTGAAAGTGACTTGGAGGCATAAGCTATGGGTTGTAATTTGCCCGCACTATTGACATGTTGCAAAACGCACCCGACCCCATACGCTGACGCATCGCATGTGAGAACTAGCTTTTTACCTGGGTCAAAGAAAGTCAAAACACTGTTGGAATACAGAAGGTTGCGTGCCTTATTGAAGGCGCGTTCCTGGGCGTCCTCCAAAAACCAATCGCACCCCTTCCTGAGTAGCACGTGGAGAGGCTCCAGCAGCGTGCTTAAGTTCTGCATAAAGTTCCCAAAGTAATTGAGTAGCCCGAGAAAGGCACGCAGTTCTGAGACATTCCAGGGCCTGGGTGCCAGGCGAATTGCTTCGGTTTTGGACTCTGTTGGACGGATTCCATCAGCGGCAATCCTTCTGCCCAAAAATTCAACCTCGGGTGCGAGAAACAGGCACTTGGATTTCTTGACTCTTAGGCCTATCCGATCCAACCGCTTTAGTACTTCCTCCAAATTACGGAGATGGGAGTCGGTGTCCCTGCCCATGATAAGTATGTCGTTTTGAAATACAACCGTCCCCGGGATGGACTTGAGCAGACTCTCCATGTTGCGCTGGAATATGGCAGCTGCCGACTTGATGCCGAATGGGCATCGATTGTACATGAAAAGGCCTCGGTGTGTGTTGATGGTGGTGAGTAGCTTGGATTCCTCGGTCAATTCTTGCGTCATATACGCAGATGTGAGGTCTAATTTTGAGAAAAGTTTACCTCCAGCCAATGTGGCAAATAAGTCCTCCGCTCTGGGCAGCAGGTACTGGTCCTGTAGGGAGACTCTGTTTATGGTAATTTGTAGTCCCCACAGATTCGTACAGATCCATCAGGCTTCATGACTGAGACGATGGGACTTGCCCAGTCGCTAAATTCCACAGGTGATATAATGCCTTCCTGCAGAAGCCTGTCTAGTTCGTGTTCAATCTTTTCCCTCATCACATAGGGTACAGCTCTGGCCTTGTGATGGACCGGTCTAGCATCCTGTGTGATGTAGATTTTGACTTTGGCCCCTTTGAAAGTGCCCACACCTGGCTGAAAGAGATGTTCAAATCGCTTTATAACTGTTGAGCAGGAGGTCCGTTCCTCTAATGACATGGCATGGACATCATCCCATTTCCAGTTTAGTTGTGCCAGCCAGCTTCTCCCCAGCAGTGCTGGCGGGTCTCCGGGGACAATCCACAGGGGAAGTCGGTTCACTGTCCCTTTGTGTGTGACAAAGAGCATGGTGCTACCGAGGACTGGTACAATTTCTTTGGTATAGGTCCTTAGTTTGGTGTCGACCCTTGAGAGTTTTGGTCTGTCTCTTTTATGCAGCCACAGTTATTCAAATTGTTGAGCGCCCATGAGAGACTGACTCGCTCCCGTATCCAGCTCCATGTTGACAGATATCCCGTTGAGTAGGACCCTCATCATTATAGGAGGCGTCCTGTTGTAGGAGTACCGGCCATTGATCGTGTTGACCCGCTGTACACCGGGTCCCGGGTACTTTCCAACCATCTTCAGGTCCGCTTTCCGACCCATCCGATTCGTATACCAGCCGAGCTGCCCTTTTTTTGCACATGCGGGCCAAATGCGCTGTATATTCACAATTTCTGCAAACAGCCTGCTGAAGTCGACATCCCCTTACCGAGTGCCCACCCCCACACCTCCAGCACAGACTGCTTTCATTGTTCCCAAAGAATGAGTTGTGTCTGGCTGATCTCTCGTGAGCTGCTCTCAGTTTGTAGTTGATTGCTCGCATTGTGGGTTGATGAGGTGTGAACGACCATTCCTGTGGCCCTTGATGGCTTCTGCCTGCTGTCGAGAACCTGTTCTCCCGATTTTGTCTGTGTGTGGGGGTAGTAGCTTGTTTGGTGCTGTGAACTTCTTGTTCCAATATTTCGTTAGTTGTTGTACCTGCATTGTAAATCAACCTCGTTTCTTCTTCCCTTACCAAGAATGTCTGTGCAACCAGTGCTGCTGCCTCTAAGGTCAGGTTCTTGGTTTCTATGAGCTTTCGGAATATGCCTGCATGGCCTATTCCTTCAATGAAAAAGTCTCTCAGCATTTCTCTCCTCAGTTCATCGGAGAACTCTCATAAACTAGCCAACCTCCGAAGTTCCGCCACGAAGTCGGGTATGCTTTGGCCCACACAGCATCTGTAGTTGTAGAACCTGTGTCTGGCCATGTGTCGGCTGCTCGCTGGCTTCAGGTGGTCTCTTACCAGTGTGCTCAATTCTTCAAACGACTTGCTTGCTGGTTTCTCGGGTGCCAACAGATCCTTCATTAAAGCGTATGTTTTCGAGCCACAGCTGGTCAAGAGATGGGCTCTTCTCTTGTCTGCCTCATCGTCGCCTAACCAGTCTTTGGTTACAAAGCTTTGCTGGAGCCTTCCTATAAAGTCCTCCCAATTGTCTCCCGCATTGTACTTTTCATCTGATCCGTTGTTCGCCATTCTGTGGATTCTGTAATCCTGTAACCCGTCGCCACTGTAAAGTCCTGTCCCCTCAGTACAGATTCACACGAGGCATGTAGTGAAGTCAAGGTCACTCTGGACCTGCACCTTTATTTCACAGCTCTGGAATGCTGCACTTGCCTGAGACCTGCCCTTATATACCTGTCTCTTGCAAGTGCACCCCTGGTGGTAAGGTATGCTGGTGGTTACAGGTCATATCTTATTACAGTCATGTTTAGCATGTTAGGATACAGTTATATATAATAATGTAAGATACATGACAGAAGGTATAAAAACAACAAAAGGAAAGCGGTCTCCAACTTGTGAAGCAGTTAAAAGAGGGAGAAATACAGCATTTAAGACAAGAAATTGGTAAGTTAAACCACAGTATTAGGCAATTAGAAAGAGGGGCCGAACAGGCAGCTTCATTGCTCCAACAACAAAGCCTCTCAAATTTAAATGCCACAGTAGCCGTTGTTGAAGCAAATTAAAACAAATTAAGAGTTAAAAAAAATATAAATTGGAAAACTTGAGGCTCCAGCAAGAGATAGAAGATGCTAGGGGAAATTAAGGGAAGTAATTAAGCCACATGGGGAGACAGATCACTCCCAGTGCCAACTAGAAATAGCGAGGCTAAAAAGTTAGGGGAGCAGCAGGCCCTGGTATCCGCAGTAACACGGGGAGCCATAACAGAGACAGCAGAAGGGGACAACGGGGAGACAGATTGGGAAGAGGAAGGCAGTCAGTATAATCCCCAGGAGGGTGGTGTAGGATAGGATACTTTGGAGACACAAGAGCCAAGCGTAGCCGTAGTAACCACTTCTTCACAATGTAATGCGCACGGTCACATCACCAGTAACCATACGGACTCACGGCCCATATCTGGTGCTGACACCATGGCATATAGCCACGAGTCGGGGCCCATTAATGATGGGGACGACCCACTGGAAGTTAATAGGAGGTGGGCAAATTTCAGGAGGGGTTACCCAGAGTTGGAAGAGAGAGATTTAACACGAGTCCTCCTCTTGGCCTGTTCCACTTCCCTAAAAGATAATCTGCCGGACACAGTCCTCAAGCCTGGTGCAGCGGCCGATGCACTCATGACCGAGATCCTAAACCATTTAGGGATCCAAAACTTGAACTTAGTGGTTCTGCTTAATCAGACCAAGCAGCGCCCAGAAGAGACTCCTCGAGTCTTCAATAATCGCCTGTATGATATCTATCAACGCACGCAAAATCAGGCACCCGCAAATGCTACAGTAGGAAAGAATCAGGAACAATTTAAATCGATGTTCCTGACCCAACTCCACCCTTTAGTTAAAACCATCCTGGGTATAGCCATGAGGCCCACCAATCAGTGGACAGATATAGAGACCAGCAGTCAAATACTCAGAGATGGTAAAAGACCAGTTCAAGGTGAAGTCACCACCCACTGCAAATAAACCAGTGTCAATGGTGGAGGGATCTCGAAACTACCCCTTTAAGGGACAGTGCTTTAATTGTAAGAAGGTAGGCCACCTAGCAAACCCAGACCAGCACCGAACCATGATGCAACGCATAGATATCTCCCGAGGGACGAATCCAAGCCCTCTGGGACAGATCAACGATTGGATCAATTGATAACCCTTATACAAATCCAAATTGCCATGGGGAGGAGGTAAAATAATTTACCGGTGCACGCAATCGCCAACGCACACTCATTAGAGAGACCCATTCAAGGATCGACCCTATGACAGGTTCGGCCCCCAAAGATTGGTCGGAAGTGGGGTTCCTACGTGATGGTAGCGGGAGACCAATAGTACTGGTTATCTTAAAAAGGGGGCAGGCAGCAGATTATGCTTATCGATACTGGCTCAGCCTTTACCATCATCCACACCACATACCCTGAACGCCATGCAGCGGCAGGCAAGGGTTGTATGATCCTTAAAGGGTTTAACGGTGATACAACCACAGCGTATACAAGGAAGGTCACTGAACTTCAGTTGGGAGGCCTCATCTGTAAGGTCCCAGTGCCAATGCTGATGACCACCACAGATGGAAGGGGAATTGTAGGGACTGATGTGTTGGATCAGTATGGCGCGGTGATAGATTATAATCAGGACTGTGTTTGGATGGGATTGAGAGATAAGGCAGGAGTGTTAAGAAATTTCAGCTGCTCACTCGATTTTTGCTATTTAAAAGCCATCAGAGTATGACCCTCCGGGGAGGGAAAATGAAGCTGTGGCAAAATTAATTCAGGAACACCTAGCGGTGTTTGCTACACGACTATGGAAAAATGGCAGGCGAGGAATCTATTGAGGAATCCCCCCAGTCAGTCACTAAACAGTACCCCATCCCAAGGAAGAGTCATCCTTACGTCCGAGACACCATAAAATCCCTAGTCGAGCAGGCTGTTCTTAGGACAGGTACTTTCACGACCAATTGGTATGGAATCGGTATGGGTGGAGTTACGGAATACCAAAGGGCAGAAAACGCTAGTGGGAGTTGTGTACAGACCACCAAACAGTAGTAGTAAAGTTGGGGGCAGCATCAAACAAGAAATTAGGGATGCATGCAATAAAGGTACAGCAGTTATCATGGGCGACTTTAATCTACATATTGATTGGGCTAACCAAACTGGTAGCAATGCGGTGGAGGATGATTTCCTGGAGTGTATTAGGGATGGTTTTCTAGACCAATATGTCGAGGAACCAACTAGGAAGCTGGTCATCCTAGACTGGGTGATGTGTAATGAGAAAGGGCTAATTAGCAATCTTGTTGTGCGAGATTGCTAATTAGCCCTTGGGGAAGAGTGACCATAACATGGTAGAATTCTTTATTAAGATGGAGAGTGACACAATTAATTCAGAAACTAGGGTCCTGAACTTAAGGAAAGGTAACTTCGATGGTTTGAGGCGTGAATTGGCTAGAATAAACTGGCAAATGATACTTAAAGGGTTGACGGTGGATGGGCAATGGCAAACATTTAAAGATCACAGGGATGAACTTCAACAATTGTACATCCCTGTCTGGAGTAAAACTAAAACGGGGAAGGTGGCTCAACCATGGCTAACAAAGGAAATTAAGGATAGTGTTAAATCCAAGGAAGAGGCATATAAATTGGCCAGAAAAAGCAACAAACCTGAGGACTGGAAGAAATTTAGAATTCAGCAGAGGACGACAAAGGATTTAATTAAGAGGGGAAAAATAGAGTATGAGAAGAAGCTTGCCGGGAACAACATAGCTGACTGCAAAAGCTTCTATAGATATGTGAAGAGAAAAAAATTAGTGAAGACAAACGAGGTCCCTTGCAGTCAGATTCAGGTGAATTTATAATGGGGAACAAAGAAATGACAGACCAGTTGAACAAATACTTTGGTTCTGTCTTCACGAAGGAAGACATAAATAACCTTCCGGAAGTACTAGGGGACCGAGGGTCTAGTGAGAAGGAGGAACTGAAGGATATTCTTATTAGGCGGGAAATTGTGTTAGGGAAATTGATGGGATTGAAGGCCGATAAATCCCCGGGGCCTGATAGTCTGCTTCCCAGAGTACTTAAGGAAGTGGCCCTAGAAATAGTGGATGCATTGGTGATCATTTTCCAACAGTCTATCGACTCTTGATCAGTTCCTATGGACTGGAGGATAGCTAATGTAACACCACTTTTTAAAAAAGGGAGGGAGAGAGAAAGCAGGTAATTATAGACCGGATAGCGTGACATCAGTAGTGGGGAAAATGTTGGAATCAATTATTATGAAATACTAGCGCATTTGGAAAGCAGTGACAGGATCGGTCCAAGTCAGCATGGATTTATGAAGGGGAAATCATGCTTGACAAATTTTCTGCAATTTTTTGAGGATGTAACTAGTAGAGTGGACAAGGGAGAACCAGTGGATGTGGTGTATTTGGACTTTCAAAAGGCTTTTGACAAGGTCTCACACAAGAGATTGGTGTGCAAAATCAAAGCACATGGTATTGGGGGTAAAAAACTGACGTGGATAGCTAACTGGTTGGCAGACAGGAAGCAGAGAGTCGGGATAAACGGGTCCTTTTCAGAATGCAGGCAGTGACTAGTGGAGTGCCGCAGGGCTCAGTGCTGGGACCCCAGCTCTTTACAATATACATCAATGATTTGGATGAAGGAATTGAGTGCAATATCATCAAGTTTGCAGATGACACTAAACTGGGTGGCGGTGTGAGCTGTGAGGGGGACGCTAGGAGGCTGCAGGGTGACTTGGACAAGTTAGGTGAGTGGGCAAATGCATGGCAGATGCAGTATAATGTGGATAAATGTGAGGTTATCCACTTTGGGGGCAAAAACACGAAGACATAATATTATCTGAATGGCGGTAGATTAGGAAAAGGGGAGGTGCAACGAGACCTGAGTGTCATGGTTCATCGGTCATTGAAAGTTGGTATGCAGGTACAGCAGACGGTGAAGGCGGCAAATGGTATGTTGGCCTTCATATCTAGGGGATTTGAATATAGGAGCAGGGAGGTCTTACTGCAATTGTACAGGGCCTTGGTGAGGCCTCACCTGGAATATTGTGTTCAGTTTTGGTCTCCTAATCTGAGGAAGGACGTTCTTGCTATTGAGGGAGTGCAGCGAAGGTTCACCAGACTGATTCCTGGGATGGCAGGACTGACATATGAGGAGAGACTGGATCAACTGTGCCTTTATATATTGGAGTTTAGAAGAATGAGAGGGGATCTCAGAAACATATAAGATTCTGATGGGACGGGACAGGTTAGATGCGGATAGAATGTTCCCGATGTTGGGGAAGCCCAGAACTAGGAGACATAGTCTTTGGATAAGGGTAGGCCATTTAGGACTGAGATGAGGAGAAACTTCTTCACTCAAGAGTTGTTAACCTGTGAAATTCCCTGCCGCAGAGAGTTGTTGATGCCAGTTCATTGGATATATTCAAGAGGGAGTTCGATGTGGCCCTTGCGGCAAAGGGGATCAAGGGGTATGGAGAGAAAGCAAGGAAGGGATACTGAGAGAATGATCAGCCATGATCTTATTGAATGGTGGTGCAGGCTCGAAGGGCTGAATGGCCTACTCCTGCACCTATTTTCTATGTTTCTAATTCACCCACATGGCCAGTTAAAAAGCCCGATAGCCGCTGACGACTGACTATTGATTACAGAAAGTAAATTCTGTAACACCCAGCCTGCTCACCGCTAGTAAGAGAAACTCCCACCACATTATCTCAAATTCCTGCTGGTTTCAAGTACTTCTCGACCCTCAACATCGCTAATGGATTCTGGAGCATCCCTGTTAAGAGGGAAGACCAGTACAAATTTACGTTCACATTTGAGGACCAGAGCTACACCTGGACATTCCTGCCTCAGTGGTTCCACAATGCCCTCACGATATTCCTCAAAAGAATGGCTGCAACTTTAAAAGACTTTCCCGCCCTACCTGCTTGCTACAGTACGTAGACGACCTGCTGCTGGCAACCGACAGCATGGAGGAGCATCTGTCCCTTTTGCACAAACCTTTGACATTGTTGGCTCAGGCGGGACTAAAGGTGAATCCCCGTAAGGCTCCATTAGTAAAAGAACGGGTCACCTTTCTAGGAGTGTCCATTTCTCCAGAGGGATCATCCCCCGACTCTCACAAAGGTGTCTCATAATACAGCGACTGCCATTACCCACTTCCAAAACAGCCCTACAATCATTCTTGGGTTTGGTGGGGTACCAAAGGAACTTTATCCCAGGCTTTGCAGAGTGTGCAAAGCCCCCGTCTGATTTAATAATACTGCAAGGTGATGACATACGCCCGACATGGACTGATGCCCACAGCTAGTCCGTGGCTAAATTAAAAACTGCAGTGATACAGGCCACATGCCTGATCACTCCTGGTCCCGCGCAGCCCTTCCATTGGGAGGTCAGGGGCACAGAGCAAAGCCTCACTGTAGTTCTGTGCCAAAGGCGGGCTGATCAACTACAGCCCATTGCTTATACGTCGCGAATCCTGCAGGGGGCAGAAAAGATGTATACCGCATGTAAGCGCCACCTACTAGCCGTCTTCTGGGCGGTACATCACTTTACTTTTATTACTGGGTTACAGGCTACAATCCTGCACAGCGGACACACACCTCTGAAACTACTGATGAAACCTGGAGATTTGCTACTTTCCTCGCAGCGCCTCAGCAAATAAACATTGGAATTTATGGAAAGAGACATTGATACCATTTCCAAACCTACCACATTGCTGCCACAATTTCTGATCTATGAGGGGGACCCGCATGAATGTCCGTTACCCCTGACTAACTTTGAGACCCATCCTGTGCAGAAAGAGCCCATACAGGGTGCCCCAGATGTCTATATCGATAGGCCACTCCAACACCGCAATCACAGCAGCCAAAACACTATTGAATCATGTGTTTTGTAGGTGGGGAGTACCAGTACAAGTGGACAGCAATTAAGGTTCACACTTTACCAGTAAAATTTTTACCTACCTGCAGGAAATGTTGGGGATAAAACACAAATTACATATTGCTCATCACCCCCAGTCATCTGGAGGGGTCGAAAAGGGGAACAGGACCCTCAAGTTAATGTTAAAAAAATAGTGCGCGGCCCACCCCACTCAATGGGCTAACATGCTGCCAATGTGCTTAATGGCAATAAGGTCCACACCTCATAGAACATCAGGGGTCTCCCCATATCAGGCCATGATAGGGAAGCTCATGAGAACACCAGGCCAGCTAACACTAACAGGGATGAGTCCCCTGACAACGAAAAAATGTAGTTCCAAGTGGAACAAGTGGTAGATCACACTGATCAGATCAATCGATTTGTGGCCACCAAATTGGGGAAGTCAAAAAGACAAATTAAAAGGTACTTTGACAAGAAAGTACATCCCTTTGAATACAAGGTGGGAGACTCAGTAATGATTCCAAATTATGGGAAAAAGAAGCTGCCGTTGAGCCCGGGTGGTGGGGACAGCATAAGATTATAGACCGATTGAACCCCGCGGTTTATTTGATTCAGTTACCGGGGAAAAGAAGGGCATTAAGTACAAGAAGTGGTTTCATATTAATCAGTAAATAACTGCCAAAGAGAGTTTCCCACAGACCATGTTATGGATCCTCACGATTGTCAGGACGAAGCCGAGGGAAGATAGAGAAGTGGGAGCTGCAGTATGACTCACGATCATCAATCATCTATGTGCTTTGAGGAGCGACGGTGCACCAAAGATACGGGAAGAGGAGAGTCTCCGCTGGAGCTATTATTGTACTATAGTAAATCCCCTACATGTCGCCTACACCTTACGAGGTGGGGACCAAGTCAGGCCATCCACTTTTCTATCCCTCTCTCTCTAAGTTTAAAACCCATTATACAGCGGTCATCCACCTCACAGAAACATAAACAGCAGAGCTATCAGAACCCTCTCAATGTTTATGATATGTGATCCCTGAGGAGATAAACCATATGAGGGGTCAATAAGGATATTTCCCCCTCAAGGTGGGGAGTTTGTAAGAATAAAAGTGTTCAATAATAAAATTGATTCTGTGTATGTATAAATGTTGCAAGTGTAGACTATACAAAAAGACAGTTTTGAAAGAGTCAAAATGGAAGCTCACAGACCTCTAGCATGGTGTTTGTGTATTGTGTTAATTGGAAAGCCATTAACCTAATCAAGGATTGCCTCCAGACAGACACATGGTTGAGGACAGCCAATAAGGAACTGCCCTGAACCAAGATCCAATCCTGGGACTTTGAGGAACAATGGTTTTGAGAGGTATAAGAACTCAAGCCAAAGATTTTTCTCACTCTCCTTCTCTCCTGAGCACACGGCAGAACTCCTGAAGACTAGCTGAAACAGCAAGCCGTGTGCTCAGCCAGCCAGAGGAAAGTGACGTATACCTTTTAATAAATCATTACTGTAACATTGTATCTGTTGTATCCGTACGGTAACGGACGATTGCTGATAAATGTGCATGTGAGTGTGTTTAATAAACTGTTCCTAATTGTTTTAAAAGAATCAGTCTCGCTGTCAATTTAATGCCAGAGATTTAGAAATCTTACACTCGGTCAAATGCTGTCTTGATGTCAAGAGCTGTCACTCTTTGGATTTCAGCTCTTTTGTCCATGTTTGGACCAAGGCTATAATGAGATCTGGAGTAGAGTGGTCTTGGCGGAACCCAAACTGAGCATCAATGAGCAGGTTATTGGTGAATAAGTGACACTTGATAGCACTGTCGACAACACCTTCCATCACTCTGCTGATGTGGCAGTAATTGCCCAAACTCCCATTTTACATTGTCGTTCCAAATGAGGTTTGAATTTTTTCTGTTTAAGTGGATTCTTTCTAATGCACAATTGTGCTGCCTTCTCTAGGGATGGTGATGTTTTGGACACTGCCTGATGGATATGATTCTGAGTATGACTTGCTTGATTAGTCTGTGTGTCAGCTCTTCCAACTCTGTGGCATAAGGTCCCCTATGTTAGTGAGAGACCTGTGCCTTTGTCGTATCTGAAACCGGGTGGTCTGCACAGTTTTATTCTTACTATACTTTGTTTCAGTGCTTTGATATAACTGAGTGGTTTGCTTGACCATTTCAGAGGGCAGTTAAGACCCACATTGCTGTGGGTCTAGAATCGCATATAGGTCAGACCAGGCAAGGATGGCAGGTTTCCCTGAAGGACATTAGTAAACCAGTTGGGGTTTTACAACAATCCGATAGGTCCATGCTCACCATTACTGATACTATCTTTGTATTCCAGATTTACTGAATTAACTTCATTCAAATTAACAAATTGTCATGGCAGGATTTGAACTCCCGTCTTCGGATTATTAGTCCAGGCCTCAGGTTTACTCGTCCAGCAACATAACCACTATGCTACTGTACCCTCATGTACATGTACACACCAATAACCCGATCGCTTATGCTCAGTTTAGGTCCTGCAAGAAGCACTTATCACTGCCTCAGAGAGCTGTGGAAGCTGGGACATTGAATAAATTTAAGATAGAAATAGGCAGTTTCTTAAACAATAAGGGAAGAAGAGGTTATGGAGAATGGGCAGGGAAGTGGATCGTATTAAATGGCGGAGCAGGCTCGAGGGGCCGTATGGACTTCTCCTGCTCCTATTTCTTATGTTCTTAATCCAGACATGGATGCAAGAGCTGAATGCCATTAAAGAGGCGAGAGTAGCTGCCCTTAGTATCAAGGCAGCATTTGACCAAATATGGCATTCAAGAGCCCCAGCAAAACAGAAATCAACAGGAAAACAGTCCAGTAGCCTGCGACCTAATTGACAAACAGGAGTTCAGTCATTGAAGCCCCAAGACATCACTGCCAGAATTGCACAGGGTAGGGACATTAACTCAACCATGTTCAGCTGCTTCAATGACCTTCCCTCTATCATGTCAGAAGTGGAGCCATTAGCTGTCTATCTACAGTATGCAGCTCTATTCATAACTCTGATAATGGAGCACCCAATGCAAGTCTTGAGCAGGATTATGGACAACAGGCTTGGACTAATAAGTGGCAAGTAAAATTCATCAGCAATGATCACCTTGAATAAAAAGTTCCAACTATTCCCTGAACTTCAACATCACCTCCATCACCTACTCACCGTCTATCAATATCTTGGGGTCACCAATAATCAGAAGCTTAACTGGACCACCTATATTAACACTGTGGCTACAAGCCTAGAGCCTGGGTATCCTGAAACAAGTGACTCATCATCTTACCCCATAACACATACCACCCTCTACAAGGCCTCTACATCACTTGATTGAACAGCTACAACAATCAAGAAGCTTGACAACATCCAGGACAAAGCAGTTTGTTTGAGTGACTCCCCTGTCATGGAAATCTATTAACCAGCTCCTCCACCACTGCTGTACTATAGTTGCAGTATGTTCCGTCTACAGCAAGGGTGTCAAACGTGCCAAATCCGACCCTTAGTGTTCTGTGCGTAAGAATGAGGCATGGATCTCCTGGGCGCTGCTTCTAAGCTCCATGTAAACTACGTGTTGCAGCAGCTGCCCGCCATCCTGCTCAGTTATGTCTGCCCCCAGCTCAGGGTTGACTGGAAACTGGACGAGTTGCTGGAGAAGAGAGAGATGGAGCGGAGAGAAGTGCAGGGTAGGGTCAGGAGATTAAGGCTGGCTGTGGGGTTGGGTGGGGGAAAGAGGTTGACAGGTATCTAAAGTGTTGGGGCTTGGTTGTGGAAGGGGGGGGGGGGGGGTTGGGTGGCAGGAGCGAGACAAAGAGAGGACTGGGAATAGAGTGGGACCCAGCATTTTCTGCACAGCCAGGAGCAGCAGCAAAGTGATGACTGGGAACGGCATTGAGAAAGGGGTGAGGTGAGTGAAACCTGGGGACTTTACTGTGGATGAACAGTGAAAGATTGTTTCCACTGCTTAGCCAATAGGGAACAAGGGTACAGAGACTCTCATGCTCTGATTTTACATTGCAAGCTCTAACCACCACCACTCAAAGTCAGGCTAGGAGAGGAGGCGAGAAGCACGTGAAACAGCTGCAATCTGTAGCCCCACTCCCTCAGCTCCTCCCTCTGGGCAACAAATCCAAAATATCCCCGGGCTTGACACTCTCGCTCGGAATCTCGCAGTTTGTAGCAAGGCCTGAAGCTCATCTAAAATTGGGTCTCAGGCCTCATTTTAATAATAGAGGTGAGCTGTTACGCCTCAGCTTTCCCAACATTGGGGAACAGATTTGGGCCTGCCTGCATACTACAAGCCATAGCAACGGTACCACAGTCCCGGGAACGGCACTATAACTCTACCACACTAGTATGAGGAATAAAAGTGCTGCTATTTGGGGATTTCAGAACAGAGTTTGATTTTTAATTTGGCAGTGTTATTCCTGCATCATGTGTGTATGGCAGCTCATATTAAATGTGCAGTTTTCCAATGCCATTTGCACTGAAATGCACTTAGCAGGAGGGTGTTGTCACACTGACATTAGAATTTTGCACACATGCAGCGACTCATAATTGGCTTCGGAATCGCAGAAAAAATCAAATCTGAGAGAAAATTGGGTTTACATGACTGATGTGAAAACAATGATGACACAGTATCTTGGGCCCCCTGGAAAGATTCAAGGCAAACCATACCTGGTCCTAAAACAATATCTGCGTAGTTTCAAAATGTAGAATGCAGTAAATTTAGCATTTTAAATATTTTGTCCTTTGTGCCAAAAACATCAATGGAAACTAGCATGGAAGAAATAGAATACTGTATCTATGTGATAGACATGAATTCAACTCCCTTACACAGTCAAAATTCATAATTCCTGCCAGATGACTGTTCTTCTCACCCCGATAAGGCAATCAACACTCAACTGAAATTCAAATATTCCAAGCTCTCAGAATCAGATGAAAAAGCATACTGTGTTAATTCTAATAACTCTTTCTTTTAAAAATGGCTATTGAGAATGAGACTTCATGTGCAAAGTTCTTTCCTGAGATAGGAAATTCAAATTAATATATTCAAATTTGCAAATGGTAATTCAGGTCTGCAAATCTAAATAGCAAATTTTCAATAATATTAATAAAATCCTAAAATATTCCTAGTTTTAGTAGGGAATTGTATATATGCAAACCTATTATTTACAATAAGACACCACTTAAGCATGTCTTACCTTTCTTCCAGTCTGCTTTTCAACCATGTTGCTGTTGCAATCAGAACTTTCAGTCTGTGCTGTTCTGGAAGACCCAGATTTGGGCATTTTACAGCTTTTGTTCCTTTCTCCTCAGCTGCCTGTTTCAGGCAACAATATGGTCATCCTTTATCTGAAAAAACAGAAGTAAAATGTATTTTTCTTACTGCATTCACAGCCTTAGAATTGCAATTGACTTTCTTTAATTAAAATTGTTTGAGAATTTTTTAAAGAATTAACTGATGTCAGACACATGAAATCCATCACCATGCTGAAAATTAATTAATCTGAACTATTAACTAGAAAGTCAACATTGACCTGATAAGGAGAGGGCACACCTTCCCACTTACCCAAGTCCAGCAAATCAAGATGCATGTTGGCAAGAATCAGACCTCAGGGATCCCCAAGTATGTTTAGAAATACAACTGTCATTTAACTGGTTAAAACCAAGCAGCCTAAACAGCACTGAACATTGGTAAGATTCTCACAACTAGACCACCCCATCCATTAGGCCTCTGATTTACAAAATTATTTGGAGCCAAGTAGGAAGAATTCTAGCTCCCAGTGACAGCCTTTACCAAGATTTGAACTCGGATCGCAGGATTCAAAGTCCAGAGTGCTCACCATTACACCATTTAACCAACGGTCTCCCAGTGATAGGTCTAACCCTCAAGATCCAAATGAACTAGATCAGCTAGTCAATTATCAAATGAGCCTGGAGCACAGCAGACTGGGCTGGCTGAGGTATTAATTACTGAGGGCACCACAACAGATAATCTGGTTCCAATCTCCCTTTAACAGGCTCCAACTTGACTCTGCTTACCATCTTCCACTACCCCTCCTAAGCAGGAAAGTCATTATGACCATTTATACTTTTTTGCCACAAATCCACCTTAGTACTTAGTCTTCAATCTCTTGCATGTCTCATAGTCTTAAAGAGGGAGCCCTGTTTGGAAATGCACTTGGATATCACAAGCTTAATCTGCAATGGGACTTGAATTATTGAAAAGAAACAAGAATGACCAGAGCATCCCTCTCTCTTGCTGAGTGCAGTCCTGAAGAACTGTGTCTAATCCAAACTTGGCATTCACCAGAACCATGAATTATAGATATGAATCCTGGGCCCAAGCTATGATATTTTAAATGGTTCCCTCTCATGTGCTGTCCATTTCCCTTTCAAAATCATCATCCATTCTTAAAAAAAACCCACCTTATTGCCCCATCTCCAATGCCCTTAAATGCGCCATCTCCTCCCAGATTTTTGCCCCTTCCACAGCACCAAAATACCACTAACCAGTCATAAATGGCATTTTCTGTGACCAACAGTGGCCTTAAAGTGGCCCAAATGGTCGGGATATCCCAGCTTGCTTTGCTCCAGCATTTTGGCTAGAGAGCAAATGTTATTCTTTCATAGGATGTAGAGGTCACTGGAAAGCCCAGCATTTATTGCCCATCCCTAATTGCCCTCGAGAAGGTGATTGGGAGCCACCACTTGAATACAACCGAGTGGCTTGATGAGTGACTTGTTGTGGAATCACATGTAGGCTGGGTAAGGGCGGAAGATTTCCTTCCCTGAAGGACATTAATGAACCAGATGGGTAGTCTCATGGTCACTTTTTATTCCAGATTTATTTAAGTGAATTTAAATTCCCCAGCTGCCATGGTAGGATTTGAACTCATGTCTCGGGATCATTAGTCCAGGCCTCTGGATTATTAGTCCAGTAACATAACCACTATGCTTGAATATGGAGAAAATGTTGAAATTTCAAATCTATACCTAGATAAGGGACTGGTTGCAGGGAGACCCATAACCTAACATGAAAGGCCCTATCGTGGACTGCTCATATGATAAGATGTAAAAGACCAGACATTTACAGATAAGTGAAAAAAACAATTAAGATGTGGCGGGATACTGTTATCAGTACATGCAGCGCAAGGTAGTCGAATAGCTTAAGGGTAGAACATGGCCTCCCAAAAAGATAGTGTGCTCTCGTGGACAGTCGGAAGTCTTTTCACCTTAACAGCAGCCCACAAAAGATTACAAGTCTGATCAGTTTGAGCTTCGTAGAGCAAACAGGTTGTATTAATTGCTGGCCATTTAATGAAATAATGTACAACAGTTGTACAAGGACAATACTATTAGTCACTGTATGTTAAAGCTTGTTATTTAAAACCACTCGGTTTTGAATCACTCAGATGCTTTGTTGTGACTGTAACCATGGGAAATCTGCCAACAAACACCATTGTGCATTATCCCTTCTCATCCTCCATGACCTCTTTTCAACCTTTGACATAATTAACCACATTTCCAATGGCTCTCCTCCATTGTACAGCTTGTTCCCTGTCTTAGCTATCTGATTGGTAGCCACAGCACCTCAACCAATGGATATTCTTCCCATCCCTGCACTATCCCCTTGGAAGTCTTTCAAGGATCTTTCCTTCGTCCCCTCATCTACATGGTGACATCATTCGCAAATATTGGACTAAACTTCCACACGTACACTGATGACACCCACTTCTATCCCTATCAACTCCTTCACTGCCTCTATGCTGTTAGACTGTCCAATACCCAGTCTTGGATGAGCTGTAAATTTCTCCAGCTAAACATTAGGAAGACCAAAGCGAGTGTCTTTGGTGATCACCACAACTCTATACCCTTACAAACAACTCTATCCCCTTACCTAGACACCCTGAGGCCCAACCCGCATGCTTGTAAACTCTGTGCCCTATTCGACTCCAAGCTGAGCTTCTGACCCCATAACTTCTTCACCACAAAACCTGCTCAGCTCAGCTTATCTGTTATCAAAAATCTTAAATATGTCTAAGTCACCCCCCAGACTTACTTATTGTAATGGTCTCCTGGTCAGCCTCCCGTCCTCCACCCGCTTTAAATTTCAGCTCACCAGAACTCTGCTGCCTATATCCTATCCCGCACCAAGTGCCGTTTATCCATCGCCCTTATCCTTGCTGACTTATTTTGGGTCCTGGTCATCCAACACCTCAATTTAAAATTCTTGTTCTTGTCTCTAAAGCCCTCACCCTGTCCCAACTCCTTAACTCCCAACTCTTGCCCCCTCTTAAACTTTCTCTTGTACATCCCTGCCTCCACACTATGGAAGTTTCCACACGAAAAAAAACGGGCGCCCCTCCGAGCTGGGCGCCCATTTTTCGCGCCAAAAAAAATCGCGATTCTGGAGCGCTTTGCAGCTCCTCGTCTGTCTGGCGCGGCGCCCAGGGGGGGCAGAGCCTACACTCGCGCCGATTTTGTAAGTAGGAGGGGGTGGGTACTATTTAAATTAGTTTTTTTCCTGCCGGCAACGCTGCGTGTGCGCGTTGAAGCGTTCGCGCACGCGCAGTGTGAAAAAAACATTGGCACTCGGCCATTTTTGTAGTTCTTTGTAGCTGTTTAATTTTTGAACATTTTTTAAATAAAAGCACATTGCCATCAGCACTGAGGCTTCTTGCAACCTTCTCACTGTCTCCTCCCCCCCCCGGGGAACGAACGGCTGTTTCCTCCCCCCCCCCGCTCCCGCTCAGCGGCAACGAATGGCTTTCTCCCCCCCACCCCCGCCTCCTGCTCAGCGGCAACGAACGGCTTTCTCCTCCCCCCTCCCGCACAGCGGCAATGAACGGCTGTCTCCTCCTCCTCCACCCCCCTCCCGCTCAGCGGCAACGAACGGCTGTCTCCTCCTCCTCCCCCCCCCTCCCGCACAGCGGCAACGAACGGCTTTCTCTTTCTTCTCCCCCCCCCCCCGCTCAGCGGCAACGAACGGCTGCAGAATTCTCCGTGCTTCGTAGGAAGATGGTTTATTTAATCTTTTCTTTGCTTATAAATGTTTATTCAGGTTGGATTTATTTGTATAATATTTGTAGAAGTATAAATAAGGATTTATTGTAGAATTCAATGAGTTCCCTTCCCCCCCCACCTCGTTCTGGACGCCTAATTTGTAACCTGCGCCTGATTTTTTAATGTGTAGAACAGGTTTTTTCAGTTCTACAAAAATCTTCACTCGCTCCATTCTACTTTAGTTTGGAGTACGTTTTCACTGTGGAAACTTTGAAATCAGGCGTCATTGCCGGACACGCCCCCTTTCGAAGAAAAAATTCTGTTCCAAAGTAGAACTGTTTTACCTGACTTGAACTGCAGAAAAAAAAATGTGGAGAATTGCGATTTCTAAGACAGTCCGTTCTCCACCAGTTGCTCCTAAAAATCAGGCGCAAATCATGTGGAAACTTGGGCCCTATTACTCTGCTTTTAATATTAGTACAGCTTGTTTGAACATGTTGGATAACAAACAAACCAGTTACTTTATGCGCAGAATAAAGTATATTTTGGAAAATATGACAGTGACACATTGTAGACACATTCATTTGACAAAACACTAATGAAGGACTGTGTAATAACACCATTGATGTTGATACACACACCATAAGAGTAATTAAGCCGACAGTAGAAGAAACAGTATTCTTGAGATACCACAGAAATTAATTTATGCTCAGCCACTGTATGCGTGCAGCTAATCAGGAACTTCACATCTTGATTGCAAATTTATTTGCGGGTAGATGCCACCCAAAAACAAACATCTGAATTGTTCATTGTTCAATTTTACAAGGTTTTTTTTTGTAAGCTTAGGCATGTATGCCATTTATCGTTGTAACTATTTGTACTGCGTGTTTTTTGTGCATGCGTCTGTCAAGCTCCGCCCTCCCCCCCCCCCATGCGCCATCTGTCAAGCTCTGCCCTCCCCAGTCCTGAATCATTCACTCCGCGTGGTGCCGAGAAGATGGACCTGAGGCCCGAGAATGCCAACCTGATCTTGGCGGGGTCCGAGAGGGCCCTAGAGGCTGGAGGGGGGGGGGGGGGTGGAAGTGGGGGAGGCGAGAGCAAGAGGGGGGGGGGTGAGAGAAAGAGAGACATAGGTGTGAGGGGGGGGGGGGGGGGGAGGGAAAGAGAAAGAGGGGAAGGAAACGGAAGGAAAATGGATCACGTTCTTCCAACCCCCTACAAGGGATATCGTTGGAGTGGATGAAATCCAGAAGTCACGACACTGTCACTATTCACTTCATACCGAATCAACCTGTTAACAATCCACACACAATGCCCCATCTATGGTGGTGGGGCGGGGGGGGTGTAAGGTCACGCACTTGCACTGGGGTAAGGAGAGACTTTGGCTGGGGAAGGGGTGCACTTGCGCTGGGGGGGGGCATGCTGGGGTAAGGCACTTTGGCTGGGGGAAGGATGCACTTGCACTGAGGTAAGGCACTGGGACTGGGGGAGGCATGCACTTAAGAACATAATAGGATCAGGAGCAGGCCATTTGGCTCCTCGAGCCTGCTCCGCCATTTAATAAGATCATGGCTAATCTGATCATTGACTCAGCTCCACTTCCCTGCCCGCTCCCCATAATTCTTTATTCCCTTATCACTCAAAAATCTGTCTATCTCCGCCTTAAATATATTCAATGACCCAGCCTCCACAGCTCTCTCGGGCAGTGAATTCCACAGATTTACAACCCTCAGAAGAAATTCCTCCTTATCTCAGTTTTAATGGGTGGCCCCTTATTCTGAGACTATGCCCCCTAGTTCTAGTTTCCCCTATGAGTGGAAATATCCTCTCTGTATCCACCTTGTCGAGACCCCTCATTATCTTATGTTTCGATAGATCACCTCTCATCCTTCTGAACTCCGACGAGTACAGGTCCACCCTACTAAACCTATCTTCATAAGTCAACCCCCTCATCTCCGGAATCAACATAGTGAACCTTCTCTGAACTGCCTCCAATGCAAGTATATCCTTCCTTAAATACGGAGACTAGAACTGAATGCAGTACTCTAGGTGTGGCCTCACCAATACCCTGCACAGTTGTAGCAAGACTTTGCTTTTATACTCCATCCTCCTTGCAATAAAGGCCAACATTCCATTTGCCTTCCTGATTACTTGCTGTACCTGTATACTAACTTTGTGTGTTTCATGCACAAATCTCCCCAGGTCCCTCTGTACTGCAGCACTTTGCAATTTTTCTCCATTTAAATTATAATTTGCTTTTCTATTTTTTTTCTGTCAAAATGGATAACCTCACATTTTCCCACATTATACTCAATCTGCCAAATTTTTTCCCACTCACTTAGCCTGTCTATATCCCTCTGCAGATTTTTTGTGTCCTCCTCACAATTTGCTTTCCCACCCATCTTTGTATCATCAGCAAACTTGGTTACATTACATTTGGTCCCTTCATCTAAGTCATTAATATAAGATTGTAAATAGTTGAGGCCCCAGCACTGATCCCTGCGGCACCCCACTAGTTATTGTTTGCCAACCGGAAAAAGACCTATTTATCCCGACTTCTGTTAGTTAGCCAATCCTCCATCCATGCTAATATATTGCTTCCCAACCCAGTGCACTTTTATCTTGTGCAGTAATCTTTTATGTGGCACCTTATCGAATGCCTTCTGGAAATCCAGATACACCACATCCACTGGTTCCCCCTTATCCACCCTGCTCGTTACATCCTCAAAGGACTCCAGCAAATTTGTCAAACATGATTTCCCTTTCAGAAAATCATGCTGGCTCTGCTTGACTGAATTATGCTTTTCCAAATGTCCTGCTACTGCTTCCTTAATAATGGATTCCAGCATTTTCCAACGATAGACGTTAGGCTAACTGGTCTATAGTTTCCTGCTTTCTGTCTGCCTCCTTTTTTAAATAAGGGCTTGGGGCAAGACACTTCGGCTGGGGGAGGCATGCACTCGGACTGGTCACTTTGGCTGGCCCTTGCTGTCTTCTGGGAAGCTCTGTCCTCTGTGGTTTCAGTAAGTCAAAGTGGATCGAGTTACAATTTGCAAAGTGGGATGGGCGGTTTCAGTTAGACATTCCAGTGAAACTTCAGGGTGTAGCTTATCCTCCAAGAGGACCAATCATAGACAGGAGCATGGTGGCCATTTTGGTAGTACAAATAAGCACGTCTGCCATTTATACAAAATTTTGAAAACTTCAAATACGATCAGCTTTGTAAATTTATGCCAGACTAAAATATCATCATACGCGGTCCCTCGAAACGAGGATGACTTGCATCCACGCCCCCAAAAAATGATGAGTTCACAGGTGTTTCGAAAGAAGAACCAGAACTACATCCTTAAGGGTGGAAGATGCCTGTGTGTGGATTTTTTTTTTTTTTAAAACGTGTGGTGGCCGTTGCACACCAGCCACCACACAGGCTTGACAGAGCTAGGTCTTGCCCAAGACAACTGGAGATCTGCTCTGCTGCACGGACCCAGTGCGTATACATATCTCATTGTGGGCTGGCCCGTGCTGCCCCTGGGCCCCGAACTCACGCCTCCCTTGGGCCCTGATCACATCCCTCCACAGTCTCTCACAGCTCCAATCTCGTTGTCCCTGCTGCACCTGCCCATGCGCTAATCACCAACCTGGACCTTGCTTACATCACTCTTTGCTGCCGTTGCCCTCCTGCACCAGCTTGTGCTGTACCTTGCAGTGGCTTCCACGCTGCCCATGTCCGCCGCTCGCCGCTTCTTTTATGGCCCCGACCTGCGAGAAGCCATCAGCGGAAGGTCGGGGCCTCCACTACTACCATGGTGACAGCAGTGCTGCTAAGTATATGCTTCTTGCTTGCTGCCAACTTGCTTGTTGTAATCAGCCACAAACAGGTAAAACACACAGTGCAAGATACTTAACAGAAGGCACACATATATTTGTATTGTTTGGACAATACATGTACCCTCAAATCCATTTGAAATATTCCACTCATAGTAACTACATACGACATGATGGGATTGAAGGCCGATAAATCCCCAGGGCCTGATAGTCTGCATCCCAGAGTACTTAAGGAAGTGGCCCTAGAAATAGTGGATGCATTGGTGATCATTTTCCAATATCGACTCTGGATCAGTTCCTATGGACTGGAGGGTAGCTAATGTAACACGACTTTTTAAAAAGGGAGGGAGAGAAAACGGGGAATTATAGACATCGGTAATGGGGAAAATGTTAGAATCACTTATTAAAGATGAAAAAGCAGCGCATCTGGAAAGCAGTGACAGGATCAGTCCAAGTCAGCATGGATTTATGAAAGGGATAAATCATGCTTGACAAATCTTCTAGAATTTTTTTTGAGGATGTAACTAGTAGAGTGGACAAGGGAGAACCAGTGAATGTGGTGCATTTTGACTTTCAAAAGGCTTTTGACAAGGTCCCACATAAGAGATTGGTGTGCAAAATTAAAGCACATGGTATTGGGGGTAATGTATTGACATGAAGAGAGAACTGGTTGGCAAACAGGAAGCAGAGAGTCGGGATAAACGGGTCCTTTTCAGAATGGCAGGTAGTGACTAGTGGGGTGCCACAGGGCTCAGTGCTGGGGCCCCAGCTATTTACAATATACATCAATGATTTAGATGAAGGAATTGAGTGTAATATCTCCATGTTTGCAGATGACACTAAGCTGGGTGGCGGTGTGAGGTGTGAGGAGGATGCCAAGAGGCTGCAGGGTGACTTGGACAGGTTAGGTGAGTGGGCAAATGCATGGCAGATGCAGTATAATGTGGATAAATGTGAGGTTATCAACTTTGGGGGCAAAAACATGAAGGTAGATTATCTGAATGGCGGCAGATTAGGAAAAGGGGAGGTGCAATGAGAACTGGGTGTCATGGTACATCAGTCATTGAAAGTTGGCATGCAGGTACAGCAGGCGGTGAAGAAGGTAAATGGCATGTTGGCCTTCATAGCTAGGGGATTTGAGTATAGGAGCAGGGAGGTCTTACTGCAGTTGTACAGGGCCTTGGTGAGGCCTCACCTGGAATATTGTGTTCAGTTTTGGTCTCCTAATCTGAGGAAGGATATTCTTGCTATTGAGGGAGTGCAGCGAAGGTTCACCAGACTGATTCCCGGGATGGCAGGACTGACATATGAGGAGAGACTGGATCAGCTGGGCCTGTATTCACTGGAGTTTAGAAGAATGAGAAGGGATCTCATAGAAACACACAAAATTATGACGGGACTGGACAGGTTAGATGCAGGAAGAATGTTCCTGATGTTGGGCAAGTCCAGAACCAGGGGTCACAGGCGACGGATAAGGGGTAAGCCATTTAGGACCGAGATGAGGAGAAACTTCTTCACTGAGAATTGTGAACCTGTGGAATTCCTTACCGCAGAGAATTGTTGATGCCAGTTCATTGTATATATTCAAGAGGGAGTTAGATATGGCCCTTACGGCTAAAGGGATCAAGGGGTATGGAGAGAAAGCAGGAAAGGGGTACTGAGGGGATGATCAGCCATGATCTTATTGATTGGTGGTGCAGGCTCGAAGGGCCGAATGGCCTACTCCTGCACCTATTTTCTATGTAACATAAATGCTGCACTGCATCGAGTTAGAAATGTTGCAGACTTTTAAAAAAATGGGAAATATACACATTTACAATGTTCCACTATTTCTGAAAGATAGTTGATGGCAGGACAAAGTTAATTAAAATTTTAAAACTTATTTAGATGGCACATTACTATTTTGTTACTCACTTCTCAAGCTTGCTCATAATCGAAGTAAAAGATTTAAAGTTGAGATATCAGTACTCAAAGTAGATGTGAGCAAAACAGAAATGGCATGCATAAAATAGGAAATTCTACAATTTGTCATAGAAAATTTCTACTGGAGACATCTTGGTGCTGTAGAATCTCCCCATTTACATAGCAGGATGGAACCCAGAGCACCAGCTGCAATACAAATTCAAATATGCAATCACAACTTTCATTTATGGTCATATACCGTTCAAAATGTCTGGGGAACTACATTGCTGGCCTGTACAGTTGGGCTACAGCCAGAAAAAATATTGGACACTACTGGTTAGCTGGAGAATACATATGAGGCATAATGGTGTAAGTAAACATGCTGAAAAGTCTTCAATTATTTACAGGTAACTTTTTATTTTAATAGCTTCCATCAAAAGTGGATTTTAGTTCAGATTTCATATATCAATTGCTTTCTTTTATTATGCTGTTAGAAAGGGAGTCCCAGGAGTTTGACCCAGCGAAGATTGAGGAACGGTGATATATATATTTCTTTGCAGCAAACTTCTTTGGGGCCAAGTGTCAGCCTGAGTTGCTCCTGTTTTTTTGGAGCAACTGGTTTAGAATGGAGTATCTTAGAAATTGCAATTCTCGGCATTTATTTTGCTCCAGTTCTAGTCAGTTAGAACAGTTTCAGTTTGGAACAGATTTTTTTTCCAAAAGGGGGTGTGCCCGGCCACTTATGCCCGTCTTGAAAGTTTAGGCAGTGAAAACTTACTCCAAACTAACTTAGAATGGAGTAAGTGTAGATTTTTGTACGCTCAGAAAAACCTTGTCTACACTTAGAAAATCAGGCGTAGGTTACACATCAGGCGTAGGGAATGGGGGGGGGGGTTAAAGTGAAGTATACAAACATTAAACACTTCAGTTTTACAAATAAAGAGCCATCATCAATAATAAACGATAAATACATCAATAAATTAACCAATAAATCAATCAAAAAAAATAATGCAAAAAAATTTAAAAAATCAATAAATAAAACATTTTCTACTTATCGACTGCAGCACTTGGAGCCCTCTCCAACAGCGTGCTGCCCCCCCCCCCCCCCCCCCAGTGTGTCTGTCTCTATCTCTCTGTCTGTGTGTGTGTCTCTCTCACTCTCTGTCTTGGGGGGGGTCGAAGAGAAGGGAGCGAGGGGGGGGGGGGGGGGGGGAGAAGAGAAGAGAAGGGGGGGGGGGAGAAGAGAAGAGAAGGGGGGGGGGGAGAAGAGAAGGGAGGGGGAAAGAGAAGAGAAGGGAGGGGGAAAGAAGGGACGGGAGGGGGGGGAGAGAAGGGACGGGAGGGGGGGAGAGAAGGGACGGGAGGGGGGGAGAGAAGGGACGGGAGGGGGGGAGAGAAGGGACGGGAGGGGGGGACAGAAGGGACGGGAGGGGGGGAGAGAAGGGACGGGAGGGGGGGAGAGAAGGGACGGGAGGGGGGGAGAGAAGGGACGGGAGGGGGGGAGAGAAGGGACGGGAGGGGGGGAGAGAAGGGACGGGAGGGGGGGAGAGAAGGGACGGGAGGGGGGGAGAGAAGGGACGGGAGGGGGGGAGAGAAGGGACGGGAGGGGGGGAGAGAAGGGACGGGAGGGGGGGGAGAGAAGGGACGGGAGGGGGGGAGAGAAGGGACGGGAGGGGGGGAGAGAAGGGACGGGAGGGGGGAGAGAAGGGACGGAGGGGGGAGAGAAGGGACGGGAGGGGGGAAGAGAAGGGACGGGAGGGGGGAAGAGAAGGGACGGGAGGGGGGAAGAGAAGGGACGGGAGGGGGGGGAGAGAAGGGACGGGAGGTGGGGAGAGAAGGGACGGGAGGTGGGGAGAGAAGGGACGGGAGGGGGGGGGGGGAGAGAAGGGACGGGAGGGGGGGGAGAGAAGGGACGGGAGGGGGGGGGGGAAGAGAGAGAAGGGACGGGAGGGGGGGGGAGGGGAAGAGAAGGGACGGGAGGGGGGGGGAAGAGAAGGGACGGGAGGGGGGGGAGAGAGAAGGGACGGGAGGGGGGAGAGAGAAGGGACGGGGGGGGGGGGGGGGGAGAGAAGGGACGGGAGGGGGGGGGAGAGAAGGGACGGGAGGGGGGGGGAGAGAAGGGACGGGAGGGGGGGGGAGAGAAGGGACGGGAGGGGGGGGAGAGAAGGGACGGGAGGGGGGGAGAGAAGGGACGGGAGGGGGGGGAGAGAAGGGACGGGAGGGGGGGGGGAAGAGAAGGGACGGGAGGGGGGGGGAAAGAGAAGGGACGGGAGGGGGGGGGGAGAGAAGGGACGGGAGGGGGGAGAGAAGAGGAGAAAGGAGAGGGAGGCTGAACGGGCCGGGCCCAAGACTTCGGGCAGGGCCCATCCCCAGCACCAGATTTACAGGTATGTGGCCGGGTCGGGTCCGGGGGCTGGCGGGGGGAGGAGCGGGAGGTGGGTCGGGCGGAAGCAGGAGCTGGGCATGGGAGGTGCAGCATTATCCACGCAGCCCCAGTGAGGCCATTCGGCCAGGGCTAGGGGCTGCGTGCTTCGGGCCCCTCCCACAGTTTTGGGCGCCTGGAGCTACTGCAGGTCCCGGCACTGATTTCAGCGCAGGGACCTGGCTCCACCCCCCCACAGCTCGTGCCGCGCCACGCCCAGCTCCAGAGGACCTGCAGGGAGCCGGAGAACCGCTAAGTATTTTTTAGGCGCACTTTGTGGCGCGAAAAACAGGCGTCCAGGTTTGGGCTGCGCCGTTCTAGGCACGGCCCGAAACTTAGGTCCAATGTTTCTGCTCATCCAGACTCTAGAATGTCTTTGCATTAAGTCTACTTTCCCATTCTTTGTTTTTCCACCCAACATGCATTACCTGACACCTAATAACATTGAAACGCGTCTTTCATCTGTTGGTCCATTTCATTACTTGCTCACTGAAATGTTTCTGCAGATCAGTTTTGAATTTACCCCCTTCAAGCGCAAGCTGTGTTCTCTGGCTCTACTGTTCTGAGCAAAGTGAAACAGCTGGTCATAGTTTACATTATCTAGTTGCTTTAGAATCCTAAAACAGCCATCATAAAACCTCTTAACCATCTCTTTTTCAGTGAAAAGATGCCTAATTTATTGCCATAATATAATCCCTCCATCATTCTGCTTGTTCTCTTCAATAGCTACAATATCCTTTTTTGTTGCAACCAGATCTGGACACACTATTCTAAGTATCATTGCACCAACGATTTCCTTATGACACATGCTTCTTCCTCCATAAGGAACTACCAGTGATATTAAACAAGTAAAGGACACAAACATTATCATGGAATCATATAGCACAAAAGGAGGTCATTCTACCATCGTGCCTGTGCCGGCTCTTCAAAAGAGTTTTCCAATTAGTCATTTCCCTTGCTCTTTCCTGCGAGCACTGCATATTTTTCCTTTGAGTATCTAACCAATTCTGATCAAATATTGAATATGCTTCCACCATCCTTTCAGGCAGTGGATTTCAGATCATAATAACTCACTGCCTAAAAAATTCTCCTCAACCCCCTCTGGTTCTTTTGCCAATTACCTTAAATCTGTATACTTGGTGACCGAACCGCCTCCCCGTAACTTTTTCTGCTCTAAGGAGAACAATCCCAGCTTCTTTTATTAATGACGGATGAAGGGATCATTAATTTCCCATGCAACTTAGGATGCATCCTATCTGGACCCGGTGACTTTTCTACTTTGAGCGCTGCCAACCTTTTAAGTACCTCCCCTTTATCTATTTTTATCTTATCCAATTTCTCTACCCTTTCTCCTTTACTGTGACATTGGCAGCATCCTCTCAGTTTGTGAAGACATATGCAACATACTCATTTAGTGCCTCAGCCATGCCAAATATAATTTAACCGAGTACATGACGTTCAATGAAGGATAGAGGCCAGGCCGTTAAGCCACAGGACTCCATACCATGGTTGTTACAATACAAGTACAGTGGGGCTGTGCCAACAGCAGTGACAGACAGTCTCATAACTTCACTCAGACTTAGCTGTGGCTGCATGCCAATCATTTTTCCCTCTAGAGCTGTAGAAACTAACTATGATCTCTGTAAAATGGAAAGATCTGAAAGATTAGGGACTGGAAAGTGCACTGCATTTCAGTGTGTTCTTGCCACACATAGACTTGTGCCAATGGATACATGCCTTGAAGCTCAATTTTAAGAATGCAAAAAAGAGAAAAATGGAGTTCGGAGTAGTAATGACAATTTAAAGAACGTGTTAAAGATGCAGGTTCAAATCTGGACTTTTAAGGTGGCCTAGATATAATGAGAAATTATAAAATTCATCTGGAGCCATTTCCGGTCTGAATTCTAGAAATATTATTCTTCAAAGTAGAGACAACCTCAGCAAAAAACATGCATTCACATAGCGACCATAACATAGTAAATCGTCCCACAGCGATTCATAGGAACATAAATAAAAAATTGGCACCGAAACAAAAAAGGAGACATTAGGGCAGGCGAACAAAAGCTTAGTTTAAGAGCTCAAGTTTATGAAGGGTAGAGGATGGGCAGCCGGCCAGGAGATCTGGAGGTAACAAAAGCAAGGATGAGGTAGAGTTTTAAGGAGCATCTTAAAAGAGAAAGGTGGAGAGGTTTATGTTATGTATTTAACCCCTTGTAACCAGAGGGCCTGCCTGTTGGAGACCCAAGGGAGCACGGTATACAAGCAGGCCACCCACGAGGTACCTGCACTCTGGAGTCTTATTAAAGGAGCTAAGGTCACACTTGCTCATTGTACACAGTATTCAATTTCATCCTTTATTTTGAATGTATCAGTTTAGATCTTGAAATTACAGATCTTGGGTCTTAAGCTGAAGGTACGTCTGTCAAAGGTGGGCGTTGGAAGTTGAGGATCCATAAGAGTACAGAATTGGAGAAATCCAGAGTTCTCAGAATGCAGTCGGCTGGAAGAGGTTACAGAGATAGGGAGAGGCATGGCCATGGAAGGATTTGAACAAGAATGGGAATTTTAAATTAGAGGCATTGGTGGGATCAGGAGCCAATGTAGCACAGGGGCGATGGGTGAATGGGACTTGGTGCGAGTTAGAATAAGGGCAGCAGAGTTTTAGATGAGCTCAAGTTTATGACGGTAAGAAGATGGGCAGTCGGTCAGGAGAGTATTGGAATAGTCGAGTCTGGAGGTAACAAAAGCAAGGATGAGGGCTTCATAGCAAATGGGTTGGGGCTGAGGCAGAGAATGACAATATTATGGAGGCGGTCTTGATAATGGGGGGAGGGGGGGGGGGAAAGAGAGATGGGGTCCAAAGCTCAGCTCAGAGTTAAATAGGGCGCAGACGTTGCAAACTATCTGGTTCAGCCTGAGACAGTGACCATGGAGAGGGATGGAATCGCTGGCTAGGGCATGGAGTTTGTGGCACAGGTGAGGGGCACAAGGGTGAAGACACTGTCTTTGGTGTTCCCGATACTTAATTGGAGGAAATTTCTGCCCATCCAGTATTGGATGTTGGACAAAAAACCTGACAACACAGACAATGGAGGGGTCAAGCGAGGTGGTAGAAAGGTAGAGCTGGGGTCGTCAGCATACAGTTGGAACCGGATGTGTTTTCAGCTGATGTCAGAGCATTTAGATGAAAAATAGGAGGGGATCAAGGATAGATCTTTAGGGTACTCCAGAGGTAAGGATGCAGGGGTGGGAAGAGAAGTAATTGCAGGAGATTCTCTGGCTACGACTGGATAGAGAAGAACGCCACTAGGAGAGGGAAGTCCCACTCAGCTAGACAACGGAGGATTTTTGTTGGAGGATAACATGGTTAACGGTGTTGAAGGTTATAGACAGGTCAAGCAGGGATAGTGCACCATGATCACAGTCACTCAGGATTTCATATATGACTTTGATCAAGACCATTTCAGTGCGGAAACCTAATTGGAGAGGTTCAAACGGAGTTGCTCTATGGAAAGATGGGTACAGAGCTTGGGAGGCGACAACAGGTTCAAGGACTTTTGACAGGAAAGGCAGGTTGGAGATTGGAAGATAGTTTAATGAGGATGGGCTTGCTGATGACAGATTTGAAAGGCAGGTGGGAGGACAATACCAGAGGGAGAGGGAACTGTTCCCAATATCAGCAGCACAGAACCATGAGATTTATTTTTCTTTTTAGCTATTTTCAAATCCGTCAGTGATCACAGGGTTAAAATAAAAATAATGGAAGACTAGGCCTCAGGCAGTCGAGCAAAAGAAAAGTCCCCACTCTGAAGTAGGTAAAAATATCCTACAGTGAAGACCGACAGAAACATTTAATACAAGCAACTTGCCATGTGCAAGAGGGGATAAGTGTCAGCTTGGCTCAATGACATTCTCACTGCTGAGTCAGAGAGTTTTTGGTTCAAGCCCCACTCTAGGATTTGAGCATATAAGCTAGACTGACACTTCACTGCAGCTCACTAGTATAACAATGTCTGACGGGTCATCTTTCAGCTGTGACGATACTGAGGCCCTGTCTGCATATTCAGATGAACATAAAAGATTGCATGGCACTTTCTTCTGGTGTCCTGGTCAATATTCACCCATAAATCAATACCACCAGTTTGCTTATCTTACTGCTGTTTGCTGTTGTCAAACTGGTTGCTGCTTTTGTCTGCAAAACAGTGACTACAGTGCAAAAGTAATTCAGTGGCTATTAAGTTACAGTGGCAGAAAGTAATCTGGAATAGGAAGGGTTCCTACTTAATGATTAATACCTAGTGACCCCAACTAAAATGTTTCCAATTTGTGTGGATATCAGATGAAAACAGGATCCGCCTAGCTGTGATTGTCCAGAGTCTAATAGCATGCAAACACTCATTACCGAAACTCTCACATGAAGGCGGCATCTTTGGTTGAGGTATTAGAGGGTCATCAACATCTGTAATATTGTATCTTACCAAATAGTTCAAATCTTCAGTAGATTAAGGGGAGAATGTCAAGCAGAAGAAATACAAACAACAAAAAAAAGAGGGACATAAGGCTATTTTGGGGCATGCAATTCCCTTTTAAAAAGAGAATTTATGGACTTTGCTTCAACAATCAGCAGAGAATTCCAAACATGAAACACCTATTGTGATTTTTTTTCCAACATTCCACTTTAATTATTTTGAGATTAATTTAAATTTGTGCCCTTTTGTTACTGTCTCACTAACTACTGGAAACAATCTATCACCCTTATTATAATAACTCTTCATAATTGTGAAGACCTCTCTTGGGTCATCCTCAATGTCCTCAGCGCGAGTAAAAAAGCAGGTCATTGATGTGTAGGCTTTATGCAAACATCCTTCAGCAGAAAACTGTTCTTGCATTTACAAAATGCGTTTGTTAAAGATATTGATCTCTCAATTAAGTGATCCAGAGTTCTGCTTTACACTGATTGACAACTGACTTGTATATATAGGTGCTGTGTCACCTTCACTAATTCCAGCTTAATTCAAATAATCAACATTTTTAAGCATCAAATTGTTGTGATATTTATGTTGTTTAATTCAAATTATTGGATAATTCTATTTTTCTTTGAAATGAAGGAAAGGATTTAAAATGATCAGAAATGAATCATCCCTTCATCAGCCACTTTCTTTAATAAGTTCCATTACACCATGATGACTTGGGCTAGCAAGTGACAGGTAACATTGGCACCACATAAGTGCCAGGCGATGAACATCTGCAGCAAGAAAAGGCTCAACCTCTTCCACTTGATCTTCAACAACAGTACCACTGACTAGAAGCTTACCTGGACTAGCCACATCAACACAGACTACAAGCAGGACAAAGGTTTTTCTATGAGTCTACGAAGATGAAACCGGCACTTAAGCTTCTAACTTTTGTGCTGAGAGAAATAAAATAGAGTTTGCTACTATGGATGTTTGAGTGGCCCAGCAGTCTGAGCGGCCCCCGGCCTGCGAGCACCATCGGAGCAGGCCGGGGAGCGGAAGGAGCAGTGTGGCGGCGTACCACTCCAGGGAGCAGCACGTGCTGGAACAGGAGAGCAATGGCAGTGAAAAGGGACGTCACCAAAGTCCAGGTCGGTTATTGGAGCATGGGCAGGTACAGCAGGAGTGGAGAGGTCGGGACGAAGGAGCAGCGAGAGATTGTGGAGGGACGTGATCGGGGCCCAGGAGAGGTGCAAGTTCAGGGCCCAGGAGAGGTGTGAGTTCAGGGCCCAGAAGAGGTGAGGGCCCAGGGGCAGCACGGGCCAGCCCACACGGTGATGTGCGCACTAGGTCTGTGCAACAGAGCTGGTCTCCAGTTGCCTTGGTTAATCCTTGCTACTGGATCAAGACCTAGCTCTGTCAAGCCCATGTGGTGGCTGGTGTGCAACGGTCACCACACGTTAAAGAGTCCACGCAAGATTTAGTTCAGAACCTAGAATATTAGGTCTTTCATTGAAACACCTGTGACCTTTTTGACGTGGAAGCAAATAAACCTCGATTTGAGGAACTGCCTATGATGATAATGATGGAGATACTCAAATAAGTGGCTCACCTCGTGAAGCTTTAAAGCTTTTCCACTATCTAAAAGGCTCAAATCAGGAGTGTGATACAAACGCAGCAATCGCCTGGATAAATGCAGCTGGAGCAACATTTAAGATTCTCAATATCGCCCAGGACAGAGCAGTCCACCTGATTTATGGTCCTGCTGCTGGAATCAATATCAAACTTGTAAGTACTGTGACTGCAGTATCTGCAAAATGCACTGCAGCAATTCACCAAGGTTAATTCAACAAAACTTCCACCACTGGGAAGGACAAGAGCAGAAAAATCTTGGGAAAACCATCACTTCCTAGTTCCCCCAAGTAACACACCATTCTGACTTGAGCACATACTGCCATCCCTTCATTGTTGCGAGGTTAAAATCCTGGAATTCTCTATATATCACCATTATAGGGACACCAACAACAACTTGCATTTATAATAGTGCTTTTAACTTAGTAAAATGTCCCAAGGCGCTTCACAGGAATGTTAACAAAATTTGGGACACCAAGCCACATCATAAGATATTAGGACAGGTGACCAAAAGCTTGACCAAAGAGGTAGGTTTTAAGAAATGTCTTAAGGAAGAGCAGTAGAAGGCAGAGAGGTTTAGGGAGGGAATGCCACAGCTTAGGGTCTTTGCAGCTGAAGGCAAGGCTGCCAATGCTGGAGCAATTAAAATTGGGGATGCACAAGACGCCAGAATTGGAGGAGCGCAGAGATCTTGGACAGTTTTAGGAGATTACAGAGATGGGAGGGGAGAGGCCTCGGAAGGATTTGAAAACAAAAATGATCATTTTCAAATCACGGTGTTGCTGGACTTGGCGCCAATGTAGGTTAGTGAGCAGAGGGGCGATGGGTGAATGGGACTTGGTGCGAATTAGGATATGAGCAGAGTTTTAGATGAGCTGAAGTTTATGGAGGGTGAAAGATCAGCCAAGAGAGCATTGGAATAGTCAAGTCTAGAGGTAACAAAAGCATGGATGAGCTGAGGCAGGAGCAGACAGGTGATGTTATGGAGGTAGAAACTGGCACAAGGACTGTAGTGACTCAAGGAGGCGGCCAGTCACCACCTCCTCAGGGCAACTAGGGATAGGCAATAAATAGTTTTCCCAGTATCACCCATATCTTTGAAATTCTTCATCCATTACTTGTCCCATTGGATTTCTATAAACAAATATCTTGGGATACAAAAACAATTTCCATTTGGTAAATAATGCAAATTATGAAAATATATTACTAGGATGATCATACACAAGATAACAGCTACTACTCAGTCCTAAAAAAAAAATCAGGCCAACAATCCACTGCAAGCCCATTCTTTCACCATAGCAAACTCAAAACCAGACATACATGGAAGGTTTTCGAGTTCCAGAATGTGGGTTCGTGATATGCCCCAGGAATGGGTGCTGGAGCTGTTGTATTTTCCAATTATATAAATTAATTGTTCATACCACAAGCGGGATCATAGTTTCCTAATGGTAACAAATAAGGAGGCACAGTAAAGGGTTCAGATGAATGTAGAAAGATAAACAGGTGCAGATAAATATGTACCCTGTAGTACATTTTGGAAAAAAGAAAGCAAAAGAATGGTCTATGTGGCAAGATTCTTAAGAGTGGAGGAACAAAGACATCCAGGATTCCTGATACACAAGTTTTTAAAACGATAAGTGTACAGGTAGAAAAGGCCATAAAAAGACAAGTGGAATTTTGGGTTTTAGAATAAGGAACATTGAATGCACAAGCAAGGACTTTGATTTGTTACAGGAAGAATAAACAATGAAGTTAGAAGAAATCGTTCCATACAGAATGTTATTAGAACAAGCATTGCTTTATCACAAGTGGCTATTGAGGTAGAGAGAATAACCGCTTTTGAAAAAGAATTTAAGAGCTTACAGGGAAATGGAATTAGAGTTGACAGCTACAGTTGAAGAGCTCACAATTGCCAGGTGCAATGCATCAAATGGCCTTGTGTTGTAATTTTTATGATTCTATGAACACTGCAATGTACACAGAGTATTCAGTTGCCTACTGGTTTATGAAACCGTATCACTTGATACTACGAGAGTGGTTTCATAACATTTTCTTAGCAGATAGAAACATACTGCAGTTGTTCTCATAACTGAGCTAGCCTCCTACAAAGCTGCTGTCCCATTAACTACTTTGTCTATTAGAAGCAATTTTAAAGAAAATGTTAAAACAATATCTTTGTAAATGCAGAAAGGTTTTACATTTTAATGGGAATGTCTTTTGCCAGCACTTGTGGAATGGACAAGCTAAGTAAGGAAAAAACCACTACAGCTGCATGCTTTTTAACATGCACTCCATTTTGAACTTGGCAACAGAACTTTATTTATCTGGCTCTTGGATCCAGGGCTTAAGTATATTTGGGCTAATTTAGAGGTTCAATCACTAATTATACAAAACAGGAATATTGGATTTGTACACGTTTACACAGCTCTGACACGTTTTATATAGTAAATGGAATATTATTGAAGGACGGCATGATATCGACTCCCACACACATTACATCACGTGCCTGCTCATGGAAGAACTGGATAATTTAATATTTGAGGACTGAACATCTACTGGGTTCTGTTAACCAATTATTTTAATACTTTGCTAAAGAGTTTAAAAAATTAAGCACAAAATTCACTGAAGATAGTAGGATAAAGCTCCTTTCACTTTGCCTCAACAATGTGCTGTAGCAATGACTTCAGATAGCACTTTTACTGTACCAATGTGACTGTTGTATTTACTCCATCAGGAATCATTTTGACATCTGTCAGAAAGATTGCCAAATAATGGCAAATTAGCAGTTTATACTGTGGATCCATCCCCATGCAGAACAAGTCTGAGACTACCCAAACTAATATTACTGGGTGCAGCCAGCCTGCCAGCAGAGAGAGAAGCCTCTCATATCATCAATCGGGGTTAAATAAGAACCCTAATCTCAAGAGCTGAAAGGATGAGTTGCAACCCAATACAAAACCCAATTCCTAAGAACAGATTTCTTAAACCAGAAAATCAGAAATCAATACTTGTGACAGGAGCCATAGATCTTCATGTAAAGCCACAATGAAATAAAACAGTTACTAATGTATACTGCAATGAATACTAATAATATTTTTTGTGGCTGTAGATTCATTTTCATGCTTTCTGGCTCATCCATTGATGGGGCTGTGGAGTAATGAGGTGAAAGATGTAACAGAGGCCCATCCAAAGGGAATGGCCAAATCTTTTTCAATTGTAAACAGTCTCTATTTCCACATCCTGAACTCAGAAAAAACAAGAGATGTATAAGGCAATCTAAAGTATTTCTGTTATACTTAACTGTTTTTATGTAATAGAAGACTACAGAAAAGGGCGATTAGAATTGTTTCTGCTCAAATTAATTCTATTGATTCTTATCCACATGAAATAAGAAAATTCTATCTAGATTCCATGAAAAGTAACCAAAATCAAAAAGCTTACATTCATTGACATGCTAATCTTTCCAAATGGTTCTAAATGAGTTTTTGTTTTACATAGTATTTACAGCACAGAAGCAAGCAGGTCTATGCCCGTATATATGCACCACACAAGCCTCACTTCATCTCAAACTGACATATCTCTTTCTAGTCCCTTCTCCCTCATGTACTTATCTAGCTTTCCCTTAAAATGCATCCTTACTATTCAACAAAATTACTCCATGTGGTAGCAAGTTCCACATTCTAACCATTCTCTGAAGTTTCTCCTGAATTCCTTACTGGGATTATTAGTGACTATCCTATATTATGGCCCCTAGTTTTGGATTCTCCCACAAGTGGAGACATCTTCTCCACATCTACCCTATCTAACCGCTTCATAATTTTAAAGACCTCTGCAGGAGGTCACCTCTCAATCTTCTCTTTTCTATAGAAAAGAGCCCCAGCCACTTTAGTCTTTCCTGATAGGTTATAACATTTCAGTTCTGGTATTCTTGTGAATCTTTTTTGCACCTTCTCCAGTGCCTCTTTTGTAATATGGAGGTCAGACCAGAGCATAGTACTGGTGTGGTTCGATATAAGTTTAACATAACTTCAATTAATTTTATGAAGTTGTATTCAATGAATCATCTATGACCACAGATTTGAATTGAGCACTCACTTCTCCCCAAACAAATATCGACATAGGTCTGTTCTGAGGCAAGGGATACAGTTTCATGCAGATTAAGAGAAGTGCAATACTCAAGCCTGGAAATAGTAATACGTCCTGTAATCTAAACAGATGTACAGGTATTTGGTTATTAAATCCACAAAAGGCATAATCTTATTTACAACATTTGAGAAAACTCTGAGAAAATGGGTTATTTTCAGATGGGAGGTTCAAGATGTATTCACTGAGTATACACTGAGTATACACTGAGATCAGCCAAGATAAAAGGAATAGCATTACAGGTGTGATGTCTGAAATCCGGAAGCCTTGGGATCGAGGCCATTACGGGTATTTGCGGATTTCGGAACATTTTTGCCAGGGCAGAGGTAGGTAGGGGGAGGAGTCAGACAGCCGAGTCTGGATTTCGGAACATTTTCCGGTTTCCGGACGACCCCACCACGGATCTGCCCGGTGTCCTGTGGAAATGTATTTTTATCTAAGCTGTACCACACGGTATTTTTGTACCCTTTTTAATATAAAACAAAATGGAGTCCTAGTCCTTCCAGGAATTTCTGCAACAAGCAGTCGGCTGGCATAAACAGCTAAACAGCTAGGAGGCAAGTCCTGCTGAGACAAGTACCCCCCCAATGGTGCTCTCCTATTGTCTATACGACACCAGTTCCACTCCACCCCACCCGTTTCAAAGTACTCAAACCACCAGCCATTATCTCTTGTACAGACCTCATCCATTTGATGCAAAAAAGATAACTGACCAGGAAACTGGACAATCCTGACAATGCAATGCAGGTAATAGCTCATTACCACACTCATCGAGTGATGGCTGGCTGGCCGGCCAACTAATAACCCTGACAAAAGGAAATATCTGGAAACCATGACAGGACAAGGATGTAGTAATTAACTCTTTATCTGTATTCACTGACTGCGAGACAGAGCCAATACACAGGGAGAGGCCATAACTTGGGTTTTACTGTATAAATATCTCGTGAAATTGTACCATTGCGAAGGTGTTCACTTAGCCATTGACTGAGTGTGACCTTTCCCTTGCTAGCAAGTAAATTAAAAGAAACTTCTGCCGGAGCTGAAGGTGTCGGAGTCGTTTATCGGAGGTCGAGATTTCAACAGTCCGGATTCCGGAACATTCCGAATTCAGAACTCCTGATTTCGGACACAACCTGTAATCATATATTTGACCCTTTCCAATTCCACCTTTGGGCTGGGGGTGAGGAGCTTGTGGCATTTGGTGCTTCCAATAGAAATATTGATTGAAGTAGCTGAGGAAATGACCAGTGGAAGAAATCATGAATCTTTGGAATTCTCTACCCCTGTGGATGGTCAGTCGTTGAGTATGTTCAAGACAGAGATCGATAGATGTTTGCATATTGCGGGAATCTAGGGATATGGGGGTAGCGCGGGAAGGTGGAAAATCAACCATGATCTTCTTGAATGGCAGAGCAGGCTCGAAGGACTGGAGGGCCTACTCCTGCTCTTATTTCTTATTGTCGAAATCTCGACCTCCGAAAAGAATGACTCCGACACTTTCAGCTCCGGCAGAAGTTTCTTTAATTTACTTGCTAACAAGGGGCAGGTCACACTCAGTCAATGGCTAAGTGAACACCTCCGCAATGGTACAGTTTCACGAGATATTTATACAGTAAAACCCAAGTTATGGCCTCTCCCTGTGTATTGGCTCTGTCTCGTAGTCAGTGAATACAGATAAAGAGTTCATTACTACATCCTTGTCCTGACATGGTTTCCAGATATTTCCTTTTGTCAGGGTTATTATAGTTGGCCAGCCGGCCATTACTCCATGAGAGTGTGGTAATGAGCTATTACCTGTCTTGCATTGTGTCAGGATTGTTCAGTTTCCTAGTCAGTTATCTGTTTGCTTCAAATGGATGAGGTCTGTACAAGAGATAATGGCTGGTGGTTTGAGTACTTCGAAAAGGGTGGGGTGGCATGGAACTGGTGTCGTATAGACAATAGGAGAGCATCATGGGGGGGGTGGGGGGGGGGGTACTTGTCTCAGCATGACTTGTCTCCTAGCTGTCTGATGGCCATCAGTCATCAGCTGTTTATGCAAGCTGACTGCTTTTATGCAGAAAGTTCTGGAAGGACCAGGACTCCATTTTGTTATATATATATTGCAAAGGGCACACAAATACCGTATGGTATCAGCTTAGATAAAAATACATGTCCACATTATGCACTTTGAAGAAACCGTCTTACATAAGAACATAAGAAATAGGAGCATGAGTAGACCAGTTGGCCCCTCAAGCCTGCTCCACCATTTAATAAGATCACAGCTGATCTGATCATGAATTCAGTTCCACTTCCCTGCCCGTTCCCCATAACCCTTTATTCCCTTATCGCTCAAAAATCTGTCTTATCTCCACCTTAAATACATTCATTGACCCAGCCTCCACAGTTCTCTGGGGCAGCGAATTCCACAGATTTATAATCCCCCCCGAGAGAATTCTTCCTCATCTCAGTTTTAAATGGGCAGTCCCTTATTCTGAGTCGATGGAGGATGGGTGACCAACAGGAAGAGCAGTGCAAGGAAGGTAGTGCAGGAACCCACTGCGGTCATCCCCCTGCAAAACAGATACACCGCTTTGGGTACTATTGAGGGGGATGACTCATCAGGAGAGAGCAGCAACAGCCAAGTCCATGGCACCGTGGGTGGCTCTGCTGCACAAGAGGGCAGGAAAAAAAGTGGGAGAGCTTTAGTGATAGGGGATTCAATTGTAAGGGGAATAGATAGGCGTTTCTGCGGCTGCAACCGAGACTCCATGATGGTATGTTGCCTCCCTGGTGCAAGGGTCAAGGATGTCTCGGAGCGGGTGCAGGACATTCTGAAAAGGGAGGGTGAACAGCCAGTTGTCGTGGTACATATAGGTACCAACGACATAGGTAAAAAAACAGGACGAGGTCCCTCGAGACGAATTTAGGGAGCTAGGAGTTAAATTAAAAAGCAGGACCTCAAAAGATAGTAATCTCAGGATTGCTACCAGTGCCACGTGCTAGTCAGAGTAGGAATTGCAGGATAGCTCAGATAAATACGTGGCTTGAGCAGTGGTGCAGAAGGGAGGGATTCAAATTCCTGTGGCATTGGAACTGGTTCTGGGGGAGGTGGGACCAGTACAAACCGGACGGTCTGCACCTGGGCAGGACCGGAACCAATCCCCTAGGGGGAGTGTTTGCTAGAGCTGTTTGGGAAGAGTTAAACTAATATGGCAGAGCGATGGGAACCTATGCAGGGAGACAGAGGGAAATAAAATGGAGACAGAAGCAAAAGCTAGAAAGGAGAATAGTAAAAGTGGAGGGCAGAGAAACCCAAGGCAAAAAACAAAAAGGGCCAATTTACAGCAAAATTCTAAAGGGGTATTTGGAATAAGGTGGATGAATTAACTGCAGATAGCAGTTCGCGGATACGATGTGATTGGCATCACGGAGACATGGCTCCAGGGTGACCAAGGCTGGGAACTCAACATACAAGGATATTCAGCATTTAGGAAGGACAGACAGAAAAGGAAAAGGAAGCGGGGTGGCGTTGCTGGTTAAAGATAAATTAATGCAATTGTAAGGAAGGACATTAGCTTGGACGATGTGGAATCGGTATGGGTGGAGCTACGGAATACCAAAAGGCAGAAAACGCTAGTGGGAGTTGTGTACAGGCCACCAAATAGCAGTCGTGAGGTTGGGGACAGCATCAAACAAGAAATAAGGGACGTGTGCAATAAAGGTACAGCAGTAATCACGGGCGACTTTAATCGACATATTGATTGGGCGAACCTAACTGGTAGCAATGCGGTGGAGGAGGATTTCCTGGAGTGTATTAGGGATGGTATTCTGGACCAATATGTCAAGGAACCAACAGAGAGCTGGCCATCCTAGACTGGGTGATGTGTAATGAGAAGGGACTAATTAGGAATCTTGTTGTGAGAGGCCCCTTGGGGAAGAGTGACCATAATATGGTAGCATTCCTTATTAAGATGGAGAGTGGCAAAGTTAATTCAGGAACTAGGGTCCTGAACTTAAGGAAAGGTAACTATGATGGTATGAGGCTAGATTAGACTGGCAAATGATACTTAAAGGAGTGACGGTGGATAGGCAATGGTAAACCTTTAAAGAGCATATGGACGAACTTCAGCAATTGTACATCCCTGTCTGGAGTAAAAATAAAACGGGGAAGGTGGCTCAACCGTGGCTAACAAAGGAAATTAAGGATAGTATTAATTCCAAGGAAGAGGCATACAAATTAGCTAGAAAGAGCAGCAAACCGGAGGACTGGGAGAATTTTTAAAATTCAGCACAGGAGGACAAAAGGTTTAATTAAGAGGGGGGAAATAGAGTACGAGAGGAAGCTTGCCAGAAACATAAAAACTGACTGCAAAAGCTTCGATAGATATGCGAAGAGAAAAAGATTAGCGAAGACAAACGTAGGTCCCTTGCAGTCGAATTCGGGTGAATTTATGATGGGGAACAAAGAAATGGCAGACCAATTGAACACGTACTTTGGTTCTGTCTTCACAAAGGAAGACACAAATAACCTTCCGGATGTACTAGGGGACCGAGGGTCTAGTGAGAAGGAGGAACTGAAGGATATCCTTATTCTGCAGGAAATTCTGTTAGGGAAATTGACGGGATTGAAGGCCGATAAATCACCAGGGCCTAATAGTCAACATCCCAGAGTACTTAAGGAAGTGGCCCTAGAAATAGTGGATGCATTGGTGATAATTTTCCAACACTCTATCGACTCTGGATCAGTTCCTATGGACCGGAGGGTTGCTAATGTAACACCACTTTTTAAAAAGGGAGGGAGAGAGAAAACGGGTAATTATAGACCGGTTAGCCTGACATCGGTGGTGGGGAAAATGTTGGAATCAATCATTAAGGATGATATAGCAGCGCATTTGAAGAGCAGTGATAGGATTGGTCCAAGTCAGCATGGATTTATAAAAGGGAAATCATGCTTGACAAATCTTCTGGAATTTTTTGAGGATGTAATGAGTAGCATGGACAAGGGAGAACCAGTGGATGTTGTGTATTTGGACTTTCAAAAGGCTTTTGACAAGGTCCCACACAGGAGATTGGTGTGCAAAATCAAACCACATGGTATTGGGGGTAATGTACTGACGTAAATAGAGAACTGGTTGGCAGACAGGAAGCAGAGAGTCGGGATTAACGGGTCCTTTTCAGAATGGAGGGCAGTGACTAGTAGAGAGTGCCGCAGGGATCAGTGTTGGGACCCCAGCTATTTACAATATATATTAATGATTTAGATGATGGAATTGAGTGTAATATCTCCAAGTTTGCAGATGACACTAAACTTGATGGCAGTGCGAGTTGTGAGGAGGACACGAAGAGGCTGCAGGGTGACTTGGACAGGTTAAGCGAGTGGGCAAATACATGGCAGATGCAGTATAATGTGGATGATTGTGAGGTTATCCACTTTGGGGGCAAAAACACGAATGCAGAATATTATCTGAATGGCGGCAGATTCGGAAAAGGGGAAGTGCAACGAGACCTGGGTGTCATGGTTCATCAGTCATTGAAAGTTGGCATGGAGGTACAGCAGACGGTGAAGGCGGCAAATGGTATGTTGGCCTTCATAGCAAGGGGATTTGAGTATAGGAACAGGGAAGTCTTGCTGCAGTTGTACAGGGCCTTGGTGAGGTCCCACCTGGAATATTGTGTTCTGTTTTGGTCTCCTAATCTGAGGAAGGACGTTCTTGCTATTGAGGGAGTGCAGCGAAGGTTCACTAGACTGATTCCAGGGATGGCTGGACTGACATATGAAGAGAGACTGGATCAACTGGGCCTTTATACACTGGAGTTTAGAAGGATGAGAGGGGATCTCATAGAAATGTGTAAGATTCTGACTGGACTGGACAGGCTAGATGCGGGAAGAATGTTCCCGATGTTGGGGAAGTCCAGAACCAAGGGACACAGTCTTAGGATAAGGGGCAGGCCATTTAGGATTGAGATGAGGAGAAACTTCTTCACTCAGAGTTGTTAACCTGTGGAATTCCCTGCCGCAGAGTTGTTGATGCCAGTTCATTGGATATATTCAAGAGGGAGTTAGATATGGCCCTTACGGCTAAAGGGATCAAGGGGTATGGAGAGAAACCAGGAAAGGGGTACTGAGGTGATGATCAGCCATGATCTTATTGAATGGTGGTGCAGGCTCGAAGGGCGGAATGGCCTACTCCTGCACCTATTTTCTATGTTTCTATTGCCTATCCACCCTCAACCCTTTAAGTATCACTCGCCAGTCTATCCTAGCCAATTCACCTCTCATACCATCGAAGTTACCTTTCTTTAAGTCCAGGACCCTAGTCTCTGAATTAACTGTCGCTCTCCAGCTTAATGAAGAATTCAACCATATTATGGTCACTCTTCCCCAAGGGGCCTCGCACAACAAGATTGCTAATTAATCCTCTCGTTACACAACACCCTATCGAGGATGGCCAGCTCTCTAGTTGGTTCCTTGACATATTGGTCCAGAAAACCATCCCTTATACACTCCAGGAAATCCTCTTCCACCGTATTGCTACCAGTTTGGTTAGCCCAATCTATATGTAGATTAAAGCAGCTGTACCTTTATTGCACGCATCCCTAATTTCCTGTTTGATGCCATCTCCAACCTCACTACTACTGTTTTGTGGTCTGTATACAGCTCCCACTAGCGTTTTCTGCCCTTTGGTGTTTCGCAGCTCTACCCATACAAATTCCTCATCATCCTTCCTTACTATTGCGTTATTCCCCACTTTAACCAGCAACACTACCCCACCTCATTTTCCTTTCTGTCCATCCTTCCTGAATATTGAATACCCCTGGATATTGAGTTCCCAGCCTTGGTCACCCTGGAGCCATGTCTCCATAATCCCAATTACATCATATCTGTTAACAGCTATCTGCGCAGTTAATTCATCCACCTTATTACAAATGCTCCTTGCATTGCGGCAGAGCCTTCAGGCTTGCTTTTTTTTTAAAAAAACACACTCTTATCCGTTTAGAATTATGTTGTAATGTGGCCCTTTTTGATTTTTGCCGTTGATTTCTCTGCCCTCCACTTTTCCTTATCTCCTTTCTACCTTTTGCTTCTGCCCCTATTTTACCTCCCTCTGTTTCCCTGCATAGATTCCCATCCCCCTGCCATATTAGTTTAAACCCTCCCCAACAGCAGTAGCAAACACTCCCCTTCGGACATTGGTTCCGGTCCTGCCCAAGTGCAGACCGTCCGGTTTGTACTGATTGCACCTCCCCAAGAACCAGTTCCAATTTCCCAGGAATTTGAATCCCTCCCTCTTGCACCATTCCTCAAGCCATGTATTCATCTTACCTATCCTGCTATTTCTACTCTGACTAGCACATGGCACTGGTAGCAATCCTGAGATTACTACCTTTGAGGTCCTACTTTTTTATTTAACTCCTCGCTCCCTAAATTCAGCTTGTAGGACCTCATCCTGTTTTTTAACTATAGTGTTGGTACCTATATGCACCATGACAACTGGCTGTTCACCACCGCCCCCCCCCCTCCAGAATGCCCTGCAGGACTTCTCTGCTTTTGTTGTAGCAGGAACTCTCTGTTTTTATGCTCTATCCCCCTTTCAATAAAGGCCAACATTCCAGTTCATGCACAAGGACCCCCAGGTCCCTCTGTGCTGCAGCACTTTGTAATTTTTCTCCATTTAAATTATAATTTGCTTTTCTATTTTTCTGCCAAAATGGATAATCTCACATTTTCACACATTATACTCCATCTGCCAAATTTTTGCCCACTTAGCTAGTCTATATCCCTTTGCAGATTTTTCGTGTCCTCCTCACAATTTGCTTTCCCACCCATCTTTGTGTCAGCTAACTTGGCTACATTACACTCGCTCCTATCATCCAAATCATTAATATTGATTGTAAATAGTTGAGGACTCAGGACTGATCCCTGCGGCACTCCATTAGTCACTGTTTGCCTACCGGAAAATGACCCATTTATCCCGACTCTCGATTTTCTGTTAGTTAGCCAATCCTATATCCATGCTAATATATTACCCCCAACCCTGTGAACTTTTGTGCAGTAACCTTTTTTTGTGGCACCTTATCAATGCTTTCTGGAAATCCAAATACATGACATCCACTGGTTCCCCCTTACCCATCCTGCTTGTTACATCATCAAAGAACTCCAGCAAATTTGTCAAACATGATTTCCCTTTCATAAAGTGGACCCCAACATTTTCCGAATGACAGATGTTAGGCTAACTGGCCTATAGTTTCCTACTTTTTGTCTGCCTCAGTTTCTTTTTTTAAAATCAGTCTTTTCAGCTAATTAATTAAAACTGCAGGTCTGGGAGGATGAGGCAGGTGGCTCTGAATTTAAACAACTCCCCTGGAAATGGAGGTAATCAAGGCACTGCTGATTTAAATTTAATTTTTCATGTTAAAAATTGCAAGCAGATTGAATTTTGTCACAAAAGATGAAAAATGTAAAGAATTTAAGAAATGCAGGCACATTGGATTCAGACATTTTTACGGTCAAGGCTGAAACCGCTCACATTTTAATAGCTGAGTTTATGATCTTGGTTGGGTCATTAAGAGAGGCAGCGAGTGTAAGAAAGGCGCATCTCTAAGAACATTAAAAACGCAAATTGAAAGAAAGGAGACAGAGCTCAAATTACTCAGAGAGAAACAGATCACACACTCAGCCAAGGGATTTGTGGGATAGAGAACAGGGAGTGGGCCTATAAATTAGATTGAGGGGAACTTAAAAAGATTTACTTGATCCAGGTTTTTAGTTTCATACAAGTTGATACACTGAAATTAATAGAAATAAACATAAAGAACAGGATTCTCTGGAATGTGCTATATACAGTAGTCACAGCAAATGCCAAATATATCTATTCAAAAAGACCAGTGAGCACTAAACAATAGTTTGTCTTCACGAAAACTCAGTTTGACAATGTGTCAATTATTTTTCTCAATTTTCCCTACAATTCTACTGATAATTTTCAAGAGTATTACTTGAAATAGTTCCCATTTTTTCCACAAAAAATTAAAATTAAGCTAACATTTTGTTATCAACACAAGTGATTGAGAAGATCATGTTGAATAATTACCATTTTATTTTAAATTTGTCTTAAGCAAGGTTTTCTTGGGGAATATTCAGCAAACCCAATACCTCGGCCCCAAGTTTCCACACGCGGCGAAAAAGGCGCACCTCAGAGCTGGGCGCCTGTTTTTCGCGCCGAAAAAAAAGTGTGGTATTCTGGAGCTCGATGTCTGCTTGGCGCGGCGCACAGGGGGCGGAGCCTACCACTCGCGCCGATTTTGTAAGTAGGAGGGGGCGGGTACAATTGAAATGAGGCTTCTTGGTGCCGGTAACCCTGCGCGTGCACGTTGGAGTGTTCGCGCACGCGCAGTCTGAAGTAAACATTGGCACTCGGCCATTTTTAAAAGTGCTGCAGAAAAAGTGAAGATTTGTTTCTTGGACCCCTGCAAAGGCTTGTATTTTAATTTTCTTGATATTTCTGTGTGTGAGGGAGTGCTTTTAGCAGCACTGCTGAATAAATCACCTGCTGAAATCAGTGAGTTCAGCTTTTCACTGCTAAACTTGCAGAACCAGTGCCTGCAAATTAAGGACTGTGTGTTTGGAGAAATAAGAGTGCCAATTCAACTTTGCAATGGATCAACGTCCAAGAACAAAGAATTTCCTGCATGAGGAAGTGGAGATATTAGATACCAGCAACAGAGGTCGCATAAAATGCCACCAAAAGAAATGAAGAAACGCTGGAACCAAGTTGCAGAAGATTACTGCGCAGTGGTGCATACCAGGAGATCTGGAAGTCAGTGTAAAAAGAAATGGCACGACCTTGGTCAAGTAGTTAGTGTAAATAATATTTCCCATTTTTAATTTAATCGTAATTGTAACCTGGCTATCTGTATGTCCCACCTTGCAGACTGACACATTCTGTAAAAAGTTATATTTTACTCTTTGCAGAAGAAATTGGCCCACAACAAAAGGGAGGCAACTCGGACAGGAGGAGGCATGCCCAATCTGCATCCACTGACACCCTTGGAACAAAGGGTAGCTGCTATGATGAGTCGGACGTGGAGTAAAGCAATCGGTACAGCACAAGCTGGGCCCGCACGCTGAAAATGCATCATGGCCCTTTAAATCAACCTGCTGCCTGGCCTGCTATGTGTGAGAGTACTCATGCCACCCACCCGGCCCCCTCCCTTGCTGTTAAGCATTTGACTGTTCTGATGTATTTTGCAGAACATGATGATGATGATGATGACGATGCTGCTGCTGCCAACCCTGAGGATCCTGAGGGTACAGAACAAGAACCAGTACAACCAGCTGCGGACGATCCAGACTGGATGATGGCAGCGATGACTGAAATGTCTGCAGGGGAGAGCTTCCAATTTAATGTTTATGAGCCCCCATCAAATCAAGGGGCATCAGAGTTTCAACCCCTAGCATAGGTCTTGGTTCCACCTTCCATGGTTTCGCTTCCGATGTTGCGGGTCCCAGTGGCGCTGCTGGAATAATGCAGCATTCTACAGTCAGTGCACTACCGTCCCAGCCTGCGCCTCCCTCTCGCACAGGTTCTGGTTCCACCTGCTACGGTTTTGATTCCGACGCTTCGGATCCCAGTGTTGCTGCTGATATCATGGAGCAGTTTACACCCATTCGTCCAACATCCCAGCCCACGGCTCGCACTCGAGTGCTGTCGTCTGGAACACCGAGCGTCCTACTGTTCCAGCCCGAGCCTCTCCCTCTAGTTCTGCCGTCTGCAACACAGAGCATTCCACCATTCCAGCCCGAGCCTCTCCCTCCAGTTCAGCCGTCTGGAACACAGAGCGTCCCACAGTCCCAGCCTGCGCCTCCCTGTGTAGTGGTGCCGCTTGCAACACCGAGCATCCCACCGTCCGTGCCCGCGCCTCGCAGTGTAGTGGTGCCACGAGGCAGACCCAGGGAGAGGAGGAGGAGATTGGAGACACGCTCTCCTGAGATGCAGCGTGCAACAGATGCGGCTCAGTTTGTGGCATTGGGTATGGAGACCAATGAGCTTACCCGATCACTCATCGGTGGCGTCAATGCAGTAGGTGAAGAGTTGACGGTCCTGACGGGAGAAATAGCAGTAATGACACGGGAACTTAGGGAGGGAATGCAATCGACGGCTCAGGCCGTCAGGGAGGGCATGCAAATTACGGCACAGGCCATCAGGGAGGGCATGCAAGTGTCGGCACAGGCCGTCAGGGAGGGCCTGGTTGAGGTAGCTGCTGCAATAAGGGCACACAGCCCAGCCAATCAAATGACACCCCCATGAGGAAGTGAACATTCACTGAGATATGGATGAGACATGGTTGCAGCCTTTCTTTGCTGCTTTTGTTCTTGTTCTTGATGTAGCTGTAGTAGCGTTTTTCAAATTGAAATTGTTTTGTAAGTTTTGTAACTTTACAACATATAAGTGATCTCAGAGTTTTCAAGTGATCTTATAGTGTAAATGCTCTCACATTCTGTAAATTATTTAATTTTGCATCTAAAAAGTGATCTTGAAGTGTAAGTGATCTTAGAGTGTAAAATTTTTCACAAAGTGTTTCGTAACTTTTGTAACTTTACAAGTTTATAAGTGATCTTCAAGAGTCATATTAAAAAGTATAGTTTGATACAACAAATATTTTATTAGAGTGACGTTAACTTTTCAATAAAATATTTTTTCATTAAAACTGTTTCATGTTCCATTAACACAACACAACGTAGGAACAACTGCAAAGAATAAACATGTCCATGTGCAAAAGTGGTCGCAGAGCCCTCAGGCATCAGTAGGTGAAGCATTCACGGATGAGCTGCTGGCGCAAGTCTCGAGCAATCGTTAAAGGGGCACGATGGACGGCCCTCCTCCGACTTCGTGCTCCGGCATCAGGCACTTACATGCTTTCCTGATTGTCGTTATCATCCACATCCTGGTCTTCCGTAATACTATCATGCACTGGACCCTCACGTCGGTCTTTTCACACAATCAGCCTCGCTCATGTCCAGGTACGAGCGCCTGGTTCGATATTGTCGACGTGGGTAAGGTCTCCTGCCCATCAACCTACGGGCTACGACGTTTCTGGTGCGGTGAGCTCGAATCAATTCTCTCCTATGCAGTGAATTGATGGCAAACCATTGCATAATGTGTTGTTGACAAATGCAGCACCCATTCTGCAAATTTAAATATAAAACTGTCTATGTGGCTGCCTCTCCCTGTCCAGATGGCCTCAGTCCCCCTCACAGCTCAAAGGCTGCTGCTGTATCTTTGGCTGCCGGCCAGCCATTGACGCCGCCCCTGAAGCGTGGCCGAATGGCCTCAAGAACCTTAATGAGTTGCGTGTGTCCTGCGTTGATTCTTCGGCTGCCGGCCAGCCACTGACGCCGCTGTAATCCCATGGCCGAATGGCCTCAAGTCCGTCCGGGTGCTGCATCTTCGCGGGGAATGAAGGCCTGCCTAAGCACTGCAGCTCAGCTCGAAGGCTGCTCGCTGCCTGCCGCCGAGACACTGTCGCCACAGCGCTGCCTGAAAGGCCTGCCTGAAGCACTTTCACACAGGTAGGAACATGGTTTATTTAATCTTTTCTTTGCTTATAAATTTTTATCAGGTTGGATTTATTTGTATAATATTTGTATAAGTATAACTAAGGATTGATTGTAGAATTTAATGACTTCCCTCCCCTCCCCCACCACCTCGTTCCCGACGCCTAATTTGTAACCTGCGCCTGATTTTTTAAAGTGTAGACAAGGTTTTTTCAAGTGTACAAAAATCTTCACTTATTCCATTCTCGGTTAGTTTGGAGTACGTTTTCACTGTGGAAACTTTGAAATCAAACTTTGAAACGCCCCCTTTTGAAAAAAAAATCCTAAAAATCAGGAGCAAATCATGTGGAAGCTTGGAGCCCTAGTGTCTGCAGTAAAGAAAGCAGGAACACACTGCATTTATATATCACCTTTCACTACCTCAGGACTCAGCGCTTTTCATCCAATGAAGTACCTGTACTTTTGAAGTGTAGTCATTGATGTAATGTAGGAAACATGGCAGCCAATTTGCACACAGCAAGGTCCCACAAACAGCAAGGTGATAATGACCAAATAATCGTTTTTTGTGGAGGAATAAATATTGGCCAGGACACTAGGGAAAACTCTCCAGCTCTTCTTCAAATCGTGCCATCTGAGGGGGCCTCGGTTTAATGTCACATCCAAAAGGTATCAAACTATATAGTCCAGGAAGGTCCCAGATTTGAATTCTAATGTATCCAGTTAGCCAAGTTAAGCCACTCCCTTCATTCCACACTTGGTGGCCGTGCCATCGGCTGGTTAGGCCCCACACTTTGGAATTCCTTGTCTGTCCCTTCACCTCTCCACCTCTCGTAAGACCCACCTCTTTGACCAATTTTTTTGGTTACCTCATCTCCTTTGACTCCGTGCCCATTTGTTTCTGATTACACATCTGAAGTGCTTTGGGACATTTTTCTACATTAAAGGCATTATTATAAATGCAAGTTGTTGCTATTGATTAATGGAATGAAGAAAAACTTTCCAGTATATAGAGATCGCGTGGCCAAACTGCAGTCCATTTTCTATCTAACTCATTATATTCTTTTTGCAATTGGGTTTGACTGCTTGAATTTCTTGGGCTTGGGGCTCGGAAAGCATTGTTCTCAGCACTGCCTTCTCACTGGTGGGCAAATCCTAAATTTACTCATGAGAAGCAGCATTGAACAGAACAATCCAAGCCACCAGGCGTGCTAAATTCAAACAGGTGAACCCAATGACATAAAAAATAACAGAAAAAGAGCAGTAAATTTAAAACATCTTATCAATTTCAAACAATTGGCAAGGTTCAAGTTCCAATTTACAATTAAATTATATCTAGTCTCTAATACACTGCTATGTTATTGAAGTTGCAAGAACCAAGATGTCCATCTTACAAAGTTTAGAGGGATCGATGATCCTGTACTTCAATGAGATCATATAAAAACCACAGAAAATTAGTTTTTGCTTTGAAAATTTAGCTGGTCTTGTTCTCCCCGTTAGTTTTATATTTGTCAAGCATAATTCTGTTAGAATTCCTTTTCTCCTTAAATTTATTCTGCCCAATGCATCCTTGTCATCTAATGTAAAATTCCCTATCAAAGATTGCATATTATTGGGTACATTTGGCTCAAAGTAACTTTAAAAACTGCAACCCAGTCAATTTCCATGCTTTGTGTATAGCACATCTGTGAGACATTAACTTGGAATAAATCTGATGCAGTTGCTGCAATCTTTGAAGTCTACAGTCTGCACAAATAGGCAAGAGGCAGAGGACATTTTCAGTGAGAGGTTTCTTCTTGGGGTGTGGAAAGATGCGACTGTTGCTACATAAACATTTTCCATCTTTTTTTGTTTAAATAGAACAAATGTTGCTAAATCAGACAAATGCAATCCAAACTACAAAAAGAGAAAGCACATAATGACAAAATGCTCAAAGTTCAAAACAGTGCTCACAATACCCTTCTGCAGCAAGCATAGGTGGTTTTAGAATGTAGATTATGGCACAAATAGGTTTAACTTGATAACTATTTGTGCAAAAATGGCTTTTAGCTATTTTATTACTCATACATTTTTTACTCACATTCAATGCTGGCAGAACACTATTTCAGACATAGAGGAGCTGTATGGTTTAACATTAGCTTAATTAAGGCTTGTAAACTGAAGGCATTAATGGAATGCTTGCCCTTAGAACCTTCCAGCAGCAGGGTCCATTTTATCAGCAAAAGTTACAAACCATGCAGGGATATTTTAAAACACAGTTCTTAGTTAGTGTGGCACTACATTCAAGAATTAGCAGAATAGCCTACTTGTTCAGAAACCTGATTACATGATGGCAGTTCTGATGTAAAACTAAGCATATTGCTGAAGTGGCAGTGGGTAAGAAAACAGAGAGAAAAAGAAAGAAAATGATGGAAAAACTAGATATATCAAAAGATATTCCACAAAGTTGATAAGAATAAGCTGCAAGATAGAATCACGGAATCTTACAGCACAGAGGCGATTTAGCCCGTCATGCCCGTGCCGGCTCTTTGAAAGAGCTGACCAATTTAATCCCACACCCCAGCCTTTTCCCTATAACCCTGCAAATTAGTCCTTTTCAAGTACATATCCAATTGCCTTTTGAAAGTTCCTATGAAATCTGATTCCACCACTCTTTCAGGTAGTGCGTTCCTGATCTTAACAACCCTGTGAGAAGAAATTTCTCAGATCTTCTCTAGTTCTTTTGCAAATTATTTTAAATCTATGACCTCTGGTTACCGACCAGCGAGAGGAAACATTTTCTCCCGACTCTACCAAAATAATTTTCAACATCTCTATTAGGTCTCCCCTTCAGCTTCTCCGCTTTACGCTTTAAGCAGAACAATCCCAGCTTCTCCAATCTCTCCACATAACCGAAGTCCCTCATCCCTGGTATCATCCGAGTAAACCTCCTCTGTACCCTCTCCAAGGCCTTGACATCCTTCGTAATTGTGCACACTACTCCAGCTGAGGCCTAACCAGTGATTTGTAATGGTTTAGCATGACTACCTTGTTTTTGTATTCAATGCCCCTATTTACAAAGCCAAGCATCCCATACACTTTTCTTAACCGCCTTCCTTATCAACTTTCCTTGCCACCTTCAAAGATTTGTGAACATGTACCCCAAGTCCCTCGGTTCTTGCACCCCTCAAATTAGTACCATTTAGATTACACTGCTTCTCCATGATGTTTCTCTCAAAGTGAATCACTTCACACTTATCCGCATTAAATTGCATCTGTCAATGTCCTCCTGAAGTCTGCTACTATCCTGCTCTCTATTTACCATGTTGCCAAGTTTTGCATCATTCGCAAACTTCTAAATTGTACTCCCTACACCCAAATCCAGGTCACTTATATACAAAAGAAATGGTCCCAATGCTGACCCTTGGGGGACCCCACTGCATACATCTCTCGTCAGAAAAACATTCATTCACCACGACTCCTAAACCGTAGCCAAATTACATACCCAAGTTACCTGTATTTAATACCATGTGCTTCTATTTTCTAAATAAATCTGCGATGTGGTACATTATCAAATGTTTTTTGATAAATTCTCGATTAGTCAGACATAATTTACCTTAACAAATCCGTGCTGGCTGTCCCTTATTAACCCATGCTTCTCCAACGGTAGCATAGTGGTTATGTTACTGGACTAGTAACCAGAGGGGGAGACATGAATTCAAATTCTACCATGGCAACTGGGGAATTTAAATTCACTTAATTAAGTAAATCTGTAATAAAAAAAATAATGGTGACCATGAAACTATCGGAGTGATGTACAAACCCATCTGGTTTACTAATGTCCTTTACAGAAGAAAATCTGCTGAACTTACCTGGGCTATACGAAACTCCAGACACACAGCAATGTTGATTTTTAACTGCCCTCTGAAATGGCCTAACAAGCCACTCAGTTGTAACAAACTGCTACGAAAAACAATAATAATAATAAAACTGGATGGACCATCTGGCATCGATTGACCTCGGCACCGGTTTCAGACATGACAACGGCACAGCCAGCCCAGTCGACCCTGCAAAATCCTCCTCACTAACATCTGGGGATTTGTGTCAAAATTGCGAGAGCTGTCCCACAGACTAGTCAAGCAACAGCCTGTCAGAATCATACTCTCAGAATCATACCTTTCAGCCAATGTCCCAAACACCTCCATCACCTTCCCTGGGTATGTCCTATCTCAGACAGGACAGACCCACTAGAGGTGGCAGCACAGTGGTATACAGTCGGGAGGGAGTTGCCCGGAAGTCCTAAACATTGACTCCAGACCCCATGAAGTCTCATGGCTTCAGATCAAGCACGGGGAAGGAAATCTCCTGCTGATTGCTCTCCCTCAGCTGATGAATCAGTACTCCTCCATGTTGAACACCACTCGCAAGAAGCACAGAGTAGCAAGGGCACAGAATGTACTCTGGGTGGGGGACTTCAATGTTCATTACCATGAGTGGCTCAGTAGCAACACTACTGACCAAGCCCTGAAGGACATAGCTGTCAGACTGGGCCTGCAGCAGGTGAGAGAACCAACACGAGGAAAAAACCTACTTGACCTCATCCTCACCAATCTACCTGTCACAGACGCATCTGTCCATGACAGCACTGATAGCACAGTCCTTGTGGAGACGCTCCCGTCTTCACACTGAGGACACCCTTCATCGTATTGTGTGGCACTACCACCGTGCTAAATGGGATAAATTCAGAACAGATCTAGCAGCTCAAAACTGAGCATCCATGAGGCGCTGTGGGCCATCAGTAGCAGCAGAACTGTATGCCACCATAATCTGCAACCTCATGGCCTGGCACATCCATCACTCTACCATTACCATAAAGCCAGGGGACCAACCCTGGTACAATGAGGAATGCAGAAGTGCATGCCAGAAGCAGCACCAGACGTACCTATAAATGAGGTGCCAAACCGGGAAAGCTGCAACACAGGACTACATGAATGCTATACAGCAGAAGCACCATGCTATAGACAGAGTCACAATCCCACAATCAATGGATCAGATCAAAGCTCTGCAATCCGGTCATATCAGTTGTGAATGGCGGTGGACAATTTAACGGAGGAGGCGGCTCCATGAATATCTCCATTATCCCTATCCTCAATTATGGCGGAGCCCAGCACGCGAGTACAAAAGACATAGAAACATAGAAAATAGGTGCAGCTGCAGTAGGCCATTTTGCCCTTCGAGCCTGCACCACCATTCAATAAGATTATGGCTGATCATTCCCTCAGTACCCCTTGATCCCCTTAGCCGTAAGGGCCATATCTAACACCCTCTTGAATATATCCAATGAACTGGCATCAACAACTCTCTGCGGCAGGGAATTCCACAGGTTAACAACTCTCTGAGTGAAGAAGTTTCTCCTCATCTCATTCCTAAATGGCATACCCCTTATCCTAAGACTATGTCCCCTAGTTCTGGACTTCCCCAACATCAGGAACATTCTTCCCGCATCTAACCTGTGCCATCCCGCCAGAATCTTATACGTTTCTATGAGATCCCCTCTCATCCTTCTAAGCTTCAGTGAATAAAGGCCCAATTGATCCAGTCTCTCCTCATATGACAGTCCAGCCATCCCTGGAATCAGTCTGGTGAACCTTCGCTGCGCTCCCTCAATCGCAATATCCTTCCTCAGATTAGGAGACCAAAACTGAACGCAATATTTCAGGTGAGGACTCACCAATGCCCTGTACAACTGCAGTAAGACCTCCCTGCTCCTATACTCAAATCCCCTAGCTATGAAGGCCAACATACCATTTGCCTTCTTCACCGCCTGCTGTACCTGCATGCTAACTTTCAATGACTGATGAACCTTGACACCCAGGTCTCGTTGCAACTCCCCTTTTCCTAATGTCGCCATTCAGATAATATTCTGTCTTTGTGTTTTTGCCACCAAAATGGATAACCTCACATTTATCCACATTATACTGCATCTGCCATGCATTTGCCCACTCACCTAACCTGTCCAAGTCACCCTGCAGCGTCTTAGCGTCCTCCTCGCAGCTCACAACGCCACCCAGTTTAGTGTCGTCTGCAAACTTGGAGATATTACACTCAATTCCTTCATCTAAATCGTTAATGTATATTGTAAAGAGCTGGTGTCCCAGCACTGAGCCCTGCGTCATTCCACTAGTCACTGCCTGCCATTCTGAAAAGGACCTGTTTATCCCGACACTCTGCTGAAGTGTTTGCAACCATCTTCAGCCAGAAGTGCCGAGTGGATGATCCACATCGACCTCATCTCAAGGTCCTCACCATCACAGAAGCCAGTCTTCAACCAATTTGATTAATTCCACGTGATATCCAGCAACAGCTGAGCACATGGGATACAGCAAAGACTACGGGCCCTGACAACATCTGGCTATCGTGCTGAAGACTTATGCTCCAGAACTAGCCGCACCTGTTCCAGTATAACTACAACACTGGCTTCTACCCGACAATATGGAAAACTGCCCAGGTATGTCCGGTCCACAAAAGGCAGGGCAAATCCAATCTGGCCAATTGCCACCCCATCAGTCTACTCTCAATCATCAGCAAAGTGATGGAAGGTGTCGTCGACAGTGCTATCAATCACTAGCAATAACCTGCTCATCGACGCTCTGTTTGGGTTCCACCAGGACCACTCGGCTCCAGACCACATTACAGCATTGGTCCAAACATCGACAAAAGAGCTGAATTCCAGAGGCGAGGGGAGAGTGACTGCCCTTGACATCAAGGCTGCATATGACAGAGTGTGGCATCAAGGAGCCCTAGTAATACTGAAGTCAATGGGAATCAGGGGGAAAACTCTCCACTGGCTGGAGTCATACCTAGCACAAAGGAAGATGGTTGTGGTTGTTTGAGGTCAATCATCTCAGTCCCAGGAAATCGCTGCGGGAGTTCCTCAGGGTTGTGTCCTAGGCCCAACCATCTTCAGCTGCTTCATCATTGACCTACCCTCCACCATGTCAGAAGTGGGGATGTTCGCTGATGACAGTGTTGTGAATGGAACTGAGCAGTTCCATTCACAACTCCTCAGATGAATGCAGAAAGACCTGGACAACATTCAGGCTTGGGTTGATAGTGGCAAGTAACTTTTGCGCCACACAAGTGTCAGGCAATGACTATCTCCAACAAGCGACAGTCTAATCACCACCCCTTGATATTCAATGGCATTACCATTGCCAAATCCTCCAACATCATCATCATCCTGCAGGGGGGGGAGGCAGTCACCATTGACCAGAAACTTAACTTAAAAAATGTGGCCGCAAGAGCAGGTCAGATGTTGGGTATTCTGTGGCGTGTATCTCACCACCTGATTCTCCAAAGCCTTTCCACCATCTACAAGGCGCTAGTCAGGAGTGTGATGGAATAATCTCCACTTGCCTGGATGAGTGCAGCTCCAACAACACAAGAAGCTCAACACCATCTAGGACAAAGCAGCTCACTTGATTGGCAACACAACCACTACCTTAAACCTTCACTTCCTCCACCGCACACAACACGATGCGCACCATGGCTGCAGTGCGTACCATCTACAAGATACATTGCAGCACCTTGCGAGGCTTCTTCGACAGCACTTCCAAAACCCACGACATCTACAACCTAGAAGAACCAAGAGCAGCAGGTGCATGTGAACATCATCACTTGCAAATTCCCCTCAATGTTATACACCATTCTGACTTGGAAATATATCTACATTCCTTTATTGTCGCGAGGATCAAGGGAGGAAGTTTTGACAAAGGATTCCTGACTGGGATACAGATCGCTTGTTGAGGGGTAGGACGGCGAGAGAAAAGACTGTTTAAGGCAAGTACATGAGGAGATCATCCAACAAAAAAAAGGGGGTGGGAGGGTGGGTAGGGTAGCGTATGAGTCAGATGATTTACTCTCAACCTACTTGGATAACATGTAACAAAATGCATTTCAGAAATGCACAAACAAATTACAAGCAGCTTAAAAAAATTGGAGGTGTGATGAGACATACTGCTCTAGAAGATCCTAAATACTTATAACAAAGGGACTTTCAATAAACTTTGGAAATTTACTATAGTGATATCCCCTAAATTGCTCAGGAATTTTTTTTTGTTGTGTTTGTGTGTCAATGTACCAAAAACCTAAAGGATCTGTAGGTACCAGTAGAAGGAAAAGGACTGTTTGTATACTTGGGGCAAGACATAAAACAAGTAGTACTGTACCAGAAAGTAAAGTAGTTATGGTCCATGATGGAAACTCCAATTCCTAAGAGATTAAGATAGTTTAATGCCCATTGCTTCGTATGTTTCTAAATTTGCTGCTAGTGTTACACAATAATTTTCTTCCCAGTTCACTAACTTTTACACTGGAGACATTTACAAGGTCCAATTTCTAATTCAAGTGTCAATAAGGATCATTACAATCAACTTCTATTGCTAATAAAAAATACATTCTTCAGGTTTTATTTCCAGTTTTAAAAATGAGAAAAATCTGAGTAAAAAAATATATAAACCTGGTAAATATGGAGAAAAAAAAATCAAAACTTTTTAATTTGGAACAGTGCTAAAACTCAAGAAAACAAATTGTAAATGCTGAGGTAATCTGGGTCAGCCTTTGATGGATGACCTCAGTCTTCAGGGGACTGAGAATGGTAACAGCAACACTGCACTGGTGTCCTTGCTCCCACACCCAACTAGGAATGGACAAAAGTGCATTATAAAGAATATATGCAATATCTAAAAAAAAAATCCAGATTACACAGCCTTCATTTCATTTCGTGCTGAAAAATTGAGAATTGCATCAGTGATGTCACCATATATGTACAGTGTGCAATATATGTTGGTGTCACAAATGCGATTTATGTAAGATATCAAAGGTGAATCGGTCCTTCCACACCACCTTAAATTCAGAAAAAAGATGCATGAATTTATTGGTAGAAATTGGTAAAAAAAAATCATAATGATTCCCAAATATTAATGTAAGCAATGAGATGAACTGACAGAGAATAATCTGTTCATTAATAGCTTCTCCACGCTTAGATGGCCTTTTTTTCTATTTTTCTATTTTTCTTAGAGGCATCGATGTCAAGACAGACATTTTGAAAACACGAGACAAAGTGAAATAATATAAAAATAAAATCCTTTTAGGTGGACATCACAGTACTACACGATTGACAAGTTTTAACATTGCTCTACAATACAGTAACTATAAATCAGGAAATATTAATATCTCCTGCTGCCCAAGACTGCCAGAATTTAAATACAAAATTAATTTAACCAAGACATTTGCTGGAAATAGCTAAAACTATGAGGCAGTGTGGAAATCTATTTTTATCTAAGCTGATACCATACGGTCTTTGTGTGCCCGTTGCAATATATATATAACAAAATGGAGTCCTGGCCCTTCCAGAACTTTCTGCATCTTAGCAGTCAGCTTGCATAAACAGCTAAACCTGGTTTGAGATGGCTGATGGCCATCAGACAGCTAGGAGACAAGTCATGCTGAGACAAGTACTCCCCCACCATGGTGCTCTCCTATTGTCTACACGACAGGAGTTCCATGTCACCCCACCCTTATCTTCTAGACTCAAACCACCAGCCAGTATCTCTTGTAGAGACCTCATCCATTTGATGCAAACAGATAAACTGACCAGGAAATTGAACAATCCTGACGCAATACAAGACAGGTGATAGCCCATTACCTCATTCTCATGGAGTAATGGCCGGCTGGCCAACTGATAACCCTGACAAAAGGAAATATCAGTAAACCATGTCAGGACCAGGGTATAGTAATTAACTCTATCTGTATTCACTGACTGTGAGACAGAGCAATACACAGGGAGAGGCCATAACTTGGGTTTTACTGTATAAATATCTTGTGAAACTGTACCATTGCGGAGGTGTTCACTTAGCCCTTGACTGAGTGTGACCTGCCCCTTGCTAGCAAGTAAATTAAAGAAACTTCTGCCGGAGCTGTAAGTGTCGGAGTCATTCTTTTCAGAGGTCGAGTTTCGACAGTTACATCTTGGAGGTTCCACCGAGATTGCATACTCTCTGTCCTGTGAGTAAAACGGATACAGGCATAGTGCCTCTCCAGTGAAAGGCTTCAGTGGCCAAACAAGGTGAGCCTTTTGCTCACAAGAAGGTTTCTTCACTGTTGAATCATATGTAATCTGTTGTCCACAGGGGAGGTACTGCAATCAACAAGACTCGACATTTAAAAGCTAAGTTATTTTTTTTATAACGATTTCTTTCTCAGCTCGCCAACAGAAGAGAACAGGTTCTGGAAAAAATCTCGAAACAGCCCGGGGAAGGTTTCAGTAGGTAAGGGAGCGCTGGTCGATCGAAAAAAGTTCCTGAAGGTTCTTATATGATAAGATTTTTATTGTTTTAAAGGAAAAGCGCTAATCGATCGAAGGTTCTTATGTGATAAGATTTTTATTGTTTTTAATTCGGAAGGGGTTCTTATGTGATAAAGAGTAGAGAAAAAAAAAAAGAAAGCGCAATCGATCAAAGGTTCTTATGTGATAAGAGTTTGGATATGGAACCATAAGTTTTATCAGTTTTTTATTAGGATAAGTTAAGGACTCGGTCTGTAGTGGCGTACAACGCAGACTGAGAATATTGTTTGTTGTCCTTGTTATACTGTTGTGTGCAATACCTTTGAGAGATTGCCATTAGAGAAACGGGAAGAGTCACGAGGGAAAATTGTGATTCGGGAAAAAAAAACACAAGGATTGATTAAGAAAAGAAACAGTAACTGATTGATCAACTACGGTTGGTTCGTGCCAACATATCTCACACACCCAGACTGAGCCCGAATTAAGAGCCTTTTCAGGCCACATAACGGCCAGGAGAAGTGGGCGTAGAGAACTCGGTTGGCCAAAAGGATTGTGAGATCAGAAACTGGAAAATCTTAATCATCCAGAATGGGTGCCGGTGCAAGTTAAAACACCACAAAAGGCACACCAGCCTATGTCATGCTCCAGAAATGTGGTCAGTCTTCAATTGACCAAAGAAACAAAAAGGGTAAAGTGGACTAAGGGTGAAAACAGGCCATTTCCACCCGATGGTTCATTTAATTTAGAGAGAACAACATGTCTAGAGGAGTGTCTTATAAACAGAGATCCAGGTAGAAGAGAAAAAAAAGGAAAGTAATAGAAAAGGCCTGGGTTCCGATTCTTCAAGCCCATGTAAAATTAACAGAGGAAGTAAATCAAATGTAAAATTAAAAAAAAAGAGAACCTGAAAGAGACTTATGGATTCAAAAAAAAGCTAGCAAAAAAAAAGCTTTATTGAATGGAGAGAGACTTTTGTGAATGTCTTGTCTTTGAATGAGAGTGCTTCTGTGTTTTTTCCTTGTGTCTGGAAACCTGTTTGGAAAGGTTGTGGAGCTGCCTGTTTGTTTTAGCTCCACCCACTTTTTCAAAAAAAGTGAAGTTTTTTTACCCTTCATAGTGTTGTCCTGCATGTGGGAAGTTTAAGACATTTTAAGTTAGAAGCGCAGGTGTGGATTTATTCGGATGAGAGGTTACGGAGCTAGGAAATGCACAAAGGATAGGTTTGTTGAGACATGGTCCCGGTGGCTAAAAGTTGTAATGCCTTTTAAAAAAAAAGCCTTTGTGGGTCTCTCGAGGTGCAGGCTGGGGGAGTACACTCTCATTGTCCTTGGTGTAAAATCTTGGTACAAAAGCTTCTAGCTCAGTAAGAGGATTTTTTTTAGATAAAGAGTGGCAGTACAATATTTGAATTGGGATTTTGAGATATTTCAGGTGATCTCCTTGATCAACATTTTGGGTGTATTGGAAAAATCTTGGGTTTGGAAGCCTTTTAATAAGATTAGAAAACAAGTACTTTACATTCTGTGATCTGTGAATCACTATAAGCATAAATGAGAAGTCCGTGTAACACACAGATTCGTCCAGTTCAGAAGCCCACACAAATGGAGGTTTGTCCATGACCTACGAGCTGTGAATGAATCTACTATATTCTCACAATGCTTAAAGAAGCATTTGGAATGAAGTATCCCGGAATGCTTTCCAGAGTCTTAAGCAGCCCCTCGCTTCAGCACCAGCCTTGGGATTACCATATTACACTAAGCTATTCAACTTATTTGTGCATCACAAAATCGGGTTTTGCACAATCTGTATCGACTCAGTTACATGGGGACAGGCAGCGACCGGTACCGTATTTCAGTACCCAACTAGACCCAGTGGCACGCGGACTACCAGGATGTCTTCCTTCGTTGGCAGCAGCTTATCTATGCAACAGGCTCAGACAATAACTCTAAATCATCAGACTATTTTGTATATCCCACACTCTGTTGAGATTTTACTTACTAAATGTGCCACCTAACACCTAACCTCTGCAAGAACCACAAAATATGAAGTCGAACTGTTATCAAATCCGAACCTTATCAAAAGATGCACTACCTTAAATCCAACCACTCTACTCCCCACGGAAGAAGACGGCGAACCCCATTCATGTGAAATGGTAACCGAATTAGTGACTAAACCACGTATCAATCTAACAGATGTACCCTGATTTAGTGTACTATGTTGACGGATCAGCCCTACGAAATGATAGGGGCCAACCTAGAGCGGCTTATGCAATTGTAACTCAGTTTAATGTTGTCGAAACAGCCTCTCTTCCAGACTCCTTTTCAGCCCAACAAGCCGAATTGTTTGCGTTAACTCGAGCCTGTATTCTGGCTGAAGGACAAACAGTTAATATCTACACTGACTCCAAGTATGCTTTTGGGGTATCACATGACTATGGACAAATTTGGAAGATTCGCGGGTACCTGACTTCTCAGGAATCACTATCAAAAATGCAGAACAAGTGGAAAATCTTCTGCGAGCCATTCAATGCCCCTTGAAACTTGCCATTATCAAATGCCAAGCACATACAGGCCAGTCGAATGAGGTGGCACTTGGGAATGCCAGAGCTGATAATGCAGCTAAGTCAGCAGCTCTGTCAAAAGGGGGGATGCAGGTGTCATTGTTCCCACTAAGGAACAATAATTGCTCAGACCCGCCACCTACTATTAATGACGCGCTGACTTTTCAGACACAGGCCAGTACGGAGGAGGTGGTGACCTGGACGAAGGATCAATGTTATAAAAATCCAGAAGGAATATGGGTTCACCACGACGGCCGTGTGGTGGCGCCCAGATCCTTACTTCCATGGATTGCCCGATGTGTTCATACATTCACACATGCAGGCAAAGGGGGGTGGCAGATTATATTTTGGCAACTTGGTATGCACCAGGTATTTCGGCAATTGCAAAACAAATCTGTGAAAATTGTGTTACCTGTCAGACAATGAATCCGGGTAAGACGGAAAAAGTAGAATCTGCCTCCCACCCAAATCCAGTGGGGCCTTTTGTACATTTACAAATGGATTTTATTGAATTACCTATGTGTATGGGATTCAAGTATTTATTAGTTATTGTAGATGTGTTCTCTAGATGGATTGAAGCCTTTCCATTTAAAAAGGCCGATGCCACTACTGTTGCTAAATGTTTGTTAAAAGAAATCGTACCATGCTTCGGAATCCCTGCTAAACTTTCTAGTGATAACGGGTCACATTTCACAGGAACTGTTATAAGAGAAATGTGTAAAACTTTGCAGATTAATTAACGTTTTCATTGCAGTTATCATCCACAATCAGCTGGACTTGTTGAAAGATATAATGGAATGCTTAAAAATAAGCTGGCAAAACTATGCAATGACACTGGACTGAAATGGACAGAACTGCTGCCCTTAGCTTTGATGGTAATGCGATCAACAACCAACAGAACAACAGTTTTGTCACCGCATGAGATAGTTATGGGACGTCCCCAACGACTACCTTTTACAGCACCATTTACTGCAAAACAGATGGACATCCACAAAATGGAGGAAAATATGTTGAATTATTGTATTGCACTAACCAAATGTATTTCCAGCTTTCATTCACAGGTAAAGGAAGCTCAAGTCAAGCCAGCGAAACGGAAGTGTCATAACCTGGAGCCAGGGGAATTTGTTTACATCAAGATTTTTAAAAGAAAAAGCAGTCTACAGCCAAGATTCGAAGGACCATACCAGGTCTTGTTGGCGACCAATACTGCAATCAAGGTAAAGGAAAGACCAACATGGATCCACGCATCCCATTGCAAACGGGCACCCGACCAGGAGGAAGGGAAGAAGGAACCAGAGGAACAGAAAAAGGAAGACTGAATAAGGAACTGTATGGACTATGGGGACTGATGGTGCTGGGCTTGACAGGGTTTTACTTTACATTATTGATTACACCAGGGGTACAGACCCGCCACCGAAGGGAATTGCAAGTAAACGTATTTATGGCACTGAGTCATAGGTATGCTCAAGAAAGAAACTTGTCGAGTTGTTGGATATGTTCCCATGTACCTGTCCACTCTGAAGGGGGTATTCCCCTGAGATCTGTCCCCTTTAACGAATCAGAAATAGTAGAATGGTTGTCAGTGCAAAATAGGACAAACCTAACTAAGGGGCCAGAAACGAAGGAGCAAACAGAATGGAGGTCGGCAGGGTATAAACTTACAGCCTTCCAGGGATGGTACCAGCCCAATTATGATAATAACCATCAGCCTCCCTTCCTAAGCATTACTCCCAGAATAGGAAATCCTGAAGGTATAATATGCCCAGTGAGTAATGAGACTAAAGGACCAGAAATGGGACGCAGCAAGTATTCCCAAATGATTAAATGGCAAGCCACAACTAATCCCACTGAGAGAAAGATAGCAACCGTTGGCTGGACAACGGTCCATAACAAAGCCCCAGGTAAAGGGTGGGAAGGTGAGACCACTCGATTAGGGATAGTGCGAAAGGACCAGGAGCTGACGTCCTATAATTGCACCTACTTTATTTGTGGCCATAAAGCCTACCCATGGTTACCAGCCAACTGGACAGGGTCCTGTTACTTAGGATATGTGGTACCCCTTATCAGATCAGTAAAGACTCTAAGGGAGGCCTATGGAAGTCACAGATTTAAACGGGATTTGACGTGGCTAAACGGAATATTCAAGGTAATGGTGCCACCCTATGGAACAGCATCGACTGAATGGCAGTTACGGGAACTGGCTAACTTAGTCGAATCAGTAGCCAACGCAACTTCCCAAGCAGTTGAAGGGATAAATGACGAAATGGTAGCTATTCGAACAGTGGCTCTCCAAAATCGTATGGCCTTAGATTATCTCCTAGCCAAGGAGGGAGGGACATGCGCATTAATAGGTGAAGAATGCTGTACGTACATCCCAGATAAATCAGAAGATATCGGCAGTCTAGCTGAAAACATTAGGAAAAAGGTAATAGAGTATAAACAGACAGTTGGCCAGGACGGTATCGCCTTGTGGGGTTGGGCATCGGGATGGTTGGGATCCCTAGGGAAATCTGTGGGACAGGGTTTTATCATATTCCTGCTGATAGTCTTCGCCCTGTATCTATTATTTGTCGTCGTTAAGTGTTGCTGTGCCAGGGTGGGAGAAACTATGTTACCTACCGAGACCACGGCTAGAGCTATGGTAGCAACAACTGCTGAAGGCTCTTGTGTGGAAATGGAAATGGAGAGACTGTACAAGATCAGAATGGATTGAGTTGTCCTTGTGAAGGACAAAATGGGGGAATGTGGAAATGTATTTTTATCTAAGTTGATACCATACGGTCTTTGTGTGCCCGTTGCAATATATATATAACAAAATGGAGTCCTGGCCCTTCCAGAACTTTCTGCATTTTAGCAGTCAGCTTGCATAAACAGCTAAACCTGGTTTGAGATGGCTGATGGCCATCAGACAGCTAGGAGACAAGTCATGCTGAGACAAGTACCCCCCCCATGGTGCTCTCCTATTGTCTACACGACAGGAGTTCCATGTCACCCCACCCTTATCTTCTAGACTCAAACCACCAGCCATTATCTCTTGTAGAGACCTCATCCATTTGATGCAAACAGATAAACTGACCAGGAAATTGAACAATCCTGACGCAATACAAGACAGGTGATAGCCCATTACCTCATTCTCATGGAGTAATGGCCGGCTGGCCAACTGATAACCCTGACAAAAGGAAATATCTGTAAACCATGTCAGTACCAGGATATAGTAATTAATTATTTATCTGTATTCACTGACTGTGAGACAGAGCAATACACAGGGAGAGGCCATAACTTGGGTTTTACTGTATAAATATCTTGTGAAACTGTACCATTGCGGAGGTGTTCACTTAGCCCTTGACTGAGTGTGACCTGCCCCTTGCTAGCAAGTAAATTAAAGAAACTTCTGCCGGAGCTGTAAGTGTCGGAGTCATTCTTTTCGGAGGTCGAGATTTCGACAGCAGCAAACATTTTCTCCAATTTACAATTCATTATTGTGTATAAGGAACAGGGAATTTCCCACATAAAATGTCAGTTTGACAGGGGAAAGAGGTGGACACAGAGCAATAATAATTTTCGGAAAGGGAGACCAAAGCAGAGTAAGCAAAACAAAATGCTTTTAGAAGAAAATTTTGGAGGGCATGGGCACAGCGACTGAAATATGACACTAAATTGGGTGCGATGACACTAAACTGGGTGCGATGACACTAAACTGGGTGGCGGTGTGAGCTGTGAGGGGGACGCTAGGAGGCTGCAGGGTGACTTGGACAGGTTAGGTGAGTGGGCAATTACATGGCAGATGCAGTATAATATGGATAAATGTGAGGTTATCCACTTTGGGGACAAAAATGCGAAGATAGAATATTATCTGAATGGCGTCAGATTAGGAAAAGGGGAGGTGCAACGAGACCTGGATGTCATGGTTCATCGGTCATTGAAAGTTGGTATGCAGGTACAGCAGACGGTGAAGGCGGCAAATGGTATGTTGGCCTTCATATCTAGGGGATTTGAATATAGGAGCAGGGAGGTCTTACTGCAGTTGTACAGGGCCTTGGTGAGGCCTCACCTGGAATATTATGTTCAGTTTTGGTCTCCTAATCTGAGGAAGGACGTTCTTGCGAGCGAAGGTTCACCAGACTGATTCCAGAGATGGCAGGACTGACATACGAGGAGAGACTGGATCAACTGGGCCTTTATACATTGGAGTTTAGAAGGATGAGAGGGGATCTCATAGAAACATAAGATTCTGACGGGACAGGACAGGTTAGATGAGGGTAGAATGTTCCCGATGTTGGGGAAGTCCAGAACCAGGGGACACAGTCTTAGGATAAGAGATATTTGACATTTAGGACTGAGATGAGGAGAAACTTCTTCACTCAGAGAGTTGTTAACCTGTGGAATTCCCTGCCGCAGAGAGTTGTAGATGCCAGTTCATTGGATATATTCAAGAGGGATTTAGATATGGCCCTTGCGGCTAAGAAGATCAAGGGGTATGTGGAAATGTATTTTTATCCAAGCTGATACCACACAGTATTTTTGTGCCCTTTGCAATATATAACAAAATGGAGTCCTGGTCCTTCCAGAAATTTCTGCATAAAGCAGTCGGCTTGCATAAACAGCTAAACCTGGCTTGAAATGGCTGATAGCAACCAGACAGCTAGGAGGCAAGTAACTGCCCCCCTCTCCCCACCCCCCCCACATGGCGCTCTCCTATTGTCGATACAACACCAGTTCCACTCCACCCCACCCTTTTCGAAGTACTCAAACCACCAGCCATTATCTCTTATAGAGAACTCATCCATTTGATGCAAAAAGATAACTGACCAGGAAACTGGACAATCCTGGCACAATGCAAGACAGGTAATAGCTCATTACCACACTCTCATCGAGTAATGGCCGCTGGCCAACTAATAACCCTGACAAAAGGAAATATCTGGAAACCATGTCAGGACAAGGATGTAGTAATTAACTCTTTATCTGTATTCACTGACTGCGAGACAGAGTCAATACACAGGGAGAGGCCATAACTTGGGTTTTACTGTATAAATATCTCGTGAAACTGTACCATTTCAGAGGTGTTCACTTAGCCATTGACTGAGTGTGACCTTTCCCTTGCTAGCAAGTAAATTAAATAAACTTCTGCCGGAGCTGAAGGTGTCGGAATCGTTTATCGGGAGTCGAGATTTCGACAGTTACTTCTTGGAGGTTCCGCCGAGATGCATACTCTCTGCCCTGTGAGTAAAACGGATACAGGCATACTGCCTCTCCAGTGAAAGGCTTCAGTGGCCAAAACAAGGTGAGCCTTTTGCTCACAAGAGGTTTCTTCACTGTTGAATCGCATATGTAATCTGTTGTCCACAGGGGAGGTACTGCAATCTACGAGACTCGACATTTAAAAGCTAAAGTTATTTTTTTAATGACCATTTCTTTCTCAGCTCGCAAACAGAAGAGATCTGGTTCTGGAAATATCTTGAAACAGCCCGGGGAAGGTTTCAGTAGGTAAGGTAAGGTAGAAACAGCGCTAGTCGATTGAAGGTTCTTATGTGGTAAGATTAGGAAAAAAGAAAGCGCTAATCGATCGAAGGTTCTTATGTGATAAGAGTTAGGGTAATGGTACCATAAGTTTTATAAGGATAAGTTTTATTAGGATAAGTTAAGGACTCGGTCTGTAGTGGCATACAACGCAGACTGAGAATTGATTATTTGTTTAGAGAAAGTTTAAGGTTATGATTTGTATACTCGCGTGAATGTTGTTTGTCAGAGTTGTCCTTGTTATACTGTTGTATGCAATAACTTTGTGTGACATTGTAATTAGAGAAACGGGAAGAGTCACTAGGGAAAATTGTGATTCGGAAAAAAAACAAGGATTGATTAAAAGAAGAAACAGTAACGGATTGATCAACTACGGTTGGTTCGTGCCAACATCTCTCACACACCCAGACTGAGCCTGAATTAAGAGCCTTTTCAGGCCACGTAACGGCCAGAAGTGGGCGCAGAGAACTCGGCTGACCGAAAGGATTGAGATCAGAAACTGTGGAAAATCTTAATCATCCAGAATGGGTGCCGGAGCAAGTTAAAACACCACAAAAGGCACACCAGCCTATATCATGCTCCAGAATTGTGGTCACTCTTCAATTGACCAAAGGAAAAAAAAAGGGTAAAGTGGACTAAGGGTGAAAACAGGCCATTTCCACCCGATGGTTCATTTAATTTAGAGAGAACAACATGTCTAGAGGAGTGTCTTATAAACAGAGATCCAGGTAGAAGAGGTTAAAAGAAAAGGAAAGTAATAAAAAAGGTCTGGGTTCCGATTCTTCAAGCCCACGTAAAATTAACAGAGGAAGTAAATCAATCTGTAAAAAAAAGAGAGAACCTGATAGTGACTTATGGATTCAAAAAAAAAGAAGAAAAAAAAAGCTTTATTGAATGGAGAGAGACTTTTGTGAATGTCTTGTCTTTGAATGAGAGTGCTTCTGTGTTTTTTTTCTGATGTGTCTGGAAACCTGTTTGGAAAGGTTGTGGAACTGCCTGTTTGTTTTAGCTCCACCCACTTTTTCAAACAATGAAGTTTTTTTAACCCTTCATAGTGTTGTCCTGTATGTGGGAAGTTTAAGACATTTTAAGTTAGAAACGCAGGTGTGGAATTATTTGGATGAGAAGTTACGGAGCTAGGAAATGCACAAAGGACAGGTTTGTTGAGACATGGTCCCGGTGGTTACAAAAAAGAGAATTTATTTTACAAGCTCACTTACTTGTCGAAAGAAGACATGCAATCATTGATTATATTGGTATGAAAGACATAAATTTAGTCTCGGAGTAAGATAAAGAACGGGGAAGGGAAGTTGTAATGCCTTGGGAAGTTGCAATGCCAAAAAAAAGCCTTTATGGGTCTCTCAACGTGCAGACTGGGAGAGTACACTCCCATTGTCCTTGGTGTAAAATCTTGATGCGAAAGCTTCTAAGCTCAGTGAGAGGATTTGTTTTTTAGATAAAGAGTGGCATTACAATATTTGAATTGGGATTTTGAGATATTTCAGGTGATCTCCTTGATCAACATTTTGGGTGTATTGGAAAAATCTTGGGTTTGGAAGCCTTTAATAAAATTATAAAACAAATACTTTACATTCTGTGATCTGTGAATCACTATAAGCATAAATGAGAAGTCCGTGTAACATACCGATTCTTCCGGTTCAGAAGCCCAATAGTGACAAATGGAGGTTTGTCCAAGACCTACGAGCTGTGAATGAATCTACTATATTCTCACAATGCTGAAAGAAGGATTTGGAATGAAGTATCCCGGAATGCTTTCCAGAACCTTAAACAGTTCCTCACTTCAGCACCAGCCTTGGGATTACCAGATTACACTAAGCTATTCAACTCATTTGTGCATCACAAGTCGGGTTTTGCACAATCTGTTTTGACTCAGTTACATGGGGACAGGCAGCGACCGGTAGCATATTTCAGTACCCAACTAGACCCAGTGGCACGTGGACTACCAGGATGTCGTCCTTCGTTGGCAGCAGCTTATTATGCTACACAACAAGCTCAGACAATAACTCTAAATCATCAGACCATTCTATACATCCCACACTCTGTCGAGATTTTACTTACTAAATATGCCACCCAACCTCCGCAAGAACCACTAAATATGAAGTTGAACTGTTATCAAATCCGAACCTGATCAAAAGATGCACTAACTTAAATCCAGCCACTCTACTCCCCACGGAAGACGACGGCGAACCCCATTCATGTGAAATGGTAACCGAATTAGTGACTAAACCACGTATCAATCTGACAGATGTAGCAATGTGTAACCCTGTTCTAGTGTACTATGTTGACGGATCAGCCCGAAGAAATGATAAGGGCCAACCTAGAGAGGCTTATGCAATTGTAACCCAGTTTAATGTTGTCAAAACAGCCTCCCTTCCAGACTCCTTTTCAGCCCAACAAGCCGAATTGTTTGCATTAACTCGAGCCTGTATTCTGGCTGAAGGACAAACAGTTAATATCTACACTGACTCCAGGTATGCTTTTGGGGTATCACATGACTATGGACAAATTTGGAAGATTCGCGGCTACCTGACTTCTTCAGGAACCACTATCAAAAATGCAGAACAAGTGGAAAATCTCCTGCGAGCCATTCAATGCCCCTTGAAACGTGCCATTATCAAATGCCAAGCACAGACAGGCCAGTCGAATGAGGTGGCACTTGGGAACGCCAGAGCTAATAATGCAGCTAAGTCAGCAGCTCTGTCAAAAGGGGGCATGCAGGTGTCATTGTTCCCACTAAGGAAAAATAATTGATCAGACCCGCCACCCACTATTAATGACGTGCTGACCTTTCAGACACAGGCCAGTACGGAGGAGGTGGTGACCTGGATGAAGGATCAATGTTATAAAAATCCAGAAGGAATATGGGTTCACCACGACAGCTGCGTGGTGGCGCCCAGATCCTTACATAGAAACATAGAAAACATAGAAAATAGGTGCAGGAGTAGGCCATTCGGCCTTTCTAGCCTGCACCGCCATTCAATGAGTTCATGGCTGAACATGCAACTTCAGTAACCCATTCCTGCTTTCTTGCCATATCCCTTGATCCCTTTAGTAGTAAGGACTAGATTCAACCCCTTTTTGAATATATTTAGTGAATTGGCCTCAACAACTTTCTGTGGTAGAGAATTCCACAGGTTCACCACTCTCTGGGTGAAGAAGTTTCTCCTCATCTCAGTCATAAATGGCTTACCCCTTATCCTTAGACTGTGACCCCTGGTTCTGGACTTCCCCAACATTGTGAACATTCTTTCTGCATCTAACCTGTCTGAATCCATCAGAATTTTAAACGTTTCTATGAGGTCCCCTCTCATTCTTCTGAACTCCAGTGAATACAAGCCCAGTTGATCCAGTCTTTCTTGATAGGTCAGTCCCGCCATCCCGGGAATCAGTCTGGTGAACCTTCGCTGCACTCCCTCAATAACAAGAATGTCCTTCCTCAGGTTAGGAGACCAAAACTGTACACAATACTCCAGGTGTGGCCTCACCAAGGCCCTGTACAACTGTAGCAACACCTCCCTGCCCCTGTACTCAAATCCCCTCGCTACAAAGGCCAACATGCCATTTGCTTTCTTAACCGCATGCTGTACCTGCATGCCAACCTTCAATGACTGATGTACCATGACACCCAGGTCTCGTTGCACCTCCCCTTTTCCTAATCTGTCACCATTCAGATAATAGTCTGTCTGTTTTTACCACCAAAGTGGACAACCTCACATTTATCCACATTATACTTCATCTGCCATGCATTTGCCCACTCACTTAACCTATCCAAGTCGCTCTGCAGCCTCATAGCATCCTCCTCGCAGCTCACACTGCCACCCAACTTAGTGTCATCCGCAAATTTGGAGATACTACATTTAATCCCCTCGTCCAAATCATTAATGTACAATGTAAACAGCTGGGGCCCCAGCACAGAACCTTGCGGTACCCCACTAGTCACTGCCTGCCATTCTGAAAAGTCCCCATTTACTCCTACTCTTTGCTTCCTGTCTGACAACCATTTCTCAATCCATGTCAGCACACTATCCCCAATCCCATGTGTTTTAACTTTGCACATTAATCTCTTGTGTGGGACCTTGTCGAAAGCCTTCTGAAAGTCCAAATATACCACATCAACTGGTTCTCCCTTGTCCACTTTACTGGAAACATCCTCAAAAAATTCCAGAAGATTTGTCAAGCATGATTTCCCTTTCACAAATCCATGCTGACTTGGACCCATCATGTCACCTCTTTCCAAATGCGCTGCTCTGACATCCTTAATAATTGATTCCATCATTTTACCCACTACCGATGTCAGGCTGACAGGTCTATATTTCCCTGTTTTCTCTCTCCCTCCTTTTTTAAAAAGTGGGGTTACATTGGCTACCCTCCACTCCATAGGAACTGATCCAGAGTCAATGGAATGTTGGAAAATGACTGTCAATGCATCCGCTATTTCCAAGGCCACCTCCTTAAGTACTTTGGGATGCAGTCCATCAGGCCCTGGAGATTTATCGGCCTTCAATCCCATCAATTTCCCCAACACAATTTCCCAACTAATAAGGATTTCCCTCAGTTCCTCCTCCTTACTAGACCCTCTGACCCTTCTTATATCCGGAATGTTGTTAGTGTCCTCCTTAGTGAACAAAGTACTTGTTCAATTTGTCCGCCATTTCTTTGTTCCCCGTTATGACTTCCCCTGATTCTGACTGCAGGGGACCTACATTTGTCTTTACTAACCTTTTTCTCTTTACATATCGATAGAAACTTTTGCAATCCGTCTTAATGTTCCCTGCAAGCTTCCTCTCGTACTCTATTTTCCCTGCCCTAATCAAACCCTTCGTCCTCCTCTGCTGAGTTCTAAATTTCTCCCAGTCTCCGGGTTTCGCAGCTATTTCTGGCCAATTTGTATGCCACTTCCTTGGCTTTAATACTATCCCTGATTTCCCTTGATAGCCACGGTTGAGCCACCTTCCCTTTTTTATTTTTCTACCAGACAGGAATGTACAATTGTTGTAGTTCATCCATGCGGTCTCTAAATGTCTGCCATTGCCCATCCACAGTCAACCCCTCAAGTATCATTCGCCAATCAATCCTAGCCAATTCACGCCTCATACCTTCAAAGTTACCCTTCTTTAAGTTCTGGACCATGGTCTCTGAATTGACGGTTTCATTCTCCATCCTAATGCAGAATTCCACCATATTATGGTCACTCTTCCCCAAGGGGCCTCGCACGAGATTGCTAATTAATCCTCTCTCATTACACAACACCCAGTCTAAGATGGCCTCTCCCCTAGTTGGTTCCTCGACATATTGGTCTAGAAAACCATCCCTTATGCACTCCAGGAAATCCATGGATTTCCCGATGTGTTCATACATTCACACATGCGGGCAAAGGGGGATGGCAGATTATATTTTGGCAACTTGGTATGCACCGGGTATTTCGGCAATTGCAAAACAAATCTGTGAAAATTGTGTTACCTGTCAGACAATGAATCCGGGTAAGACGGAAAAAGTAGAATCTGCCTCCCACCCAAATCCAGTAGGGCCTTTTGTACATTTACAAATGGATTTTATTGAATTACCTATATGTATGGGATTCAAGTATGTATTAGTTATTGTAGATGCGTTCTCTAGATGGATTGAAGACTTTCCATGTAAAAAGGCCGATGCCAATACTGTTGCTAAATGTTTTTTAAAGGAAATCGTACCACGCTTCGGAATCCCTGCTAAACTTTCTAGTGATAACAGGTCACATTTCACAGGAACTGTTACAAGAGAAATGTGTAAAGCTTTACAGATTAATCAACGTTTTCATTGCAGTTATCATCCACAATCAGCTGGACTTGTTCAAAGATATAATGGAATGCTGAAAAATAAGCTGGAAAAATTATGCAATAACACTGAACTGAAATGGACAGAACTGCTGCCCTTAGCTTTGATGGTAATGCGATCTGCAACCAACAGAACAGGCCTGTCACCGCATGAGATAGTTATGGGACGTCCCCAACGACTACCTTTTACAGCACCATTTACTGCAAAACAAATGGACATCCACAAAATGGAGGAAAATATGTTGAATTATTGTATTGCACTAACCAAATGTATTTCCAGCTTTCATTCACAGGTAAAGGAAGCTCAAGTCAAGCCAGCGGAAGGGAAGTGTCATAACCTGGAGCCCTGGGAATTCGTTTACATCAAAATCTTTAAAAGAAAAAGCAGTCTACAGCCAAGATTTGAAGGACCATACCAGGTCTTGCTGGCGACTAATACTGCAATCAAGGTAAAGGAAAGACCAACATGGATCCATGCATCCCATTGCAAAAGGGCACACGACCAGGAGGAAGGGAAGAAGGAACCAGAGGAACAGAAAAAGGAAGACTGAATAAGGAACTGTATGGACTATGGGGACTGATGGTGCTGGGCTTGACAGGGTTTTACTTTGCATTATTGATTATACCAGGGGTACAGACACGCCATCGAAGGGAACTGCAAGTAAACGTATTTATGGCACTGAGTCATAAGTATGCTCAAGAAAGAAATTTGGCGGGTTGTTGGATATGTTCCCATGTACCTGTCCACTCCGAAGGGGGTATTCCCCTGAGATCTGTCCCCTTTAACGAATCAGAAATGGTAGAATGGTTGAGAGTGCAAAATAGGACAAACCTAACCAAGGTGTCAGAAACGAAGGAGCAAACAGAATGGAGGTCAGCAGGGTATAAACTTACAGCCTTCCAGGGATGGTACCAGCCCGATTATAATAAGTCAGCCTCCCTTCCTAAGCATTACTCCCAGAATAGGAAATCCTGAAGGTATAATATGCCCAGTGAGTAATGAGACTAAAGGACCAGAAATGGGACGCAGCAAGGGTTCCCAAATGACTAAATGGCAAGCAACAACTAATCCCACTGATGGAGAAAGATAGCAACCGTTGGCTGGACAATGGTCCATAACAAAGCCCCAGGTGAAGGGTGGGAAGGTGAGACCACTCGAGTATGGATGGCGCGAAAGGAGCAGGAGCTGACGTCCTATAAGTGCACCTACTTTATTTGTGGCCATAAAGCCTACCCATGGTTACCAGCCAACTGGACAGGGTCCTGTTACTTAGGATATGTGGTACCCTTTATCAGATCAATAAAGACTCTAAGGGATGCCTATGGAAGTCATAGATTTAAACGGGATTTGACATGGCTAAACGGAATATTCAAGGTAATGGTGCCACCCTATGGAATAGCATCAACCGAATGGCAGTTACGGGAACTGGCTAACTTAGTCGAATCAGTAGCCAACGCAACTTCCCAAGCCTTTGAAGGGGTGAATGATAAAATGGTAGATCCGAACAGTGGCTCTCCAAAATCATATGGCCTTAGATTATCTCCTAGCCAAGGAAGGAGGGACATGCACATTAATAGGTGGAGAATGCTGTACGTATATCCCGGATAAATCAGAAGAAATCGGCAGTCTAGCTGAATACATCAGGAAAAAGTTGAGAGTATAAACAGACAGTTGGCCAGGACGGTATCACCTTGTGGGGTTGGGCATCGGGATGGTTGGGATCCCTAGGGAGATCTGTGGTACAGGGTTTGATCATATTCCTGCTGATAGTCTTCGCCCTATATCTATTATTAGTCTTGGTTAAGTGTTGCTGTGCCTGGTGGGAGAAACCATGTTATCTACGAGACCACGGCTAGAGTTATGGTAGCAACAACTACTGAAGGCTCTTCAGTGGAAATTGAAATAGAGAGACTGTACAAGATCAGAATGGATTAAGTTGTCCTTGTGAAGGACAAAATGGGAGAATGTGGAAATGTATTTTTATCTAAGCTGATACCACATGGTATTTTTGTGGCCGTTGCAATATATAACAAAATGGAGTCCTGGTCCTTCCAGAAATTTCTGCATAAAGCAGTCGGCTTGCATAAACAGCTAAACCTGGCTTGAAATGGCTGATAGCCACCAGACAGCTAGGAGGCAAGTCCTGCTGAGACAAGTACCCCCCCAATGGTGCTCTCCTAATGTCTATACAACACCAGTTCCACTCCACCCCACCCTTTTCGAAGTACTCAAACCACCAGCCATTATCACTTGTACAGACCTCATCCATTTGATGCAAAAAGATAACTGACTAGGAAACTGGACAATCCTGACAGAATGCAAGACAGGTAATAGCTCATTACCACACTCTCATCGAGTAATGGCCGGCTGGCCAACTAATAACCCTGACAAAAGTAAATATCTGGAAACCATGTCAGGACAAGGATGTAGTAATTAACTCTTTATCTGTATTCACTGACTGCGAGACAGAGCCAATACACAGGGAGAGGCCATAACTTGGGTTTTACTGTATAAATATCTCGTGAAACTGTACCATTTCGGAGGTGTTCACTTAGCCATTGACTGAGTGTGACCTTTCCCTTGCTAGCAAGTAAATTAAAGAAACTTCTGCCGGAGCTGAAGGTGTCTGAGTTGTTTATCGGGAGTCGAGATTTCGACAGTTATGGAAAGAAAGCAGGAAAGGGGTACTGAGGGAATGATCAGCCATGATCTTATTGAATGGTGGTGCAGGCTCGAAGGGCCAAATGGCCTACTCCTGCACCTTATTTCTATGTGTCTATGTTTTTATGGGCCTCAATGGATGAGCAGACAGGACACAGGAAACCAAGATCCAGGAGAGAGGCAGCCTCGAATCCAGGGTTAGAGGAACAGAAGACAAGGATGCTGTAAATGGCTGAAGAAGTTCCCCCCAAATTGAATTTGGTGAGGTTGTGGAGAGATTGAAAAATAATGCACAGGGAGCCAATGGAGTTGGTAGAGGACTGAGTGATGAGGATGCAGGACTTCATATATCAGAGTAATACAAGCTAGTTGAATGGATAGTGATGTATGTTGGAATAAACAGATACATTTGTGCTACTGAAAAAAAAAATAGCATTTAGAGGAAAGACTGCACCCCTTACGATCTGAAACGTAACCTTATGCATATAGTGTATGAGATACAGCTTAGCACAATCTTCCCTCTTATTGCAAACTTGCAACTGTATAATACATTATATCTGATGTCACTGCAGAAACCATACCAAACACTTAACAGACTAAACTATTAAACAGAATTATTCACAAATATAGTTGACACCAAGCAGCACTGGCAATTCAATGCAGCACAGAAGACTGGAAGCAGTTCACAAAAAAAGAGTTAAGCAAACTAGTCTACCCACACAACTCGAGATGATGTACTCCTCCAAAAGAAATAAACAATTCTGTTCGTCAACATAGAACAAACCATAACAAACCTACATCATCATCATCTTAGGCAGTCCCTCGGAATCGAGGAAGACTTTCTTCCTCTCCTAAAGCGAGTCCTTTGGTGGCTGAACAGTCCAATGCGAGAGCCACAGACCCAGTCACAGGTGGGACAGACATTCGTCGGGGGGTGGGTGGGACTGATTTGCCGCACACTCCTTCCGCTGCCTGCATCTGACCTCTTCGAATCTCAACGCCACCAGCGTTTAGAGTTCAATGTCCTCCCAGATGCACTTTCTCCACCTCGGGCGATCTTCGGCCAGGGACTCCCAGGTGTCAGTGGTGATGTCGCACTTTACCAGGGAGGCTTTGAGGATGTCATCGCAATGTTTCCGCTGACCACCTTTGGCTCGTTTGTCTTGAAGGAGCTCCGCATAGAGCAATTGCTTAGGCAGCCTCGTGTCTGGCATGCGAACTATGTGGCCTGCCCAGTGAAGCTGATCGAGTGTGGTCAGTGCTTCAATGCTGGGGATGTTAGCCTGGACGAGAACACTGATGTTGGTGCGCTTGTCCTCCCAGGGGATTTTCAGGATATTGCGGAGACATCGTTGGTGATATATCTCCAGCAACTTGCGGTGTCTTCTGTACATCGTCCATGCCTCTGATCCATACAGGAGGACGGGTATTACTACAGCCCTGTAGACCATGAGCTTGGTGGTAGATTTGAGGGCTGGTCTTCGAGCACTCTTTTCCTCAGGCGGCCAAAGGCTGTACTGGCGCACTGGAGGCGATGTTGAACCTCCGCATCAACATCTGCCTTTGTTGATAAAAGGCTCCCTGGGTATGGGAAGTGATCCACATTGAATCTTGATGACTGGGGGGCAGTGCTGTGCGGCGAGGACAGGCTGGTGGAGGACCTTTGTATTACGGATGTTAAGCGCAAGGCCCATGCTTTCATATGCTTCGGTGAATAAAGAGCATATCCTGGAGTTCAGCCTCAGAATGTGCGCAGACGCAGGCATCGTCCGCATACTGCAGCTCAACGACAGAGGTTGGGGTGATCTTGGACCTGGCCTGGAGGCGGCGTAGGTTAAACAGCTTCCCACTGGTTCTGTAGTTTAGTTCCACTCCAGCGGGGAGCTTGTTGACTGTGAGTGGAGCATGGCAGCGAGGAAGATTGAGAAGTGGCTTAGAGCGATGATGCAGCCCTGTTTGACCCTGGTCCAGACATGGATTGGGTCTGTAATGGAACGGCTGGTAATGATCATGGCCTGCATGCTGTCGTGGAACAGGCGAAGGATGTTGACAAACTTTTGGGGGCATCCAAAACGGAGGAGGATGCTCCATAAGCCCTCACGGTTGACAGTGTCAAAGGCCTTTGTAAGATCGAAAAAGGCCATGTATAAGGACTGGTGCTGCTCCCTGCATTTTTCCTGCAGCTGTCGCGCTGCAAAGATCATGTACTTTGTGCCCCGTAGGGGACGAAATCCACACTGTGATTCCGGGAGGAGCTCCTCGGCAACAGGAAGATGACGGTTGAGGAGAACTCTAGTGACAACCTTCCCAGTGGCTGATAGCAGGGAGATTCCCCTGTAGTTGCCGCAGTCGGGCTTGTCCCCCTTTTTAAAGATGGTCACGATCACTGCATCTCTGGGCATGCTCTCCCCCCTCAAAATGAGAGATGAGGTCATGTATCCACGCCGACAGCGCCTCTCTGCCATATTTTAGCGCCTCAGCAGGAATTCCATCCGCACCCGTAGCCTTGTTATTCTTAAGCTGTTTTACGGATTTGCCTACCTCGTGCAGCGTTTGGGTTTCACTGAGGTGGTGGCGGGTCGCATGCTGTGGGATGGAGTTGAGAATACTCGAGTCAAAGGCAGAGTCTCGATTGAGGAGATCTTCAAAGTGTTCCTTTCAGCGGGCCCTGACAGCCTCGGTGCCCTTGATGAGTGCTTCCCGGTTCTTGGCCAGCAGTGGGGGTGGGGCCTTGGGAGTTTGGAGCGCAGATGGCCTTGACTGCAATGAAGAGTCCTCGCATATCGTGGCTGTCGGCCAACTGTTGTAGCTCCTGTGCTTTCTCCATCCACCACCTGTTCTTTAGGTCCCTGGTTTTTTGTTGGACCTCAGCCTTGAGCCGTCTATAATGCTGCTTTGCAGCTCCTGAGTTGGGTTGTTGCTTGAGGCTCAGAAATGCTCTGCGCTTACGATTTATTAGTTCTTGGATTTCCTGATCATTTTCATCAAACCAGTCTTGGTGTTTTCTGGTTGAGTAACCAAGTGTCTCTTCACAGGCACTGGTTATGGAGACCTGGAGGGTAGACTAAGCGCTGTGGGCATTCAGCATCTCCGGGTCATTAAGGCACGCCAGATTAGCTGTGAGACGCTGGCTGTATTGGGCTCTCCTAAGCTGATTCTCCAAGTGCCCCGGCATTAACTTTTTTGCGGAACTGCTTCTGCTGTCCCCTCTGTTTTCGGGCTATGTTTATATTGATGATGGATCGGATTAGGCGATGGTCCGTCCAGCAGTCGTCAGCTTCTGTCATGGCGCGGGTGATGCGCATATCCTTGCGATTCCTGGCTCGGACGATGACGTAGTCGAGCAGGTGCCAGTGTTTGGAGCGAGGATGTTGCCACGATGCCTTGTATTTGTCACTCTGGCGGAACAGGGTGTTGGTGATGAGAAGTTTGTGTTCTAGATATTTTGTCAGGAGTAGGGTACCGCTGGAGTTGGCTTTCCCCAGCCCCTCTCTGCCAATCACACCTCCCCAGAGGGCTGTGTCTTTGCTGGCCCTGGCATTAAAGTCACCTAGGAGGATCAATTTGTCGCCCGTGGGGACGCGGGACAGGGATGTCTCGAGGTTGGACTAAAAACCCTCTTTAGTCTCATCCGTTGCATCAAGTGTTGGGGCGTACGCACTGATGACTGTGGCACATTGGTTCCGGGATAGGGTATGGCGAAGAGTCATGAGGCATTCGTTAACCCCACAGGGGGAGTCTTCGAAGCGGTCGACCAGTTCATTTTTGACGGCAAAGCCGACTCCATGATGGCAGTGTTCTTCCTCTGGTTTTCCTTTCCAGAAAAAAGTGTAACCTCCACCATGTTCCTTGAGCTGGCCTTCCCCTGCCCGCTGGGTCTCGCTTAGGACGGCGATGTCAATGTCAAAACGTCTAAGTTCCCGGACAACTATGGCGGTGTGGCGTTCTGGCATGTCGCTGTTGGAATTGTCCGTGAGGGTCCTGAAGTTCCAGGTCCTGAACTTCATATTAGTGAAGTGGAAGATGCCTGTGCGTGAGTTCTTTTAATGTGGGGTGGCCGCGGCACACCAGCAACCACACGGGCTTAGCTGAGCAAGGTCTTGGTCCAGTGGCAAGGGGTTCAAGACGACTGGAGACCAGGCACTGCTGTATAAGCCTAACTGCCTACGGCGAGATGTTGGCTGCAAGCTCGACGCCGAGTAGCGCCATTGATGGTAGATGGCCCGAGGCTTGGTTGGGGGGGCAAGCATTGGGAAGGTCAGCTGCCCGCTGGGGTTCCGAGGGATGTTTTGGAAAGTTTCTTCCAAGGTTAAAAATTTCCCCAAAGGTTTCCAAGTTGTTTTAAAGTATTTCTAAATTATTTTTAAAAAGACTGGAGAAGCTGGAGTTGTTTTTCTTGGAGCAGAGAAGATTGAGAGAAGATTTGATAGCGGTGTTCAAAATCATGAGGGGTCTGGACAGAGTCGACAGAGAAACTGTTTCCATTCCCAAACCTACATGACACTACAGAATATACATATGCAGCGAAAGTTTTTTTTTTAAAGTTCCATGCAAATATAATTTTTTTTTTAAATCCAGTGCAGCAATTGTCCTGCCCCTGCTGCAATTTACGATCTGGATTGCCCATAGGATTGGATGCTCTCTGTGTTCTTCACTTCTGGAACCTGGATCTGAATTGAGCTTAAAGTACCAGGCCACTTTTCTCTTTTCTGTAACAGCTGTAAAGATCCTGCATAAAATGAGCTTGTGTTACAGTTTTGGGTTTTATACATATTTATCGTGCTTAGTGGCAAGGATTATTGCCATAAAAGAGCCCACACTTATGCTGAACTGAAATGTGACCTAATACGCACACTGTAGCACTGCCCAGCGGCCGAACAGAAACCCTTACAAGCCGATGACATGCCTTCATGCAATCTCTTAAAGACTTTGGAAAGCGGTTCAATAAACATTATGAAGTATGAACTACAGAACAAATTTATTAAAAATCACAGAAACTGTCTTTAAGAGATTGCATGAAGGCATGTCATCGGCTTGTAAGGGTTTCTGTTCGGCCGCTGGGCAGTGCTACAGTGTGGGTATTAGGTCACATTTCAGTATAGAGAATAAAACAGATTGCAGTAGTTTACAGAACTTTAACTACAACTTCTCAAAGAGAGCTGACATATGAAATGCACAGCCCCCGTATTGGATTATTTCTTCAAGTGAATCGGGGTTTCACCCCAAAAGATACCGAAATCTAAGAATTTTAAAAACCATGGACAAAATACTTCTTTTGTGATGGTCAACATAATTCCTAGTCGCCATGAGTTCACAGCACAAAACTGGACCTTTTGCATCAATAGGACCACAAAGTACATAGAAAGAAATGCAAAAGTTGGAGCTCTCCTGTGGTGCAGAGTTAAAGCATAATGCTGGGGGGGGGGGGGGGGGGGGGGGAACGACAGCTGAGGGAGCTTCATTTCACATCCGACTCATGCTATACGAGTGGTTAATATTGGCTCCCACAGTGGAAGAGTGTTCCATTCCCCATTCGGTCACCTCAACAAACTCAAAAATTCCAAACAAAAATATGACAAGCATTTCCATCCAACTGCTCTCTGACCCTCCACTTTAGACTGCCATGGGATAGTGACACATCATTCCCATTGGTCTAGCTAATCTCAAAGAAGGAATTTTCCAAGAACTAATGGTACAACATAAATGACATAAAAATGACATTGCTCTAAAGAGACTGAAGAAACACAATTATATTGTGCTTCTGGAATAATACAGCACAGAAATAGGCCATTTGGTCCATCGTACCTGCTCTTTGAAAGAGCTATATAATTAGTCCCACTCCCCTGCTCTTCCCCCGCAGCCTTGCAAATATTTCCTTTGAGTATTTATCCAAATTCCTTTTGAAAGTTATAATTCAATCAGCTTTCATCACCCTTTCAAGCACTCTGTATAATAAACATTTTTCCTTCATATTGCCTCTGGTTCTTTTGGCAATTACATTAAATCTGTGTCCTCTGGTTATCAACCCTTCTGCCACTGGAAACAGTTTCTCCTTATTTACTCTATCAAAACCCTTCATAATTCTGAACACCTCTATCAAATCTCCCCTTAACCTTTTCTGCTCCAAGGAGAACAACTCCAGTTTCTCCAGTATATTGGAGAATTATTTTTGAAGGGTTAATGATGCACAACTTTAACTCCTCTGGCACTATAAAATCCCTAGTCTTCCGAATAGATTGTTGTAACTTGCCGTGGCAAGTGTAGTCAATGGAACACATCCAGAGATCAAAAATGAATAGGTTGTCAGTTGCAGCTCATTGGCAGCACTCTCGACAGAATGTTGTGGGTTCAAGTCCCAATCCAGAGACTTGAGCACAAAAATCTAAGCCGATAGTCTAGTGCAGTGATGACTTTCAGATGAGTCGTTCAACTGATGCCATCTACCCTCTCAGGTGGCCCTAAAGATCCCTTGGCACTATTTCGAAGAGCAGGGAAGTCCACCCCAGTGGCCTGTCAATAGATATCCCTCAACCATCATCACAAACATTATCTCGTCAATATCACACTGCTGTACGTGGGATCTTGTTGTGCACAAATTGATTAACATGTTTCCTACGTTACAACAGTTAAAAGTACTTAACTGGCTGTAAAGTGCTTAGAATATCCTGAGGCCATGAATGGTGCTATATAAATGCAATTCTTTCTCTCCATTTGCACCATCACTAACCTACAGGCAAAGCTCGTGCACAAGGTCAATTTCCAAAACTTAGACAATCTGATTTGTATTGCAGTGTTCTGTTGCAACTAGTAATGTACTATATGGCCCTGAAACCATCACTCATCACCCCGAAGGCAGGCTGCATCCCTAGCTAGGTACATCTGCCCCCCGCCCTCCCGCCAAGATACACCCACCTCCCACCCCCTCCCCCGGCTAGATACATCCACCTCCCACCCCCTCCCCCGGCTAGATACACCCCCTCTCCCCCCCTCCCCAGAGATACACCCCCTCTTCCCCCCCTAGATACACCCCCTCTCCCCCGCCTAGATCCTCTCCCCCTCTCTCCCGCCTAGATACACCCCCCTCTCCCCCGCCTAGATACACCCCCCTCTCCCCCGCCTAGATACACCCCCCTCTCCCCCGCCTAGATACACCCCCCTCTCCCCCGCCTAGATACACCCCCCTCTCCCCCGCCTAGATACACCCCCCTCTCCCCCGCCTAGATACACCCCCCTCCCCCCCGCCTAGATACACCCCCCTCCCCCCCGCCTAGATACACCCCCTTCCCCACCCTCCCCCGGCTATATATATATATATATATATATATCCCCCCCCCCCCCCACCGGCTAGATACACCCCCCCCGCCCCACCCCCGGCTAGATACACCCCCCTCCTCCCCGGCTAGATACACCCCCTTCTTCCCCCCGCCCCCGTACGAGGAGCAGGAGGGCCAGAGGTCGGCGAGTAGTTCACTTCTGGCGAAGAGCTCACAGCCCTCGTCCGGGCTGGCTGTTTGATTGGTAACTATCTTGCAATCTCTTTTTAATCAGTTAAGTCTAATTAGTGGGATGGCAGGGCAGCTCAGTCCTGTGGACTGCACATCCTGCGCATGTGGGAAGTCCTGGACGCTTGGCTCGGCCGAGACAACCAAGTGTACAGGAGGTGTCTCCAGCTTCAACTACTATACGTCCGCGTTTCGGAGCTTGAGAGGCGTGGTGCATCCGCGAGGCTGAGGGCTTTGTGGATAGCACATATCAGGAGGTGGTCACCCGGCAGCTTAAAAGCATGCAGGCAGAGGGGAAGTGGGTGAACACCAGACGGAGAAGGAACGCGAGGTTGGTAGTGCAGGAGTCCCCCCGTTTGTCCATCTCACTTTCCAACCGATATTCTCTTTTGAGCACTGGTGAGTGTAATGGTGCCTCTGGGGAGTGCAGCCAGAGCCAAGTCCAAGGCACCACAGGTGGCTCAGCTACACAGGGGGGAGGGAAGAAGAAAAAGAGAGCTGTAGTGGTAGGGGCTTTAATAGTTAGGGGAATAGATAGGTGCTTCTGCGGCCGAAGACATGACTCCAGGATGGTATGTTGCCTCCCTGGTGCCAGGGTCAAGGATGTCACAGAGCAGATGCAGGGCACTCTGGGTGGGGAGGCGGGGGGGTAAGAGGGTAAACAGCTAGAGGTCGTGATCCATATCGGGACCAATGAAATAGGTAGAAAGAGGGATGAGGTCCTGCAGGCAGAATTCAGGGAGCTAGGAGAAGAATTTAAAAGGTAGGATCTCAAAGGTAGTAATCTCCGGGTTACTACCGGTGCTACATGCTAATGAGCATAAGAATAGGAGAGAGAGGATGAACACATGGCTGGAGAGTTGGTGTCGGAGGGAGGGCTTTAAATTCCTGAGGCATTGGGACCAATTCTGGGGGAGATGCGACTTGTACAAACCGGACAGGTTGCACCTCAACAGCGTGGGACCAATATCCTCGCAGGGAGATTTGCTAGTGCTGTTGGGGAGGGTTTAAACTAGCTTGACAGGGGGATGCGAACTGGAGAACAAATTCAATAGGAAAGGAAGCAAAGCTGAAATTAGAAAGCAAGAATATAGAAAGTGAATCTGTAAGACAGAGGAAATAAGGGTTAGTAAGCAGTAATCAATGAGGTCTTCCTGTGCGAAATGGTATATACTTTAATGCAAGGAGTACAGCAAATAAGGGGTATGAGCTGAGAGCACAGGTAGACACTTGGGAGTATGACATTATAGTCATTACAGAGACATGGTTGCAAGAGGATTTTTAGACAAGACAGAGGTGGGGGGGGTGTCACGGTATTGATTAAAGAAACTATTACAGCTGTGAGGAGGGATGTAGCGGCAGGGATTGTGGATGCATTGGTTGTAATGTACCAAAATTCACTGGATTCTGGGGAGATCCCAATAGGTTGGAAAACTGCAAATGTAACGCCCCTATTTAAAAAAGGAGGCAGACAAAAAGCAGGAAACTATAGACCAGTTAGCCTAACATCTGCGATTGGGAAAATGTTGGAGTCCATTATTAAAGAAGCAGTAGCAGGACATTTGGAAAAGCAAAATTCAGTCAGGCAAAGTCAGCATGGATTTATATGAAGGGGAAGTCATGTTGACAAATTTGCTGGAGTTCTTTGAGGATGTAACGAACAGGATGGATAGAAACATAGAAAATAGGTGCAGGAGTCGGCAATTCGGCCCTGCACCACCATTCAATATGATCATGGTTGATCATGCAACTTCAGTACCCCATTCTTGCTTTCTCTCCATACCCCTTGATCCCTTTAGCTGTAAGGGCCACATCTCACTCCCTTTTGAATATATCTAACGAACTGGCCTCAACAACTTTCTGTGGCGGAGAATTCCACAGGTTCACAATTCTCTGAGTGAAGAAGTTTCTCTGCATCTCGGTCTTAAATGGCTTACTCCTTATCCTTAGACTATGTCCCCTGGTTCTGGACTTCCCCAACATTGGGAACATTCTTCCCGCATCGAACCTGTCCAGTCCCGTCAGAATTTTATATATTTCTATGAGATCCCCTCTCATCCTTCTAAACTCCAGTGAATACAGGCCCAGTTGATCCAGTCTCTCCTCGTATGACAGTCCAGCCATCCCTGGAATCAGTCTGGTGAACCTTCGCTACACTCCCTCAATAGCATAAGAACATAAGAACATAAGAATTAGGAACAGGAGTAGGCCATCTAGCCCCTCGAGCCTGCTCCGCCATTCAACAAGATCATGGCTGATCTGGCCGTGGACTCAGCTCCACTTACCCGCCCGCTCCCATAACCCTCAATTCCTTTATTGGTTAAAAATCTATCTATCTGTGACTTGAACACATTCAATGAGCTAGCCTCAACTGCTTCCTTGGGCAGAGAATTCCACAGATTCACAACCCTCTGGGAGAAGAAATTCCTTCTCAACTCAGTTTTAAATTGGCTCCCCTGTATTTTGAGGCTGTGCCCGCTAGTTCTAGTCTCCCCGACCAGTGGAAACAACCTCTCTGCCTCTATCCTGTCTATCCCTTTCATTATTTTAAATGTTTCTATAAGATCACCCCTCATCCTTCTGAACTCCAACAAGTTCAGACCCAGTCTACTCAATCTATCATCATAAGGTAACCCCCTCATCTCCGGAATCAGCCTAGTGAATCATCTCTGTACCCCCTCCAAAGCTATTTTATCCTTCCTTAAGTAAAGTGACCAAAACTGCACACAGTACTCTAGGTGCGGCCTCACCAATATACAGTTGCAGAAAGACCTCCCTGCTTTTGTACTCCATCCCTCTCGCAATGAAGGCCAACATTCCATTCGCATTCCTGATTACCTGCTGCACCTGCAAACTAACTTTTTGGGATTCATGCACAAGGATGCCCAGGTCTCTCTGCACCGCAGCATGTTGTAATTTCTCCCCATTCAAATAATATTCCCTTTTACTGTTTTTTTTCCCCCAAGGTGGATGACCTCACACTATCCGACATTGTATTCCATCTGCCAAACCTTAGCCCATTCGCTTAACCTATCTAAATCTCTCTGCAGCCTCTCTGTGTCCTCTACACAACCCGCTTTCCCACTAATCTTCGTATCATCTGCAAATTTTGTTACACTACACTCTGTCCCCTCTTCCAGGTCATCTATGTATATTGTAAACAGTTGTGGTCCCAGCACCGATCCCTGTGGCACACCACTAACCACCGATTTCCAACCCGAAAAGGACCCATTTATCCCGATTCTCTGCTTTGTGTTAGCCAGCCAATTCTCTATCCGTGCGAATACATTTCCTCTGACTCCGCGTACCTTTATCTTCTGCAGTAACCTTTTGTGTGGCACCTTATCAAATGCCTTTTGAAAATCTAAATACACCACATCCATCGGTACACCTCTATCCACCATGCTCGTTATATCCTCAAAGAATTCCAGTAAAATAGTTAAACATGATTTCCCCTTCATGAATCCATGCTGCGTCTGCTTGATTGCACTATTCCTATCTAGCAAGTCCTTCCTCAGATTAGGAGGCCAAAACTGAACACAATATTCCAGGTGAGGCCTCACCAAGGCCCTGTACAACTGCAGTAAGACCTCCCTGCTCCTATACTCAAATCCCCTAGCTATGAAGTCCAACATACCATTTGCCTTCTTCACCGCCTGCTGTACCTGCATGCCAACTTTCAAGGACTGATGTACCATGACATCCAGGTCTTGTTGCACCTCCCCTTTTCCTAATCTGCCGCCATTCAGATAATATTCTGCATTCGTGTTTTTTACACCAAAGTGGATAACCTCACATTTATCCACATTATATTGCATTTGCCAACTCACCTAACCTGTCCAAGTCACCCTGCAGCCTTTTAGCGTCCTCCTCACAGCTCACACCGCCTCCCAACTTAGTGTCATCTGCAAACTTGGAGATATTACACTGAATTCCCTCATCCAAATCATTAATGTATATTGTAAATAGCTGGGGTACCAGCACTGAGCCCTGCAGCACCCCACTAGTCACTGCCTGCCATTCTGAAAAGGACCCATTTATCCCAACTCTCTGTTTCCTGTCAGCCAACCAGTTCTCTATCCACATCAGTGCATCACCTCCAATACCATGTGCTTTAATTTTGCACACCAATCTCTTGTGTGGGACCTTGTCAAAAGCCTTCTGAAAGGCGCCACATAAAAGGTTACTGCACAAGATAAAAGTTCAAGGGGTTGGGGGTAATATATCAGCATGGATAGAGGATTGGCTAACTAACAGAAAACAGAGAGTCGGGATAAATGGTTCATTCTCTGGTCGGCAACCAGTAACTAATGGGGTGCCGCAGGGCTCAGTGCTGGGACCCCAGCTATTTACAATATACATTAATGATTTCGACGAAGTAATTGAATGTAATATCTCCAAGTTTGCAGATGACACTAAGCTGGGTGGCAGTGCGAGCTGCGAGGAGGATGCTAGGAGACTGCAGGGAGACTTGGACAGGTTAGGTGAATGGGCAAGTGCATGGCAAATGCAGTACAATGTAGATAAATGTGAGGTTATCCACTTTGGTGGCAAAAACAGGAAGGCAGATTGGTAAAAGGGGAGGTGCAACGAGACCTGGGTATCATGGTACATCAGTCATTGAAGGTAGGAATACAGGTACAGCAGGTAGTAAAGAAAGCAAATGGCATGCTGGCCTTCATAGCAAGGGGATTTGAGTATAGGAGTAGGGAAGTCTTGCTGCAGTTGTACAGGACCTTGGTGAGACCACACATTGAGTATTGTGTGCTGTTTTGGTCTCCTAATTGGAGGAAGGATGTGCTTGCTATTGATGGAGTGCAGTGAAGGTTCAACAGACTGATTCCCGGGATGGCAGGACTGACATATGAGGAAAGACTGGATCGGCTAGGCTTATACTCACTGGAATTTAGAAGAATGAGAGGAGATCTCATAGAAACTTATAAAATTCTGACGGGACTGGACAGGTTAGATGCAGGAAGAATGTTCCTGATGTTGGGGAAGTCCAGAACCACGGGTCACAGTCTAAAGATAAGGGGTATGCCATTTAGGACCAAGATGAGGAGAAACTTTTTCACCCAGAGAATTGTGAACCTGTGGAATTCTCTGCCACAGAAAGTTGTTGAGGCCAGTTTGTTTGATATATTCAAAAGGGAGTTAGGTGTGGCCCTCACGGCTAAAGGGATCAAGGGGTATGGAGAGAAAGCAGGAATGGGGTACTAAAGTTGCATGATCAGCCATTATCCTATTGAATGGTGGTGCAGGCTCGAATGGCCTACTCCTGCACCTATTTTCTATGTTTCTATGAGGGGGTTGACTTATGAGGAAAGGTTGAGTAGGTTGGGCCTCTATTCATTGGAATTCAGAAGAATGAGGTGTGATCTTATCGAAACGTGTAAGATTATGAACAGGCTTGACAAGGTGGATGCAGAGAGGATGTTTTCACTGATGGGGGAGACTAGAACTAGAGGGCACGACCTTAGAATAAGGGACCGCCCATTTAAAACAGAGATGAGGAGCAATTTCTTCTCGGAGGGTTGTAAATCTGTGGAATTCGCTATCTCAGAACTGTGGAAGCTGGAACATTGAATAAATTTAAGACAGAAATAGACAGTTTCTTAAACTATAAAGGGATAAGGGGTTATGGGGAGCGGGCGGGGAAGTGGAGCCGAGTCCATGATCAGATCAGCCATGATTTTATTGAATGGTGGAGCAGGCTCGAGGGGTCGAATGGCCTACCCCTGTTCCTATTTCTTATGTTCTTATATGTTAGAGGGATTAAATGAGGCTCTATGGGTCGAACTGAAAAATAAAAAAAGGGGCAATCACAGTGCTGGGCGTGTATTATAGACTCCCAAACAGTGGGAGGGAGATAGAAGAGCAAATATGTAGGCAAATTTCTGTTAAGTCCAAAAACCATAGGGCAGTAATAGTAGGGGATTTCAACTATCCTAATATTGATTGGGACAAATATAGTGTGAAGGGTATAGAGAGTGCGGAATTCCTAAAATGCATTCAAGAGAACTTTTCTAGTCAGTATATAACAAGCCCAACATGGAAGGGGGTGGTTTTGGATTTAGTTTTTGGGAATGAAGTTGGGCAGGTGGAGTGGGAGAGCACTTGGGTGCCAGTGACCATAATTCAGTCAGATTCAAGTTAGTTTTGGATAAGGACAAAGATAGACCAGGAATAAAAGTTCCAAATTGGGGGAAAGCTAACTTTGCTAAGTTGAGCAGTGATTTGGCCACAGTGGACTGGAAACAGCTACTTGTAGATGAATCAGTGTCGGAACAGTGGGAGGCATTCAATGAGGAGATTCGGAGGGCTCAGGGCAAACATGTGCCCTTAAAGAGAAAGGGTGGGAATAACAATTCTAGAGCCCCCTGGATGTCAAGAAAAAAAGGGAAGCTTAAGTCATATCCCGATGGCTAAATACTGTAGAAGCTCTGGAGGAATATAGAAAGTTGAGAGATAAAATTAAAAAGGATATTAGGAATGCTGAGAGCATGAAAGATTAAGGAAAAGTAAAATTAAGGAAAATCCAAAAGATATTCAATAAATTTATTAAGAGCAAGTGGATAACTAAATAAAAGGTAGGGCCTATTAGGAGACCATTAGGGTAATCTGTGCGGAGGCAGAAGATGTTGGGATGGTTCTCAAATGAATACATTGCGTCTGCTTTCACAAAGGAAAGGGGCAATGCAGATACTGCTGTCGAGGAGGCGTGCGAAATTCTGGATGAAATAAACAGTGAGAGAGGAGGTATTGGGGGGGCGGGGGAGGGGGGAGCGTTGGCAGCTTTGAAAGTGGATAAGTCCCCAGGCCCAGATAAAATGCATCCCAGGCTGTTGAGCAAAGTAAAAGAAATAGCAGAGGCCTTGACCATCATTTTCCAGTCCTCTTTGAATTTGGGCATGGTGCCGGAGGACTTGAGGACTGTTAATATGGTACCCTTGTTTAAGAAGGGAGAAAGGGATAGGCCGAGTAATTAGAGGCCTGTCAGCCCAACCTCAGTGGTGGGAAAATTATAGAAAAAAAAGCCTGAAGGACAGGATTTGTTCAGGGAAAATAGAGTTTGACTAACCGGATTAAATTTTGAGAGGAGGTAACCAGGAGGGTCGATGAGGATAGTGTGCGAACGATGTAGTGCATATGGATTTTAGCAAAGCTTTTGATAAGGTCCCACATGGCAGACTGATTACAAAGGTAAAAGGTAAAAGCCCATGGGATCCAGGACAAAGTGGCAAGTTGGATCCAAAATTGGCTTAGAGATAGGAAGCAAAGGGTAATGGTTGATGGATATTTTTATGACTAGAAGGATGTTTCCAGTGGGCTTCCGTAGGGCTCAGTACTGGGTCCCTTGCTTTTTGTGGTATACATCAATGATCCAGATTTGAATATAGGAGGGTATGATTAAGAAGTTTGCAGATGACACTAAAATTGGTTGGTTGATAATGAAGAGGAAAGTCATGGACTGCAGGAGGATATCAATCTACTGGTCAGGTGGGCAGAACAATGGCAAATGGAATTTAATTTGGAGCAGTGTGAGGTAATGCACTTGGGGAGTGCTAATAAGGAAAGGGTATACACATTAAATGGTAGGCTACTTAGAAATGTAGATGAACAAAGGGACCTTGGAATGCTTGTCCAAAGATCCCTGAAAGTAGCAGGCCAGTGGATAAGGTGGTTAAGAAAGCACCTTAAAAAGACATACGGAATGCTTGCCTTTATTGGCCGAGGCATAGAATACAAGAGCAGGGAGATTCTGCTTAAATTGTATAATACTCTGGTTAAGCCACAGCTGGAATATTGAGTGCAGTTCTAGTGGCCTTATAATAGGAAGGACGTGATTGCACTGGAGAGGGTGCAGAGGAGATTTACAAGGATGCTGCCTGGAATGGAGAATCTTAGCTATGAGGACAGATTGGATAGGCTGGGTTTGTTCTTTTTGGAACAGAGGAGATCTCATTGTGTATAACATTTTGAGGGGCCTAGATATAGTGGATAGCAAGGGCCTATTTCCCTTGGTGGAGGGGTCAATTACAAGGGGGCATATGTTTAAGGTGGTTGATGGAAGGTTCAGCGGGGATTTGAGGGGAAGCTTCTTCATGCAGAGGGTTGTGGGGGTCTGGAACTCACTGCCTGGAAGAGTGGGGGAAACAGAAACCCTCACATTTAAAAAAGGTGCTTGGATGGGCAGTTGAAGTGCCATAACCTGCAGGATTACGGACCAAGAGTGGGATTAGACTGGATAACCTCTTGTTGGCTGGTGCAGATATGATGGTAAGTACTGCAGAGAATCAAATTCGGCCAGAGTGATCTCCTGGACTATTTTTGATCGCCTGGATGGGTCGTGGAGGAATTTTCCCAGACTTTTCCCCTCCCTCCAATTGGCCTGGTTTTTGCCTCTCCTGGGAGATCGTATGGCTCCGGTAGGGGTAAAATGTTGCGATGCACGGGATGTCGCAGTTGTGTGGGCCGGACTGGTTTAGCCGGATGCTCTTTACCTTTCCACCATTGTTCATAGGTTTATATGTAATCTTCAGGGCTGTTGACCAAGGGCCGTGTGGCTCTTTGTTGGCCGGCACGGACACGATGGGCCAAAATGGCCTCCTTTTGTGCTGTAGCTTTCTATGTTTCTCTACACCCCACTCCTCTCCCTCCCTAACCTAAAACCTGCTTACAGCAATGCTATTGATGGTATCAGCAGTGTTGTAAATAGATGATTTTTCCCATAATCATTGAAGGCAACAGTGCTGCTATAGTAGTAGCAAAAGTAGTGCTATTGTTGTTGGCTGCCACCTTTTCTGTCTGAGCAATGCAGTTTCCTGATCTTTAGCCTGTATGGATCTTTGTCAGCAAATGGGAACAAACGGCTTCCAGAAATAAAGTTGCAAATACCAATTTTAAAACAAATGCACGTGCACAAGTTGCACATGCAGGACGATCTGTTGCTCCAGTGCTGTGGAAACTGCCCTGCAACCTAATTGGGAAATTCAGGCATTGCACAAGTTCTTCTTGAAGCAGTTCTGTACTATAAAGAGAAGATAACATTGATGGTGCAAAAGCAGAAAACATGCTTAAAGTTAATATGAAGTGAGAGTTGAAAGACATTTCTCCTGCTCCCCCTCCAGTAGTGGGATTTGTGCAACAGACTCTCACCAAAAACAACTAAAACTGTCAATTAACTCCTCAAAAAAAATAGCACCACAGTAGAGGACTGAAGAGATTTAAAAAGAGCAGAGGATGCAGAATCATAAAACAAACACCAAGAGAATTTGGGATGTTACAGTAAGCGCAGAAGAGGAGCCCTGAGCGCCCAGAATAAGAGAGTACAAAGAGATTATGATGATTAAAAATAAGTGGATAAATTAATTAATAATTTCAAATCGCATTAAATCCAGTTACCAGTAGTTAAATGAGTAAATATATAAATAAATCATCAGTATTTAATTAGCTCGGGGGCGGGGGAAAGAGAAATAAAATAAACTAAACAGGGGAGTAAGAACCTGGCATACATAAATCAATGAGAGTTAAGACGATTTGCCTTCAATTCCCGTGCCATATGGAAACTCCAGGACGATAATCACGTGTGCAAAGTGCCTCCAGCTGCTCGAGCTCACGGTTTGAGCTCGAGGCGCGGATGCAGGGCATACGGGAGGCTGAAAATATCCTGGATCATATGTTCCAGGAGGGGACCACCCCACAGCCACAGGGAGTTCTGGGAGATAGTATGTGGGTGGCCATCGGCAGGGTAGGAAGAGGCAGGCAGTGCAGGAATCATCTGGGAGTGTGGCACTCAATATAATTCTCAGTAGTTATGGAAAAGGACAATGAACATCCAGGCGTGAAAATAATTAACTGGATGAGGGCTAACTTCAAGGAGTTAAAAGGGGATCTGGCCCAGGTGAATTGGAATCAAAGATTGGCAGGCAAAACAGTAATTGAGCAATGGGAGGCCTTCAAAAAGGAGATAGTTCAGGTACAGACTAGACGGATTCTCATGGGGGAAAAGGAAGGGATCTAAAGCCAGAGCTTCCTGAATGACTAAAAATTGATTAAAAAGAAAAAGAAAAAAGAGGCTCATGACAAATGTCACATTCATAATACAGTCGAGAATCAAGCAGAATAGAGAAAGTGCAGAGAACTGAAAAAGTATATAAGAGGGGCTAAGAGGGTGTATGAGAAATGATTAGTGGGCAACATAAAAGGAACTAAACTCTTCTATAAACAAAGAATAAAAGGGTAGTCAAAGTTCGTAGATGGCACCAAATATAGTAAGCAATGAGAAAGATAGCAGCAGACCTCAGGAGGACAGAGAGACAGGTGAAATCGGCAGACTTGTGGCAGATGAAATCTAATGCAGAGAAATGTGTAATGAAGAAAGAATGAGGAGAGGCAATATAAAATAAATGGTTCAATTTTAAAAGAGTTGCAGGAGCAGAGAAACCTACGGGTTCACATACACAAATCTTTCACAGTGCCAGGACAAGTCAATAAGACTGTTAAAAAAGCATATGGGATCCTGGGCTTTAAAAATGGAGGCACAGCATACAAAAGCAAGAAAGTTATGCTAAAGTATATTGGGAGAGACTATTTCTACTGGCAGGAGGGTTGGTAACCAGAGTACCTGTACAGAAATTTAAGAATGGCAAACAAACCAGGGGTAGATGAGAATTCTTTTGACAGAGTTATGACAATCTGGAATGCTCTGCCTGAAAGGGTGGTGGAAGTAGATTCAATAATAACTTTCAAAAGGGAATTGGATATATACTTGAAAGGGAAAAACTTCCAGGGCTTTGAGGAAAGGGCAGGGGAGTGAGACTAACTGGATAACTCTTTCAAAGAGCTGGTACATGAACGATGGGCTCAATGGCCTCCTTCTCTGCTGTATTATTCTATGCTTCTAAGGCAGCTGTCCACAACTAGATTTCCTGCAAAAGAATTATTCAATGAAGGAAATATCCCATTTCATCCTTTGTTTTCCCCTTCCACATTTTATCACACACCACTCAAGCACTTAGCAACATTGCTTTGGAAGAATTCTCAAGCATTGTAGACACAAAATATTTCTGTAATTACTTAAAAAAAATAATTTAACCGTGCAGTTTTTAAACAGGAGAATGCCCATCATGTGGAGAGTTGCCACACTTTTCAACCTTGCATTACAAGCACTGATGAGAGATAGGACTTAAAGTGGACAGAAATTTTCCATTTTTATGCATAGTTTACACAAAGACACATTTGATCCTTATCAAAAGCACAGGATAACATTACTTTTACCCACTTCTCGCTTTTCAGTAAATCTCATTATGCAAGACCATTCAAAAGCTGTGTAAAATACATGTGGGGGAAGGGAGCGAGAGAAGAGATACAATTAAAAGAATAAACTACTTGGATTGAAAACAAACGAGTGTTAGAAACATACAGCAGGACTTTAGCATTTGCAAAGAGCAAAAAGGCGGAACCTTTATCAACATCCAAAATGTTAAGATATTTTTCTCTTTAATCTGTTTTTTTGATCCCTGTATTTCTAGTATTTTGTATTTTTATTTATATAACAAACAAATTTATGGGGCTGGTCATGCTTAAGCCGAATAAAACTTTTTTTTTTAATTATAAGGGTCATGTTATGCTAGCTAATGCAGAATATATTATCTGCAGCTGCGGTGAGTAGCATTCCTTTAAGGCCACAGTCTATTTGCTCTTGAGGCTGAAGGTCACAACCCTGGCTTTCCATCTCAGACATTATACTTTAGCTCCTGCATCAAATTACTTGTCTTTTTTTTTGGAACTGTGACAGAAATATGCATATGATGGAGAAATGCATGGAAAGGAAATGCCTGATAGACATACTGCTTTATAATATTAATAGACAACTGGATCTCTGTGGCATTGCTTGAGACTCTGGATAAGAGTGTACTGTAAGGAGTATATTATATAATTTAGTGTGCAATTTATTAGTCTGCTAAGGTGAAGATGTGCTCCTTTAATGACAAAGTTAAATTAGTGTTCAGTAAACACCAGGTGAGGTCAGTTTAATTGCTTTTTGGATTGCAGCTCACACAACCCGGGCTTGCTTTCTTTATATACAAGAAAGTGTATAAAGTCAGAGGTTACAGACATTGTGACTTCTGTGTAAAATGACTACCTTTGTTTCTTTACACCTTTATTGAAGTGTGACATAGAAATTGAGTCTGGACACTTGCCACAATGGAAAAATGAGACACAGAAAACTGGTACTCGATGTGTGATTTTTATATTAGTGAAGGAGCCACAAACACACTCAAACAGAAACTATGTCCATTATTCCTTTTTCATCATCTCAGCCAAAGTCAAGGTTGTGCAGCCCACAAGGTTACAAAATAGACATATTTTAAACACTATTGAGAGTTAGATACGACTACTTGTATTTATATAGCACCTTTAATGTAGTAAAACATCCCAAGACGCTTCACAGGAGAATTACAAGACAAAAAAATGTAACACCAAGCCATATGAGGAGAAATTAGGGCATATGACAAAATGCTTGGTCAACGAGGTAGGTTTTAAGGAGCGTCTTAAAAATAGGAAAGAGAGGTAAGCGAGGCAGAGAGGTTTAGGCAACAGAAAGCACGGCCACCGATAGTTAAGTGATTATAATCAGGGATGCTTAAGAGGACAGAATTAGAGGAGTGCAGATATCTCTGGGGGGGGAGGGGGGCTGGAGGAGATTAGAGATAGGGAGAGGCGAGGCAATTGAGGGATTTGAAAACAAGGATGAGAATTTTCAAATCAAGGCGTTGCTTAACTGGGAGCCAATGTAGGTCAGCGAGCACAGGGGTGATCCCGCCGCACAGTACTGCCCCCCCGATTATCAAAATCCCCAACATGGCCTTGGACAATGTGGACCGTTTTCCATACTTTGGGAGCCTACCGTCAGCAGGAGCTGACATTGACGACAAGGTCCAACACCGCCTTTCAGTGCACCAGCGCAGCCTTCGGTCGCCGGAGGAAGAGTGTGATTGAAGACCAGGACCTCAAACCCGGCACCAAGCTCATGGTCGACAGGGCAGTAGTGATACCCGCCCTCCTATAGACGTGGACTATATACAGCAGACACCTCAAAACGCTGGCGAAGTACCAGTGCTGCCTCCACAAAATCCTGCAAATCCATTGGCAGCACAGACGCACCCATCAGTGTTCTCGCTCAGGCCAATATCGAAGCATTGACCACACTTGATCAGCTCCATTGGGCGTGCCACATCATCCGCAAGCCCGACACGAGACTCCCAAAGCAAGCACTCCATGCGGCGCTTCATCAAAGTAAGCGAGCCCCAGGTGGGCAGAGGAAACGCTTCAAGGACACCCTCAAAGCCTCTTTGACAAGTGCAACATCCCCATCGACTCCTGGGAATCCCTGGCCCACAACTGCCCAAAGTGGAGGAAGAGCATCTGGGAGGGCGCTGAACACCTCGAGTCCCATCGGCACGAACAATCAGAAACCAAGAGTTGACAGCGAAGAGTGTGCGTCAACCCAGGCTCCCCAACACCCTTTTCTTCAACCAGTGTCTACCCCACCTGTGACAGAGACTGTAGGTCCCGCATTGGACTGTACAGCCACCTGAGAACTTCCTTTTAGAGTGCAAGAAAGTCATCCACGACTCTGAGGGACAGCTGATGATGATGATTGAACGGGACTTGATGCAAGTTAGGACACGGGCAGCAGAGGTTTGGATGACCTCAAGTTTACGTAGGGTAGAATGTGCAAGGCCGGCCAGGGGTGCACTGAATAGTCAAGTCTGGATGAGGATTTCATAGCGGATGAGCTGAGACTGGCGATGTTCTGGAGGTGGGAATAGGTGGTAATAGGTGGCCTTAGTTATGCTACGAATATATGGTCGGAAGCTTATTTCAGAGTCAAATATGACACCAAGGTTGCGAATAGTGTGGATCAACCTCAGACAGATATTGGGGAGAGGGATGAAGTCAATGGCTAGGGAACGGAGTTTGTGGTGGGGATTAAAAACAATGGCTTTGATCTTCCCAATATTTAATTAGAGAACATTTCTTCTCATCTAGAACTCATCGGATACGCTGTCTGACAATTTAGAGACCGCGGCGGGGTCGAGAGAAGTGGTGGTCAGGTGGAGCTGGGTGTCGTCAGCGTACATGTGGAAACTGACGTTGTATTTTCAGATGACGTCGCCAAGGGGCAGCATGTAGACAACAAATAGCCGGGGCCAAGGATAGATCCTTGGGGAAACCAGAGGTAACGATGCGCGAGCTGGAAGAGATACCATTTCAGGTGATTATCTGGCTACGATTAGATAAGAATGGAACCAGGCGAGTGCAATTCCACCCAGCTGGATGACAGTGGAGAGGCGTTGGAGAAAGATGGAATGGTTAACCGTGTCAAAGGCTGCAGAAAGACAAGAAGGATGAGGAAGGATGGTTTACCTTTGTCATAATCACAAAGGATGTCATTTGTGACTTTGATGAGAGCCATTTTGGTTCTGTGGCAAGGGAACCCTGATTGGAGGGATTCAAACATGGAGTTGCAGGAAAGATGGACACAGATTTGGGAAGTGACATGTTCAAGGACTTGGGAAAGAGAGATTGAAAATGGGGTGGTAGTTTTCATGGACCGAGGGGTCAAGGATTGTTTTTTTTTTGAAGGAGAGGGTGATAATGGCAGATTTGAGGGAGGGGGACAATTCCGAGGAGAAACTGTTAACAAGGTCAGCTAACTGTGGGTCCTCTATATGGAATCCATTCCGTATATCACAGTTCTTGCAAGCATTTCGGTCATCAAGGCTGAGTGGAGATTGCTGAAGGGCTTTGGCGACAGTCCAAAATGGCCTTCTTGGCCTCGATCAGCATGTGCTTGCTGGTGTATTTTCTGGAGACTGCATAGCCACGACGTAGGTGTGGTGGTGCAATGTTTGCAAGCACGGGCAGCCAAGATGTTGATGTCGATAAAAGCGTACCCGGTGATAATTCTCATAGTAGAATTCGGCTGGACATCAACGGATCTGACATGCCAGGAAAGGCTGATCTATAAATTAGCTCCATTTTCCCACCTTTGATCCATGTGCCTCGATACCCTTGCCTAACAAAAATCTATTGACCCGAATTTTGAAAATTTCAATTGACCCAGCATCCACAGCGAGTTCCAGGTATTCACTACCGTGTGTGTGAAAATTGCTTCCTGATTTCACTCCCAGCAGGCCTAGCTCTAATTTTAGGATTATGCTCCCTTGTTTTGGATTCCCCACCTAAGGAAGTAATTTCTCTAACTACTCTATAAAATCCTATTATCATTTTAAACACTTAGTAGATTACCCCTCAACTTTCTGCACTCAAGGGAATACAATACCATGCAACCTGTCCTGGGGAATACCACTTGTCACATCCTGCCAATCAGAGAACACTGCCTTTATCCCTACTCTCTGTTTCCTACCTCCCAACCAATTCAAAATAACCCAAAACCAAATAAAATTTGTTACCAAGTATTAAGTTTGCTTAAAAATGAAACAGCAGAATCTTCAATCAATATCCCTTGTATTGCAAATATTTCATCCAAGTTTATATACACAAGGTCAAAACACAGTGATTGTGCATTATAAAGTTTGAAATGTGAACTACTTGACAAGTGCTAAAATCGTTCAAAGCTTCATGAAATTCAGCTGATTTAATCTTTACAAAGCAGCTTGATGCTATTGGGCTCTCTTATTATGAAACTAAAAGTGACAAGATAGTGATTAAGGGAAGTCTACCAAAATTGCGGGGAGCTGTGTCAGGGAGAGCCACAGATTCACCAGACTCATCACAATTCGTGTTAATAATTTCAAGACCAATATGGTATATCATTTACAAAGACTTTTGCTAAATCTAAAATGATCAAATTCAGCTTGTGCGGGACTAACAAACCAACTGACCCTCAGAGAATCCAGTTAAGACGTATTATCAGCTGCTAAATGGCATTCATTTGAAACTGTTCATTGTTATTTTGGCAGAGATATTATTGAATTTATTTTAAACGTTCATACGCTAGTACCCCATGGTATAATTTCATGGTCGAGTTTCAATATTTACTTCTTTGCAATTCGGGCATACTCTTGTTAAAACAATGATGCTTAATGCTTGTTATGCAATTCTTCCTTATAACTGGAGCAAAAGGCAAAAGATCTTTCCCTCCTATCTTTGCAAATAAACTTTAAACCTCTTTTTAGTACCATCTATTTTTAAGCTACTGATGATTCCCAAAGTGCATATGAATTTCAGAAAAGCAGTTTTGCATTCATTTAAAATGTGGTGCATTATAAAAACAGATTACAAATAACAAAATAGATTCCAGTATTACAACCCATTCAGTAAGTTTTGAATAGAGGGAGGAGGGGGAAACTAGTTATGGCTAAACATGACTAGTAAATGTCACTGTATATGTTTTTGTACTAAAGATATATGTATTTTATAATCCATGACAGTTCATGTAGATCTCTGAAGCATCTAATCTAATTAAGAAGCTGAGAAATATTCAGTGAAAAGAATTCACATTTTGTATGGGAAGGTCTGTAGATAGAATGTTTTATATAACTTACAAATATTGTAACATTTCATAATTGACAAGTACCAGTTTTCCAATGAAAATACATGACTGACACACACACACAGGACTGTCAATCACAATAAAAGCAACTTTGATGTGTGATAACAACACAAAATCTCATTTTTTTTTTAAGATCAGACCACAAATATCATTTGAAAACCTAATGGCATGGTAATGAAAATATATACAAATACCATCTGGAATCATAGCAGGTTTAATTCTGCAGAACACACAATGCATAACATTATCAGTTCAATACAAATTAAAGTAACATACATCAATACATTTTGTGGCCGTAAGGCAGACATCAGAAAAGTCATTTTAGGCTCAATAAAACTTGAGGAACTTTGATAGTTCTGGGTTACCACAGATTCTAAGCATACTTACAAACCCAACAATGAAACTGCATTTATACTCAGCGTATCCCAATCATTTTTTTTCCTGTGCAGTCACTGTGGTTATGTAGAAAAATACAGCAACCAACTTCCACACAGGAAGATCCCGTGGAATCTTTTTATTCATTTGCTGCTGGACATGAATATCAATTCCAAGTATATCTTCAGCATTTCAACAGCTTCATTATCATTGAATAACAAAACTTGAACGTAGTAAAATCTCCTGAAACTCTTCACAGTAATGAAAACATATTCCAAGCAATAATGGATACATTAGGGGTGGTGACCAAAAGCAGTGCCATTCTGTTAGGATGTATGGATTATTTTGAAGGTCAGGTAGAGAGAGGAAGGCTTCTGGAGAGAATCTGAAGAGTGCAAAGCCGAGAAAATTAAAGGCTCTATCAGTTGAAGTGTAGCAAAGGAGGCCACAATCAGAACATTGAGGGCACACGTATGACAAGTAGAGCAGAAGGAGGCTGCAATGGCAGGGGCAGACAAAGGCATGGAAGCATCCCTAAATAATAGTGATGATCTTGAACTTAATGCATTGAGGATGGAAAGCCAATGAAAGTTGGGAAGGATAAGAACATGAACAACAGATGAGCCAGACAGTGCATGATAGGGTGAGATTGGTTGGCGGGGGTGGGGGGCAGATGTGTGGCAAGTAGGATAGAGCTCAGGCGGCCAACAAGGAGAGTGTTGAAGAATTTGAGCCTGCAGGTAACAAAGATATGAGTGAGTGTTATGGTGGCAATGAAGTGAGGTAAGGGAGAAGCAGGTGGTAGGGAGTAGCAGAGATGTAAATGGATAGTTTTGGCATGGTAAACAGGGCACCAAGGTTCGACAGCTTCTGACTGAGGCAGAGTGAACAGCTGAGTAGAATTGAATCGAGGTTTTGATGGAGATTTTGATGGGATCTGAGCAGGTTGTCTTTAGTTTTGCCCTTGGGAGAAGTTTATGATCTGACATCAGTCAAGCAATTGGGGTGTGCACTGTGATTGTGGATTTCAAACGAATCATATGCTTGCAGATGTGTTGCCGAAGGCAGTATATGGAGGAGGTGCTTAATTCTCTTTCCTCCCCATTATTTTGATAACCTCAATTAATCATTTCACAAGTAGTGGCAACCACACAATGATGATTATGTTACTGGACTAATGATCCAGAGACATGCATTCAAGTCCCACTACGGCAGATGAAAAATTTAAATTCAGTTAAATAAATCTGGAATAAAAAGCTAGTATCAATAACGATGCCCATGAAACTACCAGGTTGTTGTAAAAACCCAACTGGTTCACTGATGTCCTTTAGGGAAGGAAACTTGCCGCCCTTACCCAGTCTGGCCTCTATGTGACTCCAGACCCACAGCAATGTGGTTGCCTCTTAACTATTCTCAGAAGGGCTAGCAAGCAACTCAGTTTTATCAAACTGCTACAACAAAGTTGATTAAGAATAGCGGACGGACAACCCAGCATCGGACTCAGACAACAAATTCAAACCCAGGCCGGTCGACGCTGCAAAGTCCTCCTCACGAACATCTGGGACTTGTGGCAAAATTGGGAGAGCTGTACCTTAAGATTAGTCCAGCCTGACATGGCCATACTCTCAGAATCATACCTTTCGGCCAATGTCCCAGATTCCCCACCATCACCGTCCCTCTATATGTCCTGTCTCACTGAAAGTGGTAGTACGGTGGTATTCACTCTTGGTGGAGGCCAGAAAGTCCTCAACATTGAAGTCTCATGGCATCAGGTCAAACATGAGGAAGGAAACCTCCTTCTGATTACCACCTACTGCCCTCCCCATGATGAGGAATCAGTACTCTTCCATGGCGAACAACACTCGGAAGAAGCAGAGGACAGTAAGGGGACAGAATGTACACTGGGCGGGGGACTTCAACATCCATCACCAAGAGCCGATCGGTAGCACCACTGCTGACCGAGCCCTGAAGAACATAGCTGCCAGACTGGGCCTGCAGCAGGTGAGTGAGAACCAACATGAGGGAAACACCTATTTGACCTCATACTCACCAATCTACCTGTCGCAGATGCATCTGTCCATGACAGTACTGGTAGGAGTGCCCACCGCACAGTCCTTGGGGAGATAAAGTCCCGCCTTTACACAACCACTGTACTAAATGGGATATTCAGAACAGATCTAGCAACTCAAAACTGGGCACCCATGAGACGGTGTGGGCCATCTGCAGCACCAAAATTGTATTCGACCACAATCTGTAACCTCACTCTACCCTACCATTACTATCATGCCAAATGAAGAATGTAGAAAAGCATGCTAGGAGCAGCACCAGGCACACCTTAAAAAGCTTCAACTCAAGCCTACATGCATGCTAAACAGCATAAGCATGCTATAGGCAGAGCTAAGTGATCCCATAACAGATCAAAGCTCTGCAGTCCTGCCATACTCAGTCATGAATGGTAGTGGACAATTAAACAACTAACGGGAGGAGGCTGCTCCAAGAACATCCCCATCCTCAACGATGGCGGAGCCCACTATGTTGATTCAAATCACAAGGCTAAAGCATTCACAACCATCTTCAGCCAGAAGTGCCAAGTGGACGATCTGTCTCAGCCTCCTCCTGAGGTCCCCACCATCACAGATGCCAGTTTTCAGCCAAGTCGATTCACTCCACGTGATATCCAGAAAGGCTGGGCGCACTGGACATGGCAAAGGTTATGGGCCCCAACAACATTCCTGCTGTCGTGCTGAAGACTTGTGATCCAGAAATAGCCCCGCCTCTAGCCAAGCTGTTCCAGTATAGCTACTGGCATCTACCCAGCAAAGTGGAAAATTACCCAAGTATGTCCTGTCCACAAAAGCGAGGACAAATCCAATCCGACCAATTACCACCCCATCAGCTTACTCTCAATCATCAGCAAATGATGGAAGGTGCCATTGACGGTGCTCAAGCGACAGTTACTCCCCAATAACCTACTCAGCGATGCCCAGTTTGGGTTCAGCCAGCATCACTTGGCTCCAGACTTCATTGCAGCATTGGTCCAAAGATAGACAAAAGAGCTGAATGCCAGAGGTAAGGAGAGAGTGACAAGCCTGAAAATCAAGCCTTGACTGAGTGTGTCACCAATGAAGCTTAGTAAACTTGAAGTCAATGGGAATCAGGGGGAAAACTCTTCATTGGACGGAGTCATGACTAGCACAAAGGAAGATTATTGTGGATGTTGAAGGCCAATCATCTCAGCCCCAGGACATCGCTGCAGAAGTTCCTCAGGGCTATGTCCTAGGCCCAACCATCTTCAGCTGCTTCATCAATTACCTTCCCTCCATCAGATAAAGTCAGAAGTAGAGATGTTCGCTGATACTTGAACAATGTTCAGTTCCATTTGCAAATCCTCAGGTAATAATCAGCCGTGCCACACAAGTGCCAAGCAATGCCCATCTCGAACAAAAGAGTCTAACCACGTTCCCGACAATCTCCCACCATCAATATCCTGCGGGTCACCATTGACCAAAAACTCAACGGACCAGCCCATAAATATTATGGCTAACGGAGGTCAGAGGTTGGTTATTTTACAGCGAGTCAGCTCCTGACTCCTCAAAGCCTTTCCACCTACAAGGCACAAGTCAGATATGTGATGGAATACTCTCCACTTGCCTGGACAAGTGCAGCTTCAACAACGCTCAAGAAGCTCGACACCATCCTGGACAAAGCAGCCAAACTTGTTTGGCACCCCATTCACCACCTCAAACATTCACTCCCTCCCCCAGCAGTGCAATGTGACAACAGCGTGTACCATCTACAAGATGCACTACAGCAACTCGCCAAGGCTTCTTCAACAGCACCTCCAAAACCCACGATCTCTACCACCTAGAAGGACAAAGGTAGCAGGCGCATGGGAACACCATCACCTCCAAGTCTCTGACGATCCTGACTTGTTGCTGGGTCAAAATCCTAGCACTCCCTACAGCACTGTGGGAGTACCTTCACCACAAGGACTGCAGCATTTCAAGGCAGCAGCTCACCACAACCTTCTCAAGGGCAATTAGGGATGGCCAATAAATGCTGGCCTTTCCAGCAACACCCACATCCCATGAATTAATAAAATAAAATAATAAAAATCTAATAAGCATTGCCAAAACAGTAATTTTGGGCATACCTCCTCTTCCACCTGAATCTGGAATATGGTTCGGGTGTAAAGAATTCCAAGCTGACAGATTAATTTTACTTTAATAATTTATGCTCATTTCCACTTGTTACACTTCTACTATTACGTATTTAAAAAAACAAGTTTCTTTTATTTTTCAATCAGGTCTCTTTGTGGCTTCCAAATTGATATTTGAGGCAATCAAGTGACTTACATATTTTATTAATTGAAAAACGATTTAATTTTCAGGTCAAACTACAAATGGAAACAGTCTAAATGTAGCAGATACTAGTCCTAACACACACCATAGACTTTCCCCCTGCATCCACCCTTCCCTGGAATTCACTATATCAGAACCAAACCAAAATTATTCTATCCCAGCCCAGATGAGCCCAATCTGGATTGCATGTTCCAATGACCCTAGAGGTTTGGTTGGGTCCTGAACCAATAGGCAGGGGCCATTCTCGTTCTGCCATGGGAAGATCTCATTAACTCAGTCATGTAATCCCCAAGAGACTTCCTTGTTCCCTCCCAATTTGATGGTAGATACTCACCTTCCAAGCACGATACAATACAGGTCTGCAATTTTAAGGACCGTCTACCCAGTGTAAGTAGGCTGGTAATTTTATTTTGATCACCATACCAGGATTATAAGCCATTGTCACTAACAATGCGGACAATCATTTTGCATGAGCACTGTGGGGCATTAACTGATAACAGTAATCCCAAACATATGGCTACCCATCTGCCTTGGCTATAATATTCACCACCATTCACCTCAACTTCTCAAAAGAGGATATTTTAGGAAAGTGCTACAGTGCGTGAAGGAATGCACCCTCTTGGGCATCATAACACCCGTGAGTAGCCCAGATTAGTCATTCATTGTGGAGTATTGTAGAATCTTACATAATTAACCTCATATGTACACTAGTAGATAGTACGTATGCATTTGTTCAAATTGTACACCCAATTAGTGTGTGATTACAATTTCAAAATCCTTTTCAGAAGGTCATGGATTGCACCAGCTACTGGCTGGGATGAGGTGCCCATTAAAAATTGGAGTGAATATTGGCAGGGAATGAGAACTTCCTTTTTTCGATGACGTGCATGCACGGGACACCTCTGGTCCGATGACATCACTTGCCGCTCACGTGCACTGCGCTGAGTCATCAGAGATAGTCAAATGTAGCCAGAGAGGTCAATGCAGGTATGGGGAGAGCAGAGGACGGAGAGAACAGGAGCATGGAGGGAGGAGGAAAGAGAACACAGCAGGGGGAGTGAACAGAGCAGCAAGAGCAGGAGTAAGGAGAGCACCAGATCACTTTACCTCATGATAATTTCTGACACCACTTGGAAAACACTTTGGGTGTAAGGAGAGGACATGATCAATTTCAGTTATGGCGTCTTCCACAGTATTTGCAGCATACACTGCCATGTGAAGAATGGATAGTATACAGAGGTTTTGAGGACTGTTGGCACCAGAGAGACCACACCCACCATGAAATATTACCTTCAGGACAAGAGGGTAGAAAAATAAATTTCACATTATTAAAAAGAAAAAATATTGTGGGTTGAAAAGCACGAAAGAGGTTTTGAAATATGAGGAAATACAAGTAGACGGTCAACTTGAATATTTGCAAAAGTTGGTTTGGTGAGGACCAAGCACAGCAATTGTACATAAAGTTGGCGGCGGCGGGGTAGGGTAGAAGAGAGAAAAGAAGCAATCTGATCTCGATAGGCTTGGACTATAGAAAATAAAGGACTCGAGTGATTACACTCGACAGCACACGCAGTGTAATAATATACAGGCTCAAGATAAGATCACAGGCTGCAGAATAGAGTTATTATTAGTATGATGAGGAAAGTAAAACAATCTTTCTACCTATAACAGGTAGAATACTACCAGTTATTTGTGTTGAATTGCTCCCTTTTTTCCTCTTAGTTATTGTAATCAACAATCAGACGAACAGTTATTTCAAAACAATTTTAATAGAAATCTTTTTCTATTGCAACATGGAGGCTACAGATATAATCTTCGATGTGCAAAGTGTTTCCAATTTACTTATATAGCAAATAAATAATATTGCTTGATTTAAGAGAACTAATTTTAACCATGGGGAGCATCAAAAGGGAGTTAGATGAAGTCCTTACTACTCGGGGATCAAGGGGTATGGCGAGAAAGCAGGAAACTCATTGAATGGCGGTGCAGGCTAGAAGGGCTGAATGGCCTGCTCCTGCACCTATTTTCTATGTTTCTATCAAAGCTGAACCAGATTGTGTCCGTGCCAACATCATACCTCACACACATTTTAGAAGGGTGACAGGACAGCAGTAAGGAGTAGGAAACAGCCTGGTAATATTTCTCACTAGTCACAAGGCCAACTCGTTCCCATGGCCCTACCAAGATAAGAAAAAATCAAATTTGGGACCATCCTGATCTAAATGGCTCAATATCACACCAGGATTTGTGTCCATTAAGTCACCAGAGAACCAATCTATAAAAACATAAAATAGACTGCAATGCTGTCACATTTCCAGTTGATTTTAAAAAAAAGCAGCTTTCTTCCTGCCCAAGATTCCTCCGGTCTGCAGACTAGAGGATCTTGGAAATTGCTGGTGCACGATTCCCAGCAGTTCAGTGTTGTGTTAGAGCAGATGCTGAAATCTGAGACACAGACAGATAGTGTGAAATTGATAAACATTCAAGGACAGAGCAAGTGAATTAAGGTCAGTGAAAGAGTCCAATAATTCAAAAAGAGATATCTAACAGCACAAAATAAGAACAATTCGGTTATCCGTAATCAGCAAGAAGCTTAATATAGGTTGGTGGGGGGGGGGGGGGGGGGGAGGGCAAATACAAATATAGGCAACTCCAACAGTTCAATTATTATAACAAAGTAAATTATGCAGATTAGGCTTAACTTTCTACTGAGCTTTTGACAGCCCAAATATTCTACCCATAACATAATAATAACCCATCTATCTAGAAACATCCTTTTCCAAATTCATTCCCAAAGTCTTGAGGTAATATATCCATTTTCAGACACATTAAATAAAAGTCCTGTCTGCCCTCTTAGTTGAGCATAAAAGATCCCATGACATTGTTTGAAGAGCAGGGCAGTTCTCCAGTGTCCAGGTCAACATTTAGCCCTCAACCAACACCACTAAAATGTTTTAAGAGCATTTTTTTCTCATTGCTGTTTGTGGGATCTTGCTGGGAGCAAATTGGATGCCATGTTTCCTGCATTATAACAGTGACTGTACTTCAAAAGCATTTCATTGGCAGTGCAGCGCTTTGGGATTTCCTGGCATTGTAAAGGCACACACCAGAAATTCTGCAGCACTTCTACTTAGTCTGGGATTTTAAGTCGTAAGAAAGTCACTTTTGTAGAGAGCAATAAATACAATGGTAAATTTTTGTTACCACATCCCTATTATGTTTTCATAACATACGACGACAAATCTTATATATCCTCCTTCGCGCAAAAATATATACGGAGTGAAGACAAAATGCAATACTGAAGAGCAAGCAAGGGGAAATCATGCTTGACAAATCTTCTGGAATTTTTTGAGGATGTAACTAGTAGAGTGGACAGAGGAGAACCAGTGGATGTGGTGTATTTGGACTTTCAAAAGGGTTTTGACAAGGTCCCACACAAGAGATTGGTGTGCAAAATCAAAGCACATGGTATTGGAGGTAATGTACTGACATGGATAGAGAACTGGTTGGCATACAGGAAGCAGAGAATCGGGATTAACGGTTCCTTTTCAGAATGGCAGGCAGTGACTAGTGGAGTGATGCAGGGCTCAGTGCTGGGACCCCAGCTCTTTACAATTGAGTATAATATCTCCAAGTTTGCAGATGACATTAAACTGAGTGGCGGTGAGAGCTATGAGGAGGACGCTAAGAGGCTGCAGGGTGATTTGGACAGGTTAGGTGAGTGGGTAAATACATGGCAGATGCAGTATAATGTGGATAAATGTGAGGTTATCCACTTTGGGGGCAAAAACATGAAGGCAGAATATTATCTGAATGGCGGCAGATTAGGAAAAGGGAAGGTGCAGCGAGACCTGGGTGTCATGGTTCATCAGTCATTGAAGGTTGGCATGCAGGTACAGCAGACGGTGAAGAAGGCAAATGGTATGTTGGCCTTCATAGCAAGGGGATTTGAGTATAGGAGCAGGGAAGTCTTACTACAGTTGTAGAAGGCCTTGGTGAGGCCCCACCTTGAATAGTGTGTTCAATTTTGGTCTCCTAATCTGAGGAAGGACGTTCTTGCTATTGAGGGAGTGCAGCGAAGGTTCACCAGACTGATTCCAGGGATGGCTGGACTGACATATGGAGGAGAGACTGGATCAACTGGGCCTTTATACACTGAAGTTTAGAAGGATGAGAGGGGATCTCATAGAAACATAAAAGATTCTGACGGGACTAGACAGGTTAGATGCGAGAAGAATGTTTCCGATGTTGGGGAAGTCCAGAACCAGGGGACACAGTCTTAGGATAAGGGATAGGCCATTTAGGACTGAGATGAGGAGAAACTTCTTCACTCAGTGAGTTGTTAACTTTTGGAATTCCCTGCCGCAGAGAGCTGTTGATGCTAGTTCATTGGATATATTCAAAAAGGAGTTAGATATGGCCCTTGCAGCTAAAGGGATCAAGGGGTAGGGAGAGAAAGCAGGAAAGGGGTACTGAAGGAATGATCAGCCATGATCTTATTGAATGGTGGTGCAGGCTCGAAGGGCCGGATGGCCTACTCCTGCACCTATTTTCTATGTTTCTAAGCTCCAGTATAAATGCTGAGATATGCAATAATTGCCCATCCATAGCGGTCAACAGCAGCTTAAGCAGTTTAGGAACTGCAGTCAGTACAATAATAACCATCACTGACAAAAGTAAATCACACTTTCTTTAATAAATCATCCTGCAACTGGCAAGAATCCTATTTAGGAACAAAAAGTGCAGAACAATTAAAAAATTGCAATAATTGATGCTCATTCTGGACTTTCAACTTCCTTTCATTATGTAGATCAGACTAGTTTAGCTAAAAACATGGTGGAAGTAGGTCAAGGGTTTATTCATTAATCTCATTGCAGAAAATTACAAAGATAATTAAATATGGTGGTTTTATAATGTTAATAGATGTAATGTTATTATTGTGTTGCTTAAAATTCTGATTTACTAATAATCCTGCAAACACATTCAAATCTTTTTCTGAAATCAGATTTTATTGTATTTTCAAACTTGTAAACAATTTATCTGAAGCCTTGAGGAAAAAACTATATTCTGGCAAAAAAAGCTTTACCATAGAACTAAATTTGGTCTTCAATTAAATCATTTCATCAGTAGCACAGATTAAGAGGCGATCCAGGTTGATGAGACGGCAACAGGAAGGCACAAATTTAAATTCAGAAAAATAAATTTTTAAAAAGGTAGTTTAGAAAATAATTCTTTGCATAGAAGGTCTATAAAGTGGAATTCTGTGTCACAAACCATTGCAGAAGCAGACCCCATAAATTCTTTAGTAAGGAAGTTAAACTAGTTGTTTGAAAAAAAATATTGAAGCTAAGGAGTACAAGCAAGGGAATGGGATTGGACTGAAGTGGAGAAAAACACCGGCATAGACTTAAGAATGCCAGTTTTTGTGCTGCACTATTCTTTGGTTCTACCGTGATTATATTTAGTCTGTTGAGAATATTAATTTTTGCAACTTTCAGAACCAAAACAATAAATTTTCCAAAAACAATATCTATTTCGCAGCCTAGTTTTCTCACTGTAGAGAAAGCAGTAGCAGAGCTGCATAATCTCCCAGCACCAACAACCGATGACAGCAGGAGGAGCAGTACGGATTAGTAAGCAGATTTCTACTTCTTGAGAAATCAGAATTTCCACAGCGGGGCATGACAGCATGAAGTAATAATAAAATATATAAAAATCTGTGATAATAAGTCTACTCTAATCGTTTAATTATGCACGAATAGCATGGATGATATTGCAACGGGAAATTAGAATACATACAAAACATGCTTGTTCTTATGGTGTCTCAGTGGGAAAATTAAAACTGTTTGCTTGTTTGAAATAGAATTGGTCAGAACTTATTACAAAAGATGGAAATACAATTCCAGTGGTTCAGGTAAAATTAGTTTTGTAAAATCATCCAAACCACAAGTTTGCAAAGCCGTAATAGAATCATACACAAGGTTATTAGAAAAGCCACCAAAAAAGTATTTAGGGTTGTGTAATATTACCAACTATTATAACAATCAGAATTTTTTGTTGTTGATGAGAAGCCACAAGCCAGGCATAAACTAAGCAACCATAAAGAAAGTGATAAAGGAGGGTGGTGGTGGGTAAGAATAACCAAAAGCTGCAAAGCACAAACAGAAATACTCACCAATAAGGGAGGCAAGAAGGAAGATAAAGGAGGGTATGTGGGTAGGAATGAAAACCACAAGATATATGCATTTATTATTGAAAGAATGATAAACTCCTCCAATTGCTCAGCCAGTTACGGCAAACGAGTAGCTGAGCCAGAAGCAACATCTGGCGGTTGCTCTTCCTGTTACCACTGTCTATCCTCCCAAGAATTGGAAGTGGGAGGGGAACTTTCAAGAATTAAAGTAAAATCAGACCGAATGTAATTAAAATCAGAAAAATAAGGTTTTGAAAACAAATTCCTCCAACAACCTACTAATCGTAGCCAGTGAATCACCTGCAGCGGCTTCTCTTCCCGCCCCCCGCATAGTTACCTCTGGTGTCCCCCAAGGATCGATGCTTGGCCCCCTTCTATTTCTCAGCAACATGTTGTCTCTTGGTGACATCATTCGAAAACACAGCATCACTTTCCACTGATGACACTCAGCTCTACCTCACTACCACTTCTCTCGACCCCTCCATAGTCTCTAAATTGTCAAGACTGCTTGTCTGGCATCCAGTTCTGGATGAGCAGAAATTTGCGCCAATTGAATATTGGGAAGACCGAAGCCATTGTTTTTGGTCCCTGCCACAAACTCCATTCCCTAGCTACTGACTCCATCCCTCACCCCAACTTCTGTCTGAGAACTGAACTAGATGGTTAGCAATCTTGGTGTCATATTTGACCCTGAAATGAGCTTTCAACCACATATCCACAGCCTAACTAAGACCGCTTACTTCACCTCCACAACATCGCCCGTCTCCGCCTTTGCCTCAGCTCATCCGCTGCTGAAGTCCTCATCCATGCCTTTTTTATCTCTAGACTTGACTATTCCAATGCACTCCTGGCTGGCCTCCCACATTCTACCTTACGTAAACTAGAGGTGATTCAAAACTCAGCTGCCCATATCCTAACTCACACCAAGTCTCGCTCACTCATCACCCTCGTGTCCGCTGACCTACATTGGCTTACGGTGAAAGCCTCGATTTCAAAATCTTCATCCTTATTTTCAAATCCCTCCATGGTCTCGCCCCTGCCCATCTTTGTAATCTCCTTCAGCCTCACAACCCACCAAGATGTCTATGCTCCTCTAATTCTGCCCTCTTGATTATAATCGCTCAACCATTGGTGGCCATGCCTTCTGTTGCCTAGGCCCTAAGCTCTGGAACTCCCTGTCTAAACCTCTCTGCCTCTTTCCTCCTTCAATATGCTCCTTAAAACATACGTCCTTGACCAAGCCTGTGCTAATTTCTACTAATACAGCTCGGAGTCAAATTTTTTCTCATAATACTCCTGTGAAACACGTCGAGATGTTTCACTGCGTTAAAGGTGCTATATAAATACAAGTTGTTGTTATTGACAGAAAATCATCACATATCTCTGCTACATCAACATAAACTCCTACCTGGTACAAGTGATCGATTTATTGAGTTTGTCTAAGTAGAAAACCAAAAATATTTTGAGAAGCAGATCAAAACTAAATCCTAAAGACAGAAGTCACTGAATCAGTGGCTTTATATTTTGCAGAATGTTGCAAATACATGCAAAAAACAAAAAATGTCTACAGATATAATTTAGATATTTATATCTATTGATACTTTCCATTAAACCCATCAGGTTTACTATATTAGTGGTACCAATGTGCTACTATAAAATTCACATGTCAAAAAGCGTTAATGTTGTGTCTATATACTGCTCTTAATTTATTACCTCAAACTGGTCCCAACACTATCGCCTTTGCTGACAAAGCTGTAAGGGTCATTATTTTAATTTATTTGAATACTGCATAAAATGCTCGCTACAGATATAACTTGATTTCGAAAGGGCCAAATCTACACCTGTATTGAAAGATATTTTTCAAAGCACAAGTGAATATAGTGCAGAAATGCCATTTTCCCACAACACATTTACTGAAATCTTGTACTGTGCTATCTAAACTACGATTCAAGAAGCCGAGCAACTATTTCTATTTGCACTTGTATTTCTCAATCTGCTGGTTTATCCAGGTTTGGGAAGACACGTTTTCAGTGCTGCGCCCTTATTGGTGGATAAATGGCAGTATAACTCAGGATTCAGATTGTGATTGGCCTCCCAACTTTCTGCAGCGAAGGAAAACAATGAATTTGCATATAGAGTGGGATTAGAGCAGTTACTGATCATTGAAAGAGTAATGGTACTAAAAGTTACTCAAACCCAAGGTAGAATAATCAGTGGGCAAATCAGTTTGCATGTGAGGACCTGAAGGGAAAGTAGGGAAGATATAGCCAAACATTCCAAAATTATGTAGGAAGAAAAATTAAGGCAGAGCACTGGAGAGTGGCAAATATGGACACACTATTCTTGTCAGATGGCGAAGAAACCAGGAAACTATATTCCAGTTAGTCTTGTATCAATTTGTGGTAAAATAGCGTCCATATTACGAGATAAAATTACTAAGTACTTGAAATACTCTCTTTTAGCACTTGAAATAAAACTAGTTTATTAAGGCCAGTCAGAATGGATTTTCAAAAGTCTGCTTGTGTTTGACCAGCTTTATTAAAGTTTTTAACAGTAATGTCAAGACATACTTATATACATTTTCAAGAAACATCAGCGCAAACCTAATGGGCCAAATGGCCTTTTTCCATGCTGTAACATTCAGTTGACATCAAAAAAGTGAGTCAATTTTGAATTCTGTATCTCAAACTGCCAATATGCAGTTACATGCAAATTAATGGAAACATTCGCTTAAACTTTAAATGTAGCCTAAAAGGCTCATGGTTGCATTTACATGACCGCAAACTTGTTTGGATCCATTGTCCTTGTGAAAAAAGGCTAAAGTGTAGCCACACAAATAACCTACATTCACCACGGTGGCTTACTAAAATCCCAGTGACAGCAATGCTTTCTGCAGATCAGACTGAATATCACATCTAAAAGAGAGTATCCTTATGTATAACATGCAGATTTTTCAGAGTTATTCAAATTTTATCCACAAAAAAGGCAGAGAAATTGATAGGGTTAGAATATAAAGCAATGGAATAGCCTAAACCTACTCAAAGACAACTTAGTATTTACATTTTTGCTTTACAGATCCAAAAGTCTGAAACCGACATTGAATAATAATGAGTTGAAAGTACAAGATTTACAGAACACATGACATGTGGAATATTCTTCTGAAATATGTACTAAGGTCTTCAACAACAGTGCCTTTAACTTAATAAAACTCCCAAGACACTTGACAAGAGTGTAACCAGACAAAAACTAATACCAAGCCCAAGGAAGAGATATTAAGACAGGTGACTAAAAAGCTTGGTAAAAGAGGTAGGTTTAATGAGTCTTAAATGAGGAGGAAGAGTTGGAGACACAGGGAGGGAATTTCAGAGCTTAGGGCCTAGGCAGCTGAAGGCATGGCCCCCAATGGTGTGGAGGATGCTCAAGGGGCCAGAGTTTGCAGAATGCAGAGTTTTCGGAGGGTTGTAGGGCTTGAGGAAGTTAGAGATAGGGAGGGGCGAGGTCGTAGAGGAAGTGGAATAGATGAATGACAATTTTTAAAAATTGAGGCACTGTTATAGAGTGGTAGAACATGGGTCTAAATCCATGAGTCCTCTCGTGGCCACAGTTAAACAGATAGAGGAGGCTGTCAGTTTTTAAGAACAATTTCTTGTTTCTTGGGGGTGGTGGGTAAAATAAATCACTTTACCAAGCTCCTTTTCACTAAATTTCATGATGAAGACGCATGAACCCTACTTTATTCAAATCATCTTATTCCAGCCAGCACTACTGACAGCATGAAACAGACTGCTTCCACCTAAATCGACAGAGGGTACATCATATTTTACAGGCTGACATTTCTTCACTGCACAGTAAAATACATTTCTAAGGGCCATTTTAAAGTTTTTTCTGAGATAGTCATTTGAGGAATAATAGTACGAGAGAGATTAAAGAAACCAGGCAAATGTGCAGCAAAAAACACAGTGCACTAAAGATATTTACTTAACAAATGGGATGTTTTATATTTTACAGATAATGTAGGAAAATGTTTCTTTTGCAGACGACACAGCGTAAAATTATCAGTTTTCCATGGCAAGACATGTTTACATGACTCAAAAGGCACAGCATACAAGAAATAAAACTTCATATCTATTGCCTATATCTGCACTGCTGGAGAAAAACTGCAAATAAAGGAAACTACTATTCTTTCTATAAATCAAGAAGTCTGTACAAAATACCAATAGCAAAACCTCTCAACCTCACATGCCATTTCTCCTGCGTGAAACTGCTTTACCCCTTCTGTGCAAACACTTAAACAATAAGTGAACGATCATTTTCTGAACTACGGCCGCTGGAGGATGCAACACGCAATGGTAAATCTGCAACTTGTGCAAATCTGCAACTTGTGCAAATTTAAGTAGTCCATTTTACTCGTAGTCACCAGACTGAAACGAAAATGACACCAGTCTCCATCTGAACCCTGGCACCTATTTTTAAAGAGCCTTAATATTTGAAACTTTGATACAAAATCAATTATCTTGATGCATTAACATTTTAGTTTCTCCCTAGGGATATTATGAAAGTTATCAATGTTTTACTTCAATATGTTTAATAGTCTATTCTTAACCACATATTGTAAAACTGCAGCTTACTTGTTTATGGCAGCATCAGGAAGTTATGAGCAGCAGTACGTGCACATTAAAATTCACACAGTGAATGATAGAAAATTCAAATAATTTTACTGCACATGTGCTAACATTGGGCTCAAGTTTCGGCCTGAGTTGCTCCTACTAGTTTAGAATGGAGCATCTTAGAAATTGCAATTCCCGTCATTTAGTTTGCTCCAGTTCTAGTGAGTTAGAATAGTTTCATTTTAGAACAGTTTTTTTTTCCCCCAAAAGGGAGTGTGTCCAGTCACTTACACCTGTTTTGCAAGTTTAGGCAGCGAAAACTTACTTCAAACTAACTTAGAATGGAGTAAGTGTAGATTTTTGTACGCTCAGAAAAACCTTGCCGACACTTTAGAAATTAGGCGCAGGGAAAGAGAGATTGGGGGGGGTGGGGGTGGAGTTACAAGCATTAAACACTTCACTTTTACAAATAAAGAGCCATCATCAATAATAAATAAATCAATAAATCAACCAATAAATCATTCACCATAATGTTTTGAAAATGATTACACCATCCCACCATAACTATTTTTTGACGTAGTAAATTTGCTAATTAACTGTTGACATGCCTAATCACGACTATCTCAGCCAATTCCTCCGAACCTATGTCTTGGATTACAAGATTACTGCTTCATGCATTGCTAAATCAGGCGTACTTCAGAACTGCCCCTCATTTACTATATTGATTGCTTTTACAGAATCCTAGGTAAACTAACAAATCTACACGCAACAGGTAGATGGAGATAAAAGCTGCATAAACTACTTTAAAACATCCAGTAACACAGGATCTTTATACCCTCAAGTAGTTTTTGTATAGTTTATCAAATTATTTGAAGCTGTTTACACAACAATACATTTTTATCTTTGTCACTGTAAACCCCCAAATGGCTGAGCCAGTGTGAGAAAGCTCATTGTAATTGCTTCTTCAGAAATGAATGCAAAAACACACAACTCCATGGGGTGGGGGAGAACAGACACATGTTTAGGAACAAGCCCAACCCTTTTAAAATAATCTCAACCCCAGAAAGCCAGCTTTCCCCCCTACCCTTCAATCATTTTCTCTCCAGAAACTTGTCTGAAACTAAATTATATTATTACTCTCTATTGCTCTCTCTCTCGAGCAACTTCTTCCACAACGTCATTACTCTGTGTGAATAAATGCTCACTGACTTCCCTCCTTGTGCCATGATACAATAATAAGGCATGGATTCGGGATGGTGCATGCTTGATGATTCAAATGGCCGTTTCTCATTCCAGACTTTATGTTCTTTATAGTACTCCCGGCTGAACGCGGCAGGCACTGTTCCCGCAGGTTGCGGCGGGGAGCCCATTCGGCCAGGGCTAGGGACGGTGTGCTTCGGGCCCTTCCCACACAGCCTGTACAGGTTCGGGGGCGAGGAGCTACTGCACATGCGTGCACACGGCAAAGGTCCCGGCACTGTTTTCAGCGCAGGGACCTGGCTCCACCCCCCTCCCCTTGTGCTGCGCTATGTCGAGGGCCTTCATCGTTCCAGCTGCGGGGAGAATAGCAAGGTAAATATTAGGCGCTGTTTTTGCTCCAAAAAGTCGGCGCAGCTCACGGAGGTGCGTCGTTCAAAGCGTGGGGGCAAACTTGGGCCCTTTATTTCCACCTATGTGTACCATTGCACCATGACAGACAACCTTCAGCAGCCCGAGACCAGATCAGCAACTCCTTTTCCAATCAGTACCGGGCTCAGTCAATACATGCCACTTTTATATTGCAGAATTCAGGACACTGCCAACAACATTGAAGTGACTTACTCAAACAGCTAGCAATTTGTAGTTTCTGACAATTGACCTTTCCCACCCGAATGAAAATACCCTTCTTCACGGGCATAGCCAAGGTAGAAAATAGAATCAATTCTGCACCAGTATTATATTGAAGCTGTATTGAGTTATATTACTGCATATTAGTCGGGTTGAATGCTGCATTTTGACAGACCATTTTCAGAGGATTTCACCAAAGTGTGTGTGCGGGTGTTAATTCTCCAATGTCTCAAAATGCTTCACGTACAATGAATTAATTTGAAGTAGTGACTCTTATGTAGGCAAATGCGGCAGCCATTTGGAACATAGGAAATAGGAGCAGGAGTAGGCCATTTGGCCCTTCGAGCCTGCTCCGTCATTCTATAAGATCGCAGCTGATCGGATCTTGGGCTGAGCTTCATTTCCCTGCCCACTCCCCATAATCCTTCACTCTCTTATCTTCCAAAAATCTGTCTATCCCCACCTTAAATATATTTAATGACCCAGCCTCCACAGCTCTCTGGGGCAGAGAATTCCACAGATTTACAACCCTCAAAGAAGAAATTCCTCCTCATCTTGGGCCCAAATTTCGCCAGGAGTTGCTCCATTTTTTTTGGAGTTGCTCCATTTTTCTGGAGTATCTTAAAAATCCCCATTTTGCACATTCAATTTACGCTAGTGTAAGTGAGTTAATTAGGATTTTTAAAATTTAGTTTAGTTTTGTTCAAAAAGGGGCATTACCAGCCACCTACGCCCGTTTTGGCCATTTAAGCTAATAGTTGCTCCAAACTAAACTTAGGCCAGTGTATGTGCAGAAAACCCTTGCGAAGAGTTAAGAAATCAGCGCAGGTAGGTACTTAATGACTTGACTAAAGAATGTGAATAGGATAAAACAGCTATACAAGACATATGACAAATTTCGCAAAGTTAATTTACTATACAACAGAAGCATTCATGGAAGCTTAAACTACAAAAATAGTAGAGACAAAACATATTTACATAATTTTTTTCAAAATATCCAAATAAAAAATAGAAGTACCTCATGCTCGTAATTCTTATGTTCTGATGTAGGAAAGTATTTTCATCAACAGGGTTAAGGAAAGTCTTGAGTAAGCTCATTAAAATTACTGGCTACACAGTTATCACCCCCACTGCCATCAAAACTCTCCTCCTCTTCCTCGCCCACCCCCCCCCCAATTAAAACTCTCCTCATTAAACAAAGCACAACCATCAATAATAAATAAAAAATAAAACTTAAGTCCTACTATGGCCCAGGAAATCAGCGGGCAGGCAGGCGCAGACGGCCACTCGACCGGGGATAGGTGCGGGACATCGGTCCCACGCTGCAGAGGAACTACTGCGCATGCGCGAAACCCCCAATGCGCATGCATTGAGCTGCCGGCACTCTTAAGCGCAGGGCCCTAATTGAATTGTCACGCCGCGCCAAGCCATGGGAGAGGCCACAGAGCAGCCAGAATCCGGGGACAACTTTTTGGCGCCGTTTTTATCTTAGTGCATGAGTGCGCCGAAAAAAACGGGTGGGCCAAATTTGGGCCCCTCTGTTCCAAATGGATAACCCCTTATTCTTAAACTATGCCCCCTAGTTCTAGATTCCCCCAGTAGAAATATCCTCTGTGTCAAGCCCCCTCAGTATCTTATATGTTTCAATAAAATCCCCTCTTATTCTTCTAAACTCCAATATGAGTATAGGCCCAACCTGCTCAAGTTTTCTTCATACACCAACCCCCTCATCTCAGGAATCAACCTTCTCTGAACTGCCTCCAATGCAATTATATCCCTCCTTAAATAACAGACCAAAACTGTACATAGTACTCTAGGTGTGGTCTTACCAATACCCTGTACAGTTGCAGCAGTATTTCCCTGCTTTTTTACTTCATACCCCTTGCAATAAAGACCAACATTCCGTTTGCCTTCCTGATTACTTGCTGTGCCTGCTTACTAACTTTTTGTGTTTCATGCACAAGGACCCCAGGTTCCTCTGTACTGCAGCATTTTGTAATCTCTCTCCATTTAAATAATTTGCTTTTTTATTTTTCCTGCCAAAGTGAATAACCTCACACTTTCCCACATTATACTCCATCTTTGATACAAAGAAAGAATACAAAAAGAACTAGATGAAAGAGCATTTCATTGGTGGTAGTGGCTATGGAAGGAATGCCACCAACAAGACCAATTGCTATTTCTATTAGTAACATGGGATCTATAACTTTAATTTGAACCATCAAAAACAGGCGATATTTATTGTCACATCCAGAAGGCGGTTGATACTCTTTGTGGAACCCGTTTGCGCAAATGAAAGCGATGGAATTGGAGGCAACCTATGAGGAGAAACTACTACACTCAAAGAGTTGTTAACCTGTGGAATTCCCTGCCGCAGAGAGTTGTTGATGCCAGTTCACTGGATGTATTCAAGATGGAGTTAGATATGGCTCTTACGGTTAAGGGGATCAAGAGGTATGGAGAGAAAGCGGGAAAGTGGTACTGAAGGAATGATCAGCCATGATCTTAGTGAATGGCAGTGCAGGCTTGAAGGGCCGAATGGCCTACTCCTGCACCTATTTTCCGATGTTTCTATTAATATGGGTAGGGAATTCGTTAGGAGATAGAAGATCATAAATTCGTGTATTAGCGATTTCGCCCATTTTGGGCAATAATCGTTTTTTTTTTAAGCGCAGGGTTGCGTTGTCGCTGGAGGTCGCAAAATTCGCCAAATGGTGACTAGCGATAGCGTTAAATCCGGCCTTGCACGATGGAATGTGTGTGCCGGAGCCAAAATTTGCAGGGGGAAAACAGCCCATGCGCAAATTCCCCCCCGCCCCCCCGATTTTTTTCCCTCTAATTTTTTTCTTCTTCCCGCAATTCTGGTCAGCTGTCAGGGTGCACCCGCGCATTTCCAGTACATCCAGAGATAAAGCAGGTATTTTTCACAGACCAAGCAGCTACGATAGAAGGGGACTCCAGCAGGCAGAGAGCCAAAAGTTTAGCTATGAAGTAAACGCGGCCATGATTGCAGCTGTGCAAACCAGATGGGAGAAATTTAATAGAAGTGGTGCTTGTAAACCCCTCCCAGCTGTGCGAAGGCAGCTGTGGACCAGCGTGGCTGAGAAGGTTTCCTCAGGTCGATAATACCAAGAGGGACCATCAACAATGTAGGAAAAAGTTCAATGACCATTGCAGGGTCGTGAGAGGAAGTAATATGTTTATTCATTGATTCCTTCATTACTTAAATTGTTAATCTGACACGTGTTGGTATAGGTAGGCTGAGTGTTGCACCTTATTTGCCATGAATGATCGTTACACATTAGTAAGACTGCTTTGACATCTTAAAAGATGTTTCTGCACTTCGATGTCATGAACCACATGCAACTACCAGGGCCATTAAACAGAGGACTGTATTAAATGCTCACAGTATGGTATAACTGATTTGATGGCTATGTGTGTGTGCCACAAGAGAAGGGCCCTCTGGTAACCAGTCCAATTGTCATCTTTGAAAGGAAAGTTGTCGCATAACCGCCGGGAGCAGCGGCGGTTAAGGCGGTGGTCAACCACAGACACTGCCGTTAACGGACCTGGAGGAACGCATGGCAGCTCTGATCGGTGCCTCAGGGAGGCCAATTACCCGTTGGGGTGCTGATCCCGTTTGAAACTGAGGGCAAGTCCTGCAAAATCCCCAGGCTGCATTGGGGCAATGTGATGCAGTGTATGTGGACTAGGGTTGAGGCAATGTCTGGGCTAGGGTTGAGGCAATGTCTGTGGGCTAAGGAGGGGCAATGTCATGCAGTATCTGTGGGCTAGGGTTGGGACAATGTCATGCAGTGTCTGTGAGCTACATATAATGCAGTAGTGCCAGTCCTTCAAATGAGCCTGTTTTATGAAACCTTCCTCACATCACTCTGTCCCCTCTCCTGCCCTGCTACTAACCACTCGTCTGTTGTTTACTATTTCCAGATGAGGAATCGCCCGATCCGCCAATGGAAGCCTCCACCCTCAGCCCATCCTGTGGGGCTGCAGGAGGGGGACCACAAAGACAGCAAGGATAAGGAACCTCCACGGGAGGAGGAAACTCAGGAAGAAATTCCGGGGAGGGTTGGAGGATGGGTCGATGCAATCGACATCTCTTAGCTGCGGCCAGCAGCTCTGACCAGGAAGACACATTCTCGGGTTTTGGCCAATCCGAGGCCCCGGGTCCAAGTGGCGTGCAGTCACGCACTCCCAGGGTTGAATCCCGTATGCCATCTCTCCAGAGGGTGAGTCGGCAAAGACTGTCTGCTGACAGACAAGCAGATGCACACCTCACATGGTGGGACTGTCCAGGGAGAGCATCCAGTTCAGCCGACAGCTTCTGGAGGTCTTGGGTGCTTTTCCCGCAAGCATCGCGGCGGCACTATCGGTGGACACGAGGGAGGGAATGTCTCAGGTTGTCGCGGTTGTCAATGACCACGCCGAATTGATAGTCTCGACATTTGGCACTGCAGTCCCCAATGTCACAGCACCCAAACCCACATCACCTGTGAGTAGCGAGGCCGAGCAAAAGACTCGCCACTACAAAAAAAACAAAAAAACAAAAGGCTCGTCACTCAGAAGCCGAGCCTTCCATACACCGAGCTTCTCCAGGGGATCCACACATGCCATTGTCTATCCCCCTTTTAGAGCAGGACTTTAGCCGCATTGCTGCACAACGTCTTGTTACCACCTTGGGTATGGTCATGGCATGAGGGAGGGGGGGGGTTAAGACAACGTGGGGGGGGCCGCAGGTAAGAGACTTTTGGTGCAAGAGTTGCTCTTTCGTCGTTGTTCTTGCAATTTTATAAGTTTCCCAATTAAAAGTTGACAATAATGTTTAATACATTTTATTCCAGTTTCCAAATTACTTTTACAATGTTTAATAAATCTTATTCAAGTTACTGTATGTTAAATAAATTATTTTGTTCACCTTAACCATTCTTGTGTAGTGTCTCATTTGCAGAATACGAGGGGGAATAGTCAACATGGTGGGATAGAGTGGGCAGGCAAACGGTGAAACGTGCCATTCACTGTTCAAGCAAAGCGATTAATTATGAGCTGCTGACGTAAGGCTTTTGCAGTGGCTAAAGCTCCACGAGGCCTCCACTGTGGGGGCGGTGTGATGGGTTCATCGCCAGGCTCCTCGTGGTCCCTCTCCTCTCCTCTCCTCTCCTCTCCTCTCCTCTCCTCTCCTCTCCTCTCCTCTCCTCTCCTCTCCTCTCCCCCCCGCCCGCCGCCCCCCCCCACCCACCCTACTCTCTCCTGAGGTGGCCCTGTGGCAAATCCTGTCCCCTCATGATTGTTAAGTTGTGTAGCATGCAGCACACCACAATGAACTCAGCGACCTGCTGAGGGGAGTATTGCAGGGAGCTTTCAGAGTGGTCTAGGCATCGGAAGTGCTACCTGAGCACTCCACTTGTCTTTTCAACGATGTTGCGTATGGCTATATGGCTGTCATTATAGCGATGCTCGGCTTGTGTTTGAGAGTTTCCGGAGAGAAGTCATGAGTCAGGTGGCGAGGCCGTAACCTTTGTCCCCCAGCATCCAGCTCTGGCTGATGCTCGAACAGGTATACAACAGTACTCCCAAGCAAGATGAAAGCCCCCTGGAAATTGGGCATTTAATGCCATGATGCGCTGAGTATGGTTGCAGATAATCTGTACATTCAAAGAGTGGAATTCTTTTCGATTTTGGTAAACCTCTGGATCCTCTGTCCGTACAATCAATGGCAGCCTGAACCTTGGGGAAGCCAGCAATTCGTACCAAACCTACAGCCTTCTCATTCTGTGCCTCCCTGGTCATTGGGAACTTTATAAAGTCCATCCTGCATGCATCACCTGGCGAATGCAGTGATGTGTAGCGAACTGAGAGATGGAGCAGTTGTCCCCTGCTGATGCCTGAAAAGAGCCAGAGGCATAGAAGGAAAGTGCCGCAGTCACCATCATCTCGACGGGCAGTGCAGTACTGTTGCCGCTGGTAGGCTGTAGGTCTGCCTTTATGAGCTGGCATGTCTCTGACCACCTCTTTCCGGAAGCACAGCCTTCGAATGCATTGTGCCTCAGACAGTTGCAGGTATGAGCGCTGCTCCCTGTAAACTCGTTGGGGGTAAGGCCTCCTCCCCATATCTCTGCAAGCTCTTCGATTACGCTCAAAATGCTCTTGAATAAGCCTTCTTCCAGCTCGATGCTGCAAAGAAAAAGTAGCCAGGAATAATGGGAGATATTATAGCCCCATTCTTTTAAATATCCTTAAAGACAAATTATGAACTCAAAGCTCACCGTCTAAAACGCAGCCTTCCCTCCAAATCCTTTTATGCAATGAACTTCTGCTCCGTTAGTGCTGAGTGCCCCCCAGATCCGACCTGGTAAGATGTGATTTTTTTCAGGCATGTTTTTGGGCCGGCCATAAAAATGCCAATATCGGCAAATTTTGCGCCCTCGGTGATAGCGCAGTGTTGCACGCCAATTGAAGTCATAAAAACGGCAACAAAAAAAAACAGGCTGAACCAGTACTGAATTTTCCGTCCGGGTGCTAAATTTTGTACGATTCGTTTAACGCAAAAAAAAATATTTTTCAGCTTTGCCATGGTGCTAAACGGCTGCAAACCTGCCTAATTTTTAGCCCCATGGTATCTACTCCATTTGGCAGAATATGAGCAGTGGTGTCCCCCAGGGATTTGTACTGGGGCCTCAGCTTTTCATTATATTTCTGAGCAGTAGTCAGCCTTGGCTCAGTGTGTAACACTCTCGTCTCTGAATCAGCAGGTTGTGAGTTCAAGTCCCATTCAAATGACAGCAGCATATAAATCGAGGATGACACTGCAGTGTAGTACTGAAGCAGTGCTGCACTGAAGCAGGTATCGTCTATCTAATGAGACATTAAAACGAGGGCCTGTCTGCCCTCTCAAGCAGACGTAAAAGATCCCAAGGCACTATTTCAAAGAGAAGGGGAGCTATCCCCGGTGTCCTGGCCAATATTTATTCCTCAAACAACATCACAAGCAGATTATCTTGTTATCAGACCAAAAAACTTTGCTGTTTGTGGGTCCTTGCTATGCACAAATTGGCTGCCCCATTTCCTACATTAAACAGTGGCTACACTTCAAAAGTACTTCATTGGCTGCAAAGCACTTTGGGACATCCTGAAAAGCACGATATAAATGCAAGTTCTTTCTTTTATCAATGACTTAGATTAAGGAATTGAGAGTCGTATATCCATGTGTGCTGACGACACTAAGTTAAGTGGCACAATTAAATAGTGCAGATGGGAGAAGAAAGTTGCAATGGAGGCATTGATAGATTAAGCAAGTGGGCAAAACTGTAGCAGATTCAAAGTGAAAAGTGTTTGACCATCCATTTTGGACTAAAGAATGGTAGATCAGGAGTATTTTCTAAATGGTGGAAAACTAGGAACTGCGGAGGAGCAGATAGATTTAGGGTTCCATGTACAGAAATCACTAAAAGCAAGTGGACAAGTACAAGAAGTAATTAAAAAAGTTAAAGGAAAGTTAGTTTTTAATCTCAAAGGTGCTGGAATACAAAGGAGTGGAAATTATGCTACAGTTGTATAAAGCTTGGGTTAGAGCACATGTGGAGTACAGGCTGTACTGCGTTCAGTTCTGGCACCGCACCTCAGGAATTATATGTTGGCCTTAGAGGAAGGTGCAACGCAGATTTACCAGTGTGATACCAGGGATAAAAGGGTTTAATTATGAGGACAGAATGCCTAGACTAGGCTTGTATTCCCTAGAATATGGAAGACTAAGAGGTGATCTAATTGAGGTGTTTAACATGATTAAAGGTTTTGATGGGGTAGAGAGAGAGAGAGAGAGAGAAACTATTTCCTCTGGTGGGGAAGTCCAGAACAAGGGGGTATTACCTTAAAATTAGAGTTATGCCGCACAGGGGTGATGTCAGGAAGCACTTCTTCACCCAGAGGGTAGTGGAAGTCTGGAACTCTCTCATCCAAAAGTTACTTTGGCTAGATTGAGAATGTGTAAAGAAGGGTTGCGAATGTGGTAGATAGATAGAGAATGTGGCAAAAGGATGGAGATAGGGAATCATGGGAAAATAGCTAAAGAAATGTCAAGATGCAGACAACTGCAGAATCGACAGAAAAAAAAAGGGGTTACCAAGAGTTGAAGTTGAGGTTAAACACGGGTCATGAGAAAGACGCAAGGCGGCACAAAGAAAGAAAGCAATCCTAGATAGGAGGGGAAAAGTAATAGCTTTTACTGATAAGGAGGAAGGGAAACTAACTTGCTTCTTTACTGATAAGGGAAGACAGTGTAGCGAAGCTATAACCAACCTGACCCTGACACCAGCCCTAATTGGGAGACTTTCTTGCCTGCCATTGGACGTACTCGGGGGGGAGACAGAAAGGGATTGGATAGACCAAGTGCTAATCAAATGTGTTCTGTTTTGAAAATGTATAACTGTTGGTATTTCGCGCTGAAAAAAGGGCTTGTCCAGAGGAAGATAAACAGGCTCTGATTAAGAGTGTTCCTTTGTCTTGACAAGTCCCGGCCAGAGAATCTTCAATAAAGGTCTTTTACAGAAAAGGCAAGGTGTTCGTGTCAGTGTATTCGCTGAAACAGATTGAGGGAAAAAGAATCCGTATTAACATTTGGTGTCAGAAGTGGGATCTCAACGGACGGCTGCCGAAAGCTTGCGAATTAAGAGCCGAACTAACCTCGGACGAGACAGGAGGAAAGTGGCCACTGGAGTGAGTACTTTTTAAATACCACTTCGGTTTGCTCCAGTCCCAAAAGTCTGAAGAAAGTTTTGCCACTCGCTGGTTCTCAGGTAGCGTCCGAACGAGATCCAGGTCAATCTGGCGAATACCTTTTAACTTAGGAAACCGCGGGGCGACGCGGAGGGAAAAAGAAATCGCGGGGCGACGCGAGAAATAGACTATTGCGCGGCGACTCGAATAGGAAAACCGCGGGGCAACGCAGAGGGATAGGGAAATAGACTATCGCGCGGCGACGCGAGAAATTGTGTAAAACTAAATCGCGGGGCGACGTGAGGAATTGTGTGAGGATAAAAGGAATTGTGTAAGGATAAAATATTTCTTTACCGCGGGGCGACGCGGGAATGGGCAACCATGGATCCAAAAATAGAGCCGGCCAAAGAAAAAAATTAATTAATAAGCTTTGTTGAATGAAGAGAGACTTTTGTGAATGTCTGTTTTTGAATGAGAGTACTTGTGTGATTTTTTTGACTGCGGAATGAATTTTTATGTTTTCATGTTTTAAAAGCCTGTTTGGAAGAGTGGAGTAGCTGTTTGTTTATTTTAGCTCCACGCACTTCTCCAAACAGAGTGAACGTTTTTTCAACCCTTTGTAGTGTTGTCCTGTATATGGGAAGTTTTAAGACATTTTAAGTTAGAAACGCAGGTGTGGATTTATTCGGATGATAAGTTACGGAGCTAGGAAATGTACAAAGGATTGATTACATTGAGTTGAAAGACATAAATTTAGTCTCAGAATGAGATAAAGAATGCCTTTTAAAAAAGCTTCTAGCTCAAAAAAAAAGTTTTAAATAAAGATTGAAATTACAAAATTTGAATTGGGATTTTGAGATATTAAGAGAAGGCACAGCAAAATACTGAGGTGGATTCAAAAAAAAATTAGTAAATTAAATCTGATCTGTTAAAGAAAAAAGGAGATATAAAACTAAAAGGTTTGAAAAAAGATGTAACGTACTAAATAAGTGCTGAAAAAAATGTGTTTGTGATGGAAAAAGGCATAACTTACGAAATACTAGTTGATGTTTGCTGTGAAAAAGATATTGGTTTAATTAGGAAAAGGAAAAAAAAAATTGGAAGAGGTAAAAGACACTCTACAGTGATAATTATTTTAAATTATGAGAACGTTTCACTGCAGTTTGAAAGATTTCCAAAATGGACGTTGTTTATGAAGAAAAGTCCCGAACAGTCTTACCAAGCAGGAGGGTTTTGAAAATAATGAGGAGAAAAGATCTAAGCTATGCGAACTCAGCACAGAAAGAACTGGGAATTAGAGAATCTTACTAAATTTTAAAATTCTTATAGAAAATGGAACTGGCACGGATGTTTAGATTTTGTGCTGAGAGAGAAATAAAACACAAGATTTGCCCAGTGAACGGGACCGTAAAATAAAACGAAATGTTAGAATGTACACAGCATATGTGAAAATTGGATTTCAGTAAACAAAATAGCTATTAAAAATGTGTGGTCTCGTTTTAAATCAATCAAAAAAAAAATCTTTGGCAATTAGAAGTTAAGAAAACATTGGAGTTTACTCTAAAATGCCGTCTTCCCTGATGAGAAGACTTTTATTATGACGGCTTTACTAATGATTTCTGCTGTTTTAACGGATTCCTAATTTCTAAGCAAGTTTTGAAGGCACAAAGACTTAAAAAAAAGAATTTTTCGGATGATTACGTGAAGTCACGTAATGACATCAGGCTTTCTTACAAACCTGTAAAGGAGTTAACCCTTTCCATTGACAGCTGTTTTATTATTAAAACATTATTAATTTGGATTTCTTAATAGAATAAAAAAAGACTCACCTAACAGAGGAAATGGTGCGATAGTCAGAATAAAAATAAAAACAGAACTAGCCTATGTAATAATACTCGCCTGATACAAATAAAAGAAAGATACTCAAACAAAACAAATTCAAGAGTTAAAAGCTAAGATAAATAAGCTGGAAGAGATTTTTTTTAAAACGGGGCCAGACGGATAGTGCAGTGCGCAGCCATAGCACCATCACCTATGGCAATAGAGCCAATGTACCCCACGGTGGGTAAGTGTAGTCTACAAACCCAACCTAACCCTTGCATCCGATTTCACAGAGTGACCGCAACATGTATGGATAAAAGATGAATAGACCAGAATCTAACACCTGGTGACGACCAGGCTATCTGTTTAAAATTTGCAGATAAAACACTCACCGAGATGGGACCGCAGCAGCTACTTTGACTCTGGAGACTCAGAATACTGGGGACCTTGAGGCCCACGCAAGCACTGGATAATACAGATGGACTACGAGAGATATAGCACACGCAGGAAAGACACAACTACATGAACTAGCTTTGTTTAATTTGACTGCCGAAATATGCATCCCAGCAGCCAAGGACTGGAGCAAGGACAGAACTTATTTTAACGCATGGCTATGTATAGTGTATTAAGTAAGGTTGTAATGCAGCAGGCTGCCGATGCAATGGGCACCAGTAGATTCCGAGGACATGAGCAAGTTCATAGGACCAAAAGGGGAAGGGCGCAGAAATCCAACTGGATGGAATTTCAGTTCTAGAAGCTCATGCCTGGGCGGACGAAGCTGCAAAGAAGCAGCCAAATCCACCCGCAAGAAACAGAAGGGTGGGAACAGAACGGAGCAAAAAGGGGGTGGGACCCCAGGATGTTTAGGAAAACTGGCCAGTGGGATAAAATAAAGACCAAGGGAGGTCTCTGGAATATAAGGTGTATGTCCTGAAGCGTGACACGGTTATAACACGGAGAAGCCGGTATTGATCATGCGCAGCGCAAACAAGAAAGAATACAACCTAAAAAGGGGGGCTAGTAATAAAAGAATCTAAAGAAAGGATATAATTTGGGGTGCATCAGCGACTACTTATCCTAAACCTAATGGATATCATTTTTCCTAGCTTATGTGGGAATGAAACTATAAGTCTATACCAGAACCTGACACAACGGATCCTCGAAAGCCCGGAACCCACTATCCTGAGATTTAATGTCAGAAATGGAACAGGGCAAGGTCGAACAAAAAGGGGAATACTGGAAACACTAGGCACGGGTTATGCGGCAGGGGTTACGACGATGAATTCCATAGGCCTGTATGCAATATATGACCGGGTTAACAACTTAATGGCGTAGTCTTGAGTGGTTTAGTGGGGAAGGACTTGGATAACCAAGCCCTACAAGCGCGGTTGGGAGATGGCGCGGAAGGGGAACTGTTACAGGTGGCCCATACATTACAGAAACATGCCAAGACAATAAAATTGATCCACGCAATGGGGAAAGATATAAGTAAACAATTACAGGCTGAGATAGTTTGCTCCGGGTATGGGGCCTGGATATTAAGTGAGGTACAACATAATTTGGAGCAACTCCAGAATGGAGACATACCAGATCGGATTCCGAACAGCATACTTAACAATTGGACTCTAGATTAAAAAATGAATAACACACGCGAGGTACGAAGGAATAGTCACGCATGGGTGCCGAAATTCAGATGTATTACTGGGCGGGTGAATGTGATCGGATTTGTGTTGTCCATACCACAGTATGATGTAACAAAGGGAGACCCCTTATATCAGATCGATAATATTGGTGAAGTGAGAAACCAAACTCGGTTGCTGCCAGACGGGTGATTAAAATTAACAATAGTACCAAAGGCATTGATATAACTGACTGCTATAAAATTAACCAAGTGGTTTTATGTCGACGTATGCCACAAATGACGAATGATGATTGCAGATTCCACCAAACAAACAGATGCATGCTGAGTATCACTCCTCTCAAACACGATTCCGAAACAATCGCTGCTCCACAAGGGAATGGAGCACAGGAGCAGCCAACCCGACGATTAAGACCAGGGGAGGAGTCACCCACTGCGTCATCACCAACCCTAACTTGTGTTTCAGGCCCATGGGAAAAATAGATGTAAATGGATACCACATATATCCCGAGACAATGGAAATCATCCACGGAACAATCACGGATACCCTCCGAGAAGGGTACGAAGAGGCAGTATGGGAACCGCAAGGCAAACAGATACCGGAACTAAATGAGGAACAATTACGTTTGGTGCAAGGAATCCAGAATCAAAGACGACAGTATGTCCGGCTGATGGAAGAAATAGACAACTTACAGAGAGTCACTAACGCAATGCTGGCTGATCAGCCCTGGTACTCAAAGCTGTGGGACATTGGACTTAATATTCAAATTCACCCATGGATAAGAATAATATCACATGTACTTGTAGTAATACAGAGTCTGGTTCTGATGGTCATGATGGGATTAACATGTGCACAAATGAAACAGGCCAAACGATAAGTCAGGGCACGTACTATGATTAAGGCCATAAGGGATGAAAATTTAAGCAGTCCAACAGGAAGGACTTACCTTATATAACTCTGTGGGAAGGTTCCAGGAGGTCCCGAAGCTTGGGAGATGGCCACCCAGGTGAACGAACCTATCTGGAACTTGTCTACAGGGAGATAGTTATTGGGAAATATGGCCAGCTTGGCGTATAGCCAAGGGCTAAAAGGGGGGAATTGTAAGAGAAATTTGGCATTAGGGGTACCAGTGGGACAAGGGTTAAAGTGCTGGTTCCTGCACTGGCCCATAAGGAGGTAAAAGGCCTCTCTTCGGCCTTGTACCAAGGCTCCAGAAGTTATCAATTTAATAATATTCCGACAGGATACGATGTGAGAACCTAAACAGACATTGATAAGACCTTGCAAAGAGGCTCAAGGCGGACTCACAGACAACAAGGAGGATCAGGAAAGAGTGCGCGAATGGCTGAATGCGATACTCCTGGAATAAGCACCAGGGTTATCATGGAATGATAAATGGGGGGAATGAGAATGTGTAAAGAAGGGTTGCGAATGTGGTAGATAGATAGAGAATGTGGCAAAAGGATGGAGATAGGGAATCATGGGAAAATAGCTAAAGAAATGTCAAGATGCAGACAACTGCAGAATCGACAGAAAAAAAAGGAGTTACCAAGAGTTGAAGTTGAGGTTAAACACGGGTCATGAGAAAGACGCAAGGCAGCACAAAGAAAGAAAGCAATCCTAGATAGGAGGGGAAAAGTAATAGCTTTTACTGATAAGGAGGAAGGGAAACTAATTGGGTTCTTTACTGATAAGGGAAGACAGTGTAGCGAAGCTATAACTAACCTGACCCTGACACCAGCCCTAATTGGGAGACTTTCTTGCCTGCCACTGGACGTACTCGGGGGGGGGAGGCAGAGAGAGATTGGATAGACCAAGTGCTACTTAAATGTGTTCTGTTTTGAAAATGTATAACTGTTGGTATTTCGCGCTGAAAAAAGAGCTTGTCCAGAGGAAGATAAACAGGCTCTGATTGAGAGCGTTCCTTTGTCTTGACAAGTCCCGGCCAGAGAATCTTCAATAAAGGTCTTTTACAGAAAAGGCAAAAAGGTGTTCGTGTCAGTGTATTCGCTGAAACAGATTGAGGGAAAAAGAATCCGTATTAACAAGATCAATTGAAATTTCAAAACGGAGATTGATAGGTATGGGTATTAAGAGATATAGATCCAAGTCGGGTAAAAGAAGTTGAAATACAGATCAGCCAACTGAATTGCGGAACAAGTTCAAGGGACTGAATGGCCTACTCCTGTTCATATGCATCCAGAACATTGCACCTTTGACAATGCAGCATTCTTCGATGCTAGATTATGTTCTGAAATACCGGAGTTGGCTTTGAACTCTCAACTGCTGTCTGAGATTAGTGTGTTGCCATCTGAGCTCCGGTGGCATTTTGCTTCAAATTTGAAAAGTTCAGAACACTCAACACCTTTCCCCAAAGTCATGGTTGAGATGAGGAATACAACTGGAAAAATGTCAGATGTATACCCTTGGCTGAATTTATGACAACATTCTGGAGATCTATAATTAGTGCTATTATGCCATTCTAAAATAATTTTGAAACTATTCAATCATTAACAATTGAAGTCAAAGACAATATAATGTAATCCCAAAATACAATATACGTAGTTACTGCCAGAGATTTTCTCATCAATTTCCAATTTTGTACAGTCGTATTTGCTGCCCTTGTGTTATAGGACAAGAAAGACCCTATTCTTAAAATTGTTTGATGGTACTGTACCAATTACAATTTCACCACACATCACACCAACATTCTGGAGACAACTGGTCTCAACAAATTAGCTACACAGCAATTACTTCAATACAGATCATTAATTCTTTCCATCTGTTATCGATAAATATAAATGCAAGTAAAAATGCCAAAAGAGAAAAGAAATAATAAAATCTTGGAAAAGCTATCATTACATTAGGTGAAGATTACGAAAAAAACAGTACATAAGAACATATGAAATAGGAGGATTAGGGGTAGGCCATATGGTCTCTCGAGCCTGCTCCGCCATTTAATATGATCATGGCTGATCCGATTATGGACTCAGGTCTACTTCCCTGCCCGCTCTCCATAACCCTTTATTCTCATATCGTTTAAGAAACTGTCTATTTCTGTCTTAAATTTATTCAATGTCCCAGCTTCCACAGCTCTTTGAGGCAGTGAATTCCACAGATCCATAACCCTAAGAAATTTCTCCTCATCTCAGTTTAAATTGGGCGGCCCCTTATTCTAAGATTATGCCCTCTAGTTCTAATCTCCCCGATCAGTGGAAACATCCTCTCTGCATCCACCTTGTCAAGCCCCCTCATAATCTTATGTTTCGACAAGATCACCTCTCATTCTTCTGAATTCCAATGAGTAGAGGCCCAACCTACTCAACCTTTCCTCATAAGTCAACCCCCTCATCTCTGGAATCAACCTTGTGAACCTTCTCTGAACTGTCTCCAAAGCAAGTATATCCTTTCGTAAATATGGAAATCAAAACTGCACGCAGTATTCCAGGTGTGGCCTCACCAATACCCTGTACAACTGTAGCAAGACTTCAAGACTTCCCTGCTTTTATACTCCATCCTCTTTGCAATAAAGGCCAAGATTCCAAGATAACCTACACTAAGTTATTTATGTAAACAAGTAAACAATTATACAAAGGATACTGCAGTAATTAGTACATTGTGATTTAGCTTTTTCAAATGAGAAAAACATTTTATATACATAAAAAAAAATGCTAGGTGCAAGAAAAATATTTTGGTGGAGTAACAAGATCTGAAAAAATCAGAGTACTTAATGCCAGTGTAGCATGCAGCAGGACTTGTTTAACATAGTCATGCTTGTACAATTTGTACGAATGTTAAAATACTGGTAGGAACTATGAAGTAATGTACATGAAATATTAAACTAACATAAACTATATATCTTGAGATGCAAGATTATTTTGTACTATACTGTTTACTATTTAAAAGGACAGGAAAAGGTCAATTGCTCCATGGAGCCTGTCCTACCTCAGCATTGTATAACCCACTCATAGCCTCATTCCACTCCTTCCTCAATCTCCTGGGAGAAGCAAAAAAACTCAATATAATCTATAGAAACAACAAAAAAGTTTGGATGACCTATGCTTTTTTTTTTAAAGCAGTTGTGCCAATTTCACTGAAATAAGTCATCGCAAAGCAGAAAGGTTGCCTTGCAGATGACAACTGTGGGATTCATATGAAATGCCAGCGTCTAAATGCACTGGAGCCATTATTTCCACTGCTAGACTGACATCTGTAATCCAACTAATAGATACTGCTGTGATTTATGTGATAAATTTACACGACAAAAATATTTGGTACAAAAAGCGATTGCTATGCATGATTCTGGTGTGTCGTTTATGTTGGATGTTTGCAGGGGAGGGGATGAAGACAATCCTTTGCCAACTGCTTTCAGCATTATAAATTCATCCTGCCAACGGAGGAAGCAGCTGCATCAGACAGATTCAAGGATTCCACACAGGCCACGATACAAACTCAAAAACAGTGAACGTCCGAGTTCTCTGTTGTGACTGCCAGCAGACGCGAGTTTTGATTCCAATGCAGTGTTGATGAGGGATCATTATGACTACTAGTTATTTATGCAGTGCCAGAGGCTGCTGCTGTGGAAGTGATTGAGGAACAGGCCCAAGCGAGTTGGTCCAGTGTGTAGACGGATGTAGAGGAACCACCACAGCCATCACGTCTAATATTGTACGACTGCTGACAATTAAGCCAGATGTCCCAATGATACATTTCACTGCACTAAATAAAACTGACAATTTCATGGACAAGCGTGCTGTGAGCAGGAAGCAAACCACAATCACCAAGTATTTAGTATAATTAAAATTTATATAATTGTAAAATTAAAATTGTATAAATGTAACCACTGGATAACTTTACATTTCTGAACAGTAAACAATCTTGAATTAACAGCAGTTGAATGTACCAGCATTTACACAGTGCACTGTTGGATAAGCTGAAGAATAGCAGAGGGAGGATTTTATTCTTAATCTTCATGCATTACTCCGAGTTCCCAGATACACACCAACATTATGCACAGACATGGATAATTAAAACAGGTTTCAAACTCTCTTTACCAATTTTTGACTTCGCCTGTTCCATAAATTGTAAAGCACTTGGCAGAAATACTGCACTTAGTATTCCATAAAAAGCACTGGATTTGCAGGCTAATTTGCTAAATTGGAAACCTTTCTGAAATACTAAACAACCCAAACTTAAGTCAATGCACCTGTGCTTCCAGCTGGATATAACGCACCCTCCCCACCACCCCCCCCCACACACACACAAAGTCGTTCATCTATGCCATCAGGCAATTTGGAGTACCGGAGTTTATTATTCACCAAAACGACCATGTGAGCTTCACTTCTATATCCTACGTGCGAACAAACATATGCTCTACCCACTCTGCATGATTTCCCAGTCAATTGGTTACTCTACTTATTTTGTCTGCTGCATGGAGACTTGGGTGAACAAAAATGAATCCAAACACAGTGAAATAAAATACCCATTTAATTTAACCTTTTTTTAAAGCTAGACCCATCCAGCTGTCATGTGTGGAGGAAAATGAAAAAAAGGCAACCACAGGGAGCGGAACCAGCCATGAAAAGGTGCATTTCCCTACCAGCTTTGTAAACCACCCATAAACTAAACAAGATGGTTCAAAGTGCAGCAGACAAAAAGAAAAATCAAAAGTCAATTCCACCAATACTTAGATAGACAACAAAATGCATTTGTATTGAACTCCTCATGTTAACTAAAGTGCAAGAAATATACAATTGCATTGTGCCCTGTACTACAGGCAAAGATTCTGATTTTGCATTTATATTACAGAATCACTTCTGTAATAGTGCAAGGCTGTTAATGCTGTGAAATTCAGCCAGCTGCTTTTGCAAACATATTCCCGCACCAGAAAATAAATAACTGTGCATCCACAAGCCTTCAAAGAGTTGTTTTGAAGTCATACTTTGTAATCTGGACCTGGGGAAGATCGACGCAGACCAGCAAGAGAAAAACAGCTTGCTGACATGCACAATATGGCCAGAAAAGATAGACTGCCATACCTCCAGCTATTGCTTCCAGCTGAACCACAAAACCCACTTCAGTTGAACTTTGGCACTCCGGAAAACAGCAACACGGCCTCATTTACTTCACCACACTGCTGCCGAGGCCAAGGCTGCTGTCAGCAATGCAAGGTAAATGTAGCACTACAAATAACTGTACTAAGTTAAAGCACAATCCATCATACACACACATTAAATCAATGCATTTCCAATAGCTTCAACGTATGCCATTTGCAATATATTGCTAAATTTATTACTTGCGTACCAACAGAAGTTTACACACATTTGTCTGCACCGGCACAGACCTGTTGGGTCGAATGGCCAGTTTCTGTGCTATAAATTATATGTATTATTCTGGAAGCACCATCAGCACAGGTACTGTAGCGGTACAAAAAGGCTGCCAACCAACACATTCTCAGAGCATAAGGCATAGGCAATAAATGTGGTTTTAAAGACATAGAATCACAGAATAGTACAGCACAGAAACCGGCCATTAGGCCCATCGCGTCTGCACTGGCTTTTTCAAAGAGCAATCCAGTTTGTGCCATCCCCGGCTCACAAGAACATGAGAAATAGGAGCAGGAGTGGGCCATTTGGCCCCTCAAGCCTGCTCCGCCATTTAATATCATGGCTAATCTGATCTTGGGCTCAGCTCCACTTCCCTGCCGCTCCCCATACCCTCGACTCCCTTATTGTTCAAAAATCTTCTATATCCACCTTCAATATATTAAATGACCCAGCCTCTATAGCTCTCTGGGGCAGAGAATTCCACAATTTATGACCCTCAGATGAAATTCCTCCTCATTTCAGTTCTAAACGGGTGACCCCTTATTCTTAAACTATGCCCCCTAGTTCTAGATTCCCCCACGAGTGGAAACATCCTCTCTGCATCTACCTTGTCGAGCCCCCTCATTATCTTATATGTCTCAATAAGATCACATTCTTCTAAACTCCAATGAGAATAGGCCCAACCTTTCTTCATACATCAACCCCTTCATCTCAGGAATCAACCCCTCTGAACTGCATCCAATGCAAGTATATCCCAACTTAAACAAAGAGACCAAAACTGTACACATTGCTCGAGGTGTGGTCTCACCAATACCCTGTACAGTTGTAGCAGGACTTCCCTGCTTTTATACTCCATCCCACTTGCAATAAAGGCCAACATTCCAGTTGCATATGGCTCTTTTCCCATATCCTTGCAATTTTTTCTCCTTCAAGCATTTATCCAATTTGAAAGCTACTATTGAATCTCTTTCCACCACCCTATCAGACAGCGCATTCCAAATCCCAACCATTCGTTGCTTATGTAAAAGCTTTTTCCTCATGTCACCTCTGGTTCTTTTGCCAATTAACTTAAATCTGTGCCCTCTGGTTTCGATCATTCAACATTGGAAAGAGAGTAAATACAGAGAAACTATCTAAAAACTTCCATGATTTTCAACCCCTCCGTCAAATCTCCTCTTAGCCTTCTCGGCTCCAAGGAGAACAAATCCAGCTTCTCTAGTCTGTCCAACGAACTGTAATCCCTCATCCCTCTAATCATTTTAATAAATCTCTTCTGAAACCTCTCCATAGCCTTCACATCCTGCCTAAAGTGTGATGCCCAGAATTGGACATAATACTCCAGCTGGGGCCGAACTAGTGTCTTATTGTATAGGTTTAGCAGAACTTCCTAGCTTTTGTACTCTATGGGCTGAATATTAATTTGGAAGCAGGGAAGGAAGCAGGGTGTGGGGAGAAAGGGACTGGATTTGAGGTTGGGAAACCCAAAGGAACGGGATTCCCCCAGGTCCTGTTGTATTGAACGGCAGGACTCGACTACCATATTTTGTCTGTTTCCCGGCCGCAGCTAGCCAGATTGAGGGGCTGGCTGGCTATTGGGCGGGTAGGCCTTCAGCACCAGGTCGCAAACAAGGAAGCAGACAGTACAGAGGGAGAGACTGGAGGCGCCAGAGCAGGTGGAGGAAGATCCTAGTCCGGAGCCAGGCAACATTGGAGGCGCCAGACCAGGGGGTGATTGGAGTCCAGAGCAAGAGGAATATCGGAAGGATCGGGGGTGAGAACGGAAGCCTTATGGAGAAGAAACATAGAAAATAGGTGCAGGAGTAGGCCATTCGGCTCTTCGAGCCTGCACCACCATTCAATAAGATCATGGCTAATCATTCACCCCAGTACCCCTTTCCTGCTTTCTCTCCATACGCTTGATTCCTTTAGCTGCAAGGGCCATATCTAACTCCCTCTTGAATATATCCAATGAACTGGCATCAACAACTCTCTGCGGTAGGGAATTCAACAGGTTAACAACTCTTGAGTGAAGAAGTTTCTCCTCATCTCAGTCCTAAATGGCTTACCCCTAATCCTTAGACTATGTCCCCTGGTTCTGGACTTCTCCAACATCGGGAACATTCTTCTTGCAACTAACCTGTCCGTCCCGTCAGAATTTTATATGTTTCTATGAGATCCCCTCTCATCCTTCTAAACTCCAGTGAATACAGGCCCAGTCGATCTAGTCTCTCCTCATATGTCAGTCCTGCCATCCCGTGAATCAGTCTGGTGAACCTTCGCTGCACTCCCTCAATAGCAAGAATGTCCTTCCTCAGATTAGGAGACCAAAACTGAATACAATATTCCAGGTGAGGCCTCACTAAGGCCCTGTACAACTGCAGTAAGACCTCCCTGCTCCTATACTCAAATCCCCTAGCTATGAAGGCCAACATTTGCATCCTTCACCGCCTGCTGTACCTGCATGCCAACTTTCAATGACTGATGTACCATGACACCCAGGTCTCGTTGCACCTCCCCATTTCCTATTCTGCCACCATTCAGATATTCTGTCTTCGTGTTTTTGCCACCAAAGTGGATAACCTCACATTTATCGACATTATACTGCATCTGCCATGAGTTTGCCCACTCACCTAACCTGTCGAAGTCACCCTGCAGTCTCTTAGTGTCCTCCTCACAGCTCACATCGCCACCCAGCTTAGAGTCATCTGCAAACTTAGAGATATTACACTCAATTCCTTCATCTAAATCATTAATGTACATTATAAATAGCTGGGGTCCCAGCACTGAGCCCTGCGGCACCCCATTAGTCACTGCCTGCCATTCTGAAAAGGACTCGTTTATCCCAACTCTCTGCTTCCTGTATGCCAACCAATTCTCTATCCACGGAAGGTGGGGGGGTGGGTTGGGGCGCCCGATTGCAGGGGGCGGGTGAAGCAGGTAATCTGGATCCAGCAGCTAAGTGAAAAGGCACTTACTTCCGAGTTCCAGCTCTCCTCCCTTTAGCCACCGGATTAAATTTAAATTGGTCGTTAAATATGAAGCACGCAGTCTCATTCTAATATTTAAATTGCCAACCAGCCTCTTTCTTGAGAGGGTTGGCTGCTTGCCACCGCCCCCCCCCAGTCCCGACTCCGTTAAAGTGGGCAGTTTGGGGTTGGGATTAAGATTTTTAAAATTTGAATATCCCACCTGAGCAGAAAAGGGATAGTGAGGTGAATGATCAGCCATGATCTTATTGAATGGTAGTGCAGGCTTGAAGGGCTGAATGGGCTACTCCTGCACCTATTTTCTATGGCCCCAAGTTTCCACATGATTTGCTCCTGATTTTTAGGAGCAACTGGTGGAGAACGGAGTATCTTAGAAATCAGAATTCTCCACATTTAAATTTTCTGCAGTTCTCGTCAGGTAGAACAGTTTCAGTTTTGAACAGAATTTTTTTTTCAAAAGGGGGCGTGTCTGGCCACTGACGCCTGATTTGAAAGTTTCCACAGTGAAAACGCACTCCAAACTAACTTAGAATGGAGCAAGTGAAGATTTTTGTAGGTTTGAAAAAACCTTGTCTACACATTACAAAATCAGGTGCAGGTTACAAATTAGGTGTCGGGAACGAGGTGGGGGGGGGGGGGGGGAGTCATTAAATTCTACAATCAATCCTTAGTTATACTTATACAAATATTTTACAAATAAATCCAACCTAAATAAAAATTTATAAGCAAAGAAAAGATTAAATAAACCATGTTCCTACCTGTGTGAAAGTGCTTCAGGCAGGCCTTTCAGGCAGCGGTTTGCCGTCGGGACCGACCGACGGCAGGGGGAGAAAGCTGGAAGAAGCCTCAGTGCTTGAGGCAGCGGTTTGCCGTCGGGACCGACCGACAGCAGGGAGAGAAAGCTGGAAGAAGCCTCAGTGCTGATCATGGAAGGGCAATGTGGTTTTATTAAAAAGTGTTAAAAATTGAACAGCTACAAAGAATTTGAATAGTCTCAAACAAGTGCATGTGTCCCGTTTATCACAGTCTATCTTTAATTACAGAATGCACTCCCTCACACACAGAAATATCAAGAAAATTAAAATGCAAGCCTTTGCAAGGGTTCAATAAACAAATTTTCACTTTTTCTGCAGCACTTTTTAAAATGGCCGAGTGCCAATGTTTACTTCAGACTGCGCGTGCGCGAACGCTCCAACGCGCACGCGCAGGGTTGCCGGCACAAAAAAAAACTCATTTAAATTGTACCCGCCCCCTCCTACTTACAAAATCGGCGCGAGTGTTAGGCTTCGCCCCCTGTGCGCCGCGCCAAGCAGACATCGAGCTGCAAGGCGCTCGAGAATACCGCGTTTTTTTTCAGGCGCCGTTTTCGGCGCGAAAAACGGGCGCCCAGCTCAGAGGGGCGCCTGTTTTTCCGCGTGTGGAAATTTGGGGCCTATGTTTCTGACCCAAACCCACCTATTTCTGGGGTTAAAACCCGCCTCCCCCCCCCCTGCCCCCCCCCACCCGATGCCTCTATTTATAAAGCCCAGGATCCCATATGCATTATAACTGCTTTGTTAACCTTCCTTGCCACCTTCAAAGGTTTGTGCACAAACATTTCCAGGTCTCTCTCAGTTCTTGCATCTAACACATGAAAAGATAGGGGGAGAAAAAGACCTGGTCCATCAAGCCACCCTGTTGTGTTGTGGTGTAACTTCTGTATACCATCACCCCAATCACACACACTCCTGGGAGAGGCAAATGAAAAACCAGAGAAAAATGTTAGGCCAAATAAGGTAAATTCTCTCCAAACCCCAAAAACAATCAAGTACATTTCAGAGGCCATGGTGGATATGTTTTCCACTCTCAGGAACGTTTTTATTTTAAAACTTTCATTACACTACAATTCTTTTTATTATCAGAGATGCCATCTTTATAACATTTTCTCCACCAAAAGGCTAAGGGGTGCTGGGTCAATTGAAATTTTCAAGACTGAGATTGATAGATTTGTTAGGCAAGGGTATCAAGGAATATGGAATAAAGATGGGTAAATGGAGTTTAGGTACAGATCAGCCATGATCTCACTGAACGGTCAAACAGGCACGAGAGATTAAATGGCCTACTCCAGTTCCTATGTAATAATACATTCCAGCAGTTCACTGTCTCTACTACTTGAGCGGTTCTGCGTGAAAATTAAAATCTCCCATTAAAACATTGATTTTACTGCATGCTTACATGATCTGATATCCCCGCTACACCGCCCCAAACCCCAACCAGCCACATTATCAGGTCAGTAGACAACTTCCAGCAGTCTTGCATCCTTTGCCGTTCCTTAATTTTACCCAGTGTTTCCACTATGATCACCCTTGCTGAAGTCCCTTCTTTCTACTGCTGTAATTGTGTATTTTATCAATATGGCTACTTGCTGTCCTTTTCAAATTTCCCCGTCCTTTCTAAAGCACATAGCTCAGATAGTAATTTTTTATATATATTCGTTCATGGGCTGTGGGCATCACTGGCAAGGCAAGCATTTATGGCCCATCCCTAACTGCCCTGGAGAAGATGGTGGTGAGCCATCTTCTTGAACCACTGCAATCCATGTAGTGAAGGTATTCCCTGTGCTGTTAGGGAGGGATTTCCAGGATTTTGATCCAGCAACGACAAAGGAAAAGCGATATATTTCCAAGTCAAGATGGTGTGTGACTTAGAGGGGAACGTGGAGGTGATGGTGTTCCCATGTGCCTGCTGCCCTTGTCCTTCGAGGTGGTAGAGGTCATGGGTTTGGGAGGTGCTGCCAAAGAAGCCATGGCGAGTTGCTGCAGTGCATCTTGTAGATGGTACATACTGCAGCCACGGTACGGCGGTGGTGGAGGAAGTAAATGTTTAAGGCAGCGGATGGGGTGCCAATCAAGCAGGCTGCTTTGTCCTGGATGGTGTCGAGCTTCTTGCATGTTGTTGGTGTTGCATTCATCCAGGCAAGTGGAGAATAGTCCATTACACTCCTGACTTGTGCCTTGTAGATGGTGGAAAGGCTTTGGGAAGTCAGGAGGAGAGACACTCTCTGCAGAATACCTGCTCTTGTTGCCACAATGTGTGTGTGGCTGGTCCAGTTAAGTTTCTGGTCAATGGTGACCCCCAGGATGTTGAAGGTGGGGGATTCGGCGATGGTAATGCTGTTGAATGTCAAGGGGCGTTGGTTAGACTCTCACTTGTTGGAAATGGTCATTGCCTGACACTTGTGTGGCGCGAATGTTACTTGCCACTTATCAGCCCAAGCCTAAATGTTGTCCAAGTCTTGCTCCATTATTTGAGGAATTGCGAATGACACTAAACACTGAGCAGTCATCAACAAATATCCCCATTTCTGACATGATGGAGGGAATGTCACTGATGAATCCAGAGATTACCACCCATGAGGCCCTGCATTTTAATTTAGCTCCTAGCACGCGACACTCTCTGACCATGACTTCAGTCCTGTTCTTTCCCATCTTTAGTTACGACATGGATCATGGTAACTGCTTCATCCCCCTCTCTTTCCAGTTGACTGGAGTTATCCCTCCCCTGGCATCAGGTTGGTAACACACACTCCTGGATTCTAGATCGCGACTGCAGAAAATACCCTTTTCCCCCATTATTATTGAATCTTTAACTACAACTTTTCTATTTTGCTTCTCCCCCCTCCCCCCCCCAACTGCCCCACGCACTAGTGCCTTGGTTAACATTCTGGCCATTCTCCTCGCTGTCTTGTTCTTCAGCACCACAGTTAGCAAGTACATTCTACCTGTTTAACCGGATCAGTTTCTGCAGCTCCTCCTTTTCTATCTCTGCTAGGCTCGCCCTCGCCTGTTGACTGTCATACACTCCTCTTCCTGTAACTTTTTTTTATTCATGCACTTGGTCGGTCCCTTTATCCAAGTCATCATTAATATAGATTGCAAATAGTTGAGGACCCAGCACCGATTCCTGCAGCACCTCACTAGTTACTGTTTGCCAACCGGAAAATGACCCATTTATCCCAACTCTGTTTTCTGTTAGTTAGCCAATCCTTGATCCATGCTAATATATTGCCCCCAACCCTGTGAACTTTTATCTTGTGCAGTAACTTGCTGGCATGGTTGGCAGGTGATGATGCACCTTCTTGAACCGCTGCAGTCCGTGTGGTGAAGGTTGGGAGTTTTGACCCAGCGACAATGCTATAGGTTGGGAGTTTTGACCCAGTAACAATGGAAGAATGGCGATACAGGTCCAAGTCAGGATGGAGTGTGACGGTGTTTTTATGCATGTGCTGCCTTTGCCCTTCTAGCTGGTCGTCACAGGTTTGGAAGATGCTGCCAAAGAAACCTTGGCGAGATGCTGCAGTGTATCCTGTAGATAGTACACACTACAACCATGATATGCGATGGTGGAGGGAGTGGAAGTTTAAGCCAGTGAATGGGGGTGCCAATCAAGCAGATTGCTTTGTCTTGGATAGTGTCAAGATTGAGTGTTATTGGAGCTGCATCCATCCAGAAAAGTGGAGAGTATTCTACCATATCCAGGTTTGTGCCTTGTAGGTAGTGGAGAACCTTTGTGAAGTCAAGAGGTGAGATATTTGCTGCAGACCTGCTCTAGTAATCACCTGGATTTCCAGAAGACATTCGATAAGGTGCCACATAAAAAGTTACTGCACAAGATAAAAGTTCACAGGGTTGGGGCAATATATTAGCATGGATCAAGGATTGGCTAACTAACAGAAAACAGAGAGTCGGGATAAACGGGTCATTTTCTGGTTGGCAAACAATAACTAGTGAGGTGCTGCAGGGATCGGTGCTGGGTCCTCAACTATTTACAATCTATATTAATGATGACTTGGATGAAGGGACCGAGTGCAAAGTAGCCAAGTTTTCTGATGATACAAAAATGGGTAGGAAAGCAAATGGTGAAGAGGACACAAAAAATCTGCAAAGGGATATAGACAGGCTAAGTGAGTGGGCAAAAAGTTAGCAGATGGAGTATAATGTAGGAAAATGTGAGGTTATCCACTTTGGCAGAAAAAAATGAAATGCAAATTATAATTTAAAATAGAGAAAAATTGCAAAGTGCTTCAGTACAGAGGGACCTGGGGATTCTTGTGCATGAAACACAAAAAGTTAGTATAGATACAGCAAGTAATCAGGAAGGCAAATGGAATGCTGGCCTTTATTGCAAGGGGGAGGATAGAGTATAAAAGCAGAGAAGTCCTGCTACAACTGAACAGGGTATTAGCGAGGCCACACCTGGAGTACTGCGTACAGTTTTGACCTCCGTATTTAAGGAAGGATCTCTCATCTTGGGCGGTCCCTCGAATCGAGGATGAATTGCTTCCACAGCAAGAAGGGATGAGTTCAATGAGTTCACAGATGTTTCAATGAAGGACCTAATATTCCAGGTCCCGAACTGCATATTGAAGGGTGGAAGATGCCTGTGCGTGGATTTTTTTTAAACGTGTGGTGGCCATTGCACACCAGCCACCACACAGGCTTGACAAAGCTTGGTCTTGATCCAGTGGCAAAGGTTAACCAAGACGACTGGAGACCAGCTCTGCTGCACCAACCTAGTGCGCATACATATCGCTGCGTGGGCGGGCCCGCCTCTTCTGGGCCCCGAACTCACGCCTCTTCTGGGCCCCAATCGCATTGTTCTGCAATCTCTCGCACTACTTCGCCCCGACCTCGCCGCTCCTGCTGTACCAGCCCACGCTCCAATCAGCGACCTGGGTTATGGTGACGTATGCTGTGGCTATCAAGATACACGTGCACTTTATTTTATTGCAATGCTTCCCCCACTGGGAAACTTTTCCATGATAGCAACATTTTGCTGTTATAAATGCCCCTAAGATATGGAAACAGAATTAACAGCCCCATTTTTTAAGGTTTGTCCTTCCATGATTGTTATGAATGCAGATACGATGCCTCCTCTTCAAGCCTATTTGCAGCCACACTAGGATCACTTGGGAGTCTCAGCTGGTGTTTCTTGGAACACTTGAGTATTATCTCTATTTGCTCTCCAAGGTGTTATTATTTGGGGGGGAAAAAAGATCTTTATTAGCTTTGACTGAAAATTCTGAACTTTGAGTGCTTGTGGAGTCAGATTCCATGGGTTGTAGGAAGCAGAGAGTCGGGATAAATGGGTCCTTTTCAGAATGGCAGGCAGTGACTAGTGGGGTGCCGCAGGGCTCAGTGCTGGGACCCCAGCTATTTACAATATACATTAATGACTTAGATGAAGGAATTGAGTGTATATCTCTAAGTTTGCAGATGACATTAAGCTGGGTGGCGGTGTGAGCTGTGAGGAGGACGCTGAGAGACTGCAGGGTGACTTCGACAGGTTAGGTGAGTGGGCAAACGCATGGCAGATGCAGTATAATGTCGATAAATGTGAGTTTATCCACTTCGGTGGCAAAAACACGAAGACAGAATATCTGAATGGCGGCAGATTAGGAAATGGGGAGGTGCAACGAGACCTGGATGTCATGGTACATCAGTCATTGAAAGTTGGCATGCAGGTACAGCAGGCGGTGAAGGAGGCAAATGGTATGTTGGCCTTCATAGCTAGGGGATTTGAGTATAGGAGCAGGGAGGTCTTACTGCAGTTGTACAGGGCCTTAGTGAGGCCTCAACTGGAAGATTTGGTCTCCTAATCGGAGGAAGGACATTCTTGCTGTTGAGAGTGTGCAGCTTAGGTTCACCAGACTGATTCCCGGGATGGCAGGACTGACATATGAGGAGAGACTGGATTGACTGGGCCTGTATTCACTGGAGTTTAGAAGGATGAGAGGGGATCTCATAGAAACATATAAAATTCTGACAGGACTGGACAGATTAGTTGCAAGAAGAATGTTCCCGATGTTGGAGAAGTCCAGAACCAGGGGACATAGTCTAAGGATTCGTGGTAAGCCATTTAGGGACTGAGATGAGGAGAAACCTCTTCACTCAGAGAGTTGTTAACCTGTGGAATTCCCTACCGCAGAGAGTTGTTGATGCCAGTTCACTGGATATATTCAAGAGGGAGTTAGATATGGCCCTTACGACTAAAGGGATCAAGGGGTATGGAGAGAAAGCAGGAAAGGGGTACTGAGGTGAATGATTAGCCATGATCTTATTGAATGGTGGTGCAGGCTCGAAGGGCCGAATGGCCTACTCCTGCAACTATTTTCTATGTTTCTATGTTTCTAAATCTCTACAATCATTTGCAGTTATTCTGCTTGTTAGGCAGGTGAAAAATCTACATAATGTTAACCACACTGGTAAAAGAGCAGTCCTAAATGGCATCAAAATGCTGTCATAATGGCATACTAAACAGTGTAAATTACTCATGGATGGGACTTCAACCCAGTGCATGGATAAAGTTCTCATTTCATGTGCACCCTGAACGTATGCTCTGTTCTCTCAAAATAGCCAAGTCTGTGGATATCTCTCTGGCAGAATCAGGATTCCCCTCTGAATCGGTGACTTGTTGCATATCAAATATGAATTACTAGTTCAAATCATTATATTCTGGGATAAAGCTGTTTTACACCGAATGAAAAACAATAGTGCTTTGACCTCCAAAACAAATATGGGAGCAAAAGGGAGAAAGCAAGTGCATGAAGTTAGATTAATCTGAGCAAACAGAAAATATAGATCAAGTTAGATTACAAAGAGTAAAAAATGGAGAATGGGAAAGAAATGTCAAAAATGGATGAGAATTTTTTTAAATTGTATTTTAAGTATTTACTATAGAAGTTTACAATTAATGTTACTCCATTAATGCTTCAGCGTCTGAGTAAGTCATCTAGAAACTTACAAAAACATTTGGCCCCAGGAGACAGGAATTTTGCCGAGCAGGATATACTTGCATTGGAGGCTGTTCAGAGAAGTGTCACTGGGTTGATTCCAGAGATGAGGGTGTTGACTTATGAAGTTAGGTTGAGACAGTTGGGACTATACTCATTGGAGTTAAGAATGAGAGGTGATCTTATCGAACCATACAAGATAATGAGAGGACTCGACAATCGACAAGTTGGAGGCAGAGGATATTTCCACTCAGAGGGAAACTAAAACTAGGGGGCATAGTCTCGGAATAAGGGAGCACCCATTTAAAACTGAGATGGAGGAATTTCTTCTCTCCGAGGATTGCAATTCTGTGGAATTCTCTGCCCGAGAGCTGTGGAGGCTGGGTCATTGAATATATTGAAGGTGGAGATAGACAGATTTTTGAGCGATAAAGGAATAAAGGTTATGGGGAGCTGCAGGGAAGTGGAGCTGGAATTGAGTCTATGATCAGATCAGCCATGATCTTATTAAATGGCGGAGCAGACTCGAGGGGTCTAATAGCCTGCTCCTATTTCTTATGTTCCCAGCATGTATGTAGCTGGCCAATAGTTTCTGGACAATGGTGAACCTCCCCACCCACCAAAACATGTATTTATGCTGCACCCAAACATCCCAAGGTGCTTCACGGGAGCGTTAGCAAACAACATTTGACAATGAACCACATAAGGAGATATTAGGGCAGAAAGAGGCAAGTTTTAAGGAGCGTCTTAAAAGGAGGAAAGAGAGGCGGAGAGATTTAGAGCTTAGGCAGCTGAAGGCACATCCACCAATGGCAGATTAAAAATCAGGGATGGGCAAGAGGCCACAATTGGAGCAACGGAGGGTTTGTAGGAGATTGCAGCGATAGAGGGCAGGGGAGGGCGGGGGCCATGGAGGGATTTGAAAACAAAGATGAGAATTTTTAAATTGAGGCATTGCTTAACTGGGAGCCAATGTAGGTCAGCAACCACAGGAATGATGGGTGAGCGGGACTTGAGGTGAGTTAGGATACGGGCAGCAGAGTTTTGGATGACCTCAAGTTAATGAAGGGTGGAAGTCGGAGGCTGGCCAGGAGTGCATTGGAATAGTCAAGTCTAGGGATAACAAAGGCATGCATGAGGGTTTCAGCAGCAGATGAGCGGAGGCAGAGATGGAGTCAGGTAATGTTGCGGAGATGGAAATCGGTGGTCTTCGTAATGGCACGGATAAGTAGTCGGAAGCTCATCTCCTCCAGGATGTTGATGGTGGGGGAACTCAGCGATGGTAATGGCACTGAATGTCATGGGGAGGTGGTTTGGCTCTCTCTTGTTGGAAATAGTTATTGCCGGTCACACATAGCATGAATATTACATGCCACTTATCAGCCCAAGCCTGGATGTTATCCAAGTCTTGCTGCATCTAGGCATGACCTGCTTCATTATGCAGAATTATGAATGGAGCTGAACACTGCAATGATCCACTTCTGACTTTATGGTGGAGGAAAGGTCACTGATGAAGCAGCTGAAGATAGTTGGGCCTAGGATATTGCCCTGAGGAAATCCTGCAGCAATGTCCTGGGATGAGTACAACAGACACAACTATCTTCCTTTGTGCCAGATATGACTCCAGCCACTGAATATTTTTTTCCCCCCTGATCTCTATTAACTTCAGTTTTACTGGGGCTCAAATGCTGACTCAGTGTCAAGAGCAGTCACTCTCACCTCACCTGAATTCAGCTTTTGTTTTAATGTTTGGACCTCTCTATGTTATGTGATGGGTGTTCTGGAGTAAACTATCTACATATTCCTCCCCTTGCTTATGCTTCGGATTGTCTCCAACCCCTGCTCCAGATTAACAACTGAGTTGGAGTGACTCAACACAGACATTTCCCACAAGTGTGGTCAATCCAGATGGACTCTCTGTCCACAAATTCCCATACTGCAGTCCTGACACACTGGTTGTACTGCCATTATCCACGTTACTGTAATACACACCATTTTATCTCCTTTCATATTGTTGCTTTTTTTATATATATGTCTTTTTGCAAAAATGCATCCTTAAAGCCGTTGTCTCATTTTGTGTTTGCATATAGAAACTAATTTTGAATTCTCAAAGAAATATTTCTTGTTTTATGGTTGTAATTTCTTCCAGAAATCTATTGAGCAATGTGTCGTTTGTCTGCAGCTGTCACTGCTCTCCACTCATTGCCCCTGGAATTCTTGCCGATCATGGACCGAAAACCTGTCCAACCTGAGGGGATGACTCATCAGGGGAAGGCAGCAGCAGCCAAGTTCATGGCACCGTGGGTGGCTCTGCTGCACAAGAGGGCAGGAAAAAGAGTGGGAGAGCGATAGCAATAGGGGATTCAATTGTAAGGGGAATAGATAGGCGTTTCTGCGGCCGCAACCGAGACTCCAGGATGGTATGTTGCCTCCCTGGTGCAAGGGTCAAGGATGGCTCGGAGTGGACGCAGGACATTCTGAAAAGGGAGGGTGAACAGCCAGTTGTCGTGGTGCATATAGGTACCAATGATATAGGTAAAAAACGGGATGAGGTTCTACGAGACGAATTTAGGGAGCTTGGAGCTAAATTAAAAAGTAGGACCTCAAAAGTAGTAATCTCAGGATTGCTACCATTTCCACGTGCTAGTCAGAGTAGGAATCGCAGGATAGCTCAGATGAATACGTGGCTTGAGGAGTGGTGCAGAAGGGAGGGATTCAAATTCCTGGGACATTAGAACCGGTTCTGGAGGAGGTGGGACCAGTATAAACCAGACGGTCTGCACCTGGGCAGGACCGGAACCAATGTCCTAGGGGGAGTGTTTGCTAGTGCTGTTGGGGAGGAGTTAAACTAATATGGCAGGGGATGGGAACCTATGCAGGGAGGCAGAGGGAAATAAAAGGGAGACAGAGGCAAAAGATAGAATGGAGAATAGTAAAAGTGGAAGGCAGAGAAACCCAAGGCAAAAAACAAAAAGCGCCACATTACAGCAAAATTCTAAAGGGGCAAAGTGTGTTAAAAAGACAAGCCTGAAGGCTCTGTGCCTCAATGCGAGGAGTATTCGGAATAAGGTGGACGAATTAACTGCGCAGATAGCAGTTAATGGATATGATGTAGTTGGCATCACGGAGACATGGCTCCAGGGTGACCAAGGCTGGGAACTCAACATCCAGGGGTATTCAACATTTAGGAAGGACAGACAGAAAGGAAAAGGAGGCGGGGTGGCGTTGCTGGTTAAAGAGGAAATTAATGCAATAATAAGGAAGGACACTGGTTTGGATGATGTGGAATCGGTATGGGCGGAGCCACGGAATACCAAAGGGCAGAAAATGCTGGTGGTAGTTGTGTACAGGTCACCAAACAGTAGTAGTGAGGTTGGGGACAGCATCAAACAAGAAATAAGGAATGTGTGCAATAAAGGTACAGCAGTTATCATGGGCGACTTTAATTTACATATTGATTGGGCTATCCAAACTGATAGCAATGCGGTGGAAGAGGATTTCCTGGAGTGCATTAGGGATGGTTTTCTTGACCAATATGTCGAGGAACCAACTAGAGAGCTGGCCATCCTAGGCTGGGTGATGTGTAATGAGAAGGGACTAATTAGCAATCTTGTTGTGCGAGGAAAGTGACCATAATATGGTAAAATTCTTTATTAAGATGGAGAGTGACACAGTGAAATCAGAAACTAGGGTTCTGAACTTAAGGAAAGCTAACTTCAACGGCATGAGGCGTGAATTGGCTAGAATAGACTGGCGAGTGATACTTAAAGGGTTGACGGTGGATAGGCAATGGCAAGCATTTATAGATCACATGGATGAACTTCAACAATTGTACATCCCTGTCTGGAGTAAAAATAAAACAGGGAAGGTGGCTCAACCGTGGCCAACAAGGGAAATTAAGGATAGTGTTAGATCCAAGGAAGAGGCATATAAATTGGCCAGAAAAAGTAGCAAACCAGAGGACTGGGAGAAATTTATAATTCAGCAGGGGAGGACAAAGGGTTTAATTAGGAGGGGGAAAATAGAGTACGAGAGGAAACTTGCCGGGAACATAAAAACTGACTGCAAAAGCCTCTATAGATATGTGAAGAGAAAAAGATTAGGGAAGACAAACGTAGGTCCCTTGCAGTCGGACTCGGGTGAATTTATAATGGGGAACAAAGAAATGGCAGACCAATTGAACAAATACTTTGGTTCTGTCTTCACGAAGGAAGACACAAATAACCATCCGGATGTACTTGGGGACCGAGTGAGAAAGAAGAATTGAAGGATATCCTAATTAGACGGGAAATTGATGGGATTGAAGGCCGATAAATCCCCAGGGCCTGATGGTCTGCATCCCAGAGTACTTAACGAAGTGGCCCTAGAAATAGTGGATGCATTGGTGATCATTTTCCAACAGTCTATCGACTCTGGATCAGTTCCTATGGACTGTAACACCACTTTATAAAAAAGGAGGGAGAGAGAAAACGGATAATTATAGACCGGTTAGCCTGACATCAGTAATGGGGAAAATATTGGAATCAATTATTAAAGTTGAAATAATAGCGCATTTGGAAAGCAGTGACAGGATCGGTCCAAGTTAACATGGATTTATGAAAGGGAAATCATGCTCAACAAATCTTCTAGAATTTTTTGAGGATGTAACTAGTAGAGTGGACAGGGGAGAACCAGTGGATGTGGTGTATTTGGACTTTCAAAAGGCTTTTGACAAGGTCCCACACAAGAGATTGGTGTGCAAAATTAAAGCACATGGTATTGGGGGTAATGTACTGACGTGGATAGAGAACTGGTTGGCAGACAGGAAGCAGAGAGTCGGGATAAACGGGTCCTTTTCGGAATGGGGGGCAGTGACTAGTAGAGTGCCGCAGGGCTCATTCCTTGGACCCCAGCTCTCTTTACAATATACATCAATGATTTGGATGAAGGAATTGAGTGTAATATCTCCAAGTTTGCAGAGGACACTAAACTGGGTGGCGGTGTGAGCTGTGAGGAGGATGCTAAGAGGCTGCAGGGTGATTTGGACAGGTTAGGTGAGTGGGCAAATGCATGGCAGATGCAGTATAATGTGAATAAATGTGAGGTTATCCACTTTGTTTGCAAAAACACGAAGGCAGATTATCTGAATGGTGGCAGATTAGGAAAAGGGGAGGTGCAACGAGACCTGGGTGTCATGGTTCATTAGTCATTGAAAGTTGGCATGCAGGTACAGCAGGCGGTGAAGAAGGCAAATGGCATGTTGGCCTTCATAGCTAGGGGATTTGAGTATAGGAGCAGGGAGGTCTTACTGCAATTGTACAAGGCCTTGGTGAGGCCTCACCTGGAATAGTGTGTTCAGTCTTGGTCTCCTAATCTGAGGAAGGACGTTCTTGCTATTGAGGGAGTGCAGCGAAGGTTCACCAGACTGATTCCAGGGATGGCTGGACTGACATACCGAGGAGAGACTGGATCAACTGGGCCTTTATACACTGTAGTTTAGAAGGATGAGAGGGGATCTCATAGAAACGTACAAGATTCTGACGGGACGGGACAGGTTAGATGCGGGAAGAATGTTCCCGATATTGGGGAAGTCCAGAACCAGAGGACACAGTCTTAGGATAAGGGGTAGGCCATTTAGGACTGAGATGAGGAGAAACTTCTTCACTGAGAGAGTTGTTAACCTGTGGAACTCCCTGCCGCAGAGAGTTGTTGATGTCAGTTCATTGGATGTATTCAAGAGGGAGTTAGATATGGCCCTTACGGCTAAAGGGATCAAGGGGTATGGAGAGAAAGCGGGAAAGGGTACTGAGGTGAAGGATCAACCACGATCTTATTGAATGGTGGTGCAGGCTCGAAGGTCCGAATGGCCTACTCCTGCACCTATTTTCTATGTTTCTATGTAACACAGTGATTATCAGTGGGAGTATTTTTTACATTTGATCTTGGGAAGTTGGTAATGGTGGTGGGGAATGTAGAGGGATGGAAAATATCAGAGGGCCACTAGCCCAACACATAGTTTAAGGGGTCTTTTTTTTTTTATAAACTTCACGAAAGTATAGACTTTTAGGAGATATGATTGCGGTCTATAAAGTAATAAAAAGATGCTCCTATTTGAGCTGGATAGGCTGTGGAGGATAAGAAATAGGAGCAGGAGCAGGCCATACAGCCCCTTCGAACTTGCTCCGCCATTTAATATAATCATGGCTGATCTGATTATAGACTCAGGTCCACTTCCCTGTCCACTCCCCATAACCCCTTATCGGTTTTTGTTATGTTGATTGAGGAATAAATATTGGCTAGGACAATAGTGCCATGGGATCTTTTACATCTACCTGAGAAAGCAGACAGGGTCTCAGTTTAACGTCTCATCCGAAAGACGGCACCTCCGACAGTGCAGCACTCTCTCAGTACTGCACTGGAGGGTCAGTCTAGATTTGTGTGCTCAAGTCCCTAGAGCGGGACTCAAACCCATAATCTCTGACTCAGGTGAGTGTGCTACCCACTGAGCCACAGCTGACGCTATGACAGATGCTACAGGAGTACTTCTTTTTGCAGTCATAGACTTCTGGAATAAGTTGTCAGCATGTGCAGTATTCAGATTTCCTGCAAACATTCAAAAGGGAGCTAGACAAGTTTGAGTACAGACAACCATAAGTCTTAAACTCAGTTTGTGACATTCAAAGCCACCTAATTATGGCCTTTCAAAAAAACTTGTCACTTTAAAAGAAAACAAAATAGGGTTTTGGGCTCCCTATTTGACTCTGAATCTTCCTTCCACTCCCACAACAAACAAATTGTGCTAATACATAGTGTTACATCTCATCCATGAATAATGTCAGAGCATGACTGAATTATCTTCAGAGAGAGGGCAGAAAACAAGTAGAAAAAAAAAGTTAGAGGCAGCCTTTTTTCTAGAAATCATACTGATATAATATGAAGTTCTACTTCAGCAACATGACTGGGTAGCCCATCATATCAATTCATGAGGTCACTGAAACAGAATTTCATGACATTATATTGGGCAATTTTGCACAAAATGTTTACTTTCCAGACACCTCTGCCGCTTGAACTGTGAAACTTAACTTTCTCTAGACACAAGTGAATTTATTTTCCTACAATTGTGAAAATGTTGATGAAAAATTCACCGTGCCAGTTAATCCTGGCCTCAAAATTAGCAAAATATATTTTAGAACTACTGTTCTTCCAATTTTCAGGTTTCCCGAGATTGTCCCCCCCATCTCCAATTCTCTTTCCTGTATTAACCCTCCACACAATCTGAAGCACAACAACCATGGCAGGCTGCAGTACCAACCAGAGGGCATGATCTTAGAATAAGGGGCCGCCCATTTAAAACAGAGATGAGGAGAAATTTCTTTTCTCCATGGGTTGTAAATCTGTGGAATTCGCTGCCTGAGAGCTGTGGAAGCTGGGACATTGAATAAATTTAAGACAGAAATAGACAGTTTCTTAAATGATAAGGGGATAAGGAGATAAGGGGTTATGGGAAGCGGGCGGGGAAGTGGAGCGGAGTCCATGATCAGATCAGCCATGATCTTATTGAATGGCGGAGCAGGCTCGAGGGGCCGTATGGCCTACTCCTGTTCCTATTTATGTTCTTATTAAGTGGAGAGCGCATCTCACAAGAAATATTAAATCATCAAACATGCATTCAAATCCCACAGAAGGATTTTTCTACATTACAAAAAAGTGACTACACTTAAAGTTAGCCTGTTGGAATAGTTTTAGATTTCTACTGAAAATCATGAAGTATCAGCTTTAAGTCGGATGAGACCGGTTGTTTAGAATGCATGGTAAATAGAATTCAAAACTATTAGATTACACAATCTCTGCATTGGATAACCAAGTAGCCCATCAGTTCCAGATTATAGCAAATTTGAAACCAAAGTCTGCCTCATCACCAGCTATAGTTTGGTACAGGAAAAACAGCATAGGTTTCAGAAGTAAATGTGCAAGTACAGCCTTATAACTTACCAGGACCCAAAATCTGTGTACCTGACTCCCTTTGTGTTTTGATCCTTCTACAACCTTAAAAGACAATGCTAAGCATCACCTAATCACTACTTCCCAAATTACATAACCTTCTATTTTACTTTTATCGACATGGTGTTCTGCACCACATGCCTTGGCCCTTCATGTTTTTTTCTCAATTTAAAAAAATGCAGCGGGAAGGAAACAATTAGGCATCCTACACAGAAAATAGTACTAATTTTGCCCCTTAAATGTTGTGGTCATACATTAATCACTAGCAGTGCAATTCTCTCATCTGGTGGAATTGTGGGGGGGAAAGGGAGGGAGGCACGTAGAGAACAACACGGATTTAAAAATATACAACAAATAAAACTTGCAGAAGTAGCTGGAGTCTTTTACTAACATAGTGCTTATCATGTGTGTTGCTGCAGTTCCAAAAACTGCAGAGAAAGCAGGTTTCAGCAAGATGGTGGTGGCAATGCAGTTAGCTTCAAATCCAAAGCCTAAAGAGAAGAAAAACATATCTTGGCCTGACTGCTATCCAGAGGGCCCTGTTGGAAATACAAGTACACCTATGTAAATGTTTGACAAGTTCAGAAATGAGCTTGTTTTTCACATCTCATTCTACTGACATCAATATCACTGACCATGTAACCATGTGGCAGTATACAGAAGAGAGAAAGAGTAAGGGTTAAACAAAAGGAAAAAAAAACACTCCAGTAACATTTCTATACTGACAAAAGATGTACTCTTGAAAACAAAATTTAGCTTTATTCGTTGAGCCTTCTAAGAGTAACAAATGCCACACAAATGATCAGCCTCACCACACTCGATCACAACCAAACCATGAAAAGCAGTGCCAATTGAAACTAATGACATGAAAACACAGCTTATGTTCAAGTCTGAAGACCTTTGCTTTACTCGTGAGCCCAGCTGAGTTACTAAAATGGAATATGGCCAGACACCTGTGGAGTCTAAGTCGTGAAAGAAAGTCTTTTAAAAATGGACACCAATTCGATCATTAAAATCCAAATTTGAAAATGAGGCATTCAAAATCAAATGTGCATATTTGATTTTTATGCATGTACAAAGCAGTTTTTCGCTCCAAAAATGTAAATAGAGCCTTTTATTATATTGGATAAAAAGGGAATAAATCATTCTCTTATCCAAGTAGTTCACACCTACAGTCATATAATGACTGGATTAACTGGAGTGACAGACATGACTAAGCCAAGTGCATCAACTAGTGTATACGTGCTGCCCGAGAAAATGAGTCAGACTGCAGGCAAGTGGCAAATGGCAACCAGCCTACACAGCTGTTTGCAAAATGGTAGCCCTGCCAGAGTTTAATATATAAACTGACTGATCAGTAGTAATAGAAATGTAACATTAGAATATCAATACTACAACTCTTGTGTTCCCTATTAATTTCCCAAGTTATTGGTGCATTTATTGTAACCCCCAAAACTTGGAATTTTCTTGTGCACTATCCTTATTACCCTTTTCAGCACCTTTCCATCTCTTTTTTTTCTCCTTAAATGGCATGGAGGAAGTTTTTCTCCCTTTAGCTGTAATTTAAAAAATAAAATCCAATCACTACAATATATGTTGCCTTTCTGAATTATTTAAACACTACCATATGTTGAAAGTGCATTTCAAAAGAGTAACACTGTCTCATACAATCACATTATCTTACAAAAATAATTAAAATGCTTGCAAGAAATGCAGAAAAATAGAAACCGAATTGCTAGTTAATTAAAACATTCGCCTTTCTGGGACTTGAGTTCAAGTCCAGCTAGTCAGATGGAATGAAAGTAAATTAGGTTATCTTCCAAATCGCAGAAAGGGTTCAACAAGAAATTAGTTTAGATAGTTTCTATCCAGTAGTCAGTGGCAAAGTAAATACCACTAATTCAGCACAAACTGGCTATCTCATTCAAAGACCATGAATTATGCTGGTATGGAAAATGCAAACATCGTGTCTGTGCAGCAGGGGTGCCAGTTTGTAGTTGGACTAAGAGATATTGGGAAGAGACAACTATTCCCTGGCAACACATCCTATGCTGTATCAGCCTTGGAAATCTTGAAGTTGACAAACATTCCAATGCTCTGAATTATCAACCCCTTTAGTCACGAGGTAAAATGTTGTCCAAAAATAGAAAAATCAAAGTAGGAATCATCTTGGGTAAAGCACTGATTATTTGTACTGTACTTTTTCTGTCCTTCTGTGCATGCAACCTGTCGAGACTCTGCCCCAACCTGAAGTGTGGGCCAGAACCAGAGGTAGGGCCCTGCAATCATTCCGACCATGTTCCGAGAGCTTCCGTGGGGGGGTTAAGGAGGGGAGGGAGGGAGAGGGGGCGGGTTAAGGAGGGGGGAGGGACGAGCGAGAGACGGGGGAGGGACGAGCGAGAGACGGGGGAGGGACGAGCGAGAGACGGGGGAGGGACGAGCGAGAGACGGGGGAGGGACGAGCGAGAGACGGGGGAGGGACGAGCGAGAGACGGGGGAGGGACGAGCGAGAGACGGGGGAGGGACGAGCGAGAGACGGGGGAGGGACGAGCGAGAGACGGGGGAGGGACGAGCGAGAGACGGGGGAGGGACGAGCGAGAGACGGGGGAGGGACGAGCGAGAGACGGGGGAGGGACGAGCGAGAGACGGGGGAGGGACGAGCGAGAGACGGGGGAGGGACGAGCGAGAGACGGGGGAGGGACGAGCGAGAGACGGGGGAGGGACGAGCGAGAGACGGGGGAGGGACGAGCGAGAGACGGGGGAGGGACGAGCGAGAGACGGGGGAGGGACGAGCGAGAGACGGGGGAGGGACGAGCGAGAGACGGGGGAGGGACGAGCGAGAGACGGGGGAGGGACGAGCGAGAGACGGGGGAGGGAAGAGCGAGAGACGGGGGAGGGAAGAGCGAGAGACGGGGGAGGGAAGAGCGAGAGACGGGGGAGGGAAGAGCGAGAGACGGGGGAGGGAAGAGCGAGAGACGGGGGAGGGAAGAGCGAGAGACGGGGGAGGGAAGAGCGAGAGACGGGGGAGGGAAGAGCGAGAGACGGGGGAGGGAAGAGCGAGAGACGGGGGAGGGAAGAGCGAGAGACGGGGGAGGGAAGAGCGAGAGACGGGGGAGGGAAGAGCGAGAGACGGGGGAGGGAAGAGCGAGAGACGGGGGAGGGAAGAGCGAGAGACGGGGGAGGGAAGAGCGAGAGACGGGGGAGGGAAGAGGGAAGAGCGAGAGACGGGGGAGGGAAGAGCGAGAGACGGGGGAGGGGGTGGGAAGAGCGCGAGACGGGGAAGGGGGGAGGGAAGAGCGAGAGACGGGGGAGGGGGAGGGAAGAGCGAGAGACGGGGGAGGGGGGAGGGAAGAGCGAGAGACGGGGGAGGGGGAGGGAAGAGCGAGAGACGGGGGAGGGGGGAGGGAAGAGCGAGACACGGGGGAGGGGGGAGGGAAGAGCGAGACACGGGGGAGGGGGAGGGAAGAGCGAGACACGGGGGAGGGGGGAGGGAAGAGCGAGACACGGGGGAGGGGGGAGGGAAGAGCGAGACACGGGGGAGGGGGGAGGGAAGAGCGAGACATGGGGGAGGGGGGAGGGAAGATTAATTATTTTTGAAGGCTAACATCCCAAAAAATAATCCGAACTTTTTTAATCAGTATGTAACAAGCCCAATAGGAGAGTGGGTGGTTTTGGATTTAGTTTTGGGGAATGAAGCTGGGCTGGTGGAAGGGGTATTAGTGGGAAAGCACTTGGGTGCCAGTGACCATAATTCAGTCAGATTCAAGATAGTTATGGATAAGGACAAGAATCGACCAGGAAAAAAGTCCCAAATTGGAGAAAAGCTAACTTTGCTAAGTTGAGGAGTGATTTGGTCACAGTGAACTGGAAACAGCTACTTGTACGTAAATCAATGTCGGAACAGTGGGAGGCATTCGAGGAGGAGATCCGGAAAGCTCAGGCCAAACATATGCCCTTCAAGAAAAAAGGGTGGGAATAACAATTCTAGAGCCCCTTGGATGTCGAGGGACTTACAGGGGAGAATAAAGAAAAAAGGGAAGCTTGTGTCACATACCAACGGCTAAATACTATGGAAACTTGAGGAATATAGAAAGTTGAGATAAAATTAAAAAGGATATTAGGAATGCTAAGAGAGAGCATGAAAAATTCTTGGCTAGTAAAATTAAGGAAAACCCAAAGATGTTCTATAAATATATTAAGAGCAAGAGGGTAACTAAAGAAAGGATAGGGCCTATTAGAAACCATGAGGGTAATCTTTGTGTGGAGACGGAAGATGTTGGTATCGTTCTTAAATGAATACTTTGCGTCCGTTTTCACAAAGGAAAGAGGCAATGTAGATACTGCTATCAAGGAGGAGTGTGAAATTCTGGATGAAAAAAAGTGAGAGAGGAGGTATTAAGGGGGTTAGCAGCTATGTAAATTGATAAGTTCCCAGGCCCAGATGAAATGTAGCCCAAGCTGTTGAGCAAAGTAAAAGAGGAACTAGCAGGGGCTTTGACCATCATTTTCCAGTCCTCTTTGGAGTCAAGCATGGTGCCGGAGGACTGCTAATGTGATACCCTTATTTAAGAAGGGAGAAAGGGATAGGCCGACTAATTACAGGCCTGTCAGCCTAACCCCAGTGGTGGGAAAATTATTGGGAAAAATCCTGAAAGACAGGATGAATCTACATTTGGAAAGGCAAGGATTAATTAGGGACAGTCAGCACAAATTTGTTAAGGGAAGATCGTGTTTGACTAACCTGATTGAATTTTTTGAGGAGGTAACCAAGAGGGTCGATGAGGGTAGTGCGTACAATGTATAGTATATGACCTTTATCAAAGCTTTTGATAAGGTCCCACATGGTTGACTGGTCACGAAGGTTAAAGCCCATGGGATCCAGGGCAAAGTGGCTAGTTGGATTCAAAAATAGCTTTGAGGTAGGAAACAAAGGGTAATAGTTGATGGATGTTTGTGTGACTTGAAGAATGTTACCAGTGGGGTTCCACAGGGCTCAGTACTGGGTCCCTTGCTTTTTGTGGTATATATCAATGATTTAGATTTGAATTTAGGGAGTATGATTAAGAAGTTTGCAGATGACATTAAAATTGGCTGTGTGGTTGATAATGAAGAGGAAAGTCATAGACTGCAGGAGGATATCAATCTACTGGTTAAGTGGGCAGAGCAGTGGCAAATGGAATTTAATTCAGAGAAGTGTGAGGTAATGCACTTGGGGAGGGTGAATGAGGGTATACACATTAAGTGGTAGGCCACTTAATAGTGTAGATGAACAAAGGGACCTTGGAGTGCTTGTCCACATCTCCCTGAAAGTAGGCGGCCAGGTGGATAGGTGGTTAAGAAGGCATAAGAATACTTGCCTTTATTAGATGAGGCATAGAATATAAGAGCAGGGATGTTATGCTTAAATTGTATAATACTCTGGTTAGGCCACAGCTGGAGTACTGCGTGCAGTTCTGGTCGCCATATTATAGGAAAGACATGATTGCACTAGAGAGGGTGCAGAGGAGATTTATTAGGATGCTGCCTGGAATGGAGAATCTTAGCTATGAGGACAGATTGCCTGCACTTGTTCTCATTGTAACAGGAGGTTCAGAGGAGACCTCATTGAGGTGTACAATTGAGGGGCCTGGATATAGTGGATAGCAAGGACCTATTTCCCTTGGTGGAGGGGTCAATTACAAGGGGGCATAGTTTTAAGGTGGTTGGTGGAAGGCTCAGAGGGGATTTGAGGGGGGGGGGCTTCTTCACACAGAGCATTGTGGGGGTCTGGAACTCACTGCCTGGAAGGGTGGTGGATTTGAAATCCCTCACCACATTTAAACGGTGCTTGGATGGGCACTTGAAGTGCCGTAACCTGCAGGGTTACGGACCTAGAGCTGTAATTGGGATTAGACTGGATAACCTCTTGTTGGCCGGCGCAGATACGATGGTTAAGTACTGCAGGGAATCGAATACGGCCAGGGTGATCACCTGGACTGGTTTCGATCGCCTGGATGGGTCGGAGAGGAATTTTCCCAGATTTTTTTCTCCCCAATTGGCCTCTCCCAGATCACATGGCTCCGGTTGGGGTGGAGTTGTAGAATGTTTCAGTGTATGGGGTGTCGCAGTTGTGTGGGGTGGACTGGTTGCTCTTTACCTTGCCGTCATTGTTCATAGGTTTATATGGAACCTTCAGAGCTGCTGACTGAGGCCGTGTGGCTCTGTGGGCCGGCGCGGACACGATGGGCCAAAATGGCCTCCTCCTGTGCTGTAAATTTCTATGTTTCTATGAACTGAATCGCAGAATTAAGTGCACATTGCTGAGGTATCAATCTATTGCCTGCACTTATTGCAATACTGTAGAATGATTTTAAAATGTTTATGTATTTAATATTCTAAACACAATTGAAAAATCAAACTGTTTTTGTAATCCTGCTCAAAAATATGCCCCTATACTTCACCCAAGGACAGGATCAGGTTTGACGCTTGTTTGGTAAGCATGCCCATCAACATTGACCATGCAGTTTCAAATGTAAAAAGTCAGGACATAGACAAACTACTAAAACAGTACATAGAAGTGAATTTTTAGAAAAATCAAAGGGGATAAAATTACTGGGCCTCATTATAGTCTTATAAATCAGTGGCTTTCAAACCTCCAGGAGAAATTTTTTTTTAAATGAAGGGACGGTGTGGAGCAAAAAAACTTCAAGCAATACCGTACGTTTCAATAGTGCTCTTCAAATAAAGAAAACATAGGCAGGAAAAAGAAATGGGTGAAAATAGTGGCAGAGAAATTTTGGAGCAAACATTGCTGACAGCAGAAATATAGTGACTGACAAAATAGCCATTGATGGTGTAGTAGAGTGAACGGGAGGTAAAGGGTAACCAAGTGCTAAAAACGTGGAGGAGGAAAACTACTCAAAGTGAAGCAAAGCTGTGGAAGAATATTAAAAAAAAGAGGTACTTGAAGTCAAATTTCTCAGACACCAAGATCCTGTGAAGCTTGGCAAGGACGGGGTTGACAAGTTTGCATGCTTTTTATGGAGGAGATGGTACAAGTCTCAGAATTATGAATATGGTGGAAGTCTGTGGAGGATGGAGTGTAGATGGCTGCGTAAAAAAGTGTTGGAGGAATCAATTCTTGAGGGGAGGAAAGTGTGATAAGGATTTTATAATGAGGAAGAGGTGGGCCTACAGGCAGACAATGCTGCTGATGAAAAGCACAAAGGAAAGTGGATACCTTCAGTTGAAAAGCCAGCACCAGCATAGGCGATGGACTGAATGATCTGTCTCTGGTCTGTAATTTCTATGATTCTAGATCTCGGCATTAGACAACACAGGAAACAAGGTTCAAATGAAACAGGATGTAGAGGTTCTAAATCTAGATTTAGTCTGATAAGACTGATGGAGTTGAGCTTAGAGGCACATCAGTGGTGGTAGGAGCCTAAGGAGAAAAGTTCTATGTTAGTAAAATTGAATCTAAGGAAATTTCAACTCGTCCACAATTTAATGTTTCAGCTAAAATCTTTTTATTTTCAGTACTCCTTCAATCTGGTTTCCATTTTCTCTCCTGCCTGTCCCAGAGCAGTCATTAGATCTCTTCCAATGTTTTCTTCTTCCGTGCCCAGTCATCTATTTTGTCTTCTCAGGGCTACATACACAATCCCCTTTTTCTTCATTTATATGCCGCCCATAGTGACATTATCGGCAAGCACAGAATCAGATTTTGCCATGTTTAATATCACCAATATTTAGCTGAAGAAAATTTTGACTCATCCATAATTTAATCATCAGACAGGCAGTTGGAGAGTATAGCAACAGCTTTGACATCAATGGTGCAGGCAGAGAGGTCGAGTTGGGTTATTATCGTAGAAGCTGACCCTGTGTGCTTGTGGGTGGTGTCACCATGATATAGTATATAAAAAAATGAAGAGAGAATTTGTGTCTCGATCAGTTTAGCCCACCCTCAATGCTATCCTGCTCTTAGACATTAAGAATGAGATAGGACAGTCTAAGAATACAGCCTTCAGCACAGATAACAAATGTGCCCATTAAAATCAACCCCTTCAACTTGTATACCAAATGTGGTTCAAATTCAAAGACACAGGAAAGTGATATTTGGCTTGGGCTCAAATCAGGCACTTAAAATAGTATTTTTCCATCAAACTGCTGGGAGAAAAAAATCTGAAGTATCCAATGACTAAAGTCTGGAAGCTCACTCTATAAATGTCTATATGAGATTTGCATTGTTCTAAAAAGCAGAAATGAAAAAGCCTGTCACAAGAAACAATATCCAGCACCAAGATTCTATATAATGAACAAGTACATAAATCACAGCGCTTTTTCCATATGCCCTGCGTATTTTTTTTTGGGGGGGTGGGGAGATAAATTAATGCCATCAGGAGCTGTCAGAGTCTGCAGTATGAAGTGTTTCGTAGCCCTCGTTTTAAGCTACAAATGCCAGTTTGCAAGAGCTGATTCTAGCCTTACTGAATTCAAGAGCACAATATTTGCGCATAACACTATAAATAAAGCTTTTAAAAGCAACATAAAATCATTTCCTGTTTACAGTAAACTGGTCCGGATTCTCTTCGTGATCTAAATCCGATTTCACAGACACACACAGAAAAATCACGATTTACGAAGATTTAAAATGTCTGCATTCCCGAGAGAATTGTAATTCGTACTACCAGACTGTGATGTTATACCGTAATTAAATCTAAGGAATTAAGTTAAATCTACTTCTTCATTTCCGATACATTTCCAAAGCATGTTTAGATGATTATTAAAAAAAACTTCCATTTAATTATCAACAGATTTGATTTGAATCACTTTCCCTTTTTTCTCCCCATAACCTACCTCAACCAACCTGTGCCTCGATCATCCAACACTTAAAATGAAATAAATGGTTGACTAGTCTCAGTTTCTTCCCTTCTTTGCACCGGCATCATGTCATTATGAGATTACTGGTATTATTTGCCAAACGGATTCGGACAACCCACATACAATGCTGCCTTACCACCCAGCGACTACAAGCATAAAGCCATTTTAGTTCAGTATAGTCGCGTCACCACTACCGTCCCTCAGAAAGCTGCAGCATTTTTAAGAGAAATTGCTGTCGAATCATATCTCATTGTCTTCAAATTAAAGAGATAGTATTCCCTTCAACATAAACCTTAAAATCTCAACAGCATTGAAAGTATATATAAACAAAAAGCTTTAAAGGGGTCTCCTTGTAAATTATTTGCTTCAAAATAAAACGTAAAATCCCAACAGCATTTATAAAGAAACATAAACCTATATATTAACAAATAAAGCTTTAAACGGGTCACCTTGTAAACTACTTCCTTCAATATAAACCTTAAAATCTCAAACACCATTGAAAAAAAACACAAACGTATATATTGTTAAAAAAACATATTAGCAAGAAATAAAGCTTTAAAAGGGTCTCCTAGTAAACCATTTCCTCAACATAAACCTTAAAATCTTTTCCAACAGCATTTGGAAAAACACAAACATACAGATTAGCAACAAATAAGGGTCTCCCCTCTCTACTGCAATCGTCATTATACAGTTATCTGTGCAAATATTTACTCCACAATCATAAGGGGAGGGGAGGGAGAGACTCTTAAAATGGGCTGGGAAAAATCTAAAACAAAAAGAAAATCCCAACAAAAAGAAAATCCCCCCAAAAAGCGAAGGGACATTACATTAAGCAATGTAAAAGTTGTTCTTTTTTCCACCCACCCCCCCAGCTCATCACACACACCTCCTGTTTCAGTCAGTCCAACCGCACAACACACAATATCCGATTGCTAGCGCGGGCCTTCGCTTCGCTCTTTTCCATTAAAACATCATTTTCGGCCTTTACCTTTTCGAAGGGACGTGTGAAGAAACGCGTTGAAAATTTCAGGACTGGGACGGAGGAAGGGAGAGGGGGGGGGGGGGGGAAGGTGGAGGGGGGAGAAAAAAAAACACAATTCACGCTGTCGAACCCCCACCAGGGAAAGCACGAGAATAACTATAACGTATTTTTGTTTATATATATTATTATTATAATAAAGCGAGAGAAATTATAAACGGCGAGACCTTTGATAAGGTTCCATCTCCGGGACGGCCTTTGACTTTCCGCGGGCCCAACGTTTCCTCTGGTTGGACGGAGTCGCGTCACGTGACCCGCCAGCCGAAGACTTTTGTTACGGGCCGTCTGATTGGCTGCTTTCCGGACGTCAGCCCGGCCTGGTCTGGTCAACGATTTACAATTTAAAAGGAATCCCGCTTCAGAGGAAAAAAAATAATAATATATTATGTACAATTCTCCTGGATAGGCGACAGATATATATATATATATTTTTTTTTATAAGCGGTTTGTATTGTTAAAAGTTCACCAACAACGGCAGCGAACCGCCAGTTCCCGGCATTCACCGGCGATCCGTGACGTAACGTCTTCGAAGAGACTGGAATGTTCTAGAAAAGGAAGGGGCTCTGCGGCGAGGCAAAGAGCTAGCAGTTGTCGAAGACCGGCTTGAAAAACTTTATACAATTTAAAAAAAATGTAAAGTTCGTTCGTTAGCGCAATTAGTTTTTTTTTTAGGACCCACGAAACGGTTGGTGAATTATAAGTGAGCGAATGTCGCTTTTTTGATATGTGTGTCGGTGGGGCTGGAGGTCGGTTGGGGGAAGAGTTGACAACGACGCGAGGTCCCTTGAGACGATGTTGGTTGCTACTGTTTCTTTTAAGGTGGGGGTTGGGGAAGTAGAGAGGATGTGCGCAGGCGCCGTAGCTTGCGGCGAACTGCTGCTTGTGGGTGAAGGATTTGCGCAGGCGCCGTAGCTTGCAGCTGCTTGTGGGTGAAGGAAGGGTTTGCACCGGCTACTTGAAGTAGTTGATTGTGACGTAGGTGTGGGGAGGGGGAGGAGGGGGGGGAAAGAAAGGATTTGCGGCAGTTGCTTTGTGAGTGCGCTTTGATCGACGGAGACTGACTGGGTGGGTGAAAGAGAAGGGTTTACGCAGGCGCAGAAGCAATTGTGGGGGGAGGGGGCTGTCTGGTAATGGCTTGTCGCAGTGTACGTAGACGCTCGATGGAGAGGAGGAAGCGGGAGGAAGAGTGTTGTGTAGGGGGAGGGGTGGGGTTAACGAACCTTTGGTCTCCTTGGAGCTTGGCAGCGGTACGCGCAGGCGCGGGATGGGGATTCCCGCGGCTCCCGATTATACGGTGTGTGGGGGAGGGGGAGATGGTGGACAATATGCGCCATCTGCAGCTGGGTGGTTCAGTGCAGGCAAAATACCGCCAATGATGCAAAGACACAGTTTGGATAACGGTTGCAGCTGAAGATTTGTAGGTGGGAGTGTTGTGTGTGCTGGCGAAGGGAGGGGAAGCTTGGCGGCTGTCTGTCTGGGAACGTTGTGCGCACGCGCGGTCCTGGCTTTGGAAAGTAATGGGTGAAGTGGAAAGTCCATCAGGTTACATGAGTGTTGGGAATGTTGCGGGCAAGAATTGAGGTGTAAATTTAGTTGTGCGAGGGGAAGTTTTTCAGTTGTACTACTTTGTTTGTTGAAGTCAAAAAAACATCCAATGTCAATGGGCAAAATGTAATCGTAATCCATGTAGCTGGAAAACCCAAATTTGTGCTTTAGTATATATTTTTATAAGTAGGAGTACGCACTTCCTGTATACGCATATGTAGATTGTGAACTTATTGACGGTATTTTTAAATGACGTATTCGTGATTTCTGTATGCTTAATGCAGTACTTAATAAAATTATTGTGCATTAATATGCTTTGTGATTTTTTTTTTTAATTAAAATATATTGGCCCAGAAGGTTTTAAGATAGCTGATCATTTTAACACGTTTGGAGTTTTTGACTACGTTGTCAATAATGTTTACTCGATTTTCGGAAATGTTAGACAATGCAATCCTTTGAGCGATTTATAAATTGTCAACATTCAACGACAAAACTGCATTCTTATTTTGTCTTGTCTAAATTTACAGTTCGGATTCGGTTTGAAGCACTTTATATACCATTTAAAATAAATGCTCATAAGGAAAGAATAGATGTAGCTAATACACTCCCTTTATTTTCGTTTTCTACGACTGGTTGAAAAATACATTGAACATCCGCATTTCCGTCCGAACTGAAGCAATGCCGTTTTTAAGGTCATTAGCTCGAAAACACTTGGTCACCTTGACCTAGTATCGTATAGCACGTGTTTGTTTTAGTACCTTTTACTAATGCATATTACAATTCACTTTTTACTCCGATACAAATTTGTGGTTTTATAATCGGGTCTGTGTTCACGGAGGCAGAAGACTTGAGACATACGCTATTTTTAGTTAAGCGGGGATAACTCACTGATGCAGATGCTTCATGAGTATGTATTTTGTACAACTTGCTGCACGATAAATTTTGATTATTAGATGTGAGTTCTTGAAATGAAAATGTAATGTGTAGTACAAGTTTTATGTTGGTAATAAAAACATTTTACAAAATGCTAGGATAAGATGGTTGCTCGTAGTGCAGTAAATGCAACAAAGATTTTTTTTAAAACCTAACCTATTCTAAAATTAGCAATCTTAATGGTACTTGGAATAAATTTAATATTTTTCCTTATCTAAGCGCCGTTTTATTAATACATAAAACGGGTTTCAAGTCCCTACACTGATTCCTTGCTGAGGAATAGTTTGGAATGCGTCAAGTGCTTCTGTAACAATTCTTGCAAGTCTCTTCTTGGGCGGTCCCTCGGATGGAGAATGACTGGCTTCCATGCCAAAAAGGATTAGTTCACAGGTGTTTCAATGAAGGACCTAATATTCCAGGTCCTGAACTGCATATTGAAGGGTAGAAGATGCTTGTGTGTGAATTTTTTTAACGTGTGGTGGCCGTTGCGCACCAACCACAGAGGGCTTGAGAGCATTAGGTCTTGGTCCAGTGGCAAGGGTTAAAACCAAGACCAGCTCTGCTGAACGGACATAGTGCGCATACGTTGCAGTGTGGGCTGGCCCCTGCAACCTGATCACATCGCTCTGCGATCTCTTGCTCCTTTGCCCCGACCTCGCCGCTTCTGAGATTCCTGCCTATGCTCCAATCATCAACCTGGGTTATGGTGACATCCAATCCATTGTCTCCCGCCTGCACCAGCTCGCGCTGTACCCTGTAGTGGTATGCTCCTTATAAGGCCTGCGGCAGAACATCTTGCCAGTCTAGGCAGTGTTAACAGGCTATTCATTAATGGCAATAGCACAGTCAACAATTTTGTTGAACCTATGAATCAAGTGCAACCTTGTTAAAGAGGCACTAAAACTGACAATTAAACTTTTAACTTTAAATGGTCAAATTAAAATTTGGTTGTTGGGGGTGATGATGCACTCTGGCGCCTACCTCTGTGGAAGGCTGAGAGTACTGGCAGACATCGTATGCTCCATCTCTAGGGACATCCTGGCTCGAATGTAACTGCGGGGGAGGGGCAGGTAGTCGGGCTGAACAACCACCCACTGCCTGGACCAGTTAATGGCCACGCCCAGGAGCAGGGCAACAGCACAGTCAAGTCAGATCCTCTCCGCTCACCTGATATCCACACAAACTGAAAGCAGGGTCACTCAACTGAACAAGAAGCTTGTCAGCTATTTTCTCTTCCCCCACCCTGACACTGAGGCTAATTACACAGTTTCTAATCACAAACTGGGAATTTATTGCAAATTTGGGTTTGATCCAGTTACTGATGGTTGCCATACAATATTAAATGCTTTTGGATGGAATAGGTTAATGATTTAAGCAGTGTAGAATTTTGTCCCTTCAGACTTTATAAAACCTATATGGCAAGTACAAAATAGCATTCCTAAGTCTTGTTTGAGCAGCGGAGGGGAAAAAACTGAACCAAAATCAGCAGTCAAAACCTTAGCTGAATCACAACATATTAAATGCTTGTGGAAAGCATTCCAGTGGAATGTGCTCTTAGTGATCACATTGATCTAATGCTCAAATTGTGCTTGCCAAAACCCACTTACATTAACTGCATTTTCCATCCGTCATGCTAATCAGTTTTGTACTAGACTCTCCATTTACCTTCTGATGCGGTCACCGCTCACGACCACCTTCTGATGTTGTTTTAATGCTGATGAGCAGCTGAGACTTTAAACAATAGAGCAATAAGCTATAAAAGCCCTGATATGCTGCTGCTTCATTTTTAAAGTCAGTGCTATAACTTACACTTTTGAATGTTGTTCCATTCATTGCTGTCAACCTAAAAGGTGATGTGGTTTCTGACCAGAGCTTTAGGATAATAGCAACAAATTGAATAAAATGAGACTATTTCATATATATGGCTTTTAAAACTTTATAAACCTTTAAAATAGTGTATCTGCAGCACACACTAACTTGCATAGAATATGGACACAACTATTTGTGCTAATAAAATGGCCTCTGTGTCTGGCTCACCATTATTACATGGCCTATTGCAAATTGGTCCCCTTGGAGGATAAGCCACACCTTGAAGTTTCTCTGGACTGTATAAATGGAACCGCCCAGCCCAAGTTCTGACTGACTTTGCGAATTGTAATTTGATCCATTCTGACATCTGAAGCCATAGAGGACAGATCTCAAACAACACAGCAAAAACTTCCCAGGTTCCAGCCGCAGTCCCCTACCCCAGTGCAAGTCTTGCCTCTCCCAGCCACCGTCCCTTACCCCAGCGCAAGTGCATGACCTTACCCCCTCCCCCGACAATCAAAGATGGGGCAGTGTGTGTGGATTGTCAACAGGTTTATTGGGTATAAAGTGAATAGTGACAGTGTCGTGACATCTGGATTTCATCCACTCCAACGATGTCCCTTGTAACACACGCACAGAGTTTTCCGAGAAATCGGGTGTGGGTGTAAAGGAGGTTGGAAGAACGTGATCTGTCTTCCCTGAGTTTCCCTCAAATCCCACACCTACCGACCTGTGTGTGTGTCTCTGTCTCTCCCCACCTCCTGGTGCTCTCTCTCTGCCACTGGTTCGGAGAAACAGCGTGATCAATTGCGGGGCCCCACTTCCAGTTGGGGGCAGAGTCCAACAGGCGCAGAAGGAACAGAAAAGTATTAATCACTCTGATACAATATACAGCACAGAAACAGGCCATTTGGCCCAACTAGTTTGTGCTGGTGACCAGTATCGTATAGCAGGTGTTTGTTTTAGTACCTTTACCAATGCATATTACAATTCACTTCACACTAGTCTCCTCCCATTCCATCTATCTATCTCTGTCTTTCAGCGTATCTTCCTATTCACCTTTCTCTCGGTGTCTCTCTCTCTCTCCCTCCCCCCTAAAGATTGGTATCTGCAAATTGATCATTGTTACTTATTCCCAAGTCCAAATCATTAATATAAAGCGGTGTTCAACAAGTGGTCCCAGCACTGGTTCTTGAGACACAGCTTTCCTCCTTCCTCTAATTTGTATAATTACCCTTTTACCTGTACTCTTTTTTTTTTTTAAAGCCAACTTTTATAGTCCCTTTGAATTTAAAAAAAGTCTCCAAAGAATTTAGGACAAAAAATAGATGGATACCAAGCAGTGCTGGGAAAAGGTTCAGGGCTCGTGACGAAAGCAAGATCAAAGGGGTGGGTTTTGATGGAATGAAGAGAGGTAGGGAGGTATGGAATACGGGGAGAGCATTCCAGGGTATGGGACAGAGACACCATTGTCTGGTTGCTGTCTAGTATGGCAGCTAAGTAAAAGCAGAATAGTAGTCAGAAGTGGAAGGCATTTTTAAAATTGACACTCATTTATACTTACACTCCTTGAATCATAAGTGGCATAAATATGAAATGCTGTATTCAGATCATGGTTGGTGCAATGTGTCATGGAAGCAAAAAATGTATAACTGTAGTGCTGCATATGTTGTATTTTAGTTTTGCTTCAATTCATTTTAGTTGCCACACTGGGTAGTGCACCAAATACACATAGCTGTGTGCTTGATTTGTATTCCACAGTAAAGGAAAGCTGGTAGTTCCCCTGTTGGCTCATCTAATGTTTGTGAAACATACGGACCAGGAGGGTCCCAGGTTTGATCCCTTTACACTGAGGCTCACTGTCTAGGCTTGCTTTTTTTTAAAATGGGGTGAGATACTGACTGGTTTGCATGTACCTGCAGAGCCATACCCGAACTTGATGAGACATAAGATAAAGTAGGGAATGGCTTTGTGTTGAAGATCTGTGTTTGTATGCTGCTTTTATTTTGCTTGGCTGTTTGTTATATCATAACATCACTATTTAATTTTGTTATATCATAACATCACTATTTAGTTTTGTATTAATGAGTAGTCGGCATTTTAAGGGAGTCCCACTTCAATCTGCATCATTCAATTCCCAATTTATAATTAGGATGTTGCATTTTTTTGTACAAAATATATTGTATAGATTAGCACACTTTGTACTTATGAAATTATTTTTCATATTTCCACACACCAGTGGCCACAAAAGGCAGCTGTGTTTTAACTTTATGGATATCTGTTGTCAATCTGGGTCACAAGGGTAATTTTTTTTCACTTTGAAGCTGTGCTCTGCTTTTAGTTTTCCTTTTCTGGAGCCTGAAGATGCAGATTTCCTTAGCATTTCTAATGCTCCCTCAGCTGAATCTGATTTTTTTTTTAAATAGAATACTGCGTGTGTGGTGCAATATGATTCCACTGATACTGCTGTCTTTTTTGTGCATTTGTAATGTCAATCCGCTTAGTTACTTCTGTTCTACTCCCTCCCTGTCCAGTGTCCTCTATATGTACTTGAAAGCTATCGGGTTATCCTTTGTTCAACCTGCTCTAGCTATGAATAATGGACTTGTTAAATACGTCACAATCAAAACTGCAACAGTTTTCCACTTACTGTTGACAGGATAATAACATTTTGAATGCTGGATGAAATAGCTAAATACTGTGCATTGCCCTTTCGCAGATGGACTTTATGTTTTTATTTATTCATTCACAGGATGTGGGTGTCGCTGACAAGGCTAGCATTTATTGCCCATCCCTAATTGCTCTTGAGAAGAAGGTGTGCTGACTTTTTGAACCACTGCAGTCTGTGTGATGCAGGTTTTCCCACAGTGCTGTTGGGTAGAGAGTTAATACCGAGTATTTAAAGGAATGATAAAACTAAAGGTGTATCTCTGGAATACTTATCCTTAGCATTTGCGAGCATTTGAGTACGTTGTGGTTTTTATTTTAAATATGCTACTCCACTAAATGCATGATGGGATAAGCCTAGTTGTTTTGAGACCAAGATGATGGTCCTGCCAATAATGGGCAAGCTGGTCAAAAAGGGTGGGGCTAACAAATCTAGAGACCCCTGGGTGTCAAAGGACTTACAGGGTAAGATAAATAACGAAAGGGAAACTTATGACAGATACCGAGAACTCAACACTGCAGAAACACGGAGTATAAGAAGTTTAATTAATAAAGATATCAGGAAAGTAAAGAGCATGAAAGAATGTTGGCAAGTAAAATCAGGGAAAACCCATAGGATCCAGGGCAAAGTGGCAAGTTGGATCCAAAATTGGCTGAGGCAGGAAGCAAAGGGTAATGATTGGGTTTTTTTAATGACTGGAAGGCTATATCCAGTGGGTTTTTGCAGGGTTTCATTGCTGGGTCCCTTGCTTTTTGTGGTATATATCAATGACTTGGACTTAAATGTTGGGAGTATAATTAAGAAGTTTGCAGGTGACACTAAAATAGGCTGTGTGGTTGATAATGAAGAAGAAAGCTGCAGACTGCAGTAAGATATCAATGTGGTGGGCAGAACAGTGGTAAATGGAATTCAATCTGGATAAGTGTGAGGTAATGCATTTCGGGAGGTCTAACGAGGCAAAGGAATTCACATTAAATGGTATGACGCTGAAAAGTGTAGAGGAACAAAGGAACCTTGGAGTGCAGGTCCACAGATCCCTGAAGGTAGCAGGCCAGGTGGATAAGGTGGTTAAGAAAGCCTACGGAATATTTGCCTATTAGTCGAGGCATGGAATACAAGAGCAAGGAGGTTATGCTTGAACTGTATAAAACACTATTTAGGCCACAGCTGGAGTATTGTGTGCAGTTCTGGTCACCACATTGCAGGAAAGATGTGATTGCACTGGAAAGGGTGCAGAGGAGATTTACAAGAATGTTGCCTGGACTGGAAAATTTTGGCTATGAGGAAAGATTGGAGATGCTAGGTCTGTTTTCTTTGGAACAGAAGATGCTGAGTGGAGACCCGATTGAGGTGTGTAAAATGATGAGGAGCCTGGATAGAGTGGATAGGAAGGACCCGTTTCCCTTGGCAGAGGGGTCAACAACTAGGGGGCATAGATTTAAAGTAATTGGGGGGTGGTTTAGAGGAGATATGAGAGGGTAATTTCTTCACCCAGAGGGTGGTGGAGGTCTGGAACTCATTGCCTGAAAGGATGGTAGAGGCAGAAACCCACACATTTAAAAGATACTTGGATGTGCATTTAAAGTGCCGTAACCTACAGGGCTACGGCCCAAGAGCTGGAAAGTGGGATTAGGCTGGATAGCTGTTGGTCGGCCGACGCAGACATGGGCCAAAATGGTCTCCTTCTGTGCTGTAACTTTCTATGATTTTAAGAAAATTGGTAGCCGTTTAAAATGGTTTTATTTAAATAAAAGCCATATGGATTTAAAAGTTATGACCACCTGAGTCAGAAGGTTGTGCGTTCAAGTCCCACTCCAGAGAATTGAGCACATAAATCTCGGCTAACACTGCTGTGCAGTACTGAGGGAGTGCTGCACTGTTAGAGATGCCACCTTTCGGATAAGGCATTAAACCGAAGCCCCATCTGCTCTCTTAGGTGGACATAAAAGATCCCATGGCACTATTTGGAAAAAGAGCAGGGGAGTTATCCCCAGTTACCTGGCCATTTATCCCTCAATCAACATCACTAAAAAAAACAGATTATCTGGTCATTATCACATTGCTGTTTGTGGGAGCTTAATGTGTGCAAATTAGCTGCTGTGTTTCCTACATTACAACCGTGAACACTTCAAAAAGTACTTCATTGGCTGTAAAGCACTTTGGGACGTCCAGTAGTCGTGAAATGCGCTAAAAAATGCAAGTTTTTTTTTTACATGATCTTGACATATATAACTGTTTAAGAATTAAACTAAAACACAGCACTAGGGTTTATTTGGAGTTATGGAATCTTTTCTACAGGCCATGTCCCTGTGACCTTTCTGGATAAGGGTGGACAACAACCTACAGAACCTTCAGAGCCAGTGTGTTGGGAGTCATGTGACATAAGCCATTTTAGTTACTTTCAGGAGCAAGATATGTGTTTATGCTGTTAAACCTGTTCTCTGTAGCTCAGTGGTATACTTGAAGACTAATTTTTAACCTAAGCTGCTGGGCAAATTGATCCAGAATCCAAATTAAATGAACAGTATAAAAGCAGCTTCTAGTTCTTTTTCCCAAATTTTCCTCCTTCCCTTACTTCTGCCTGCCCTACAAAAATATGTATGCTGAATTTTAGTTGGGTTAAGTTCCGTGTTATAGTGACAATGAACTACTTCATGGTAATTAATAACATTTGGAAAGGGGTACAGGTATATGGTGAAAGAAAGATTGCATTTAAATAGCAATCTCCGGACATCCCAAAGTGCTTTACAATCAAAGAAGTACTTTTGAAGTGTAGTTACCGCTGTAATGTAGGAAATACAGCCGTGTGTTAACCTCAAACATAGAAACATAGAAAATAGGTGCAGGAGTAGGCCATTCGGCCCTTCGAGCCTGCTCTGCCATTCAATGAGTTCATGGCTGAACATGCAACTTCAGTACCCCATTCCTGCTTTTTCGCCATACCCCTTGATCCCTCTAGTAGTAAGGACTTCATCTAACTCCTTTTTGAATATATTTAGTGAATTGGCCTCAACAACTTTCTGTGGTAGAGAATTCCACAGGTTCACCACTCTCTGGGTGAAGAAGTTCCTCCTCATCTCGATCCTAAATGGCTTACCCCATGTCCTTAGACTGTGACCCCTGGTTCTGGACTTCCCCAACATTGGGAACATTCTTCCTGCATCTAACCTGTCTAAACCCATCAGAATTTTAAATGTTTCCATGAGGTCCCCTCTCATTCTTCTGAACTCCAGTGAATACAAGCCCAGTTGATCCAGTCTTTCTTGATAGGTCAGTCCCGCCATCCTGGGAATCAGTCTGGTGAACCTTCGCTGCACTCCCTCAATAGCAAGAATGTCCTTCCTCAGGTTAGGAGACCAAAACTGTACACAACACTCCAGGTGTGGCCTCACCAAAGCCCTGTACAACTATAGCAACACCTCCCTGCCCCTGTACTCCAATCCCCTCACTATGAAGGCCAACATGCCATTTGCTTTCTTAACCGCCTGCTGTACCTGCATGCCAACCTTTAATGACCTTTAATGACATGACACCCAGGTCTCTTTGCACCTCCCCTTTTCCTAATCTGTCACCTTTCAGATAATAGTCTGTCTCTCTGTTTTTACCACCAAAGTGGATAACCTCACATTTATCCACATTATACTTCATCTGCCATGCATTTGCCCACTCACCTAACCTATCCAAGTTGCTCTGCAGCCTCATAGCAACCTCCTCGCAGCTCACACTGCCACCCAACTTAGTGTCATCCGCAAATTTGGAGATACTACATTTAATCCCCTTGTCTAAATCATTAATGTACAGTGTAAACAGCTGGGGCCCCAGCACAGAACCTTGCGGTACCCCACTAGTCACTGCCTGCCATTCTGAAAAGTCCCCATTTACTCCTACTCTTTGCTTCCTGTCTGACAACCAGTTCTCAATCCATGTCAGCACACTATCCCCAATCCCATGTGCTTTAAAACTATGCACGGCGCTGGCAGCTATTCAACTTGACTTTGGAATCTTGCGTCGGTGTTTTAGAAGTAGCCCGTTGATATTTAGAGTATGGCAACAGAATTATTGTATGCTGACCTTTTCTTAAACATGTCTGTAAATATGAAACTCTTTAAAATACAAGTATCTTGCAAAGTTATATGTATACTTAAACTGTTCTGGCTGTATTGACATTCACTTTCCTCAGTAATTCATTTCAAAGGAAATGCATTGTAGTCACTGAGATGGAAGTTTTGCATTTAAAAACTGAGAATCTGGTATAACACCAGATGTTATCTGGTATAACATCTGATATTACAGTTACCATATTGGTACAAATCTTAGTGATATTAGTCTGTAAATAGTTTGACAATATACTTCAGAATATTGTCAGTGCATTTCATGTTAAATGCTGGAATCTGCTTTGGAAATGGTTTTATAGGGAATGTATTCAGTTCTTTCCCCACCCTCTTCCCAGCAGTAAATGCCCAGTTTTGAAAAGAGTTCTACACCAAAATGTTAACTACCGTTCTTCACAGATGCTGTCTGACTTGTTATTTCCAGTATTTTTTGTTTTTATATTTAGTTCAAAACAGCATGTTACATGATTTACAAATTTGAGAATCTTTTTCAAGAGTAAGAAAGAAAAAACTTGTTTTTACATCGCAAAGTGCTTGACTACCATTAAATACTATTGAATTCCTTTTGTAGTGACTGTTGTAATACAGAAAAATGTGACTGCCAATTGGCAGACAGCAAGGTTCCCAAACCAACAATGAGATAAATGACCGTATAATTTTTTTTGCTGTTGGGGGATAAATATTAGTTAGGACACTGGGAGAACTCCCTTGCTTTTCTTTTAATAGTGCCATGGGATCTTTTACATCCACCTGAGGCCTTGGTTTAACATCTCATCCAAAGGACAGCATATCTGACATTTCAGTACAGAGCTGCACTGAAATGTCAGCTTTGATTATGTGCTTAAATCCTGGATTGGGACTGGAATCCACAACCGTGTGATTCTGATGAGAATGATATTATTGAGGCAAGGCTGACTTCTAAATCATTGCCTCTGCCCTGCGCTGTTTAGATTTGATCAAAAATGGTCATACCTGCTTTTCATAACGTTGTAATCTGATTGCAACCAGTTATAGCTCTAAATGACAAGTAAATTTATATTTAAAATAGTAAACATGTGACCAGTGAAAATGGAATATAATCTGACTTCTTTACTCGACCATCTGTGTAAGATCACGACTGCACGTTAGGCTGGAATCAGGAACAGATAGTTCGGGAGGGGTCATAAGCCTGGAGAAGGTTAGAGGCAAGGATGGGAAAGGCTATGCAGGGATACAAGGACAAAAATTTTGAATGTGAGGCAGATTTTATGGATAATTTTCACTTGTGAAACAGCAGCATACTTTTCTATGCTTTACCGATCATACCATTAAATATAGTGTGTTGGAATCCAATGGTAAAGATGAGGAATGAAACATAACTTTCTGCATTCCCACTCTACTTGTAGTTTTTAATACTGCATGGTCACCAATGAATGACGAGACTAAAATTACACTAAGATGCTCGTGTAGATCTTAGTGTTGAATGTGACAGCAATTGTTCCCATTTAGAAGGTTGTGAACTGAATTTTTTAAATTAATCTAGAATTTTTTAGCTGCAGATTTTTTTATTATTGTCATCCAAGGCCTAGGAACTCCATGGGCTAGGTTAGTACAGAAATATTTATCGTCCTATATTAAAATACCTATTTGGCAACATTGTCAATTTGCATCGTGATATCGACAGCTGCTATCAATCATTATTGCATCTGAATTTATATAATCCTCCCTTGTGTAGGAAATTGGCATTCAAACTGGAAATGAGGCAACAGTATACACCAGTTTGGCACCACTTTGGCAACTCCATGCCAAAAAGCCTGTTTCCCACAATGTCCAGTCTGGAGACAAACAATAAACCAAATCAGTAAGTTCTGCAGTTGTATAGATCTTAGATTAATGTGGATCACCTGTAATTCACCATTGACTGATATTATCTGTAAAGTTTTACAATAAATTACTGCTGCAATAGTGTTTCAGGTTAAATTTTGTTTGAGAAAGTAGTGAATTCTTCCCATCCACATCTACTTACTATTGCTAGGTTATACTTAGTAACTGTACTACATTGCTTTCTTTCTAATCCTTTGATTATGTTGCTACCACAGTTATAGGCTCAAGGACCTGTATGGTAACAAAATGGGGGATGGAAAAATTTCAGATATTTAAATCAATGACAAAATATTGTCATGTTACTATGGGGTTTTCATTATAAATATTGACATGAAGGTGTTACTCAAGTTGTGAAATCAGGAAGTAAGATTGTTGACAATTGTGTGCCATATCCAAATTTTCACATTTAGGTATGTAAAACCTCATTTTCATCTTGAATTACATCGAATATATGGTACAGAAACAGGCTATTCAGCCCAACCAGTCCATGCCAGCGTTTGTGCTCCCTCGCGAGCCTAAACATTCTTAAAACATAATGTTGCTTTTAACTTGCAAAAGTGCTATGAAAATGGCCTCATTAAACATTTTAGTGAAAGGCAAGAGCCTGAAGTGGACTAAATTCATAATGCTAAAAAAGATGGAAAAGGGAGGAAACTGAACCAGGAACAAATTAAGTTATAATTCAACAGGGGACAGCTGGCAATATCACTAATGTGGAAACTGAAGTCTGAATTTAATACTCATCATGGTCTTTAGAGCAGTAGATAAAAATCTGAATACAAGAATGATGGGAAGAATGCCTCTGGTACACGAACATGAAATAATGCAACTGTAATGATGATCTGCCAAACAAACACTAAGATTATAAATCAGAACATGTGGTGAGTTTAACTAGAGTTGTAAGAATTTATTGTATTCTAGTGTATCTGCTTCTCTTAACTGGTACTTTCCTACATGTGAGGATAAGACTTTTAAACCTATTTGTAGGTGTAGGACAAGATGTGGTCGGTATCAAGTTTTCCCAAATATAGGGCCCAAATTTGCCCAGGAGTTGCTCCCGTTTTTTTGCACCAACTTGATTTTTCTGGAGTATCTTAAAAATCCCCGTTCTGCACTTTCAATTTGTTATAGTTTTTTTTTCCAAAATGGGGCGTTACTAGCCACCTACGCCTGTTTTAGCCACTTAAGCCAGTTTGGACAGCTAATAGTTGCTCTAAACTAACTTAGGCCAGCGTATGTGGCCGCACAGAAAACCCTTGCGGAGAGTTACGAAATCAGCACAGGTAGGTACTTAATGACTTGACTAAAGAATGTGAATAGGATCAAACAGCTATACAGGACATATGACAAACTTCGCAAAGTTAATTTACTATACAACAGAAGCATTCTACAAAAATAAAAGTAGAGACAAAACATATTTACATAATTTTTTCAAAATATCCAAATAAAAAATAGAAGTACCTCCTGCTCGTAGGAAAGTATTTTCATCAACAGGGTTAAGGAAAGCCTGGAGTATGCTTATTAAAATTACTGGCTACACAGTTATCACCCACCCCCCCAAATCAAAACTCTCCTCTCTTTCCCTCCCCCCCCCCCCCCAAACTCTCTCTTCTTCACCCACCCCCCACCAAACTCTCCCCTCTCCTCCCACCCCGATCAAAAGTCTCCCTGCACCAACCATTTTTTTGTAGCCTTCAGCGCGGGAAGGCAGTGGCCGGCCTGGGCGGTTGGCCACTCGGCCCGGGACACGTTGGGTCCCACGCTGCAGGCACGCATCAAACATGGGAGGAGCTACTACACATGCGTGAACGCTCCACTGCCCATGTGGACAGCTGCCGGCACTCTTAGGCGCAGGGCCTTAGCTCTGCCCCCCAATGGACTCGCCGCGTTAAGCCCTGGGAGAGTCGGCAGAGGGGCCAGAGTCCGGGGGCACCTTTATGGATTGTAGGAAGTCGGCGCATCTCACGTGAGTGCGCTGAAAAAACGGATGGACCAAATTTGGGCCCATACTCTTTAGTTCTACCTCCCTCTGCTGGACAACTTCAGGGGTATTTCAGAAGGAACCAACCTGTTCTATTGAAACGGCTTTGTTAGTCACACTTAAAATTTAGAGCAGAGAGGATTTCAGTTGTCTACCTGGATGTCTTTTTTAATTAATTCTTGGGATGTGAGGCTCGCTGACAAGGCCGGCATTTATTGGTCATCCCCAGTTGCCCTCGTGGAGGGCTGCCTTCTTGAACCACAGGTAGCACTTTGAACCAGAGTGGCTTGCTAGGTCACTACAGAGGACAGTTAGGACATTGGTGTGAGACTGAAGTCACATACACCACACCTGGTAAGGACAGATGTGCTTCCCTAAAAGGACATTAGTGAACCAGCTTTGGTCACTTTTTTTTTTTAAATTTCCAGATTTTGTTTTAATGCTGAATTCAAATTCTCTACCTTTCATGGTGAGATTTGAACACTCATTTTCTGATTAGTCCAGTAACATAACCACTACACTACTATGCCTGTTGAAATTCAAACTATTCAGTGGATATAGTACCAATACAAAACCAGCTGTTACAATTGGTTCACACGGCTCAGCATTAGGCGGTCATTGTCAGCTGCCAGATTCAATCTGCAGAAGTCACATTTGTGTACTTCATGTGGAAACAGAAATTCAGGCAGAGGTGAGGGTGACTGCCCCAGAAATCAAGCAAGCATTCCACCATTGTGGTGCCAAAGAGCTCTAGTAAAACTGAGTAAATCTCTAGTGGCTAGAGTCATACCTAGCACAAAGGAAGATGGTTATGGTTGAGGCCAATTACCTCAGCCCCAGGACATTGCTGAAGAGCTCCTTAGGGCAATGCTCTTGGCCCAACTACCTTCCCTCCATCATAAGGTCAGCAATGGAGCTGTCTAATTTGATTAGAGTGTTAAGTTCCATTCACAATTCCTCAGATAATGAAGTTGTCCATGATTGCATGCAAGGTTCAGGTAATTAACATTCGTGCTGCATGACTACAAGGCAATGGCCACCTCTCCTTGATATTACTATCACCGAATCTCCTACCATGAATATTCTGGGGTTCACCATTGACCACAAACTCAACTGGATCAGCCACTTAAATGTCATAGTTAAGAGGCTGGTTATGCGGTGGCATGTAGCTCACCTTCTGGCCCTTCAAAGCCTCTCCACTTGCCTGGATGTGTGCAGTTACAACAATACCAAGTTCAACACCATCCAGGTCCAAGCAGTTCACCTGATCGACAGCCATCCACTACCTTAAACAGCTACTCCCTCCACCACCACTGCAGCGATATCTACAGGATGCACTGCAAAAACTCGCTGAGGCTTTTTTGACAGCAGTCTCAACCACCTAAATGGACAAGATCAGCAGGTGCATGGGAACATCATCACCTCCCAAGTTCTTCACAATCACACACCATTCCGACTTAGACATATATTGGTATTTCTTCATTGTCACTCGGTCAAAATCCTGGAACTCCCTACTAAACACCACTGTCTGCGCACCAGTTTATTGCTACTCTGTTTTCTGTCTGTTAACCAATCCTCAATCCATGCTAGTATATTACCCCCAATCCCATAAACCCTAATTTTGTTTAATAACCTCTTATGTGGGACCTTGTCAAAAGCCTTTTGAAAGTCCAAATACACCACATCCACTGGTTCCCTCCTATCTATTCTGCTAGTTACATCCTCAAAAAATTCTAACATTCGGCAAACATGATTTCCCTTTCATAAATCCATGTTGACTCTGTCCAATCCTATTTTCCATAAGTCCTGGCACTACGTCCTTAATAGATTCTAACATTTTCCTTACTACTGTCAGGTTTATCATCATAGGCGGTCCCTCGAACGAGGATGACTTGCTTCCACATGGGTTCACAGATGTTTCAATTAAGGACCCAATATTCCAGTCCTGAACTCCAATTGAAGGGGTGGAAGATGCGTGTGTGTGAATTTTTTTTAATGTGTGGTGACCGTTGCACATCAGCCACCACATGCCTTTATCCAGTGGCAAAGGTTAACCAGGACGACTGGAGACCTGCTCTGCTGCACGGACCTAGTGCACGCACATCGCAGAGTGTACTGGCCCCGTACTGCCCCTGGGCCCTCGGCTTTTCTGGGGCCCATACACTCATTTGCCGCTCCTCCGCCACGATCTCTCACTGCTGCTCTGCAGTACCTGGGTCCTGCCGATGCTCCAAATGGCGATCTGGGTTTTGATGACATCACCCAGTCATCCACTTCAAAGCCGTCGCACACTTGTAGTAGCTTGCCCTGGAAGGTGCAGTAGTATGTTCTTTTATGTCCCCGACCTGCGATGGTGTCCTCTCAGGTCAGGGGGCCAGGCTAACTGGTCTGTAGTTCCGTTTTCTCTCTCCCTCCTTTCTTAAAATAGTGGGGTTACATGTGCTATCTTCCAATCCGTGAGAACCATTCTAGAATCTATGGATTTTTGAATGATGACAACCAATTTATCTATTGCCACCTCTCTTAAAACCCTAGGATGTTGGCCATTAGGTCCAGGGGATTTATCAATTTTCAGTACTGGAGATATTAATTGGACTCTCTTTTAAACTGTAGCTGCACATATACAAGTTTGGGTGGGTTAGTAATTACATTTTTCTTCCAGCTGTATGGGATCCCAATTTTGAAACATTTCATCGACAGGGGAAGGGGGGACTGATAGAATAAAGTTGCATGGGGAGAAGGATACAATTAATGGCTTGAGCTAAAATGCCTGACATTAATAAGGGCAGATCTTTTGCAAGGGGAACATTTATTCTGAACAAAATCAGCTATTAGGGTACTTTGAAACAGTTGCTACAAAGTAGATTAAAGTAAACTGCCCTGGTAGTACAGAAAGCTATGACAACCTTTCTACTTGTATACTGAGTTCTGGGGTGAGTAGGAATAAATGTACTTAATAAAACAGCACCACAGGTTCAGACTTTATGGTGGGAAGAAAATGTTTTATTTTATATACATTTATACTTTGTGTACACAGACACTGAGATTACCTCAAATTCAAGACATAACTGATCTTGTAGATGGAAGGAGCTGGTTAAAGCCCTGGTTGAATTCCAAAACCAGGTCCCTTGGGTGGTTCTGTTAATGAAGTTAAACTTCCAGCAGGCTCACAAGAAAAACGGCCATTCCTAGAAAGGGCAAAAGGTAAACTGAAGCACTTTATATTATGTTTAAACACTATACAGTAAATGTTTGTCACAGTTTTTTCTTCATTCAAATATATGCTTGCATTCAGTATTATACCAGAGTGCTGAGCCCCATTAAAAGTTCAAATATAAAATGACTTTTTTCAGAATTTCTTTTCAAACATTTCACCCGATTAGTGTACTAACAACAACTACTTGCAATTATATAGCGCCTTTAACATAGTAAAACATCCAAAATAACTTCACAGGAGCAAACAAAATTTGACACTGAGCCACATATTGGGACAAATGAACAAAAGCTTGGTCAAAGTGAAAGGTTTATCAGGAGCATCTTAAAGGAGGAGAGATAGAGAACTGGAGATGTTTAGAGAAGGGAATTCTGGAGCCTAGAGTCTAAGCAGCTAAAAGCATGGCTGCTAATAGTGGAGCCATTTAAAATTGTGCTCAATGAGCCAGAATTGGATAGCCACAGAGATGTGAGGGTTGAAGGGCTAGAGGAGGTTACTGATAGGAAGGGGCGAGGCTAGGGAGGAATTTGAAAACAAAGATATTTGCTAACTTGAGGACCAACTTAAGTGGTTAGCAGCTTGGTGGAAATGGGGTTGAGGTAACAGGAGGCGGGTCTTATGGACAAGATCAGCTCAGAGGGCACGAGGAGAGCTAGGGAAGAAACTAGAGAAAGATGTGAGTTCAGAACTAGGGCAGCAGTGAACCTTGGGGACGTTTGGCCTGGTGGGCCAAGGGAATGGGCACAGGCAGTAGAACAGATGGTCTCAATCATAGTGACGAAGTCCATAAGCTCCTCACATTTGTTGGAGGTGAGGATAGAGGAGGCAGAGGAGAGGGGTTTAAGATGATGTTTGTAGTGAAGAGAAGTTAGGGGTTATCTTTTCATTCCCACTATATTACTGGGATAACTGACGTAAATGCTCTTAGTGTTACATCTGTAAAGATTTTTCAGAAGATTTTTATTGGCACATAGCATACATTACTGGGTCCCACAAGGAAAGTTGCGGCTTCCCCTGCCCCAGACTCCAACCCCTCCCCGCGACTTATTTTCTTGCCTCTGGCTCTCCTCTGAACTTCTATTTTGGGAAGACAGCTAACCAACATACAGATGAGGTTTGGAAGTTAAAAAGCCCGGCCTGAAAGTGTTTTACACTCGCCCACCCCACCCAAAGGTTGCTGAGAGTTAAAGTAGACCCCTTTGGCTAATATAGACGAAAGTTGAAGTGTCGAGGTAGATTAAATGAGATTCTGACATAGGTGAAGAAAAGAATAAAACCCAACATACCCTGACAGTTTTCTCCACAGCACAGTTGATACTGCCCTTCAGCTTCCTACATCAGACAAATGGAGCTGACCATTTGTCATTAACATTGGCATCAATTTTAAAAGGCGCGCTTAAAACTATTAAGCGCGCCAACTATTTTGAAAAGTTCAAGCAACTATTTACAATTACCTGTAAGTAGGACTTTTGTTTTGAATATTTCTCAATTAATTTTCCCTCGTGGAAAAAATGTTTCTTGAAGTTTAACAAGAGGAAATTACTTTAAAAAGCCTCTAGAACTCCTGTCTGCTGCTACGAGCCCTTCTTGCTGAGCTCGACACCTTCCAGCTCAGAATTAAAATGAAATACTGAAGACATGTTTGAAAAATCTGAATATGTGAAGATGTTCTGATAATGATACCGACTGCTGCTTTTGTTAATTTTGTCAGATGCTTTTAAATTTAGTTTGGATATTGAGAAAGCAGTTCTGGCTTCACTTCAGCCGGCATTCCAGCCATCACGTATAGCGGGCAAATCGTGTTCGCACAAACGCATCTGCTATAAGCGGTGAGGACTGCTGCCCTCAAGATCTGCTGCCTGATGAATTCACATGACTGAATAATGCAAAACTGATTAACTGAAACTTGGGAGCAAAGAGTCTTTTCAAACGCAGTGAACAAATCTACTCGATTTATTTATAGTACAATATACAGAACATATTTTATGCAAACCTACATTAGAATGTGCCATACAGCTTTTAAGTCAAAAAGCAAATGTTGAAGAATTGGACTGATTTACATAAACCCACTTTATATTTAGAAATTTCTGAAACTTGATCCAATTTGTCATTGGTTAATTTGACAAGAACCTAACAAGTAAACAGCTGACATATTCAGACATGTGACTGCCTGTTCTACATTCCCAAGTACAACAGAGGAGCTTGACTAATGTAACTGTCTAAACACATGCTTATGTAACAGAAAAACAAGATGGAAATTAAAATGCATCACAGTAGCTGCTGTTGGCTGTTTTTAATAACCCTCCTAAAAGTTTTTCAAATAAAATTGAGACTCAATTACTTTGTCTGAGAGCCGAAATACAAGATTATAGGATTTTGTATTAAATTACATAATAACTATAAATCAAATTTTATACCAGTGCTATAAGGATTAAAAAGGAAGCCCATTTAACAAGGCCAAATTCCCCTTACTCTCGTTCGGAAGTGCAACCATCAGCCACGATTCCAGTTCCTGATTACTATTCATAGTGTTTCTGGAAAATGCACTGTGCAGAAAAATCCGGTTGAGGACAAGATGAGTGTTAATTTCCATTCCATCATGATCAAAAACTGAATCGTGGTTATCTAAGCTGACAGGAATAATCACTTTCGGAAGAATTTCACATATTCTTGGAACTATACCCAAGCATAAAAGTTAGTATCTTTGGCGGGGAAATATGTAAGAGAAATTAAGATATTTAAAAAAAAATAATCACCTTAGCCCCAAAACTGGTATTTTGAGGGAATAAAGGTTATTTGGTTTGTAAGTTACTTTATAACAAAACAATAGGGTCAATTTTAACCCCAAGAGGATTTTGGGTAGGGAGAGGGCCAGCAGAAGATAAGAAATAGGAGCAGGAGTAGGCCATTTGGCCCTTCAAGCCTGCTCCGCCATTCAACAAGATCATGGCTGATCATCTACTTCAATTCCACTTTCCCGCACTATTCCCATATCCCTTAATTCCCTAAAATTTATCAACCTCTGTCTTGAATAAACTCAACTACTCAGGAGAGTGCAAAACGAATTTGTTAGCCTAAATTTCAGGACTGGATATTTTAACTGCTGGTCCCTTGCCCGCTCAGAACAGGTGGGTAGAAGGCACAGAGCTGCCAGGGGCAGGGAAAGGTCAGGCAGCCGGCAGCTTGCAGGTAAGTGGCGGCCCGGAGGAGTACTCCGTTTTACACTTCCCTTAGACGGCTTCTCTGCTCAGGCCCCAGTTAAAATGCAATTTTGGTCCTATTGATGCAATGGAACCCCAATTTAGGTAAATTCATAAGGCCCCTGGCTGCTTTAGGCAGATGTCGCATCCACCTGCAGGTTAGTCAGAAATGGCAGGAAATGGTCAAGACCCAAGAGGGTGAGTAACCTGTTTTTTTTTTTAAAGTGACCACTTGCAGAGTTTGTGCTGGGAAAATCAACCCCAAAATGTCAGTTTCTGTAAACAATCATCTCTAAGGCTAGATGTCAAACACAGATGACAGCATGAGGGCATAAATCCATCAAAACCCCACATGAAGGTCACAATCTTATCTATTTGCTAACACTGAAACTTTATTTACAGGTTCCTAAAACTAAGCATCTGGACTAACTGTAGAATTAGAAGTGGGGGGAAGTGAGTGTCTAAATTAAAAAGCACTGGATAATGCACAATATTATGGATTAAGAGGATAGTGTGAGCTGTGAGGAGGATGCTAAGAGGCTGCAGGGTGACTTGGACAGGGTGGTGAGTGGGCAAATACATGGCAGATGCGGTATAATGTAGATAAATGTGAAGTTATCCACCTTGGTGATAAAAACAGGAAGGCAGACTATTATCTGGATGGCGACAGATTAGGAAAAGGGGAGGTGCAACGAGACCTGGGTGTCATGGTACATCAGTCACTGAAAGCTGGTATGCAGGTACAGCAGGTGGTGAAGAAGGCAAATGGCATGTTGGCCTTCATAGCGTGAAGATTTGAGAATAGGAGCAGGGAGGTCATACTACAGTTGTACAGGGCCTTGGTGAGGCCACACCTTGAATATTGTGTACAGTTTTGGTCTCCTAATCTGAGGAAGGATATTCTTGCTATTGAGGGAGTGCAGCAAAGGTTCACCAGATCGATTCCCAGGAATGACAGGACTGACATATGAAGAAAGACTGGATCGACTAGGCTTGGATTCAATGGAATTTAGAAGATTGAGAGGGGATCTCATAGAAACATATAAAATTCTGACGGGATTGGACAGGTTAGATGCAGGAAGAATGTTCCCGATGTTGGGGAAGTCCAGTACCAGGGGTCACAGTCTAAGGATAAGGGGTAAGCTATTTAGGACCGAGATGAGGAGAAACTTCATGAGTTGTGAGCATGCGAAATTCTCTACCACAGAAAGGTGTTGAGGCCAGTTCGTTAGATATATTCAAAAGAGTTAGATGTGGCCCTTACGGCTAAAGGGATCAAGGGGTATGGAGAGAAAGCAGGAATGGGGTACTGAAGTGCATGATCAGCCATGATCATATTGAATGGTGGTGCAGGCTCGAAGGGCCGAATGTCCTACACCTGCACCTATTTTCTATGTGCAAAATATGAAAAATTAATTTACAGAATTAACAATATAGATTTAACATTTCATAATAGATGGAAGGATCTGAATGAAACAATAATTTAGATTCCAGTAAGCGTTTAGTGGCTCACGTTTCGGCCTGAGTTGCTCCTATTTTTTTTGGAGCAACTAGTTTAGAACGGAGCATCTTAGAAATTGCAATTCTCGGCATTTAGTTTGCTCCAGTTCTAGTGAGTTAGAATAGTTTCATTTTAGAACAGTTTTTTTTTTCAAAAGGGGGCGTGTCCAGCCACTTACGCCTGTTTTGCAAGTTTAGGCAGTGAAAATGTACTCCAAACTAATTTAGAATGGAGTAAGTGTAGATTTTTGTACACTCAGAAAAACCTTGCCTACACTTTAGAAATTAGGCGTAAGGAACGAGATGGAGGGGATGGGGGGAGTTTACAAGCATTAAACACTTCACTTTTACAAAAAGAGCCATCAATAATAAATGATAAATAAATCCATAAATAAATCAATCAAAATTAAATAAAAATAAAAAATAAATAATAAATCAATCAATAAATAAAAAAATAAGTTTCTACTCACCTACTGCACCACCAGGAGCCCCCCCAACATGCTGGGACGGGCTCCCCAGGAGATGCTGGTCAGACGGGCCCCGCCGCCGACCAGGAATTCGGGCGGGCCCCCACTGAGGACTTTGGGTGGGTTCCGCCCCAATGAGATGCCGGGTGGGCGGGCCCCGCCGCTGATGAGGCAAGGGCCGTCAGGCCACTCGGCCCGGGCTAGGAACGACGTCCCTTCGGCCAGGGATTGGGTCGTCGCCCGGACACGCTGGGAGGGCCAGGAGCTACTGCGCACGCGCGCAGCTGCCGGCACTGTTTTTGGCGCAGGGCTGTAGCTCCGCCCCCAGCAGTTCCTGCTATGCCGCGCCGAGCTGGAAACGAGCCTACAGATATCGGAGAATCGCGAGGTAAGTATTCTGCGCAATTTCTGTTCTACAAATTAGGCGGGCCTCTCCAATGTGCGGCTTTCTAATGAGGGTCCGAAACTTGAGCCCTATAGGTGAGTGTTTTAAAATCCTAGCACTCAAAAGCTTATTTAACTTTCTGCTATTACTCCAAATTAAAAAAATTTTTTGCAAACATTGCACTTTACAGCATTACTTTTTATTTACCTTGGGCCAGGTTTGGGAATCTTGCCAGCTTTTAATTCATCAATTATTTCCTCCATATCTTTCGGCGTTAGATCTTCCTGTAATGCAAATATGACGTTACTATCAGATGTAATTGTATACTCTGTTACCGTGAGGAAAGGTTCCAAGTACATGTATTTTAATGTAAATATAGCACATTCCCATGTAGTTTGATGGAAAGGATAGAGGGAACACCCAGTGCAGTGCTAAAGCTAAAAATCATAAACCCCAAGGTTCAATTCTTGATTTAAATTGAGTTCGCTGACGTCAGCTAGGGTTCCTACTCCTGATCATTAGTAGAAAGTACGAGTGTGTGGGCATTAGGTGAGAACAAGATCTGGCACCCTCCACAATCGGACAGCTTGCCAACATTCACTGTACTGACTCCGACAAGAAGAACGGCACTTGTGTTAGGTAGTGGGAAACGATTGGGTGCTCGTGGGACCATACACAAGGAAGAATCCAGAGGAGAAAATGTTGACAAGTAAACATTATAAATCTAATTGTGAAGCATATTTCCTTGAACAAAATGGTTTATGTCAAATTAATTTATGTAAATTCCAAATTACTAACTGCTTCAGTTAACAGCCACACTAGGTAAGTTAAGCAAGATTTTTATGCAATTGAAATTATAATTATCCTTAGTGCCGACAGTTGGATAGAGAGGGGTGTTGCGAATATTAAATGGCAGCCATTTCAATTTCCTTCAATTCTAAAATCTTCATGCTTTGGGAGCTTTGGATCGATTTTGAAAGTAGATTTACTAAAAGTTCTTGGAGTACAGAAGTATTGTTCCAGTTTCTGCCATTAAGATTGAATAGTTGCTTGAAGTTTTAGATTTATACAGTGTTTCAACTATTTCCATTATCTTTTTATTTTATCACCAATGGCAAAGCTGTACATGAAGGCCTAAAACAGTGACAATCCAGTTAAAAGACTTACATAATAGTTGTCATTAATTTGGACCATTGGTGCATTCACACAGGCACCCAGACACTCCACCTCTGCGACCGTGAACAGTTTGTCAGGCGTAGTTTCTCCAATAGCAATATCTAAAAATGAAATTAACTAAACTGAAAGCCATTTCACATCAAAAATACTGATGCACTTTGAGACCCATCAGAACCAGCCTGGATGGAGTAGTTTTAACAAAAAAACTTCAACTAGTTTAAAGGCTGGGTATCTTGCTACCATTGCTATACAGTTTTAGAAAAGGCACTTAAAAAAAACGGTAATTTAACTTTTGCAAAAACATAAATCAACTAAGAAATGTTTATTTTGGGCCTCTAAATATATAAAAAGTGGCATGACTTTAAGTTGAGTAAAACAATACATAATATGTATGCTTAATTTTTGTATAATCAACAGTCAAGGTTTGTCAATTGCCTTTAACCAAGAAAATAAAACAATTTACAATAGGATTCAAAATAATGAAGCCAAGAAAATTTAGACAAGAATTAAAATTTTAACTATCAAAATTATATACAGCACCAACTGGAATTTGGGTTATCCATTAGTTTCAATGGTAGAGCTCTTAACTCTCGACCAAGAGATCACAGCTTAAATCACAATCTCACCATCACCAATGTTTTCTGTTCTATTTTAAGAACATAAGAATTAGGAGTAGGCCGTACCACCCCTCGAGCCTACTGCTATTCAATAAGATCATGGCTGCTCTTCGACCTCAACTCCATGATCCCCATATCCCTTGATTCCCCTAGAATCCAAAAATCTATCGATCTCATCCTTGAACATACTCAATGATTCAGCATCCACAGCCCTTTTGTGATAGAGAATTCCAAAGAGTCACAACCTTTTGAGTGAAAAAATTCCTCCATCTCAGTCTTAAATGGATGACCCTTTATCCTGAGTCTATGCCCCATAGTTCTAGACTCTCCAGCCAGGGGAAACAACCTCTCAGCATCTAACCTGTCAATCCCCCTCAGAATCTTATCTTTCAATGAGATCGCCTCTCATTCTTCTAAACTCGAGAGCACAGGCCCAATCTACTCAACCTCTCCTCATTTTCTTTAGGCAAGTCTGTCAATTTGACAGGGGGGGGGGGGGGGGGGGGAAGGTAATTTCTAATTGCCAATTAAAGAGTAATTGGCAATTAGTGACGACTCCTGAGGACTGAACCCTGCTGACAGAAGCAGGGCGGTCTCTGGGAAGAAAATAGGAAAGTTAGTTACCATCTCCAGGATTCTTCCATAAATTAGAACAAGAGAATGAAGAGCTGTAGGTTATGATTTATAGCCGAGGAATGGTCAACCTGATTATCACTCGTGAGTGATAGTCACATGAGTTCTGGTCAGCAGTTCGCATGGGATACAATTCACATCCTATGTTCATATATTCTGAGCCATAGGGCATGAAGGTCTTCAATTCGATCTACGACTGCTCTGGGTTAGTTCTCAGCTGGGATAATGGTAGGGTCGTGTGTCTCCGAATTAGGAAGGAAGGGGAGAAAGAGGAAAAAAAAGGGATCAATACTTGAGCAGGAGGGTTAGGAAGAAAAGGGAGGATAAAGCAGAGTTAAAAGTATTATAGATGCTTCTTCAAAGAAATTGGATTCTAGATGAACAAAATGATTTAAAAAATCTTTTGAGAGCAAGAATGTAGATGGAAACGCTATAAAGAAGCCAAATGGGATCCTTTATTTTATAGGTAGGAGTATTAAATACAAAAGTAAGCAAATAATGATGAATTTGTATAAATAATTGATTAGGCCACAGTTGGAATAGTATGTGCCGTTTTAGAAAGGAAATTGGGCCTATGAAAAATGCAACAAACTTAAAAGCATGACACCGGGGATAAGAAGATATAGTTGTGGTAAGAAACTTGAAGTAGGACTGTATTTACTAGAGCAGAGGTTAATGGATCCAATAAAGTTCTGAAAATGTTTGAGACGGTAAATAACATAAGAAATAGGAGCAGGAGTAGGCCACCTGGCCCCTCGAGCCTGTTCCGCCATTTAATAAGATCATGGCTGATCTGATCATGGACTCTTCCTCTATGAAATATACTCTAGTGCATTTTACAGAGTATTCTGATGTTGTTAAATCAAATCTGCAGCTAGTGTTTAAAAAAAAACCAATCCTAACAAACCACTGCTATGACCTTGGGAGGTACACAAGAGTTACTTAATGACCAAGACCTATGTATGGGGATTCAGAAACAAAAAAGATACGGGCCTTCACCTTGACCAACATTTATCCTGCAACCAAGACCACCAAAACAGAATAATTGGTCTTTCACCTCATTGCTGTTTGTGACACCTTGCTATGTTCAAATTGGTTCAAACACAATCCTGTCAGTAATGTGGATTAAATTCTTTTAAGTACAAAAGTTTTCCCATTTCAGTAACTAACTGGAATATCCAGACTTTCTGCTTACCAAGCTTTTTCTTGATGCATGTTACAATGCTGTCAGAGTCTCGGAGCATGCATGGTGTGGTTGTGCAGATCTGAATGTGGTATTTTCCCATTGGCTTGCGATTAAACATAGTGTAAAATGTTGCTACTTCATATACCCTCATGGCAGGCATATTCAGAAGCTCACCAACCTTTTAAGGAAAAAATACAGAAATGAAATTATAGAAAGCTATTCTAACATTTGCTTCCTGGAATGGACTCCAACAGAAACAGGATTGCAACTCCTTCAACTTCTCATTCAGTCCTGCATTTTCAAATAACTCAATATTTTAATACAATGTATGCAATTGATGAGATTTTCTCTGTATATTTCATTGTATGTCAACACATCTTTTCGTGCTTCCCAACATATATGAACTGACACAAGTGAAAGTCCAGCAAAGAAATGCTACATTTCTGAGACTATGGAAATACATAATGATGTCTTCTGTTTAAAAATCTTTATCTAATTGAATACATCCTGACGTATCAGTTGATCTTTATGGGAGAAAGCTAACCCCTTAAATTTTAGGCAGTAAAATCAAACTAAGTCTTCAGAGGATCACCAACTTAGTCAAATTTATTGAAGAGGTCATAAAGTTGATGGATAATGGTTGCCTGGTTGATATGATGCTTCTGGACTTCAAAAACCCTTTGATAAAGTACCACATGAAAGACTGCATCCTGTGGGATTACAAATTGGTTCCAATTACAAATTAGAATCTTGTCTCAGATAATCTCGGATACACTGATGATAGCTACTTCCATAAGCAGTCTTGGATTTTAAAAAGTGTGCATAAACTGCCCAATATATAACGGATAGTGTAACCCAGCATTGTAACAATAGTATCCCCCTTGTGATTTGAACAGGATATTCATATCTTTCACAAAGCCTCTAATCTTTTCCAAAGTGGACCAAGAAAATGTTTGGTAAAGAAAAGGCCAGATACAAAATAATTAAACATTTATTTCACAGGTAAGCATATCAAGGAATATGGACTTATCAATGAATATGGACTTATCAAGGAATATCAATGAATATGAAGATGGTAAATAGAATTGAGGTACAGATGAGCCATGATCTAACTGAATGGCGGAACAGGCTCAAGGGGCTGAAATACTACACTTCCCCATGTCAATGGATTGCGTTGCTTGATTTAAACAAAATAACTTCTAAGTAACTTCCTGCATTCTAACCTCTTTACTCTGGCAAAAGCTTGGCCACGCAACTTTCTGTTTAAAAACACCTGATGTATTGAGTGTTTGTCTGAAATCTGTACAGGCAGAGTACAAAAGCAAGGAAGCTATGCTCAATCTTTACTAAATCATAGTTTGGACTCAGCTGGAATATTGTGTCCAATTCTGCGGACCTCAGTTGAGGAACGATGTCAAGGCTTTGGAGTTGGTGCAGAGGAAATGTATGAGAATGATTCCAGGGATGGAGAGACCAGCTTTTGAGAGAGACTAGAGAAGTTGAGATTGTTCTCCTTCACACAGAGAAGGTTAAGGGGCGATTTAATAGAAATGATCAAAATTATGAAGGAGAAACTGGTGGTTGGATCAGTAACTAGAAGACATAGAAACATATAAAATAGGTGCAGGAATAGGCCATTCGGCCCTTCTAGCCTGCACCACCATTCAATGAGTTCATGGCTGAACATGCAACTTCAGTACCCCATTCCTGCTTTCTCGCCATACCCCTTGATCCCCCTAGTAGTAAGGACTTCATCTAACTCCTTTTTGAAAATATTTAGTGAATTGGCCTCAACAACTTTCTGTGGTAGAGAATTCCACAGGTTCACCACTCTCTGCGTGAAGAAGTTTCTCCTCATCTCGGTCCTAAATGGCTTACCCCTTGTCCTTAGACTGTGTCCCCTGGTTCTGGACTTCCCCAACATTGGGAACATTCTTCCTGCATCTAACCAGTCTAACCCCGTCAGAATTTTAAACGTTTCTATGAGGTCCCCTCTCATTCGTCTGAACTCCAGTGAATACAAGCCCAGTTGATCCAGTCTTTCTTGATAGGTCAGTCCCGCCATCCCGGGAATCAGTCTGGTGAACCTTCGCTGCACTCCCTCAATAGCAAGAACGTCCTTCCTCAGGTTAGGAGACCAAAACTGTACACAATACTCCAGGTGTGGCCTCACCAAGGCCCTGTACAACTGTAGCAACACCTCCCTGCCCCTGTACTCAAATCCCCTCGCTATGAAGGCCAACATGCCATTTGCTTTCTTAACCGCCTGCTGTACCTGCATGCCAACCTTCAATGACTGATGTACCATGACACCCAGGTCTCTTTGCACCTCCCCTTTTCCTAATCTGTCACCATTCAGATAATAGTCTGTCTCTCTGTTTTTACCACCAAAGTGGATAACCTCACATTTATCCACATTATACTTCATCTGCCATGCATTTGCCCACTCACATAACCTATCCAAGTCGCTCTGCAGCCTCATAGCATCCTCCTCGTAGCTCACACTGCCGCCCAACTTAGTGTCATCCGCAAATTTGGAGATACTACATTTAATCCCCTCGTCTAAATCATTAACGTACAGTGTAAACAGCTGGGGCCCCAGCACAGAACCTTGCGGTACCCCACTAGTCACTGCCTGCCATTCTGAAAAGTACCCATTTACTCCTACTCTTTGCTTCCTGTCTGACAACCAGTTCTCAATACATGTCAGCGCACTACCCCCAATCTCATGTGCTTTAACTTTGCACATTAATCTCTTGTGTGGGACCTTGTCGAAAGCCTTCTGAAAGTCCAAATATACCACATCAATTGATTCTCCCTTGTCCACTCTACTGGAAACATCCTCAAAAAATTCCAGATTTGTCAAGCATGATTTCCCTTTCACAAATCCATGCTGACTTGGACCTATCATGTCACCTCTTTCCAAATGCACTGCTATGACATCTTTAATAATTGATTCCATCATTTTACCCACTACTGAGGTCAGGCTGACCGGTCTATAATTCCCTGTTATCTCTCTCCCTCCTTTTTTTAAAAAGTGGGGTTACATTGGCTACCCTCCACTCCATAGGAACTGATCCCGAGTCAATGGAATGTTGGAAAATGACTGTCAATGCATCCACTATTTCCAAGGCCACCTCCTCAAGTACTCTGGGATGCAGTCCATCAGGCCCTGGGGATTTATCGGCCTTCAATCCCATCAATTTCCCCAACACAATTTCCCGACTAATAAGGATTTCCCTCAGTTCCTCCTCCTTACTAGACCCTCCGACCCCTTTTATATCCGGAAGGTTGTTTGTGTCCTCCTTAGTGAATACCGAACCAAAGTACTTGTTCAATTGGTCCGCCATTTCTTTGTTCCCCGTTATGACTTCCCCTGATTCTGACTGCAGGGGATCTACGTTTGTCTTTACTAACCTTTTTCTCTTTACATATCTATAGCAGCTTTTGCAATCCGTCTTAATGTTCCCTGCAAGCTTCTTCTCGTACTCCATTTTCCCTGCCCTAATCAAACCCTTTGTCCTTCTCTGCTGAGTTCTAAATTTCTCCCAGTCCCCGGGTTCGCTGCTATTTCTGGCCAATTTGTATGCCACTTCCTTGGCTTTAATACTATCCCTGATTTCCCTTGATAGCCACGGTTGAGCCACCTTCCCTTTTTTATTTTTACACCAGACAGGAATGTACAATTCTTGTAGTTCATCCATGCGGTCTCTAAATGTCTGCCATTGCCTATCCACAGTCAACCCCTTCAGTATCATTCGCCAATCTATCCTAGCCAATTCACGCCTCATACCTTCAAAGTTACCCTTCTTTAAGTTCTGGACCATGGTCTCCATCCTAATGCAGAATTCCACCATATTATGGTCGCTCTTCCCCAAGGGGCCTCGCACAACGAGATTGCTAATTAATCTCCTCTCATTACACAACACCCAGTCTAAGATGGCCTCCCCCTAGTTGGTTCCTCGACATATTGGTCTCGAAAACCATCCCTTATGCATTCCAGGAAATCCTCCTCCACCGTATTGCTTCCAGTTTGGTTTGCCCTATCTATATGCATATTAAAGTCACCCATGATAACTGCTGCACCTTTATTGCATGCACCCCTAATTTCCTGTTTGATGCCCTCCCCAACATCACTACGACTGTTTGGAGGTCTGTACACAACTCCCACTAACGTTTTTTGCCCTTTGGTGTTCTGCAGCTCTACCCATATAGATTCCACATCATACAAGCTAATGTCCTTCCTAACTATTGCATTAATCTCCTCCTTAACCAGCAATGCTACCCCACCTCCTTTTCCTTTTATTCTATCCTTCCTGAATGTTGAATACCCCCGGATGTTGAGTTCCCAGCCCTGATCATCCTGGAGCCACGTCTCTGTAATCCCAATCACATCATATTTGTTAACATCTATTTGCACAGTTAATTCATCCACCTTATTATGGATACTCCTTGCGTTAAGACACAAAGCCTTCAGGCTTGTTTTTTTAACACCCTTTGTCCTTTTAGAATTTTGCTGTACAATGGCCTTTTTGTTCTTTGCCTTGGGTTTCTCTGCCCTCCACTTTTCCTCATCTCCTTTCTGTCTTTTGCTTTTGTCTCCTTTTTGTTTCCCTCCGAGTCCCTGCATTGGTTCTCATCCCCCTGCCATATTAGTTTAACTCCTCCCCAACAGCACTAGCAAACAAACAAAGACATATATTTAAGAAAATTGGCAAAAGAACCAGAGGAAAGAGTAGGATAAAAAAATTTACACAGCAAGTTATGATCTGGAATGGACTGCCTGAGAGTGGTGAAAGCAGATCCAAGGCTGGGAACTCAACATCCAGGGGTAAATGATTGGCTGGTGATTGGTGAGTAGCTTTTCTTTTTCTTTTTTATATCAGTAAGTAACCTGTTAACATTGTTGTCGCCAAATTAAGTGTATCTAAGGGTTAATTCATGGCAGGAGAGCTCGGTCACGTGGTATGCTCCTCCTGTACCATGTGGGAACTCAGGGACACTTCCGGTGTCCCTGACGACTACGTGTGCGGGAAGTGTATCCGCCTCCAGCTCCTGACGGTCCGGGTTGCGGAATTGGAGCTGAGGGTGGATTCACTGTGGAGCATCCACGATGCTGAGAATGACGTTATAATGGGTGACTTTAATATGCACATAGATTGGGCTAACCAAACTGGAAGCAATACGGTGGAGGAGGATTTCCTGGAGTGCATAAGGGATGGTTTTCTAGACCAATATGTCAAGGAACCAACTAGGGGGGAGGCCATCTTAGACTGGGTGTTGTGTAATGAGAGAGGATTAATTAGCAATCTCGTTCTGCGAGGCCCCTTGGGGAAGAGTGACCATAATATGGTGGAATTCTGCATTAGGATGGAGAATGAAACAGTTAATTCAGAGACCATGGTCCAGAACTTAAAGAAGGGTAACTTTGAAGGTATGAGGCGTGAATTGGCTAGGATAGATTGGCGAATGATACTGAAGGGGTTGACTGTGGATGGGCAATGGCAGACATTTAGAGACCGCATGGATGAACTACAACAATTGTACATTCCTGTCTGGCGTAAAAATAAAAAAGGGAAGGTGGCTCAACCGTGTCTATCAAGGGAAATCAGGGATAGTATTAAAGCCAAGGAAGTGGCATACAAATTGGCCAGAAATAGCAGCGAACCCGGGTACTGGGAGAAATTTAGAACTCAGCAGAGGAGGACAAAGGGTTTGATTAGGGCAGGGAAAATGGAGTACGAGAAGAAGCTTGCAGGGAACATTAAGACGGATTGCAAAAGTTTCTATAGATATGTAAAGAGAAAAAGGTTAGTAAAGACAAACGTAGGTCCCCTGCAGTCAGAATCAGGGGAAGTCATAACGGGGAACAAAGAAATGGCAGACCAATTGAACAAGTACTTTGGTTCGGTATTCACTAAGGAGGACACAAACAACCTTCCGGATAGAAAAGGGGTCGGAGGGTCTAGTAAGGAGGAGGAACTGAGGGAAATCCTTATTAGTCGGGAAATTGTGTTGGGGAAATCGATGGGATTGAAGGCCGATAAATCCCCAGGGCCTGATGGACTGCATCCCAGAGTACTTAAGGAGGTGGCCTTGGAAATAGTGGATGCATTGACAGTCATTTTCCAACATTCCATTGACTCGGGATCAGTTCCTATGGAGTGGAGGGTAGGCAAAGTAACCCCACTTTTTAAAAAAGGAGGGAGAGAGATAACAGGGAATTATAGACTGGTCAGTCTGACATCGGTAGTGGGTAAAATGATGGAATCAATTATTAAAGATGTCATAGCAGTGCATTTGGAAAGAGGTGATATGATAGGTCCAAGTCAGCATGGATTTGTGAAAGGGAAATCATGCTTGACAAATCTTCTGGAATATTTTGAGGATGTTTCCAGTGGAGTGGACAAGGGAGAACCAGTTGATGTGGTATATTTGGACTTTCAGAAGGCTTTCGACAAGGTCCCACACAAGAGATTAATGTGCAAAGTTAAAGCACATGGGATTGGGGGTAGTGTGCTGACATGGATTGAGAACTGGTTGTCAGACAGGAAGCAAAGAGTAGGAGTAAATGGGTACTTTTCAGAATGGCAGGCAGTGACTAGTGGGGTACCGCAAGGTTCTGTGCTGGGGCCCCAGCTGTTTACACTGTACATTAATGATTTAGACGAGGGGATTAAATGTAGTATCTCCAAATTTGCGGATGACACTAAGTTGGGTGGCAGTGTGAGCTGCGAGGAGGATGCTATGAGGCTGCAGAGCGACTTGGATAGGTTAGGTGAGTGGGCAAATGCATGGCAGATGAAGTATAATGTGGATAAATGTGAGGTTATCCACTTTGGTGGTAAAAACAGAGAGACAGACTATTATCTGAATGGTGACAGATTAGGAAAAGGGGAGGTGCAAAGAGACCTGGGTGTCATGGTACATCAGTCATTGAAGGTTGGCATGCAGGTACAGCAGGCGGTTAAGAAAGAAAATGGCATGTTGGCCTTCATAGCGAGGGGATTTGAGTATAGGGGCAGGGAGGTGTTGCTACAGTTGTACAGGGCCTTGGTGAGGCCACACCTGGAGTATTGTGTACAGTTTTGGTCTCCTAACCTGAGGAAGGACATTCTTGCTATTGAGGGAGGCAGCGAAGGTTCACCAGACTGATTCCCGGGATGGCGGGACTGACCTATCAAGAAAGACTGGATCAACTGGGCTTGTATTCACTGGAGTTCAGAAGAATGAGAGGGGACCTCATAGAAACATTTAAAATTCTGACAGGGTTAGACAGGTTAGTTGCAGGAAGAATGTTCCCAATGTTGGGGAAGTCCAGAACCAGGGGACACAGTCTAAGGACAAGGGGTAAGCCATTTAGGACCGAGATGAGGAGGAATTTCTTCACCCAGAGAGTGGTGAACCTGTGGAATTCTCTACCACAGAAAGTTGTTGAGGCCAATTCACTAAATATATTCAAAAAGGAGTTAGATGAAGTCCTTACTACTAGGGGGATCAAGGGGTATGGTGAGAAAGCAGTAATGGGGTACTGAAGTTGCATGTTCAGCCATGAACTCATTGAATGGCGGTGCAGGCTAGAAGGGCCTAATGGCCTACTCCTGCACCTATTTTCAATGTTTCTATGTTTCTATGACGTGAGTAGCACATGTAGCGAGTTGGTCTTACTGCAGGTGAAGGGTCCACAGCCCGATAAGGAATGGAAGACCAGAAGGAAGAGCAGTGCAAGGAAGGTAGTGCAGGGGTCCCCTGCGGTCATCCCACTGCAAAACAGATACACCTCTTTGAGTACTGTTGAGGGGGATGACTCATCAGGGGAGGGCAGCAGCAGCCAAGTTCATGGCACCATGGCTGGCTCTGCTGCATAGGAGGGCAGGAAAAAGTGGGAGAGCGATAGTGATAGGGGATTCAATTGTAAGGGGAATAGACAGGCGTTTCTGCGGCCGCAACCAAGACTCCACGATGGTATGTTGCCTCCCTGGTGCAAGGGTCAAGGATGTCTCGGAGCGGGTGCAGGACATTCTGAAAAGGGAGGGTGAACAGCCAGTTGTCGTGGTGCATATAGGTACCAACGATATAGGTAAAAAATGGGATGAGGTCCTACGAGACGAATTTAAGGAGCTATATTAAAAAGTAGGACCTCAAAAGTAGTAATCTCAGGATTGCTACCAGTGGCACGAGCTAGTCAGAGTAGGAATCGCAGGATAGCTCAGATGAATACGTGGCTTGAGCAGTGGTGCAGCAGGGAGGGATTCAAATTCCTGGGGCATTGGAACCGGTTCTGGGGGAGGTGGGACCAGTACAAACCGGACGGTCTGCACCTAGCCAGGACCGGAACCAATGTCCTAGGGGGAAGTGTTTGCTAGTGCTGTTGGGGAGGAGTTAAACTAATATGGCAGGGGGATGGGAACCAATACAGAGAGACAGAGGAAAAAAAATGGAGACAGAAGCAAAAGACAGAAAGGAGATGAGTAAAAGTGGAGGGCAGAGAAGCCCAAGGCAAAAAATAAAAAGGGCCACTGTATAGCAAAATTCTAAAAGGTCAAAAGTGTAATAAAAAGGCAAGCCTGAAAGCTCGGTGCCTCAATGCGAGGAGTATTCGGAACCCAGGAGAGGGCTCTGAGCTAGTTAGAGTGGGTGAGAACTCAGATGAACAGGACCCCAAGAAAGAATGCAAAAGGCAGGAGGCAGGAGGCAACAGAGCAGACTAGCACTGGGGTAAGTGTAAACCACAAGGTGATAGGAAGGGACAATATGTATGAATATAAAGGGGCTGCAGGAGGGGTCAAAACTAAAAATCATGGTTTAAAAACTAGTATTAAAACACTCTACCTAATTGCACGCAGCATTCGAAAAAAAGTAAATGAGTTGACGGCACAAATCATTACAAATGGTATGATTTGGTGGCCATTACAGAAACGTGGTTGCAGGGTGGCCAAGACTGGGAATTAAACATACAGGGGTATCTGACAATTCGGAAAGATAGACAAGAAGGGAAAGGAGGTGGGGTAGCTCTGTTAATAAAGGATGATATCAGGGCAGTTGTGAGAGATGATATTGGCTCTAATGAACAAAATGTTGAATCATTGTGGGTGGAGATTAGAGATAGCAAAGGGAAAAAGTCACTGGTGGGCGTAGTTTAAAGGCCCCCAAATAATAACTTCACGGTGGGGCGGACAATAATCAAGGGAATAATGGAGGCATGTGAAAAAGGAACGGCAGTAATCATGGGAGATTTTAACCTACATATCGATTGGTCAAATCAAATCGCACGGGGTAGCCTTGAGGAGGAATTCATAGAATGCATACGGGATTGTTTCTTAGAACAGTATGTTACAGAACCTACAAGGGAGCAAGCTATCTTAGATCTGGTCCTGTGTAATGAGACAGGAATAATAACCGATCTTCTAGTAAAAGATCCTCTCGGAATGAGTGATCACAGTATAGTTGAATTTGTAATACAGATTGAGGGTGAGGGAGTCGTGTCTCAAACAAGCGTACTATGCTTCAACAAAGGGGACTACAGTGGCAGACAGGCTAATGGGACTCAAGGTAGACAAGTCCCCTGGTCCTGATGAAATGCATCCCAGGGTATTAAAAGAGATGGCGGAAGTTATAGCAGATGCATTCGTTATAATCTACTAAAATTCTCTGGACTCTGGGGAGGTGCAATCGGATTGGAAAGCAGCTAATGTAACGCCTCTGTTTAAAAAAGGGGGCAGACAAAAGGCAGGTAACTATAGGCCGGTTAGTTTAGCATCTGTAGTGGGGAAAATGCTTGAAGCTATCATTAAGGAAGAAATAGCAGGACATCTAGATAGGAATAGTGCAATCAAGCAGGCGCAACATGGATTCATGAAGGGGAAATCATGCTTAACTAATTTATTGGAATTCTTTGAGGATATAACAAGCATGGTGGATAGAGGTGTACCGATGGATGTGGTGTAATTAGATTTCCAAAAGGCATTCGATAAGGTGCCACACAAAAGGTTACTGCAGAAGATAAAGGTACGCGGAGTCAGAAGAAATGTATTAAGCATGGATCGAGAATTGGCTGGCTAACAGAAAGCAGAGAGCCAGGATAAATGGGTCCTTGTTGGGTTGGAAATCGGTGGTTAGTGGTGTGCCACAGGGATCGGTGCTGGGACAACTGTTTACAATATACATAGATGACCTGGAAGAGGGGACAGAGTGTAGTGTAACAAAATTTGCAGATGACACAAAGATTAGTGGGAAAGCGGGTTGTGTAGAGGACACAGAAAGGCTGCAAAGGTTAAGATAGGTTAAGCGAATGGGCTAAGGTTTGGCAGATGGAATACAATGTCGGAAAATGTGAGGTCATCCACCTTGGAAAAAAAAAGTCAAAGGGAATATTAATTGAATGGGAAGAAATTACAACATGCTGAGGTGCAGAGGGACCTGGGGGTCCTTGTGCATGAAACTCTTTTAGAGTCTACCTATAAAACATAAAACATTAAACCGTGCCACCAGACCTGGGTGACACACCAGACATTTACAAGGCCCTTTTTTTTCTTTTTTTGGTTTTTTTTTTGTGTTTTTCTTTTTTTTGGTTTTTTTTTTTGGGGCGCTAAAATCAAATTTTTTCCAGTGCCCCCTATAAAAGCGGAGGGGGACACTAAATGCTCCGGCAATTAAAACAAATTAAACTTTAAAACGTAAAATCAAATTAAAATTTGGTTGCCGGGCGTGATGATGCACTCCAGTCCCTCCGGTGCCCACCTCTCGCGGAAGGCCGCGAGCGTACCGGTGGACACCGCGTGCTCCATCTCCAAGGACACCCTGGACCGGATGTAAGAGCGGAAGAGAGGCAGGCAGTCAGGTTGAACGACCCCCTCGACCGCCCGCTGCCTGGACCGGCTGATGGCTCCCTTGGCCGTGCCCAGGAGCAGTCCTACAAGGAGGCCTTCGGACCTACCCGCTCCCCTCCGCACAGGGTGCCCAAAGATCAGGAGAGTGGGACTGAAGTGCAGCCAGAATTTCAGGAGCAGCCCCTTCAAATAATGGAACAGGGGCTGCAACCTCGTGCACTCAATAAAAACATGGAACACGGACTCCTCCAGACCGCAGAAATTGCAGGCGGCCTGGGAGTCCGTGAACCGGCTTAAAAATTTGTTGCACGGCACTGCTCCGTGCATCCCAAAAAGTTAGTTTGCAGGTGCAGCAGGTAATCAAAAAGGCAAATGGAATGTTGGCCTTCATTGCGAGAGGGATGGAGTACAAAAGCAGGGAGGTCCTGCTGCAACTGTACAGGGTATTGGTGAGGCCGTACCTGGAGTACTGAGTGCAGTTTTGGTCACCTTACTTAAGGAAGGATATACTAGCTTTGGAGGGGGTACAGAGACGATTCACTAGGCTGATTCCGGAGCTGAGGGGGTTACCTTATGATGATAGATTGAATAGACTGGGTCTTTACTCGTTGGGAGTTCAGAAGGATGTGGGGTGATCTTATAGAAACATTTAAAATAATGAAAGGGATAGACAAGATAGAGGCAGAGAGGTTGTTTCCACTGGTTGGGGAGACTAGAACTAGGGGGCACAGCCTCAAAATACGGGGGAGCCAATTTAAAACCGAGTTGAGAAGGAATTTCTTCTCCCAGAGGGTTGTGAATCTGTGGAATTCTCTGCCCAAAGAAGCAGTTGAGGCTAGCTCATTAAATGTATTCAAATCACAGATAGATAGATTTTTAACCAATAAGGGAATTAAGGGTTACAGGGAGCGGGCGGGTAAGTGGAGCTGAGTCCACGGCCAGATCAGCAATGATCTTGTTGAATGGCGTAGCAGGCTCGAGGGGCTAGATGGCCTATTCCTGTTCCTAATTCTTAATTCAACATTCAGGAAGAATAGACAGAAAGGAAAAGGAGGTGGGGTAGCGTTGCTGGTTAAAGAGGAAATTAACACAATAGTAAGGAAGGACATTAGCTTGGATGATGTGGAATCTGTATGGGTGGAGCAGCGGAACACCAAAGGGCAGAAAACGCTAGTGGGAGTTGTGTACAGACCACCAAACAGTAGTAGTGAGGTTGGGGACAGCATCAAACAAGAAATTAGGGATACGTGCAATAAAGGTACAGCAGTTATCATGGGCGACTTTAATCTACATATAGATTGGGCTATCCAAACTGGTAGCAAAACAATGGAGGAGGATTTCCTGGAGTGGATTAGGGATGGTTTTCTGGATCAATATGTCGAGGAACCAACTAGAGAGCTGGCCATCCTAGACTGGGTGATGTGTAATGAGAAGGGACTAATTAGCAATCTTGTTGTGCGAGGCCCCTTGGGGAAGAATGACCATAATATGGTAGAATTCTTTATTAAGATGGAGTGTGACACAGTTAAATCAGAAACTAGGGTCCTGAACTTAAGGAAAGCTAACTTCAACGGCATGAGGCATGAATTGGCTAGAATAGACTGGCGAGTGATACTTAAAGGGTTGACGGTGGATAGGCAATGGCAAACATTTATAGATCACATGGATGAACGTCAACAATTGTACATCCCTGTCTGGAGTAAAAATGAAACAGGGAAGGTGGCTCAACCGTGGCTAACAAGGGAAATTAAGGATAGTGTTAAATCCAAGGAAGAGGCATATAAATTGGCCAGAAAAAGTAGCAAACCAAAGGACTGGGAGAAATTTAGAATTCAGCAGAGGAGGACAAAGGGTTTAATTAGGAGGGGGAAAATAGAGTACGAAAGGAAGCTTGCCGGGAACATAAAAACTGACTGCAAAAACCTCTATAGATATGTGAAGAGAAAAAGATTAGTGAAGACAAACGTAAGTCCCTTGCAGTCGGACTCGGGTGAATTTATAATGGGGAACAAAGAAATGGCAGACCAATTGAACAAATACTTTGGTTCTGTCTTCACGAAGGAAGACACAAATAACCTTCCGGATGGACTAGGGGACCGAGGATCTAGTGAGAAAGAGGAATTGAAGGATATCCTAATTAGGCGGGAAATTGCGTTGGGGAAATTGATGGGATTGAAGGCCGATAAATCCCCGGGGCCTGATTGTCTGCATCCCAGAGTACTCAACGAAGTGGCCCTAGAAATAATGGATGCATTGGTGATCATTTTCCAACAGTCTATCGACTCTGGATCAGTTCATATGGACTGGAGGGTAGCTAATGTAACACCACTTTTTAAAAAAGGAGGGAGAGAGAAAACGGGTAATTATAGACTGGTTAGCCTGACATCAGTAATGGGGAAAATATTGGAATCAATTATTAAAGTTGAAATAATAGTGCATTTGGAAAGCAGTGACAGGATCGGTCCAAGTCAGCATGGATTTATGAAAGGGAAATCATGCTTAACAAATCTTCTGGAATTTTTTGAGAATGTAACTAGTAGAGTGGACAAGGGAGAACCAGTGGATGTGGTGTATTTGGACTTTCAAAAGGCTTTTGACAAGGTCCCACACAAGAGTTTGGTGTGCAAAATTAAAGCACATGGTATTGGGTGTAATGTACTGACGTGGATAGAGAACTGGTTGGCAGACAGGAAGCAGAGAGTCGGGATAAACGGGTCCTTTTCAGAATGGCAGGCGGTGACCAGTGGGGTGCTGCAGGGCTCAGTGCTGGGACCCCTGCTATTTACAATATACATTAATGATTTAGATGAAGGAATTGAATATAATATCTCCAAGTTTGCAGATGACACTAAACTGGGTGGTGGTGTGAGCTGTGAGGAGGACGCTAAGAGGCTGCAGGATGACTTGGACAGGTTAGGTGAGTGGGCAAATGCATGGCAGATGCAGTATAATGTGAAGTCATCCACTTTGGGGGCAAAAACATGAAGGCAGAATATTATCCGAATGGCGGCAGATCAGGAAAAGGGGAGGTGCAACGAGAGCTGGGTGTCATGGTACATCAGTTATTGAAAGTTGGCATGCAGGTACAGCAGGCGGTAAATGGTAGGGGTTTATAGCTAGGGATTTTGAGTATAGGAGCAGGGAGGTCTTACTGCAGTTGTACAGGGCCCTAGTGAGGCCTCACCTGGAATATTGTGTTCAGTTTTGGTCTCCTAATCTGAGGAAGGACATTCTTGCTATTGAGGGAGTGCAGCGAAGGTTCACCAGACTGATTCCCGGGATGGCTGGACTAACATATGAGAAGAGACTGGATCGACTGGGCCTTTATTCACTGGAGTTTAGAAAGATGAGAGGGGATCTCATAGAAACATATAAAATTCTGACGGGACTGGACAGGTTAGATACAGGATGTTGGGGAAGCTCAGAACTAGGGGACACAGTCTAAGGACAAGGGGTAAGCCATTTAGGACTGAGATGAGGAGAAACTCTTCACTCAGAGAATTGTGAACCTGTGGAATTCTCTACCGCAGAGAGTTGTTGATGCAAGTTCATTGGATATATTCAAGAGGGAGTTAGATGTGGCCCTTAAGGCTAAAGGGATCAAGGGGTATGGAGAGAAAGCAGGAAAGGGGTACTGTGGTGAATGATCAGCCATGATCTTATTGAATGGTGGTGCAGACTCGAAGGGCCGAATGGCCTACTCCAGAACCTATTTTCTATGTTTCAATAGTAACTTTCAGAAGGAAATTGGATATATACATGAACGAAATATTTGCAGAGCTATGGGGAAAGAGCAGGGGAGTGGGACTCATTGGATAGCTCTTCCAAAGAACCGGCACAGGCACAATGGGCCGAATGGCCTCCTATGTGATAAAATTATTACTTTGTTCCCTGAATGTCTTGGGCATTGCAAGCTGGGTGATGGGGAGAGGGGGTGGTGGTAAGTGGGTTAATGGTGCACATACTGTACCATGTCTGGATGGACAAGCTGGATGGACTAGTTGGTCCTTTCCTGGCTTTAATGTCTGATGCACTTCATTTTAATATCACAAATTGGAAAGAAGCTGCATTCTAGTTTGACCATCATCTATATATACAATATATCTTTCAGAATCCAATCCCCATTTATCAACAAAAAAAGATAATATAAAGCCCCTAGTTTTGCTTACTCAAGTGTCAGCTCATAAAACCTGTAAATATGTTTGACATTTTACTATCGGTTGCTTTCTACCATCACATGCGTTTATTTCGTGACTGTTTTTGTCCCCTGGGCCTCTTACTGCCAACATCATAATAACATGGATGCCGTTTACTGAGCTAAAAAACATCAGAGCAAAATTGCATTTAACTGGAACAGAAGACCAACAAAATTGTGCCTGAATAGATCTGATGTGCTGCAACACACAACAGATGGCAGACAACACAATGCCTGATATATAGTACTCCCGAAACCAAGGTTATTTCTCAGTAATTCTACAGGACCATCAGATCAATCTCTGCAGTAAGTCACCATTCTGAAGGAGGCACTCACTATCAAAGTAATATTATGTAGTATTGTTTTTAAGTAGGTAAAAGAAACAGACTACATAACTGAAGAAAAGTGATAAACAGGAACATGCACAAAAACACAGCAGATGGTCAGAATTACAATGTTGAGTCATTCATATGGCATATACTGAGTTTGGCGCGCTCTCAATAATTTTAAACACACCATCTGATCAAGCTAGGTGCAGCACTGAACTATTTAAAGGCCTCCCAATTAGTAGAAAGGAATTGTTGGGTCATTTGTTTGAATCATATTAAATGCATTAAACTGTGGACAAAGCATAAACATTGAAAGATTTTCTTTCCCTTCTATTCATATCGATATTATTCACACTTGTATACAGTATACCGAAGCTAAAATGTTACCTTCTAAATCATGATTGAAAAATAATTTTTAAAATTGTGAACCCAGTGAAACATTTTCTTTCAACCCTGTAACTTGTGAATTTAATTTTCAGGACAGCCAGACATTCAAATTTTCCACCAGACAGAAGTATTTCTGATTTAATTTCAGGGTGTGGGCAACCTTGCCATGGCTGCAATTTTGCCCATCCCTAGTTGCCCTGAAGTGATGGTGGTGGGCAGTCCTCTTGAACCGATATAGTCTAAATGATGGAAGAAGAGTTGTATATATCCAAGTTAGGATGATCAGGGGGAGGAGAGAGAAGAGGAATTGATCAGGTTTTCCATCACAACTCCCAGTGGTGACTCCCCATACTGCAAGGCACATAAAGGAAGGTAAAATCCCTGCATGCAGATCAGGAGGTTGAAAAAAAACTGGAAAGGAGTTTCCCCATGATACCCATGTAAAGTTCCTACAGACTAATACCAGAATAAGAGTAGCAAAGTCACTTGCCCAGCTTATATGGGAAAATGTGGTATGGGAGGTTATTTTAAAATATATAACTGAATGAGGGGAAAAAATATATAGTATTATGCCAATCACAAACTTTTGATCCTGCTTATTATTTACCTTATTCATGGCAGAGATAGGTAGCCAACCATGTTGTCTCTGTGCCAGATCTAGCACTGGAATTACACCAGCTGACTTATGCCCTTCTGGATAACTACTGAGAATGACCTCTAGCCGCTGCAAAAATGAACATAAAAAGGTAGATTACTTTCAGAAAGTGTTTTGTTAACTATGACTAAAATTGCAAAAGTACAATCAGTCTGGAGGCAATTGGAACACAGGCACACTGGTTTACAGAATGATGTGACATGGGTTGATGCCACAGCCTTCACACTATTGACTTCCCAGCTGCGTTGTTGGAGGGAGGAAATACTTGCATTTCTATAGTTTCTTTCTCGACCTCAAGGCATCCCAAAGTACTTCACAGCCAGAGGACGAGGAGGGAGGCAAGAGTAATGTTTTTATCCTAACCCTAAGAATATGAAAGCACCAATTCTACACCAAAGAATGTATCATGATTATTAATACCACTCCATGTTTAACAAACTTATCCACTCAGTAGTATAGTTTAACATTTAAGTGGTACCTTATTAGGTTCCAAGCACATCTAAAGTGCTTCACAATCAATTAATTACTTTTGAAGAGCAGTCAATATGACTTCTATACAAGTCACACACCCATTTTCAATCCCCAATGATCTAAATTTCTAAATTTTACATGCGAGTCGAATACAATGGACAGAATTAGGGTGGGGTGGGGGGTAGAAAGTAGCAGTCTTGGCTCACTCCAGCTGAAAACTCTCGCTCAGAATGTGAAGACTCAGGCAGTAGTAGGATGCAGGCTAATGGTTGCAAGCATACACATGCAGAATTCCCAACCTCAGCTATGCTGTATGGAAAATCTGCAAGCATGGATAAAGTACTCTTACTAAATAAATAGCCATGGTTACATAAGGAAAATAGGCCATATCCAGCTGAAGATGGATAGCTTTTAGGGGTTTGGATTTGGACTTTCAACTTTCCAATAGAAATTTCTCAAAATGGCTGTAACATGATTTTTTCCGTGTATGAATAGCAAACATTTAAGAGGTAAATATTCAGGAGTTACTGAAATTGTGTGTTTTTTTTTAAAAAGGGTAGACAAGTTCTCAAAGATATTTACTTTTATTAAAGCTACATTGGAGTCTTACCGAAAAAGTTAACCTATTTTTTTTTCTTTACAGATGCTGAAGAATGAACTGTGTATTTCCAACATTGTGTGTTTTAATTTCAGGTCAATTAAACTTACAATGTAAAATCTGTTATGTGCAAAACATATTTCCCTGTTTTTAAAAAAAACTGTAGAAACAAAGTCTCCCCAAATATTGTTATACAAAATCTTCATGGCTACTGTCTAGGAAGTACACCTTGGGTTGACTTGCTCACTATATGGAATCAGCTCACCTCCAAGGAGGTGTCTCTCTCTCTCTCTCGCATTTTCCTCCTCCATTGCTCCCACCCACTCTCCAAGGAACAGATCTGAAACTCCCCATCTGAGGAAAAGCTGCTAGCCTAATACCACATATCCACAAATAAGCTGCAATGTCATCTTAAGATTATTTAACACTGCAAATATTATTTTATTGAATTTGCCAAAAATTACTTCTGGGCAAGACCTCCAAAAGAAGAAAACTTAAGAGTTACAAATGCCATGGTTTTCTTACCTTATAATTTTCTGGTGTGAAATCAAATGGTGTTTCTTGATTGTTTTCAGGTGTATCCCTATGCTTAATGGAAGAAGAAGTGTTAAATATACATTGATAATGGAAAGTAGCTCACTTCACCATACAACACACACTTTTATAGTGCCATTTAACATATTAAAATATCTGAAAGCACTTCAGAGAAGCAAAAATAAGACGACATCAAGCAGTGGTGCAAGAAGGGTTGGGTGGTGAAAGCAAGTACGAAGAAGTAGATTTTGAGAAGACTACTAAGAACATAATAGGAGCAGGATTAGGCCATTTGGCCCCTCGAGCCTGCTCCGCCATTCAATAAGATCATGGACTCAGCTCCACTTCCCTTCCCGCTCCCCATACCTTTACTCTCATCATTCAAAAATCTGTCCGTCTCCGCCTTAAATATATTCAATGACCCAGCCTCCACAGCTCTCTGGGGCAGAGAATTCCACAGATTTACAACCTTCAGAAGAAATTCCTCCTCATCTCAGTTTAAATGGACGACCCCTTATTCTAAAACTATACCCCCTCGTTCTAGATTCCCCCATGAGTGGAAACATCCTCTCTGCATCTACCTTGTCGAGCCCCCTCAGTATCTTACATGTTTCAATAAGATCACCTCTCAATGGAGTGAAGTAGTAAGTTGGAGGGATTTAGGGAGAACATTTCAGAAGGCAGGCTGAGACAGCTAAGACTCTGGAGCAGAGGGATAGGAGATGCAAAGGAGGCCAGTCGGAAGAATGAAGGAGTGTGAAGGAACATAGGACTGAGGAAGGTTTCAGAGGTAGTGAAAGGTAAGGCCATGGAAGATTGTCGCTGAGGGCGAGGATTTTATAAATGATGCATTGCGACAATAGGCAATGAGCGTTGATGAGGACAGAAGTTATGGGGTGTGGGATGGGGAAATGGTGTGGAGTTCTGGACTAGTTTCAATTTGCAAAAGGCAGAACTAAGGTCTGCAAAGGCACCATTGCAATAATTGAGACTGGAGGTGACCAAGACCTAAAACATTTCAGTGGTGGTGGGGAAAGGATAGGAATAGAGGCAACTAGGTTGCATATGTGAAAAATTAAGGTCTTGCGGGTGGCTAAGATAAGGGGTTTGAAGCCCACTTAGGGCCAAACATGACACTAAGGTTGCTTTTGTTTTGCTAATATTGAGTTGAAGGAAGATCTTGCTCAGTCAGGCAGTCGGACAGCACAATAACATCAAAGGTAATGCTAACTGTTGTCTACAACTAGCCTACAAATGATGCACCAAGGGGCAGCATGTAGGTGAGAGAAAAAAAAAGGGTGCCAGGGATGGACCATTAGACACGCTTAAGGTGACCATGCAGTGGTGGAAGATGTGCTGTCTTTGTTAGGACAGTTAAAAGTGGAACCAAGCTAGAGCATTAACTCAGAAGGACTACTGAAGGAGGATGGGGCAGAAGAGGACTTTTACAGAGGAAGGGACATTGGAAATAGGATGAGAGGAGTATTGAGGGTTTTTTCAAAGAGGTAATAGTCTTGAAGCGTGAGGTAGACAGAACCAAAGGAGAGGGAAACTGATGATGATGATGATAGCAAGCACTGGGCCAAACAGGATTAGAGGGAAGTCTATTGGTGGAGCCTGGAGGATAAAAGCTGTAGAGTGATATGGTGCTGCTCAAAGACAGATAATATTGTTGCATCAGGATTCTAAAATCTCATTAATTTCTTAGAAATTTTGGGTGGTAGCAAACAATATTTAATGTGATCAGCTTTTTTTCTAAATTAATTTCTCAGCTAGTCTATAAACACAAACCAGCAGTCTATCAAATCTTGAACACCATTATCTGCTGTAGGTCTGCTGTACTCAAAAGGCTAGGGTATTCTTAATGCAATTCACACAAGTTCCCCAATGGCCTATATCATGTTTATAAGTGACTGTTTTAAGTAGAGAAATTTGGAATAGGCTGCATCACTATGTGCTATAGAACCAGTTAAGTGTACAGTATATTGCAAGTCAGTCACAGTACTAACAGCAACAAAATAAGTATCCCATAAGCTTGCAAATCCAGGGAAGTCAAACAGGGTAGCATGCAGAATTTCTAGCCTCTACAGCCAGCTGAGCTTCTTCAGGTGGGTCTTTGCACCTCTGCAAGTAAAATTGCTGCCTAATTTGCCTTGTAGTACTGCCAATGCTGTTAGACTGAATGTAATGCTGCATTTACCTAAGGTAGTCATCATAAAACCTTGTAGAAACGACAGCATGGTAGTTCTTAACCAGGACATCAACTTATCTGGATCTTGGCTCAAGACTACAACTTAAAACAATGCACTTCCATTTAGCAATCTAATAGTACAATGGTCATTATACCCATCAATGGAGTAATGATTTTCAAATCATGAGGTTGCAGACTTTAATCAATTTGATAGTAATTACGATTCTAACCCTGATTTTACATTTCTTTGTCAAGATACATGCTGCTTTCAGAAATATCCTATATAAGGCATTAGAGACCACATCTGGAGTATTGTGTACAGTTTTGGTCTCCTTATGTAAGAAATGATATACTTGTCATAGAGGGAGTCCAGACTGATTCCTGGGATGGGGGTTTGTCCTATGAGGAGAGATTGAGTAGACTAGGTCTATATTCTATAGGTTTAGAAGAATGAAAGGTGGTGTCACTGAAACATACAGGGTTTGACGGGGTAGACACAGGAGGATGTTTCCCCTAGCTGGGGAGTCTTAAACTGGGGGTCACAATCTCAATAAGAGGTTGGCCATTTAGGACTGAGATGAGGAGAAACTTCTTCACTCAGTAGGTGGCGAATCTTTGGAATTCTCCACCCTAGAGGCTGTGGTGGCTCAGTCGTTGAGTATATTCAAGACAGATTTTTGGATATTAAGGGAATCAAGGGATATGGGGATAGTGCAGGAAAATGGAGTTGCGTTAGAAGATATTATTATAATAACTTATTTATATAGCACCTTTAACGTAGTAAAATATCCCAAGGCGCTTCACAACAGTGTTACAGACAAACAGATAAATTTGACACCGAGCCACAGAAGAAATTAAGGCAGATGATCAAAAGCTTGTTTAAAGAGGTAGGTTTTAACGAGCGTCTTAGAGGAGGAAAGAGAGGTGGAGGGACTTAGGGAGGAAGTTCCAGTGCTTTGGGCCCAGGCAGCTGAAAGCACGTCCACTGATGGTTGCGCAGTTATAATGAGGGATGTTCACGAGGCCAGAATTTGAGGAGCGCAGAATCTCGTGGGGTTGAAAAAGATTGCAGGGATAGGGAGGCCGTGGAGTGATTTGTAAACAAGGATGAAAATTTTGAAATTAAGGCGTTGTTTAACTGGGACCCAATGTAGGTCAGAAAGCACAGGGGTGATGGGTGATCTTGACTTGGTGCGGGTTAGTACACGGGCTGCTGAGTTTTGGATCACTTCCAAGTTTGCGTAGTGTGGAATGTGGGAGGCCGGCCAGGAGTGAGTTGGAGTAGTTAAGTCTGGAGGTAACATCGGCACGAATGAGGGTTTCAGCAGCAGAAGAGCTGAGGCAGAGTTGGAGGCGGACAATGTTACGGAGGTGGAAAAAGGCGGGCTTTAGTTATGCCATGGATATGTGGCTGGAAACTCATTTCAGGGTCAAATAAGAAACCTAGGTTGCGAACAATCTTGTTCACCCTCAGATTGATGCTAGGGAGAGGGATGGAGTCAGTGGTTAGGGAGCGCAGTTTGTGGCAGGGACCAAAGTTAATGGCTTCGGTCTTCCCAATATTTAACTGGAGAAAATTTCTGCTCATCCAGTACTGGATGTCAGACAAGCAATCTGATAATTTAGATACCAAGCAGGGGTCGACAGAAGTGGTGGAGAGGTAGAGCTGGGTGTCGTCTGCATACGTGTGGAAACTGACTCCGTGCTTTCGGATGATATCGCCAAGGGGCAGCATATATATGAGAAATAAGAGGGGACCAAGGACAGATTCTTGGGGGACACCAGAGGTAACGATGTGGGAGTGGGAAGAGAAGCCATTGCTGGAGATTTTCTGGCTATGATTGGATAGATAAGAATGGAACCAGGTGAGTTCAGTCCCACCTAGCTGGACATTGGTGGAGAGGCACTGGAGGAGGATGGAGTGGTCAACTGTGTCAAAGGCTGCAGACAGGTCCAGAAGGATCTGCCATGTACATAAGAACATAGGAAATAGGAGCAGGAGTAGGCCATTTGACACCTCGAGCCGTACTGCCATTTAATAAGATCATGGCTGATCTGATCATGGACTCAACTCCACTTCCCTGCCCGCTCCCCATAACCCTTTATTCCCTTATCGCTCAAAAATCTGTCTATCTCAGCCTTAAATATATTCAATGACACAGCCTCCACAGCTCTCTGGGGCAGAGAATTCCACAGATTTACAACCCTCAGAAGAAATTCCTCCTCATCTCAGTTTAAATGGGCGGCCCCTTATTCTGAGACTATGCTCCCTAGTTTTAGTTTCCCCTATGAGTGGAATTATCCTCTCTGCATCCACCTTGTCAAATCCCCTCATTATCTTATATGTTTCAATAAGATCACGTCTCATTCTTCTGAACTCCAATGAGTATAGGCCCAACCTACTCAACCTATCTTCGTAAGTCAACACCCTCATCTCCGGAATCAACCCAGTGAACCTTCTCTGAACAGCCTCTGTACTTATCCTTCCTTAGATACGGAGACATAGAAACATAGGAACATAGAAAATAGGTGCAGGAGTAGGCCATTCGGCCCTTCGAGCCTGCACCACCATTCAATAAGATCATGGCTAATCATTCACCTCAGTACCCCTTTCCTGCTTTCTCTCCATACCCCTTGATCCCTTTAGTTGCAAGGGCCATATCTAACTCCCTCTTGAATACATCCAACGAACTGGCATCAAGACCAAAACTGTACGCAGTACTCAAGGTGCGGCCTCACCAGTATCCTGTACAGTTGTAGCAGGACTTCTCTGCTTTTATACTCTATCCCTCTTTTATACAGCCTCTGTACTTATCCTTCCTTAGATACGGAGACATAGAAACATAGGAACATAGAAAATAGGTGCAGGAGTAGACCATTCGGCCCTTCGGAAGGATAAAGACCTTCCTGATTACTTGCTGTACATGTATACTCACTTTTTGTGTTTCATGCATAAGGACCCCCAGGTCCCTTTGTACTACAGCACTTTGCAATTTTTCTCCATTTAAATTATAATTTGCTTTTCTATTATTTCTGCCAAACTGAATAACCTCACATTTTCCCACATTGTACTCCATCTGCCAAATTTTTGCCCACTCACTTAGCCTGTCAATATCCCTTTGCAGATTGTTTGTGTTCTCCTCACAACTTGCTTTCCCACCTATCTTTGTATCATCAGCAAACTTGGCTACATTACCACTCGGTCCCTTCATCCAAGTCATTAATATAGATTGTAAATAGTTGAGGCCCCAGCACCGATCCCTGCGGCATCCCATTAGTTACTGTTTGTCAACCGGAAAATGACCCGTTTATCCCGACTCTCTGTTTTCTGTTAGATAGGCAATCCTCTATCCATGCTAATATATTACCCCCAACCTCGTGAACTTTTATTTTGTGCAGTAACCTTTTATGTGGCATCTTAGCGAATGCCTTCTGGAAATCCAAATACATCACATCCACTCGTTCCCCCTTATCCACCTTACATCCTCAAAGAATTCCAGCAAATTTGTCAAACACGATATCCCTTTCATAAAACCATGTTGACTCTGCTTGATTGAATTATGTTTTTCCAAACTTCCTGCTACTGCTTCCTTAATAATGGACTCCAGTATTTTCCCAATGACAGATGTTAGGCTAACCGGTCTATAGTTTCCTGCTTTCTGTCTGCCTCTTTTTTTAAATAGGGGCGTTACATTTGCGATTTTCCAATCCGCTGGGATTGGGATCCGCCCCCATGATCTTACTGAATGGCGGAGCAGGCTTGAGAGGCCAAATGGTCAACTCCTGCTCATATTTCTTATGTTCTTAATACAAGTTTCACAGATAGTTCTATTCTAGATGCAATTCTTACAGGCACTTTGCAAGGATTTGAAAAACATTTTACTATGCCGCTGAAATTATTTTTAAATTTTTCTTTACATGAAGTCACTTGCAAAATGACAGCTGAAATATTTTCAGTTCTGTCGTTGTTCATAGATTGCTAATACTTCTGCAATGTACAAAAGCATATTGGAAAAACCCATTAATCTCATGTGCAACAAATAATGGTTAAATGGTCTTCCAAGTGACCTCAATTTAAATACCATGCATTTGCTACTCTCCACATTTTAACAAAGACTGCTTGTCATATATATTTGAGCGGGATACAAGAATAATGCCCCATGTCTGGTAAACTGAACTACTGGGCAGACATTACAGAACTTGTAATACTGTATACAACAGACACAAAATGTCCCAAAACAATGCTGAGTGGAAGGTCAAATCAGTGATTTCAATGACAAGAGGACCTCTGAACTTCACTTATTTCGTGGTCTCTCTCTTTCTATCGTGAGGCGAGCAGTGAGCAGATTTTTTGGTTACTACTGTCTGTTTATGCAGTGTCACAGAGAAGCAAAGGTAGGAAGGAGTGATGTTTTCATCCCTAACCTTTTCGAAACCCATTGTAATGCTGAGTTTCTGAAAAAATAAATCGATTGTGCAAAATCCTGTCATTTATAGTGACAAATAGGATTGACTGAGGAGTTCCATTTACTTCAATCTACTATTTTAAATAGAATGCTATTTGCAGGCTACAGCTGCTGCTACACTACTCCACCAATGTAACACCAAATATTTCCACTTAAGTGTCAATTACATCCGATATGGGCAGTAGTGCTGTTAATTTGTCGTGGGTTGAGCCTACCCTAAATTGCTTTTACTTAAGATCCTTACAGCCAGAGAGAAAAAAAAGTTTCAACCCATCACCTCTAGTACCTGGATGCAAACCCAGGTACCAGAGGTGAAGGCAGAATTCTAATTACTGCACCATCAAGTTAATCCAAATGAAAAATAGCTGAATGAAAATAAAGACTTATTTATAAAATTTCAACTTTGTTTTATTAAATGGATATTGTATATATTGTGCACTGATTGCTTACCACAAACGAGGCTGCACCACTTCCTCCTGCACATTGTGCTGTCCTTTGTATAGAACGGATCTGTCTCACCTAGAATGCAAGAATAAAAGTTTCAAATTCTCAGACCCAGTATCAGGAATAGAAATACTGTTTTATTGTAGTCATTGTCAAAATGTAATTTCATTTTAGAGCATTTTTAAACTGGCTGATCCAAAACCACTACTAAAGGCTAATATGGCGTGACGTCCGGTCACTTGCCGACATAATTACCGCAGTTAGTAAGAGCCACAATACTGGAATTTGAAAATGTTTTAAAATCCATTGTTGCAGACAATATAAAAATACACAGATCCCTCAATGATTCAAATATTAAGCAAGCATTCACAAGAAGTTACATGATTAAGTTTAGCATTGGTGGGGGGAGGGGTAGAGTTATAATTCTACCTGTAATTTGTTAATAACGTTAAAAAAATATACAAATAGAGAAGCACTCTTAACCCCGCAACGGTCAACATGTTAAAAGTTGGTAGCCTGAGTAGATTGCAACTGGGCCTTCTCGTTCATTATGAGTAGTGACAAGACACGAGAAGTTACAATAACGAATCTATGCCTGGAAATATAACACAGGCACACTAAATAAAAATAGGGGGCAGAGAGAGAGAGCAGCACACACTGGATTCTTGCCTGGTACATTGTGAAGTGGCAGGGCACTGGTTCACATTTGCAACCTCCATAATGGAGGATGTCTAGCTGCGGTGTTCAAAGCAGCACTAGAGAAGGTATGGGAACAGTCCCCTCACCTTCAAATTATAAAGGAAGTCTCAAGATAAGGGAAAAGAACAGAAATAAAATATATTAAGGGAGGAACATTCATGCCCAAGACAATAATACACTAAATTTACAATTTTTGAGCACTAATGTAACATATTATCAGCTCAACACTAAAGCACAATGTTCTAATATACCAACCATTCTTTGGAAATTTTTAATTCAAGATAACTGTATTCTGAATATGGTCATAGCGCTTTATGAGTTGCTTTCTCTCACTTTGCATCTCTTAATATAGCAATACGCTTCCTCACTAAAACCTTGATGCAGGGTGCGTTGGAGGAGCTGTCTCTCCATTAAATCCTTCAATTTAGGGCCTTCAGCTGTTCATGCTGAGCTTGTGACAACTGGTTCTTGAACTGGAATTTCAAAAAGTGCATCTTTGAAAATCCTCTTGCAACAGACACTACCATCAGACCAAAGGCTTCAGAATTCTTCGAGTGCAACTCGAGTCCAACCTAGTGATGGCGGACATTTGTTCCACCTTTGAAGATGTATTATACAGTTGTTTAGGAGTACAAAAACAGCTGCGAATTGTCTACAAGAGCACTTTGGCTTCAGAGTCCATTTTAATAAAAACTAGAGAACTTCAACAGATTGTCAAGATCGTGGGAATACTGGTAAGTAACACCACCGTTCAAAAATAACAACTCATTCACATCAAGGGATTGGATCAGTAACTGGCCTTTCAAGTTGGGCAGGAAAGAAATAGTAAATAAAACAGTCCAGGAAGAGTGGTATTGAAATTTCCATCTCCCAGTCTGGCCTATTTATTCTGCCACTAACTCCAAATGAGGTCAGGAAACCCTTGATTCCCATCAATAAGTGGGCTTCCTGGAATCGAGCCTGCATTCTTTGTATGCTGGCACACTTCTATACCCAGCAGTGCACCCGCCAGCTGAGCTACTGGTGTGCCTCTATTCATTTTAACGAAAAAATATACTCAGGTGAAATCGAACAATTGCCTTTCTCATCAGCTAATTAAATCTATTGTTCACCCAAGTGCATTTAAAATGATTTAATAGCAAGTTTGTACAAGTGTTTAACTGCCAGCGGCAACTCCAAGGTCGACTAAGTAAATGAACTGGTGCTCCTACTGCTGCATGCGGTACAGAACACCAAAGTGATTTATCTAATGACATGACTTGAGACATTAAATGTAAATGCAGCACTGAAGGCAAAGGCACCCAAAAAAACCGACATACTCCTGTGTGTCCAGTACAAGCTGTTGCACTGTCCTCCAGTCCTCTGGCACCATTCCCATATCGAAGGAGCATTGGAAGACTGAGGCCAGAGCCTCTGCAATTTCCACCTTCATTTCCCTCAGCAACCTAGGATGCTTCCCATCTGGATCAGATGACTTTTAAAAAATTTTGAACCCTGCTAATCTTTTAAGTGCCTCCTCTTTGTCTATTTTTATTTTATCCAATTTTTCTACTACCTCCTCCTTTGTTATGATATTGACAGCATCCTCTTCTTTACTGAAGACAGATGCAAAGTACTCATTTAGTACATTATGCCATGCCCTCTGCCTCCACAAGATGATCTCCTTTGTGGTCCCTAATCGACCCCACCTTTCCTTTGACGAACATTTTACTATTTATATGTTTATAAAAGACTTCTGTGTTCGTTTTATGTTACCTGATAACCTATTCTTATACACTGTCTTTGCCCTTCTTAGTTCCTTGTTCAGTTCTCTATACTTTTTGTATTCCGCTTAGTTCTCTATTGAATTATGAACCAGACGTTTATTATAGGCCACATTTATCTGTTTCATTTTAATCTCTACTTAGTCACCCAGGGAGCTCTAGCTTTGGATGTCCTTTCTTTCTCCCTCATGGGAATGTGACCAGTCTATACGTGAACTATCTCCTCTTTGAAGGCCTCCCATTGCTCATTTATTGTTTTACCTGCCAATCTTTGATTCTAATCAACCTGGGCCAGATCCTCTTTCAACCCAATGAAATTAGCTCTCTTCCAGTTCAGTATTTTCACATTTGATTTTTCCTTGTCCTTTTCCACAGCTACTTTAAACCTACTGATACTGTTATCACTGTTTCCCCACCTGACACCATTGTGGGAGCACAATCCCCACAAGAACTTCCAAAGTTCAAGGAGAAAGTCTACTTCTTGCGGTAATTCAGGGTGGCCAATAAATTAAGCCTTGCCAGCGCCACTCACATCCAGAAAACAATGCCTAATTTTTCAGTAAAACCCCACACCAATCACATGCAATTTTTTAGGGTATTCAAAAAATAAATTGCGTTAATTGTTTATGCTGTCCATAGACCCACTGGAATCTAATTTTGAAAAGAGAGACGAGGTCTTCTGTCATTCCAAAACAGTTTCCAACAGGCCTTCAGGAGAATGGAGTGAAAGGACAATATAAAACAAGTGTACAGAGGTTAATTCAGCATTGGCTCTCCCAAAACTATGATTAAATGAAAAGCACCTTTAGTGACAACACTAATTGACGGCCAGTGATTACAGCAATTGCTTTAAGATCACTGGAAAATTCGTGAACCAATAAATTACATATTCTTAATTTGTAGTAGAATTACAAGAGCAGTTAATTATTCACAAACTGAAGCAAAAACATTCATAGCCTTTGATAAAAAGACTTGCATTTATATAGCGCCTTTCACGACCACAGGACGTCTCAAAGCCATTTTACAACCAATGAAGTACTTTTGGAATTTAGTCAGTGTTGTAATGTAGGAAATCCAGCAGCCAATTTGCGCACAGCACAGCTCCCACAAATAGCAATGTGATAATGACCAGATAATCTGTTTTTGTTACGTTGATTGACCAGGACATCAGGGATAACTCCTCTACTCTTCTTCGAAATAGTACCATGGGATCTTTTACGTCCACCTGAGACAGCAGACGCGACCTCAGTTTTATCTTCTCATCCAAAAGACAACACTCCCTCAGCAATGCCCTAGTGTTTCAGCCAAGATCTGGAGTGGGACTTGAATCCACAACCTTCTTAAATCAGAGGCGAGAGTGCTACCCACTGAGCCACAGGTATCACCACAATTGACTACTGCAGCTCGCATCTACTGTATATCCTTATATATCCCAAGGCATTTTAACAGAGGCATAAACAGACAAAAATGGATACTAAGCCAAAGGAGGAGTTATTAGGGAAGAGGGATCTGGGCTGAAGGTCATCAAAGGAGGAGACACCAGAGTGTCAACACATTAATATTCATTTGAAATTTTTAAAACTACATTAAATCAAATAGAATTGGGGATATTGAGCTGTTGGGGTTCAGTTCCTGAGGTTACTAAATAAAGCCTATAGTCTTTCAGATGAGACATTAAACTGAGGCTGCGTCTGGCCGCTCAGGTGGACATAAAAAATCCCCTTGACACTATTGCGAAGAGTAGAGAAGTTATCCCCAGTGTCCTGGCCAATAGTTATTTCTCGACCAACATCACTAAAAAACAGATTATCTGGTCATTATCACATTGCTGTTTGTGGGAGCTTGCTGTGCGCAAATTGGCTGCGCGTTTCCCACATTACAACAGTGCACTTTGGGGGGGGGAGAGGGGAAGTACTTCATTAGCTGTAAAATGCTTTGAGACGTCTTGAAATCGTGAAAGGCGCTATATAAATGCAAGTCGTTCTTTCAGTGGAACTCATTTAGCCCCCTATTGGAGAGGGAGAGAGAATTAAAAGCTGAGACAACTATAAATAAATAGGGGTTTAAAAAAGCTGGTGCAGCGCCGGTGGGTGGATGGTTTTAAATAAAGGCTGCGGCTGCAGCGACCTTTGGGAGGGGACGATCTCCCCGCGAAGGTCGAGCCGCCGGCACCGCCGCCATCATAACTCTTCGCCCGGCCCGGCCACCGAGGGCCCCACAACAAGCGGCTTTAACTCATCCTTTTCAAACCGGTTCTTTCCCCGCCTCCCAAACAATCCCACTCGGATTTGGGGGGAAAAAACACCCGTGAATGATTTTAACCAGTCAGTTCTTACGGAGTGCGAGGCGACAGAGCGACACAGGCCTGACAGCAACATGGCGGCGGCGACGCTCCCCTGGCAACTCTCAGCATCGACACGATCGTTCAGCCACTGCGCAGCGCCGACAATCGAACTCCGAACGCTTGACGCAGCCAGATGTGGCAGCTGCATCTGATGCACATGTATCAATGGCAGATTGGGGTGACCACATTTTCTAAACCAAAGCAGGGGCACTGCAAAAATAGCCAGGACGAAAAATGTAGGTTGCGCAGCGAGGCAAAATGTTTTTTTTTAAGCTGCCTACTTTTTTTAAATAGTTGCACAGATACACTACAAATGCAAAGCAAATGTGCAAATCATTACAAAAGGGAAAATACTGGAATCTGAAATAAAAACAGAATGCTAGCAATCTCAGCGGGCCAGGCAGCATCTGTGGAGAGAAAAACAGAGTTAATAATTACCTTGGATGTGATGTCACACTATTGAAGCGCATTCAGACACTGTTTCATTTATAAATACCAGGTTGAACCTCCCATTATCCGGAACCCTCGGGACCTGGCCCGTTGAGGATTTTTCCGGACGAGGGGTGGTCACATCAAATTGGATGGTCCAGGTACTGAGCAAGGAGATATCGGGGCTGGCGGGCTTGGGGCTGGGAGTGCGGCAGAGAGATCATGGGAGGGACGGCGATTGCAGGAGTCTGCAGCGAGGAAGGACTTCAATTTGTTCATGTCGAAGTTCTGCGCATGCGCCACCCAGTGGCCGGGAATGGTTTCTGACGAGGGGTGGTTCCGGATAAGGGAATTCTGGATAAGGGAGGTTCATCCTGTAATACAACAACACTGTTCGGTCCAGTGACCTGAAACTGTGATTCTATCTAGCGGTATGATGTGTGTATATTCCAATTACTATGGCTCTGGTTGATTCGGGGATGAATTTCATGAACCGGGGACTCTTCCGGGGCAGTGTTTGCCCAGGGACATAGTACCTCATCCGGGAACTGTCCCCGGAAAACGGGGACGTATGGTCATCCTTTTTTATATACTGTATATTTATATACCTATATTACATACAGGTGGCTTATATATTGCATTGTGTCCTGAACAATAGTTATCCTTCAACCAATATCACTAAAACTGATTATCTGGTCATTTACCACATTGCTGTTTGTGGGAGCTTGCTGTGCGCAAATTGGCTGCTGCATTGCCTACATTACAACGGTGACTACACTCCAAAAGTACTTCATTGTCTGTAAAGTGGCTTTGAGATGTCCGGTGGTCGTGAAAGGTGCTATATAAATGCAAGTCTTTCTCTGAATGTATATATGCTGTCCCTTCTCTTTCTCTCTCTCCATATTGTATATATATATATGTAGTGTGTGTATGTATATATAGTGAGAGAGCTACTAGAGCAGGTCAGAGGCTGGGTATTCTGTTGCAAGCTCACCTCCTGATTCTCCAACGACTCTCCACCACCTGCAAGACAAGAGTGGTGAGAATATGGAGTGGTTGAGGCAAATCGCATGGATGCATTTAAGGGGAAACTAGATAAGTACAAAAAGGAGAAAAGAACGGAAGGATATGTTGATAGGGTGAGATGAAATAAGGTGGGAGGAGGCTCTTGGGGAGCATAAACACTGGCATAGACATGTTGGGCTGAGTGGCCTGTTTTCTGTGCTGTAAAATTCTATGTAAGGCACAAGTCAGGAACGTGATGGAATACTCTCCACTTGCCTGGATGGGTGCAGATGAACTCAAGAAGCTCAACACCAACCAGGACAATGCAGTAAGCTGGATCGACACCCAGCCACCAGCTTAAACATCCACTCAATCCACCAGCAATGTACCATGGATGCTCTCTACTGGATGCACTGCTGCAACTTGCCAGCAACTCCCAAACCTGTGACCTCCACCATCTAGAAGGACATGGGAATATTATCACCTGCAAGTTCCCCTCCAAATCACACGCCATTTAACTTAGCTGGGGCAAGATCCTGCGGGATGTTGTGGGAGCACTGTAGCGGTTAAAGAAGAAGGCCCAACACTATCTTCTCAAGAGCACCGAGGGATAGTAATAAATAAGAATATGTGCTTATCATAACTTAAGCTGCATTAACTCTTATAATAGAGTTTGCAAAAGAGTTAGGTTTAGAAATGACTGAAGGGGCATGTGAGTACCGATGGCATGAGGTTTATTTTCTGGAGGGTGATACGTGGATATAACAGCCCGTCTGAAATTTTTTTGACATCTAATTTGGTGAATTTTCTGGCAATTTTGAACCTATTATAATTCTGAGTGTGAATCTTTTAAAATAAACAACTTGCATTTGTATAGAGGCTATAATGTAGTGAAACGTCCAAAGGTGTTTCACAGGAACATTAAATTAAAACTCATCAGCACTCCAACGCTGCTCCCTATAGTCCCAGTTTGTTGGTTAGCTGAGTGGACTCCCCGACCTTGGTACTAAGGAGACTAGTCGTGCCTGTGCCTGCGCATCCCAGGGTATTAAAAGAGATGGTGGAAGTTATAGCAGATGCATTCGTTATAATCTACCAAAATTCTCTGGACTCTGGGGAGGTACCAGCGGATTGGAAAGCAGCTAATGTAACGCCTCTGTTTAAAAAAGGGGGCAGACAAAAGGCAGGTAACTACAGGCCAGTTAGTTTAACATCTGTAGTGGGGAAAATGCTTGAAGCTATCAATAAGGAAGAAATAGCGGGACACCTAGATAGGAATAGTGCAATCAAGCAGACGCAACATGGATTCATGAAGGGGAAATCATGTTTAACTAATTTACTGGAATTCTTTGAGGATATAACGAGCATGGTGGATAGAGGTGTACCGATGGATGTGGTGAATTTAGATTTCCAAAAGGCATTCGATAAGGTGCCACACAAAAGGTTACTGCAGAAGATAAAGGTACGCGGAGTCAGAGGAAATGTATTAGCATGGATCGAGAAAGCAGAGAGCCAGGATAAATGGGTCCTTTTCGGGTTGGAAATCGGTGGTTAGTGGTGTGCCACAGGGATCGGTGCTGGGACCACAACTGTTTACAATATACATAGATGACCTGGAAGAGGGGACAGAGTGTAGTGTAACAAAATTTGCAGATGACAGAAAGATTAGTGGGAAAGCAGGTTGTGTAGAGGACACAGAGAGGCTGCAAAGAGATTTAGATAGGTTAAGCGAATGGGCTAAGGTTTGGCAGATGGAATACAATGTCGTAAAATGTGAGGTCATCCACCTTGGGGAAAAAAAAACAGTAAAAGGGAATATTATTTGAATGGGGAGAAATTACAACATGCTGCAGTGCAGAGGGACCTGGGGGTCCTTGTGCATGAAACTCTTTTGAGTTTACCTGTGAAAACATAAAACATGTATCCGTGCCACCCGACCTGGATGACACACACAAGACATTTACAAGGCCCTTTTTTTTTTTTTTTGTGTTTTTTTTTGTGTTTTTTTTTGGGCACTAAAATCAAATTTTCCTTTTTTCCAGTGCCCCCTATAAAAGGAGAGGGGGACACTAAAAGCACCGGCAATTAAAACAAATTAAACTTTAAAACGTAAAATCAAATTAAAATTTGGTTGCCGGGCGTGATGATGCACTCCAGTCCCTCCGGTGCCCACCTCTCGTCCTTGTGCATGAATCCCAAAAAGTTAGTTTGCAGGTGCAGCAGGTAATCAGGAAGGCGAATGGAATGTTGGCCTTCATTGCGAGAGGGATGGAGTACAAAAGCAGGGAGGTCCTGCTGCAACTGTATAGGGTATTGGTGAGGCCGCACCTGGAGTACTGCGTACAGTTTTGGTCACCTTACTTAAGGAAGGATATACTAGCTTTGGAGGGGGTACAGAGACGATTCACTAGGCTGATTCCAGAGATGAGGGGGTTACCTTATGATGTTAGATTGAGTAGACTGGGTCTTTACTCATTGGAGTTCAGAAGGATGTGGGGTGATCTTATAGAAACATTTAAAATAATGAAAGGGATAGATAAGATAGAGGCAGAGAGGTTGTTTCCACTGGTCGGGGAGACTAGAACTAGGGCGCACAGCCTCAAAATAAGGGGGAGCCAATTTAAAACTGAGTTGAGAAGGAATTTCTTCTCCCAGAGGGTTGTGAATCTGTGGAATTCTCTGCCCAAGGAAGCAGTTGAGGCTAGCTCATTGAATGTATTCAAGTCACAGATAGATAGATTTTTAACCAATAAGGGAATTAAGGGTTATGGGGAGTGGGCGGGTAAATGGAGCTGAGTCCACGGCCAGATCAGCCATGATCTTGTTGAATGGCGGAGCAGGCTCGAGGGGCTAGATGGCCTACTCCTGTTCCTAATTCTTATGTTCTTATGCCGCCGGCATATACTCCCAGCGGTGGGCAGACACTGTCAGTGTGTCTGAGCGAGGCAGCTAGCCATGGCGTCTCCTTCACAGCTCACAATTCATGCTTCACTTGACCTGTGAAAATGACAGTTAATTAAGACAGCATAGGGGCGGCCATGGCCATGGCAACAATGAATGGTACTCCTCAAGTTTCTCAAGTGTGGCTTCTGATGCTGCAGAAACATTTCAATGGATGGGGCGGGGTGTGTGGGGTGGGGGCTGCAGTGGTGGAGGCAGTGAGGTGAACATTCTGGGAACCCAGGATCCCAAAAATTCTTAATGCGGCTCTGCTTAAAGGAGTAGTTACAACCTTGGAAAGTAAGGTGCAGGAATTTAACAAGGGACAGACAAAAGAACATGATTTTTGAGGGTAAATGGATAATATTAGATTCAATAAGTGAGTCATCCCAGGAGACATAGCTAGGTTAGCATCAGATCTCAAGAGTGAACTTTGAGGGATTGTTATTCAGTATGACATTGTCCTTTCAATAGTTATGGTCTTGAGCATAGGTGAAACCCCTTTATAACCTGATAGCTGGATAATTTTATTTATGCTAAGGGGTATGTGCAAAAACTGTCACTAAGTTTGTACATAAGAAGTAGGAGCAGGAGTAGGCCGTTTGGCCCCTCAAGCCTGCTCCGCCATTCAGTGAGATCAAGCTGATCTGATCTTGGCCTCAAATCCACTTTCCTGCCTGTTTCCCATAACTCTTGACTCTTCTATAAATCCAGAATCTGTCTATCTCTGCCTTGAATATATTCAATGACCCGGTCACCACAGCTCGCTGGGGTAGAGAATTACAAAGATTCACCACCCTCTGAGAGAAGAAATTCCTCCTCATCTCTGTCTTAAATGGGCAACCTCTTATTCTGAAACTATATCCCCTAGTTCTAGAATCCCCCATGAAGGGAAACATCCTCTCAGCATCTGTCATTTTAAGCCCCCTCAAAATCTTATATGGTTCAATAAGATCACCTCTCATTCTTCTAAACTCCAATAAGTACAGGCCCAACCTGCACAACCTTTCCTCATAAAACAACCCCTTCACCCCAGGAATCAACTTAGTGAGCCTTCTCTGAACTGCCTCCTGTAGTGTATGGAGAAAGAGTCAGACAGAACACTGTGAGCTCAAAGTAAAGTGTGACCGTAGTCTTTTATTGCAGGTCTCCAGAGTGCCTCTCCAATCTGTGAAGCACTCTTAAATACCTGTGCTCCCAAGGTATTATGAGATCCTTTGGGACTCCGGGGAATGAGCTCTCTGGTGGCTGTACAGAGTATATACAAGTCCAGATAGATAACACCTCCAATGCAAGTATATCCTTCCCTTATGTACCATACTGTTAAAGTACTCAAACATCAGTCACTAAGTCTTCATTCCTAAATACACAGGAGATCTCTAAGGGAATGAATGGATATGGGGATAGTGCAGGAAAGTGGAGTTGAAGTAGAAGATCAGCCATGATCTTATTGAATGGCGGAGCAGGCTTGAGGAGCCAAATGGCCCACTCCTGCGTTTAATTCTTATGATTTTATGTCTCTAAGGCAGTTTTAAAAGTATTTGAACAATATTTGACACCTATGTCTCCGTATTCAATACATGCATAATTAGATCGCTCCCTATTGCGCTACTATTGTACGTAGTGTCAGCTTGGCTCGGTGGTAGCATTCTGCCCTCTGAGCCATAGGTTGTAGGTTGAAGGTCCATGCCAGGATTTGAGTACATAAACGACATTGACACTTCATGCGTTCTGAGGGAGTGCTGCATTGTTGAAGGTGGCGTTTTTCCACTTGGAATGTTATTGTGAGACTCGGTTACCCATTCAGTGGGATGTGAAAGCACACGTTAAAAGAACAGCAGAGAATTCTCGTTGTGCCCTGGTCAACATTCATCTTTTAACCACCATCAAAATAAAAAAACAAATTAACTAGTCATTCATTACACTACTGCTTCAGGGACCTTACTGTGCGCTGATTGACTGCTGCGTTTGCCTTATAAAAATAACTGTGACTGCATGCCAAACGTAGTTTGGGACATCATGTGGCCATGAAAGGTGCTGTATAAATGCTCGTTCCTTCGTTCTTAACTCTTCCTAGCAACTGAGTTGCTGAAACTGGTCAGCAGTAGCGACAAACCTCTGTAAAACTGTGCAGTGAAATATTAGTAATAAATACAGTACAATAAAACAACTTGTATTTATATAACACCTTTAATCTAGTCCCCAGGCACGCCACAGGAGTATTATAAGACAAAACAATTGACAGTGAGCCAAATATTGAGAAATTAAGGCAGATGACTAAAAACTTGGTCAAAGTGGTAGGTTTTAAAGAAGAAAGAGATGTAGTGAGATGGAGAAATTTACGGAGGGAATTCCAGAGCTTAGGACTTAGGCAGCTTAAGGCACGGCTACCAATGGTTGAGCAATTATAATCAGGGATGGTCAAGGGGGCAGAATTCAAAGCGTGCAGACATCTCTGGGGGGTTGTGGGGCTGGAGGTGATTACAGAGATAGGGAGGGGTGAGACCATGGAGAGACTTGAAAACAAGGATGAGAATTTTAAAATTGAAGCGTTGCTTAACCACGAGCCAATGTAGGTCAGCGAGCACAGGGGTGACGGGTGAACTTGGTGCGAGTTAGGACACGTGCAGCCGAGTTTTGGATGATCTCAAGTTTATGTAGGGTAGAACGTGGGAGTCCAGCCAGGAATGCGTTGGAATGGTCAAGTTTAGAGGTAACAAAGGCATGGATGATGGTTTCAGCAGCAGATGAGCTGAGGCAAGGGCGGAGTCGGGCGATGTTACAGAGGTGGAAATAGGCAGTCTTAGTCATGGCACGGATATGTGGTCAGAAGCTCATTTCAGGGTCAATTATGACACATAGGTTGTGAACAGTCTGGTTCAGCCTCAGACAGGTGCTATGGATGGAGTCAGTGGCTAGGGAACAGAATTTGTGGTGGGGCCCAAAGACAGTGGCTTCGATCTTTCCGAAATTTAATTGACTGATGCTGTGTTTTCGGATGATGTAATTGAGGGGCAGCATCTAGATGAGAACTAGGAGGGGCCCAAGGACAGATCCTTCGGGGACACCAGAGGTAACGATGCAGGAATTGGGAGAAGCCATTGCAGTTAATGCTCTGGCTACGATTAGATAGGTAAGAATGGAACCAGTCGAGTGCAGTCCCATCCAGGCGGACAACGGTGGGAGGCGTTGGAGGAAAATGGAATAGTCAACCATCAAAGGCTGCAGACATGCCAAAGAGGACGAGGAGGGATAGTTTGCCTTTGTCACAGTAAAAAAAAAAGATGTCATTTGTGACTTTGATGAGAGCCATTTTGGTACAATGGCAGGCGCAGAAACTGGATTTGTATGAAATTTATTTGTAATTTAAACAAATAATATGCAACACTTCAGTATTCTGTGCAAATAGATGTTAACAAATATGATGTGATTGGGATTACGGAGACGTGGCTCCAGGATGAGCAGGGCTGGGAACTCAACATCCAGGGGTATTCAACATTCAGGAAGGATAGAATAAAAGGAAAAGGAGGTGGGGTAGCATTGCTGGTTAAGGAGGAGATTAAGGCAATAGTTAGGAAGGACATTAGCTTGGATGATGTGGAATCTATATGGGTAGAGCTGCAGAACACCAAAGGGCAAAAAATGTTAGTGGGAGTTGTGTACAGACCTCCAAACAGTAGTAGTGATGTTGGGGAGGGCATCAAACAGGAAATTAGGGGTGCGTGCAATAAAGGTGCAGCAGTTATAATGGGTGACTTTAATATGCACATAGATTGGGCTAACCAAACTGGAAGCAATACGGTGGAGGAGGATTTTCTGGAGTGCATAAGGGATGGTTTTTTAGACCAATATGTCGAGGAACCAACTAGGGGGGAGGCCATCTTAGACTGGGTGTTATGTAATGAGAAAGGATTAATTAGCAATCTCGTTGTGCGAGGCCCCTTGGGGAAGAGTGACCATAATATGGTGGAATTCTGCATTAGGATGGAGAATGAAACAGTTAATTCAGAGACCATGGTCCAGAACTTAAAGAAGGCTAACTTTGAAGGTATGAGGCGTGAATTGGCTGAGATGGATTGGCGAATGATACTTAAGGGGTTGACTGTGGATGGGCAATGGCAGACATTTAGAGACCGCATGGATGAACTACAACAATTGTACATTCCTGTCTGGCATAGAAATAAAAAAGGGAAGGTGGCTCAACCGTGGCTATCAAGGGAAATCAGGGATAGTATTAAAGCCAAGGAAGTGGCATACAAATTGGCCAGAAATAGCAGCGAACCTGGGGACTGGGAGAAATTTAGAACTCAGCAGAGGAGGACAAAGGGTTTGATTAGGGCAGGGAAAATGGAGTATGAGAAGAAGCTTGCAGGGAACATTAAGACGGATTGCAAAAGTTTCTATAGATATGTAAAGAGAAAAAGGTTAGTAAAGACAAATGTAGGTCCCCTGCAGTCAGAATCAGGGGAAGTCATAACGGGGAACAAAGAAATGGCGGACCAATTGAACAAGTACTTTGGTTCGGTATTCACGAAGGAGGACACGAACAACCTTCCGGTTATAAAAGGGGTCGGGGGGTCTAGTAAGGAGGAGGAACTGAGGGAAATCCTTATTAGTCGGGAAATTGTGTTGGGGAAATTGATGGGATTGAAGGCCGATAAATCCCCAGGGCCTGATGGACTGCATCCCAGAGTACTTAAGGAGGTGGCCTTGGAAATAGTGGATGCGTTGACAGTCATTTTCCAACATTCCATTGACTCTGGATCAGTTCCTATGGAGTGGAGGGTAGCCAATGTAACCCCACTTTTTAAAAAAGGAGGGAGAGAGAAAACAGGGAATTATAGACCGGTCAGCCTGACATCGGTAGTGGGTAAAATGATGGAATCAATTATTAAGGATGTCATAGCAGTGCATTTGGAAAGAGGTGACATGATAGGTCCAAGTCAGCATGGATTTGTGAAAGGGAAATCATGCTTGACAAATCTTCTGGAATTTTTTGAGGATGTTTCCAGTAGAGTGGATAAGGGAGAACCAGTTGATGTGGTATATTTGGACTTTCAGAAGGCGTTCGACAAGGTCCCACACAAGAGATTGATGTGCAAAGTTAGAGCACATGGGATTGGGGGTAGTGTACTGACATGGATTGAGAACTGGTTGTCAGACAGGAAGCAAAGAGTAGGAGTAAATGGGTACTTTTCAGAATGGCAGGCAGTGACTAGTGGGGTACCGCAAGGTTCTGTGCTGGGGCCCCAGCTGTTTACACTGTACATTAATGATTTAGATGAGGGGATTAAATGTAGTATCTCCAAATTTGCGGATGACACTAAGTTGGGTGGCAGTGTGAGCTGCGAGGAGGATGCTGTGAGGCTGCAGAGCGACTTGGATAGGTTAGGTGAGTGGGCAAATGCATGGCAGATGAAGTATAATGTGGATAAATGTGAGGTTATCCACTTTGGTGGTAAAAACAGAGAGACAGACTATTATCTGAATGGTGACAGATTAGGAAAAGGGGAGGTGCAAAGAGACCTGGGTGTCATGGTACATCAGTCATTGAAGGTTGGCATGCAGGTGCAGCAGGCGGTTAAGAAAGCAAATGGCATGTTGGCCTTCATAGCAAGGGGATTTGAGTACAGGGGCAGGGAGGTGTTGCTACAGTTGTACAGGGCATTGGTGAGGCCACACCTGGAGTATTGTGTACAGTTTTGGTCTCCTAACCTGAGGAAGGACATTCTTGCTATTGAGGGAGTGCAGCGAAGGTTCACCAGACTGATTCCCGGGATGGCGGGACTGACCTATCAAGAAAGACTGGATCAACTGGGCTTGTATTCACTGGAGTTCAGAAGAATGAGAGGGGACCTCATAGAAACATATAAAATTCTGACGGGGTTAGACAGGTTAGATGCAGGAAGAATGTTCCCAATGTTGGGGAAGTCCAGAACCAGGGGTCACAGTCTAAGGATAAGAGGTAAGCCATTTAGGACCGAGATGCGGAGGAACTTCTTCACCCAGAGAGTGGTGAACCTGTGGAATTCTCTACCACAGAAAGTTGTTGAGGCCAATTCACTAAATATATTCAAAAAGGAGTTAGATGAGGTCCTTACTGCTAGGGGGATCAAGGGGTATGGCGAGAAAGCAGGAATGGGGTACTGAAGTTGAATGTTCAGCCATGAACTCATTGAATGGCGGTGCAGGCTAGAAGGGCCGAATGGCCTACTCCTGCACCTATTTTCTATGTTTCTATGTTTCTATTCTGCCTGAAGCACCATTCACAATGAGTGCTGGCTGGCAGGCTATTTGTTGAGGGCTTAAAATAAATGGGTTTACCCTATTTAAATTTTAACATGACCTTGTTAACATGTTCATTAGTAATATCAAAGAGCATGATTTCAACCCATTGGTCAAGTACAGAAAGACCTGCGTTTTCAAAAAATGAAGTTTAAATATTAATAAAGAAATTAAGGAGACATTTTTAGTGAAGAAGCACTTTGTTTTCAAGGAGAAAATCTTTCCATTTAGCGTCTCAAATTAGGAAGCAGTCTCTAGCGCCCCCCTCTTGGCAACATTGGAAATGCTGATTAAATAACTGAACTCCAAATAAAATAATCACAGGAGCTGTAATTTTATAGTATTGCATTTTTATAGTAATCGAGGTTGCTACTATAAGCAATGTTGCTTATAATATATGTTCCTCCCTCATCCCTTTCTGGGATAAGGTGTCATGGGAACCTTTTGTGCTCCAGTGACTGGCCAAAGCTTACCATAATTCATAATTCAGGGCTGTGCTAGATAGATTCTTGAACTCCAGCGATATGGAAATCTGGCAGGAAAGTGGAGTTGAGGTTGAAGATCAGCCATGATCTTATTGAATGGCTTACTCCTGCTCCTAATTCTTATGTTTTTACATAGGATTACATAGGGTATATAGGACAGAACAGGCCATTCAGCCCAACCAGCCCAGGCCGACATTTATGCTCCACTCAAGCCTCCTCCCGTCCTTCCTCATATAAATCTATCAGCATAACCTTCTATTCCCTTCTCCCTCATGTTCTTGTCTAGCCTCCCCTTAAAAGCAACTATACTATTCGCTTTAACCACTCCCTGTGGTCGTGAGTTCCACATTCTCACCACTCTTTGGGTAAAGAATTTTATTTTGAATTCCCTATTGGATTTCTTGGTGACTATCTTATATTGATGGCCTTGCTCTTCCCCACAAGTGGCAACATTCTCTCTTTGTCCACCCTGTAAAGTCCTTACACAATACCACAAATCCACACGAGGCACATTCTATGCACAAGGTCACTCCATGACCTGAACTTTATTCACAGGACCAAGAAGTGATGACCCTGCATGGAACCTTCCTTTATATACCTGGATGACCAGGTGAGGAGTGTCTTCCACAAGTTCACCCCCCTGTGGTCAAGGTGTGCATTTCTTACATATATACAGTATTGCAATGTTGTTACATAAAGGTTACATACATGACATCACCTCCCCTCAACATCTTATTGGGATCATAGGTTAAGTCTCTCGGGTGGTCTGCGCTCTCTCGTGGAGTGCCGCAGTTGGGGCTCTGGTTGTTGAGCCTTGGTATGCGTGTCTGTCCTCTGTGGTGATTCCGGCCTGTCCGGGCTGACCGCAGGGACTGTGCATGCTGCTGAATGTTCTTGTTGCTCGTTCACTGGCGGTGGTGTGAGCACCATCTCATGATCTTCCTCAGGTTCCTCAGTGTCCATGCTGAACCTTTTTTTTACTTGATCCAGATGCTTGCGGCATATCTGCCCATTGTTAAGTTTAACCACTATGACCCTATTCCCCGCTTTGTCTATTACAGTACCCTCAAGCCATTTGGGCCCCAAAGCATGATTGAGAACAAATACGGGGTCATCAATTTCTATACATCTCCCCCTTGAATTTCGGTCATGGTACTCGTTTTGGGACTGGCGCTTGCCCTCAGCAATGTCGGATAGGACTGGATGAATGAGGGACAGCCGAGATTTGAGTGTTCGTTTCATGAGTAGCTCCGCGGGCGGGATCCCCGTGAGTGAGTGCGGTTGGGACCTATAGGCCAGCAGGAGGCGCGATAGGCGGCATTGAAGGGAGGGTCCTTGAATCCGGAGCATGCCTTGTTTTATGATTTGGACCGCACGTTCAGCCTGGCCATTGGAGGCCGGCTTGAACGGTGCTGTCCTGACATGGTTAATGCCATTACCCGACATGAACTCCCGGAATTCGTAGCTTGTGAAACATGGGCCATTATCGCTAACAAGGATGTTCAGCAAGCCGTGGGTTGCAAAGACCGCACGCAGACTCTCCACTGTGGCGAATGTCGTGCACGAATTCAAAATGATGCACTCGATCCATTTCGAGTACGCACCAACCACAATGAGAAACATTTTTCCCATGAACGGGCCCGCGTAGTCTATGTGAATACGTGACCATGGCCTGGTGGGCCGGGGTCACGGGCTGAGTGGGGCCTCCCTGGGGGCATTACCTAGCTGGGGACACCTGCGAACACAGTGTTCCAGGTCTGAGTCAATTCCCGGCCACCATACATGTGACCGGGCAATGGCCTTCATCAGCACGATGCCTGGGTGCTCGCTGTGGAGTTCCCTGATGAATGCTTCCCTGCCCCTCTGGGGCATGACTATCCGGCTGCCCCATAGTAGGCAGTCGGCTTGGATGGTGAGCTCATCCATCCGTCTGTGAAACGGTCTGACCTCCTCAGGGCATGCTCCGTGTGCGGGCGCCCAATCCACACTCAGGGCAAATTTCTTAATCAAGGATAAGAGGGGATCTCTGTTGGTCCAAATTCTGATCTGGCGGGCTGTGATGGGGGAGCCTGTGCTGTCAAAGGCATCGACAGCCATGACCATCTCAGCGCTTTGCTCCGCTGCCCCCTCAGTGGTGGCCAGTGGAAGCCTGCTGAGTGCGTCAGCGCAGTTTTTGGTGCCGGGCCGGTGCCGGATGGTGTAGTCATACGCAGCAAGCGTGTGAGCCCATCGATGTATGCGAGCTGACGCATTGGCATTGACAGCCTTGCTGTCTGACAGCAGGGATGTTAACGGCTTATGGTCCATTTCTAATTTGAACCTCCTGCCAAAAAGGTACTGATGCATCTTTTTCACCCCATAGACACATGCGAGTGCTTCCTTTTCAACCATCCCATATCCACGTTCAGCTTGAGAGAGCGACCTGGAGGCAAATGCCACAGGTTGGAGTTGGACCTCAGCGTTACCCTGCTGCAACACGCACCCAACCCCATAGGACGATGCATCACATGTCAGAACCAATTTCTTACGGGGGTCGTACAGGGTCAACAACTTATTTGAACAAAGTAGGTTCCGCGCCCGATTGAAAGCCCGTTCCTGACAGTCCCCCCAAAACCAATCGCAACCCTTATGCAGGGGCACGTGTAGCAGCTCCAACAATGTGCTTAAGTTCGGCAGAAAGTTCCCGAAATAGTTCAAGAGTCCCAGAAATGAACGCAGCTCTGATGTGTTGCAGGGCCTGGGCGCACGATGAATCGCCTCCGTTTTGGATTCGGTAGGCTGGATCCTGTCTGTGGCAACCCTCCTGCCCAGAAACTTGACCTTGGGAGCCAAAAACACACATTTAGAACTTCTTGAGCCGCAGGCCTACCCGGTCCAGTCGGTGAAGCACCTCCTCCAGGTTGTGGAGATGTTCCTCGATCTCTCGACCCGTGATGAGGATGTTGTCTTGAAATACGATCGTTCCAGGAATGGATTTGAGCAGGCTTTCCATGTTTCTTTGAAAAATCGCGGCCGCTGACCGAATGCCAAACGGACACCTGTTGTAAACAAACAGTCCCTTGTGCGTGGTGATTGTGGTCAGTAGTTTAGATTCATCGGCCAGTTCTTGGGTCATGTAAGCTGAAGTGAGGTCCAACTTGGTGAACAGCTTGCCGCCTGCCAGCGTGGCAAAAAGGTCCTCCGCTCTCGGGAGCGGGACACCCGGTTGATAGTGGCCTTGTGGTCGCCACAGATCCTGACCGAGCCATCCGCTTTTAGGATGGGAACGATGGGGCTCGCCCAGTCGCTAAATTCAACAGGCGAGATGATGCCCTCTCTCAGCAACTGTCCAACTCGCTCTCAATTTTCTCCCGCATCACATACGGCACAGCTCTGGCTTTGGTACCTTTGAACGTTCCGACGCCAGGTTGAAATAGTGACTCAAATTGCTGTAGGACCTGTGAGCATGAACTTCGCTCCACAGATGACATGGCGTGCACATTCCCCCATTTCCAGTTCATCTCAGCTAACCAGCTCCTCCCCAATTGTGCGGGACCATTGCTCGGGACAATCCAGAGCGGCAGCCGGTTCACCGATCCATTGTGTGTGACCGCCAACATTGCACTGCCTAGCACTGGAATGATTTCTTTGGTGTACGTCCGTAATTGCGTCTCAATGCGTTCTACTTTGGGTCTGCTGGCTTTGAGTGGCCACAGCTTTTTGAATTGTTGAACACTCATGAGTGACTGGCTGGCCCCGTGTCCAGCTCCACGCATACAGGGATGCCGTTTAATAGGACTTTCATCATCATAGGTGGTGTTTTGGTATATGAGCTGTGAATGTGGCTTGACCCATCCACCTCCACGGAGGTGTGTGGGGGACCTGACCCATCCACCTCCATGGCACGAACCTGGTATTGCAGTACTTCCAGGAACGGTGCAGTGGCTCTAGGCCTTTTGGCTAAGAGCATTGGCGCAGAGTGATCCTTGGCGTGTGCAAGGTGACCTCTGGCGTTTGTGATTTGACAAAGAATTGGAACGATTGGCTACGAATTTCAAAAAAAAAAAAAAAAAAATATGACCTGTGAATGTTTGCCACATAAACCCGCTGAACTTCAGCGTCCATTGATTTGCCCCAAGCGTCATCCTGCCTCGCAGACCTCTCATCTGGTTCATCCACCTCCTATATTAGCCTGGCTACAGGCTTTCTGCATATTCTGGCTAAATGGCCAATGAGGTTACAATTTCTGCAGGCGAACTGTTGAAACCTGCAAGTCCTGGCAGCATGTCTGCCCCCACACCTCCAGCATGAACTGAGGTTCCCATTGTTGTGAACAAAAGAGCAGTTACAAGGCATTCCTCGCTGATTGTCCCTTTGACTGCTCTTGAGCACCCTGTTAGTGGGTGTCAATGGCCCCATCCCGGGCCTCATTGTCCACTGGGGGGGTGTAAATGTCCATTCAGCCTGCCATTGTCTCTGTTGGAGACTTACTCTTGGGTCTACTGCTGCCTGGGATGTGTCGAACTGCCCTTGCCTGCCTGCAGGGCTCTGTGTCGCGTTTATGATATTGACTCCCTGATCCATCGCCACGTTGGAGGTAGAATTGCGCGCGTATATTATCTTGGTTTCCTCCTCCCCCGCCATAAAAGTCTAAGCCATCAATGCCGCCGCTTCCAAGGTCAAGTTCTTGGTCTCGATTAACTTTCTGAAAATCCCAGCATGACAGATGCTCTAATAAAGAAATCCCTTAGCATCTCCCCTCTTCAGGCGTCTGTAAACTTAGAGGCTGGCCAAGCGCTAGAGGTCCGCAACAAAATCTGGTATGCTCTGTCCTTCCCGACGTCGGTGGGTATAGAATCTGTGTCGGGCCAAGTGTACGCTGCTTGCCGTTTTGAGGTGCTCACCGATTAGTTTGCTGAGCTCTTCAAAGGTTTTGTCCGCCGGCTTCTCGGGTGCTAGCAGGTCTTTCATGAGCGCATAAGTCTTAGGTCCACAGCTGGTCAGCAGATGAGCCCTTCGCTTTCGGTCGCTGTGTCTCCCAGCCAGTCCTTTGTGACAAAACTCTGCTGGAGCCTCTCAATGAAATCGTCCCAGTCCTCACCAACACAGTACCGTTCATCTGTGCTGCCGGTGGCCATTCTCATGGGTCGTTGATTCCCGTTTCTCATCACCAATGTAAAGTCCTTGCACAATACCACAAATCCACCCGAGGCACATTCTATGGACAAGGTCACTCCATGACCTGAACCTTTATTCACGGGACCAAGAAGTGATGACCATGCGTGGGACCTCCCTTTATATACCTGGATGACCAGGTGAGGAGTGTCTCCCACAAGTTCACCCCCTGTGGTTAAGGTGTGCATTTCTTATGTATATACAGTATTGCAGTGTTGTTACATAAAGGTTACATACATGTCACACCCTATCAAAACCTTTCATAATTTTAAAGACCTCTATTAGGTCACCCCTGAACCTTTTTTCAAATGAAAAGAGACCCAGCCTGTTCATCCTTTCCTGACTGCTAATGTGGTACCTTTGTTTAAGAAGGGAGAAAGGGATAGACCGAGTAATTACAGGGCCAGTCAGCCTAACCTCAGTAGTGGGAAAATTATTGGAAAAAATCCTGAAGGACAGGATAAATCTACATTTAGAAAGACACAGATTAATCAAGGACAGTCAGCACGGATTTGTTAAGGGAAGGTCGTGTCTGACTAACTTGATTGAATTTTTCGAGGAGGTAACCAGGAGGGTCGATGAGGGAAGTGTGTATGATGTAGTGTATATGGATTTTAGCAAAGCTTTTGATAAGGTCCCACGTGGCAGACTGGTCACGAAAGTAAAAGCCCATGGAATCCAGGGCAAAGTGGCAAATTGGATCCAAAATTGGTTCAGAGGCAGGAAGCAAAGGGTAACGGTTGATGGGTGTTTTTGTGATTGGAAGGATGTTTCTGCAGGGCTCAGTGCTGGATCCCTTGCTTTTTGTGGTATACATCAATGATCTAGACTTGAATATAGCGGGTATGATTAAGAAGTTTGCAGATGATACAAAAATAAGCTGTGTGGTTGACAACGAAGAAAAAAGCTGCGGACTGCAGGAAGATATTAATCAACTGGTCAGGTGGGCAGAACAGTGGCAAATGGAATTTAATCCAGGGAAGTGTGAGGTAATGCATTTGGGGAGGGCTAACAAGGCAAGGGAATATACATTAAGTGGTAGGACACTGAGAAGTGTAGAGGAACAAAGTGACCTTGGAGTGCAGGTCCACAGATCCCTCAAGGTAGCAGGCCAGGTAGATAAGGTGGTTAAAAAGGCAAATGGAATTCTTGCCTTTATTAGCCGAGGCATAGAATATAAGAGCAGGGGGGTTATGCTTGAACTGTATAAAACACTTGTTAGGCCACAGCTGGAGTACTGCGTGTAGTTCTGGTCACCGCATTACAGGAAGGATGTGATTGCACTGGAGAGGGTACAGAGGAGATTTACGAGGATGTTGCCAGGAGTGGAGGCTGAGGGGAGACCTCATTGAGGTGTATAAAATTATGAGGGGCCTAGATATAGTGGATAGGAAGGGCCTATTTCCCTTAGCAGAGGGGTCAATAACCAGGAGACATAAATTTAAAGTAATTGGTAGAAGGTTTAGAGGGGATTTGAGGGGAAATGTCTTCACTCAGAGGGTGGTGGGGGTCTGGAACTCACTGCCTGAAAGGGTGGTAGAGGCAGAAACCCTCACCACATTTAAAAAGTACTTGGATGTGCACTTGTAGTGCCGTAACGGCAGGGGTTACAGACCTGGAGCTGGAAAGTGGGATTAGGCTGGGCAGCCTCTTGTTGGCCGGCGCGGACACGATGGGCCGAAATGGCCTCCTTCCGTGCTGTAAACGTCTATGATTCTATGGGGCCACATTTGGTGCAGGTTGCGCCCGCAGCCGCCGAGGATCCACTGGAAATGTATGTTTTCTGGGTGATTCCTCCAGAACCGCCCATCTGCCGTCCAGGTTCCGTCCGGCGCCAGATTGGTTGCGGAGGGATCCGCCGGCGTGACGTCACATCTCCCGCCCATGCCAGATGCTGCAAATCGGCCATTTTGGTGAGGGATGCTAGCCTCAGATCAACCCGCCGCCCGCCAGAAGGACCACTCGCAAAAAGCAGGTGTGACCTGGCCGTGAGTGAGGCAGCAGGGAGAAGGGCTCCGAGTGCTGCAGCACTGCACGCCGCGGCTATGGTGCAGAGGCTGGACCCTCCTGAGTGGGACTGCTGGAAAAAAGTTAGGCGGATGTTGCTTTACTTTATTGCTGATGGTCAGGTTTAATTTGGATGTGATAAAAGCGACTGGAATGTGTCTAGGCTGATGGAAGCTTTTTTCTTTGACCTTGCTGAAAGATCTTCATTGAGAAGCCCAATGGCGAAGGCAAAGTAATTATGAATAAGTGAAAAGTTACATTTTGTCCATCCAAGCTGATTAATTAATTCTGTGACGCAGCCCTTCAAGAAGTTCTGAGGGAAGCACCACATATCACATAGAGGGTGAGAGGGTTAGGGTTAGAATGATCTATTGTAAGCCTCAGGCAGCAGCAGACTCTGACAACATTTGTTTGGGAGGAAAACGGTATAAAGTTACAGCTATTCGACTTTAGGGGCAGCGCGATTACAGACCAAACTGAGGAAGGACTACGGTCAATGGAACACAGCAAGAGACAAGCGCTGCGGTGATTCAGTAGCCTACCGTTGAGGTTTCAACGACTAGACTGTCACTATCGCCTTGGTAATGTGTCTTTCTTTGTACTGCAAGGAAACTACTTCATAAAATCTGTTCTGATACATCACAAAAGACCTGTACCCAGCATGCCTTGTTGTGGTGATGGACATAACGCTATTCTGAGAGATGTAATTAATCTGACACATCGGATAACCCTCACAGCACAAAGCGTGTTGCGATGGCCTGATGACCGCACCCATTATACAGTACAGGCATATGTGGATGGGAAGATATTCCTGATAAAGCAGATGACCTGAGGGACAGATGTGTGATTCTCACAAGGCACCACACATGACGTTAAAATCGGACACTCACCAAGAGAGGGTCAACAATGTGAGTGTATTTACAAGTGCACAATAACAAAGGTTACATAACATTTACACCACCAACACCCACTCCTCTACCCGGCACCACCATCTCTCTCCCCACCCCTTGAAGCGATACCCAAGCTCCTCTTCCTCGCCCCGCCTACACCACGGTATTCCGCTCCCCTGCCCCTCTCTGCCTCTGGTTGACGAGGTTGTGCAGGAGGGCAGTGGGATGTCTGCAGACGTGTGCGTCTTGGTGAGAAGGCAGGGGGCGCGGCCGAAGGTGCCGGGATCTCCTGCTCCCCCGGACCAGTCTACCTTGAGGGTTTAGGGTCGGGGGCTTGAACTGCGTGTCCAGAAGCCATCTCTTGCCTCATCGCCTCAACGGTCTCAGTTGTGCGCTCCTACACAGTGATGAGCCGGTCCCTCGTCATCATGCTGCTGGGTGAAGGTGGCCATGCTGGTATCTATCCCAGCCATGGTCTGGAGCATATCGCGACCTATCTGCAGGCTTGTCCGTGATAGCTGGACCATCTCCAGGATTACAGAGAGCCGTGGTGAATGCTCAGGTGGGTGCTCGTTCCTGGTGGGTTCTGGCACCTTGCTTGCCTTCGCGCCGCGGCCTCTGCACTTGGTTGAGCTTGTCAGTGTGGAGTCCGTTCCAAACCCCAGGAACTCTGAGGCCAACGCCGAGGTTCTGCTGATACCTGGCTCACATGGCAGGAGGCTGCTGTTATCCTCTTCCTGCTCCTGGAGCTCAAGGGGCTCAGACGGGCCCTTCTCCCTCTGCTCTCTCCTCTTTTTTGTGGCTCAGGGTGGCAGAGGTGGGAGTGGTGGAAATGGGTGATCTAGGGAGGGGTGGGGGAGAGGAGGAGGGATCTGCTGTCTTGGGCTGGGGGCGACGTCGGCGTGGGAAATGTTGGGGTCTGACGACTTCTCTGAAGGCCAGAGATCAATGGTGTGCCTTGATCCGTGCAGTCCAAGTCATCATCTGCAAGTAGAGGATGACATTTCAGTCAGTGGGGGGCTGGGGTGGGTGGTGCTGGTCAAGCTGAGATGTCAGCCGTGCTATCTCACATTCTGCCACCAAGGAGTTCCATCTCTACATGGGCACAACAATAATGGCCAACAAAATGGTAGGCCACTTAATAGCCTAGATGAACAAAGGGACCTTGGAGTGTTTGTCCATAGATCCCTGAAAGTAGCAGGCCAGGTGGATAAGGTGGTTAAGAAGACATACAGAATGCTTGCCTTTATTGGCCGAGGCATAGAACACAAGAGCAGGGAGGTTATGCTTAAATTGTTTAGGCCACAACTGGAGTAATGCGTGCAGTTCTGGTCGCTGTTTTTTAGGAAGGACGTGATTGCACTAGAGAGGGTGCAGTGGAGATTTACTAGGATGCTGCCTGGAATGGAGAATGTTAGTTATGAGGACAGATTGGATAGGCTGGGTTTGTTCTCATTGGAACAGAGGAGGTTGGGAGGAGACCTCATTGAGGGGCCTAGATATAGTGGATAGCAAGGGCCTATTTCCATTGGTGGAGGGGCCAATTACAAGGGGGCATAGTTTTAAGGTGGTTGGTGGAAGGTTCAGAGGGGATTTGAGGGGGGTCTTCTTCACGCAGAGGGTTGTGGGGGTCTGGAACTCACTGCCTCGAAGGGTGGTGGATACAGAAACCCTCACCACATTTAAAAGGTGCTTGGATGGGCATTTAACATGCCGTAACCTGCAGGGTTACCTGCACGGCCAGGGTGGTCTCCTGGACTAGTTTCGATCACCTGGATGGGTCGGAGAGGAATTTCTGCAGATTTTTTTCCCCAATTGGCCTGGGTTTTTATATGTTTTTTTCCCCAGGAGATCACATGGCTCCAGTTGGGGTGGAGTGTAGAATGTTTTAGTTTAAGGTGTGGGGCGGACTGATTGGGCCCGATGCTCTTTACCTTTCCGCCATTGTTCATTGTTCATAGGTTTATATGTAACCTTCAGGGCTGCTGACCGAGGGCCATGCGGCTCTTTGTCAGCCGGCGTGGACACGATGGGCCAACATGGCCTCCTTCTGCGCTGTAACTTTCTATGTTCTATGTTAAAGTGTGCGGTAAACCGCGAGTGCATTGACATCGCATGTCCTTTCATTCCATGAGCGTGGCTCACACCGGAGATTAATATAACCTTACCATGCTGTGGCATCAGATCTGCATCACCCTTTGTGGTTGCACGGCAACGGGCACCCACCAATGCCAATGCACACTCCTCCAGCCTGCTCAATTTGAGCACTTCTGCTGGGCCCACTCCCGTCACTCTCAGCTTGCTGCCTTGAATGCTTTTTTCTTCTGCACAGAAACGTTGCAGCATTTAGCCCCTTTCTGATGCCCCCCCCCCGCCCCCCGCCACACACACGCACACACACATCTGGTGCATTACCTTTTTGCCGTTGGACAGGAGGAGGCGAATACATTTGTACTTACTCTTGCTGCCGTCAGCAAATCATTCCAATCGTTTCTGACATTGGTCCCCATCGCACTCCACGTTGCCCATTGCACTCACGATCTCACCGATCTCCCTCCAAATGTGTTAGTATTGGGGTGGTGGAGGCTTGCCATGACCATCCCAGGTGAGGTCTTTGTACCCGCACTCCACCTCCATTACTAGCTCCTCCAATTCCTGCTCATTAAACCAGGGAGCTCTGGGCCTGGTTTTGCCGGTGTCCATTGCTGGTTTCTGACCACTCATCGTCAATGATGAAACGAAGGCTGCTCAACAGTTTGTGTGTCTCAGTTTCCCCGACTGCCCCCTTTGCAACCTCCAACTCTGTCCTCTCCAACCTCCAACTCTCTCCTCTCCAACCTCCAACTCTCTCCTCTCCAACCTCCAACTCTCTCCTCTCCAACCTCCAACTCTCTCCTCTCCCACCTCCAACTCTTTTCTCTCCAATCTCCAAATCTGTCCTCTCCTCAGCTTCCAACTCTTTCCTCTCCAACCTCCAACTCTCTCCCCTCCAACCTCCAACCCTATCCTCACAAATGCCAACTCTCCCCTCTCACACTCACAGGTGGAATTAAGTGGTGTGCCTTTATGCGCATGCGAAGTATAGCAATGAGCCTCATGCAGCCCCAAAATGACAACACGTCGGAAGACAAAAACTGACAAAAAAAATTCGCAAAGTCTCGCGCATGTGCAGTGGAGACCCTCCGAAGATCCCCGCGTGGAGAGGCTTCCAACTGCCGCACACTGATGAAGCTGGCCGTTCCCACCCGCTCCCACCCAGCAACTGCCGCGGCCGCCCACACAACGGAGCCGAAAGTGGCTCCCGATGGGACCCGGCGGAAGCTAGGTGCCGCCCGGGAACCACCGAAAAGTAGGCGGCGACTAAGTTCGGCCCCTATGATTCTGATATGTATACCCTCGCAATTCTGGTATCATCCGTGTAAATCTTCTCTGCACCCTCTCCAGTGCCTCTATATCCTTTTTATAATATGGTGACCAGAACTCTAAGTGTGGTCTAGCTAAGGTTCAATACAGGTTTAGCATAACTTCCCTACTCTTCAATTCTATACCTCGAGAAATAAGCGCTAGTGCTTGGTTTGCTTTTTATGGCCTTGCTAACCTGTGTCGTAACTTTTAGAGATTTGTGTATTAGTACTCCGAGATCGCTTTGTTCCTCTGCCCCACCCAGACTCGCACCCTCCAAGTAATAAGTGACCTCCCTATTCTTCCTATCAAAATGTAATACCTCACATTTATCTGTGCTGAACTTCATTTGCCAATTATATGCCCATTCTGCAAGTTTATTAATGTCCTCCTGTAATTTGTTGCCGCCCTCCTCAGTATTGACTATCCCCTCCTCCAATTTGGCGTCATCCACAAATTTAGAAATTGTGTTTTTGATTCCAAAGTCTAAATTGATAATGGTCCTGAAATCCCGGCCTACCCGGGTCCGTACAGAGTTTCTACGGACCCGGGAAGGCATCGGAAAATGCGCACAATGCGCATGCGCTGAAAACCGGCTTTTCCGAGCTTCACAGATCCAACGCAGATCGGGAGCGAGGACATTTGCACGGGCAAGATTGCGGGATTTACCGATATCTTGTCCGGCAAATGTCCTCAAAACTCTTGCGCCTGATTAAAAGCAGGCGCACAACCTACTTTTACAGGCGTAAGATTTTTAAAACATACAAAAATATAATTCAATTAAATTTAAAAAATTAAATTATTTTTTAAAAACCCTGCCACTACGTTACATTTATTTTTAACCATAATTTTAAAAACTTTTTTAAAACTCCGGAAAAAAAATTCTCTAAGGTATTTAATTTCAATTAATTTTAGTTATGTGAGGTGTGTTTTTTATTTTTTATTATATGTGTTTAGTGTCTGTTTTTTTTCTTCTCATTAATAGCAATGAAAATTCGTAGATACGGAGTTCTCATTGCTATTAATGAGAAAGCTGTGGAATACTGTACCTGATTGGCTGAGCAGTCACATGTGACTGCACCTTCTGTGTGGGAACCTGGAGGACGGGAGCACGCTTTGCAGCGCGGGAAGAGAAGGCCTCCCCACCGGGATCGCAGGCTCCTCCGGGATCACCAGCTACATTCGTAGAAATGTTTCAGGTCGGAGGCAATTGCCCGCGGGAAGCCTTCGTCCGGAATTTCAGCCCCAGTATAAATTGTGAACAACAGTGGTCCCAGCACTGATCCTTGTGAAACATCACTACCCACCCTCTGCCACTGTGAATAGCTACCTTTTACCCCTACTCTCTGCTTTCTGTCTTGAAGCCAACTAGCTATCCATTCTGCTACTTGTCCCCTGATTCTGCATTCTCTGACCTTGTTATCAGTCTATTATGGGGTACCTGTTCTGATATGTGAGCCGATACAGTGAGTGTCAGGAAATTATTTAACTGTAGGGGCATCACAGTTGAGCCCAATCCTCCCCCCTCCCCCCACCCAAAGTCAGCACACATGTACTTATCAGATGTGGCCACTGGACAACAATCAGAAGTGGGAAGCTTGTCTGATTTCTACTCTTCCTCCCTGCCCAGAGTGCTGATCTTAATCGTGGGCCCCTCATCATAGGCAGTCCTTCGAAATCGAAGAAGACTTGCTTCCACTCTAAAAGTGAGTTCTCAGGTGACCGTACAGTCCAATACAGGAATTACAGTTTCTGTCACAGGTGGGACAGACAGTGGTTGAAGGAAAGGGTGGTGGGGAGTCTGGTTTGCCGCACGCTCCTTCCGCTGCCTGCACTTGTTTTCCGCATGCTCTCGACGACGAGACTCGAGGAGCTCAGCGCCCTCCCGGATGCTCTTCCTCCACTTTGGGCGGTCTTGGGCTAGGGACTCCCAGGTGTCGGTGGGGATGTTGCACTCTATCAAGGAAGCTTTGATGGTGTCCTTGAAAGGTTTCTTCTGCCCATCTGGAGCTCGCTTGCCGTGTAGGACTTCCGAGTAGAGCGCTTGCTTTGGGAATCTTGCGAACAATGTGGCCCGCCCAACGGAGCTGGTCGAGTGTGGTCAGTGCTTCAATGCTGGGCCCTTACTGTTAGGCATGCTGAGATCAGTCAACTCAGTACAAACCAAATATTGGAACTGGGGTTTATCCTGATCTGTTCCACAATGAGCAGCGCATTTACCAACTAAGCCATTGTGGGGGTTCATAATATAACATTTTCAATGTGAAAACTCACTGTTGCTTGCCTTTTTAAAGTGGAATAATGTATATTGTTGGAACTGGACGCGGTGCTCTTTCAGGTTGTCAGGCCATTTTGGCTGTTCAGAGAGCATGTACATTTCCTACCTCCATGTCCATGCCACTAAACCGTTCAGAAACAGACACAATAGGATCATTATCCCAGCCGCAACTGTGACTGGCCTTGAAAGCACAGATGTCAGTGAGACTGTCCTAATTGAGGTCTTGCTACAATAATATTTAAAAATTGTATTAAAATATTATTAACAACATATTTGGAGGGGCAGCGAGTATTTATGTGATAATGCTCTTTAAATAGACAAATTAGAATGTCCTTGACATTCCTGATTTGTTTTCGAAACAATGAGGAATGTTTTGTTCTTAAATTCAGCAAAGCAGCTCTCCCAATTCCTCAGCGGGTACATGAATCACTCGTGTTCTACCAAGTTATACATGCCAGCAGGATCCCAGGTTTGATCCCAGATCTGTGCAGTATTAACTGATCAGTCGAATGAGTAGCGCAGAGGCAACAATTAAGCTCAAAATTCCTGGATTAGGGAGTGAAAATATAAAAGAAAAGAAAGACTTACATTATACAGCGCCTTTCATGACCACCGGACGCCCCAAAGCGCTTTACAGTTGAAGTACTTTTGAAGTGTAGTCACTGTTGTAACGTAGGAAACGCGGCAGCCAATTTGAGTATAGCAAGCTCCCATAGGAGCAGATAATCTATTTTAGTGATGTTGATTGAGGGATAAACTTTTGGTTAGGACACCGGGGATAACTCCCCTGTTTTTCTTCGAAATAGTGCCAAGGGATCTTTTACATACACCCAAGAGGACAGATGGGGCCTCGGTTTAGCGTCTCAACCGAAAGACGGCACATCTGACAGAGCAGCACTCCCTCAGTACTGCACTGGAGTGTCAGCCTAGATTTATGTCTCTGGAGGGGCACTTAAACCCACAACCTTCTGACACAAGGGCGAAGAGTGCTACCACTGAGCCACAGCTGACACTAAAAGATACACATAAAATACGATTCTCACCGAGTGATGCTTGCTGGAAAATGCACATTTTTTGATATCAGTGAAACCGAGATTGGCCTTAACTATGATGCCTCTCCCAAGTCGAATAGTCCAACTTTCACTACGCAGCCTCACACATCAAGAACGGCCACTCGGTTGAGCTACTGGATTGCTGCTGGTGCTCATAGGCAGACACCCATCGGGAGCACAAATATAAAATTCTGACGGGATTGGACAGGTTAGATGCAGGAAGAATGTTCCCGATGTTGGGGGAGTCCATAACCAGGGGACACAGTCTAAGGATAAGGGGTAAGCCATTTAGGACTGAGATGAGGAGAAACTTCTTCACTCAGAGAGTTGTTAACCTGTGGAATTCTCTTCCTCAGAGAGTTGTTGATGCCAATTCATTAGATATATTCAAGAGGGAGTTGGATATGGCCCTTACGGCTAAAGGGATCAAGGGGTATGGAGAGAAAGCAGGAAAGGGGTACTGAGGCGAATGATCAGCCATGATCTTATTGAATGGTGGTGCAGGCTCGAAGGACTGAATGGCCAACTCCTGCACCTATTTTCTATGTTTCTATGTTTCTATGTCTTACCCAGCGTGAGGCACCATGAAAGCAGAGGACAACATGATCAGGAAAAGAAATCTGAAAAGAGTCATTTTTTTAAAGCATTTCAAAACTGCTTTAAAAATAAAATTTCTCAAATATTCCTTTCCTTCTTAAAGCACTGTTGCATGCTCTTAGTACAGTTACTGAATAAGAACATCAGACTGTACGGAGTTCCAAGGCTTCCTGTTGGAAATGTTTGTGTATGGATGTTTGGGCTCAGCAGATGCGATGAATACTCGGGGTTCACAGGAAGAATTATCACTTGGGTGAAAATGTATCAGAGGGCAACTGATACCCATGGAACCGTAAATGAGTAAGGAGTGAATTCTTCATGACAGGAGATGGGGAAGGGAGACAATTAGCAGGGTACAGTAGTGCAGTGGTTAAGGAAGCAACTCAGTCTAAGTTGAGTTCAAGTTCCACCATGGCATTTTGTGAAAGTTTGAACTCAATAAGTATGCTGCTTTGTGTGGTAGCTCCAGAAAAATTGACAATGAAAGCTGCCGGATTGTCATAACAAACCAACTTACCACTCTTACCTGGTCAAGGTAAGGCCTATATAAAGCCTATTTAAAAAAGGAGGCAGATAAAAAACAGGAACTATAGACCAGTTAGCCTAACATCTGTGGTTGGTATTATGTTCAGAATAACTCCACAAGACTGTGTTGTAAGCTCAAACCATTGTGACCTTGGTCTCTTTAATGTAACTCCAAAGTGAGGAAACAGCTTGGTGTTTTATGCCTGCTTGCCCAGGGTGCACAGGTTACCATTAGGTCTCCCACAGGTGTGCCCCCTGGCGGCAAGTCTTACACATTGGTGAGGTTTGCATACATAACATCACTCCCCCCCCCCCCCCCAAAGTCTTATGTACAAGTTATTTACAGGTTGAGGCGATCTGGCGCTCTGCGTTCCCAGGTCGATCACCTGAGTTGAAGTCCTGGCATGGATGAGTTGGTTGAATCATTGCTGGACTGCAGCGCGGCTGGTCTGATTGGACTGTCAGGCATGGTGGGTTCATCCTCGTGGTTGGCAGCAAAGTCGATTGTGTTATGTCTTTAGATGCTCTGATAATGACTCCCCGGCAAGTACTGTGCACAGAGTGGCGCCTTTTAGAGGCTGGACTATAGAACGTGAACCTTCTCAGGGAAGAGAGAACAGGCCCCCGAGTCCCTTAAGTCAGAGTCCGCCGAGGGGGGCTAACCGAGTAGCTCCATGCTGGCGTTGTAGAGGGAATCACAGGGCTCACCAGTGCCGCTTTAAAGACTATGTGTGTAAAAGCTGCAACACAAAGGGCCACCTTCAGCGAATGTGTAAGAGAAATATGACTCACTGTGTTGATGAAGAGTCTGCAGATGGCCATGAATCCAGCGCGGATTATGCAACGATAGTCAGAAAGGCAGCTCAGCCCCACGATGAGGTATATGGCATGTTTACCTGCACCACCGACGTTCCTCGTTGAGGATGGAAGTCGAAATAAATGGCGTTCTAGTCTTCATGGAAATGGACATGGGGGCGAGCCAGTCAGTAATGAATCAAGAAGCCTTTGAGTCGCCTGCTGTGAAGAAATGGTCGAGCCTCTCCACAAAGGTGTCCCAAGCATCACCATCGGCGAACTGCTGCAACATACCAGGGGTAGCCATTTTTGCGTGAAGGTCCGTAATCTCGTCCCAATTGTTATGTCTTTAGATGCTCTGATAATGACTCCACGAGGCAATGTATTGTACTTGAACTGTAGTGACCTTAGTCCTTTATTGATAACTCCAGAGTGAGGATCACACCTGCCTTTTATACTAGGCCTGGCACACCTGTACAGGTAAACTATAAGTCTCCCACTGAGGTGCCCCCTGGTGGCACACCTTGTAATAGTCCAAGCAGTAACCATGTAGGATACATGATAGATTGCTGCTTGGGTGTGTCTTGGTGGATCATAGATGGTAAAGTCTTCTTCAAACTGTTCTTGTTTGTCAGTGAATCACAGTTTGGTCTGATCCAAGTGCTTTCTACACGTTTGCCCATTCAACAGTTTAACAAACACTCTATTCCCCTCCTTGGCTAAAACAGTGCCAACAATCCATTTGGGACCGTGACCATAATTGAGAACAAACACCGGATCATTAACCTCAATGTCATGCGATACAGCTGTGCGATCGTGGCACACGTTATGCCGCTGCTGCCAGGTTTCTACGTAATCATTGCGGTCCAGGTGGACTAAGGAGAGCCTGGTTTTGAGTGCTCTCTTCATTAACAATTCTGCAGGGGGAACCCGGTGAGCAAGTGGGGGCGTGTCCGGTAGCTGAGCAAGATCCGAGATAACCGGGTATGCAAGGAGCCATCCATGATGGCTTGAACTGCCCGTTCCGCTTGACCATTGGAAGTGGGCTTAAATGGGACAGACCTGACATGCTTAATTCCATTGCGGGTCATGAACTTGTTGAATTCTGAGCTGGTGAAACATGGTCCATTGTCACTAACAAGGACGTCGGGCAAACCATGGGTGGTGAACATGGCCCTGAGGCTTTCAATGGTGGCAGTGGACGTACATGATGACATTATTATACATTCAATCTATTTGGAGTAAGCATCCACTGCTACTAGAAACATCTTTCCTAGCCAGCAAAATCTACGTGGACCCTGGACCACAGTTTGGAGGGCCATGACCACCGGCTCAGTGGGGCCTACCTGGGTGCATTGCTCAACTGTGAGCAAGTGTTGCATTGGTGTATGCATGACTCCAATTCGGAGTCAATACCGAGCCACCAAACGAGCGATCTGGCGATAGCCTTCATCATGACTATGCCTGAGTGGGTACTGTGTAGGTCGTGTATAAATGTTTCCCTGCCTTTTTTTGGCAAAACCACGCGATTCCCCTATAGGAGACAATTGGATGGACAATTCATCCTTATGACGGTGGAACGGCTTAATTTCATCTTGCATTTCCCCGGGAACCGCCGACCAGCTCCCATTGAGAATGCAGCTTTTTACTAGTGATAGCACAGGGTCTTGGCTAGTCCAGGTCCTGATCTGGCAAGCCGTGACGGGTGACCCCTTGCTCTCAAAAGCACCATTACCAGAAGCAAGTCTGCGGGTTGCGTCATTTCCACCCTGGTGGTGGGCAATGGTAGCCGACTGAGGGCGTCAGCGCAGTTCTCAGTGCCTGGTCTGTGGAGGGTCATACGCAAACAATGTTAGTGCCCATCTTTGGATGTGGGCCGAAGCATTAGTATTGATACCTTTGCTTTCTGAGAGCAGTGAGGTAAGCAGTTTGTGGTTGGTTTCAAGCTCGAACCAGAGACCAAATAGGTATTGGTGCATTTTCTTAACCCTGTATACACATGCTAATGCTTCTCTCTCAACCATATTGTAGGCTCTTTCAGCCTTGGATAAATTTCTGGACACATATGCAACTGATTGCAGTTGGCCTGACACATTTGCTTGTTGTAACACATAACTGACCCCGTACGATAAAGCATCACAAGCTAGTACTAAATGTTTACATGAGTCATACAATACAAGTAACTTGTTAGAGCATAGCAGGTATCTGGCCTTATTAAAGGTTGTCTCTTGAGATTTACCCCAAACCCAGTTGTCACCCTTGCGTAGCAATAAATGCAAGGGTTCCAGCAACGTGCTCAACCCCGGTAGAAAGTTACCAAAATAGTTGAGGAGTCCCAAGAACGAACGCAGCCCCATCACATTCTGTGGTCTGGGTGCATTCTTGATGGCCTCCGTCTTGGAGTCTGTGGGTCTGATGCCGTCTGTGCAATCTTTCTCCCCAGAAATTCGACCTCTGGCGCCAGGAAAGCACACTTGGAGCGTTTCAGCCTGAGTCCCACCCTGTCCAGTCGCTTTAGAACCTCTTCTAGATTGTGCAAGTGTTCGGTGGTGTTGCGACCAGTGATTAAGATGTCGTCTTGGAACACCACGGTGCATGGAACCGATTTCAGCAGACACTCCATATTCCTCTGGAAGATGGACGCAGCCGAGCGAATTCCGAAGGGGCATCTGTGGTACACGAACAGTCCTTTGTGCATGTCGATGCACGTCAATTTCTTTGATGGTTCAGCCAGCTCCTGTGTCATGTAAGCAGAGGTTAGATCTAGCTTGGTGAATTACTTTCCCCCTGCTAGCGTTGCGAATAGGTCCTCCGCTTTAGGTAGTGGATACTGGTCCTGTAACGAGACTTGGTTGATCGTTACCTTGTAGGCCCAGCAGATTCTGACCGTCCCATTGCTCTTTAGCACTGGCACAATTGGACTGGCTCACTCATTGAACTTGATTGGCGATATGATTCCCTCTCATTGGAGTCTGTCCAGCTCGATCTTGACTTTCTCTTGCATCGTATATGGGATTGCTCGGGCTTTGTGATGAACGGGGCATGCCCCAGGAACAAGATGGATCTGCACCTTGGTGCCTGTGAAGTTGTCGATGCCTGGCTCAATTAACGGCTGGAATTTGTTTAGCACCTGAGCGCACGAGGCGTCTTCCACCGAAGACAGTGCTTTGATGTCGTCCCAGTTCCACCGGATCTTTCCTAACCAGCTTCTGCCGAACAGCATTGGGCCATCGCCTGGTACAATCCAAAGCGGTAAATCATGCACCATTCCATCGTACGATACTTTCACTGCCACACTGCTGATAACAGGTATGAGTTCTTTGATGTACGTATGCAGTGTTGTGTGAATCGGGCTCAGTTTTGGCTTCTGTGCCTTGTTGCCCCACAGTTTCTCAAAAGCCTTCTGGCTCATGATTGATTGACTCGTCCCTGTGTCCAATTCCATGGAGACTGGGATGCTGTTAAGTTTAACTTTTAACATTATCGGAGGGCTTTTGGTGGTGGAGGTGTGTACCCCATACACTTCCTCGTCATCCTCTGGTTGAGTTGCCTCTCCTGCTCGTTCAGCGTGATCCGTGCTGGATCGGTCATCCTCTGCTGACTCTGCCACGTGATGAGTCAGAGATCGTTTGCACTTTCGCTGGAGGTGCCCCATTGTTCCACAGCCCTTGCACACATAGTGCATGAATCGACATTGATGGGCTCTATGACTGCCCCCGCAGCACCAACATGGTGTTAATGGATACGCATTCACACCCCACAGTGGCCTCTGAGTCACCCTAGGCCTGGCCTCTGCAGTCGTGTAGGCCCTGCCATGTACAGTTCTGCCTGCTGAAGGCATTATTTTATGCACAGTACTTGCTGGTGAGCTTCGATGCTGTGAAGATATCTGTTTCGTGTTGTCGCTCGTGGATATGAAGGCTTGGGCTATTGTGATGGCCTTGCTCAGATCTAGGAACTCGGCAGACAGCAGTTTGCGAAGAATGACCTCATGGCCGATTCCAAGCACGAAAAAGTCCCGCAACATTTCCCCCCAAAATCCGACAAATTCACACTGTCTCGCAAGGCATCTTAGGTCGGCGACAAAGCTCGCCACGTTCTGGCCCTCGGAGCGTGTAAAAGCGATACCTGGTCATTAGGATGCTCTCCTTTGGCTTGAGGTGTTGCCGAACCAGCGTGCACAGCTCTGTGTAAGTCTTGTCCGTTGGTTTGACCAGCAGATTTTTGAGGAGACCCACATATGGTGAGGAGAATCACCCTGCGCTTGACTGCCGTCTCAGCCGTGTCCAGCTCGTTGGCCACAAAGTACTGGTCAAGACGCTCAACGAAGGCTTCCCAATCATCACCCTCAACAAATCTCTCAAGAATACCAATGGCAGCCATTACCACAAGAAAGTTCGTGATCTGCAACTCGTCGCTAATTATTATGTTCAGAATAACCCACAAGACTGTGTTGTAAGCTCAAACCATTATGACCTTGGTCTCTTTAATGTAACTCCAAAGTGAGGAAGCAGCATGGTGGATTGCCTTTTACACCTGCTTGCCTAGGGTGCACAGGTGACCCTTAGGTCTCCCACAGGTGTGCCTCCTGGCGGTAAGTCTTACACATTGGTGAGATTTGCATGTATAACACTTGGGAAAATGTTGGAGTCCATTATTAAAGAAGCAGTAGCAGGACATTTGGAAAAGCAAAATTCAGTCAGGCAGAGTCAGCATGGATTTATGAAGAGGAAGCCATGTTTGACAAATTTGCTGGAATTCTTTGAGGATGTCACAAACAGGGTGGATCAAGGGGAACCAGTGGATGTGGTGTATTTGGACTTCCAAAAGGCATTTGACAAGGTGCCACATAAAAGGTTACTGCACAAGATAAAAGTTCACAGGGTTGGGGGTAATATATTAGCATGGATAGAGGATTGGGTAACTAACAGAGAACAGAGAGTCGGAATAAATGGTTCATTCTCGGGTTGGCAATCAGTAACCAGTGGGGTGCCGCAGGAATCAGTGCTGGGACCCCAACGATTAACGACTTGGAGGAAGGGACTAAGTGTAACGTAGCCAAGTTTGCTGACGATACAAAGGTGGAAGGGAAAGCAATGCATGAGGAGGACACAAAAATCTGCAAACGGATATAAACAGGCTAAGTGAGTGGGCAAAAATTTGGCAGATGGAGTATAATGTTGGAAAGTGTGAGGTCATGCACTTTGGCAGAAAAAAAATCAAAGAGCAAGTTATTATTTAAATGAAGAAAGATTGCAAAGTGCTGCAGTACAGCAGGACCTGGGGGTACTTGTGCATGAAACACAAAAGGTTAGTATGCAGGAACAGCAATTGATCAGGAAGGCCAATGGAATCTTGGTCTTTATTGCAACGGGGATGGAGTAGAAAAGCAGGGACGTCTTGCTACAGTTGTACAGAGTATTGGTGAGGCCACACCTGGAATATTCACAGAGAAGGTTCACAAGATTGATTCCAGAGATGAGGGGGTTGATATATGAGGAAAGGTTGAGTAGGTTGGGCCTCTACTCATTGGAATTCAGAAGAATGAGGGATGATCTTATCGAAATGTATAAGATTATCAGGGGGTTTGACAAGGTGGATGCAGAGAGGATGTTTCCACTGATAGGGGAGACTAGAACTAGAGGGCATAATCTTAGAATAAGGGGCCGCCTATTTAAAACTGAGATGAGCAGACATTTCTTCTCTCAGAGAGCTGTGGAAGCTGGGACATTGACTAAACTTAAGACAGAAATAGACAGTTTCTTAAACGATAAGGGAATAAAGGGTTATGGAGAGCAGGCAGGGAAGTGGACCTGAGTCGATGATCAGATTAGCCATGATCGTATTAAATGGCTGAGCAGGCCCGAGGGGCCGTATGGCCTACTCCTGTTCCAATTTCTTACGTTCTTATGTTCTTATGTTTTTATAATCTATGTAAGTCGATATTCACTAGAGTTTAGAGAATGAGAGGTGATCTAATTGAAACATATATAATTCTTAAGTGGTTGAGAGAGTTAATACTGAGAAGATGCTTCCCCTGGCTGGGGAGACTAGAACACAGGATCACAGTCTCAGAATAAGGGGTCGGCCATTTAGGACTGAGATGTGGAGACATTTCTTGAATCAAAGGGTTGTGAATCTTTGGAATTTGTGGAGGCTCAGTCATTGAGTATATTCAAGCCAGAGGTTGATAAATTTTGGGGAACAAGGGAATTAAGGGATATGTGGATAGTGTGGGAAGGTAGAGTTGAGGTAGAAGATCAGCCATGAGCTTATTGAATGGCGGAGCTTGCTCGAGGGGCAGAATGGCCTACTCCTGCTCCTAACAACCTTCTGGATATAAACCTTAACAAACAACCTTCCGGATATAAAAGGGGTCAGAGGGTCTAGTAAGCAGGAGGAACTGAGGGAAATCCTTATTAGTCAGGAAATTGTGTTGGGGAAATTGATGGGATTGAAGGCCGATAAATCCCCAGGGCCTGATGGACTGCATCCCAGAGTACTTAAGGAGGTGGCCTTGCAAATAGCGGATGCATTCTCAGTCATTTTCCAACATTCCATAGACTCTGGATCAGTTCTTATGGAGTGGAGGGTAGCCAATGTAACCCCACTTTTTAAGAAAGGAGGGAGAGAGAAAACAGGGAATTATAGACCGGTCAGCCTGACATCGGTAGTGAGTAAAATGATGGAATCAATTATTAAGGATATCATAGCAGTGCATTTGGAAAGAGGTGACATGATAGGTCCAAGTCTGCATGGATTTGTGAAAGGGAAATCATGCTTGACAAATCTTCTGGAATTTTTTGAGGATGTTTCCAGTAGAGTGGACAAGGGAGAACCAGTTGATGTGGTATATTTGGACTTTCAGAAGGCTTTCGACAAGGTCCCACACAAGAGATTAATGTGCAAAGTTAGAGCACATGGGATTGGGGGTAGTGTGCTGACATGGATTGAGAACTGGTTGTCAGACAGGAAGCAAAGAGTAGGAGTAAATGGATACTTTTCAGAATGGCAGGCAGTGACTAGTGGGGTACCGCAAGGTTCTGTGCTGGGGCCCCAGCTGTTTACATTGTACATTAATGATTTAGACAAGGCGATTAAATGTAGTATCTCTAAATTTGCGGATGACACTAAGTTGGATGGCAGTGTGAGCTGCGAGAAGGATGCTATGAGGCTGCAGAGTGACTTGGATAGGTTAGGTGAGTGGGCAAATGCATGGCAGATGAAGTATAATGTGGATAAATGTGAGGTTATCCACTTTGGTGGTAAAAACAGAGGCAGACTATTATCTGAATGGTGACAGATTAGGAAAAGGGGAGGTGCAACGAGACCTGGGTGTCATGGTACATCAGTCATTGAAGGTTGGCATGCAGGTACAGCAGGCGGTTAAGAAAGCAAATGTCATGTTGGCCTTCATAGCGAGGGGATTTGAGTACAAGGGCAGGGAGGTGTTGCTACAGTTGTACAGGGCCTTGGTGAGGCCACACCTGGAGTATTGTGTACAGTTTTGGTCTCCTAACTTGAGGAAGGACATTCTTGCTATTGAGGGAGTGCAGCGAAGGTTCACCAGACTAATTCCCGGGATGGCGAGACTGACATATCAAGAAAGACTGGATCAACTGGGCTTGTATTCACTGGAGTTCAGAAGAATGAGAGGGGATCTCATAGAAACGTTTAAAATTCTGACAGGTTTAGACAGGTTAGATGCAGGAAGAATGTTCCCAATGTTGGGGAAGTGCAGAACCAGGGGTCACAGTCTAAGTTTAAGGGGTAAGCCATTTAGGACCGAGATGAGGAGAAACTTCTTCACCCAGAGAGTGGTGAACCTGTGGAATTCTCTACCACAGAAAGTTGTTGAGGCCAATTCACTAAATATATTCAAAAAGGAGTTAGATGTAGTCCTTACTACTAGGGGGATCAAGGGGTATGGCGAGAAAGCAGGAATGGGGTACTGAAGTTACATGTTCAGCCATGAACTCATTGAATGGCGGTGCAGGCTCGAAGGGCCGAATGGCCTACTCCTGCACCTATTTTCTATGTTTCTATGTTTTTATGTTTCTATAATTCTTATGTTCTTATGTTCTAGACTATATGTGACTCCAGTCCCACAATATGTGGTTGACTCTTTAAGCCCTCTGAAGTGGCCAAGCAAGCCGCTCAGTTGTAAAAACAATTGCTGTTCAGGGCAATTTGGGATGAGCAATAAATATGGCCTTGCCAGTGTTGAACACTTTCTGAAATCAATTATTTCTTTTTAAAGTGATGTAACATATTCTGCAAATCATAGAAAATATGAATAATATGATATATACTAATTGATTTGTACATCACTGCAACATCCACAGTCTCAAGTCTTCTCTCTCCTGAATATATCCATGTTTAGCTTTTTATACTTTTTGTTACGTATAAGACTCTTGGTTACTCTACCAGAAAACATCAAGACTGGTTCAATGAGAACGACCAGGAGATCCAGGAGCTAATAAACTGCAAACGCAAGGCATTTTTGAATTGGAAACAACACCACAACCTGAGTGAAGGAAAGCAGATCTACAGACAACTGAAGGCCGAGGTCCAACAAAAACCTCGGGACCTAAAGAACACATGGTGAGTGGAAACAGCATAGGATTTACAGCAACTAGCCGACAATCACCTACGGCCCAAGCACTCAAGGTTCTATTCCACTGAGAACCAAGAACAGAGGGGTGTTCATCAAGGACAGAGAGGTAGTCAGTTCCCACTGGAAAGGAGCACTTCGAGGGTCTCCTCAACCAACACTGTGTCTTTGACATGAGTGTCCTTGACTCCACCCCACAACATGCTACCCGTCACCACCTCGGCACAATCCCAGCCCGGCATAAGGTTGAAAAGGCCATCCGTCAACTGAAAAACAACAAGGCCTCAGGAGCAGATGGAATCCCCGCCGAAGTACTGAAGCATGGCAGAGAAGTACTCGGCGCAAATCCATGACCGCATCTCTCTTATCTGGAAAGAGGAGAGCATGTCAGGGGATCTCAGAGACGCCGTAATCATCACCATTGTCAAGAAAGGTGACAAGTCTGATTGTGGTAATTACAGAGGAGTTTCCCTGCTGTCTGCCGCAGGGAAAATCATTGCAAGAATCCTCCTCACAATCATCTCCTCCTAGTGGCTGAAGAGCTCCTCCCAGAGTCGCAATGCAGATTCTTCCCACTAAGCGGCACAATGGACATGATCTTCACCACGTGACAAATCGAAGAAAAATGAAGGAACCAGCATCAACCTCTGCACATGGCTTTCTTTGACCTAACAAAAGCCTTCACCTCTGTCAACCATGAGGGATTATGGAGCGTCCTTATCAAATTTGGCTGCCCTCAAAAATTTGTCACCATTCACCAACTGATCCACCATAGACCCAATACAAGTGTAGACCGGGGTCAAGCAAGGCTGTGTCATCGCACCAATGCTCTTCTCAATCTTCCTTGCTGCAATGCTTCATCTCACCTTTAACAAGCTCCCCGCTGGAGTGAAGTTAATCTACAGGACGTGGAAACTTGTTCACCTCCGACGCCTCCAATCCAGATCCAAGGTTGCTCCAACCTCTGCCATTGAATTACAGTAAGCAAATGAGGCTTGCGTTTGTGCACACTCAGAGTCGGAACCCCAATCATTGACACCTTCACCGAAGCGTACGAGAGTCTGGGCCTTACATTAAACATCAGTAAGACAAAGGTTCTCTACCAAACTGCCCTCACCACACACTACTGCCCCCTGATTATCAAGATCCATGACGAGACCTTGGACAATGTGGACCACTTCCCATATGTTGAGAGCCAACTATCAGCAAGGACAGACATCAATGACGAAATCCAACACCACCTTCAGTGTGCCAGTGCAGCCTTCGGCCGCCTGAGGAAAAGAGTGTTCGAAGTCTAGGCTCTAAAATCTGACACCATGCTAATGGTCGACAGAGCAGTCGTGATACCCACCCCCCTAGATGCCTCAGAGACATGGACTATATACAGTAGGCACCTCAATGCACTGGAGAAGTACCACCAACGCTGCATCCGCAAAATCCTGCAAATTCATTGGCAGGATAGGCACACAAACATCAGCATTCCCTCTCAGGCCAACAACCCCATCATCGAGGCATTGACCACTCTTGATCAGCTCCGATGAGCGGGCCACATTGTCCCCAAGCCCGATACTAGACTCCTGAAACAAGCACTCTACTCTGAGCTACGTCATAGTAGGTGAGCCCCAGGAGGGCAGAGAAAACGTTTCAAAGACATCCTCAAAGCCTCCTTAAAAAAATGTAACATCCCCACCAACTCTTGGGAATCCTTGGCTGAACATAAGAACATAAGAACACAAGAATTAGGAACAGGAGTAGGCCATCTAGCCCCTCGAGCCTGCTCTGCCACTCAATAAGATCATGGCTGATCTGGCCGTGGACTCAGCTCCACTTACCCGCCCACTCCCCATAGCCCTTAATTCCCTTATTGGTTAAAAATCTATCTATCTATGATTTCAATACATTCAATGAGCTAGCCTCAACTGCTTCCTTGGGCAGAGAATTCCACAGATTTGCAACCCTCTGGGAGAAGAAATTCCTTCTCAACTCGGTTTTAAATTGGCTCCCCCGTATTTTGAGGCTGTGCCCCATAGTTCTAGTCTCCCCGACCAGTGGAAACAACCTCTCTGCCTCTATCTTATCTATCCCTTTCATTATTTTAAATGTTTCTATAAGATCACCCCACATCCTTCTGAACTCCAATGAGTAAAGACCCAGTCTACTCAATCTATCATCATAAGGTAACCCCCTCATCTCCGGAATCAGCCTAATGAATCGTCTCTGTACCCTCTCCAAGGCTAGTATATCCTTCCTTAAGTAAGGTCACCAAAACTGCACGCAGTACTCCAGGTGCGGCCTCACCAGTACCCTGTACAGTTGCAGCAGGACCTCCCTGCTTTTGTACTCCATCCCTCTCGCAATGAAGGCCAACATTGCATTCGCCTTCCTGATTACCTGCTGCACCTGCAAATTAACTTTTTGGGATTCATGCACAAGGAGCCCCAGGTCCCTCTGCACTGCAACATGTTGTAATTTCTCCCCATTCAAGTAATATTCCCTTTTACTGTTTTTTTTTTCCAAGGTGGATGACCTCACATTTTCCAACATTATATTCCATCTGCCAAACCTTAGCCCATTCGCTTAACCTATCTAAATCTCTTTGCAGCCTCTCTGTGTCCTCTACACAACCCGCATTCCCACTAATCTTTATGTCATCTGCAAATTTTGTTACACTACACTTTGTCCCCTCTTTCAGGTCATCTATGTATATTGTAAACAGTTGTGGTCCCAGCACCGATCCCTGTGGCACACCACTAACCACCGATTTCCAACCCGAAAAGGATCCATTTATTCCGACTCTCTGCTTTCTGTTAGCCAGCCAATTCTCGATCCATGCTAATAAATTTCCTCTGACTCCGCGTACCTTTATCTTCTGCAGTAACCTTTTGTGTGGCACCTTATCGAATGCCTTTTGGAAATCCAAATACACCACATCCATCGGTACACCTCTATCCACCATGCTCGTTATATCCTCAAAGAATTCTAGTAAATTAGTTAAACATGATTTCCCCTTCATGAATCCATGTTGCGTCTGCTTGATTGCACTGTTCCTATCTAGATGTCCCGCTATTTCTTCCTTAATGATAGCTTCAAGCATTTTCCCCACTACAGATGTTAAACTAACTGGCCTATAGTTACCTGCCTTTTGTCTGCCCCCTTTTTTAAACAGAGGCATTATATTAGCTGCTTTCCAATCCGCTGGTACCTCCCCAGTGTCCAGAGAATTTTGGTAGTTTATAACGAATGCATCTGCTATAACTTCCGCCATCTCTTTTAATACCCTTGGATGCATTTCATCAGGACCAGGGGACTTGTCTACCATGAGTCCCATTAGCCTGTCCAGCACTACCTCCCTAGTGATAGTGATTGTCTCAAGGTCCTCCCTTCCCACATTCCCGTGACCAGCAATTTTTGGCATGGTTTTTGTGTCTTCCACTGTGAAGACCGAAGCAAAATAATTGCTTAAGGTCTCAGCCATTTCCACATTTCCCATTATTAAATCTCCCTTCTCATCTTCTAAGGGACCAACATTTACTTTAGTTTTATATATCGGTAAAAGCTTTTACTATCTGTTTTTATGTTTTGCGCAAGTTTACTTTCGTAATCTATCTTTCCTTTCTTTATTGCTTTCTTAGTCATTCTTTGCTGTCATTTAAAAGTTTCCCAATCTTCTAGTTTCCCACTAACCTTGGCCACCTTATACGCATTGGTTTTTAATTTGATACTCTCCTTTATTTCCTTGGTTATCCACCGCTGGTTATCTCTTCTCTTACCGCCCTTCTTTTTCACTGGAATATATTTTTGTTGAGCACAATGAAAGAGCTCCTTAAAAGTCCTCCACTGTTCCTCAAGGCCGCTCAAAGTGGAGGAGAAGCATCCAAGAAGGTCCGAATACTTTGAATCTCTTGGCCGGGAGCACGCGGAAGTCAAGCACAAACAGCGGAAGGAGTGTACAACAACCCAAGCACCCCACGCACCCATCCCTCCAACCACCACCTGCCCCAGCTGTGACAGAGACTGCAGATCTCGCATTGGTCTAATCAATCACTTTAGAACTTATTTTAGTGTGGAAGCAATTCATCCTTGACTCCGGGGGACTGCATAAAAAGGATACTTATTGAGACGTTTCTTCTGATAGGCTCCACTATTTGTTGCAGGCTGAACATGTGTAATTATGTGTGTTATTTCCTTTCCATCAGGAGAGGATGAACAGGCTGGTTCTCTTGAAAAAAGAAGGCTGAGGGGTGACCTAATAGAGGTCTTTAAAATTATGAAAGGTTTTAATAGAATGGGTGCAGAGAGAATGATTCCACTTGTGGGGAAGAGCATAACTAGAGGCCGTCAATATAAGATCGTCACCAAGAAATCCAATAAGAAATTCAGAAGAAACTCTTTACCCAAAGAATGTGGTGAGAATGTGGAACTCACTACCACAGGGAGTGGCTGAAGCGAATAGTATAGATGCATTTAAAGGGAGGCTAGACAAGCATATGAGGGAAAAGGGAGTAGAGGGTTATGCTAATAGAGTTAGATAATGAACATCATGGGCCTCCCTGACCGCAGGTCGGTGCTATAAATAGAGCTGGAGCGTCGGGCCCTGGAACATCATGGGCCTCCCTGACCTGTGTGAGAACACCACTGCAGGTCGGTGCTATAAATAGAGCTGGAGCGTCGGGCCCTGGAACATCGTGGGCCTCCCTGACCTGTGTGAGAACACCACTGCAGGTCGGTGCTATAAATAGAGCTGGAGCGTCGGGCCCTGGAACATCGTGGGCGAAGTTGCGGCAAATGAGGGTTTGGGGCCCAGAAAGGCCGAGGGCCCAGGGACAGCACGGACCTGCCCACACTGCGATATGTGTGCGCACTAGGTCTGTGCAGCAGAGCAGGTCTCCAGTCGTGCTGGTTAATCCTTGCCACTAGATAAAGGCCTAGTTCTGCCAAGCCCGTGTGGTGGCTGAAGTGCAACGGTTACCACACGTTAAAAAAAAATTCACGCACAGGCATCTTCCATCCCCTCACCTGGAGTTCAGGACTGAAACATCTGTGAACTCTCGCAGAAGCAAGTCACCCTCGTTCGAGGGACCGCCTATGATATGATGCGATAATGAAAGATGGGAGGAGGCTGGAGTCAAGCATAAACGCCGGCATGGACTGGTTGGGCCGAATGCTATGCCGTATATCCTAAGTAATCCTATGTAAAGTGGATTCATCCTTTTTTTAATCATTTTTTGCAGTAAGTGCAATGGTTGAAGGGCCGATAACCAGAGGGCACAGACTGGCAAAAGAACAATTGGCGACATGAGGAAAACTTTCTTACACAGCGAGTGGTTAGGATTTGGACTGCACTGCCTGATAGGGTGATGGAAATAGAATCGATAGTTGCCTTCAAAAGGGAATTGGATAAATGCTTGAAGGAGAAAAAATTGCAATGCGTGTGGGGAAAGAGCGGGGGAATGGGACTAACTGGATTCCTGTTGGACAGAGCCGGTGCACTCGATGGGCCGAATTGCTGTACAATTCTATGATTCTATGATAATTGCAGTGATTGTTCCCGCCAATTTTAGTGCTTCTTTGCTGTGCTTCGCAAACAGCACTTGCTCGACTTCTTAAAGCTGTACCTCATCTCCTATCTTAAATCTGTGCCCTCTGGTTAGCTGTGCACGTTTTGTCAGAGAACTGTCGTTCCTTTACCGGAAGCCTTTCCCTCCCTCTATCTGAAGATTCTGGAGCCGGATCGGAGGAGCCGTTCAGAACAAGAGCATCTGAAAGTCAGGCGATTTAAGCGGGAATCGCCTGTGTGTCCAGCTCCAGGCAATCCTACTTGGAGATAGCCGAAGACACATGTCTGGAGAGATTAGCAAGCCCCAAATGATACAGGAATAAGCCCAACCTGATTGGGTCCCTGTTTCCTGGGGGTGGAACTTTCGAAACCTGCAATTGGACAGCCCGTCCTATGGACCACATCACCATATAGAAACATAGAAAATAGGTGCAGAGTAGGCCATTCGGCCCTTCGAGCCTGCACCACCATTCAATAAGATCATGGCTGATCATTCACTTCAGTACCCCTTTCCTGCTTTCTCTCCAGATCCCTTGATCCCTTTAGCCGTAAGGGCCATATCTAACTCCCTCTTGAATATATCCAATGAACTAGTGGGTGGCACCAGCCAGAGAGAACAGTGAGGGCACTGCCAATGTAACCAGAAACTACGAGGGGGAGCGTCATGTACTTGGTTTGCGTTTAGAAACATTATGCACTGCGACACTTGAATTAAAATGTATCCGTTGAGCTATGATTTCTGCATTGGCGGTATATTATCACGGTGCAGAGGGGTTTTAGCTTGACGTGAACCAGTTAGTGGGAGCCAAGTATTGCAGCGGGCTGGTCTGTGGCAGGTACCCGGGGCGGAGCCTGTCGAGGTCCCTGGTACATTGTGCGAATCGCCTCCCCAGTTGTGTTCAGTGCAGTCTTTGCCAGAGCGGTTTCCCCCATTCAGGAGATGACTATGACTTCCGAAAGAGTTTCTGTGAAAAAGTTGGTGTACCAGCCCGACCCATTTCTCCAGCCAGGCGCTCACGTCGCAGATTTGGAAACGTACAGAAAACTACACAAGAAATCTGTTGAAAACCCAGAAGGTATGTTTTTTTTAAACAAACGGACGAATAAAAACGAGCTGACGGACATCCAATTGGGCATAAATATTTATCTATATATTTAGTCTGTATAACTCGTCTAACATTGAGGTGTTTGCCAACTTCAGCTTTATGTTTTTGATGTTCTGTTTGTAGCAATGATTGAATAAACAAACTTGGTTCACGGTCCAGTTAAAAGCTGAGTATGTACAGAACTGCCTTTCTGTGATACAGACAACCATAGACATTTACGGCACAGAAGGAGGCCATTCGACCCATCTGTTTATGCCGGTCAAAAAAGAGCTATTCAGCCTAATCCCACTTTCCAGCTCTTGGTCCTACACTTCAAATGCATGTCCAAGTACTTCTTAAATGTGGTTAGGGTTTCTGCCTCTACACCCTTTCCAGGCCCTCACCACCCTCTCAACTCTCAACTCCCGTCTCATCCTGCTACCAATTACTTAAAATCTATGCCCCCTGCTTATTAATCCCTCTGCTAAGGGAAATAGATCCTTCATATCCACTCTATCTAGGCCCCTCATCATATTACAGTCAATTAAGTCTCCCCTCAGCCTCCTCTGCTCCAAAGAAAATAATCTTAGCTTATCCAAATTTTCCTCATAGCTAAAATTATTCAGTCCAGGCACCATCCTTGTAAATCTCCTCTGTGCCCTCTCTCATGCGACCAATATTTTACATAGAGCATTTTTTGTGAGCGGTCTATGGGCAAAGCAATCTTCCCAATATCTGGCAGGCATTTTACAACAATAGCATTTGGCCCCTGTCTGATGTTTAATGCATTAAAGAGAAAATTGAGGATGTATTTACCAGCGATTGGAGGAGTTCAATGATGTCACAAAATATGATGGTGAAGTTTGGTTCAAAATTGTCATTCAACCTCAGGGATGATATTTTTGATCGAAAGTCACCGCATGCATCATGTGTATTGGTGCATCACAAGATCACAAGATAATTACAGGTGATGAAGGCCATTCTGACTATATTTGTTCAGCCATTCAGAGTTACCTTAAAATCCCCTCCCCCATTGCAACATCCAATTGTTTCTTAATTATTCCCGAATGTTTGCCTCCACTGCTCCATCTGGGAGTCTAATCCAAGTGTTGATCACTCTATGTATGATGTAGAATTGGTGCCAGTCTTGGCTCAACGGAAGCCATCTCAGTTCTGAGCCAGAAAATTGTGGGTCCAAATCCAGATTTGAGCACATAATCAAGGCTGACACTTAAGTGGAGTGCTGCACTGTTGGGGATGCCGACCGGCAAATTGGGCCTGTTTACATAGGATTACAGAGGATATACAGCACATGAAACAAACCATTTGGCACAACTAGTCCATGCCGGCGTTTATGTTCCATTTGAGCCTCCTTTCGTATTTCCTCATCTAAATCTAACAGTCGTTAAGGCTGTTTTGGAAGTAAAAATGGCGGCGCGGAACGGGTTGGGCGCCATTTTGAGCAGGTCGTCAGCGCTGCCGTTGCCTGCGCTCGCTCCAGATATTTAGCTGAGCCAGATCGTGACGTCAATCAGCGTGAAACGCTGAATTGGTGCACAATCTGGTATTTTCCTTTTAATGTCCTCTCCAATGCTGCAGCAGTATGACAGATCCCCTACCAGCGCTTCTTAAAGGCACAGACGCAACTTTCAGGTAAGTTTAGATTTTTGCTTTTGTGCTGGTTTCTTGACATTTTATTGGTATAAGGACATGAGAAAATAAGAAATAAGAGCTAGAGTAGGCCATTTGGCCTTTCGAGCCTGCTCAGCCAGTCAACAAGATCATGGCTGATCTTCTACCGCATCTCCACCTTCCCGCACAATCCCCATATCCTTTAATTCCCTTAGTTCCCAAACATTTATCGACCTCTGTCGTGAATATACTCAAAGACTGAGCATCCACAGCCCTCTGGGGTAGAGAATCCCAAAGATTCACCACCCTTTGAATGAAGAAATTTCTCCTCATCTCAGTCGTAAATGGCCGACCTCTTATTCTGTGACTGTCACCCCGTGTTCTAGATTCATCAGCCAGGGGAAACATTTTCTCAGCATTAACCCTGTTAAGAATTGTATATGTTTCAATTAGATCACCTCTCATTCTTCTAAACTCTAGGGAATATATACCGAGACTACTCAATCTCTCCTCAGATTGAGGATTTTAAAAGTTGTTAAAGTATGCACAGAGTGCTGCTGGACATTTGCAAGGCTTTGGCTCTTCAAGGAAGGCCTCTGAGAACGTCACTTGCTCTCAGTCATAGAAATTTATGGCACAGAAAGAGGCCATTTGACCCATCGTGCCTGAGTCCTTGGGGCTCCAATTATAATCCCTCTTGGGTTGCAGTATGACATGCAGATGGAGCAGAGGCAGTAAAAGGTACAAACTGCTCGCAGAGGTAAGAGGAGAGGAGGAGGAAGAGGAGGAAAAAGCAGAAGAAGAAAAAGCAGGAGGAAGCAGAATGAAGGAGAAAACCCAGACTGCCCCTTTCTGGCCGGGATAGTGGAGATCAAATCATCCGCTGTAGTACCAGTGAACACAACCCCAATTCCCCTTTAAACATTAGTCCCACACCGTACCTTCCCTCTGTTACTGGCCATTACAGCAGCCTCTTGGCCACGATGCAGAAATAAAAGCCACCACAAAGCAAATTTTCCAATCCAACTTTATCCAAATATGCATCCAATATTACAGCAAAAAAATAACAAATCACCCTTGTGCATTCCTCTAGTGACTGTCTTGTGTGTGCTTTTGCTTTTCTTAGTGCTCTTACGCAATGCTACCCCAGTGGCTGCAGCATGGCTGGTGGAAGGCTGCTAACTTTCAGCGGGGGATGGCTTTGCAGGATGACCTTGAGAAGCTGGTGGCTGGGAGTGTGAATTTGAGTGACCGTGTTTCCACTTTTTCTTCTTCACTCTCCTCTCTCTCTTCGGGTGACCCACTGGCTGGGCAGGCAGGATTTCTTGGGTGTCTGAAATGGGGAAAGCACAAGGGTAGGGTTGTGGTGAGGGGAGGGCATAGATGCTTGCTTGCGCCATGTGCAGCTTGTAAATCAGAAGATATTGTGGAATGAGGGGCAAGTGGGATGTGAGTATAATGTATGTGGATACCAGCGCTTTGTACTCTTTCAGCCCCCTGCTGGCCAAGGGCTCAGCCATGCCCCTGCCAAGAATGGCCGCCATCGTCTCCTCCAAGGGGGTGAAGTGAAGTTTGGAATTTGAGGTGCGCTTCGTGTTTGGTAGAGATTGTTGGCAAGGGAGTGATGGGAGGAGGGAATATCGTTCATTGAACAGTGTGTAAGGCTAGTGCTGCAGTTGGTAGGAGACGGCTTTTGAAGATGCATTCACTGACTTTGACTACACGTCTGATGTCATGAAACTTTTTTGGGAACTGGAGCCAGGTCCTGCGGGCAACACTGCTGGCAGTGACCGCCTTGGCCATCTGGTCCCACATCTTTCTTTCTGAAGGGCCTCCTGGCCCCCTGCTGATAGAGGACCCCTCTTGCAGTGCTGACCCCATGCACAAAGCTCTAGTGCTGGTCCAAGACCCTGAGTGCCCTTTCCCTGGCCTGTTAATTCAGTTGGGTTAGTGCTGAAGCACTTTTACCATTTTTCATCAGCAGAAGGCAGCTCACTTTTAAGAGGTGCAGACTGCCTTTAATGGGTGTGGGGATATCTCGCATTGCGGTGCCCGCACCTGTTTTTTGGATTATCTGGTTTCTGGGCTGCCATCTTTCAGATTAGGTATTAATTCGAGGTCCCATCTGCCTTCTCATGTGGATGTAAATGTCTCGTGGCATTAATTTGAAGAACAGAAGGGGTGTTCTTCTGGTGTCCTGGCCAATATTTATCACTCAACCAACATCGCTGAAAACAGATTATGTCTGTGGGAGCTTGCTATGCACAAATTGGCTGCTGGTGTCCCTTATACCACAATGGTAACTACAGCTCAAAAGCACTTCATTGGCTGTAAAGCACTTTGGGATGTCGTGAGGTCATGGAAGGTGACCTATAAATGCAACTTCTTTACTTAAATGCTGTCTTTTATTAGTTTGCATCTATTGCCCCTTGTTCTACTCATGCCTTTTATTTTAATGTAATCTTCGGATTTACCTTTTCCATACCACTCACATTTTACTTACCACTCTAAGATCACCTCACAGAGAGAATAGGGGCAAAATTGCTCCTTTTTAAAGCCTCGTTAGCGCCTCCATGGGAAGGGGGGGGCACTAATGGGGCAAAGGAGAATTTTTGCCTGAGGGAGGATGACGCTACCACCTCCCAGGAACGTGCCCGGGAATTTGTGGAGGCGCTGCCATGGCAGTGTCGCGCCCCACGGTTAGTGCCCCGGGCCGCTGCGCAACCGGCTATGACGTCATCGCCATGCTTGCCGACCTCTCACCGTCCCGTGCTGACCTCTCACCGTCCTGTGCTGACCTCTCACCGTCCCATGCTGACCTCTCACCGTCCCGTACTGACCTCTCACTGTCCCGTACTGACCTTCACCGTCCCGTACTGACCTCTCACCGTCCCATGCTGACCTCTCACCGTCCCGTACTGACCTCTCACCGTCCCATGCTGACCTCTCACCGTCCCATACTGACCTCTCACCGTCCCGTACTGACCTCTCACCGTCCCGTACTGACCTCTCCACCGTCCCATGCTGACCTCTCACCGTCCCATGCTGACCTCTCACCGTCCCGTACTGACCTCTCACCGTCCCGTACTGACCCCTCACCATCCTGTACTGACCCCTCACTGCACCGTACTGACCTCTCACCGTCCCGTACTGACCCCTCAGCGGCCCGTACTGACCTCTCACCGTCCCATGCTGACCTCTCACCGTCCCGTACTGACCTCTCACCATCCCGTACTGACCCCTCACCGTCCCGTGCTGACCTCTCACCGTCTCGTACTGACCTCTCACCGTCCCGTACTGACCTCTCACCGTCCCGTACTGACCCCTCACTGCACCGTACTGACCTCTCACCGTCCCATACTGACCCCTCACTGCACCATGCTGACCTCTCACCGTCCCGTGCTGACCTCTCACCGTCCCGTACTGACCCCTCACTGCACCATGCTGACCTCACTGCACCGTACTGACCTCTCACCGTCCCGTACTGACCTCTCACGGTCCCGTACTGACCCCTCACGGTCCCGTACTGACCCCTCACCGTCCCGTACTGACCTCTCACCGTCCCGTACTGACCTCTCACCGTCCCGTACTGACCCCTCACCGTCCCGTGCTGACCTCTCACCGTCCCGTACTGACCCCTCAATGCACCGTACTGACCTCTCACCGTCCCGTACTGACCCCTCACCGTCCCGTGTTGACCCCTCACCATCCCGTATGACCTCTCACCGTCCTGTACTGACCTCTCACCGTCCCGTACTGACCTCTCACTGCACCGTACTGACCTCTCACCGTCCCGTGTTGACCTCTCACCGTCCCGTACTGACCCCTCACCGTCCCGTGTTGACCCCTCACCGTCCCGTACTGACCTCTCACCGTCCCGTACTGACCTCTCACCATCCCGTACTGACCCCTCACTGCACCGTACTGACCTCTCACCGTCCTGTACTGACCCCTCACTGCACCATGCTGACCTCTCACCGTCCCGTGCTGACCTCTCACTGCACCGTACTGACCTCTCACCGTCCCGTGCTGACCTCTCACCGTCCCGTGCTGACCTCTCACTGCACCGTACTGACCTTTCACCGTCCCGTGCTGACCTCTCACCGTCCCGTACTGACCCCTCACTGCACCATGCTGACCTCTCACCGTCCCGTACTGACCCCTCACCGTCCCGTACTGACCTCTCACTGCACCGTACTGACCTCTCACCGTCCCGTACTGACCTCTCACTGCACCGTGCTGACCTCTCACCGTCCCGTGCTGACCTCTCACCGTCCCATGCTGACCTCTCACTGCACCGTGCTGACCTCTCACCGTCCCGTGCTGACTTCTCACTGCACCGAACTGACCTCTCACTGCACCGTACTGACCTCTCACTGCACCGTACTGACCTCTCACTGCACCATGCTGACCTTTCACCGTCCCGTGCTGACCTCTCACTGCACCGTACTGACCTCTCACTGCACCGTACTGACCTCTCACTGCACCGTACTGACCTCTCACCGTCCCGTACTGACCCCTCACCGTCCCGTGCTGACCCCTCACCGTCCCGTGCTGACCTCTCACCGTCCCGTGCTGACCTCTCACCGTCCCGTGCTGACCTCTCACCGTCCCGTACTGACCTCTCACTGCACCGTGCTGACCTCTCACCGTCCCGTGCTGACCTCTCACCGTCCCATGCTGACCTCTCACTGCACCGTGCTGACTTCTCACCATCCTGTGCTGACCTCTCACTGCACCGTACTGACCCCTAACCGTGCCGTGCTGACCTCTCACTGTCCCGTGCTGACCGCTCACCGTCCCGTGCTAACCTCTCACTGCACCGTACTGACCTCTCACTGCACCATGCTGACCTTTCACCGTCCCGTGCTGACCTCTCACTGCACCGTACTGACCTCTCACTGCACCGTACTGACCTCTCACCGTCCCGTACTGACCCCTCACCGTCCCGTGCTGACCCCTCACCGTCCCGTGCTGACCTCTCACCGTCCCGTGCTGACCTCTCACCGTCCCGTACTGACCTCTCACTGCACCGTGCTGACTTCTCACCGTCCCGTGCTGACCTCTCACCGTCCCATGCTGACCTCTCACTGCACCGTGCTGACCTCTCACCATCCTGTGCTGACCTCTCACTGCACCGTACTGACCCCTCACCGTGCCGTGCTGACCTCTCACTGCACCGTACTGACCTCTCACCGTCCCGTACTGACCTCTCACCATCCCATACTGACCTCTCACTCCCGTGCTGACCTCTCACTGCACCGTACTGACCTCTCACTGTCCCGTGCTGACCGCTCACCGTCCCGTGCTAACCTCTCACTGCACCGTACTGACCTCTCACCGTCCCGTACTGACCTCTCACCGTCCCATGCTGACCTCTCACCGTCCCGTGCTGACCTCTCACCGTCCCGTACTGACCCCTCACCGTCCCGTACTGACCTCTCACCGTCCCGTACTGACCTCTCACCGTCCCGTGCTGACCTCTCACCGTCCCGTGCTGACCTCTCACCGTCCCGTGCTGACCTCTCACCGTCCCGTGCTGACCTCTCACTGCACCATGCTGACCCCTTACCGTCCCACGGGAGAAATTGCCCCGCGGGCTGCGAGGCTGCCGCGAGCTAATGTCAACTCCAGCTTTGCGGGTCGCGAAGCTGGCCGACATCCGCTCTCGGGGCGCTCCTGAAAGGGGAGGGCACAAATGCCGTGGACCTACATCTTTTTTGCATTGCCGACACTCGGGTCGGCTCACCGTTGGCGGCCCTAGCGTGGCCCGGTCCGCCATCGTGCAGCCTGGCACTCTGTTTTGGAAAGTTCCCGCCCCCCAATCGGGACGCAGGGCAATTTCGCCCCCAATATTTCCAGTTATGGGGAAGAGCAAAACTAGAGGGCATCAATATAAGATAATCACCAAGAAATCCAATAGGGAATTCAGAAGAAATGTCTTTACCCAGAGAGTGGTGAGAATGTGGAACTCGCTACCACAGGGAGTGGTTGAAGCGAATAGTATAGATGCAGTCAAGGGGAAGCTAGATAAGCATATAAGGGAGAATGGAATAGAGGGTTATGCTGATGGTGTTAGATGAGGAAAGACGGGAGGTGGCTCAAGTGGAGCATAAACGCCGGCATGGGCTGGTTGGGCCAATTGTCCTGTTTCTGTACTGTTATATTCTATGTAATCCTATGTAATACCTTGTTTGAAGGATGAAAAGCCCAAGTTTCTGCAATCTTTTCTCATAACTCAACCCTTGACACTAGGGATCCACCTCAGGTCTTCTCTGCACTACCTCTAAATCATAAATGACTCCAATGTGTTTAATGGATTAGAACCATACACTGCACTAAAGGTGTGTGAATAGTACAAGAAATCTCTGACCTTGTATTCTACTGTTTTGACTATGTCGATTACCATTCTATTGGCTTTGTTGATTGCTGCTCTTCATTGGTTGAACATGTTTGGCGTTAAATCTCTACGTGGCGGGGGGGAAGAAATTGAACATCTCTGTGCTTGCTTTTGTGGGCATTAAATCATCACGGGGGAGACTAATTTCAAGCCACGACTCCAATCTCTAATTATTTCCAGGTGTACAGGGCGCCCGCCTGAAACGAGTTAGGCACTTAGCATAGTCAACTGAGGGTCCTAAGGCAAGTTGTAGGACCCGGATCAAAATTGGTCAGCACGTGGGCGGAGCTTGTGCCGCGCTTGCTCCGCCCAGCTGTTCTGCTTCTTCAGCGGCCTAATCAGAGCTGCTGAAAGGACCTGCTGGAGGCCCCTCCAAAAAATAAGAATGCTCCTCCTGGCTCCACAAAAATACTGCAGGCCACTGATGGCCTGTGCCCATCCCCTCCACTTTGCCTCCTGTGGTCTGGCCCAGCACCAGAGCCGACCGGAACTGGACAGGCCCCGACCAGCGACGTGCATAGGGGGACCCATTTGGCGTCTGCAGCTCGCCGATTCATTGCAAACAAAGCTCGAGGCTCAGTTTTGCTCAGGCCTCAGTCTTCGGGTGTGCGCTGGGATTGTGGCCCCCATTTTGTGCCGCAAACTGGCACGAGTTGAATTTCTCCCTCTAGGTCTTTTTCAATTTAATCTTGAACTAATTGAAGGGGCCGACTTTCATCGATGTCCCGTCTGCAGCCGCCGAGGTTCCGCCGGAAATGGCCGATTTCTGGGCGATTCCTCTGGAACCGCCCATCTCCCGTCAAGGATCCGCCCGGCAGAAGATTGGTGGGGAAGGGTTCCGCCCATGTCGCAGTGCCCCGCCCGCCCATGCCGGAAGTCAGAGAATCGCCATTTTGATCACTTTTGCTGCACTCCCGCTGACCTGCCGCCCGCCAGAAGGACCTCCAGTGAGCTGGGCGGCAGTGGGCCAGCAATCACTCATCAGGCAGAAGGCAGCACTATTAGCGGTTTGAATCGGGAGGGCGGGAAGGCGGGAGCAGTGTGAGCGGTGTCAATCCGGAGATCGGGAAGAAGACAGCACTATTTCGGCATCAGTCGGGAGGGCAGGAGCAGTGTAATCGGGCAGCAATCACACATCGGCTGGGTGGGAGGGAGGGAGAGTTGGAGTGCATTGGGGCAGCTCTGGCACATCGACTGGGAGGAAGCGCTGGTGGCTATCACATCACGGCAGCCAGTCGGATTCTGCACCATATCAGTGGGACTGCTGGAAAGAAGTTAGGTCAATGTTGCATAACTTTCTTGCTGATGGTGATGTTTAAATTGGATGTGATAAAACCGACTGAAATGTGTGTAAGCTAATGGAAGCTTTTTTGTTGCATCTTGTTGAAAGTCCTTCATTGAGAAGGCAAAGGGAAAATTATTATGAGTGACTGAAAAGTCTTCAGCATCTCCCATGTTGTACATCCAAGCTGATTCATTAATTGTCTCGCACAACGTACTGCAATGCAACTGATGACCATGTCACTCCTCCATGTTTGGCCTCGCAAGAAGAGGGTTGAAGTGCAAGCCTTAAGGTCTGCCCTGCAACTTGGTAAACCGGTGTAATTGAATGGCAGCCTTCCTGCATTCATTGTCGTCTTGCGACGGCCTGATGACAGGACACATTATACACTGCAGTCAGACGTGGATGGGAAGATATTCCTGATGAAGCAGATGACCTGAGGGACAGATGTGTGGTTGGCGCAACGCACCACAAATATGACGCTAAAATGACACACACAAGCAGAGGGTCAACAATGTGAGTGTATTTACAAGTGCACAATGATAAACGTTACATAATATTCTCACATATACATACAGTTACACGAGGAAGCAACACCCACCTCTTGACCCAGCACCACACTTCTCTTTCCACTCCCCTTTGCAGCCATGCCCGCTTTCCTCTTCCTCCCCACGCCTACACGATGGAGTGGCCCTCCCCTGCCCCTCACTGCCTCTGGTTCAGGAGGTTGTGTAGGAGGGCAGCGCGATGTGTGTAGATGTGTGCGTCTCGGTGAGAACGTAGGGCGCGGGACCGAAGGCGTCGGGATCTCCTGCTCCTCCGCCTCTGTCTGCCTTGAGGGTGTGGAGTCCGGGGCTTGCACCACGCGTGCAGAAGCCATCTCCTGCCGAATGGCTTTGATGTTTTCTGACGTGCGCTCCAACACTGTGGGAGGGGGCGCCCCATCCTTTCATCGTGCTGCTGAGCGATTGTGGCGATTGCGGTGATTATGTATCCCAGCCATGGTCTGCTGAATCTCGCGACCTACCTCCAAGCCGGTGGTTGAGAGTTGGACCATCTGGCTCAATAGAATGATCCGTCCTGCATCCGCAGGTGGCTGCTTGCTGCTGCTGGGTGCTGGGGCCTTGTTTCCCTTTGCACCACGGACTCTGCGCTTGCTTGAGCTTGCTTGTTGAGTTTGTTGGAAACCCCAGGAAATCTGAGCCCGACGCCGGGGTTCTGCGGACACTTGGCTGACTTGGCAGGGAGCTGATGTCAGGCACTTCCGGATCCTCCAGGAGAAGAGGCACAAATATGGGCCTTTTTCCCTCGTCTCTCTCCTCTTCTTCCTGGCCCTGGATGGCGGAGGTGGGAGCGGTGGACATGGGTAATGTGGGCTGGGGATGAAAGAAGGATCCAATGTCCTCGGGTGTGGAGAATGTCGGGGTGGAAGATTCTGAGGCGTGACGGCTTCTGTGAAGGCCAGAGATCGATGGTCTCTCTAGATCCGTGGTGTCTGAGTCATCATCTGCAAGTAGAGGACAACATTTCAATCTATAGTGGGGGCGGGGGGGGGGGGCGGGGGGAGGGGGGGGGGGTGCGATGGTGGTGAAAGTGAGTTGTGAGCTGTTCCATCTCACATTATGCCAGCAAGGAGTCCCATCCCTACATGTCCACACCAATAATGGCCGACAAAATCTGCATTCAACGATGAGTGCCTTAACATTGCAAGTACTTTCATGCCATGACCATCGCTGACACCAGAGATGAGTGTAGCCTTACCCTGTGGTAGCACCGGATCTGCAGAAACGTTTGTGGTTGGAATGCGACGATGTCCCACGAATACCAACGCAGGCTCCTCCAGCCTGTTCAATTCCACCACATCTTCTGGGCCCCCTCCGGTTGCACTCGGGCTTGCCTGTTTGGCTGCTTGTTTTCTCTGCAGAAAGAAACATTGCAGCCTTTACCCCCTTTGCTGATGCCCCCCACACACACTCCCACACACACACACACACACACACACATCGCGCGCACAATCTTTTTGGCCTTGGACAGCAGGGGCTGAAAACATTTGTACTCAGTTTAGCTGCCGCCACCAAATCGTTCCACCATTTGCGGCGTCGGTTCCCATCCCGCTCCACGTTGCCCGTTGCACTAACCATCTGACCTATGTCCACCCAAAGATGTCGGTATTGGGCTGGCGGAGGCTTGCCACGCCCATCCAGGGTGAGTTTGCTGTACCTGCGCTCCACCTCTGTCACTAGCTCCTCCAACTCCAGCTCACTGAACCACAGAGTTCTGGGCCTGGTTCTGCCAGTCTTCATTGATGCTTTCTGCCCACTCATCCTCTATGATGAAAGGAATGGCTGCTCAACAGTTTGGTTATAAAGTTGTCACACTGCCCCCTCTGCAACTCAGACTGGCCCCTCTCCAATGCCACCTCTGCTCTCTAACCTCCAACTCTCTCCTCTCTCTCTCCTCTCTCTCTCCTCTCTCCTTCCTCTCTCTCTCCTCTCTCTCTCTCTCTCCTCTCTCTCTCTCTCCTCTCTCTCTCTCTCCTCTTTCTCCCTCCTCTCCTCTCTCCTTCCTCTCTCCTCTCTCCTTCCTCTCTCTCTCCTCTCTCTCCTCTCTCTCTTTCCTCTCTCTCTCTCTTCTCTCCTTCCTCTCGCTCTCCTCGCTCTCTCCTCTCTCCTTCCTCTCTCTCTCCTCTCTCTCTCCCTCTCTCCTCTCTCTCCTCTCTCTCTTTCCTCTCTCTCTCTCCTCTCTCCTTTCTCTCTCTCTCCTCTCTCTCCTCTTTCTCCCTCCTCTCCTCTCTCCTTCCTCTCTCTCCTCTCTCTCTTTCCTCTCTCCTCTCTCCTCTATATTCTCTCTCTCCTCCTCTCTCTCTCTTCTCTCTCTCCTCTCCCCTCTCTCTCTCTCCTCTCTCTCCTCCTCTCTCCTTCCTCACTCTCTCCTCTCTCCTCCTCTCTCCTTCCTCTCTTTCTCCTCGCTCCTCTCTCCTCTCTCTCCTCTCCTCTCCCCTCTCTCTCTCCTCTCTCTCCTCCTCTCTCCTTCCTCTCTCTCTCTCCTCTCTCTCTCCTCTCTCCTCTCTCTCCTCTCCAGACTGGCCCCTCTCCAATGTCAACTGTGCAAATGGACATAGACAGGCTAAGTGAGTGGGCAAAAATTTGGCAGATGGAGTATAATGTTGGAAAATATGAGGTCATGCACTTTGTCAGAAAAAAAATCAAAGAGCAAGTTATATTTAAATGGAGAAAGATTGCAAAGTGCCGCAGTACAGCAGGACCTGGGGGTACTTGTGCATGAAACACAAAAGGATAGTATGCAGGTACAGCAAGTGATCAGGAAGACCAATGGTATCTTGGCCTTTATTGCAAAGGAGATGGAGTATAAAAGCAGGGACGTCTTGGTACAGCTATATAAGGTATTGGTGATGCCACACCTGGAATACTGCGTGCAGTTTTGATGTCCGAGAAAGGGATAAAATGTCTTTCACAGAGGAAAGTCCACCCAGAATGAAACCTGTACCCACTACATCCTGTCAGCCTGAAGTGAAATTTACGAAAGGATATACTTGCTTTGGAGGCAGTTCAGAGAAGGTTCACTACATTGATTCTGGGGATGAAGGGGTTGACTTATGAGGAAATGTTGAGTAGGTTGGGCTTCTACTCATTGGAATGCAGAAGAATGAGAGGTGACCTTATCAAAACGTATAAGATTATGAGGGGGCTTTACAAGGTGGATGCAGAGAGAATGTTTCCACTGATGGGGGAGACTAGACCGAGAGTGCATGATCTTAGAATAAGGGGCCGCTCATTTAAAACTGAGATGAGGAGAAATTTCTTCTCTCAGAGGGTTGTAAATCTGTGGAATTCACTGCCTCAGAGAGCTATGGAAGCTGGAACATTGAATAAATTTAAGACAGAAATAGACAGTTTCTTAAACGATAAGGGAATAAGGAGTTATGGGGAGCGGGCGGGGAAGTGGAGCCGAGTCCATGATCAGATCAGCCATGATCGTATTAAATGGTGGAGCAGGTCGAGGGGCCGTATGGCCTACTCCTGCCCCTATTTCTTATGTTCTTATATTCTCTCTCTTCTCCTCTCCTCTCCTCTCCTCTCCTCTCAACTCCTCTCGCAGGTGAAATTGAGTGATGACCTTTTATGGCCCTGAGCACTTACTCAATTAGCGTACAAGGGCCACAAAAGGACTACAACAGGCTACACAGAACTACAATTTAAAAAAACGCCTAAATCCCGTGCATGCGCAGTGGAGGCCCCCCGAAAAAAAAACAAGTTTTGTGCCTCCCTGGTGCCAGGGTCAAGGATGACACCAAACGGACACAGGGCATTCTGGGGAGGGAGGGTAAACAGCTCGAGGTCGTGGTCCATATCGGGACCAACGACATAGGTAAAAGGGCGGATGAGGTCCTACAGGCAGAATTCAGGGAGCTAGGAAGAAAATTAAAGGGTAGGACCTCAAAGGTAGTAATCTCCGGGTTACTACCGGTGCCATGTGCTAATGAGTATAAGAATAGAAGGATCGAGAGGATGAACACCTGGCTGGAAAATTGGTGTAGGAGGGAGGGCTTTAAATTCTTGAGGCATTGGGACCGCTTCTGGAGGAGATAGGATCTGTACAAACTGGACAGGTTGTACCGCAATAGCGCCGGGACCAATATCCTCGCGGGGAGTTTTACTGGTGGGAGAGTTTAAACGAGCTTGGCAGGGGGATGGGAACCTGAGAACAAATTCAAGAGGGAAGGAAGTAAAGCAGAAATTGAATAGCAAGAATCTAGAAAGTGAATATGTTAGAAAGAGGAAACAAGGCTTAGTAAGTAATAAGCAAGGAGGTCTTCCTGTGCTAAATGGTATATACTTTAATGCAAGGAGCATAGTGAATAAGGCAGATGAGCTAAGAGCACAGGTAGACACTTGTGAGTATGACATTATAGTCATTACAGAAACATGGCTGAAAGAGGGGCAGGTTTCCCAGATCAATATTCCTGGTTACAGGATTTTTAGACAAGATAGAGGGGGGGGGCGTAAAAAGAGGAGTGGTGTCACGGTACTGATTAAAGAAACTATTACAGAGGTGAGGAGGGAGGATATGTTAGAGGGATCATCAAATGAGGCCATTTGGGTCGAATTAAAAAATTAAAAAAGGGTGATCACGCTGCGGGGCGTGTATTATAGACCCCCAAACAGTGGGATAGAGATAGAGGAGCAAATATGTAGGTAAGTTGCTGTGTAGTCCAAAAACCATAGGGTAGTAATAGTAGGGGATTTTAACTATCGAAACATAGAAACATAGAAAATAGGTGCAGGAGTAAGCCATTCGGCCCTTCTATCCTGCACCACCATTCAATGAGTTCATGGCTGAACATGCAACTTCAGTACCCCATTCCTGCTTTCTCGCCATACCCCTTGATCCCCCTAGTAGTAAGGACTTCATCTAACTCCTTTTTGAATATATTTAGTGAATTGGCCTCAACAACTTTCTGTGATAGAGAATTCCACAGATTCACCACTCTCTGGGTGAAGAAGTTCCTCCGCATCTCGGTCCTAAATGGCTTACCCCTTATCCTTAGACTGTGTCCCCTGGTTCTGGACTTCCCCAACATTGGGAACATTCTTCCTGCATCTAACCTGTCTAACCCCGTCAGAATTTTAAACGTTTCTATGAGGTCCCCTCTCATTCTTCTGAACTCCAGTGAATACAAGCCCAGTTGATCCAGTCTTTCTTGATAGGTCAGTCCCGCCATCCCGGGAATCAGTCTGGTGAACCTTCGCTGCACTCCCTCAATAGCAAGAATGTCCTTCCTCAGGTTAGGAGACCAAAACTGTACACAATACTCCAGGTGTGGCCTCACCAAGGCCCTGTACAACTGTAGCAACACCTCCCTGCCCCTATACTCAAATCCCTTCGCTATGAAGGCCAACATGCCATTTGCTTTCTTAACCGCCTGCTGTACCTGCATGCCAACCTTCAATGACTGATGTACCATGACACCCAGGTCTCGTTGCACCTCCCCTTTTCCTAATCTGTTACCATTCAGATAATAGTCTGTCTCTCTGTTTTTACCACCAGAGTGGATAACCTCACATTTATCCACATTATACTTCATCTGCCATGCATTTGCCCACTCACCTAACCTATCCAAGTCGCTCTGCAGCCTCATAGCATCCTCCTCGCAGCTCACACTGCCACCCAACTTAGTGTCATCCGCAAATTTGGAGATACTACATTTAATCCCCTTGTCTAAATCATTGATGTACAGTGTAAACATCTGGGGCCCCAGAACAGAACCTTGCGGTACCCCACTAGTCACTGCCTGCCATTCTGAAAAGTACCCATTTACTCCTACTCTTTGCTTCCTGTCTGACAACCAGTTCTCAATCCATGTCAGCACACTACACCCAATCCCATGTGCTTTAACTTTGCACATTAATCTCTTGTGTGGGACCTTGTCGAAAGCCTTCTGAAAGTTCAAATATACCACATCAACTGGTTCTCCCTTGTCCACTCTACTGGAAACATCCTCAAAAAATCCCAGAAGATTTGTCAAGCATGATTTCGCTTTCACAAATCTATGCAGACTTGGACCTATCATGTCACCTCTTTCCAAATGCGCTGCTATGACATCCTTAATAATTGATTCCATCATTTTACCCACTACCGATGTCAGGCTGACCGGTCTATAATTCCCTGTTTTCTCTCTCCCTCCTTTTTTAAAAAGTGGGGTTACATTGGCTACCCTCTACTCCATATGAACTGATCCAGAGTCCAAATATTGATTGGGACAAATATAGTGTGAAGGGTATAGAGGGTGCGGAATTCTTGAAATGCATTCAAGGCAACTTTTTTAGTTAGTATGTAGCTAGCCCAACATGAGAAGGGGCGGTCTTAGATTTAGTTTTGGGGAAAGAAGCTGGGCAGGTTGAAGGGGTATTAGTGGGAGAGCAGTTGGGTGCCAGTGACCATAATTCAGTCAGATTCAAGTTGGTTATGGATAAGGACAAGGATAGGCCTGAATTGGGGAAAAACTAATTTTGCTAAGTTAAGGAGTGATTTGGCCGCAGTGGACTGGAAACAACTACTTGTGGGTAAATCGGTGTCAGAACAGTGGGAGGCATTCAAGGAGGAGATCTGGAAGGCTCAGGCCAAACATGTGCGCTTAAAGAAAAGGGTTAGGAATAATAATTCTAGAGCCCCCTGGATGTCTAGGGATAAAGAAAAAAAGGGACGCTTAAGTCATATACCAACGGCTAAATACTATAGAATCTTTAGAGGAATATAGAAAGTTAAGAGGTAAAATTAAAAAGGATATTAGGAATGCTAAGAGAGAGCATGAGAAATTCTTGGCTAGTAAAACTAAAGAAAACCCTAAGATGTTCTATGAATATATTAAGAGTAAGAGGATAACTAAAGAAAGGGTGGGGGTTATTAGAGAGCATGAGGGTGATCGTTGTGTGGAGGCAGAAGATGTTGGTAAGATTCTTAACGAATACTTTGCATCTGTTTTCACAAAGGAAAGGGGCAATGCAGATACTGCTATTGAGGAGGAGTGTGATATTCTGGATGAAATAAATATAGTGAGAGAGGAAGTATTAAGGGGTTTAGCAGCTTTGAAAGTAGATAAGTCCCCAGGCCCGGATGAAATGCATCCCAGGCTGTTGAGCAAAGTAATAAAGGAAATAGCAGAGGCCTTGACCATCATTTTCCAGTCCTCTTTGGATTTCGGCATGGTGCCAGAGGATTGGAGGACTGCTAATGTAGTACCCTTGTTTAAGAAGGGAGAAAGGATAGGCTGAGTAATTACAGGCTTGTCAGTCTAACCTTGGTGGTGGGAAAATTATTGGAAAAAGTCCTGAAAGGCAGGATAAATCTACATTTGGAAAGGCAAGGATTAATTAGGGACAGTCAGCACGGATTTGTTAAGGGAAGATCGTCTTTGACTAACGTGATTGAATTTTTTGAGGAGATAACCAAAAGGGTCGATGAGGGTAGTATGTACGATATAGTATATATGGACTTTAGCAAGGCTTTTGATAAGGTCCCACATGGTAGACTTGTCAAGAAGGTTAAAGCCCATGGGATCCAGGGCAAAGTGGCAAGTTGGATCCAAAATTGGCTTGGAGGTAGGAAGGAACTGGTAATGGTTGATGGATGATTTTTTGACTGGAAAGATGTTTCCAGTGGGGTCCCGTAGGGCTCAGTACTGGGTCCCGTCGGGCTCAGTACTGGATCCCTTGCTTTTTGTGGTATATATCAATGATTTAGATTTGAATATAGGGAGTAGGATTAAGAAGTTTGCAGACGACACTAAAATTGGCTGTGTGGTTGATAATGAAGAGGAAAGTCATGGGCTGCAGGAGGATATCAATCTACTGGTCAAGTGGGCAGAGCAATGGCAAATGGAATTGAATTTAGAGAAGTGTGAGGTGATGCACTTTAGGAGGGCTAATAAGGAAAGGGTATATACATTAAGCGATAGGCCACTTAATAGCGTAGATGAACAAAGGGACCTTGGAGTGCTTGTCCACAGATCCCTGAAAGTAGCAGGCCAGGTGGTAAGGTGGTTAAGAAGGCATATGGAATGCTTGCCTTTATTGGCCGAGGCATATAATATAAGAGCGGAGAGGTTATGCTTGGATTGTATAATACTTTGGTTACGCCACAGCTGGAGTATTGCGTGCAGTTCTGGTCGCCGTATTATAGGAAAGACGTGATTGCACTAGAAAGGGTGCAGAGGAGATTTACTAGGATGCTGCCTGGAATGGAGAATGTTAGTTATGAGGACAGATTAGATAGGCTGGGTTTGTTCTCATTGGAACAGAGGAGGCTGAGAGTAGACCTCATTGAGGTGTACCAAATATTGAGGGGCGTGGACATAGTGGATAATAAGGGTCTATTTCCATGGGTGGAGGGGTCTATTATGAGGGGGCATAGTTTTAAGGTGGCGGGTGGAAGTTTTAGAGGGGGGGGGCTTCTTTACGCAGAGGGTTGTGGGTATCTGGAACTCGCTGCCTGGAAGGATGATGGATGCAGAAACTCGCACCACTTTTAAGAGATGGTTGGATGGGCACTTAAAGTGCTGTAACCTGCAGGGTTTTGGACCTAGAGCTGGTAATTGTGATTAGACTGGATGACCTTTTGTTGGCCGGCACAGATATAATGGTAAGTACTGCAGGGAATCGAATACGTCCAGGGTGATCTCCAGGACTAGTTTCGATCGCCTGGATGGGTCAGAGAGGAATTTTCCCAGATTTTTTTTTCCCTAAATTGGCCTGGGTTTTTATCTGGTTTTTGCCTCTCCCAGGAAATCACATGGCTCTGGTTGGGTGGAGGGTAGAATGTTTCAGTATAAGAGGTGTCGCAGTTGTGTGAGGCAGACTGGTTGGGCTGGGTACTCTTTGCCTTTCGTCATTGTTCATAGGTTTATATGTAACCTTCAGGGCTGCTGACCGAGGGCCGTGCGGCTCTTTTTCGGCTGGTGTGGACACGATGGGCCGAAATGACCTCCTTCTGCGCTGTATGTTTCTATGTTTCTATGAGTGCAGAGGCTTCCACCTGATGCATTCTGATGATGCTTGCCGCCCAGTCCCGCTCCCACTCACCGATTGACGTTCGCTGTCCCTCCCGTTGCTGCCCACACAAAGGCGACCAAAGTGGCTCCCAATGGGATCGCAGGCAGCGGGCATAAAAATGGACCTCCTGCTTGGTGGCCACCGAGAAATGGGCGGCTATCAAAGTTGTCCTCCTAGATTCATGGAATATGTGCGTTGCTCATCTTTGCTTCCTATGAGCAGTACTTTACACCTGTCTGTATTAAAATCCCTCTGCCTTTTTCTGCCCCCTTACATCCAACTCATTCTGTAATTTCTGAGCTGCCTCCTAATGATATTCTGATTGAAGAATGAACGATTGTGACATAATCGATACAAATTTACTGATATTTAATCTATAATTCAGTATGAGGCAACCGCACAGCCATTAGGTGGGGATTAATGGTAGGCTCTCCATGTTGGCTCAGTGGGTAAATAGCAGCTCAAAGTGGTATTAAGGCTTAGACTCGGAGAGTCAATTTCAATCTCTGATCTGACCTAAGTTAGCTGATCGCTAGCTATAGGAGTACGTCAGACCCCACTGAGCTTAGTGGAGGGCTGGGCTGCAGAGTGCGCATGTTCAGGCAATGGATGAGAGCAGGATCAGAATTAGCTGTATTGACCGTCCAAATTTTTGAAGAGTTTGGCAGCTCGCACTGACTATGGTTGTATATTAAGAATGCATACAAAGAGATTGGCTACTTGACTGACGTTTCAGACCAGATTATGTGGTCAAATCTCTGGAGTGGGGATTGAACCAACAACATTCAGAGGTAAGGGAGCTACCACTGAGCCACTGCAGATGTAAATGCCATGGTTACTAGAGCAGGTTAGAGGCTCGTTATTCTCACCTCCTGACTCCTCAAAGACACAAGTCAGGAGTGTGATGGAATGATCTCCACTTGCCTGGATGGGTACAAGCTGCAACAACGCTTGAATCGCTCGTACCATCCAGGACAAAACCGTCCAGTTGATTGGCACTTCATCTATCCTAAATATTCACCCCTCCATAACTGGCGTAAAATAAAAAAAATATATAAAATTCTGACGGGATTGGACAGGTTAGATGCAGGAAGAATGTTCCCGATGTTGGGGAAGACCAGAACCAGGGGTCATAGTCTAAGGATAAGGGGTAAGCCATTTAGGAGCGAGATGATGAGAAACCTCTTCACTCAGAGAATTGTGAACCTGTGGAATTCTCTACCACAGAAAGTTGTTGAGGCCAGTTCATTAGATGTATTCAAAAGTGAGTTAGATGTGGCCCTTGCGGCTAAAAGGATCAAAGGGTATGGAGAGAAAGCAGGAATGGGGTACTGAAGTTGCATGATCAGCCATGATCTTATTGAATGGTGGTGCAGGCTCGAAGGGCCGAATGGCCTACTCCTGCATCTATTTTCTATGTTTCTATGTTTTCTATGTGACAGAAATAGACAGTTTCTTAAACGATAAGGGGATAAGGGTTAATGGAGAGCGGACAGGGAAGTGGAGCTGAGTCCATGATTAGATCAGCCATGATCATATTGAATGGCGGAGCAGGCTTGAGGGGCCGTATGGCCTACTCCTGTTCCTATTTCTTATGTTCTTATATGACTGCACTGTGTGCTATCTACAGATAGCTTGCAGCAAGTCCCCAAGTCTTCTTCGTCAGCACCTCACAAATCCGTGACCGCCACCGCCTAGAAGGACAGGGCAGTAGGTGCATAGGAGCACCACCACCTCCACGTTCCCCTCCAAGCCACACAATATTTTGACTTGAACATCTATCACTGTTTATTCATCATCGCTGGATCAAAATCCTAGAGCTTCCTACCTAATAGTGCTGTGGGAGTACCATCACAACACAGATTGCAGCAGTTCAAGAAAGCAGCCCACCACCACCTTCACAAGGGCAACTAGCGATGGACAATAAGTGCTGGCCTTGCCTCACATCTTCAGAATGGAATAAAAAATAGTTGCAATAATTATCATTATGTTCATGACATCATCTCGTCAAGAATAAAAGACTTTTAACCTGTGGCCAATTTCTGGGAAATAGCACTGCTTGTATGTTTCAGTTTTTTTGAAAGGTATGTTCTATTATTTATAGATCTTGTTCTACACATTATTCTATTTTTCAGTGTCAGCCACGGCTCAGTGGATAGCACTTTCACCTCTGGGCCAGAAAGTTGTGGGTTCAAGTCCCACTCCAGAGACTTGAGCACAAAAATCTTGGCTGACACTCCAGTGCAGTGCTGAGGGAGCATTGCAATGTCAGAGGTGCTGTCTTTTGGATGAGGCATTAAACCGAGGCCCTGTCTGCTCTCTCAGATGGAAGTAAAAGATCCCACGGCACTATTTCCAAGAAGAGCAGGGGAATTATCCCCGGTGTCCTGGCCAATATTTATCCCTCAATCAACATCACTAAAATATATTATCTGGTCATTATCACATTACTGTTTGTGGGAGCTTGCGTACAAATTGGCTGCCGCATTTCCTACATTAAAACAGTGACTACGCTTCAAAAGTACTTCCTTGGCTGTAAAGTGCTTTGAGATGTCCGGTGGTCGTGAAAGGCGCTATATAAATCCAATTCTTTCTTCTTTTTTCAAACAGAATTCTGGAGTGAGCTTGCTAAAGAGTTTTATTGGAACAGTCCGCCGACAGGACTAATTCTAGACTACAATTTTGATGTGACGAAGGGGAAAGTGTATGTGAAGTTCATGGAAGGAGCAACTACAAACATCTGCTACAACGTTCTGGATAGAAACATACAAGAAAATGACCATGGAGAGAAAATAGCTTATTACTGGTAATCAAAGGCTTTATATTGTTGTTCTTCCTTTATATATATAGTTAATTAAAAAAATTTACTTATCAAAAATGATTTGAGATCCAGTAGATGATTAATGTTCTAAACCATAACTTTTGCTTAGATCTCAAAAAGAATAGACAAAATGTTAATTTTATTGATCCAGGCAATAATTCAAGAGGATGACAACTCCCTTTGTCTCCTAAAGACACTGACTAATGTTGGAGTATGGCTCCGTTGCAGCCAACACCCTATGGTACCTCACCCAAGTGGTTACTCTTCATGTGATAGAATACCGTGAAAGAAAAAATGAAAGGAAAATGCAGAGATGTGGGATTGGAGTCGATGGCCTCATTTGAAGAGTTAGCACCAGTGCAGGACTAAATCGTCCCCCTGCAGTAATATCTATAATTTATATGATTCTATGTATCAGGGGAAGGGAGAGATATCTGAGAGTGATCACTGGATTGGCTGCTGTTACCAACTCCCTTAAGGGTGGAACAATGGCTCTGGTGGAGGCAAGGGAATAGGTTTTCTGGTTGGCATTGCAGTTGCAGTAAGTGTGTGTGAGCCTGGTGTTGGGGATATGTATAGGTTGAAAAATGAGTAAAGGGTAAAAAGTGATTTCCATATTCTGAACCTTATCTGGCTCTTCAACATTGATTCATCATATGATTTTCTATATAACTAAACCAAATATTTGGCAACAATTTGGCAGATGGAGTATAATGTTGGAAAGTGTGAGGTCATGCACTTTGGCAGAAAACATCAAAGAGCGAGTTATTATTTAAATGGAAAGTGCCACAGTACAGCGGGGCCTGGGGGTACTTGTGCATGAAACACAAAAGGACTGAATGCAGGTACAGCAAGTGATCAGGAAGGCCAATGGTATCTTGACCTTTATTGCAAAGGAGATGGAGTATAAAAGCAGGGAAGTTTTGCTACAGCTATATAAGGTGTTGGTGAGGCCACACCTGGAATACTGTGTGCAGTTTTGGTTTCCATATTTACGAAAGGATATACTTGCTTTGGAGGCAGTTCAGAGAAGGTTCACTGGGTTGATTCCAGAGATGAGGGGGTTGACTTATGAGGAAAGGTTGAGTAGGTTGGGCCTCTACTCATTGGAATTCAGAAGAATGAGAGGTAATCTTATCGAAACGTATAAGATTATGAGGGGGCTTGACAGGGTGGATGCAGAGAGGATGTTTCCACTGATGGGGGAGACTAGAACTAGAGGGCATGACCTTAGAATAAGGGCCCGTCCATTTAAAACAGAGATGAGGAGAAATTTCTTCTCTCAGAGGGTTGTAAATCTGTGGAATTCGCTGCCTCAGAGAGCTGTGGAAGCTGGGACATTGAATAAATTTAAGACAGAAATAGACAGTTTCGTAAACGATAAGGGGATAAGGGGATATGGTGAGCGGGCAGGGAAGTGGAGCTGAGTCCATGATCAGATCAGCCATAATCTAATTGAATGGCGGAGCAGGTGCGAGGGGCCGTCTGGTCTACTCCTGTTCCTATTTCTTATGTTCTTATGTTCTTAAATTAAAGTAACACAATAAGGCACAGTAGCCTAGTGGTTATGGTAGTAGACTAGTAACCCAGAGGTTGTGAGTTTAAACCCAGCAAGTTTTTCAAACCTTGCGCCCCCCGCCCCCACACCCCACCTTCCAAACATTTAGAAGGACTCAGCTGGAATGGCCTTCCCAATGGGAATGCCCCTGTTCTGCATTATAATGGAGGAGGAAGAGGAGCAGCAGAGGCAAGAGGCTACGAGAGTGAGGTAGAAGACAGGTACCTATTTGATGTTACCCATATTGGTGGTGCTACATTTGTACCTGTTTTATGGTGGTTTTTACATTCTGGTGTAGGCAAATGAAAACCGCTGGAAATTTTGGCATAAGTTTGCATCAGCAAGTTCATCACAGGAACCGTCGCACATTTTGGCTTAATTTTTATGTAAGTGCAATCCAGAAAATTCTGTTGAATACGCTTAAACCTACCTATAAAGTGTTTGCTGTGTCTTTAAGTGATGGATTTTCCTGTCGAGGACAAGAGTAGCAATGGGTGGGACTTCCACCTGACCCCAACTCTACCCCAACCATGACCCATTTCCCTGGAGCACGAGACATTTTTCCTGGCAGGATTTCCACAGCCAAGTGAGAGCAGCCCCGATGGTCCCGAGACACTGCTACTGCAGCACCGCAAGAAGCAGGTGCCATGTTAAAGGGGCAGAAAAGCGCCAAAGGTTGGAAGAGCTATCCCATTGAAGGCCTTGACTGAGACCGTGACCTTCAGCGCTTGGCCTGCAGGCAGGTAAGCAAGGCTGGTGGTGATCTCGGCAGGGGAAAGGGGGCGGAGTCAGGTAATCATCCTCACCACCTGCATTTTCCCTCATTTGCCCTCAGTGTCAGCTGTGGCTCAGTGGGGAGTACTCTCGCCTCTGGATCCAAAGGTTGTGGGTTCACGCCCCACTCCAGGAACTTGAGTATAAAAATCTAGGCTGATATTCCAGTGCAGTGATGAGGGAGTGCTGCACTGTCAGAGGTGCCATCTTTCGGATGTGACATTAAACCGAGGCCCTGGTCTGCTCTCTCAAGTGGGTGTAAAAGATCCCATAGCACTATTTTAAAGAAGAGCAGGGGCATTATCCCTGGTGTCTTAGCCATTATTTAACCCTCAATCAACATCACTAAAACAGATTATCTAGTCATTATCACATTGCTGTTGGAAAAATTGACGACCACGTTTCCTACACTCCAAAAGTACTCCATTGGATGTAAAGTGCTTTGAGATGTCCGGTGGTCGTGAAAGACGCTATATAAATGCAAGTTATTCTTTCTTTCTTCTTTAACTTGCGGCATGCACCACTATTTTCATATGGGATCTTCTTTCTTGGCATATTTTTAAATTTTCCAACAAAATTACACGGGTTTTTGATCCTGAAAATTCATTTGATGGTCATTTTATTTTTTATTCTGAACCCTGATTGCTGGGCTGCACCTGATTCTTGAAAATTATTTTCTACCATTTTACGAAGTTTTATTGGGCCTGCAGCATGTATGTGACCCCCGCCCAATCACCATGGGCTAGAAATTGATCAAAGGTCGCCACTGCCCATTTACTGCCCAGAAAACTGCTAAGATTCTGCCATTAACGCCGGCGGAAAATTGACCATAAAATAGAAAAAATACCGGCCAGCGGTAAAAATGAGCATTGCACGTGGATTCTCGGTGGTCCTGGTCAAATTAAGTCCGAGGCTAGAGTCGGCCGAGGGAGGGGGGGGAAAACATGAAAAATATCTTTTCAAAAAATAAAATATAAAACATCGGAAAACATTCACAGGACCCTTTTCCACTGAATCGCTGCAAAAGAATGAAAAAAGAACGTTCACTTACCTTTTTTAGCAGGGTTACATACCTACCGTCCATCGAAAGGCTGCTCCAACTGGGCGTTTTTTTTTAAGAAGTACGGATCATCGCTCCCACCAAACTTAGGCGGGAGCGGTTTTCTCAGCGGTGTACACCAGCGTCTGCTCCCTAACGGTATTTCAAAACCGCCGGCGGAAGACTGCAATGAATTTTCCACCGATTCGTTTTCAGCCCAAAATGCCGAAATACCGCCGAGAAACCCAGCGTTAGGCTGATCAATTTCTAGCTCTAAGAATTTAAAAGCTGGATATCTGAAACACAGAAAATGCTGGACATACTGAGCGTTCCCAGCATTTTCTGCTTTTATAACCAAAAATTTAGAGTGAGGTACAGGTTGAACCTCCCTTATCCTGGACTCCCTTATCCAGCACCACCTCTTGTCCAGAACCATTCCCGGCCGCTCCGACATGAACAAATTGAAGTCCTTCCTCACTGCCGACTCCAGCAATCGCTGGCCTGACCCCGTGATCCACTCCACATGATCTCTCTGTCGAACTCCCAGCCCCAAGCCAGCCAGCCCTGATATCCCTTTGCTCAGTGCCTGTTCCATATAATTTAACATGACCACCCCTCGCCCGGAAAAATACCTTATCCAGAACAGGCCAGGTCCCAAGGGTTCTGGGTAAGGGAGGTTCAACCTGTATTTGCACTTATATATTTTTCTTTTTTTTCTGCATATACTTGGCATATACCCCATACAAATGATTTGTTTTCAGTTTCATTACGTTTTTTTATTAATTCACCGGATGTGGGCGTCGCTGGCAAGGCTAGCATTTATTGCCCATGCCTAATTGCTCTCGAGAAGGTGGTGGTGAGCCGCCTTATACAACGGAGTGTCTTGCTAAGCTGTTTCAGAGGGCAGTTAAGAATCAACCACATTGCTGTGGGTCTGGAGCCACTTATAGACCAGACCAAGTGAGGAAGGCAGATTTCCTTCCCTAAAAGACAATAGTGAACCAGTTAGGTTTTTATGACAATCCGGTGGTTTCATGGTCACCATTACTGATACTAGTTTTTTATTTCAGATTTTTAAAGTTAAATGAAATAAAAATTCCCCAGCTGTTGTGGTGGGATTTGACTCGTGTTTCACGATCATTAGTCTAGGCCTTTGAATTACTGGTACAGTAACATAATTACTATGCTACCGTACCCTTAATCATGCAACCTCCCTTTACTTGTACATGAGTAAGGGAGTTGCATTAACTGTAAGACATATACTTTTCGATACAAGAATCACAGAAACATGGAATGGTTACTGTTATGTATGCAACCCTATGTAACGAGCATTATTCTGCCACCAGAGGGTGTTTCTGTTGGAGTCCCAAAGGATCCCAGCATCCTTTGGGAGCACTGTATATAAGCAGCCCTCCCATGCTGTACTAGCACTCTGGAGTTAGAATAAGGAGACTAAAGTCACACTTACTCATGTCTATAATACTCAGTCACATTGCTTTATTCAAGACATAACAACTGGCGACGAGATAACGAACCATGCAGAGAATGCAGAGAACTGTTGGTATCCTGGTGAAGTTCTCAGAAGGGGATGATTGGAAGGCCTTTGTGGAGCAACTGGACCAATATTTCGTGGCCAATGAGCTGGAAGGGAGTGCGAATGCTGCCAAACAAAGGGAAATCTGCGGGGCAACAACCTATGGCCTCATGAAGAATCTTCTTGTTCCGGTGAAACCAACAACCAAATCGTATGAAGAACTCTGTACGCTGGTCTGGGAGCACCTACATCCGAAGGAGAGCATTCTGATGGCAAGATATCGATTTTACACATGTCAATGGTCTGAAGGCCAGGAAGTGGCGAGCTACGTTGCCGAACTAAGGCGCCTTGCAGGACATTGCAAATTCGTTGGATTCCTGGAGCAAATGCGAAGAGACGTTTTTGTGCTTGGCATTGGCCATCAGGTTATCCTCCGCAAACTATTGACTGTTGAAACACCGAACCTGAGCAAAGCCATAACGATAGCCCAGGCATTTATGTCCATCAGCAATAACACCAAAGAAATTTTGCAGCATAAAGATGTTTCGGCAAGTACTGTACACAAAGTAACATCATTTTCAGCCAGGAATGCATGTGGCAGAACGTACACGCCTGCAACTGCACGACCTCAGATGACTCAGAGTCCGCCATCAAGTGTGAATGCGAGGCAATTGACACCTTGTTGGCGCTGTGGAGGTGATCATCGAGCCCATCAATGCCTCTTCAAACACCGCTGCAAAGGCCGTGGAACAATGGGACACCTCCAGCGAATGTGCAGACGAGCTGCAAACCCTGAAAACTACCACGTTGCAGAGGAAGACCGATCCATGGCGGATCAAACTGAACTAGAGACTCAAACCGAAGAGGCAGAAGTGTACAGGGTACAAACCTTCACCACGAAATGTCCACCGGTCATGTTAAAAGTTGAACTGAACGGAATTCCAGTATCCATGGAATTGGACACTGGGTGTGAGTCAGTCCATTATGAGCAAAAAGGCCTTCGACAGGCTGTGGAGCAACAAGGCACACAGGCCCAAGCTGAGCCCTATTCATACCAAGCTGAGAACTTACACTAAAGAGCTGATCCCTGTAATTGGCAGCGCAGCAGTAAAAGTCTCCTATGATGGAGCAGTGCACGAACTGCCACTATGGATTGTACCAGGAGATGGCCCCACATTGTTCGGCAGAAGCTGGCTGGGAAAAATCCGCTGGAACTGAGACGACATCCAAGGGCTTTCGCCCGTCGACGATGCCTCATGTGCCCAGGTTCTGAGTAAGTTTCCGTCGTTGTTTGAGGCAGGCATCAGAAGTTTCTTGGGGGTGGGGGTGTAGATCCACTTGATTCTCGGTACACGACCCATCCATCACAAGGCACGGGCAGTGCCATATATGATGCGAGAGAAAGTGGAAATTGAGCTGGACAGGCTGCAACAAGAGGGCATCATCGCGCCGGTGGAGTTCAATGAGTGGGCCAGTCCGATTGTTCCGGTTCTCAAGGGCGATGGCATGGTCAGAATTTGTGGGGTCTATAAAGTAACGATTAACCGTTTTTTAGCTGCAGGATCAGTACCCACTACCCAAGGCAGATGACCTATTTGCAAGGCTGGCAGGAGGAAAGACTTTCACCAAGTTGGACCTGACCTCGGCCTACGTGATGCAGGAACTGGCGGAATCTTCGAAAGGCCTCACCTGCATCAACACGCACAAAGGTCTGTTCATCTTCAATAGATGCCCGTTTGGGATTCGATTGGCCGCGGCAATTTTCCAAAGGAACATGGAGAGTCTGCTAAAGTCGGTTCCACGCACCATGGTTTTCCAGGACGATATATTGATCACAGGTCAGGACACCATCGAACACTTGCAGAACCTGGAAGAGGTTCTAAGTCGGCTAGATCGTGTGGGACTCAGGTTGAAACGCTCGAAGTGTGTTCTCCTGGCGCCAGAGGTTGAGTACTTAGGCTGAAGAATCGCGGCAGATGGCTTCAGACCCACCAACGCCAAGACGGAGGCCATCAAGAACGCGCCGAGACCACTGAATGTGACGGAGCTGTGGTTGTTCCTGGGACTCCTCAATTATTTTGGTAATTTCCTACCCGGGTTAAGCACCTTGCTAGAAACTCTACACGTGTTGCTACGCAAGGGAGATGTCTGGGTATGAGGGAAATCACAAGAGACAGCTTTTGAGAAAGCCCGAAATCTGTTATATTCCAACAAACTGCTTGTCCTGTATGATCCTTGTAAACGTTTAGTGCTAGCTTGCGATGCGTCTTCGTATGGGGTTGGGTGTGTGTTACTACAAGCAAACGAATCGGGAACATTGCAACCAGTCGCTTATGTGTCCAGGAACTTGTCCAAGGCCAAAAGGTCCTACAGCATGATTGAAAAAGAAGCTCTGGCATGCGTTTACGGGGTAATAAAAATGCATCAGTATCTGTTTGGGCTTAAGTTCGAGTTAGAAACTGACCATAAGCCACTCATATCGCTATTCTCAGAGAGCAAAGGTATCAATACCAATGCCTCTGCTCGCATCCAAAGATGGGCACTCACGCTGTCTGCATATAAATGTAATTCACCACAGGGAACTATGTAATTCATCGCAGAGAACTGTGCTGACGTCCTCAGTCGGCTACCATTGCTCACCACCGGGGTGGAAATGGCACAGCCTGCAAACTTGCTCTTGGTGATGGATGCATTTGAAAACGAAAAGTCACCCGTTGCGGCCTGCCAGATCAGGACCTGGACCAGCCAGGATCCTTTACTGTCTCTTGTAAAAAACTGTGTCCTCCATGGGAGCTGGTCCAGCATCACAGCGGAGATGCATGAAGCGATCAAGCCATTCCAGCGGCGTAAAGATGAAATGTCCATACAGGTGGACTTCCTTTTGTGGGGTAATTGCGTGGTTTTGCCCAAGAAAGGCAGGGAAACATTCATACAGTACCTACCCAGGCATAGTAATGATGAAAGCTATAGCCATCCCATGTGTGGTGGCCCGTCATCAACTCAGATTTGGAGTTTTGTGTGCGCCAAAGAAACACTTGCTCTCAACTGAGCAATGCACCAGGGAAGCACCGCTAAGTTTGTGGTCATGGTCCTCCATGGTCTAGGATCCACATTGACTTTGCTGGCCCATTTCTAGGCAAAATTTTCTTGGTTGCTGTGGATGCTTATTCAAAATGGATTGAGTGTGTAATAATATCTGTAATCATGTCCACTGCCACCATCGAAAACCTACGAGCCATGTTTGCCACGCACGGCCTGCCTGATGACCTTGTCAGCGACAACGGACCGTACTTCACTAGCGCTGAATTCAAGGAATTCATGACCCGCAATGGGATCAAGCACGTCACATCTACCCTGTTAAAGCCCGCATCCAACGGTCAGGCAGAACGGGCAGTCCAAACCATCAAGCAAAGCTTGAAACATGTGTCGGACGGCTCCCTGCAGACCCACCTATCCCGCGTCCTGCTTAGCTACCACACTAGATCTCACTCGCTGGGGATCCCCCAGCTGAGCTGCTCATGAAAAGGGCGCTCAAATCAAGGCTCTCTCTCATGCACCCTGATCTCCATGGTCACGTCGAGGGCAGGCGGCATCAACACAGTATGTACCATGATCGTGCAAATTTGTCACGCAATATTGAAGTCAATGACCCTATATTTATACTCAACTATGGACATGATCCCAAATGGCTTGCTGGCACTGTCATAGCCAAAGAAGGGAGTAGGGTGTTTCAGGTCAAACTCGCAAATGGACGAACTTGCAGAAAGCATTTGGACCAAACCAAACTGTGATTCACAGACAGCCATGAGTAACCTGAAGAGGACACCACCAACTTCGATCCTCCGACACACACACAAGTGGCAACCGACAGCACGGTTGACCATGAAGCTGAACTTATCATCCCCAGCAGCCCAGCAAGGCCAGCTGCGCAGCAGCCCAGCGAAGGCCCAACCAACTCACCTGCATTTGTACCAAGACGATCGACAAGGGAGCGAAAAGCCCCAGATCGTCTCACCCTGTAAATAAGTGTACTATTGACTTTGGGATGGAGTGATGTTATGTATGCAACCCTATGTTGTAACCAGCATTCTACTGCCACCAGAGAGCGTATCTGTTGGAGTCCCAAGGGATCCCAGCATCCCTTGGGAGCACTGTATATAAGCAGGCCTCCCATGCTGTACCAGCAACCTGGAGTCAGAATAAAGAGACTAAGGTCACACTTACTTAAGTCTACAGTACTCAGTCACATTACTTTATTTCTGACATAACAGTTGCAGCATTGAAGGAGGCTATTCGGCCCGTCAAGCCTGTGCCGGCTCTCTGCAAGAGCACTTCAGCCAGTCACAATCCCCGTAGCCCTGCAATTTTTTTTCCTTCAGGTACTTATCCAATTCCCTTTTGAAAGCCACAGATTGTATCTGCCTCCACCACCCTTTCAGCCAGTGCATTCCAGATCCTACCCACTCGCTGCGTAAAAAGGTTTTTCCTCATGTCGCCTTTGGTTCTTTTGCCAATCACCATAAATCTGTGTCCTCTGGTTCTCGACCCTTCCGCCAATGGGAACAGTTTCTCTCTATCTACTCTGTCCAGACCCCTCATGATTTTGAACACCTCTATCAAATCTCCTCTCAACCTTCTCTGCTATAAGGAGAACAACCAGCTTCTCCAGTCTTGGAAAAACCTAGGATTTGAGTTGATATTATTTCTAGAGCTAACACTATCTACTGAGGAGAAGTATCTGTACCTCTGCCTGCATTCTCTGGATGCCGCAGTCTGAACACGTGCAGTGTATGGAATCTTAATCTTCAGCACTTCCCAGATCCTTCCTCATGGGTTATTGACATGCCTCCACTCTATTCTCCTTGACCTCATGCTCTGGATGATCTCTGATGCCGCTATGTACCTAGTGCAGCAACTATCACTAAGTGCTCTCAAACCCAGACCCATCTCCAAGACCCATCATCACCGGTAAGTACTTCCAACCCAATACCCATAAGATTATAAGAACATCAGAAATAGGAGCAGGAGTAGGCCATTTGGCCCCTCGAGCCTGCTCCGCCATTCAATAAGATCATGATTTTGGCCTCAACTCCACTTCCCTGCCCGCTCCCCATTACACTTGACTCCCTTATCATTCAAAAATCTGTCTATCTCCACTTAAAATACATTCAATGACCCAGCCTCCACAGCGCTCTGGGTAGAGAATTCCATAGATTCACGACCCTCTGAGAGAAGAAATTCCTCCTCATCTCCTTTTTAAATGCGCGACCACTTATTCTGAAACTATGCTTTATAGTTCTAGATTTCCCAATGTGGGGAAACATCCTCTCTGCATCTACCCTGTCAATCCTCCTCAGAATCTTATATGTTTCAATAAGATCACCTCTCATTCTTCTAAACTCCAATGTATAGACCCAAACTGCTCAACCTTTCTTCAAAAAACAACTCCTTCATCTCAGGAATCAACATAGTGAATCTTCTCTGAATAGCCTCCAATGCAAGTACATCCCCCCTTAAATAAGGAGACCAAAACTGTACACAGTACTCCAGGTGTGGTCTCACCAACCACCTGTACAGTTGTAGCAGAACTTCCCTACTTTTATATTCCATCACCCTTGCATCACCATTTGCCTTCTTAATTATTTGCTGTACCTGCATTCTAACTTTTTGTGTTTCATGTACAAGGACCCCCTGATCTCTTTGTACCGGAGCATTTTATAATCTCTCCCAATTTAAATAATAATTTGCTTTTTTATGTTTCCTACCAACGTGGATAACCTCACATTTTCCCACATTATACTCTAGCTGTCAAATTTTTGTCCACTCACTTAGCCTATCTATATCCCTTTGCAGATTCTTTGCGGTCTCCTCACAACTTGCTTTACCATCTTTGTATCATCAGCAAATTTAGCTACATTACACTTGGTCCCTTCATCCAAGTCATTAATATAGATTGTAAATAGTTGAGGCCCCAGCACTGATCCCTGTAGCACCCCAGTAGTTACAGTTTGCCAACCTGAAAATGTTCCATTTATCCTGACTCTCTGTTTTCTGTTAGTTAACCAATTCTCTATCCATGCTAATATATTACCCCCAATCCCGTGAGCTCTTAACTTGTGCAGTAACCTTTTACGTGGCACCTTATCGAATGCCTTCTGGAAATCCAAATACACAACATCTACTGGTTCCCTTTATCCACCCTGCTCATTACATTCTCAAAGAATTCCAGCAAATTTGTCAAATGTGATTTCCCTTTCATAAAACCATGCTGACTCTGCCTGACTTGTATTATGATTTTCTAAATGTCCTGCTACTACTTCCTTATTAATGGACTCCAGCATTTTCCCAATGACAGATGTTAGGCTAACTGGTCTATAGTTTCCTGCTTTTTGTCTCTCTCCTTTCTTAAATAGGGGCGTTACATTTGCGGTTTTTCAATGCGCTGGGCCTCTCCAGAATCCAGGGAATATTGGTAGATTACATCCAATACAGCCACTTCTTTTAAGACCCTAGGAAGCAGATCGTCAGGTCCAGGGGACTTGTCCACCTTTAGTCCCATTAGTTTGCCTAGAACTTTTTCTCCAGTGATAGTGATTGTTTTAAGTTGCCCCCTCCCTATAGCCCCTTGATTATCAATTATTGGGATGCTTTTATAAAGTATCTTCTACTGTGAAGACCGATGCAAAATATTTGTTCAAATTCTCTGCCATTTCCCTGTTTCCCATTATTAATTCCTCAGTCTCATCCGCTAAGGGACCAATGTTTTCTTTAGCTACTCTCTTCCTTTCCGTATACCTGTGGAATCTCTTACTGTCAGTTTTTAGATTTCTTGCTAGTTAACTCTCCTAATCTATCTGCTCTCTATTTATTACTTTGTTAGTCATCCTTTGCTGGTTTCTAAACATTTCCTAATCCTTTGGCCTTCGCAGCATTGTATGCCTTTGTTTTCAATTTGATACCATCCTTAACTTCCTTAGTTGGCCACTGATGGTTCATCCTTCTCTTAGAGTCTTTCTTTCTCACTGGTATATATCTTTACTGAGAGTTATGGAATATCTCCTTAAATATCTCCGCCTTACCCTTAATCTATTTTCCCAGTCCACTTTAGCCAACTCTGTCTTCATACCTTTGTAATTGCCTTTATTTAAGTTCAGGACACTAGTTTGAGACCTAGCTTTCTCACCCTCAAACTGATTTTGAAATTCTACCATGCTATGATCACTCTTCCCAAGAGGATCCTTTACTATAAGATCATTAATTACTCCAGTCTCATTACACATTACCAGATCTAAAATAGTCTGCTCCCTGGTTGGTTCCACAACGTATTGTTCTAAGAAATCATCCCGAATACACTCTATGAACTCTTCCTCAAGGCTACCTTTGCCAATTTGATTTGTCCAATCAATAAGAAGATTAAAATCACCCATGATTATTGCCATACCTTTCTTACAAGCCTCCATTATTTTTTGATTTATACTCTGTGCTACAGTGTGGCTACTGTTAGGGGGCCTATAGACTACTCCCACCAGTGACTTCTTTCCCTTATTATTTCTTATCTCCACCCACACTGATTCTACATCTTGATCTTCTGAGCCAATATCGTTTCTCACTAACGCACTGATCTCATCCTTTATTAACAGAGCTACCCCACCTCCTTTTCCTTTCTGTCTATCCTTCCAAAATGGCAAATACCCCTGAATATTCAGTTCCCAGCCTTGGTCACCTTGCAACCACATCTCTGTAATGGCTGTCAGAACATACCCATTTATTTCTATTTGTGCCGTCAGCTCATCTATCTTGTTACGAATGCTCCGCGCATTCAGATAAAGAATTTTGAATTTTGTCTTTGTGCCATTTTTTCCTTACTCTGACCCCACTTTCTGATGCACTCTTTTTTATTTAAATGCTCTGTCTCTTCCTGTCACACTCTGGTTAATCATTACCCCTATCGCTACCCCGCACTATTGCCTTCTCCTTTCTCTTGACTTTTTAAATTTCCACTCACCTGAACCCTCCCCCCGCCCCCCCAAAAAAATTTAGTTGAAAGCCTTCTCTACAACCCTAGTTATTCGATCCGCCAGGATACTGGTCCCAGCCTGGTTCAAGTGAAGCCCGTCCCAATGGAACAGCTCCCTTTTACCCCAGTACTGGTGCCAGTGCCCCATGAATCGAAACCCGTTTCTCCCACACCAATCTTTGAGCCACGCATTCATCGCTCTGATCTTATTTGCACTATGCAAGTTTCCTCGTGACTCAGGTAGTAATTCAGAGCTTTTTAATTTAGCCCCTAGCTGCTCATACTCCCTCAGCAGAACCTCTTTCTTTGTCCTGCCTATGTCGTCTCTGTAAAGTCCTTACTCCACAGCATGAAACCACACGAGGCACATTCCAGGGACAAAGCCACTCTGTGACCATAACTCTTTATTACAGGACTCCAGAAGTGATGACCCTGCGTGGGACCTCCCTTCATATACCTGTGTGATCAGGTAAGGAGTGTCTCTCACAAGTTCACCCCCTGTGGTCAAGGTGTGCATCTAAGTTGAGTGTATACAGTAATACAGTGGTGTTACATTGTAGTTACAAACATGACATCACCTTCCCCCCACCCCCCAAAGTCTTACAGGGATCATAGGTTTAGTCTTTCAGGTGGTCTACGCTCCCTCGTGGAGCGCCGCAGTTGGGGCTCTGGTTGTTGGACGCTGACGTGAGTGTCTGTCGTCTGTGGTGATTCCGGCCTGTCCGGGCTGACCTCAGGGACTGTGCATTCTTCTGAATGCTCTTGTTGCACGTTCGCTGGCGGTAGTGTGAGCTCCATCTCATGGTCTTCTTCAGGTTCCTCCATGTCCATGCTGAACCTATTTTTTACTTGGTCCAGATGCTTGCGGCATGTCTGGCCATTGTTGAGTTTTACCACATCTCCTCCCAAACCAACTCCTCTTAGTAACTCCCACCCCTTTGCTTCCCCTTCCTCGCAGCATAAGTCCTCACTTCCACACTTTCCCTTTTACATGCAGCCTCATTACAGCCTTGGCCCAAACATGGACAAAAAAGCTGAATCCCAGAGATGAGGTGAGAGTGATTGCCCGTGAGCCCTAGTAAAATTGAAGTCAATGGGAATCAGGGGGAAAACTCCCCCCTGGCTGGAGTCACACCAAGCACAAAGGAAGATGGTTGTGGCTGTTGGAAGTCAATCATCCCAGTCCCAGGATATCGCTGCGGGAGTTCCCCAGGGCATGTACTAGGCTCAACCATCTTCAGCTGCTTCATCAATCACCTTCCCTCCATCATAAGGTCAGAAGTGGGGATGTTCGCTGATGACTGCACCGTGTTCAGTTCCATTCGCAACTCCTCAGTAAATGAAGCACTTCATGCCCGCATACAGCAAGACCTGGACGACATTCAGGCTTGGGCTGATAAGTGGCAAGTAACATTCGCGCCACACAAGTGCCAGGCAATGACCATCTCCAACAAGCGAGAGTCTAACCACCACCCCTTGACATTCAACAGCATTACCATCGCCAAATCACCCACCATCACCATCCTGCAGGTCACCATTGACCAGAAACTTAACTGAATCAGCCACATAAATACCGTGGCAACAAGAGCAGGTCAGAGGCTGGGTATTCTGTGGCAAGCGTCTCATCTCCTGACTCCCCAAAGCCTTTCCACCATCTACAAGGCACAAGTCAGGAGTGTGATGGACTACTTTCCACTTGCCTGAATGAGTGCAGCCCCAACAGCACTCAAGAAGATTGGTACCCATCCACCACCTTCAACATTCACTTCCTCCACCACCAGCGCACCGTGGCTGCAGTGTGCACCATCTACAAGATGCAGTGCAGCAACTCACCAAGGCTTCTTCGCCAGCACCTCCCAAACCAGCAACCTCTACGACCTAGAAGGACAAGGGCAGCAGGCGCATGGAACCACCACCACCTCCACCTTCCCCTCTAAGTCACACACAATCCTGACTTGGAAATATATCGGCGTTCCTTCATCATCGCTGGGTCAAAATCCTCAAACTCCCTCCGTAACAGCACTGTGGGAGTACCTTCACCACAAGGACTGCAGCGGTTAAAGAAGGTGGCTGACCACCACCGTCTCAAGGGCAGTTAGGGATGTGCAATAAATGCGGGCCTTGCCAACGACGCCCACATCCCGGAACGAATACAAAAACGTGCACCACATAAATACATAGGAATAAGTCGAAATTACAACATGACAACTGGCCTGAAGAGTGTGTGTTGGTGTTGATCCTCCATGTGAGCAAATAGTTTGAATCACATTTACCCAATATGTTCCCATATCCCTTCAACCCCTTTTCCTTCATCCACCTATCCACTCCAATCTTGATATTTAACATAGGGGGCCAAATTTCCTACTGCCCTGGCTGCTAAATTGGGCTTACTGCCCCAGAGCGGACGTGCAGCACAATATCGCATGCGCCACTTCCTTTTGGGGGCGGGACTGGGGCGTTAACTTCGGGAATTTTGCAGCACTACGCAGAGAGCCACGTAGGGGGGGGGGGGTGGGCGGGGGGCGGGAAGTGAGAGGATTTTCCAAAGAATTAAACACTTCACTTTTAACAATAAAGAAGCATAGAAACCATCATCAATAATAAGTGAAAAATAAATCAATTAATAAAAAATTAAAAGGTCCTACCTCACATACTGCAGCACGCAGCGCCTATCCGTTCAGGCCGTTCGGTCAGGGGCTAGAGGCGGGATCCAAAGAATGAGCACCAGGAGCCTTCCGGGGCAGCACACGCAGCAGCGCCTATCCATTCAGGCTGTTCGGCCAGGGGCTAGGGGCGGGAACCAATGGCCGATTGCCAATGTTTGTGAGCCAATGCGCATGCACAACGCTGCTGGCACTCAGAGACACGCTGGGCCCTAGCCCCGCCCCCTGCCGGCTGTGTTCACACAGCACGGCCATAGCTCCGCCCCCTGCTGGTTCTGCTGCACTTTTTTTTCCAGAAAGTTGGCGCACCCCACGGAGGTGTGCCATTCTAAGGGTCGGGGGAAGCTTGGGCCCATAGTTTCTGTCTCAACCACCAACCCTTGAAGTGAATTCAACATCCTCACAACTCGGTGTGAAGAATTTTATCCTGCTCTCAGTTCTCAACATTTAATTTTGTATTTATGGCCGCATATTCATCACCTGTCAACTCCTGGAAACAGTCTGCTTCTATTTACCCTGTCCTATCCTTCCATAATTTCAACCACTTCTATCATACGGCCCTCTAATCTGCAGTGTTCTAATGAATAAAGACCCAAGTTTTCAAGTCTTTCTTTGGATTTGTATTTCCTCAATCCAGGCAACATCCTCGTGAATCTGCATTGTACCTTCTCTAAAGCCTCAGTATCGTTCCTCTAATGGGGAGCCCTTCCTGATCCTGATAGCTACCTCTAAAGTGGTACATGTTGCCTCTCACCTTGTGTTGTAGATCATGGGGCTAGAACCTCCACTTTTTTTGCATGCTTAACGCCCATTTAACGCCCATTTTACCGCTGAAATGATGTATAACACCCATATATCGCCCATTTTGGCACAAAATGGAAACTGGCGGGCATTTTTCGGAAACTTATCGCCGAGCGTTACTTTCCCCATGTGCTTAACGGCAAGAAAAAATATTACCGTCTATCCACTTTTTTGGGGCAGAATCAGCAGAATGGGCGAATTCAACGCCCATAATATCGGCCAACGTTACTTTCCGCACGGATTTAACGGCGAGATTCAATATTAACGCCTGCTCACTTTTTTTTTGTCGTAAAGAGCATATTTACCGCAACTAGCGGCCATGAGATCGCCCAGTTTCAATTTCACCACCTCGCACACGCATCGCCCACAATATCGCTCTCCCAAAAAAGCGCCCACAAACAGTGGAACTAACCAGAACTAATCACAGCGTTATGGACGCCATGTTCTAGATCACATGTCGCATTCTTTAAAAGGCTGCTGTGCTTCAACCTCGGCGGAGTTCGGATGTACTCTGCAGGTCATTGGAGTTGATGTGAACATCTGTAAAAACATCTTGACTATACTGTGACCGATTAGAATTGAAAAGGTGTCTTCATCGGGACATTCCTTGTTTGTGACCAATCGGTGGAAAACAGAGCTATTGCAATGGGGCATGTCCTTTCTCACCCTCTTTTGGTGACCAAATACATGCAGCAGACTCGACATCACTGAAAGAACGCTCCACTAAATTATGTGCCCAATGTAAAACATACAGACAGATGAGGAGGACCAGACGTTACACCCCCCGCAAGTACAAAGAGAAGCAGTCTTACCTCAACTTGCCCGACACCACCTGCCTTGGGAGATGGCGCTTCCACAAAGAGGTTATCACTGAGGTATACCAGCTGATAAGGGCAGATCTGCACCATCAGAACTGCACTGTCCGTCGAGGTCAAAGTCACCATGGCACTGTCGTTCTACGCCTCATGTTCTTTTCAGGCCACAGCTGGCGACATTTGCAGACTTTCTCAGCATGCCATACATCGCTGCATTAGACAGGTCACTGAAGCCCTGTATGCACGCAGGAGGGACTTGATCAGCTTCCCTGTGACCAGGGAGGCACAGAGTGACAGGGCTCTAGGATTCTCCAGAATTGCAAACTTACCCAAGGTGCAGGGAGCAATAGACTGTACGCACATCGCGATGCAGGCATCTTTTCAGGATGCTGAAGTTTTCAGGAACCGCAAGGGATTTCACTCCCTGAATGTCCAGCTAGTTGTCGACCACCAGCAAATTATACTGGCTATGAATGCTCAATTTCCAGGCAGCATCCATGATGCTCACATCCTGCGTGAGAGCACTGTATCTGACTTGTTTAACAATGAGCCACAAGGTCAATGCTGGATGCTTGGTGACAAAGGATATGGCTTCGCCACCTGGCTGATGACCCCCCCTGCGTGACACCCACACTGAGGCTGAGAGGCAATACAACGAGAGCCACAGAGCAACTCGCAATATTATGGAGAAAACCATTGGAGTGCTGAAGCAGCGCTTTAGATGCCTGGACCACTCAGGAGGCGAACTCCAATACCACCCTCAGCAGGTCGCTCAATTCGTGGTGGTGTGCTCCATGCTACACAACTTGGCTATCAGGAGGGGACAAGAATTGCCTGATGAGTCTGACAGTCCATCTCACCAGAGAGAGGAAGAGGAGGATGAGGAGGCGGACGCTGACATCGGGCCAGACAATCAGGCTGACGCTGAAGCCATGTCCCTGCTCCCCCCTGTAAACCGCATGAAAGGGCCCATGGTGGCATGATAACTGCAAGAGCCTTACGTCAGGAGCTCATCAATGATCGCTTTGCCTGAAAGAACGTTGGTGTTATTTACAAGGCTGACACACTGCTGGGTGGGGTGTGCAGGTCATACATCAATGGTGGGCATCACCTTGGTGACAGTTAAAGTTTAAGTTGATTGAAGTTAAGTGTGATTATACCCTTTGATGTCAAGGAATCACCAGTGTGTAATTGTGCAGCTATTTGAGCCAATGTGACACAAGGTTTTGTTAAATAAAAAACATTTAAACTGAACATTAGTCTGAAATCATCAGTATTTCTGTACAAACCAACTCTTCCCTTCCCCCCCCCCCCCGCCCGCTTTTCCTCCCCACCTCTACCCCTTCCCCTTCCCCTCCTGACTCCAAGCCGCCTGGCTGAGGAGCTCCTCAGGCGATGCTTCATTGGTGGGGGGGGGGGGTGGAATGGCAGCCAAACCGCTGCTTGGACGGATACAGGAGAGGATGGTCCAGAGGTGGGAACGTGCTCCGAGCCAGAAGCAAAATGTTGCTGCTGGCTCTCATGTGTGGTTGGCAATGGGGGTGCAGCACCTTGGGGTGCAGTGCCCCGCTCCGGGACCACTGGGAGCTCTCTGCCACCAGTGTTCCTGGCTACTAGCTCCAAGCCCTCCTCCATCCCTTCCATGTTATATCTTATTTGTGGGACAAAAACTCGGTGCCAACTATGTTCTTGGTGCTTAGTAGGCTTTTTGCTGCTGGTGAATCTCCCTTGTGTCTCCCACAACAGCCAGACAAGCACACACCACAGCCACACATGCTTTCAGTCCCTCTGAGCTCCCTCTCTCTCTGTCTCCTCTTCTGCGCATTTCATGATGACCCTTGACCTCCTGAATTGCAGGAATCAAGCGTTGCCATGCCGTTGCTAAGGATGGCCACACTTTATGGCAGAAGGTCAAAAACATTTAACGCTACATTTGATATCCCATTTTCAAAAATGGAAATGAGGTGTTTTGAGAATGGGTGAGAAGCCGGCGATCTGAAAGCCCTTTTTTAACACCCACGCTGGAAATAACACCCATTTTTGGGTGATAAGCACAAAAGTGGAGGTTCTAGCCCATAGGCTTTAAAGAAGTTAAGAAATGGGGAAATGGGGTTTGCGGTGGGCTAGACCCTTGCCTTTCACCTCTGAAACCTCGTGAATGCAGCACATGCTGTACATTTAAATTCATGGTAAATTTAATTCTGTGCTCAATTTAAATGTTCAAATATAGCAACATTAATTTGGCTGTGAACATTTCCTGCATTGCAATATTTAAGTTGTAACATAAAATAAATGTGGTACCTGAAACATGTATGCTCAATTTCGGCTGTCTTACATATTTGACTTGTATTGGTAGAACAACAACAACTTGTGTTTATATAGCGCCTTTAACGTAGTAAAACATCCCAAGGTGTTTCACAGATGTATTATAAGACAACAAATTTGATGCTGAGCCATTTAAGGAGAAATTAGGGCAGATAATCAAAAACTTGGTCAAAGAGATTGATTTTAAGGAGCATCTTAAGGGAGGAATGAGAGGCAGAGAGTATTAGGCAGTGAATTCCAGACATCTCAGGAGGTTGTGGGGCTGGAGGACATTACAGAGATAGCGAGGGCTCAGGCAATATGCTTAGAGTGATACTTTCTTTGTCTGAAAACTGTTATGGTGAGGTAGCAGAAACACATACTTGATGCTTGAACTGTATAAAACACTGGTTAGGCCGCAGCTGGAATACTGTGTGCAGTTCTGGTCACCACATTACAGGAAACATGTGATTGCACTGGAAAAGGTGCAGAGGAGATTTGTTGCCTGGACTGCAGAATTTTGGCTATGAGGAAAGGTTGGAGATGCTGGGTCTGTTTTCTTTGGAACAGAGGAGGCTAAGGGGAGACCTGATTGAGGTGTATAAAATGATGAGGGGCCTGAATAGAGTGGATAGGAAGGATCTGTTTCCCTTGGCAGAAGGGTCAACAACGAGGGGACATAGATTTAAAGTAATTGGTAGGAGGTATAGAGGAGATATGAGGGGACATTTCTTTACCCAGAGGGTGGTGGAGGTCTGGAACTCACTGCCTGAAAGGGTGGTAGAGGCAGGAACCCTCGCCACATTTAAAAGATACTTAAAGTGCCATAACCTACAGGGCTACAGACCAAGAGCTGGAAAGTGGGATTAGACTGGCTAACTCTTGGTCGGCCGCGCGGACACGATGGGATGAAATGGCTTCCTTCCTTGCTCTAAATTTCTATGATTCTATGATTCAATGACATACATATTCAAAATCAGTGGGGGTAATTTTTAACCATGGATGATGTTGTAAAACAGGGGATATCAAATTGGCTGACCATTATACACTGCACCCGATTTCCCTTCCAATGTCTTCGATGGGAAGCAAGATGGGCCATGGTATATAATGGATGGCCGAGTCAATAGTGCCCAAAGTTAAAATTATCCCACTGAATTTTTTAACGCCATGTTCCAGGAGGTTATAAGGTGCACGATGGCCTGGTGCTTATGGTACTGGACGAGCAACTCAGAGATTGTGAGCTCAAATCTGGCTAATAGGAAATTGAATGTAATAGATCTGCTAAGTTGTGGCTCGCACTAGAAACAAGATGACCATAAAAGCTTCAAGGAAGACAAACTACCATCCCTTACTGGTCTCATCATCATATCATAGGCAGTCCCTCGGAATCGAGAAAGACTTGTTTCCACTCTAAAAATGAATCCGCTGTGGTTGAACAGTCCACTGCGAGAACCAGAGTCCCTGTCACAGGTGGGACAGATTGTCGTTGAGGGAAAGGGTGGGTGGGGAGTCTGGTTTTCCACACGCTCTTTCCGCTGTCTGCGCTTGGTTTCTGCGTGCGCTCGGCGATGAGACTCGGGGTGCTCAGGGCCCTCCCGGATGTACTTCCTCCACTTAGTCTTTGGCCAGGGACTCCCAGGTATCAGTGGGGTGTTGCACTTTATCAGGGAGGCTTTGAGGGTTTCCTTGTAACGTTTCCTCTGCCTACCTTTGAAGGAGTTCCGAGTGCTTTGGGAGTCTCGTGTCTGGCATGTGAACAATGTGGCCTGCCCATCGGAGCTGATCGAGTGTGGTCAGTGCTTCAATGCTTGGGATGTTGGCCTCGTCGAGGATGCTAACGTCGGTGCATCTGTCCTCCCAAAGGGATTTGCAGGATCTTGCGGAGACACCATTGGTGGTATTTCTCCAGTGACTTGAGGTGTCTACTGTACATGGTCCATGTCTCTGAGCCATATAGGAGGGCGGCTATTACTACCATGAGCTTGGTGGCAGATTTGAGGGCTTGGTCTTCAAACACTCTTTTCCTCAGGTGGCCGAAGGCTGCACTGGCGCACTGGAGGCGGTGTTGAATCTCGTCGTCAATGTCTGCTCTTATTGATAAGAGGCTCCCGAGGTATGGAAAATGGTCCACGTTTTCCAGGGCCACGGCATGGATCTTGATGACTGGGTGTCAGTGCTGTGCGGCAAGGACAGGTTGGTGTAGGACCTTTGTCTTATGATATTTAGTGTAAGGCCATGCTTTCATATGCCTCAGTAAATACGTAGACTATGACTTGGAGTTCGGTCTCTGTATGTGCGCAGACGCAGGCATCGTCCGCGTACTGTAGCTCGACGACAGAGGTTGGGGTCGTCTTGGACCTGGCCTGGAGACAACGAAGTTTGAATACGTTCTCACTGGTTCTGTAGTTTAGTTCCACTCTAGTGGGAGCTTGTCGACTGTGAGGTGGATCATGGCAGCGAGGAAGATTGAGAAGAGGGTTGGGGCGATGACGCAGCCCTGTTTCACCCCAGTCCGGATGTGGATTGGGTCTGTGATGGATCAGTTGGTAAGGATCACGGCCTGCATGTCGTCATGGAGCAGGCGGAGGATGGTGACGAACTTTTGGGGGCATCCGAAACGGAGGAGGACGCTCCATAGACCCTCGCGATTGACAGTGTCAAAGGCCTTTGTAAGGTCGAAGAAGGCCATGTATAAGGGTTGGTACTGTTCCCTGCATTTTTCCTGCAGCTGTCACGCTGCAAAAATCATGTCCGTTTTGCCCCGAAGGGGACGAAATCCGCACTGCGACTTCGGGAGGAGCTCCTCGGCCACAGGGAGAAGACGGTTGAGGAGGTCTGGCCTACATGTGACTCCAGTCTCACAATATGTCATTGACTTTCAATCTCCTCAGGCAACTAGGTATTGATGGGAAGTAAATATTGCCTATGTCTAAATGGCAACATAAAAATGAACATATTTACTCAGTGAAAACTGGATTTTATGCAGCTCTTGAGCACAGTCAGTGCGACTAGCATCTTTCTGAGTTTGGACATGAAGGTTAGAGTTTGTATATGCTCCCCCCTGGCTCAGTTGGGAAGTATACAATTTAGCCCCGATTTTAACTCCGGCCAGAAATCGGTGATGCGGGGGCCAAAGTGGGCGGCGATCCGTCCGGCCTCCTGGAGTGTGAGGCCTGCGAGATTTTAACTCCCGAGTCTCCTCATCATACTCTTGTTACTGACTCCAGCCTGAAGCTGCTGGGAATGGCGTCACCGATGTGGGCGGAGTTGAAAATTGAGACGGGGGCTGGGGAGGGTCAGTTCACTGCCGGGGACCACGGAAACGGTCCCCGGTAAGGTAAGTGAGGAAGGGGTGAATTGTTAAAGTCTGGAATTGAAGGAAGTGGGAAGCCCAGGACAATGGGGGCTCAAGGTAACAATTTAAAAAAAAATGAGCATACCTGGGCCTCCTGTGGCCAGGATTCTTGCATTGGCAGGTTTGAGACTCTGTGGATCTTAGTCGGGCCCGCAGTTAAAATGGCGTGTGTGTCCTGGTGAGGCCCCTGTTCATGCATTTCATTGGCTGTAAAGTGCTTTGGGATGTGCTGAGGTCGTGAAAGGCGCTATATAAATGCAAGTCTTTTTTCTTTTACAACCTGCCAACCCAGAAATGACCCGTTTATTCCTACTCTCTGTTTTCTGTCCGTTAACCAATCATCAATCAATGCTAATATATTACCTTCAATCCCTTGAGTCCTAATCTTGTGTAAAAACCTCTTGTATGGCACCTTATCGAAAACCTTCTTTACTCACTGGAATAACAGAGCTAGAGTCACTGGAATAACACAGCACTGCTCGACTCATTGGAATAACACAGCTAGAGTCACTGGAATAACAGAGCTCTCTGCTCACTGGAATAACACAGCTAGAGTCACTGAAATAACACAGCACAGCTAGACTCACTGGAATAACAAATCTTTCTTTCTTGTCTATGGAATGGGAGGCTTTTCCGTACCTGAATTCAGACAAATTAAAATAGGGAGGGTTGCGGGAGCACGGCACAAATGACTGCTCCCCCCCACACCCCCCACGACTTAACCCCCTCCACACTGTACCTGCCAGGTTGGGGGCAAGGGGTTAAAATACCTCCTAAAAATTTGTGTATGCCTCTGATATTTGGGGAAAAAACTGGTTCTAGAAACCTCCCTGTTTTATGTAAGAGGAGAATTCACAAACTGCCGTGCAGTTAAAAAAACCATCTGGCACTCTTTGCACTCTTTTGTGCAATATTTTTCTTTACCCTGCTTTAGCCTTTAAGGATAGCTAAAGAAATCTAGAGTAAAAGAAAAATCAACTGCTATTCATGAGTAATCTTATACAGTAACTTTTTCGAATTTACTTTTTTTTTGATGGGCCCATGCAGTGAATACAATGCAGTGAAAGTGCTGCATAAACAATAATCAGCCAACTCATGCAAACTTTGGCTTGGAAATTGGCCTCCTTCGCGCCTCCCATTATCGCCTCTAGGGAGCGATAACTGGGCGCTAAGCACTTACCGACCAGGCTATATTTGGAGAGAATATTTGGCGGGAGGCTTGCGGCGACGGTACGGCGTTGCACCCCGATCTCCTTCGCCCGGAGATCGTGATGTCATCGCCATGGTAGCGCCCCAAACCCGAACTACGGATCTGCCCTCTGCAACATCGCCGGGCAAAAACACCGGCAGCAGGAGGCAATCATCGGCAGGCCGGGTGCTTCGGGAGCGATGCTTAAAGACGAGGTGGCCGAGGTTGGTGAACAAAGTTTTTTGCCTGCGATTGATCAGCCCGGCACTCTGCTGCGTGCATCGGGCTGATCGGGCCGGATCGCCGTTGCCGTCGGGGAACAGCTGAGTTCTTCTTTTGCAGAGCCTGCAGCGATGGCCCTTCCCTTTAAGGGAGGGAAGGAGCCTTCCAATCCGGCAGTGCTACACGGCCCAGTGTGTAACGCTGCACACCTACCGCCTCTTGTGCTCCAGGAAGGAAGCGAAGCGCTTGATTTAGCACTCCATTTCCTTCCTGAAGGGCAAATGCCGAACTTTTGAAAAGTTAAAAAACATGAGCGCCTGCCGTTAACTTTTTCAAAAGTTAGTGCGCCCAAATGCGGTGCTCCTGAATTTCTCCACCTTTGTCCCTTGGCTCAATACCGGACTGTGCAGTTACCATCTGAGCAATACAGCAGCTGATATATGCTTTTTAGTATATCTTTTATAAACTTTAGGCACACTGTATATACAGTGTGTAGCCATGGCTCAGGCTAGCACTCTCAACCTCTGAGTCAGAAGGTTCTGGCTTCACCCCCAACTTCCGACACTTGAATACATCATTCAAGCTAACACCTCGGTGCAGTACTGAGGGAGTGCTGCATCGTCGATGAGACGTTAAACCGAGGCCACGCCTGCCCTCTCAGATGGATGTAAAAGATCCGAAGGCACTATTCGGCGAAGATCAGCGGAGTATTCATGGAGTCCTGGCCAATATTTATCCCTCAACCAACATCAGTAAAACAGATTATCTGGTCATATATCTCATTGCTGTTTATGGAACCTTGCTGTGCGCAAATTGGCAGCTGTATTCCTCTACACTCCAATAGTGGCAAAACGTCAAAAGCACTTCAGTGGCTGTTAATCGCTTTAAGAACATAAGAACATAAGAATTAGGAGCAGGAATAGACCATTTGGTCCCTTGAGCCTGCTCCACCATTCAATAAGATCATGGCTGATCTGATCTTGGCCTCAACTCCACTTCCCTGCCTGTTCCCCATAAGTTGACTCTCCTATAATTCAAAAATCTGTCTATCTCTGCCTTCAATATATTCAATGACCCAGCCTCCACAGCTCTCTGGGGTAGAGAATTCCAAAGATTCACGACCCTCTGAGAGAAGAAATTCCTCCTCATCTCCGTCTTAAATGGCCTTATTCTGAAACGATGCCCCCTGGTTCCAGATTCCCCCTCAAAATCTTGTATGTTTCAATAAGATCAACTCTCATTCTTCTAAACTCCAGTGAGTATAGGCCCAACCTGCTCAATGTTGGCATAAGACAATCCTTTCATCTCAGGAATCAACCAAATGAACCTTCTCTGAACTGCCTCCAATGCAAGTATATCCCTCTTTAAATAAGGAGAGCAAAACTGTATGCAGTGCACGAGGTGTGATCTCATCAATGCACTGTACAGTTGTAGCAGGACTTCTCTGCTTTTATAGTCCTGGGATATTCTGAGGTTATATAAATGCAAGTCTTTTCCTTTTCTTTTCTTTCTTTTCCTGGATGAATGAGATCTCATTGAAATATATAAGATTCTGAGGGGGCTTGACAAGGTAGATGCTGAAAGGTTGTTTCCCCTGGATGGAGAATCTAGAACTAGGGGGCATAGACTCAGGGGTCGGCCATTTAAGACTGAGATGAGGTTGAATTTTTTTCACTCAGAGGGTTGTAAATCTTTTGAATTTTCTGCCCCAGAGGGCTGTAGAAGCTGAGTCATTGAACATATTCAAAGCTGAGATAGATAGATTTTTGGGCCCCAGGTTTCCACATGATTTGCTCCTGATTTTTAGGAGCAACTGGTGGAGAACGGACTATCTTAGAAATCGCAATTCTCCACATTTTTCTTTCTGCAGTTCTAGTCAGGTAGAACAGTTTCACTTTGGAACAGAATTTTTTCTTCAAAAGGGGGCGTGTCCGGCCACTGACGCCTGATTTCAAAGTTTCCACAGTGAAAACGTACTCCAAACTAACTTAGAATGGAACAAGTGAAGATTTTTGTCGGCCTGAAAAAACCTTGTCTACACATTAAAAAATCAGACGCAGGTTACAAATTAGGCATCGGGAACGAGGTGGGGGGGGGGGGGAGGGGGGAAGGGAAGTCATTACATTCGACAATAAATCCTTAGTTATACTTATACAAATATTATACAAATAAATCCAACCTGAATAAACATTTATAAGCAAAGAAAAGATTAAATAAACCATCTTCCTACCTGTGTGAAAGTGCTTCAGGCAGGGAGAATGCTGCAGGAAGCCTCACAAAACGAGGCAGCCATTCCCGACGGCGGGGGGGGGGGAGGCAGTAAGGGCCTGACCGACCGCAGCGGGGGGCAGGCAGGGAGGAGGCAGCCGTTCCCGACGGCAGGGGGCGGGGAGGAGGCAGTGAGAAGGCTGCAGGAAGCCTCAGAAGTTGAGCAGCCATTCCCGATGCAGCGGGGGAGAGGCCGTCGGGAAACGGCTGCCTCAACTTCTGAGGCTTCCTGCAGCCTTCTCACTGCTGCAAGAAGCCTCAGTGCTGATGGCAATGTGCTTTTATTAAAAAATGTTAAAAAATTAAACAGCTACAAAGAACTATAAAAATGGCCGAGTGCCAATGTTTCCTTCACACTGCGCGTGCGCGAACGCTCCAACGCGCACGCGCAGGGTTGCCGGCACGAAAAAAACTAATTTAAATGGTACCCGCCCCCTCCTACTTACAAAATCGGCGCGAGTGGTAGGCTCCGCCCCCTGGGCGCCGCGCCAAGCTGCCATGGAGCTGCAGGGCGCTCCAGAATCGCGCGTTTTTTTCAGGCGCCGTTTTCGGCGCGAAAAACGGGCGCCCAGCTCGGAGGGGCGCCCGTTTTGTAGCGTTTGGAAACTTGGGGCCTTGGACTCTAAGGAAATCAAGGGATATGGGGATCGGGTGGGAAAGTGGAGTTGAAGTCAAAGATCAGCTATTATCTTATTGAATGGTGGAGCAGGCTTGAAGGGCTGCACGGCCTACTCCTGCTCCTATTTCTTACGTTCTTATTTTCTTTAACTGATATACTCTCTATGGAGAAAATGCAGACAAGTACTATCCTGGTAACCGAGTAAGTAAATGGCTTTATGTGGTGTGGTTCTGAACTGCATGGACCAGAATAGTTCCTTAATCGGAGCTGAATTAGCTGACCTCAGACACGTGGCAAATAAAATAGTTCCTGCTTGTGAAAACTACCCAACAAACCCTGTTGGAAGTGGTAGAGACGGCCCATTGTTTTAGACCTGGTCATTAGAGTAGATGTACCTCTGGTATGGTAGTTATCCTTAGTCAAGTAGGAGTAAAGGAAGAAAATTGCAGAAGGATATGAATAATAAGAAACAAACTGGACCAGTATTTAGCTGACCAGCATCACCTTGACAAACAAAGCAACATAGAAAATAGGTGTAGGAGTAGGCCATTCGGCCCTTCGAGCCTGCACCACCATTCAATATGATCATGGCTGATCATGCAACTTTAGTCACTGCCTGCCATTCTGAAAAGGACTCGTTTATTCCTACTCTTTGCTTCCTGTCTGCCAACCAGTTCTCTATCCACGTCAATACATTACCCCCAATACCATGTGCTTTAATTTTGCACACTAATCTCTTGTGTGGGACCTTGCCAAAAGCCTTTTGAAAGTCCAAATACACCACATCCACTGGTTCTCCCTTGTCCACTTCACTAGTTTCATCCTCAAAAAATTGTAGAAGATTTGTCAAGCATGATTTCCCTTTCATAAATCCATGCTGACTTGGACCGATCCTGTCACTGCTTTTCAAATGCACTGCTATTATATCTTTAATAATTGATTCCAACATTTTCCCCACTACCGATGTCAGGCTAACCGGTCTATAATTCCCTGTTTTCTCTCTCCTTTTTTAAAAAGCGGGGTTACATTAGCTACCCTCCAATCCATAGGAACTGATCCAGAGTCGAAGGAATGTTGGAAAATGACCACCAATGTATCCACTATTTCTAGGGCCACTTCCTTAAGTACTCTGGGATGCAGACTATCAGGCCCTGGGGATTTATTGGCCTTCACTCTCATCAATTTCCCTAACACAATTTCCTGAGTAATAAGGATTTCCTTCAGTTCCTCCTTCTTGCTAGTCCCTTGGTCCCCTAGTATTTCCGGAAGGTTATTTGTGTCTTCCTTTGTGAAGACAGAACCAAAGTATTTGTTCAATTGATCTGCCATTTTTTTGTTCCCCATTATAAATTCACCTAATTTCTGATGGCAAGCGACCTACATTTGTCTTCACTAATCTTTTTCTCTTCACATATCTATAGAAGCTTTTGCAGTCAATGATCCCTGCAGGCTTACTCTCATACTCTATTTTACCCCTCCTAATTAAACCCTTTGTCCTCCTCTGCTTAATTCCACATTTCTCCCAGTCCTCAGGTTTGCTGCTTTTTCTGGCCAATTTATATGCCTCTTCTTTGGATTTAACACTATCCCTAATTTTCCTTGTGAGCCACCTTCCTTGTTTTATTTTTACGCCAGACAGGGATGTACAATTGTTGAAGTTCATCCATGTAATCTTTAAATGTCTGCCATTGCCTATCCACCGTCAACCCTTTAAGTATCATTCTCCAGTCTATCCTAACCAATTCACGTCTCATACCATCGAAGTTACCTTTCTTTAAGTTCAGGACCCTAGTCTCTGAATTAACTGTATCACTCTCCATCTTAATGAACAATTCTACCATATTATGGTCACTCTTCCCCAAGGGGCTTCTCACAACAAGATTGCTAATTAATCCTCTCTCATTACACAAGACCCAGTCTAGGATGGCCAGCTCTCTAGTTGGATGTTCGACATATTGGTCTAGAAAACCATCCCTCATACACTCCAGGAAATCCTCCACCACCGTATTGCTACCAGTTTGGTTAGCCCAATCAATATGTAGATTAAAGTCACCCATGATAACTGCTATACCTTTATTGCATGCATCCCTAATGTCCTGTTTGATGCCATCACTACTACTGTTTGGTGGTCTGTACACAACTCCCAGTAGTGTTTTCTGCCCTTTATTGTTCCGCAGCTCTATCCATACAGATTCCACATCATCCAAGCTAATGTCCTTCCTTACTATTGCGTTAATCTCTTTAACCAGCAACGCTACCCCACCTCCTTTTCCTTTCTGTCTATCCTTCCTGAATATTGAATACCCCTGGATGTTGAGTTCCCAGCCTTGGTCACCCTGGAGCCATGTCTCCGTAATCCCAATTACAACATATCCGTTAACAGCTATTTGCGCAGTTAATTCATCCACATTATTACGAATGCTCTTTGCATTGAGACACAGAGACGTCAAGCTTGTTTTTTGTCCTTTTAGAATCATGTTGTAATGTGGCCTTTTTTGATTTTTGCCTTTGATTTCTCTGCCCTCCACTTTTCCTTACCTCCTTTCTACCTTTTGCTTCTGCCCGAATTTTACTTCCCTCTCTCTCCATGCATAGATTCCCATCACCCTGCCATATTAGTTTAAACCCTCCCCAACAGCACTAGCAAACACTCTCCCTAGGTCATTGGTTCCAGAGGTGCAGGACCCACCTCCCCCAGAACCGGTTCCAATGTCCCAGGAATTTGAATCCCTCCCTCTTGTACCATTCCTCAAGCCACGTATTCATCTTAACTATCCTGCTATTTCTACTCTGACTGGCACGTGGCACTGGTAGCAATCCTGAGATTACTACCTTTGAGGTCCTACTTTTTAATTTAACTCCTAGCTCCCTAAATTCAGCTTGTAGGACCTCATTCCATTTTTTACCTATATCGTTGGTATCTATATGTACCACGACAACTGGTTGTTCACCCTTCCCCTCTATAATGCCCTGTAGATGCTCTGAGACATCCTTGACCCTTGCACCAGGGAGGCAACATACCATCCTGGAGTCTTGGTTGTGGCCGCAGAAATGCCTATCTATTCCCCTTACAATAGAATCCCTACCACTATCGCTCTCCCACTCTTTTTCCTGCCCTCCTGTGCAGCAGAACCACCCATGGTGCCATGAACTTGGCTGCTGCTGCCTTCCCCTGATGAGTCATCTCCCCCAACAATATCCAAAACAGTATATCTGTTTTGGAGGAAGATGACCGCAGGGGACCCCTGCACTACCTTCTTTCCACTGCTCTGCTTGATGGTCATCCATTCCCTATCTGCCTATGTAACCTTTACCTGCGGTGTGACCAACTCACTAAGCATGCTATTCACGACATCCTCAGCATCGCGGATGCTCCAGAGTGAATCCATGCGCAGCTCCAGTGCCGCAATGCGGTCTATCAGTAGCTGCAGCTGGACACATTTCCTGCACACATAGTAGTCAGGGACACTGGAAGCGTGCCTGACTTCCCACATGGCACAGGAGGGGCATGACACAGTTCTGGGCTCTCCTGCCATGACTTAACCCTTAAATTAACTTAATTTGGCAACAATGCCAAAGGTTACCTACTGATAAGAAAAGAAAAAGAAAACGAAAAAGATTAAATACTCACCAATCCACCAGCCAATCACTTACCCGCTTGGCTGTGACGTTACACTTCGATTTCTTATTACTTCTTTGTTTACTTTTGTCCCTGCACCAGCTTCCGCTCCCGACTGCTGCTCCCGACTGCCATTGCACCTGGCCTTTTATAGGCCTCGATCCTCGACCTCCCGCTCCCGATTACCGCTCCCGACTAGCCTGAATAAATTAGGAAATTGGGTTAGACTTTACACTCAATAATAGTGAATGTGCAGAAATGTAGCCCTTCGAATGTCTACATATAGTGCACATGGAACGGTTCGTGATCCATGACTGCCCCACCCACAGCCCTTCACTACGCCAATGGAAGGGACCCTGCTCTTCACTGCCCACATCAACGCTCCCTGAGACTACTCACTGAACAAATCTCACCCACATACAGTGAGCTTCTTGACCTTGCTCTAAGCCCGCCTCTATCAAGGAATGACACAATTAGTTTTCAATCCCAAATCTATGGCCGAAGTTTTCTCCAAGTAGGCGGGGGCCTCCGAGGTGGTCGGGATACCTGGGCGGCCTGACGACTTTAACGGCTAGATCTGATTTGCACGTGAGGCCTCGGATTCCCGCCCACAGCCAGCCAGATTGAGAGGCTGGCTGGCTGCAGGCACGTAGGCCTGCGATGTGGAGGGGGAGCGAGGGGTCGTCGGGGGGGGGGGGGGGGAGGTCGTGAGGCGGTGGGTCCGGGGATTGGCTGGCTCGGTCGGGAATTGCGGGAGGTCTGGGGGTGGGGGTCATGGATTGGCGGCGGAGGATCGGGGATCGCAGGAGGGGAGGATTGGGATGGGGGAGGTCAGGCATCATTGGGGGTAGACAGGGTTGGAGCGGGCACGATAAGATCGTGGCCGGCTTCAGCATCATCATTGGGGTAGACGGGGAGAGGCCTCATGGTGGGGATCGGAGACCTGGTGAGGCGATCGGTGGCCCTGTGAAGTAGTCTCTGATCGCGGGGGTGGGTTAGGCAGGGACCCTGGATCCAGGAGGTAGGTATAAAGCCAATTACCTCCTGGATCCACAAGTCCCTGTCTCGGTTTAACTGCCGGGTTTCACAGGTTGGTCGGCCGCCCCCATCCTGCCTCCATTAAAACCGTAAGTGGGTGAGTTGGAGGTGGGATCAGGTCCGGAATCCCATTTTTAACAATTTAACTGTCCCCACGCTCCAAACCCAACTGTTTTATTTCGGGGGAAATTCCGGCCTATCTATCTGCTGGAACCAAGCAACCTGTAATGCACGTGGACCTACAGAAGCAAATAACTTCCACTGAACATTTTTTAGCTTAAAAGAAAATTTGAAAATGGATGATCTTCTATCACACAATTAATGCTTTGGAAGTCGTTTGAGAGCACGACACTGTGCTTGAACGATTAGCCTATGGGAATAATGCATTGTGCTTGGACTATAAGATCTTGGGAACTAGGTCAGGCATCATTGGGGGTAGACAGGGTTGGAGCGGGCACGATAAGATCGTGGCCGGCTTCAGCATCATCACTGGGGTAGACGGGGAGAGGCCTCATGGTGGGGATCGGAGACCTGGTGAGGCGATCGGTGGCCCTGTGAAGTAGTCTCCGATCGCGGGGGTGGGTTAGGCAGGGACCCTGGATCCAGGAGGTAGGTATAAAGCCTATGAGACATTGCAACAATCCAGAACCCTTACTTACTGAAGACTGGCTGTCATATTGGTGATCGCTTGTTGTCTTTATCTGTTGTTATTGAACAAAGAGCTGTGTCACTTTTTCAGAGCATGGTTTCAGCAAGACCTTGGTAATGCAAGTCATTCAAGGTCTTTCACTGTAAAGATATTTTCAATCTGTAACTAGGAAGTTTCAGCCTTGGCATTTTATTCTGCAATATTGTCCTTGAAATGCGTGTACACAATGTTGAGTAGCAGGCAGCAAATGTAGCTAGGCAGCTGGCGAACGATTTATTTGTCCATTTTGAATCTTATGCAGTGGACAACTGTCAAGAATGATTTTCGGAGTGACTGGAGGTGTGGTTGATTACAAGTGCTCTCTGATATAAGTGACAGGATACTCGAGTGATATTAACAGGACACCACTCTTTGGGGCCGAAATTGCCCTGTTCTGCGCCTCCAGTTAGCGCCTCCGGAGGGGGGGGGGGGGAACGCTAATGGGGCGCAAAACTGTTTTTGTCCTGGGGTGGGGTGGGGTGGGGGGGGTGGGCGTTAATGGCTCCCACGAAATTGTATGGGACTTAGTGGAGGCACGAACACGGCAACGTCATGCCCCGCTAATACCGCCCAGAGCCGCCGCGCCTCCGCCGATGATGTCACCGCCGTGCTTGGCGACCCCTTTCCGCCCCGCGGTGGAAATTGCCTCGCGCCCCGTGAGGCTGGCGTGGGCATCGGAAGTTAAAAGGGAGTTGCGCTGAGCAGTGCACCGCCATTTTCTTTCTTCAGCCGACTCACCGGTCGGCCCATGCTCCAGCGATGCTGCGTGGTCCGGGCCTCCATCGTGCAGCGCGCCACTCCATTTTTTTGTTAATTCCATATTTATTTAATTAATTGAATTTAAATTCTCCCCAGCTGCTGTGGTGGGATTTGAACTCACGTCTCCAGATTATTTGTCAAGGTCCCTGGATTACTAGTCCAGTAACTTAACCGTACCCAGTAAAATTGACCCCACTATGTCCTGCCGAGCTTTGCTGGGATGATGGGCCTTCCACAGGAGATCTTGAATGAGGACGAGAAGCCAATATAAAGAGCGCTTTACCAGCAGCAGCAGTAGCAGGAGGAAGAAGCGGGATGAGCCCTTGGAACTGAGAGAGACATATTAAGCAAAATCCGATAAATACCACCTTCTCCAACCAACCTTTTTCTTCTTAGGCAGTCCCCCGGAGTCGAGAATGACTTGCTGCCACACTAAAATGAGTTCTAAGGTGACTGATGAGATCAATGCGGGATCTACAGTCTGTGTCACATGTGGGGCAGACGGTAATTGGAGGGACGGGTGGGTGGGGTGTTTGATTTGTCGTATGCTCCTTCTGCTGTTTGTACTTCTCCTCCACTTTGAATGGTCTTGGGCCAGGGACTCCCAAGATTCAGTGGGGATGTTACATTTTTTTAAGGAGGCTTTGAGGATGTACCTTGAAGCGTTTTCTCTGCCCTCCTGTGTCTTGCCTGCCGTGACGTAGCTCAGAGTAGAGTGCTTTATTTGGAAGTCTAGTATCGGGCATGCGGACAATATGGTTCGTCCATCGGAGCTGATCGAGCGTGGTCAATGCCTCGATGTTGGGGATGTTGGCCTGAGAGAGAATGCAGACATTGGTGTACCTATCTTGCCAATGAAGTTGCAGGATTTTGCAGAGGCAGAGTTGGTGATATGGAAGGGGTTAGGGAAAACCAACTCCACTGGTATCTTCCTCCTGATGAAATGCTCAGAACGTCATCATCATCATCAGAGGCAGTCCCTCGGAATCGAGAAAGACTTGCTTCCACTCTTAAAATGAGTCCTTAGGTGACTGAACAGTCCAATATGAGAGCCACTGTCACAGGTGGGACAGATAGTCGTTGAGGGAAGGGGTGGGTGGGACTGGTTTGCCGCACGCTCTTTCCGCTGCCTGCGCTTGATTTCTGCATGCTCTCGGCGATGAGACTCGAGGGGCTCAGCGCCCTCCCGGATGCACTTTCTCCACTTAGGGTGGTCTTTGGCCAGGGACTCCCAGGTGTCAGTGGGGATGTTGCACTTTATCAAGGAGGCTTTGAGGGTGTCCCTGTAATGTTTCCTCTGCCCACCTTTGGCTTGTTTGCCGCGAGGAGTTCCAAGTAGAACGCTTGCCTTGGGAGTCTCGTGTCTGGCATGCGAACATTGAAGCAAAGCTGACCAAGTGTGGTCAGTGCTTCAATGCTGGTGATTTTAGCCTGGACGAGGACGCTAACGTTGGTGCATCTGTCCTCCCAGAGGATTTGTAGGATCTTGCGGAGGCATCGTTGGTGATATTTCTCCAGCGACTTGAGGTGCCTACTGTACATGGTCCATGTCTCTGAGCCATACAGGAGGGCGGGTATTACTACAGCCCTGTAGACCATGAGCTTGGTGGCAGTTTTGAGGGTCTGGTCTTCAAACACTCCTTTCCTCAGGCGGCTGAAGGCTGCACTGGAGGCGGTGGAGATGCTCAACATCTATAAGATAAACGTCCTCCACCAGCCTGTCCTCGCCGCACAGCACTGCCCCCTGGTCATCAAGATCCATGGCACGGCCCTGGACAACGTGGACCATTTCCAATACTTCTTATCAACAAGAGCAGACATTGGCGACGAGATTCAGAACATAGTCTTGTCATAACCAATATCTTGTTTCGTCCAACCAACCAGTAAAGAGGTGGCCCTCTGTTGTAGCCCTTATACTGACACAATCCTTTGTCCTTATTGTCAACCAAATGGCCTTTCCTGTTCCCTTTTACCTTGGTTCAAGAATAGCACTTCTGCCTCTGTGTTAGAAGATCTGAAGTGTCCAGAGACTTAAGCTCATAATCTGGGATGACACTTCAGTGCAGTATTGAGGGAGCGCTGCACTGTCGGAGCTGGCGTCCTTCAGATGAGATGTTACCCTCACAGGTAGATATAAAATATCCTATGGCAATATTTGAAGAATAGTAAAGGCAGTTCTCTTAGAAGATAAATGCAGTATTATTTCCAATCTTATAAGTACACCTCTTAATGCGGTAGACATTCAAAATTTATGCTGAACTATGGAGAGTCTTGCGATCTATGCTTATGGCAGCTCGGAACTAGGCTGATCCTGGGCCAATGCCACATCCACTATAGCCAGCAGAGAGAGGACACTTTCATTCATTCAAACACAGGAGCTCTTTCACTGTGCCTCACTGTACCCCTGACACAGGCCAGATGAGTTTCATCAGGTTTGGAGAAGGCTCCATGGAAGAAAGTGGTTAAAAGGCCAATGAAGGCCGTGAAAAAAGCAAACCAAGCACTAGGGTTTATTTCTAGAGGCATAGAATTGAAAAGTAGGGAAGTTATACGAAACCTGTATCGAATCTTGCTTGGACCACACTTAAAGTACTGCATACAGTTCTGGTCGCCATATTATAAAAAGGATATAGAGGCACTGGAGGGGGTGCAGAGAAGATTTACAAGGATGATACCAGAAATGCGAGGCTATACATATCAGGAAAGGATGACCAGACTGCGTCTCTTTTCTCTTGAAAAATGAAGGCTGACGACCTAATAGAGGTCTTTAAAATTTTGAAAGGTTTTGATAGAGTGGATACAGAGAGAATGTTTCCACTTGTGGGAAAATGCATAACTAGAGGCCATCGATATAAGATAGTCACCAAGAAATCCAATGGGGGATTGAGCAGTGTGGGTAGAATGTGGAACTTGCTACCACAGGGAGTGGTTGAAGCAAATAGTATAGATACATTTAAGGGGAGGCTAGACAAGCATTTGAGGGAGGAGGGAATAGAGAGTTATACTGATAGATTTAGATGAGGAAAGATGGGAGGAGGCTCGAGTGGAGTATAAACGGCAGTATGAACTGGTTGGGCCGAATGGCCTGTTTCTGTGCCGTTACCCTATGTAATCTATATAATAAATAATGAAATTGATTAAAAGGGGTGCGGGGGGGAGGGGGGGTTGCTGCGCTGTGGCTGCGTGTTTAGCTAAATCACAGAGATCAGGAAAAACCTAGGCTTGTGCTGAGTAATCGGAACTCAAACAGGGCAGCATTCAGCATTACAACTGGCTTCAGCGGCTCCGGGTTAACAAGGGGGAATTTGGCTTGACTTCCAGCTCCTGATTGCTTTTCAATGATCCCTATGTAGGTTTCAGCATTAGGTGAGGACAGGACTGAGTTTTACTGAGGTGCCCATTCGATTGAAACATATGATAATGTTCACTGTCACGGGCACACCCCTGAATAATGGCCACTTGGATGAGGTACTGGAGGACAAACAATGCCCATAGAACCAAACTTCAGATTGGATCACCGGCTTCAGGAATGGAGGGGAGAAATTCACTGAGATAAAAAGAAGGGGTTTGAAGAGAGAGTGTAATAAAACAAAACATTCTGTTGATTTCCAAACAGAGAGGCATTGATGATGTTGGTGTTGTACATTTTTTTAATCAGGATAATTTTTGACTTACTATTCCAGGGAAGGAAATGAGCCCCATGACTGCTCCACCATAACCTACTCTCAGCTCCTAAAGGAAGTCTGCAAGTTTGCCAATGTCCTACGGACTTTAGGTGAATAATCCCTTTTTCCAGGCAGGACTAGAGAGTTCTTATCTTATCCATGTAAGTAGCGAGCTCTGTTATTCCAGTAAGTAGAGAAGGTATTCGATAAGATGCCACACAAGAGATTGTGACACAAGATTAGGGCTTGGGGGTAATATATTAGTATGAATTGAGGATTGGTTAACGGACAGAAAACCTAGAGTAGGGATAAATGGGTCATTTTTGGGTTGGCAGGCATAACTAGTGGGGTGCCGCAAGGATCAGTGCTTCGGCCTGAGCTAATTACAATCTATATCAATGACTTAGATGAAAGGACCGAGTGTAACATATCCAAGTTTGACAATACAAAGCTAGGTGGGAAAATAAGCTGTGAGGAGGATGCAAAGAGACTGCAAAGGGATATAGACAGGTTAAGTGATTGGGCAAGAAGGTGGCAGATGGAGTATAATGTGGAGAAATGTGAAATTATCCACTTTACTAGGAAGAATAGAAAAGCAGAATATTTTAAGAAGGTGAGAGACTAGTACATGGGATTCAGAGGGACCTGGGTGTCCTTGTACACAAATCACAGAACGTTAGCATGCAGGTACAGCTAGCAATTAGGAAGGCAAATGGTACGTTAGCCTTTAATGCAAGGGGGTTGGAGTACAAGAGTAAGGAAGTCTTGCTGCAGTTATATAGGCCCCCACCTCATTGGTGAGACCACACCTGGAGTACTGGTCTCCTTACCTAAGGAAGGATATACTTGTCAGAGGGGGTGCAACGAAGGTTCACTAGATTGAATCCTGGGATGAGAGGGTTGTCCTATGAGGAGAGATTGATTAGAATGAGATTATATTCCCTAGAGTTTAGAAAAATGAGAAGTCATCTTAGAGGGCTTGACAGGGTAGATGCTGAGAGCTTGTTTCACCTGGCTGGTGTGTCTAAAACTAGGGGTCACAATCTCAGAATAAGGGGTCAACCATTTACGACTAAGTTGAGGAGAAATTTCTTCACTCAGTTGGTTGTGAATTTTTGGAATTCTCTTCTCCAGATGGCTGTGAATGCTCAGTCACTGAGGCTATTGAATTCTAAGATCAATAGATTTTTGGGCACTCAGGGAATCCAGGGATATGGCGGGAAATTGGAGTTGATATAAAAGATCAGTCATGACCTTATTAAATGGCGGAGCTTGATCAAGTGGCTGTATGGCCTACTCCTACTCTTGCCCGTATTTCTTACAGAGCTCTGTTATTCCAGTGAGTAGAGAGCTCTGTTATTCTACTGAGTAGGGCACTCTGTTATTTCAGAGAGTGACTGTATCTGCAGTGTGATAGCAGGATGTAACTGAGCTGCATGATTCTCCAGTCAGTTTCTGGTATGAGCCAGGCATTGTGAGGGCATCCAGAGATACTTCCCCCAGGAAAGGGACTGAAGGTAAAGAAAGAGGAGAAAAACAAATGCAGGTTGCTATCATACAGCTCCAAGTGGTTGATAATAGTCTCGTTACAGGAGTCAGGGTTCTAAAGGTAGAAGGATTATAATACAACTTGATTTTCTAAAAAAAAAACAGGAGAGTGTAGGCAATAAGAAATGGGAGATTTTCGCCCTCAATCTTCTATTAAATCAAAGTAATAGAAGAATATTTCTTTTTCTTTTATGGTGTCTTGTGATAAATCTTTTTTGTGTGCATTTTACTTACATAAAACTACATACAATATACTGCACTGATCAGGCCATTTGGCCCAACCAGTCTGTGCTGGTGTTTAACTCGACATGAGTCTCCATCCACTCCATCTGCCTCATTGCAGCCTTTCAGCATATCTATCTATTCCATTTTCTCTCAAGTACTCATGTAGTTTCCTTTTGAAAGCATCTAAGCATCTAATCTATTGCCTTAACCACTTCCTAACCACTCTCTGAGCAAAGACATTTTTTCTTATTTCCCAATTGAATTGATTAGTAACCATCTTTAGTAACCAGGCAGGGAAGTCATCCCCGGTGTCCTGGCCAATATTTATCCCTCAATCAACGTAACAAAAACGATTATCTGGCCATTATCACATTGCTGTTTGTGGGAGCTTGCTGTGCGCAAATTGGCTGCTGCGTTTCCCACATTACAACAGTCACTACACTCCAAAAAGTACTTCATTGGCTGTAAAGCGCTTTGAGACGTCCGGTGGTCGTGAAAGGCACTGTATAAATGCAATTATTTCTTTCTTTTATTTATGGCCTCTAGTTCTAGATTCTCCCACAAGTGGAAACATTCTCTTCCTTGGTGCGATTTTTTATAAAGTCTGGTGCCATTGCAGGAAATATGCACCACTTTAGGAGTAAAGTCACAGCAACAGACATCAAAAGCACAACCAAGAACAGGAAATGCTGAACATTGCCAGGGTAACCTTAGAGAAGCTATCATAGCATCATAGAATGGTTACAGCGCAGAAGGAGGCCATTCGGCCCATCGAGCCCGTACTGGCTCTCTGCAAGAACACGTCAGCTAGACCCACTCCCCTGCCCTTTCCCCGTAGCTTTGCAAATGTTATTCCCTCAGGTACTTATCTACCGTAATTCCCTTTTGAAAGCCACGATTGAATCTGCCTCCACCACCCTCTCAGGCAGTGCATGCCAGATCCTAACCACTCGCACAACATACCATGCAGGTATACCCAACTTTTCATCACACTTGTTACAGTACACACAAGCAGAGTTAGCAGCAGGCGTTTGACGGGGGCTGTGACATGATCTTGTGAATTTACTGCCATTTCTGAATTGTCATTATGAATGCCCATCAGTATGTTTTAATGAAATAAAATGATTAACACTCCAACTTACTCCCGTTTCATTTCATCACCATGGCAATTCCACCACAGAGACAACAAATTAAACCAGTTAATGCACTCATATCAGGTAACAGCCACCTTATCTCCAGAAAGCAGCTGTAGCTAATATTACACAAAATTAAACCTTCATATAAGACGACAGCTATTCATGCCCCAGAAGGTTCTTGTCGAAGTAAATAAAAACATTAATAAGTGCATTTTAACCATATAATTGTTATATATCACATTGCAGAATTGACATAATCCCATCTGTTAGGTTATGATTGTGCCCCCTGGAGCTCTCTAGTGTAGACTCCAGCAGGGTAAGCAGGGTCAGAAGGAGGCCCACCTCATCGGCATGGGGCCGGTGAGTGAGTGCCTGTGTCACTCTGGTCCATACTGCTGGACACCCTTTGTCATAATCATCATCATCATCATAGGCAGTCCCTCGGGATCGAGGAAGACTTGCTTCCACTCTTAGCATGGGTTCTTAGGTGGCTCTGTACAGTCCAATATGAGAACCACAGTCTCTGTCACAGGTCGGACAGACAGTGGTTGAAGGAAAGGGTGGGCGGGGAGTCTGGTTTGCTGCACGCTCCTTCTGCTGCATGCGCTTGATTTCTGCATGCACTCGGTGACGAGACTCGAGGATGCACTTCCTCCACTTAGGGCGGTCTATGGCCACGGACTCCCAGGTGCCAGTGGGGATGTCGCACTTTATCAGGGAGGCGTTGAGGATGTCCTTGAAACGTTTCCGCTGTCCACCTTTGGCTCGTTTGCTGTGGATGAGTTCCGAGTAGAGCACTTGTTTTGGGAGTCTCGTGTCTGGCATGCGAACTATGTGGCCTGCCCAGCGGAGTTGATCAAGTGTGGTCAGTGCTTCAATGCTGGGGATGTTGGCCTGGACGAGGACGCTAACGTTGGTGCATCTGTCCTCCCAGGGGATTTGTAAGGGCGCCATGGGTGGCACATTTTCACAAATAAACTTGCATTTTCTTTGGGGGCTCCATAACCCGGACACCCACCACACGCCCTCTCTCTCCCTTTCTCCCCCATGGGGCCTACACGTGCCTTTCTGGAGGCTGGTGTGCCTCACCCAACTCACCATATCAGCATCCAAACATATGCCGGGTCCCATTAGGACCGGGCAAGCCGGAATTCCTCGTGTGGTGGTGCCCTGCCCCCTCGCCCTCAGTGTCCTGGTTTAGCGCAGGCAGAGGTCTTTGCTCCAAGCAAGGCCACTACACACTCCTGTATAAGGCTGGAACCCACCATGTCTGGATCCCAGTTGACAGAGTTCAGTTGGGAGTTCATAAGAACATAAGAACATGAGAAATAGGAGCAGGAGTAGGACAGCTGGCCCCTCGAGCCTGCTCCGCCATTTAATAAGATCATGACTGATCTGATCATGGACTCAGCTCCACTTCCCTGCCCGCTCCCCATAACCTTTCACTCCCTTATTGCTCAAAAATTTGTCTATCTCCACCTTAAATATATTCAATGACCCAACCTCCACAGCTCTCTGGGTCAGAGAATTCCACAGATTTATGACCCTCTGAGAGAAGAAATTCCTCCTCATCTCAGTTCTAAATGGGCAGTGCCTTATTCTGAAATTATGCCCCCTAGTTCTAGATTTCCCCATGAAGGGAAACATCCTCTCTGCATCTACCTTGTTGAGCCCCCTCAGTATCTTATATGTTATATAAGGGGTTATGGGGAGCGGGCGGGGAAGTGGAGCTGAATCCATGATCAGATCAGCCATGATCGTATTGAATGGCGGAGCAGGCTCAAGGGACCGTATGGCCTACTCCTGTTCCTATTTCTTATGTTCTTATGTTCTTATGTTCAATAAGATCACCTCTAGTTCGCTAGAACAGTAAGTTGGAGTTAATTTCTTTGAGGGCAAACATAACAAAACTGTGACTCTCAGAAATCAACTATTTATTTTAAAATTTTCTGCCTCAAGTTTGTGCACAAAAAAAATGACAAAAGAAGTAATGTCTGATTGGTTCCAGCTCTGCCCTCCAACCTATCTGGTTCTGACAGGCTCCAGTCGAACATCTCAAATGATCTGATTGGTGATTGGGCCTCGCCAGAAACTCTGTATCCTCACCATCGATTCCATCTCCCTCCCTTGCCATTGTCTCATCCCCAATTTTCATTGCACCACCATTGGCGGCCTTGCCTTCAATTGCCGAGGCCCTAAGTTCTGCAATTCCCTCCCGTGACTTCTCCGCCTCTCGCTCCTCCTTTAATACGCTCCTTAAAACCAACCTCTTTGACCAAGCTTTTGGTCACTTGTCGTAATATCTCCTAAGTTTCTCAATGTCAAATATTGTTTGATAACGCTCCTGTGACATGCCTTGGGTTGCTTTACCGTTTAATGGCGCTATATAAATGCAAGTTATTATTGTTGGATCAGACTGCGCACAATCTTTGCAACTGATTCGACCCAAGTTGGGCTTCGGACTCCATACACTCATCATTACAAAAACAGTTTATTGACACCTCTGTACCATTGTCACCCCTACCCCTGCCTCAACCCACCTGCTGCTGACACCCTTGTCCATGTCTTTATGACCTCAAGACTCAGCTATTGCAATACTTGTCTGGATGGCCTCCCATCCTCCGCGCTCTGTAAGCTTCAGCAATTGACTTGCAACACTTCAAATTTAAAATCTTACCTTCGTACTTAAATCCCATTGTGGCCTCGCCGCTCCCTATCTCTGTAAGCTCCCCCAGCCCTATCCTGAGCTCTCCGTTACTCTGAACCTTTGTGCTTTCTCCCCTCTCTTGCCCCACCATTGATGTAAACTCTAAAAGTTCCCTCCCTTTCTCCTCTGCCTCTCCATCTCCTCCTTAAAACCTACCTCTTTGACCAAACTTTCGGTCACCCTTCCTTGTATCTCCTTTGTCTCAGTGTTCATATTTGTCTCATTTTGCCTCTGTGAAGCACCTTGGAATGTTTTTTCTACATTACTGTTGCTGTTGTTATTGACAAGCTTCTAATGCCAGTGAGAAAAAAGCAGATTTTTTTCTTCTGAAATACTGACAAGCAAACACATGAGTCAACAAAAAAAGTTGTCAGCTTAAAATGCTGATGCATGTATGTTGGAGAGAAAATAAAGTGAAATTCTTGAGGAAAGGCTATAAATGGAACACAGAGACTGAAGGTGATGCTGTTGGAGAGAGACAGAATTTTCCACTGGTTGGGACATTCATTCAGGACTGATAGACTGAACCCTTGTCAAGTTTCATAGCCCTGTCAATTTAAATCCAAACACTTAACATCAGAAATCTTCCAATCAGTCATAACTAAACTGCAGAATATCTAATTCTCTTTGTAGGGGTGCAGAAAGGAGACAGGGTTGCCATATACTTACCAGTGATCCCGGAGCTGATATATGCAATGCTGGCATGCGCAAGAATAGGAGCAGTACACTCAATAGTGGTATGTATGTCCTTGGAATATCCGACTGCTCGATGAGCATTGTGTTTTTAAATCAATAAATGCAGGTGAGGGGCCAAAAAACCATTGTAAAATACAACGCCAAGGTTGAAAGAGTAGAACAAAAGACAAGGTGCACATGAAACATGGAGGGCAGGTTCGCTGTCCTCGGGGAAGGCGGGGGGTGGGGATCGCTGGGGAGTGCAAGCTGGTATGACTGGTGAGACATAAAGCTGAGGCCCCATCCATCCACTCAGGTGAATGTAAAAAAGTCAAAGACTAAATCTGAAAAAGAGTATGGGCGTTCTCCTGATGTCCTAGCCAACATTTATTTATCAACCAACACCACTACAAATAAGATTATCTGGCTATTTAACTCACTGTTTTTTTTATAGGGACCTTGCTATGTGCAAATTGGCCGCTGTGGCAGATTACATTCAAATATATATTTCATTGGCTGCGAAGTATTTTGTACCTGGGGCGGCATTAGGACCTTGCAACCAGTGCAATTTCACGGGGTTCTGAGCTAGTCAGGGGTCACAAGCCAGTCAGGTGTCACAAGCCAGTCAGCGGTCGCGAGTTAATCAGGAGTCATGAGCCAGTCAGTGGTGGTGAGCCAGTCAGGGGTCGCGAGTCAATCAGGGGTTATGAGCCAGTCAGGGTTCGTGAGCCAGTCAGAGGTCGTGAGCCAGTCAGGGGTTATGAGCCAGTCAGGGGTCGTGAGCCAGTCAGGGGTCGTGAGCCAGTCAGGGGTTATGAGCCAGTCAGAGTTCGTGAGCCAGTCAGGGTTCGTGAGCCAGTCAGGGGTTGTGAGCCAGTCAGGGATTATGAGCCAGTCAGGGGTCGTGAGCCAGTCAGGGGTCATGAGCCAGTCAGGGGTTATGAGCCAGTCAGAGGTCGTGAGCCAGTCAGGGGTCGCGAGTCAATCAGGGGTTATGAGCCAGTCAGGGATCGTGAGCCAGTCAGGGGTCGAGAGTCAGTCAGGGATTATGAGCCAGGGGTTCCAAGGGTACATCAGCGGCAGGTCAGGGCCACAAAAGGAGCGGGAAGTGGCGGCCATGGGCAGCGTGGAGGCCCTGACCTGTGAGAAACCATCAACGGCAGGTCGGGGCAATAAAAGGAATGGTGAGCGACCCAGGGAGCAGCGTGGAGGCATGCCACTACAAAGTACAGCACGTGCTGGTGCAGAAGGGTGACGGCTGTGAAGAGTGACGTCATCAAGATCCAGGTCCATGATTGGGGCCTAGGGGAGGTGTGAGTTCGGAACTGGGGGCCCAGGGGCAGCATGGGCCAGCCCACATTGCGATAGGTCCGTGCAGCAGAGCTGGTCTCCAGTCGTCTTGGGTAATCCTTGCTACTGCACCAAGACATAGCTCTGTCAAGCCCGTGTGGTGGCTGGTGTGCAATGGCCACCCCACATTAAAAAAATTGATGCACAGGCATCTTCCACCCTTAAGGATGTAGTTCGGATCCTTCATTGAAACACTGTGAACTCTTCCTTTTTTTGGCGTGGAAGCAAGTCATCTTCGTTTGAAGGGGTGCCTATGATGAACTAGTCAAGGATCCCGAGCCAGTCAGGGGTCATGAATCAATCAGGGGTTGCGAGCCAGTCAGGGGTCATGAGCCAGTCAGGGGTCATGAGCCAGTCAGTGGTCATGAGCCAGTCAGGGGTCACGAGTGAATCAGGGGTGCCAAGCCATTCAGGGATTCTGAACCAGTCAGGGGTCACGAGCCAGTCATGAGTCACGAGCCAATCAGGGATCACGAGCTAGTCAGGGGTCACGAGCCAGTCAGGGGTGGGAGCGGATCCAGTGAAAGGATACCATGCAGTGGTAATAGTTGATCCTTGATCATTTTGTCAACTTTTTATATTACATATTGCAAACATGCCTTTTGATGATTGTACTTCTGTGGATTTGACACCAAATTAAGTAGATAGTGTTGTGTATCTGTAAAGCATGCACTCCTATGTTCTGCCACCAGGGACCGCATCCCCTGAAGTCCCAAAGGATCCCAGCATCCCTTGGGAGCACTGTATATAAGCTGGCCTTTAAGGTCTGTTACTCACTCTGGAGTGTCTTAATAAAGACTGAGGTCACTGTTACTTTAACCTCCCTGTGTGCAGTCTCATCTGTGTTAGGAACACAACAACTGGCGACGAGTACACGAATCCAACGCAAAGATGCAGCAAACTGTGGGCATCCTGGAGAAGTTCTCGGAGGATGAGGACTGGGAAGCCTATGTCGAATGGTTAGACCAGTACTTTGTAGTCAACGAGCTGGACGGAGAAGGAAGCGCTGCAAAAAGGAGAGCGGTCCTCCTCACGGTCTGCGGGGCACCGACCTACAGCCTCATGAAAAATCTTCTGGCTCAGGTGAAACCCACAGATAAGTCGTATGAGGAGCTGTGTACACTGGTTCTGGAGCATCTTAACATGAGGGAGAACGTGCTGATGGTGAGGTATTGGTTCTTTACATACCAGCGATCTGAAGGTCAGGCAGTGGCGAGCTACGTCGCCGAGCTAAGGCGACTTGCAGGACAATGTGAGTTTGATGGCTACCTGGAGCAAATGCTCAGAGACTTTTTTGTACTGGGCATTGGCCACGAGACCATCCTACGAGAACTTTTGACTGTAGAGACACCGACCCTCAGCAAGACCATTGCGATAGCACAGGCGTTTATGTCCACCAGTGATAACACCAAACAAATCTCTCAGCACACAAGTGTTAACAATGTTCATAAATTAACTGGAACTGTGCTTGCGAGCAGAAATGTACAGGGCAGAACCCACGAGTCTGCAACTACCAGCGCCTCAGATGACTCAGAGTCCACAACAAAGGATGAATGCAAGGCAATTCATACCTTGTTAGCATTGTGGAGGCTTCCATTCAGCCTATTCATGTCGCTTCAAAGGGTATGTTTGCAAGAGCTGTGGAACAATGGGGCACCTCCAACGAGCTTGCAGATGAGCTGCAAGCTCTCCAAAACCTGCTAACCACCACATGGCAGAGGAAGATCGGTCCATGGTGGATCAAAGCAATTTTGAGCCACAGAGAGAGGAGGCAGATGCTGAAGTACATGGGATGCACACAGTTTCGACGAAATGTCCACTTATAATGCTAAACGCAAAATTGAATGGCTTACCCGTAGCCATGGAAGTGGACACTGGCGCTAGCCAATCCATTATGAGTAAAAAGATGTTTGAGAGACTGTGGTGCAACAAGGCATTCAGACCAGCCCTGCGCCCCATCCATACGAAACTGAGAACGTACACTAAAGAGCTTATCACTGTCCTGGGCAGCTCCATGGTCAAGGTCACCTACGAGGGCATGGTGCACGAGCTGCCACTCTGGATTGTCCCGGGCGATGGCCCCACACTGCTTGGAAGGAACTGGCTGGGCAAAATCCGCTGGAACTGGGATGACATCCGAGCGCTATCACATGTCGATGAGGCCTCATATACCCAGGTTCTGAACAAATTTCCTTCCCTTTTTGAGCCAGGCATTGGAAACTTTTCCGGGGCGAAGGTGTGGATCCACTTGGTCCCAGAGGCACGACCCATTCACCACAAGGCGCGAGCGGTACCTCATATGATGAGGGGGAGAGTGGAAATCGAGCTGGACAGGCTGCAACGTGAGGGAATCATCTCCCCAGTGGAATTCAGTGAGTGGGCCAGCCCGATTGTTCCAGTACTCAAAAGTGATGGCACGGTCAGGATTTGCGGCGATTATAAAGTAACTATTAATCGTTTCTCGCTTCAAGACCAATAGCCGCTACCTAAGGCAGATGACCTATTTGCGACGCTAGCAGGAGGCAAGACGTTCACCAAGCTCGACCTGACTTCGGCCTACATGACGCAGGAGCTGGAGGAGTCTTCGAAGGGCCTCACCTGCATCAACACGCACAAGGGACTGTTCATCTACAACAGATGCCCGTTTGGAATTCGGTCGGCTGCAGCGATCTTCCAGAGAAACATGGAGAGCCTACTCAAGTCGGTACCACCCACGGTGGTTTTTCAGGAAGACATATTGGTCACGGGTTGGGACACTGCCGAGCATCTACAAATCCTGCAGGAGGTCCTCCAGCAACTGGATCGCGTAGGGCTGCGGCTGAAGAGGTTGAAATGCATCTTCATGGCAACAGAAGTGGAGTTTTTGGGGAGAAAGATCACGGCGGACGGCATTCGGCCCACAGACGCCAAGACAGAGGCTATCAGGAACACGCCCAGGTCACAGAACGTCACGGAGCTGTGGTCGTTCTTGGGACTCCTCAACTATTTTGGTAACTTCCTACCGGGGTTAAGCACCCTTTTAGAGCCCCTACATGTGTTATTGCGCAAAGGTGAGAACTGGGTATGGGGTAAAAAATCAAGTAATTGCTTTTGAGAAAGCCAGAAGCATTTTATGCTCCAACAAGCTGCTTGTATTGTATAACCCGTATAAAAGACCGTACGAGCATGTGATGCGTCGTCGTACGGAGTTGGGTGTGTATTACAACAAGCTAACGTTGCGGGAAAGTTGCAACCTGTCGCCTATGCTTCCAGGAGCTTGTCTAAGGCCGAGAGGGCCTACAGTATGATTGAGAAAGAGGTATTAGCGTGTGTGCTCGGGGTAAAGAAAAGGCATCAGTACCTGTTTGGCCTCAAATTTGAGCTGAAAACCGGCCACAAGCCCCTCATATCACTGTTCGCTGAAAACAAGGGGATAAATACTAATGCCTCAGCCCGCATACAAAGGTGGGCACTTGCACTATCAGCGTATAACTATACCATCCGCCACAGGCCAGGCACCGAGAACTGTACGGATACTCTCAGTCGGCTACCATTGCCCACCACGGGGGTGGAAATGGCGCAGCCTGCAAACTTGTTGATGGTGGCGCAGCCCGCAGACTTGTTGATAGTCATGGAAGCATTTGAAAATGATAAATCACCTGTCACGGCCTGCCAAATTAGGACTTGGACCAGCCAAGATCCTCTGCTGTCCCTAGTAAAAAACTGCGTACTGCATGGGAGCTGGGCCAGCCTCCCCGTTGAAATGCAAGAGCTAATCAAGCCGTTCCAGCGGCGAAAGGACAAGCTGTCCATTCAGGCAGACTGCCTGTTGTGGGGTAACCGCATAGTGCTACCCAAAAAAGGGTAGGGAGACGTTCATCTCGGATCTCCACAGCACACACCCGGGTATAGTAATGATGAAAGCGATAGCCAGATCCCACATGTGGTGGCTCGGTATCGACTCTGACTTAGAGTCCTGTGTACGGCAATGCAGCGTATGTGCTCAGTTGAGCAATGCGTCCCGAGAGACACCACTAAGTTTGAGGTCCTGGCCCTCCAGACCATGGTCGAGGATCCATGTCGACTATGTGGGCCCGTTTCTCGTTAAAATGTTCCTGGTGGTGGTGATGCTTTTTCAAAATGGATTGAATGTGAAATAATGTCGGGAAGCACCGCCACCGCCACCATTGAAAGCCTGAGGGCCATGTTTGCCACCCACGGCCTGCCTGACATACTGGTCAGTGACAACAGGCCATGTTTCACCAGTGCCGAATTTAAAGAATTGATGACCCGCAATGGGATCAAACATGTCACCTCGGCCCCGTTTAAACCAGCCTCCAATGAACAGGCAGAGCGGGCAGTACAAACCATCAAACAGAGCCTCAAACGAGTTACAGAAGGCTCATTCCAAACCCGCCTGTCCCGAGTACTGCTCAGCTATTGCACGAGACCCCACTCGCTCACAGGGGTGCCCCCGGCTGAGCTACTCATGAAAAGGACATTTAAAACCCGACTCTCGCTGGTTCACCCCAAGCTGCATGATCAGGTAGAGAGCAGGCGGCAGCAACAAAATGTAAACGATGGTCGCGCCATTGTGTCACGGGAAATTGATCTGAATGACCCTGTGTATGTGCTAAACTATGGACATGGTGGATCGCGGGCACGATGATAGCTAAAGAAGGGAATAGGGTGTTTGTAGTCAAACTAGACAATGGACAAATTTGCAGAAAACACCTGGACCAAACGAGGCTGCGGTTCACAGACTGCCCTGAGCAACCCACAGCAGACACCACCTTTTTCGAGCCCACAACACACATCCAAAGGATCACACCACCCCGGACCAGGAAATCAAACCCATCACGCCCAACAGCCAAGCAAGGCCAGGCTCACCCAGCAGCCCTGCAGGGCCAACAACATGCCAGCCCAGCGAGGGCACAGCAAACACACCAGAACAGACATTTGTACCAGGGAAAGAAAGACTCCCGACCGCCTCACCTTGTAAATAGTTTTCACTTTGACTTTGTGGGGGAGTGATGTTGTGTATCTGTAAAGCATGCACTCCCATGTTCCGCCACCAGGGAGCGCATCCCCTGAAGTCCCAAGGAATCCCAGCATCCCTTGGGAGCACTGTATATAAGCCAGCCCCTAAGGCCTGTTCCTCACTCTGGAGTGTCTTATTAAAGACTGAGGTCACTGTTACTTTAACCTCCCTGTGTGCAGTCTCATCTGTGTTAGGAACACAACAGATAGTATTTAGTATCAGTGTCTAGTAAAATGCAGAGGTCCCAAACCAAGCTTTTGCAAGGGGCCCTCGCAGGCAAACACCGCTCCTGTTTGTGACATCCTGAGATCATGAAGGGTATTTTAAGTTTTTCTTATTAATCATCTTTTGTGTGAAGAACTATTTTCTGACATCAATTGGGGATTTGCTGCTGTGTGGTGCATATAATACCCAATGGCATTAGTCAAGTGTTGTAGCTTTCAGCTCGTGAAGTGCAGGGTTAGCAGCTTGACAAGTGACTTAGCATTACTGCTGGGGTGTTCTGATTGGCTCTTCAGTTGTGCGTTAAGTGGAACGCCTCTGACCTTGTGGAAATGCCACAAAAAGTTGTGCATTGAGGGGACAAATAAATTGATTCTCATTTAACATATTCCCTGTGTGGTAAGACCAATTTCAGGCCCTTATAACTCGAGTTCCTTCAAGGTTTGATGGGAACTAAGACTTGGGCTAAACCACACTATTTATTCCCATTGGCCACCATGGGTAGGGCACTCACCAAAAGCCTTTGTCCGCTGTGCTGATTAAACAGCACACGTCATTACAGCTGTTTTATGTGTTTCTTGTTTAGTTTGCAGGTTTCTCAGCTGAATCTCTGTGTGAAAGAATATTAGACTCCCAATGTATATTACTGGTTACTGCAGGTAAGGAATCTGTCATTCCTCTTTGTGATTCAATTGTGACTGACTGTGCTCTCTCTAATCGTCTGAATCTTATTCTAGTAAGTGGCTGTAGCTGTAAGTGCCAGAAAGCTTTGCCGACCTGTGCTGGAAAAGTCATGTTACTTCACACTTCTATTTTTCTGCCACTCAGATGGTTTTTACAGAGGAGAAAAGCTGGTAAACCTAAAGCAGATCGCAGACGACGCTTTGGAGAAGTGCAAAGACAAGTGAGCTTTTTGCTATGAGCACCTTTTTGAGTGTTACCTTGTGAGGGAGACAGTGCTCAGTAAAACCCACTGTTCAGTTCATGCTGAATTGCAGCTGATCAATAGAGGATATTGCAAAGGACATAAGAACATAAGTACATAACATAAGAATTAGGAAGAGGAGTAGGCCATCTAGCCCTCGAGCCTGCTCCGCCATTCAACAAGATCATGGCTGATCTGGCCGTGGACTCAGCTCCACTTACCCGCCCGCTCCCCGTAACCCTTAATTCCCTTATTGGTTAAAAATCTATCTATCTGTGATTTGAATACATTCAATGAGCTCACCTCAACTGCTTCCTTGGGCAGAGAATTCCACAGATTCACAACTCTCTGGGAGAAGAAATTCCTTCTCAACTCAGTTTTAAATTGGCTCCCCTGTATTTTGAGGCTGTGCCCCCTAGTTCTAGTCTCCCTGACCAGTGAAAACAATTTCTCTGCCTCTATCTTGTCTATCCCTTTCATTATTTTAAATGTTTCTATAAGATCACCCCTCATCCTTCTGAACACCAACAAGTAAAGACCCAGTTTACTCAATCTATCATCATAAAGTAACCCTCTCATCTCCGGAATCAGCCTAGTGAATCGTCTCTGTACCCTCTCCAAGGCTAGTATATCCTTCCTTAAGTAAGGTCACCAAAACTGCACGCAGTACTCCAGGTGCGGCCTCACCAGTACCCTGTACAGTTGCAGCAGGACCTCCCTGCTTTTGTACTCCATCCCTCTCGCAATGAAGGCCAACATTCCATTCGCCTTCCTGATTACCTGCTGCACCTGCAAACTAACTTTTTGGGATTCATGCACAAGGACCCCCAGGTCCCTCTGCACCGCAGCATGTTGTAATTTCTCCCCATTCAAATAATATTCCCTTTTACTGTTTTTTTTTTCCAAGGTGGATGACCTCACATTTTCCAACATTGTATTCCATCTGCCAAACCTTAGCCCATTCGCTTAACCTATCTAAATCTCTTTGCAGCCTCTCTGTGTCCTCTACAGAACCCGCTTTCCCACTAATCTTTGTGTCATCTGCAAATTTTGTTACCCTACACTCTGTCCCCTCTTCCAGGTCATCTATGTATATTGTAAACAGTTGTGGTCCCAGCACCAATCCCTGTGGCACACCACTAACCACCGATTTCCAACCCGAAAATAACCCATTTATCCCGACTCTCTGCTTTCTGTTAGCCAGCCAATTCTCGATCCATGCTAATACATTTCCTCTGACTCCGCATACCTTTATCTTCTGCAGTAACCTTTTGTGTGGCACCTTATCGCACATTATTGAATACCACATTCATTTCATGTGTGTAAGAGACCCTCGAACGTGAGCCATGGAGTTAAACAGTTCTCCCTAAATGGAATAAACACGGAGCTGGATTTGCGGTTTTTCTGTTTTCGGGGCGATAATGGCGGCGGGGCGGGAAAGTTAGCGGCGGGGAATAGTTTGCACTTTAGTTGTTAAGTTTGGGCATCTAGGCCGTGCGTCAGGGGGCTCAGCACTAAGCGAGGCGTTGTACACCTCTCGTGGCGCAAAGATGGGAAACTCCCGAGCTAAACAAGGAGCGCTCCGAGAGAGGCCTGGGGGGGGGGGGCAACTTAAAAAAAACCACAAAAAACTTTCCTAAATCATTGCCCATGCCACCACAGTACAAATCGCACAAAAAATTACAACAAAAAACAATCGAACTTACTTTTGGAGTCCATTACCCTCCTCTCCGCCGCTGGGATCGCTGGACTACTCTGATTTCCCAGACGGTCATTGCGGGCGGACGGGTCGGGCAGGACTCAAAACTCACGCTGGTATCGCACCTGGAGGATCGTGATGGAACGCTGTAGACCTCACCGCCGCCTTTCACGCCGCTCCGGGGTGAAACCCGGAGTGCAAAGTACCGGAAAATCCAGTCCATTGAGTTGAAGAATTTTTAGTGCAGTATTCCGTTTTATATGTTTGGTATGTATGTCAACCAAATTCTAACGTACAATCCTAATTCTTTATTCTATAAATTACAGGATTACTTTCAGCTAAGGCTACTTCCCAAAAATTTCACTCTACTTTATTTATTTTTATTACAGCAATGTGAAATACTTAATTCTGAGCATTGATTGAGTAAGTTTTATTACACATTGTTAGATGAAGATATTGTGTGAGAAACAGTAAGCATAGATTTCATTGCACAGTTAAAATACACAGGTTGCCCTTGTGACTGGAATTAACTTTGTTTTATGCCAAATTCCTTACATTTCTCTGCATCATACTGGCTCTTGCACAATACTCTCACTCTCGTTCCCATATATTGCAGGTACTCCGAGTCATGTCGACCATTGCTCCTTACTCTCTGATTCTAGTTACTTTGCATTATTCTTAGGAACATAGGAACATAGGAGCAGGAGTAGGCCATTTAACCCCTTGAGCCTGTTCTGTCATTCAGTGAGATCATGGCTGATCTGCGACCTAACTCCATATACCCAACTTTGGACCATATCCCTTAATACCACTGGTTAACAAAATCTATCAATCTCAGATTTAAAATTAACAATTGATCTAGCATCAATTGCCATTTGTGGAAGGGAGTTCCAAACTTCTACCACCCTAGGGGCCCAATTTTGGCCATGACTTGCATCAATTTTTTTGGAGTAAGTTGTTTTTTCTGGCGTAAGTTAGAAAATGCCATTTTCCTCCTAAAATTTGCTCCAGAGTAAGTCAGTTAGGTACGATTTTCTTTAGGTCAGTTTTTTTTTTCAAAAGGGGGACGTTCCCAGACACTTTTGGCCATTTATGCCACTTTGGCCAGCAAAAAAGTACTCCGGATCCACTTAGATCAGCGTATGTGGCCAGCTCTGAAAAACCTTGCAGGCAGTTAAGAAAAAGCAGCTCACATTCAACAGACATTAGGACAGGGATAGGGGAGGGAAGGGAACTGGAGAGGACCTCAACATACAAGCAGCAAACATTAAAGAAAAGCTCAAACCAATAAAATACAATAAAAAAAGAAGTAAATCCTACCTTATCTTTAAAGTCTGCCCAGGAAAGGCAGCGGGCCTGGGATTCGGCCTGGGATAGGGGAGGGAAGTTGCAGCTGCTGGAGCCAAGTTTTCTTTCTATTTCTGTTTATTGCGCATGTGCGCACGTCGGGGCCGGCACCACGGTGCATGCGCGAAGGTGCCGGCAGTGTTTTCGGTGCGGGTGTTTGGCTCTGCCCCCCCACTTCAACATCGACGCCACGCCAGGACTCCGGGGACTGCACGCAGCGGCCAGGATGGGCCGGGTTTTTGCCAGCGCCGTTTCCAGCGCGCAAAGTCAGCGCGCTTGAGGTCAATTCGCCCACAAATCTTGTTGGGAAAATCTAGCCCTTTGTGTGTAGAAGTGTTTCCTAATTTCACTCCTGAAAGGTCTGGCTCTAACTTTTAGACTATCCGCCCTAGTCCTCATCTCCCCAACCAGCAGAAATAGTTTATCTCTATATCTACCCCCATCTGTTCCCTTTAATACCTTACACATTACTCTCTCACTGCAGTACCTGCATGCTCCTGCACATTACCCTCTGTCAACTTCGTGAATGATAAGGGAGTTAAGCGTTTTGGGGAGCGGGCAGGGAAGTGGAGTTGAGGTCAAGATCAGATCAGCCATGATCTTATTGAATGGCGGAGCAGGCTCGAGGGGCCAAATGGCCTACTCCTGTTCCTATTTCTTTAGTTCTTATGTTCTTATGACCATGTATTATTTTATTATGTCTCCTCCTGCCCATTACTTTCTACTACACTAGTTCCTGGACCTTACTATGAGTTATGTTGGCTCTTTTGTCCTGATCAGTTTGTGCGACAGGATATTTTTATTTTACAGTTTCCAATTTAAATGAACAATGCTCTCAGAATCCTTGGCAGCTCATTCAGTTGTTCTGTGGGAGGAGTCTGACAGACTTGGAGAGGATCAGAGTGGGAGAGAAATCAGGAGGAAACAAAATCTACAAGTCGAAGGGAAGCGACTGGGGAAAGCAACAGAGCAGGGCAGCAGTTGCAACATTGAACCCACAGCCAGTCGAGAGAGTGGCAATGGTGGAACTATAGCAAAAGCTGCGGAGTGCCACAAATATCAAAATAATATGTTCAAATCCCCTCAAAATGTGCTATTTCTTATGGCATAAAAAGGCAGTCCTGCTATCTGTAGAATATATGACATTTTTATTGTATTTTTTAAAATGGAACGTTCTTTATAATTTGATTTATAATTTCTGTTAGAGAGGATTTTGTTGTGAAAAAGTGCATTGTAGTGCAACATCTTGGCGACAAGGTGAAGAACAACCATGGACAAACGTGCTGTAACATACTGCAGGTAAATGCTGATTCAATAAAAAAATAACTAAATGATGACTAATGGTTGATATGTGACATAAATCTGGGATCGGGAAAAGACCATTTGGCCCATCAAGCCTGCCCCTCCCACAGTCCGTGCATGACTCCCTCATTCAGAAACATCCCCTCCCTCCTCCCTCCACCCTCCCTCCCCCTTCTGCCCCATCCACCCTCTCTCCCTCCCCTCCATCCCCTCCATCCTCCCTGCCCTCCCCTCCACCCTCCCTGCCCACCCTCCACCCTCCCTCCCGGCCTCATCCACCCTCCTTCTCTCACACACTCCTCCCTCCTCCCTCCCCCCGCCCCCATCCACCCTCTTCCCCTCCATCCTCCCTCTCCCCCTCCTCCCTCCACCCTCCCTCACCCCTCCCTTCCCTTCTCCCGCCCCCATCCACCCTCCTCTCTCCCCTCCCTCCTCCCTCCACCTTCCCTCCCCCCCTCCCGCCCCCATCCATCCTCCCTCCCTTCCCTCCTCCCTCGCCCTTCCACCCTCCCTCCCCGCTCCTGCTTCCATCCTCCCTCCACCCTCCCGCCCCCAAGATCTCAACACTCTTCTTAACTCCCATGGAACAGTGAATATTTTTATAGACTTTAGTTTGGATCCCAGGGCAACAAATAAACAATTTAAATTTTTTTTAGCCCACTCAGACTCAGAATTATTATTTTCTATTCACTTGTCTCCACTCCCCACCTCTCCCAAGAAACTGTTAACTCTGTTACTGGGCTATGATTTCAGAGGAGATAGTTGCAGTCCGGTGCCTTGCTAAAGTGGCTGTCATTTGTGTATGTTAAACCAACTGTGCGGAGCATTATAATCCGGCCCGATCCTGTCCGCAGCTGGCTTCTACAATACACACTTAGGAGTAAGCTTGGTTGCATCGTGATGAGGAGCAGCAGTTCAGACAAATTTCCCATTTCTAATCCAGGGCCCAGTTGTAGCACCCTTACTGGTGCAGTAATGGTGACTAGCTAACCTGGCATAGACCATGCGACGGACACCTCGAGCCTCTTCGCCGGGAGCACGCGGAAGCCAAGTGTAAACAGCGGAAGGAGCATACAACAACCCAAACACCCTACCCACCCGTCCCTCCAACCACCATCTGCCCCACCTGTGACAGAGACTGTAGGTCCCGCATTGGACTCATCAATCACCTGAGAACTCGTATTAGTGTGGAAGCAAGTCATCCTTGACTCCGAGGGACTGCCTAAGAAGAAGAGAAAATAGAGCAGAGAATTACTTCCTGTTTTTTCCTTTTCGTAGCTTCATCATTTTTACTGAGGAGAGAACACAGGCTTTCTGCTGTTTCTTAACAAACTTATAGGATCAACCAGCACCTGCGTGTACGGTAGCATAGTGGTAATGTTACTGGATGAGTAATCCTGAGGCCTGGACTAATGAAATAGAGACAAGAGTTCAAATCCCACCATGGCAGCTGGGGAATTTAAATTTGGTTATTAAATAAATCTGGAATAAAAAGCTAGTGCCAGTAATGGTGACTGTGAAACTACCGGATTGTTGTAAAAACCCAACTGGTTCACTGGTGTCCTTTAGGGAAGGAAATCTGCTGCCCTTACCTGGTCTGGCCTACATGTGACTCCTGACCCACAGCAATGAGATTGATTTTTATCTGTCCTCTGAAATGGCCTAGCAAGCCACTCAAGGGCAATTAGGGATGGACAATTAATGCTGGCCTTGCCAGCGATGCCCACATATCATGAATGAATAAAAATAAACTCGAGGAGCGCTTGCCAAGAGTGCGAGGGTGTGAGTTTGGCTTGTGATTTCCCCACATGGCAAGTTACCACTGTATTGTCACACAGAGGTGCCAGGTGTTCTCAGCACTCGAGAGGGAATATTGGAGAGATGTCTTTTTAAAAATGTGCTCATGGGATGTGGGCATCGCTGGCAAGGCCAACATTTATTGCCCATCACTAATTGCCCTTAAGGTGGTGATGAGCTGCTGCATGGTGTGTGGTGAAGGAACTTCCACAGTAGCAGTTTGGTACGACTAATTCCTTAGTTGTTGAAATGGCTAGTTAAGAGTCAACCATATAGCTGTGGGTCTGGTGGCAGATTTCCTTCCCTAAGGACATTAGTGGGTTTTACGACAATTCATAGTCACCCTTATTAATACTAGCTTTTTATTCCAGAGTTTTGATTTAATTAGCTGAATTTAAATTTCTCAGTTGCCGTGGTGGATTTGAACTCATGTTTCCGGAATGTCCAGGGTGGCGAAATTTCCCTTTATTATAGCCCCATTAGCGCTGCCGGGCGGGGGGGGGGGGGGCTATTGGGGTGCAACGAGGTTATTGCCTGGGGGAAGGAGTCAGTAGCGCCTCCGGGAAAATTGCCCCGGAGGTTTTGGGGGGTGGAGACGGTGTGTCGTTAGCACGCGCCCCGCGATTTGCGCCCTGGGCTGGTGCACACACGGCGACGAAGCAGAGATCCGCATAGCGCCGGCGGGGCGCTGGGCTCCAATAGCGCTCCGCCTCCATTGAAGGGCGGAAGGGACGAATTCCACGCTGGGAATGGAACATCCGCGCCGGGCGCTAAATGTCTCGGCTCCGGAAGGTTACCGCCTCCAAACAGCGCGCGGGGCGATTTCGCCCCCCCAGGTCTCTGGATTACTAGCCCAGTAACATAACCACTAGGCTACTGCACCCCAATGCCGTGAATGACATTCCATTGCAGTGAAGAACAATTCACTGTCGGCCTGTTTTACTGAAATGAATGGAAGGAAAAGTCCTGCGGGATCTATAAAGCACGTGCGATCCTCCCTGTCAGAATTTCCTTTTTGTGCTTAATGCCCAGGGGGTAAGCATGAAAATCTAGTCTATTATATTGATAGAACAAGTGGCATTTTCTCATTCTGAGCTTTATTATGTGGCCGCCACATGGTACATTCGGAAATACGTTAATGCCCTAATTCTTTGTGTTTTTCTCACAGTTATTCTGGAACTCTGTGACTGACATGCGCTGGGATGTACTAATGAAGGATGCCATTGAGCAGTGTGAGCCAGAGTGGGTAGATGCTGAGCATCCACTCTTCATCCTCTACACAAGTGGCTCTACTGGGAAACCCAAGGTAAGTCTTCTGTCTGCATGTGATTTTCACCATTGTACCCTACTTGTACAAAAATATCTACCTCTCTCTTACACTTTCACTGTGTTGAAATCAAGTCAGATTGTACACCTCCTATTCTAACCAATGCTTTCCACAACCTCGCAACTGTCGAACTCTTTACCTCCCTCAGTCTTTTCTTCCTTCGACAAGCTATTAAAACCCAACCTTCATTCACCTTATCACAGACAGACAAAGAGGACCAAGCAGGTAGTGCAGGAGTCTCCTGAGTGTATCTCGCTCTCCAACCAGTATTCTGTCAAGGGCAATAGTTCCTCGGGTGTATAGCCAGAGCCAATCCATGGCACCACGGGTGGCTCAGCTGTACAGGGAGGGAGGAGGACAATCAGGGAAGCAATAGTGATAGGAGATTCAATAGTTAGGGGAACAGACAGACGTTTCTGCGGCCACAGACTTGATTCCAGGATGGTATGTTGCCTCCCTGGTGCCAGGGTCAAGGATGTCACTGAGCAGCTGCAGAACATTTTGAGGGGGTAGGGTGAACAGCCAGATGTCATGGTCCATATCGGTATCAGCAACATAGGTAGAAAGAGGGATGAGGTCCTGCAAGCAGAGATTAGGGAGCTAGGAGAGAGATTAAAAAGCAGGACCTCAAAGTAATCTCCGCTAGTGAGTACCGAAATAGGAGGATAGAGCAGATGAAAGCGTGGCTGGAGAGATGGTGCAGGAGGGAGGGCTTTAGATTCCTGAGGCATTGGGACTGTTTCTGGAGGAGGTGGGACCTGTACGGGCCAGACGGGTTGCACCTCAACAGAGCTGGGACCAATGTCCTCACGGCAGGTTTTGCTAGTGCTGTTGGGGAGGGTTTAAACTAATTTGGCAGGGGTGGGCACCAGGATGTAACATTAATAAGGAGAAACAAAGGGCACAAAGGATTGGGAGAGACAGGTATCACTAGAGTAAGAAATAGTGCCGTATTAGGTTGGGTCAGACTTAGCGAGAATACAAGAAGGTTTACGATAGGTTTACAGTGCATGTGTGTAAATGCACGAAATGTGGTAAATAAGACTGGTGAGCTGCAGGTACAAATAGACACATGGGAATATCATGTTGTGGCGATAAAGGAGCCCAGGCTCAAAAAAGGGCAGGATTGGGTGCTAAATATTCCTGGATATAAGCAGTTCAGGAAAGATAGGGAAGGAAAGAAAGAGGGGGGTGGGTGGCAGTATTGATTAAGGAGAATGTTCGTGCTGGAGAGGAAGGATGTCCTGGAGGAATCAAGGAGATAATCTATTTGGTTAGAGTTGAGAAACAAAAGAGGTGCCATTATACTAGTAGGTGTATTTTATCGGCCACCAATTAGTGGGAAGGATATAGAGGAGCAAAGTTGCAGAGAAGTTACAGAGAGGTGCAAGAACTATAGAGCAGTGACATTGGGAGACTTCAACTATCCTAATATAGACTGGGATAGTAATAGTGTAAAGGGCAGAGAGGGAGAAGTATGTTCAGGAGCACTTTTTTGATCAGTACGTTTCTGTCATTGTTGGATCTGGTTCTGGGGAATGAGGTGGGTCAAGTACAGGAAGTGTCAACAACAAAAACAGCTTTTATTTATCTAGCGCCTTTAACATAGTGAAACATCCCAAGGCGCTTCACAGGAGTATTATGAGATAAAAAATTTGACACCAAGCCACATAAGTAGAAATTAGCGCACTTGGTCAAAGAGGTATGTTTTAAGAAGCATCTTGAAGGAGGAAAGAGAAGTAGAGAGGCGGAGAGGTTTAGGCAGGGAGTTCCAGAGCTTGGGGCCCAGGCAACAGAAGGCACGGCCACCAATGGTTGAGCGATTATAATCAGGAATGCTCAAGAGGGCAGAATTAGAGGAGCGCAGACATCTGGTGGGGCTGGAGGAGATTATAGGGATAGGGAGAGGAGAGGAGAGGCATGGAGGGATTTGAAAATAAGGAGGAGAATTTTAAAATCGAGGTGTTGCTTAACTGGAACCCAATGTAGGTCAGCGAGCACAGGGGTGATGGGTGAGCGGGACTTGGTGCGACTTGGTGCAGGGCGTGGAGGAGGAGGCGCGGTGAGTCGGGAGGCCTATAAAAGGTCCAACAGGCTGGGAGCAGCCAGCGGGACGTCAAGGAGCAGGCGTGGTGAGTCAGGAGGCCTATAAAAGGTCCAACAGGCAGGGAGCAGCCAGCGGGATGATGAGGAGGCAGTGCGGTGAGTCGGGAGGCCAGCTGGTGCAGTAGCAGGAAGAGAAGGCAAAAAAGATGTAGAAAGAAATCGAAGGATGATATCACAGCCAAGGGGGTAAGCGATTGGCTGGTGATTGGTGAGTAGTTTTTGTTTTTCTTTTCCTTTATCAGTAGGTAACCTTTATCATTGTTGCCAAATTAAGTTAATCTAGAGATTAAGTCATGGCAGGAGAGCTCGGACACGTGTCATGCTCCTCCTATGCTATGTGGGAACTCAGGGACGCTTCATGTGCGGGAAGTGTATCCTGCTGCAGCTCCTGACGGACCGCATTGCGGCACTGGAGCTGTGGGTGGATTCACTCTGGAGCATCCGCGATGCTGAGGATGTCGTGAATAGCACATTTACTGAGTTGGTCACACCGCAGGTAAAGGTTACACAGACAGATCGCGAATGGGTGACCAGCAGGAAGAGCAGTGGAAGGAAGGTAGTGCAGGGGTCCCCTGCGATCATCCCCCTCCAAAACAGATACACCGTTTTGGGTACTGTTGGGGGGGATGACTCATCAGGGGAGGGCAGCAGCAGCCAAGTTCATGGCACCGAGGGTGGCTCTGCTGCACAGGAGGGCAAGAAAACGAGTGGGAGAGCTATAGTAGTAGGGGATTCTATTTGTAAGGGGAATAGATAGGTGTTTCTGCAACTGCAATCGAGACTCCAGGATGGTATGTTGCCTCCCTGGTGCAAGGGTCAAGGATGTCTCGGAGTGGCTGCAGGACATTTTGGAGGGGGAGGGTGAACAGCCAGTTGTCGTGGTGCATATAGGTACCAACGATATAGATAAAAAATGGGATGAGGTCCTACAAGCTGAATTTAGGGAGCTAGGAGTTAAATTAAAAAGTAGAACCTCAAAGGTAGTAATCTCAGGATTGCTACCAGTGCCACATGCTAGTCAGAGTAGGAATTTCAGGATAGCTAAGATGAATACGTGGCTTGAAGAGTGGTGCAGAAGGTAGGGATTCAAATTCCTGGGACATTGGAACCGGTTCTGGGGGAGGTGGGTCCAGTACAAACCGGACGGTCTACACCTGGGCAGGACCAGAACCAATGTCCTAGGGGGAGTGTTTGCTAGTGCTGTTGTGGAGGGGTTAAATTAATATGGAAGGTGGATGGGAACCTATACAGGGAGAGAGACGGAAGTAGAATGGGGGCAGATGCAAAAGATAGAAAGAAGAAAAGTAAAAGTGGAAGGCAGAGAAACCCAAGGCAAAAATCAAAAAGGGCCACTTACAGCAAAATTCTAAAGGGGCAAAGTGTGTTAAAAAGACAAGCCTGAAGGCTCTGTGCCTCAATGAGAGGAGTATTCGTAATAAGGTGGACGAATTAACTGCGCAGGCAGCAATTAACGAATATGATGTAATTGGCATCTCGGAGACATGGTTCCAGGGTGACCAAGGCTGGGAACTCAACATCCAGGGGTATTCAACATTCAGGAAGGATAGATAGAAAGGAAAAGGAGGTGGGGTAGCATTGCTGGTTAAAGAGGAAATTAACGCAATAGTAAGGAAGGACATTAGCTTGGATGATGTGGAATCTGTATGGGTGGAGCTACGGAATACCAAAGGGCAGAAAACATTAGTGGGAGTTGTGTACAGACCACCAAACAGTAGAAGTGAGGTTGGGGACAGCATCAAACAAAAAATTAGGGATGCGTGCAATAAAGATACATCATGGGCGACTTTAATCTACATATAGATTGGGCTAACCAAACTGGTAGCAATACGGTGGAGGAGGATTTCTTGGAGTGTATTAGGGATGGTTTTCTAGACCAATATGTCAAGGAACCAACTAGAGGGCTTGCCAACCTAGACTGGTTGATGTGTAATGAGAAAGGACTAATTAGCAATCTTGTTGTGCGAGGCCCCTTGGGGAAAAGTGACCATAATATGGTAGAATTCTTTATTAAGATGGAGAGTGACACAGTTAATTCAGAGACTAGGGTCCTGAACTTAAGGAGCAGTAACTTCGATGGTATGAGATGTGATTTGGCTAGAATAGACTGGCAAATAATAGTTAAAGGGTTGACGGTGGATAGGCAATGGCAAACATTTAAAAATCACATGGATGAACTTCAACAATTGTAGATCCCTGTCTGGAGTAAAAATAAAACTGGGAAGGTGGCTCAACCATGGCTAACAAGGGAAATTAAGGAAAGTGTTAAATCCAAGGAAGAGGCACATAAGTTGGCCAGAAAAAGCAGCAAACCTGAGGACTGGGAGAAATTTAGAATTCAGCAGAAAAGGACAAAGGATTTAATTAGGAGGGGGAAAATAGAGTATGAGAGGAAGTGTGCTGGAAACATAAAAACTGACTGCAAAAGCTTCTATAGATATGTGAAGAGAAAAAGATTAGTGATGACAAACATTGGTCCCTTGCAGTCAGATTCAGGTGAATTTATAATGGGGAACAAAGAATTGGCAAACTAGTTGAACAAATACTTTAGTTCTGTCTTCACGAAGGAAGACACAACTAACCTTCCGGAAATACTAGGGGACCGAGGGTCTAGTGAGAAGGAGGAACTGAAGGAAATTCTTATTTGGCGGAAAATTGTGTTCGGGAAATTGATGGGATTGAAGGCTGATAAATCCCTGGGGCCTGAAAGTGTGCAATCCAGAGAACTTAAGCAAGTGGCCCTAGAAATAGTGGATGCATTGGTGATCATTTTCCAACAGTCTATCGACTGTGGATCAGTTCCTATGGACTGGAGGGTAGCTAATGTAACACCACTTTTTCAAAAAGGAGGGAGAGAGAAAACGGATAATTATAGACCGGTTAGCCTGACATCAGTGGTGGGGAAAATGTTGGAATCAATTATTAAGGATGAAATAGCAGCGCATTTGAAAAGCAGTGACAGGATTGGTCCAAGTCAGCATGTATTTATGAAAGGGAAATCATGCTTGACAAATCTTCTACAATTTTTTGAGGATGTAACTAGTAGAGTGGACAAGGGAGAACCAGTGGATGTAGTGCATTTGGACTTTCAAAAGGCCTTTGACAAGGTCCCACAAAAGAGATTGGTGCTCAAAATTAAAGCACATGGTATTGGGGGTAATGTACTGATGTGGATAGAGAACTGGTTGGCACAAAGGAAGCAGAGAGTCAGGATAAACGGGTCCTTTTTAGAATGGCAGGCAGTGGCTAGAGGGGCGCTGCAGGACTCAGTGCTGGAACCCCAGCTATTTACAATATACATCAATGATTTAGATGAAGGAATAGAGTGTAATATCTCCAAGTTTGCAGATGACACTAAGCTGGGTGGCGGTGTGAGCTGTGAGGAGGATGCTAAGAGGCTGCAGGGTGACTTGGACAGGTTAGGTGTGTGGATAAATGCATGGCAAATGCAGATAATGTGAATAACTGTGAGATTATCCACTTTGCTGGAAAAAACACGAAGTCAGAATATTATCTGAATGGTGGCAGATTAGGAAAAGGGGAGGTGCAACGAGACCTGGGTGTCATGGTACATCAGTCATTGAAAGTTGCCATACAGGTACAGCAGGTGGTGAAGAAGGCAAATGGTATGTTGGCCTTCATAGCTAGGGGATTTGAGTATAGGAGCAGAGAGGTCTTACTTCAATTGTACAGGGCCTTAGTGAGGCCTCACCTGGAAAATTGTGTTCAGTTTTGGTCTCCTAATCTGAGGAAGGACGTTCTTGCTATTGAGGGAATGCAGCGAAGGTTCATCAGACTGATTTCCGGCATGGCAGTACTGACATATGAGGAGAGACTTGATCGACTGGGCCTGTATTCATTGGAGTTTAGAAGGATGAGAGGGGATCTTATAGAAACATATAAAATTGTGACGTGACTGGACAGGTTAGATGCAGGAAGAATATTCCCAATGTTGGGGAAGTCCAGAACCAGGGGACACAGTCTAAGGATAAGGGGTAAGCCATTTAGGACTGAGATGAGGAAAAACCTCTTCACTCAGAGAGTTGTTAACCTGTGGAATTCCCTACCGCAGAGAATTGTTGATGCCAGTTCAAGAGGGAGTTAGATATGGCCCTTACAGCTAAAGGGAGCAAGGGGTATGGAGAGAAAGCAGGAAAGGGGTACTGAGGTGAATGATCAGCCATGATCTTATTGAATGGTTGTGCAGGCTCGAAGGGCTGAATGGCCTACTCCTGCACCTATTTTCTATGTTTCTATGAGTTAGGTGGTGTCATTCGGGGAAGATTTAGGGAACAGTGATCACAATAACATAATTTAGATTAGCTGTGAAAAAGGACAGGGAGCAATGTAGAGTAAACATACTTAATTGGAGGAGGGCTAATTTTATTGGGTTGAGAATGGATGTGGCCCGGGTAAAATGGAATCAAAGATTGGCAGGCACAACTGTAATTGAACAATAGGCAGCCATTAAAGTGGGGATGGTTTGGGTACAGTCGACGTACATTACCAAGAGGGGGAAAGGTAGGGCAACCAGAGTCAGAACTCCCTGGATGACGAAGGAGATTGTGAGTAAGATGAAGCAGAAAAAGAGGATGTATGACAGATGTCAGGCTGAGAATACAAGTGGGAACCAGGCTGAATACAGGAAGTTCAGAGGGGAAGTGCAAAAGGAAATAAGAGGGGCAAAGAGAGAGTATGAGAATAGATTGGCAGCTAACATAAAAGGGAATCCAAAAGTCTTCTATAGGTATATAAATAGTAAACGGGTGATAAGAGGAGGGCTGGGGCCAATTAGAAACCAAAATGGAGACCTACGCATGGAGGCAGAGGGTATGGCTGAGGTACTAAATGAGTACTTTGTGTCAGTCTTTATCAAGGAAGAAGATGCTGCCAAAGTTATAGTGAAAGAGGAGGTAGTGGAGATACTGGATGGGATAAAAATTGATAAGGAGGAGGTACTTGAAAGACTGGCTGTACTTAAAGTAGATAAGTCACCAGGACCGGATAGGAAGCATCCTAGGATGCTGAGTGAAGTAAAGATGGAAATTGCAGAGGTACTCGCCATAATCTTCCAATCATTGAAGGTGGCAGGGCAGGTTGAGAAAGCGGTTAAAAAAGATTACAGGATCCTGGACTTCATAAACAGAGGCATAGAGTACAAAATCAAGGAAGTTATAAGGAACCTTTATAAAACAATGGTTCGGCCTCAACTGGAGTATTGTTTCTAATTCTGGGCATCACACTTTAGGAAGGATGTGAAGTCCTTAGAAAGGGTACAGAAAAGATTTACAAGAGTGGTTCCAGGGAATGAAGGACTTAGTTTATTCGATAGACGAGAAGCTGCGGTTGTTCTCCTTCGAGTAGAGAAGGTTGAGAGAAGATTTGATAGAGGTGTTCAAAATGATGAGGGTCTGGACAGAGTAGAGAGCGAGAAATTGTTCCCATTGACAGAAAGGGCCGAGGACCAGAGGACACAGATTTAAGGTGATTGGTTGAAGAACCAAAGGCGACATGAGGAAAAACCTTTTTACACAGCGAGTGATTAGGATCTGGAATGCACTGCCTGAAAGGGTGGAGGAGGCAGATTTAATCGTGGCGTTTAAAAAGAAATTGGATAAGTACCTGAAGGAAAATAAATTGCAGAACTATGGGGAAAGGGCGGGGGAGTGGGACTAGCCGAAGTGCTCTTGCAATGAGCCGGCATGTGCTCGATGGGCCGAATGGCCCCCTTCTGTGCTGTAACCATTCTATGATACTATCACTACTTCTTGATTTTACCTTTCCTTCTCTGTTGCTCTTTTTAACCATGGTGGCGTCCTGCACTGCCCTCCTTAATTCTTCACCTCCGTTTGTCAGCAAAAAAAAGTAAAGCACTTAAGTGCAATTTAATATATTTTATAAATAAATGTACTCAGTGATTTATACATTTGCAATTTCCTTATTTTTCTGTGCCTCAATTACCTCAATGACATTAAGTACCTTATTTAGATTAACCTAACATTCAAGTTTCTGTTTGCGACGGAAGGATGCCGAGTTATTGCAGTGTGCAGCGAGTCGCTCTCAGTCCCAAGCTCCTGGAGGTTGCCAACCACATACGCACAGGAGGATGGAGTTCTGGGTGGAGTGCAGGTTGAGGATGGGGGTGTGTGATGGAGGAGTAGTTGGGGGGTGGGCTGGGGATGGGTTAGGGAGTGTTAGGCTGGGGGGATGGTGTTGTGGGGGGGGTTGGGAGGGTTGGGGGCGGGAGCCTGTGGGAGGTGGGCTGGGGCTGTGGGGGTTCGATGGTTGGAAGGGGTTGGAGTGGTTGGGTGGTGGGAGGGGGTGTAGGGGTTGGGGATTGGGAGTGTTGGGGTGGGAGTGGTTGGGGGGTGGGCTGGGGGAATGGAGGTTGGGGTGCTGGGCTCGGGGCGAGTTTGGGAGGGTTGGGGCGGGAGCCTGTGAGAGGTGGGCTAAGGCGGTGGGGGTTCGATGGTTGGAGTGGTTGGGTGGTGGGGGGGAGGGTAGTGTTGGGAGTGGGGATTGGGAGGGTTGGGGTGGGAGCATGCGGGGGGTGGGCTGGGGGAATGGAGGTTGGTGGGGGGAGAAAATGGGCTCGGGCCAGGTTGGAATGGTTGGGAGTGGGAGCGTGTGCGGTGTGGGCTGGGGAAGTGGGGTTGAGAGGGTTGAGGTGGGGATGTGTAGTGGGTGGACTAGTAGATGAGGACTGGAGGCGGGGGTTGGGGGAGGGGTTGGGAGGGTTGGGGTGGGAGCGTGTGGGAGGGCTGGGGTTTGAGGTTTGGGTGGTGGGCTGGGAGTGGTGTTGGGAGGGTTATTGTGGGAGTGTGTAGGGGGAGGGCTAGGGGATGAGGATTGGGGGATGGGGTTGGGAAGGTTGGGGTGGGAGTGTGTGTCGGTGGGCTGGAAGATGGGGGTTGGAGGCATGGGCTGGGGGAGCGGTTGGGAGTGTTGGGGTGGGAGCATGTGGGATGTGGGGATTGGATGGTTGGAGGGGGTTGGAGTGGTTGGGGGGGAGGGGGGAGTTGGGGGTAGGGATTGTTCTCGTGTACCTCCTCTCCTTTTGTCAGTGGTTGCATCAATTCCTGTAGCTGTTGAGCGATAGTCTCCAGAATGAAGACTGACTGCATATGGAGCCAGTGGTAATCAACAAGCTGGTGGCAGTCAGTTTCACCACCATGACTCAACATGTTGCCACAAGGCAGACTCTACTGATCATCACCTTGTTGCTTTAATTCTAGGGCGTACTACACACTGTTGCGGGCTACCTCATTTACACAGCAATCAGTTTTAAATACGTTTTTGACTACCACGCTGATGATGTGTACTGGTGCACGGCTGATATTGGATGGATTACTGGACATTCATACGTTGCCTATGGGCCGCTGGCAAACGGGGCAACAAGTGTTCTAGTGAGTAGAGGCAGTATTGTGTGCATGTGTTGGAATCGGGAAGATATTCTAAATAGGTCTGGCTAATGTATAGAAGGTAAATCATCATCATAGGCAGTCCCTCAGAATCGAGGAATACTTGCTTCCACTCCTGAAGTGAGTTCTTTGGTGGCTGAACAGTCCAATACGAGAGCCACAGACTCTGTCACAGGTGGGACAGATAGTCATTGAGGGAAGGGGTGGATGGGACTGGTTTGCCGCACGCCCTTTGCGTTTGATTGCTGCACGCTCTCGGCGTTGAGACTCGAGGTGCTCAGCGCCCTCCCGGATGCACTTCCTCCACTTAGGGCAGTCTTTGGCCAGGGACTTCCAGGTGTCAGTGGTGATGTTGCACTTTATCAGGGAGGCTTTGAGGGTGTCCTTGTACTGTTTCCTCTGCCCACCTTTGGCTCGTTTGCCGTGAAGGAGCTCCGCATAGGGCACTTGCTTGGGGTAAAAGTTCCCACCTTGTTGAGGTCCTTTCATTCTCTTTGCAGGTCTAGCACTGCATGGCACTGCCCCTGTCTGAGAGACAATCTACTCCCAGCCTGCTAGTCAGTGTCATTATTATTTCATTCATTTTGGGTCATAAACAGTGCTAAAGATATAAGGGTTCACAACTGAAGAGTTAGAATCATGGAATCATAGAATCCTGTAGCACAGAAGGGGGCATTTGGGCCATTGTGCCTGTGTCGACACTCTGAAGGAGCTGACAATTGGTCCCACTCTCCTGCTCTTTCCTCATAGCCCCGCAAATTTATAGAATCATTACAGCACTGTTGACATCCCATTTACTAGAATTGTGGGATAATTCTCTTTGGCTTCAGCTTACACCAACTGTGTGCAATTGATTTTACACAAGCTTTTCAGTATGTATTTATCAGCTGTTCAGTAAGGTGCAAGAGAGGAGGTCGGGACAGGCTAACAGGAGCGAAATACATTGGCGGTGTCTTCACCTCGTGCCACATCACATGGCCTGGCTGATTCAGAATTTATAATGTGGGATAGTAAAGTGGGGGGGGGGGGGGGCGGGGTTTGCAGCGTGTTGTAGATAAAAGCGGGAGAGCTTGGGGCAGCAGAGGCCCAGACTTCCCATGTGGGGCTTGGAGGAGTGCTCCTGGCACCATAAAGATCAATTTGAAGGTTTAAAGGCAGCCCCTTAAGTCATCAATTAATATGCCTTTGGGGTCCTAATGACATTGTAAGTCCCTGATTTACATGATCAGGCAGGCCCCTCGGCTGCCTAAACAAAGGCCCAGTTAAAGTGGCGGCAGGTGGGAATGGAGCGGGGTGATAAGTTTTTGGAGGCGATTGTAACTGTGGGCCTGTTGGGCGGAGTGGGTTAAATCGCCTCCTTGGGCTCTGGTGATCATTGCACAGTTCATAGAATCATAGAATGATACATCACAAAAGGAGGCTGTTCAGTCCGTCGAGCCGGGTTGAGCTATCCAATTAGTCCCACTCCCCTGCTCTTTCCCCATAGCCCTGTAAGGTTTTTCCCTTCACGTACTTATCCAATTCGCTTTTAAAACTTACTATTGAATCTGCTTCCACCACCCTTGTAGGCAGTGCATTACAGGTCACAACTCGCTGCGTAAAAAAATGTTTCCTCATATTGCCTCCGGCTCTTTTACCAATCACCTTAAATCTGTGCCCTCTGGTTACCGACCCTTCTGCCATTGGAAACAATTTCATGGAATCAAAGAATGGTTACTGCACAGAAGGAGGCCATTTGGCCCGTCGAGCCTATGTCAGCTCTCTGCAAGAGCACCTCAGCCAGTCCCACTCCCCTAACCTTTCCCCCGTAGCCTTGCAATTATTTTCCTTCAGGTACTTATCCAACTCCCTTTCAAAAGTCACAATTGAATCTGCCTCCACCCCCCTCTCAGGCAGTGCATTCCAGGTCATAACTCACTAGCTGCGTAAAAAATGGTTTTCCTTATGTCGCCTTTGGTTCTTTGGACAATCACCTTAAATCTGTGTCCTCTGGATCTCGACCCTTCCTTATTTACTCTATCAAAACCATTCATGATTTTGAACACCTCCATCAAATGTCGTCTTAAGCTTCTCTGCTCTAAGGAGAACAACCCCAACTTCTCCAGTCTATCCATGTAACTGATCCCTGGAACCATTCTGGTAAACCTTTTCTGCACCCTCTCTAAGGCCTTCACATCCTTCCTAAATATGATGCCCAGAATTGGACACAATAATGTTAATATTGAATTAAATAACGATATACAGGAGCACAACTTTAGAATCATTTAGAGAGCTCTGGGAGATATTAGTAGGTTACAGCATGAGAAAGTAACGCAGAAGCGAATGAGTTTTAAAAAAATAATTTAAGCGATATGGGGAGAAATACAACCATTCTTTGATCACAATGGCTAAATGAGGAGGTGAAGCCAAGTTACAGTAGCACACTTTCTCACATTCAGTTACAGGACAGCAAAGGCAGAGGTCCAGAATTAAATCACTTGCTTAGACTCCCAGTAATGTGGAGAAATGTAAAGAGGGAGAGGGTGGAATATATAAGGTGGATGTGCAATACCGACCACCAAACAGTGGCGATATGATTGACATGGAGATGAGATAGAGGAGGAATCCTGCAGAGTTCAGAGAGATATGTAAGAACAACAAAACAATAATATTACATGGTTTTAACTATCCCAAGATAGACTGGAATAAATGCAATCTTTATGGTCAAAGTGAGAGACGTGTTTTTGTCTCATAATAATCCTGTGAAGCGCCTTGGGACATTTCACTACATTAAAGGCACCATATAAATACATGTTTTTGTTGTTGTTGCTTTAGAAAGAATAGGGTAGCTTCCTACATCAGTCCAGCAATGAATGAAGCATTGCTTGATTCAGATCGGGGAAATGAAGTGGTGCAAATCACTGGTGAGAGTAGGAGAACAATTGGGAAATAGTGACCCCCAACAATATAAAATAGAAAAAGGATAACGAATAATCAAAAGGAAGGTTGTTGGATTGTAAAAAAGATAAAGTTCAACAAGGTAAAATTGGATCTGGCCCAAATGAACTGAACAGAAAAGTTAACAAACGGGTCAAAGGATTAACAGTGGGAAATCTTCAAATATCAGTTGGCTAGTGCACAGAATAACTATGTTCCTATAAGATGAAAAGAGCATCATTGGGGAATAATTCCGTGGATCTGGAGAGATTAAAGCTTCTACGTTCTATTGTGGCCATCAGCCATCCCTCCCGACATTAGGAATCAGCGGAAATGGAAGCATGGAGGATGTTATGAAAAAGATTGATAGGTCTCTTTTTGACTTAGCGTATACAAGCGGGAAAGATAAAATGAATGATGCATTTGTGCCATGCTGCCCGCCCAAAGTCAACGTTGGGGGTTTTGGGCCATTTGCGATTTGGGCCTCATTTAAATGGCGGCACCTAGACGCCAACACCAAGCCCCGCTGTAGCTCGCCTATTGCGGCAGCTCGGGAACTCAGCTGGCTCACACGCTGAGCTGACTGCCAGGTCTGGCCAGGAACATAACAAATAGGAGCAGGAGTAGGCCACCTGGCCTCTCAAGCCTGCTCTGCCATTTAATAAGATCATGGCTGACCTGATCATGGACTCAGCTCCACTTCCCTTATTCTGAGACTAAGGGTTCAAATTTGGCCCACCCCTTTTTTCAGCGCACTTACTGGAGATGCGCCGCTTTTTTCCGTCGATAAGTGGGCCAAAATAAATCGCTCCCCACTTTGGCCGCTGTCCAGCCTCTTCTCAGTCTTCGCGCAGTGTGGCCAGTCGAGTTGAGGGCGGAGCCAGCGTCCTGCACTGAAAACAGTGCCGGGACGTCTGAGCATGCGCAATGGAGTGTCCAAGCATGTGTAGTAGCTCCTCGCCCCCAGCCTCTCTGTGTGCGTGCTGCAGCCGTTGTGTGTGTGGGACCTGATGCCCGCCTCTAGCCCTGGTCGAGTGGTGTCCCAGTGCGACCGACCTCAGGTTTGAAATTTTATGCATTGTAGCTATTTTTGAACTTTCTTAATGGCTTGTCATTTTTCTGGACTTTAGGATATTTTGAAAAAATTATGTAAATGTGTTTTGTCTCTTGTGAATAATGGTGACCATTTGTCAAGTCTATTCACCTGGTGCTATTGTGAAAGAAGAACATAAGTGACGGAGGAACACTGAGAGAATATCTTATTTATTGAAGTAGATTTTATTTAGATAATATGGGCTCAATTTTGTCCCAGTATAATCATTGCAAACAAATAGTTGTTTAAATTAGTTGTGAGATTAGGGCAATTTAATTCAACTACTTTTACTTCTTTTATTTTTGTAGTTTAAGCTTCATGAATGCTTCTGTTGTATAGTAAATTAACTTTGCGAAGTTTGTCATATGATGTCTTGTAAAGCTGTTTGATCCTATTCACATTCTTTAGTCAAGTCATTAAGTTCTGCTGGCCTCCGATGTACCTACCTGCGCTGATTTCTTAACTCTCCACAGGGGTTTTCTGAAGTGGCCATATACGCTGGCCTAAGTAGATTTGGAGTAACTATTAGCTGGCCAAAGTGGCCTAAATAGCCAAAACTGGCATAGGTGGCTGGTAACGCCCCCTTTTGAGAAAAACTAAACTAAACTAAAAAAATTGTAACTAACTCACTTACACTGGCACAAATTGAATGTACAAATTGGGGATTTTTAAGATACTCTGGAAAAATCAAGTTGCTCCAAAAAAAACAGAGCAACTCCTGGCCAATTTTGAGCCCAATGTCCCCTAGTTCGAGTTTCCCCTATGAGTGGAAATATCCTCTCTGCATCCACCTTGTCGAGCCCTCTCATTATCTTATATGTTTCGATAAGATCACCTCCCATTCTTCTGAACTCTAATGTGTATAGGCCCAAACTACTCAACCTATCCTCATAGGTCAACACACTTGTCTCCCGAATCAACCGAGTGAACCTTCTCTGAGCAGAAGGAAGGCGATCCAAGGATTGGGAAGGGGATTCCACGGGTCGACAGTGGACCGGAGTAGTTTCATTGTCCCAGAGGTAGCACTGTGCTCCTACTGACCCCACAAAAATAAAAATGTAAAATTTCTTTGGCTGTTTTCTGAGTGCCCTCCAGCTGTCCGTAAAGAGACGCGCAATGCCTGGTGCAAATGGGCAGAGCGTGCGCAGCCTATTTATAGGCCCGCCTGAAAAGTGCATCCATTGGGCCTGAGGTATCAATGGGGGCAGCTGAGGTGCAACACCCCCCCCCCCCTCCCCCAGCGCCCGCTGATTTCACCTGCCGGACGCCTGTATTTCAGATGAGAAATGACGGTTGAAAATGGCGCCCGTAACTCACAAGTACTGTTGGGGAGGTTGGGTGCAGCAGTCACAACGAGTGTTGTCTTCTCTACTTTACTTCTATGTTCTCCAAATATATCCTGGCAATTTTAAGTAATGGAAGCAGATTCACACCTTTTTGTAAACTTCCTTTTCACACATTTCTACTTAAAAAAAAATCATGCAAAAAGAAACAGAGGAACATCTAAGACATATAAGATTCTGAGGGGGATTGACAGGATAGATGCTGAGAGCTTGTTTCCCCTGACTGGAGAGTCTAGAACTAGAGGGCACAGGCTCAGGATAAGGGGTAGGTCATTAAAGCAGAGATGAGGAGGAATGTTTTCACTCAGAGGGTTGTGAATCCGTGGAATTCTCTACCTCAAAGAGCTGGTGGATGCTGAATCGTTGAGTATCTTCCCGGCTGAGATAGGTAGATTTTTGGACTCTAGGAGAATCAAGTGATATGGAGATCGGGCGGTAAAGGGAGCCAAGGTAGAAGATAAGCCATGGTCTTATTGAATGGTGGAGCAGGCTCGAGGGGCCGTATGGTCTACTCCTGCTCCGATTTCTTATTTTCTTAAAACATAGCCAAATAAAAGAGCCAGTAACAGTCGTATGTTATTTGCTTTCCTTGGATCTGCCTATGCCAGGCCTAACTTTGTTTGAGAGAGAGAGGACAGGCAGACGACCTGCTCCCAGCGCTCTACAAATTGGTCTTCTCTATGAGAACGTGTGCTGGTGAGGGGAGGAGGCGATTGACCTGTCAGTTTTCCCTCCCAATCTGTGGGTGTAGTCCGACCGTTGCTGCTCAGCTCATCGCCCGTGGCCCGACCGAATCTCTCAACTCCCGCAATCGCAGGAGCCACATCTCCCCGCTGAGTGACTGGGTGGAGGGCAGTAATGCCAGAAGCCTAGCAACAAAACTGAAGGGCAGATTTGAGAAAGAAAAAAAAAATGCCCCATGAATTGGATGATTTTTCAACAAATACGTTTTCAGTAAACTTCTCTCCATTTGTTTAAGTTTGAAGGTCTGCTGCTGTACCCACATGTGGGTAGGTTGTACGAAATGATTGAAAAGTACAAAGTGACTAAGCTATACACGGCGCCCACCGTCATTAGAATGCTGATGAAGTTTGGAGAAGAACCCGTGAGAAAGTAAGGATGTTGAGCATGGGATTTGAAGTATCCATTTGTATGTATAATGCATTCGGAGCATGCCCTTCGCGACTGCAATTTTACAGTGCTCAGGAGCGCTTTGTGCAATGATCAATCAAAGCAAAGGACTCCTGTGTTCTTTGTGGTTCAATGGGCAGCACACTTGCCTCTGGGTCAGAAGGTTGTGGGTTCAAGCCCCGCTCCAGGAACTTGAGCACATAAGTCTATGCTGACCCTCCAGTGAGCGAATGCTGCACTGTCGGAGGTGCTGAGTTTTGGATGAGACGTTAAACCGAGGCCCCATCTGCTCTCTCAGGTGAACGTAAAAGACAATATTTACCCCTCAATCAACATAACAAAAAAATTGATTATCTGGTCATTATCACATTACTGTTTGTGGGAGCTTGCTGTGTGCAAATTGGCCACCGCATTTCCCTCATTACAACAGTGACGACACTCCAAAAGTACTTCATTGGCTGTAAAGCGCTATGAGACGTCCGGTGGTCGTGAAAGGCAATAGCCAAATGCAAGTCTTTTCTTCTCTCTCTTCGCTGCTCGTGTGGAGGACAAACGCCAACGCGGACTAGTTGAGCCGAAAAGTCTGTTTCCATGTTGTAGTTTCTACACAATTTCTACACAGTATGTACACTGGATCCCTCAAACAGTCTTGTCTATTCTAAAACCTTAAAATTTGGTTTTATTTAAATAATTATTCCATTAAGTACTTAAAACTGTGAATGATGATGCTGTTTTCCGGGCTTTGGTTTCAGTGAAGGTGTTGCACAGGTTCATCAGCGCTGTTCAAACAATGATGCAATCTGAGAACAAGATGGAGTAGTGAGGCATAATGAGGCCTGCACCTGTGGGCCCCATTGACTGTCTTTATCATGGTGACTGTCTCTATTTCTTTCTCAATTATCTGTCTGCAATTATGAAAAGTTGTTACTCTTTCCAATCTTCCTCTCTTTTAGCCAGTCTTTGGGCTAGAATTTTGACAACGTAGCTCTCAGTCATTTGGCGCTACGGTGCCGATTTGTTTCCAAAACCACATCCGCGGCGTGCAAGCACAATTCTGGTGCAGGCTGCACCGGACACCATCTTGGTAAAGGCCAAATAAGAGGCACCCTTTACTCGCGCCTGAAGCAGGCTTTGGAACATAAGAACATAAGAAATAGGAGCAGGAGTAGGTTATTTAGCCCCTCGAGCCTGCCCCGCCATTCAATAAGATCATGGCTAATCTGATCATGGGCTCAGCTCCACTTCCCTGCCTGCTCCCCATAATCCTTTACTCCCTTATCACTCAAAAATCTGTCTATCTCCGCCTTAAATATATTCAATGACCCAGTCTCCACAGCTCTCTGGGGCAGAGAATTCCATAGATTTACAACCCTCTGAGAGAAGAAATTCCTCCACATCTCTGTTTTAAATGGGCGGCCCCTTATTCTGAGACTATGGGCCCAAATTCCCCCTAACCTCTTTTTCTGGCGTCCTCACTCGAGCTGCGCCGCTTTTGCCCACCTCCAAGCGCGCCGAAAAAAGACCTCCGTATTTTGGCCACTCCCCAGCCTCTCCTCCGTCGTGGCGCAGCGTGGCCCAATGGATTGGGGGCGGAGCCAGGTTCCGCCGCTGAAAACAGTGCGGGTACTTTTGCACATGCGCGCTAGAGTTTGCGCACATGTGCAGTAGCTCCTGGCAGGCTGTTTCTGCAAACCCTGCAGGCTGTGTGGGAGGGGCCCGAAGCACGCCGCCCCTAGCCCTGGCCGAATGGGCTCCCTCATCGGCAGCCCGCTGTGTTCCCTAAGGTAGGACTTCTATTTTTTATTTGTTATTTACTGATTGATTTTGGTGCTTTAGGGGCAGTGTTCCTTCTCTTTTTTTATTTATTATTTATTTATTGCCTATTACTTTGGTCTTGGTGATTTAGGGGCAGGGTTCCTTCTATTTTATTTGTTAATTAATTGCTTATTACTGCTTGTGCTTTGTTTGGTGCTTGGTGGTGCTTTAAATGTAGTTACTTGCGCCGATTCCTTAACTGTAAGTAAGGTCTTTCTGTGCGGACAAAAGTGGACACATACGCTGCCCTAAGTTAGTTTAGTACAACTTTTTTCTGGCCAAATTGGCGTAAGTGGCTGGGAACGCCCCCTTTTGGAAAAAAAACTGACCTAACAAAAAACCTAACTAACTCACTTACACTGGCGCACATTAAATGGCCATATTTGCAACTACAAAGAAACACCAGAAAAATCAAGTTACACCAAAAGAAACGGTGCAACTCATGGGGAAATTTGGGCCCTATGTCCCCTAGTTATAGTTTCCCCTTTGAGTGGAAATATCCTCTCTGCATCCACCTTGTCGAGCCCCCTCATTATCTTATATGTTTCGATAAGATCACCTCTCATTCTTCTTAATTCCAATGTGTATAGGCCCAACCTATCTTCATAAGTCATTCCCCTGATCTCCGGAATCAATCTAGTAAACCTTCTCTGAACAGCCTCCAATGCAAGTATATCCTTCCTTAAATACGGAGACCAAAACTGGACGCAGTATTCTAGGTGTGGCCTCACCAATTCCCTGTACAGTTGTAGAAGGACTTCTCTGCTTTTATACTCCATCCCGCTTGCAATAAAGGCCAACGTTCTATTTGCCTTCCTGACTACTTGCTGTACCTACATACTAACTTTTTGTGTTTCATGCACAAGGAGCCCCCAGGTCCCACTGTACCATTAACAAGTGCAAAAAAGGGGCCTAACACCTGCTTCTGCATCCTCTTGGAACTTTGGATTGTGGCTGAGGCAGCCAGTGCTGATTGCCTCCTATAAAACCAATGCTAAACAGCACAGAATTTTAAAAAAGGGTAAGTACTTACCGTAATCACTGTCGCCCCCGGTCCCGAGATTTCCGACCTCACTCCTGAGTCTGACATCTGATCTCCCCCCGACCCTGGCCGCGACCTCTGAACCCACCCAAACAGCACACCCAACCCGCCCACCACCCCCCAACAACACTCCAGACCTATGTTCCATTCCAGGTATCCCGGGCAGCTGGCTTGTGGCTTTTCAATGCAAAAACCGCACGGTAGTTTAAATCGACTGAAACAAATTACAGAGGACATTGCCCTATACTGCCATGACCTTCTTCTTCAACAGCCCTTCAATCACACTCCGAGGCCCAGCCGTTCCTCCTCCAGACCCGCGCGATCTTACCCAATCACTGAAAATTGGCACACGAACCTGTGTGTGCTCCTACTGCTAAGCCATCTACATGATCATGGGGTCTGAGACCCAAAATCCTGGGCTCCTTGGACCTCCCCATTTGAGTGCGGGCAGTTAGTGCTCTGCGGGTAAGGTGCCCAAAGGTGGAAGCTACCGAGTTTCTAGGCCGTTGTCTTTTTCTCCTTATCTTCTACTCTTCCTCCCTTGATTTCCGTTCCCCACCCCCTATCTTCTTCAGCAAGTGAGCTGGGAGAGTGAGTGTCAACAGGTTATTCAATTATGAGGCCAACACGGTGAGCTGAGCCCAATCCTAACCTCACCAAAATGTCCATGCATGTATTTTCCAGTGGCAATCACCGGATGGTGATCAGGTGAGGCCACCCTTATTTCACCACATGAGAAATTCTTCCTCAGTGTTTGTTGTCAGGCTGTTGCAGACTAACAGTTCAGAACATGTGCCGTCTGTGTACATGGGAGGATAAAGACATTCCAGTAACACACGCTAATATTGCAATTCTGATTATCATAGTTACCATTTGTTAACAAATTCAGGCATTCCATAGAAACTTAGTATAATAGTAAGATCTGCACTACAAACTTTAAATTTAGTGGCTGGTATTTATTATTGTTGAGGAATATTTAAAAAAAAATGTTCTGTCCCATTAAAATAATTGTTAAAGTTCTGATGAGAAGTCATATCTAAAATGTGAATCTTATCTTTCCATTTCAACGCTGGCTGACTGGCGAGCTGTGTGTTCCTACAGTTCTCTGTTTTTAATGCCCAATGCTTTCTTTCCCCTCTATTGCATATATAAAAGCCCAAGTAGCCGATGAATGGTCAGCTAAAAGGTCAATCTGTCTTTTCTCTTTCAGATGCAGATGGACCTCCTGCACATGACCAGTGTCTTCACATTTTTATTTCAGCTGAAAGGGTTTTTTACTTCCCGCCTTCTTAATCCAAATGTCTGCTATATTGGAACTTATCATGATTTAAAAATCCTAATTTCCCCTGTAAGATGTTGTTTTTCACCTTTTGACCGCTTCAGGTTCAATCTCAAGTCTTTGAGGATCCTGGGCTGTGCTGGAGAGCCCATTAACCCCGAGGCTTGGACATGGTATTATAACATCATCGGCAATGGGCAGTGTCCCATTGTGGATACCTTTTGGCAGACTGAAACGGTAAACATTCCTGTTAAAGAGGGATCCTCGCGGGCTTTGTTTACGAGGGTCAGACCCCAGGACAGTGGCACGGCATTGTCATCCCAGCGATGTGACATGCAAGCAAGGCAGTGATACTTCGTTCTAACATGATTGCATCCACATAATTTGAAACTGTTGCAGATTTGGAGACTTAGCGTGCTGGATTTCCCATCCAGTGACTATGAATTAATGGGGTACTATGGATCCCATCAGGTTTCTGGGACATCACCCATGTTTAAAGCTTTCCATAGGGGTGATAATGCCCATTTTGAGGATCCCACAGTACAGTACAAGAAATAGAAAGATTGGATACAGTTCATTGTCTGAATATTACCTTCCGAAAAGTCTTAGTTGGTAAAAACACTTGGGGCCCGAACTTGGTCAAAGCCAAGGCCCGCCCAAGTGCCGTCCAAAGGACCGCCGATGGCCACCGAGAGACCGGGCGGTACTTTGCCAGGAAGATTCCTCTGAAAGAGATGGTAGTACCACCCGGCAGCAAAATAATGGCTTACATAGTCAATCTGGGCGGCAGCGGCCGTCAGCGGGCGGTTCCCGGCGGTACTCCCCTCCCGCTGGCTGCAGATCCGGAGGAATCTGTCACCGAGGGGAGTCCGCTGAAAAAACTCGGCGGCAGCCCCGGGCCCTTAGTGTGGTACTGAGCTAAGAAGACGAGGAAGACCCAAGTTTGAATCCTGCTGAGTTTGCTGATGTATGTTTGGGTTCCTTAGCCTTGGAGCCCTGCAATAGGGAATGGGAAATCCCCCAGAATGCCTGAGTTCCAGGCTTGCTACCAATGGCCGCTGCTGTAAGGTGAGCATGGGTATGAACATCAGGTAATGATGGCACCTGCCTTGGCTGCGATACCGCCAATACTCACTATCTAGACTATCAAATGGTGAGAGACCAGAGAGAGGCCAGAGAGTGAAAGAATCAGGCCTGGCAGGAGTGAAAATTGGAGGGGGAATACATAATATATATAATATAAAGTATGGAAAAGCGAAAGATTTTCCAACTTTGAAAATATGCATTTCTCATCTTTCACATAATTATAAAACTTGATTTGTATTCAGACTTTCTAAAATAAGACTTGTACAGAAGAGGTAGGAGCGCCGCTGTTAAACTCCCGTGGCATTTCGCGGGAGTCGGTAGCAGCGCTGCCCCCAGGCAGTAAGTCCCCAGGGGCACTAATGGGACGTGCAAACGACCCGAATTCCCCCCCCCCTTGTGTTCCATAGGTAGATTGGGAGTTTTTTTTATTCGTTCATGGGGTGTGGCAAGGCCAGCATTGATTGCCCATCCCTTGAGAAGGTGGTGGTGAGCACCTTCTTGAACCGCTGCAGTCTGTGAGGTGAAGGCACTCCCACAGTGCCGTTAGGGAGGGAGTTCCAGGATTTTGACCCAATGACGATGAAGGAACAGCGATATATTTCCAAGTCAGGATGCTGTGTGACTTGGAGGGCAACTTGCAGGTGATGGTGCTCCCATGCGTCTGCTGCCCTTGTCCTTCTAGGTGATAGAGGTCACGGGTTTGGGAGGTGCTGCCGAAGAAGCCTTGGCGAATTGCTTCAGTGCATCCTGTAGATGGTGCACACGGCAGCCACGGTACACCGGTGGTGGAGGGAGTGACTGTTTAAGCTGGTGGATGGGGTGCCGATCAAGCGGGATAGCACTGATGAATTATGTTGACCAACTGAGAATACTTCTATTCTAGGCTTTAGCATTGAACAAAAGTCCGATGATCAGAATATTACTACATGAACAATGATCTGCACCTTATTGTTTTGTATGTCCATACAGGGTGGCCCAATGATGACTCCTTTGCCAGCAGCTACACCACTGAAACCGGGATCTGCTGTAAGCTTCACTTTTAATTAATTGCATCATCATCTTCATTTTCATGGCTGGAGTTATTTCTTTCCTTCACAAACTGATTCTATAAATTGTCTTGTTTCCCCCCCTCCCCCTCCCCTCCCCAGACATTTCCGTTCTTTGGGGTTCTCCCTGCTATTCTCAATGAACACGGTGAGGAGCTGGAAGGAGAAGCTGAGGGCTACTTGGTAGGTGCCTCGTTCAGCTCAGAAAGGGCTTTCTGAAACTCGTGAATTGGTTACCAACTACCTCGCACAACTGTGAGATTCAAGTCCGGTCCTGTAAACAAGGGAAATATTCATTCTTATCTCAGCTCGAAAATGAGGAAGGACCTGAAGGCTTTGGGGCATTACAGTTAACTAGACTAGAGAAGCTGGGGCTGCTCTTCTTGGAATAGAGAAGACTAAGAAGAAATTTGATCGGGGTGTTTAAAGGATGAAGGATTTGGATAGAGTGAATACAGAGAAACTCCAACGGCTGAAGGGTCGATAATGGGAGGGCGCGGATTTAAGGTGATTGACAAAAGAACCAGAGGAAAAAATATTTTACGCAACGAGTGGTTAGGATTTGGAATGCACTGCTTAATAGGGTGGTTGAAACAGATTCAATAGTAACCTTCAAAAGGGAATTAGATAAATACTTGAAGGATAAAAAAATAGCAGGGATATGGTGAGAGAGCAGGGGAGTAGGACTAATAGGATCACTCTTCAAATGAGCCGGTGCAGACTCGATGGGCTGAATGGCTTTCTATGCTGTACTATTCAAAGATTCTATTCTATAAGTTACATTGAATCCTTTAATGCTGATACTGTGCTATGTAGGGTTATATCACTTTGATGCTGTTTCTTTTCTACAAGATTATGAAAGTTTTGTCATGCAGGCAATGGTTCAATGTAACAAATTGAGCTACAATTCACTGTACGTAAAGTGCTTTGAGATGTTTCCGAGAAGTGTGATAAGACACAATATAAATGTAAGCATTTATTTCCTTCTAAGCTTCCCTTTCCCTTGCTATGTATATAATTAGATGTAGAGATTTACTACATTGGATGATTTTAAAATTGGAATACAGCAGATTATATATTGTGTTGTGTTACATACGGCTTGTACAACACATCTGTAGTGAGTTCAAAGTGATAAACATAAATATCTTGCAATGTTAACGTTGAATATGCTCAGCAAAACAAAGGAATGACCAAATTGACTTCAACTCCATTTGCCAGGGTTGCATTGAGCAATCCTGTGACTTGCTCCTATAATGGATGATATATTGTGCAGTATTTCTAATCATATAATGAACGTGTCCAGTCACTATGTCCATAAAAATATGATGATAGTCAAGAGGTGAGCATTCATTCATGAACAAAGTGCAAAGTGAGAGTCTATTATATCTGGTGATAGTTCAGCCGATTGAAGTGGTGGCAAACTATGAATGGAAAATTTTCAGAGTTCATTTTAAATGAGTGGAAGGAAAATCGAGGGGGTTGGGGGTGGGGTGGGGTAGGGTGGTGGGGGGGGAGAGGCAGTGGATGGGGGGTGGGGGGGGGGTGGAGTCTTTTTACAGGAGTTGTGCTCTGGCCCACATGATTTTCTGGTATTCACAGACCAGAAAATCTCCTCCAAGCTGAACCACTGGAACAGATATATTGTGCAGCACCATACAATGAGCGTGTCCAGTCACTGATATGTCCTTACTATACAGTATAAATGCACACGAGGCCCATACTTGAAAGAAGGTCACTCTGTGACCAGTTATCTTTATTACCAAGACCTCAAGTGATGAAGGTGGGTGGAGCTTCCCCTTTTATACCTGAAAGTCCAGGTTAGGAGTGTCTCCCACAAGTTCACCCCCTTGTGGTCAATGTTCTCAAGGTGTACAACTTAGGTCAACTGATACATGGGTTACAATGATAGTTAAATACATGACAGTCACTATGTCCATAAAAATATGATGATTGTCAGGAGGTGAGCATTCATTCATGAACAAAGTGGAAAGTGAGAGTCTAATAGATCTGGTGATAGTTCAGCTGTTTGAAGTGGTGGCAAAGTATGAATGGAAATGTTTCCGAGCTCATTTTAAATGAATGGAAGAGTTGGAGGGGGGAGGGGGCGGGGTGGGGGCTGGCGGTGGCCGGGAGGGGGGTGGGAGGCGAGGTGCTGTGGATGGCTGGTGCCTTTGGAACTTTGGAACTGTGCCTCAACAAGAAGCCAGCTCCATCAGGAGAGGAAGGGCAGAAGGGATTGTGAGAATACAAGAGCAGGGAAGTTGTGTTGGAACTGTATATAGCACTAGTTAGGCTACAGCTAGAGTACTGTGTGCAGTTCTGGTCACCACATTACAGGAAGGATGTGATTGCACTAGAGAGGGTACAGAGGAGATTTACGAGGATGTTGCCAGGACTGGAAAACTTTAGCTATGAGGAAAGATTGGATAGGCTGGGATCGTTTTCTTTGGAACAGACGAGGCTGAGGGGAGACCTTATTGAGGTGTATGAAATTATGAGGGGCCTAGATAGAATGGATAGGAAAGACCAATTTCCCTTAGCAGAGGGGCAACAACCAGGGGGCATAGATTTAAAGTAGTTGGTAGAAGGATTAGAGGGGAGATGAGGAAACATGTCTTCACCCAGAGGATGGTGGGGGTCTGGAACTCACTGCCTGAAAGGGTGGTAGAGGCAGAAACCCTCACCACATTTAAAAGGTACTTGGATGTGCACTTAAAGAGATATAACCTGCAGGGCTACGAACCTAGTGCTGGAAGGTGGGATTAGGCTGGGTAGCTCTTTTTCGACCGGCACAGACATGGGCTGAATGACTCCCTTCTGTGTTGTAATTTTCTCTGATTCTCTGATTCTATGAACATGGGTCGAGGGGGAAGGTGGAAGACGAAAGGATTAATCAATAAAGGGGTCCTTCGTACAGTACTGGTACTGATAATGGTTCGCACCTGAACTGTTAACCTTGCTTTCTCTTCGAGCTGCTGACTGGCCTGCTAGGCAGCAGCAGCATTATCTGTTTGTCTTTTTAATCTCATACATTTAATTTTAAATAGTGGCGCTTATGGTAGTTCTGACAGGAGTGATGACTGTTATGTCTGCAGAATAAAGAATAAAAATGACTTGCATTTAGATAGCGTCTTTCATGGCATCCCAAAGCACTTTACAGCCAATGAAGTACTTTTGAAGTGTAGTCACATTTTGTAATGCAGGAAACACAGCAGTCATTTTGCACACAGCAAGCTCCCACAAACAGCAACGTGGTCATTATCAGATAATCTCTATCTTTAGTGATGTCAATTGAGGGATAAATATTGACCAGGACACTGAGGATAACTCCCCTGTTCTTCTTCGGAATAGTGCCATAGAATCTTTTACATCCACCTGAGAGAGGTGACGGGGCCTCGGTTTAACGTCACATCTGAAAGACGGCACATTCGACAGTGCAGCACTCCCTCGGTAATGCACTGGAGTGTCAGCCTAGATTTATGTGCTCAAGTCTCTGCAGTGGGACTCAAAACCATAACCTTCTGACTCAGAGGCGAGAGTGCTGCCAACTGATCCATGGCTGACACTATATAACTGGTGCTGTGATGTAATGTAGTTAAAAGAATAATGATGTAAACAAGTAACACAATGCCAATGGTGTACCTCGAGTGTTCGGCAGATAGTTTTTTCTACTGGTGGGATCATCCTGTTTTGTCTTTATTTCAGGTTTTCAAGCAGCCTTGGCCATCTGTACTGCGCACTGTGTATGGAGACAATGAGCGCTTTGAAACGACGTACTTCAAACAGTTCCCGGGGTTTTACCTGACTGGAGATAGTAAATTACTATTTTACATTCAATGATTTTTAGCGTTAGATGTAGCTTTACATCTTTCTGTCGGAAGCTGATTGGATTAACTTTGTGCTGGGCCCATGTTTGTTGGGTAGTTCATGGTGATCAATATAAAGCTATGTGAACGGAAAATGTTTATATTCTACTTCCTCAATACAACAAAAATCGCAATGCTGAAGAAATTTAGGTGCCAAATCCTGGGACATAATTTGCTGGGTCAAGAACCAGAGGACACAGATTTAAGGCTTTTGGCAAAAGAACCAAAGGCGATGTAAGAAAAAACATTTTACGCAGCGAATGATTAAGATCTGGAATGCACGGCCTGAAAGGGTGGTGGAGGCAGACTCAATTTTATCTTTCAAAAGAGAGTTGGATAAGTGTCTGAAGGAAATAAAATTGCGGGGCTACGGGGAAAGGACAGGGGAGTCGGACTCGCTGAGAGCTGGCATGGGCTCGATGGGCCGAATGGCCCTCTTCCGTGCTGTAACCATTCTCTGATTCTCCTGTATGGATCAGAGGTATGGATGATGTACAGAAGACACCTCAAGTCGCTGCAGGTATATCACCAACGAATTCTCCGCAAGATCCTGCAAATCCCCTGGAAGGACAGGTGCACTAACCTCAGTGTCCTCACCCAGGTTAACATCCCCAGCATTAAAGCATTGACCACACTCGATCAACTTCGCTGGGCAGGCCACATAGCTCGCATGCCAGACACGAGACTCCCTAAGCAGTTGCTCTATGCGGAGCTCCTTCACGGCAAATGAGCCAAAGGTGGGCAGCGGAAACATTACAAGGACACCCTCAAAGCCTCCCTGGTAAAGTGCGACATCACCGCTGACACCTGGGAGACCCTGGCTGAAGACCGCCCGAGGTGGAGAAAGTGCATCCGGGAGGGCGTTGAGCTCTTCGAATCTCAACGCCATGAGCGTGAAGAGGTCAGGCGTAGGCAGCGGAAGGAACGTGCGGCAAACCAGCCCACCACCCCCTCCCTCGACGAATGTCTGTCCCACCTGTAACAGGGTCTGTGGCTCTCGTATTGGACTGTTTAGCCACCAAAGGACTCACTTTAGGAGTGGAAGCAAGTCTTCCTCGATTCCGAGGGGCTGCCTATAATGATGATGATGAACCATGCACCAATACATGGCATCACAGATTGGAATGACGTATGTTTGGACTGATTCTGATTTGAATGACCTATTTACCATGAGGGGATTTTAAAAAATTAAAATTTTTAATTTTTATCTTTCCCCCGTAATGGTTTATTGGTGCAAGCAAATTTTTAAATAATTTTATTCAAATATTTTCTAATGGTAGATGGAGATTCAGAATCTAGTCTTGGGGCTTCACTCAGTTCCCTATTCACAATTACAGGGCGTTAAAAAAAAACTCTTCAAATTTTAATGCGAGGGGAAGATAAGCAGAGGGAGAGATATTGGCCTGGAAACTCGATCGTGCCCGAAAATGGGGGGGGACGTGGGAGGGGAGACATGTTGCATGGGCCTGTTCATGTGGCCACAGGGACCACGTGCAATTGGTGCTGCCAGCTCATTACAGTGAGTCAGGTGTGCAGCAAGCACTACCCGTGCTGCTTATTGACTGTGAACCTGTTTGTCAGGGTAGGAAATCGGGCTTAACTCATGCCACTTAAAGGCAGCCAGCACCCCTTAAAGTGGAGCTGTACTCTGGCTGCAGAGAGCAGGGAAACCTTCTCAAAGGGATAAAGTGATTGGAAGAGGTACGAAATAGGTACCCAGGTTCTCGGAAGCAGCTTCAGAATTCATTTTGAACCATTCAATACAAGTCAAAGGACGTTATTCCATTCTTAAACAGGTCCTTGGTTAGACCACATCTAGAGTATGGCGCCTAGTTGTGAATCTCTGGTATGGTGGGTGATATAGTAGCCTTGGAAAAGGTTCAGAGCAGAGCTACAAGAATGATTCCTCGTTTAAAGAATCTTAGATATGCTTAAAGAGCTGGGTCTATTTACTTTACAGCAGCATAGAAACCTGATAGAGGCATATAAAATAACGAAAGGGCTGGATTGCGTACCTATTGATAGATTACTTCAGTTTGACAGATTGGGGAAGAGCAGGGGACGTGAATTTAATCGATGTAAGAGTAGGAATAAGCTAGATGTTAGGCGGTATTTCTTTTCCCAGAGAGTAGCGAGCCTCTGGTGTGCATTGCCAGCTTCTGCTTGACTCGCTGTATGCCTTCAAAAGGGAGCTGGACCGGTTGCTGGCTGGGGCAGAGATCACATCATATAGAAGGTAAGTGGTTTAACAGTTAACGTATACATGGTCAATGTGATCTCCGAGACTGGATTCGATCGCCTGAGGGGGTCGGAGTGGAATTTTCCAGTTTTTGCCCTGGGTTTTTGTCTGGGATTTTTTTGCCTCTCCCAGCAGATGATATGGCTGCTGGGGAGGGTAGGAAGTGCCTAGTCCTGGTGCTCTAGGAATCATGTGTAGCAGGTTTGCTGGTCCAGCTGTTCTACAGTGCACCTAGCATGTATGTAAAGGTGTAAATGCCCGTCATTTTTGTACGTTCGTTAAAAAAACTAAATCTGGAATAAAGCGATGGTGTCTGTAAAGGTGACCGTGAAGCTGACAGATTGTTGTAAAAAGCCAACTGGTTCACTAACGTCCTTTACGGAAGGAAGCTTGCTGTCCTTACCCGGTTTGGCCTACATCCGGCTGCAGGCCCACAACAATGTGGTTGACTCTGAGCTGCCCTCTGCGTGCCCGAGCAATCCTCTCAGTTGTATCAAACCACAGCAAAGAATAAACACCGCGTAGACTGCGGCAATTCAAGGGTAACTCAGAATGGGCGAGAAGTGTTGACCTAGCCAGTGACACCCACATCCCGAGAGTGAATATTTTAGAAAGTGCACAGTTCACCTTTACACACCACACTTCAAAAAAAAATAATTGTGTCACTGATAACTCCAGCATTTATTACCCGTCCCAAATGCCCTTGTAGTTAAAGAGTCAACCACATTGCTGTGGGTCTGGAGTCACATATAGGCCAGAACAGGTACGGATGGCAGATTTCCTCCCTAAAGAGCATTCGTGAACCACAAGGGTTTTTACAACAATGCAGTATATTCAGGGTCATCATTACTGATACTAGCTTTTTATTCCAGATTTATTTAATTAACTGCATTTAAATTCCCCAGCTGTCATGATTTGAACTCGCGTCTCTGGATCATTAGTCCAGGCCTCTGGATTATTAGTACCAGTAACATTACCACTATGCTATCGTTCCCAACTGTTCACCTTTATACATCGCAGTGTGCACTGTTCACCTTTACACACCTACAATTGTGTGACGGTGTGGTGGGGATGGTGAGGGTCGAGGGGGTCAGGCAGAGTTCATGGCTGTCCTTGCTGCCAATGATTCAGATTCAGCTTCAATTGGAGTAATGATCTGAACAGAAGCAACAGCATCGCGAGTGATTCAATTGTGAATGTGACTTAACGTGACATTTAAACCTGTTTTTTGTACTTGTTCTTTTACAATTTATCAGCATAGACGGATAAATAATAAAGCACCTTCTTTTACAGCTGACTGATTGCCAGTGTTTCTCACAGAGACATTTGTTGTGCAGGTTGCAGGAGAGATGGCGATGGCTATTACTGGATCACTGGAAGAATAGATGATATGCTGAATGTCTCAGGTAGAGATTTTTAACTGCCTTTCACAAATGGGCTATCAGTTTGTCCAGGCCTGGTTGTAATTAAAGCAAAGAAGCCAAATGTCATTTCTGAGCAGCAGAAGAAGTGTCCATATGTGAGAGAGAGTCTGAGGTTGCCGTGTATTTCTGTGTAAGGGTGTCGCCCAAATTAAAAAAAGACTTGCATTTATATAGCACCTTTCACAGCCCCAGGTTGTCTCAAAAAGCTTTACAGCCAATGAAACATAGAAACATAAAAAATAGGTGCAGGAGTAGGCCATTCGGCCCTTCTAGCCTGCACCGCCATTCAATGAGTTCATGACTGAACATGCAACTTCAGTACCCCATTCCTGCTTTCTCACCATACCCCTTGATTCCCCGAGTAGTAAGGACTTCATCTAACTCCTTTTTGAATATATTTAGTGAATTGGCCTCAACAACTTTCTGTGGTAGAGAATTTCACAGGTTCACCACTCTCTGGGTGAAGAAATTCCTCCTCATCTCGGTCCTAAATGGCTTCCCCCTTATCCTTAGACTGTGTCCCCTGGTTCTGGACTTCCCCAACATTGGGAACATTCTTCCTGCATCTAACCTGTCTAACCCCGTCAGAATTTTAAACGTTTCTATGAGGTCCCCTCTCATAGAACTCCAGTGAATACAAGCCCAGTTGATCCAGTCTTTCTTGATAGGTCAGTCCCGCCATCCCGGGAATCAGTCTGGTGAACCTTCGCTGCACTCCCTCAATAGCAAGAATGTCCTTCCTCAGGTTAGGAGACCAAAACTGTACACAATACTCCAGGTGTGGCCTCACAAAGGCCCTGTACAATTGTAGCAACACCTCCCTGCCCCTGTACTCAAATCCCCTCGCTATGAAGGCCAACATGCCATTTGCTTTCTTAACCGCCTGCTGTACCTGCATGCCAACCTTCAATGACTGATGTACCATGATACCCAGGTCTCTTTGCACCTCCCCTTTTCCTAATCTGTCACCATTCAGATAATAGTCTGTCTCTCTGTTTTTACCACCAAAGTGGATAACCTCACATTTATCCACATTATACTTCATCTGCCATGCATTTGCCCACTCACCTAACCTATCCAAGTCTCTCTGCAGCCTCATTGCATCCGCCTCGCAGCTCACACTGCCACCCAACTTAGTGTCATCCGCAAATTTGGAGATACTACATTTAATCCCCTCGTCTAAATCATTAATGTACAGTGTAAACAGCTGGGGCCCCAAAACAGAACCTTGCGGTACCCCACTAGTCACTGCCTGCCATTCTGAAAAGTCCCCATTTACTCCTACTCTTTGCTTCCTGTCTGACAACCAGTTCTCAATCCATGTCAGCACATTACCCCCAATCCCATGTGCTTTAACTTTTCACATTAATCTCTTGTGTGGGACCTTGTCGAAAGCCTTCTGAAAGTCCAAATATACCACATCAACTGGTTCTCCCTTGTCCACTCTACTGGAAACATCCTCAAAAAATTCCAGAAGATTTGTCAAGCATGATTTCCCTTTCACAAATCCATGCTGACTTGGACCTATCATATTACCTCTTTCCAAATGCACTGCTATGACATCCTTAATAATTGATTCCATCATTTTACCCACTACCGATGTCAGGCTGACCGGTCTATAATTCCGTTTTCTCTCTCCCTCCTTTTTTAAAAAGTGGGGTTACATTGGCTACCCTCCACTCCATAGGAACTGATCCAGAGTCAATGGAATGTTGGAAAATGACTGTCAATGCATCCACTATTTCCAAGGCCACCTCCTTAAGTACTCTGGGATGCAGTCCATCAGGCCCTGGGGATTTATCGGCCTTCAATCCCATCAATTTCCCCAACACAATTTCCCGACTAATAAGGATTTCCTTCAGTTCCTCCTCCTTACTAGACCCTCTGACCCCTTTTATATCCGGAAGGTTGTTTGTGTCCTCCTCAGTGAATACCGAACCAAAGTACTTGTTCAATTGGTCCGCCATTTCTTTGTTCCCCGTTATGACTTCCCCTGATTCTGACTGCAGGGGACCTACGTTTGTCTTTACTAACCTTTTTCTCTTTACATATTTATAGAAACTTTTGCAATCCGTCTTAATGTTCTCGTACTCCATTTTCCCTGCCCTAATCAAACCCTTTGTCCTTCTCTGCTGAGTTCTAAATTTCTCCCAGTCCCTGGGTTCGCTGCTATTTCTGGCCAATTTGTATGCCACTTCCTTGGTTTTAATGCTATCCCTGATTTCCCTTGATAGCCACGGTTGAGCCACCTTCCCTTTTTTATTTTTACGCCAGACAGGAATGTACAATTCTTGTAGTTCATCCATGCGGTCTCTAAATGTCTGCCATTGCCCATCCACAGTCAACCCCTTCAGTATCATTCGCCAATCTATCCTAGCCAATTCACGCTTCATACCTTCAAAGTTACCCTTCTTTAAGTTCTGGACCATGGTCTCTGAATTAACTGTTTCATTCTCCATCCTAATGCAGAATTCCACCATATTATGGTCACTCTTCCCCAAGGGGCCTCGCACAACGAGATTACTAATTAATCCTCTCTCATTACACAACACCCAGTCTAAGATGGCCTCCCCCTAGTTGGTTCCTTGACATATTGGTCTAAAAAACCATCCCTTATGCACTCCAGGAAATCCTCCTCCACCGTATTGCTTCCAGTTTGGTTAACCCAATCTATGTGCATATTAAAGTCACCCATTATAACTGCTACACCTTTATTGCACGCACCCCTAATTTCATGGTTGATGTCCTTCCCAACATCACTACTACTGTTTGGAGGTCTGTACACAACTCCCACTAACGTTTTTTGCCCTTTGGTATTCTGCAGCTCTACCCATATAGATTCCACATCATCCAAGCTAATGCATTCCGAACTATTGCCTTAATTTGCTCCTTAACCAGCAATGCTACCCGACCTCCTTTTTCTTTTATTCTATCTTTCTATCTTTCCTGAATGTTGAATACCCCTGGATGAAGTACTTTTTGAAGGGAAGTCACTGTTGTAATGTTAGAAACGCGGCAGCCGATTTGCGCACAGCAAGCTCCCACAAACCGTAACGTGATAATGACCAGATAATCTGTTTCAGTGATATTGATAGAGGGATGAATATTGGCCAGGACACCGGGGATAACTCCCCTGTTCTTCTTCGCAATAGCGCCACGGGATCTTTTATGTCCACCTGAGAGGGAAGACGGGGCCTCGGTTTAATGTCTCATCTCATCACCTCCGACAGTGCAGCACTCCCTCAGAACTGCACTGGAGTGTCAGCCTGGAATATGTACTCAAGTCTCTGCAGTGGGACTCAAACCCACAACTTTTTGACTCAGAGATGAGTGTGCTACCATTGAGCCACACCTGGCATCTGCAGGGCAAAGGTTCTGCTTATATGCTGCTTCCAAGAATTATTTCATACATTATAGAAAAGCAGCAGATCTGCACTGCGCATTATCCGAGATAGTGCACTGAGGTTCATTACTCGTTGCATGTGGATTGCTTGAAGTGATCATCCAGGAAAAGCAGCCCACTTGATTGGGACCCCATTTACCACCTTCAACATTCACTCCCTTCAACGTGGCTGCAGTGTACACCATCTACAAGATGCACTGCAGCAATTCACCAAGGCTTCTTCGGCAGCACCTCCCAAACCCACGACCTCTACCACCTAGAAGGACAAGGGCAGCAGGTGCTTGGGAACACCGCCACCTCCATGTTCCCCTCCAAGTCACACACCATTCTGACTTGGAAACATAGCTCCGTTTCTTCATCGTCGCTGGGTCAAAATCCTGGAACTCCCTCCCTCACAGCACTGTGGGAGTTCCTTCACAACACGGACTGCAGCGCTTCAAGAAGGCGGCTCACCACCACCTTCTCAAGGACAATTAGGGATGGGTAATAAATGCTGGCCTTGGCAGCGACACCCACATTCCGGAACAATATAAAAAAAAAATGTGTCCTTGTGCCCTGTCCCTTAAAGAGGCCTCTTCCCAGCACTCCCCAATGGGTTGCCAGGAATATTTCTAGGATTTAGGTGCTTGGATTAAAGATAACTGACAATTCTTGGCTGCAGTTTGGGACACCAGAAGAACCACATGAAAGTGCATTTAAAAAATATATATATTTATTCATGTGGGTGTCACTGGCAAGGCCAGCATTTATTGCCCATCCCTAATTGCCCTTGAGAAGGTGGTGGTGAGCTGCCTTCTTGAATTGTTGCCGTCCTTGTGGTGAAAGTACTCCCACAGTGACTTTGTCGTAGTGGCTTGGTACAACTGTCTGGCTTGCTGGGCCATTTCAGGGGGCAGTTAAGAGTCAACCACATTGCTGTGGGTCTGGAGTCACATATAGGCCAGACCGGGTAAGGACGGCAGATTTCCTTCCCTAAAGGACATTTTATTGTTATGGCAGTTCCTTCCCCTCCTCTTTGCCTCATGCATATGGATTAAGCACATGTGGAACATATGCCAGTCATAGTTAGTGATGTATGGCCCTCACCAAGGCTCATACAATACTAATAGTATGAACATCTCTCCCTTGAAACCAATGAAAGATGAACCCCATCACGAACTCCACAATACACCCATGCAGAGGGAGCGATAGGCTGATACAGGGGGAGATGTGATTACACCATGGCTGCAATAACCAAAACAATAGTGACACAGACAAGGGTAAATTCTGTGCACCCCTGGCTGACTAACTTCCAGTTCTCCCATCACCTGGCTGCAAGTGTCCTAGGCTCAACTACCTGCTGCTGCTTCATTAATGATTTTACCTCCATCACAAAGTCAAAAGTGTATGATTGCCCTAAGTTCAGCTCCATTCTCATTTGCTCAGATAATGAAGCAGTCGTGTCCACATGCAGCAAGATCTGGACCTGGACAACATCCAGGCTTGGGCTGATAAGTGGCAAGTAACATTTGCGCCATGCAATTGCCAGGCGATGCTGATCTCCAACGAGTGCGAACCTAACCACCTTGACATTCAATGGCATTGCCATTACCAAATCGCCCACCATCAACATCACCATTTACCAGAAACTGAACTGGATCAGCCACATAAATACCGTGGCTACTAGGTCAGAGGCTGGGTATTCTGTGGCAAGTGACTCACCTCCTGATTCCCCAAAGCCTTTCCACCATCTACAAGGCACAAGCCAGGTGTGTGATGGAGTACTCTCCAGTGGCCTGGATGGGTGCAGCTCCAACAACACCCAAAGAAGCTCAATACCATCCAGAGCAAAGCAGTTTGCATGATCGACACTCCATCCACCAACTTAAAAACCCACTCACTCCACCACGGCACCATGGCTGCACTGTATACTATCAACAGGATGCAATGCAGCAAGTTGTCAAAGCTTCTTCGGTAGCACCCCCCAAACCCCCGACTTTCTGATCCTAGAATGAGAAGGGCAGCAGGTGCATGGGAGCATCATAACTTCCACGTTCCCCTCCAAGTCACACACCACCCTGACTTGGAAATCTATCGCCATCCCTTCATCGTCACTGGATCAAAATCCTGGAACTCCCTCCCTAACAGCACTGTGGGAGCATCTTCACCCAATGGTCTGCAGCGGTTCAAGAAGAAGGCTCACCTCCATCTTCTCCAGGACAACTAGGGATGGGCAATAAATGCTGGCCATGCCAGCAGTGCCCACAGCCCGAAGAATGGTCAAATAAAAATAATATTGAAGCATGTATGAGAAATTACTCACTGGGGTGATTTTAACAGCCAGGGTTTTTCAGGGGAGACCCACAGGCTTTGGTTAGCTTCCCGCTTGTCCGCCCACATCAGAATGGACCCATGGCAATTTTATCCGCTGGGCCTCATTAATACGCTACAGTTTATGGATATTTGGCAGGCCTCTGGCTTCCTGCCGGCTCGCAGGTAAGTGTGAGGACTGGAGGGTGTAGGGAAGTGGGGGGAGCAGGTGTTTGGGGAAAGGGAGACCTAAAACTTCCTTGAGAGGTCTCCTACTCTTCCTGGCCCCACAAAGGAAAGTGAAGAAACTTACTTTGAATGACCTCTTCTGCTTCAGATCCTCTTCCGACGGGAGTTTACCTGGTGGGAAGGCTTTCCCTGCTCCTGGTCACAGTTAAAATAGCGGTCGGGGTCCGGTGCTGCGATGAATCACTTGTCCCACTGATCACATCGATGTGTGCTTTGACATCTTGGCTTTTAAACCAACAGGTCATCTGCTGAGCAGCGCTGAGGTGGAATCAGCCCTGGCGGAGCACAATGCCGTAGCGGAAGTTGCCGTGGTGAGCCATCCACACCCTGTGAAGGGCGAATGCATCTACTGTTTTGTCACTTTGAAGGAGGGAAGAGAATTGACTCAGTCCATTACAGATGAACTGAAAAAGAAAGGTATCTTTGCCTCTTCCCACTCCTGCATTGTTACCTCTGGTCTCCCCCAAGGATCTGTTCTTGGTCTCCTCTTATTTCTCATCTATATGCTGCCCCTTGGCGATATCATCTGAAAACACGGAGCCAGTTTCCACACATATGCTGACGACACCCAGCTCTACCTCTCCACCACTTCTGTCGACCCCTGCTTGGTATATAAATTGTCAGGCTGTTTGTCCGACATCCAGTACTGGATGAGCAGAAATTTTCTCCAATTAAATATTGGGAAGACCGAAGCCATTATCTTTGGTCCCCGCCACAAACTGCGTTCCCTAACCACTGACTCCATCCCTCTCCCTAGCATCAATCTGAGGGTGAACAAGACTGTTCACAACCTAGGTGTCATTTTTGACCCTAAAATGAGTTTCCAACCACACATCCGCGGCATAATTAAACCGCCTTTTTCCACCCCGTAACATTGCCCGCCTCTGCCCCTGCCTCAGCTCTTCTGCTGCTGAAACCCTCATTCATGCCTTTGTTACCTCTAGACTTAATGACTCCAACTCACTCCTGGCCGGCCTCCCACATTCCACACTATGTAAACTTGAAGTCATCCAAAACTCAGCAGCCCGTGTAGTAACCCGTACCAAGTCAAGATCACCCATCACCCCTGTGCTTTCTGACCTACATTGGCTCCCAGTTAAACAACGCCTTAATTTCAAAATTTTCATCCTTGTTTACAAATCACTCCATGGACTTGCCCTTCCCTATCTCTGTAATCTTTTTCAGCCTCACAATCCCACAAGATGTCTGCGCTCCTCAAATTCTGGCCTCTTGAACATCTCTCATTATAACTGCTCAATCATCGGTGGCCGTGCCTTCAGCTGCCTGGGCCCCAAGCTCTGGAACTCCACCTCTCCACCTCTCCACCTCTCTTTCCTCCTTTCAAGGCGCTCGTTAAAACCTACCTCTTAAAACAAGCTTTTGATCATCTGCCTTAATTTCTTCTGTGGCTCGGTGTTAAATTTATCTGTTTGTCTGTAACACTGTTGTGAAGCGCCTTGGGATATTTTACTACGTTAAAGGCTCTATATAAATAAAAGTTATTATTATTACAGATGGATGGGTCTTAGATTGCACTGGGAAGGCTCCGAATGGGGGAACCCAGTAGCAGAAACATTCCAACATGGATCTGCACCCATGTTGTTAATTAATTTACTCTCATGCAGGACCTATACACCCATTGTGTGTTCCCAGAATTTCTGTTTTCATCCTAGATCTACATGTGTAGACTTTCTCTGTGGTTTTCCTAATGTTCCTATTTTTTTGCCCATTCCCCTGGTAATCTCCTGGGAGAGACGAAAAACCAGCTAAAAACCCAGGCCAATTAGTGGGGGGGGGGGGGGGGTGAAATCTGCAAAATTCCTCTCCGATCCCCTTAGGCAATCAAAACTAGTTCAAGAGATCACCTACATATAATTTATATTACAGGAAACCTATATCTTGTACAATGTGGTCACCACTTCAGCCAGAATCAGGTCTAGCTCTTTCCTAAAGGAACACAGTGGCTAACTAAAGAAATAAAGGATGGTATCCAATTAAAAACAAGGGCACACAAAGTGGCCAAAACTAGTGGGAGGACAGAAGATTGGGAAGCTTTTAAAAGCCAGCAAATAATGACTAAAAAAATGATTAAGAAAGGGAAGATAGACTATGAAAGTAAACTAGCACGAAATATAAAAACAGCTAGCAAGAGTTTCTATAGGTATATAAAAAGGAAAAGAGTGGCTAAAGTAAATGTTAGTCCCTTAGAGGATGAGACTGGGGAATTAGTAATGGGGAACATGGAGATGGCAGAAACTCTGAACAAATATTTTGTATCAGTCTTTACGGTAGAGGACACTAACAATATCCCAACAGTGGATAGTCAAGGGACAATAGGGGGTGAGGAACTTAACACAATTATAATCACGAAGGAGGTGGTACTCAGTGAGATAATGGGACAAAAGGTGGGCAAATCCCTTGGACCTGATGGCTTGCATCCTAGGGTCTTAGAAGTAGCGGCTGGGATAGTGGATACATTGGTTGTAATTTACCAAAATTCCCTGGATTCTGGGAGGTCCCAGCAGATTAGAAAACTGCAAAGGTAACACCCCTATTTAAAAAAAGGAGGCAGAAACTAGCAAGAAACTATAGACCAGTTAGCCTAACATCTGTGGTTGGGAAAATGTTGGAATCCATTAGCAGAAGCATTAGCAGGACAGTCGGAAAAACATAATTCAGTCAGGCAGAGTCAGCATGGATTTATGAAAGGGAAGTAATGTTTGATAAATTTGCTGGAATTCTTTGAGGATGTAACGAACAGAGTGGAGAAAGGAGAACCTGTGGATGTGGAGTATTTGGACTTCGAGAAGGCATTTGACAAGGTGCCACATTAAAGGTTACTGCACAAGATAAAAGTTCACAGAGTTGGGGGTAATATATTAGCATGGATAGAGGATTGGCGAACTAACAGAAGACAGAGAGTTGGGATAAATGGTTCATTCTCGGTTTGGTAATTAGTAACTAGTAGGGTGCTGCAGGGATCAGTGATGGGACCCCAACTATTTACAATCTATATTAATGACTTGGAAGAAGGGACCGAGTGTAATGTAGCCAAGTTTGTTGATGATACAAAGATGGTAGGAAAAGCAATGTGTGAGGAGGATACAAAAAATCTGCAAAAGGACATAGTCAGGCTAAGTGAATGGGCAAAAATTTGACAGATGGAGTATAATGTTGGAAAGTGTGAGGTTATGAACTTTGGCAGAAAAAAATCAAAGAGCAAGTTATTATTTAAATGGAGAAAAATTGCAAAGTGCTGCAATACAGCGGGACCTGGGGGTACTTGTGCATGAAACCCAAAAGGTTAGTAGGCAGGTACAGCAAGTGATCAGGAAGGCCAATGGTATCTTGGCCTTTATTGCAAAGGGGATGGAGTATAAAAGCAGGGAAGTCTTACTACGTTATACAAAGTATTGTTGAGGCCACACCTGGAATACTGCGTACAGTTTTGTTTTCCATATTTAAGAAAGGATATACTTGTTTTGGAGGCAGTTCAGAGAAGGTTCATCAGGTTGATTCTGGAGATGAGAGGGTTGATTTATAAGAGCATAAGAACATAAGAAATATGATCAGGAGTAGGCCATATGGCCCCTCGAGCCTGCTCCGCCATTCAATAAGATCATGGTTGATCTGATCATGGACTCAGCTCCACTTCCCTGTCCGCTCCCCATAACCCCTTATCGTTTAAGAAACTGTATTTCTGTCTGAAATTTATTCAATGTTCCAGCTTCCACAGCTCTCAGAGGCAGCGAATTCCACAGATTCACAACCCTCTGAGAGAAAAAATTTCTCCTCATCTCTGTTTTAACTGGGCGGGCCCTTATTCTAACATTGTGCCCTCTAGTTCTAGTCTCCCCTATTAGTGGAAACATCCTCTCTGCATCCACCTTGTCAAGCTCCCTCATAATCTTATATGTTTCGATAAGATCACCTTTCATTCTTCTGAATTCCAATGAGTAGAGGCCCAACCTACTCAACCTTTCCTCATAAGTCAACTCCCTCATCCCCGAAATCAGCCTAGTGAACCTTCTCTGAACTACCTCCAAAACAAGCATATCCTTTCGTAAATATGGAAACCAAAACTGCACGCAGTATTCCAGGTGTGGCCTCACCAATACCTTATATAGCTGTAGTAAGACATCCCTGCTTTTATACTCCATCCCCTTTGCAATAAAGACCAAGATACCATTGGCCTTCCTGATCTTTTGCTGTATCTGCATAATATCCTTTTGTGTTTCATGCACAAATACCCCCATGTCCCGCTGTACTGCGGCACTTTGTGATCTTTCTCCATTTAAATAATAACTTGCTCTTTGATTTTTTTCAGCCAAAGTGCATGACCTCACACTTTCCAACATTATACTCCATCTGCCAAATTTTTGCCCACTCACTTAGCCCATCTATGTCCTTTTGCAGATTTTTTGTGTCCTCCTCACACATTGCTTTTCCTCCCATCTTTGTATCATCAGCAAACATGGCTATGTTACACTTAGTCCTTTCTTCCAAGTTGTTAATGTAGATTGTAAATAGTTGGGGTCCCAGCACTGATTCCTGTGGCACCCCACTAGTTACTGGTTGCCAACCAGAGAATGAATCATTTATCCTGACTCTCTGTTCTCTGTTAGTTAGCCAATCCTCTATCCATGCTAATATATTACCCCCAACCCCGTGAAATGTTATCTGGTGCAGTAACCTTTTACATGGCACCTTATCAAATGCCTTCTGGAAGTCGAAATACAACATATCCACTGGCTTCCCTTTATCCACCCTGTTCGTTACATACTCAAAGAACTCCAGCAAATTTATCAAACATGACTTCCCCTTCATAAATCCATGCTGACTCTGCCTGACCGAATTTTGCTTTTCCAAATGTCCTGCTACTGCTTCTTTAGGAATGGACTCCAACATTTTCTCAACCACAGATGTTAGGCTAACTGGTATGAGGAAAGATTGAGGAGGTTGGGCCTCTACTCATTGGAATTAGAAGAACGAGAGGCGATCTTATCTTTTTGGATCTGCCCACATGCGGAACACAAGAGTTTTACGCATGAGAGTTTTAAGCTAAACATTATTTACAAAACACAGGCCCCTTCTTCTAACACATCAAGATCTGCTTAAAGTAGTTGAGCATCGTGTACAGTTGAACATGCTTACATATCTTGGCAAACTTGTGGATCATTTCTTCCAACACCAACCTCTTAATTATTAATAAAAATAGTAAATAGTAGAGGTCCTCACACCAGTCCCTGGGGGACACCATTGATAACTGGTCTCCAAGCAGATCCAAATTTGTTGACCACAATTTTCTGCCTATGGGGATTCAGCCAATTCTCAATCCCCTGCAGCAGCTTAGCATTACTTCACACGATTCTATCTTATAGAGAAGCCTCTTGTGAGATACCTTATCACAATCATCCTGAAAGGCCAGGTGGACAATGTCAACCGGTTTACCCTCATCCACTAACCTGGTGACTTCTTAAAAAAATTCAATCAATTTTATATCGACCTTTTTTGGAAGCTGCATTGAATGTCCCTGTTTTCTATGTAAGTGGTCATACAGGGCATCCCTAATGATTCCTTCAAGTATCTTACCTGTTATTGAAGTTAAGCTACTAACATAGAAACATAGAAACATAGAAAATAGGTGCAGGAGTAGGCCATTCGGCCCTTCGAGCCTGCACCACCATTCAATGAGTTCATGCTGAACATGAAACTTCAGTACTCCATTCCTGCTTTCTCGCCATACCCCTTGATCCCCCTAGTAGTAAGGACTTCATCTAACTCCTTTTTGAATATATTTAGTGAATTGGCCTCAACAACTTTCTGTGGTAGAGAATTCCACAGGTTCACCACTCTCTGGGTGAAGAAGTCTCTCCTCATCTCGGTCCTAATCCTTATCCTTAGACTATGTCCCCTGGCCCTGGACTTCCCCAACATCAGGAACATTCTTCCTGCATCTAACCTGGCCAGTCCCATCAGAATTTTGTATGTTTCTATGAGATCCCCTCTCATCCTTCTAAATTCCAGTGAATACAGGCTCAGTTGATCCAGTCTCTCCTCATATGTCAGTCCTGCCATCCCGGGAATCAGTTTGGTGAACCTTCGCTGCACTCCCTCAATAGCAAGAACGTCCTTCCTCAGATTAGGAGACCAAAACTGAACACAATATTCCAGGTGAGGCCTCACTAAGGCCCTATACAACTGCAGTAAGACCTCCCTGCTCCTATACTCAAATCCTCTAGCTATGAAGGCCAACATACCATTTGCCTTCTTCACCGCCTGCTGTACCTGCATGCCAACTTTCAATGACTGATGTACCATGACACCCAGGTCTCGTTACACCTCCCCTTTTCCTAATCTGTCGCAATTCAGATAATATTCTGCCTTCGTGTTTTTCCCCGCAAAGTGGATAACCTCACATTTATCCACATTATGCTGCATCTGCCAAGCGTTTGCTCACTCACCTAACCTGTCCAAGTCACTGCAACCTTTTAGCATCCCCCTCACAGCTCACACTGCCACCCAGCTTAGTGTCATTTGCAAACTTGGAGATATTACACTCAATTCCCTCATCTAAATCATTAATGTATATTGTAAATAGTTGGGATCCCAGCACTGAGCCCTGCAGCACCCTACTAGTCACTGCCTGCCATACTGAAAAGGACCGATTGTTTATCCCGACTCTCTGCTTCCTGTCTGCCAACCAGTTCTCTATCCACATCAGTACATTACCCCCAGTACCATTTAATTTTGCACACCAATCTCTTGTGTGGGACCTTGTCAAAAGCCTTCTGAAAGTCCAAATACACCACATCCACTGGTTCTACCTTGTCCACCCTATCAGTTACATACTCAAAACATTCTAGAAGATTTGTCAAGCAGGATTTCCCTTTCATAAATCCATGCTGACTTGGACCGATCCCATCACTGCTTTCCAAATGTGCTGCTATTTCATCTTTAATAATTGATTTCAACATTTTCTCCACTACTGATGTCAGGCTAACCGATCTATAATTCCTTGTTTTCTCCCTCCCTCCTTTCTTAAAAAGTGGTGTTACATTAGCTACCCTCCAGTCCATAGGAACCGATCCAGAGTCGATAGACTGTTGGAAAATGATCACCAATGCATCCACTATTTCTAGGGTACTTAAGTACTCTGGGATGCAGACTATCAGGCCTCGGGGATTTATCGGCCTTCAAGCCCATCAATTTCCCTAACACAATTTCCTGCCTAATAAGGATTTCCTTCAGTTCCTTCTTCCCACTAGACCCTCGGTCCCCTAATGTTTCTGGAAGGTTATTCATGTCTTCCTTCGTGAATATAGAACCAAAGTATTTGCTTAACTGGTCTGCCATTTCTTTGTTCCCCATTATAAATTCACCTGAATCTGACTGCAAGGGACCTACGTTTGTCTTCACTAATCTTTTTCTCTTCACATATCTATCGAAGCTTTTGCAGTCAGCTTTTATGTTGCCATCAAGCTTCCTCTCATACTCTATTTTCCCCCTCCTAATTAAACCCTTTGTTCTCCTCTGCTGTATTACAAAATGTTTCCAGTTCTCAGGTTTGCTGTTTTATCTGGCCAATTTGTATGCCTCTTCCTTGGATTTAACACTATCCTTAATTTCCCTTGTTGGCCACGGTTGAGCCATCTTCCCCGTTTTATTTTTACTCCAGACAGGGATGTACAATTGTTGAATTTCATCCATGTGATCTATAAATGTTTGCCATTGCCTATCCACCGTCAACCCTTTAAGTATCACTCAGCAGTCTATTCTAGCCAATTCACATCTCATACCATCGAAGTTACCTTTCCTTAAGTTCAGGACCCTAGTCTCTGAATTAACTGTGCCACTCTCCATCTTAATAAAGAATTCTACCATATTATGGCCACTCTTCCCCAAGGGGCCTCTCACAACAAGATTGCTAATTAGCCCTTTCTCGTTACACATCACCCAGTCTAGGATGGCCAGCCCTCTAGTTGGTTCCTTGACATATTGGTCGAGAAAATCATCCCTAATACACTCCAGGAAATCCTCCTCCACTGCATTGCTACCAGTTTGGTTAGCCCAATCAATATGTAGATTAAAGTCGCCCATGATAACTGCTGTACCTTTATTGCACGCATCCCTAATTTCTTGTTTGATGCTGTCCCCAACCTCACTACTACTGTTTGGCGGCCTGTACACAACTCCCACCAGCGTTTTCTGCCCTTTGGTATTCCGTAGCTCCACCCATACCGATTCCACATCATCCAGGCTAATGTTCTTCCTTATTATTGCATTCATTTAGTCTTTAACCAGCAACGCCACCCCGCCTCCTTTTCCTTTCTGTCTGTCCTTCCTAAATGTTGAATACCCCTGTATGTTGAGTTCCCAGCCTTGGTCACCCTGGAGCCACATCTCCATGATGCTTTTAAGGGAACAGTGGAGAACCATTTGAATCAGAGGTAGATATGAAGAGTGAGCTGGGCAGGGGGCCTAGTTTTGGATTGCTCTAAGTATGGGCTCAATTTTCCCCAAAGCCGTTTTTTGGCATATTTGAAGAGTTACACCTGTTTCTTTGGTGCCCAACTACGCCAAAAAAAAATCATCCCACTTTCCCTGTTTGAATTGTTCATTTTGGCACTGCCTAGCTGTCCTTTAGCTTTGGGGATGGAGCCTAAGATCTGCGCCCAAAAGATCGCGTTGCCAGGGTAACGAGGGACACACTGCTGGTTGAGGCTGGAAAGTGAAACATACAACACATTCTGGCCAGCTCACAGCAACCTGCACAAGGACATTGCACATTGCAGCAGCATTCCATCATTAAATTATTGAAGTGTTTATTCCAAAAGTCTATCACCCCCTGCCCTCCCGGTGCTGGGTGCCGCTTCTAACTCTGGTTGAAAGGCCTCCCGGTGCCGGTGCCCCTCCTAACCCTGGCCGAAAGGCTTCCCTCTCCTCCCGGTGCCCCTCCTAACCCTGGCCGAAAGGCTTCCCTCTCCTCCCGGTGCCCCTCCTAACCCTGGCCGAAAGGCTTCCCTCTCCTCCCGGTGCCCCTCCTAACCCTGGCCGAAAGGCTTCCCTCTCCTCCCGGTGCCCCTCCTAACCCTGGCCGAAAGGCTTCCCTCTCCTCCCGGTGCCCCTCCTAACCCTGGCCGAAAGGCTTCCCTCTCCTCCCGGTGCCGGTTGCTGCTCCTAACCCTGGCCGAAAGGCTTCCAGTTGCCGGTGCCGGGTGCCAGGTGCCTTCCCAACCCTGACTGAAAGGCTTCCCTACCCTTCCGGTGCCGGTGCCAGTTGGCGCTGCTAGCCCTGGCCGAATGGCCTCCCCCACCCGGAGCCGGTTGCCGCTCCTAACTCTGGCTGAAAGACCTCCCCCCTCTCTCTCCCCGCTCTCCTCTCTCCTGTCCCCCCCTTCTCTGCTGCTGCTATCCGAGCCGTGGAACTGCATCTGCTGCACTGATTCTCTTACCTACGACGATTTTTTAACTGTCCAGAAGGTTTTTCCAGAGTGGTCACATATGCTGTCCTAAGAAAAATTGGAGTAAATTGGAACTGGCCAAACTTGCTTAAACGGCCAGAATTGGCACGGGTGACAGGTCACGCCCCCAATGAGGTAAAAAAAAATTGGAGGCTAAAAAAAATCCTACCTAAGTGAATTACACTAGTGCAGAAACTTTGGGGAAACTTGGAGATTTTAATTTACTCCAAAAAAAATGGTGCATGCCAAAAAAACAGCGCAGAAAATTGAGTCCGTTAATGAGTTGACACAGACACCAAGGGCCCAATGTGTTGTAAACTTCTTTGGTTTTGTGATTCTTTATAATATCTTCCTGATTGAGATTATCTTTTACATCATTTAACAATCTTGTACTTTTCTTTTAAGCTGGTTACATGTCATTAAACTCATTAAATTCCTATGATTGGAGAATCTCTGTTTTCCTTTACGATTCTGCTAATATGCTTATTAATTTTTCAGTGCTGAGGAGGCTTTGTGCCTGAAAAGTTAACTTGACCTTTATCTCCGCAGATGCAGATTGACATTTTCCGTTCTTGTTCCAGATTGTCAGCATCTGCAGTTTTTTTTGCTTTTTTTTATAAGCTTAGAAACTACTGTTTGCAATAGCAGCATACAAACACAGAACCTATTGATGTGACATTCTCTTGTCTGCCCTTTGAAACAGGTCAATGGCTTTGTAACAATAGTGGACAATGAGTGCATTAAATGCCCATGCGCCCATATAGCACAAAGTTACAACAAGGGTACACAGGTGGGGCCCAGATTTAAACCCATGGGGGAGGGGCTATTTTCAACAGTTTACGTAGAAAAATGGAAGCGCAAGGCATACAAAAACCTAACGCCGAAAACCAATTTTGAGAGCAGGCTTCGAAATGGGCGGTTGGCACTCTTGTCTGTAACATTCAGCACATTCTGGAGGGGAGGGGGTTGAGGGTTTTAATCTTTACTTGCACTCCCTGACCGTACTATTTTTTTTCTTGGCTAAAACCCACCTGTTCTCAGAAGTTTGCTGGATATTGAATCACGGAACATAAGAACATAAGAAATAGGAACAGGAGTAGGCCATACGGCCCCTCGAGCCTGCTCTGCCATTCAATGGGATTATGGCTGATCATCGACCTCAATTCCACTTACCCGCCCTATCCCCACATCCCTTGATTCCCCAGACTCCAAAAATCGATCTCAGCCGTGACTATATTCAGAGACTCAGCATCCACAGCCTCTGGGGCAGAGAATTCCAAAGATTCACAACCCTCTGAGTGAAGAAATTCCTCCTCATCTCTGTTTTTAAATGGCCTTCTCCTTATCCTGAGACTGTGACCTCCTAGATCTAGACACTCCAACCAGGGGAAACAACCTCTCAGCATCTACCCTGTCAATCTCCTTCAGAATCTTGTACGTTTCTAATAGATCACCTCTCATTCTTCTAAACTATCGTATTCTATTCTAAAGTATAGGCCCATTTTGCACAATCTCTCATCATAAGACAGCCCTCTCATCCCAGGAATCAGTCTGGTGAATCAATCAATCTTGTAGCCTGTGCTTTTACTGGCAGGTGCTGAACACAGCACATTTGTTCACTGACACTGCCACTTACTGCTGCTTAATGTTATCTGCAAATCAAGGAGCGGCTGTCATTGCCAGAATCAGCGGGATAGCAGCGAGACAGGAATGAGATTGCATTGCATTACCCGCCAGAGAGAACCCGGTGACAGATGAAAAAAGAAAAACAGAATAGCATTGGGGAATTTTATGCATGCAGGAATTAAAATTCATAAAACAATGGCGGCAGAATCCTGAAATATATAGCAGTTGAAAGAGACATTTCAGGGGGGTGTTCGTTTGAACTTTACTCTTCCAAATGCTGACAGAATTGCTGTTTCTCTCCAACATTTTCTGTTATTATTTCAGATTTCTTCTTTACTAGCTAAAATTCCTAGGTGATTAATGATATCCTTCAGGGCAAAACTGGATCTGGCACATGCTCTAACATTTAGCTAACTCATGAAGTCTTGAGATGGAGATAATGGTCTGCTTCTTGTGACAAACTGGTCAGATGTGAAAGATCAGCTGTTTAAGCTCAACGGCACACTGAAGGAAAGAAAGATTTTCATTTATATAGCGCCTTTCATGACCTCAGGACGTCCCATTGCGCTTTACAGTAGGTGAAGTACTTTTGAAGTGCAGTCTGACAGCCTGACAGCTAATTTGCGCATAGCAATCTCCCACAAACAGCAATGAGCTAACGAATATGATATAAACGAATTAACACAGCTATTAACGAATATGATATAATTGGAATTATGGAGGCATGGCTCCAGGGTAACCAAGACTGGGAACGCAACATCCAGGGGTATTCAACATTCAGGAAGGATAGACAGAAGGAAAAGGAGGTGGGGGAGCGTTGCTGGTTAAAGAGGAAATTAACGCAATATTAAGGAAGGACATTAGCTTGGATGATGTGGAATCTGTATGGGTAGAGCTGCGGAATACCAAAGGGCAGAAAACAATAGTGGGAGTTGTGCACAGACCACCAAACAGTAGTAGTGAGGTTGGGGACAGCATCAAACAAGAAATAAGGGATGCGTGCAATAAAGGTACAGCAGTTATCATGGGCGACTTTAATCTACATATAGATTGGGCTAACCAAACTGGTAGCAGTACGGTGGCAGAGGATTTCCTGGAGTGTATTAGGGATGGTTTTCTAGACCAATATGTTGAGGAACCAACTAGAGGTTGGCCATCTTAGACTGGGTGATGTGTAACGAGAAAGGACTAATTAGCAATCTTGTTGTGCAAGGCCCCTTGGGGAAGAGTGACCATAATATGGTAGAATTCTTTATTAAGATGGAGAGTGACACAGTTAATTCAGAGACTAGGGTCCTGAACTTAAGGAAAGGTAACTTTGATGGTATGAGACGTGAATTGGCTAGAATAGACTGGCGAATGATACTTAAAGGGTTGATGGTGGATGGGCAATGGCAGACATTTAAAGATCACATGGATGAACTTCAACAATTGTACATCCCTGTCTTGAGTAAAAATGAAACGGGGAAGGTGGCTTAACCGTGGCTAATGAGGAAAATTAAGGATAGTGTTAAATCCAAGGAAGAAGCATATAAATTGGCCAGAAAAAGCAGCAAACCTGAGGACTGGGAGAAATTTAGAATTCAGCAGAGGAGGACAAAGGGTTTAATTAGGAGGGGGAAAATAGAGTATGAGAGGAAGCTTGCTAGGAACATAAAAACTGACTGCAAAAGCTTCTATAGATATATGAAGAGAAAAAGATTATTGCAGACAAACATAGGTCCCTTGCATTCAGAATCAGGTGAATATATAATGGGGAACAAAGAAATGGCAGACCAATTGAACAACTACTTTGGTTCTGTCTTCATGAAGGAAGACACAAATAACGTTCCGGAAATACAAGGGGACCGAGGGTCTAGCGAGAAGGAGGAACTGAAGGAAATCCTTATTAGTCAGGAAATTGTGTTCAGGAAATTGATGGGATTGAAGGCCGATAAATCCCCAGGGCCTGATAGTCTTCAGCCGAGAGTACTTAAGGAAGTGGCCCTAGAAACAGTGGATGCTTTGGTGATCATTTTCCAGCAGTCTATCGACTCTGGATCAGTTCCAATGGACTGGAGGGTAGCTAAAGTAACACCACTTTTTAAGAAAGGAGGGAGAGAGAAAACGGGGAATTATAGATCGGTTAGCCTGACATCAGTAGTGGGGAAAATTTTGGAATCAATTATTAAAGATGAAATAGCAGCGCATTTGGAAAGCAGTGACAGGATTGGTCCAAGTCAGCATGGATTTATGAAAGGGAAATCATGCTTGACAAATCTTTTGGAATTTTTTGAGGATGTAACTGGTAGAGTGGACAAGGGAGAACCAGTGGATGTGGTGTATTTGGACTTTCAAAAGGCTTTTGACAAGGTCCCACACAAGAGATTGGTGTGCAAAATGAAAGCACATGGTATTGGGGGTAATATATTGATGTGGATAGAGAACTGGTTGGCAGACAGGAAGCAGAGAGTTGGGATAAACGGGTCCTTTTCAGAATGGCAGGCAGTGACTCGTGGGGTGCCGCAGGGCTCAGTGCTGGGACCTTAGCTCTTTACAATGATTTAGATGAAGGAATTGAGTGTAAGTTTGCAGATGACACTAAACTGGGTGGCAATGTGAGCTGTGAGGAGGACGCTAAGAGGCTGCAGGGTGACTTGAACATGTTAGGTGAGTGGGCAAATACATGGCAGATGCAGTATAATGTGGATAAATGTGAGGCTATCCACTTTGGGGGCAAAAACATGAAGGTAGAATATTATCTGAATGGCGGAAAATTAGAAAAAGGGGAGGTGCAACGAGACCTGAGTGTCATGGTACATCAGTCATTGAAGGTTGGCATGCAGGTGCAGCAGATGGTGAAGAAGGCAAATGGCATGTTGGCATTCATAGCTAGGGGATTTGAGTATAGTAGCAGGGAGGTCTTGCTGCAGCTGTACAGGGCCTTGGTGAGGCCTCACCTGGAATATTGTGTTCAGTTTCCTTCTCCTAATCTGAGGAAGGACATTCTTGCTATTGAGGGAGTGCAGCGAAGGTTCACCAGACTGATTCCCGGGATGGCAGGACTGACATATGAGGAGAGACTGGATTGACTGGGCCTGTATTCACTGGAATTTAGAAGAATGAGAGGGGATCTCATAGAAACATATAGCATTCTGACGGGACTGGACAGGTTAGATGCAGGAAGAATGTTCCCGATGTTGGGGGAGTCCAGAACCAAGGCTCACAGTCTAAGGATAAGGGGTAAGCTATTTAGGACCAAGATGAGGAGAAACTTCTTCACTCAGAGTGTTGTTAACCTGTGGAGTTCTCTTCCGCAGAGAGTTGTTGGTGCCAGTTCGTTCGATATATTCAAGAGGGAGTTGGATATGGCCCTTACAGCTAAAGTAATCAAGGGGTATGGAGAGAAAGTGGTACTGAGGTGAATGATCAGCCATGATCTTATTGAATGGTGGTACAGGCTGGAAGGGCCGAATGGCCTACTCCTGCACCTATTTTCTATATTTCTATGTTTCTATGACCAGATAATCTGCTTTCAGTGATGTTGTTTGAAGGATAAATATTGGCCCGAACTCTCTTGCTCTTCTTTGAATAGTGCAATGGGATCTTTTATGTCCTCCTGAGAGGACAGATGGGGTCTTGGTTTAACACCTCATCTAAACGATGGCACTTCCAACAGTGTTGCCCTCCCTCAGTACTGCACTGGAGTGTCAGCCTAGATTTTTGTGCTCAAGTCCCTGGAGTGGGACTTGAACCCTCAACCTTCCTACTCAGAGATGAGAGTGCTACCCATGATGTTTATCTACTTTGAAGCACATATTAAAAATGTCACATGGATGGCCGTTGTGAGAAAAGAAACATCACATTGATGCCGTGGGTGGCACTTTTATGACCTTGCCGATGTTCTTGTTGTAAGAAAATTGTATTGCATCTGATGTGGGAGTGCTTGATGCACAAACTTGTGAAAGAAAATGGAACAGTGTTCATTCCTGGTTGCTCTTCACCTTGACAAAGAACACAACAAAATCACAAGAAAATAATGCAGTTGCACTTACTAAAATCCTTTATTGTCTCCTTTTTACATTTGTAGTACGACAAAAGATCGGACCGATAGCCACGCCGGACTTCATACAAAATGCACCTGGGCTCCCAAAAACCCGATCAGGTAAACCACACATTGCCGTGAAGTCCCGAGACCGCAGTCAGGGACACATGCATCGGTTGTAAAAAGTGTCCAACTCATGACAGAACCAATTTTAACCCAGTATTTCTTCCTTCCTCAAAGGTAAAATAATGAGGCGTATCCTGAGGCACATTGCTTGCAATGAGAAAGATTTGGGGGATATTTCCACCCTCATAGACCCAACCGTGGTGGAAGTCCTGTTCAGCCAGCGATGCCAAGCAGCTGCTTAGAGTAACGCGGTGAGCTGCCTGTTCGGGTCAGATCCAATACTCCGTTCCAATAAAAAGCAGAGAGCCTTGAGCAGACTGGTCGGTAATTGCACTTCACAGATATACTAGCTAACAACATATTTGTAATGTGGCAAAGTCACATGATGATAGTTTTCTGTATCGGAGCCATCTTGTATCTGTTAGTGTTGTCGTCAGTATATATCACAGCATTGTTAAAGAAAAAACATTCCAAATACTTAATAATCTGTCTCGTTCAGAAATGTCTTCGTATAAACATGTAATTGTCTCTTAAATGATTCCAGGGTTTTATGCCTCCACTACTTTTATTTCACATGTTGATTTTTTTGTGAAAGAAGAATTTCCTGCTATCAGTCCTAGCATTACACCGACTTGAAACGTTAACTCTGTTTCCCTCTCCACAGGTGCTGCCTGACTTGCTGAGTATTTCCAGCATTTTCTGGTTTTTATTACCTTTTTACTAGTTTGAATTTATGCCCCCTATTCCTAGTCGCACAATTTAAAGCATTAACTTTTTCTATACTATTAACAATCTTCACCACCTTTCCAAGTTGATCTCTCAGATGCCTCCTTGCCAGGCTGCAGGTTGCTGCAGCCTTTCCCCAGAGCCTCAGGCCTGCGACACTGGGGTCAGCTTTAATGCTCTTCTCTGCATTACATCCGGTGCTTGAATGTCTCCTCTATTTCTTAATGATCATCTTATTTATATTTAAGTCACTATACTTGCAATATCTTTGTTTGAAGAGGGCATGCTGATTACATTTCCTCTTGTCAATACTTGTGCTCATCTTCGGTTTAGAGCCCGTTTACACCTTTTATAGTTTTCACCTCTCCTCTGACTGTCATCTTGTAGTTGTGGTGCTGAAAGAATGATTTATTATTAAGCTGCTCTGCTCCTTTGCCTCTCTGATCACTCTGTATTTTCTTGCTTTTATCCCAGTGAGCCCTTTCTCTTTTCTTCATGCGGTATTTGTACAGATCACGTTTCCTCTTTGTCCCACTTTCAATTTGTTTGCCAATCTATTGAGGGTCACACCGAGTTAGGCCTCACCTGGAGCACTGTGGACAATTTTGGGCAGCACACTTCAGGAAAGGGTGCAGAGGAAGTTTACCATGAAGTTACCAGGGATGAGGGATTTCAGATTTGAGGAGAGGTTGGAAAAGTTAGGACTGTTCTCCTTGGAACAGGGAAGGTTAAGAAGTGACCTCATAGAGGTTTTCAAGATAATGAGAGGTTTCGATAGAGTAGATAGAGAAAAATGATTCCCTCAATACAAAATCATTGGCAAAAGATCTCGAGGGGAGATGAGGAGCCATTTTTTCAGTCAGAGAATTGTCGTGATCTGGAACGCTCTACCTGAAAAGGTGGTGGAAACTGATTCTATAAATAATTTTAAAAGGGAGTTGGACAGGTACTTGAGGACGAGGAACTTACAGGGTTATGGGCAAAACACGGGGATGTGGTTCTAAACCCTACTGCTCTTTCGAAGATCTGGCACAGGCTCGACGGGCCAAATAGCCCCCTTCTGTGCTGTAAGTTTTTGAGATTCTATGAGATGTTTAGTCTGAACTTGTATGTTTTGGGAATATATTTATCCTGGATGCTCAGCATTATAACTTTTTATATAGAATTAGATACAAGTTTAAAAAACTAAACCATGTCATTCGGCCCAACTAGTCTAACTGTGCTGGTGTTTAGCTTCCGAATGAGCAGTAGCCCTATTCCCAATGGCTCACCCTATTCCTATATCCCTTTATTTCCCTTTCCTTTAACCACCTATCTAAACTATTCCCTTGTTTCAATCATTAACTCTGATAATGATTCGACAACCTTACAACCTTCTATGTAAAAAGGTTTCTCATTCGCTCTGCCGTCAACCTTTTACAGTTCATCTTATATCTGTGTCCTCTCAGTCTTGACCCCTCAATCACTGGATTCTATCTACTTTGCCCCATCTCTTCAAATATTAAATACCCATTTCAAATCAGCCCATAATCTCGTTTTTTAAACAAAAACGGCTCCAATTTCTCAAGTCTTTCTTCATATTTGTATTTCCTCATACCAGGCAGCATCCTCGTGCATTTGCATTGTAACCTCCTTAAATACTTTAATATACTTTCTATATTGTGGAGCCCAAATTTGCAAACAGTGCTCAATCTGAGGTCATATGAACATTTTATATAGATTCCCCATTACATCTCAACTTTTATATTCTATTGTATTTGCCATAAAACTCAGTATCCCATTAGCTTTTTAAAAAAAATGGCCTTATCCACTTGAGGTAATACTTTTAAGGTTTTGTGAACCTGAACCACCAAATCCCTCTGCTCCTTTACATTAGCCAGATTTTCCCCATTCAAAGTATAATTACTATTACTTTTCTGACCAAATTGCATTATCTCACATTTACTGACATGGAATTCCATCTGCCACGTTTTTTGCCCATTCTTAAAGAAAAAAATTAATTGGGCTGGATTTTCGGCTATGATGATTTCGGGGCGGTAATGGCGGCGGGGCAGTAAAGTTTGAGCCCGCGAACAGTTTACGCCTCAGTAAGTAACATTAGGCAGCTGGGCCGTGAGGCTGGGGTGCAGCGCTAAGGGAAGCTTAGCATGGGAAATTCCTGAGCTAAAGAGCCGGGCCGGGAACGCTCCCAGAGACGCCTGCTGAAAAAAAATGCTCCCCGGCTCCCCCCACCCCAAAAAAACATTCCCAAAACATTGCCCAGGCCACCACAACATAAAGCACAAAAAAAATGAAAAGAACAATCAATCACCTTAGGAGTCCATTACTTATCTCTGTAGTCGGTATCGTTGGACTGCCTGATTTCCCAGGCGTTCACTGCAGGGCGCGTTTCGGGGCGAATAGGTTGGGCTGAAGTCAATACTCGTGCTGGTATCACAATTAGGGGCGTTGCACACCAGCACAGCTCTTCCGGGTGGTGCTGCTCCGTGTCGTTGCAAAGCTGGGGCGCTGGTGGCTGACTCCTGGCCAGAAGACCTCACCGCCACCATTGTCGCCAGTGGGGCTAAAAAGGGAGCGCAGAAGACCCGAAAATGCACCCCTTGCATTTAATATAGCACCTTTCACGACCACCGGACCTCCCTAAGTGCTTTACAACCAATTAAGAGCTTTTTGGAGTGTAGTCATTGTTGTAATGTAAGAAACATGGCAGTCAATCTGCACACAGTAAGCTTCCATAAACAACAATGAGATAATGACCAGATAATCTGTTTTTGTTATGTTGATTGAGGGATAAAAATTGGCCGGGTCACCGGGAATAACTCCCCTGTTCTTCTTCGAAATAGTGTCATGGGATCTTTTACATCCCCCTGAGAGGCCAGACTGTGCCTCCGTTTAACGTCTCATCCAAAAGACGGCACCTCTGACAGCATTCCCCTCAGCACTGCACTGGAGTGTTAACTTACATTTTTATGCTTAAATCTTTCGAGTGGGACCTGAACCCACAACCATCTGACTCAAAGGCAGCTCACTGAGTCAATGGCTGACATTTTTTTTGCCCATTCTAAAAGAAAAAAAGAGATTAGCATTTATATAGTGCCTCTCATGACCATCAGACATGCCAAAGGATCAATATCTCCTTGTAGCTTCCTTTGGTCCTCAGTATTATTTACAACACCTATTTTAGGATCTTCTGCAAGTTTGTCTTCACTCGTTCCAGTTCAATATACAAACCATTGACCTACACAGTGAATGGAAACAATTCCAGAACCGAACCAGTGGTGCAACCACTAACTACTTCCAACCACTCTGAGAAACTGCCTTCAATTCGTCCTCTGTTTAATCCTTTATAACTTCTTTTTAATCCAATTTGCTACACTTCCCATGATTCCATAGTCCTTAATTGAAATATAGACACAGAAATTTACAGCGCAGAAGGAGGCCATTTCGGCCCATCGTGTCTGTGCCGGCCGACAAAGAGCCACACGGCCCTCGGTCAGCAGCCCTGAAGGTTACATCTAAACCTATGAACAATGAGCAATGGCAGACAGAGAAAGAGCACCCAGCCCAACCAGTCCGCCCCACACAACTGTGACACCCCATGTATCGCAACACTTTACACTCCACCCCGACCAGAGCCGTACGATCTCCTGGGAGAAGCAAAAAAACAGATAAAAACCCAGGCCAATTGGGGAAAAAAAATCTGGGAAAATTCCTCTCTGATCCATCCAGGTGATCGAAACTAGTCCAGGAAACCACTCTGGCTGTATTAGATTCCCTGAAGTACTTACCATTATATCTGCGCCAGCCAACAAGAGATTATCCAGTCTAATCTCACTTCCCAGCTCTTGGTCCCGTTACCTCGCAGGTTACGGCACTTCAAGTGCCCATTCAAGCACCTATTAAATGTCGTGAGGGTTTCTGCCTCTACCACCTTTCCAGGCAGAGAGTTCCAGAAATTTATAGATGAAGAATCCAAAAACGGCTGTGATCGTACCTGTCTCTTTAAACTGATACCGCAGTATGCTATTTTCTGCCCGTCAATGGAAAAACTCCAAATCAAAAGCATTTCTAATTCTTGGGGTGTCATTCAAATTAAGCTGATACCAAAAACTGCAATGGGGTCAGCCTTTTTAAACTCAGGAGCGTGAGTTATGCTAGATGTGCTTCGGATTTCGCCCGAGTGGAAAAACTAGTTTACCATCGTTAACATGATACAAAATACACAGGAGTTAAAAAAAGGTCTAGCAAATCCACAGTGGCGTGATCCCATCAGTTACACCGTAATCATTCTTCCTGTTGGACTCTGTTGCTGATCCTGTCGGGGTCAGAGGGAGGGCCCTCCAGGTTTGGAGGTACATCTGTGGCACCACCCCCTCCCTATTGCCGCCCCCCGCCCCCCCCCCCCCCCCGCCACCAAACACTGTGATGGGCACTGAGGCACAGGCAGGTGCCCTTTGAATTATACCTAAACAAGAGCCAGGGCCATTAAGAAGAGAAGTGTAGAGAACTGGAAAAACATAAAATGAATCAGAATTGTGGTGATTGGTGCTGAATGTTACCTCACTATCAATATTTTAGAGATTGATTACAGGAGGGAAATGAATTGATCCACATGATCCTTTTAGGGACCTCATACAGGTGAGAGAATTTTGGGAAATATTTAATACATAAACTTGAGCTTATCTAAAATCCTGCTGCCCGAATCCTAACTCTCACTCGAGGACTGGTAACGTATAATAAACTGCTTCAGCAATCATTTTTCTGGGGACAAAATGTTAAATATATACTTAGAGAAAAATCTTATCCTTATGTACAAATCCCTCTTTGGCCTCATCCCTCCCGATGTCTGCAACCTCCTCCAGCCCTACAACCCTCTGAGATCTCTGCTTCCTCCAATTCTGGCTTCTTGCATATCCCGATTTTTAATCACTCCACCATTGGCGGCTGTGACCTTCAGCTACCTAAGCCCTAAGCTCTGGAATTCCCTCCCTAAACCTCTCCGCCTCTCTACCTCTCCTCCTTTAAGATGCGCCTTAAAACCTACTTCTTTGTCCAAGATCTGTCCTATTATCTCCTTATGTGGCTCGGTGTCAAATTCTGTTTGCTAACGCCCCCGTGAAGCTCCTTGGGCGGTTTTAGTACGTCAAAGGTGCTATATAAATGCAAGTTGTTGTTGTACATGTTTGGTCAGCCCCACTGTAGTTTATATGTTACTGCTGCTATTGGCACGTGCATAATCTATATAACTAAAAGCCTGTTACAATGTTATTTAATTCACTCTTCATGTTCTTTGAGCAACTGGGGGTGGGTAGAATACAAAAAATATTTCTCTGTGTCACAATAATGTGACAGAATTACCATTTTATCAACAAAATAATTAATTGTCATAATTAATGTGAGCTGTGTGTGAGAGAGCAATTTATCAAGTGCAAGAACATAAGAAAAGGAAAGTGTAAGCAAAAGACATTTGATTGATTAAGCTCATGCCTTGAATATTTCAGCTCACTGTATTTTGAACATTTCCATCGTCTTTGATTCTGCCACCTCAACTTGGTCGATTATTCCAAATATTTATCAACCCTTGAGTAAATACATTTTCTTATGGTCTGTTTTAAATTTATCTTCACCCCAAACTCCATTCCCTAGCCACTGACTCTATCCCTCCCCCCAACTTCTGTCTGAGGCTGAACCAGACTGTTCGCAACCTTGCTGTCATATTTGACCCTGAAATGAGCTTTTGACCACATATCCGCAGCATAACTAAGACCGCCTATTCCCACCTCCGTAACTTCGCCCGTCTCCACCCTTGCCTCAGTTCATCCGCTGCTGAAGTCCTCATCCTTACCTTTGTTGCCTCTAGACTTGACTATTCCAATGCACTCCTGGCCGGCCTCCCACATTCTACCCTATGTAAACTAGAGATGATCGAAAACTCGCTGCCTATGTCCTAACTCGCACCAAGTCCCGCTCACCCATCACCCCTGTGCTCGCTGACTTACATTGTCTTCCAGTTAAGCAATGCCTTGATTTCAAAAATTTTCATTCTTATTTTCAAATCCCTTCATGGCCTCGCTCTCCCTATTTCTATAATCTGCTCCAGACCCACAACCCCCCCGAGATGTCTGCGCTCCTCTAATTCTGCCCTCTTAAGCATCTCTGATTATAATTGCTCAACCATTGGTGGCCGTGCCTTCTGTTGCCTAGGCCCCAAGCTCTGGAACTCCCTCCCTAAACCTCTCTGTGTCTCTACCGCTCCTCCTTCAAGATGCTCCTTAAACCATACCTTTTTGACCAAGCTTTTGGTCATTTGTGCTAATTTCTCCTTATACGGTTCGGTGTCACATTTTTAATCTCATAATACTCACGTGAAGCGCCTTAGGACGTTTCACTACGTTAAAGGTGCTATATAATTACAAGTTGTTATTGTTGTTGTTGTTTGAATAATATAATCTTGTCTGGTTCTACCAGCCTGCTTACTGTGATGTGACAGTCTGGGTTCACCTGAACTTTCCATAACTCAGTGAGGCCTTGCTTAAGCTCCTCTATATTGTGGAGTTTAAACTTCTCTAATCTCTGCTCACAGCTCATCCCTGTTAGACTTGAAAGCACTCGTATTCCTTCTCTCTGCATCCTCTCCAGTGCATTTGCATCCAGTTTTGCCAATAAAATATTTCTTGTGGAATAAAAAGATGGTCTGGTATTGTAGTGGTAAGCCTGCCATCACTTGGTTCAAAGCAGAATACTGATTTTGCAAACAGTACTTTGTACATGTAATAGCTGCACTTTAAAGTGATAACTGCTTTACTTTACAAACTGGTCTTTTAATATGCATAATCTCTTCTGATAAATGGAAATTGATACCTTATTATGCACTGTCTTTAAAAAAATATTAATAGTGAATAAAAATTTGCTTGCAAATATTTGTGTTTTCCTCTACTTGAGACAAAGGCCGGAATTTTGCAGGGTGTCAGCGGGCGGGATTGGGGGCAGGTCAGGTGGGAACGTTTTTTTTTTACACAGCGGGTCGGGAACCCTCTGTCAACTCACTGCAACACATCTTTCTCAATGTCGGGTCTGTCAGTGCTGAGCAGACCCAGCAGACAGCAGCGGGCAACCGAATTAAACTCATCGTAAAGTACTTACCAGACCATTAACAGGCTTTTAAACTTACTTCTTAACTTTAACTTCATGGCCATGGGAACCACACTGTTCGGTGACCACGCCTGTCAACCTGAGGCGGGAGTTCTCCGGCCATTGCCCCAGCTGATTACTTGACTGCTTCAGATGTACAGTAACAGCTCCCATCTGACAGAAATCACATTCCTCAGCCATAAGCTGAGTTGCCCACTGCATTTCCACAACAGATTCTGCAGGCTGCAAGTCTTTCCACAAGTCTCCATCCAGTCTCACCTCATGACCTCTCTCACCATTGACAGATCGCTTTTGTCATCTGTAATCCACCTGCCAGCTATTCCACCAGCATGGGTTCCGTTTATACCGTCTCCCCTTGGTCCTCAGAATCGGACCACCATCAGCCCCAACACCAACTGCACCAGGCACACCAGCAGCACCAAACTTCTCCGCACTCGCCTGATGCTGCACAGGACACAGAGCATTGCTGCCCAGGAGGCCAGGGATGGCCTCACCATGGCCAGATTTACTTCACTGGACGCTGTACTCCCTGGCTGCCAAATAATGCACCAGGTTGGCACCACCCCACACCAACACCATAAAGCATCCTTACAATAACCAAAGCCATTCCTTTCACATTGCAGGGAATACCGTTATGTCTCACCATTCACTGCAATTCACTAAGCCACTTCCAAAGATGCACGCAAATCTGTCCAAGCACAGAAAATGTTGAAATAAAGATTTCAATGTTTGGCAGCACATTAAAGGAAACTTCACATAAACATTGGATAAAACACCCAAGTGGCTACTCTTTGTGTTGTTAGCTTGTATGATTGCACTAGGATGAGGGCGTGTGAGGGGTGACTAGTGAGATGGGGATGTGATAATGTAGATAGAGAGGTGGAGGTGCAAGCTAAGTTGGTGTGAGTAAGGATTTGCAGGAGTAGGGTAGGGAAGGCAGAGTGATGGGGATGTGATGAGAGGCACAGCTGGATGAGGTTGAATGTGGCTTTGTACGAGTGTTTTGTGATCTAATGTTTGTGCCACTGCAGCCTGATCCTCCTGATGACATCCCTGCTTGTGCCCTCCTCTGCAATGTGCAACCAGGCTGCATTGGTCTCCTGGGGAGGCCTCTTCCTCCCATCGGAAGGGAAGAGAGCCTCCCTGCATAAGCATATGGAGGGAGTGATGGGCGAGCCTGGGTGCAGCCCTGTGCCTCTGTGCATTGATTGTCAGTGTTTGCAGAAGCTCAATGCCATAGAACACTGATAATGTCAAAAGTTAGCCATGGTCCCTTTAAGGAAACTGGCTGATGTCGTGTCGTGAATGACGTCACCCGACCCACTTCCTCTAATTGCAGCAGGAAATGTGCTGGGCGGGCTTAACAAGACCTTTCAAGATAAATTCATTTTCGACACCGCCCGTCCCGGATCCACTGAGTTAAGGAAAATCCCGGCCACAGTGATCTTGGGAGCAGGGGGCGGGAGGGTCACAAGACCAAGCCTAAGCCTTTCCTTACCCGATGGTCACAATGGCCCCGATTTTAACTCAGGGTGGATTAAAATCACAGTCGGGTCTCAATGATGTCATCGGGTCGCAACATGCATAGAACCCTGTTGGCTCCGGGCGTCTGTCCTTGCTGCCTGCTCAGGAGAAAAGGTTAAAATTGCTGATGTTATGATCGTGGCGGCTTTCGGGCAGGTAAGAACCAGGGCGATTTTAACCGCCCATCCGCCAGGTCTCTGCTGAGCGAAGGGGGTTAACATCGCCCCCTGAACTCTCCACCACTGGATAGCACATTGTGCAGTACCTTCCCCCTCCCCACACCGGAGCACTGAAACTATTGTAGTGCCATCGTTCCTGATTGAGATCAGCTGATTCAGTATACACTAAGCTTGATGGGCCGAATGGCCTACTTCTGCATTGTATGATTCGAGGAAACCAAGAATCAAAAAGGGACTGCCAGTACCCCACGATGTGGTGAATTTATCAACTGAGCAATCAGGGAGTTACCTTAATATTTGTGATGAAATAAACCATTAGTACTATGAACCATGAATTGTTTTATGGATGAAGCTTTGCAGTTACTGATATTTAAAAATCAGCACTCTTTAACTCATTTTAATGTAAAAATGTGTTGGAAAATCAGCACGATAAGAACATAAGAAATAGGAGCAGGAGTAGGCCATACAGCCCCTCTGGCCTGCTCTGATGAAGACTATCATTGACATCAGTGGTGTTAGTACCTGTTCCTCTTTAAATTCTTACTGATTGATGCATTTATCTGAAAGAAAGGATTGATGGATATGGTGAGAAGCTGGGTCGGTGGGGTTAATACATCCAGGGACAGCTTGTTGGGCATAAAGATATTTTCTTTTTCTAAATAATTTCAATGCACAATGTATCATGTCCACTATCCCTGTTATGGCAAGCAACAGAAGTAAGACAAGAAGAGATTTCTCCTCCCGGGTCTCGTGACAGATAACATTGTGTATTAAATCCTTGAGACAAAATTATCAGCAACAGTCTGTCATCCTACTCATATTCCCACACTTTGAAAGCCCATGGGTGGGGAGTTTCATATCGAAGAAGTTCATTTGATTTACATAAACAAGCTGGTGCTCTCGGTAAAGTAGTGGAACAAGGAATTTCCATGAGTGCGATAATGCTCTTGTTACTAATATCACACTATGTGACTCCAGCCTCATTGAGACCAATTCTAGTGTCCCTACCACCGCCTCAGCTGACTTGGCACAAATGGTCCTGGTCGAAATGACTCAGAACTAACCTTTTACTCATTAAGCCCTCAAGGCGGGACTCTGAATTATGGATTTAAAAAGAAAAGATAGACTTACATTATTATAGCACCTTTCACGACCACCGACGTCTCAAAGCACTTTACAGCCAATGAAGTACTGTTGGAGTGTAGTCGCTGTTGTAATGTGGGAAACGCTGCAGCCAAATTGCGCACAGCAAGCTCCCACAAACAGCAATGTGATAATGACCAGGTAAACTGTTTTTATTATGTTGAATGAGGGATAAATATTGGCCAAGACACCGGGGATAACTTCCCTGCTCTTCTTCGAAATAGTGCCATGGGATCTTTTACATCCACCTGAGATGGTAGACTAGGCCTCGGTTTAACATCTCATCTGAAAGACGGCACTTCTGACAGTGCATTGCTCCCTTAAGCACTGCATTGGAGTGTCAGCCTAGATTTTTGTGTTCAAGTGCCTGAAGTACCTTCTGACTCAGAGGCAAGTGTACTGCCCACTGAGCCACAGCTGGCACATTTAAATAAATAACGGCACTTCAAAACGTAATGCAATATTGTGGTTGTGTTTAGTTAGCTGCTTATGATTAATAATAATTCAAAAAAATCAATATGTTCAAAACACTATGTGACATTTCCCCCAGTGTGATTTTAATTTTTTTTCTTCCTGTTTTTGGCTACTGTTTCTCCTCCAGCTGTGAGCCCTTCCGACATCAATCCACAGACATAGCAAGTTATTAGCTGTAAAATCTCTTGCTCCAGCATTTGTCATACCAGCTGTACCTGACTTCTGCTATTTGACAGGGCGATGCTTATCCCCCAGTACAATGGGTCCACTTCACTGTACATTGGTCCTGAACCAGTACAAATAGACTTGGGGTGAGCAAACCAGCAGTTCATAACTGGATTTGCTTCACAGTCACTTGTAAATGTAATCTCATCTGCTCTTAAAACTAATTAGATCGCAACAAGACAATTTTACTAAGAGGCAGAATTACAAGGTATTAATAGTTTCTGGTATTCTGTTATGAAATAATGGGCCATCAATCACATAGAATAATGTATTAAAACCATTCAAGTAAATGATGTGCATGTCTCATTTTAATTATCGTTCCCACTTTATCATTTGTTAGATCTTATACTGCTTTTCAGGACATTCTCATCTCATTAGGGAGTCTCGATGCATATTGCACTGAGTGATATGACTCCATAATTGCAGCATTTGAACTTACGATAAAGGACAGGGAAAGACCAGCTGGTCTGTCAGGCCTGCCCCATACTGTCATGGTGTAACCTCTGCACTCCATCACCCCACCACCCCCATCCAACCCCCTTCTCCCCCGCCCTACCCACCAGCCTTGCAATCACCTGGGGAGGTGGATAAACCTCAGGCAAGTTTAGGAACAAAAATTGAGAAATTCCTTTCCAACCCCTGAAGGCAGTCATACCGTTCCAAGAAACCTTGGCAACAGGGTGACACATTCCCCAGTGACCCGCCGACCTTCTCATTACAGTTATGTTGTCTACTCTTAGGAACTCATACAGCTCAATGCTCACTGTACCAGCCATCAACTCGATCCAGAGGTCAATGGCTCTGTGAAAGGAACTACCTCCGAATATTTAGACTTAAGTCCCGGTTCTCTCTAACCTATCTAGCTCAAATAGCCTATCTACATGGGCTGAATCAAATACAATCATTATTTTCTAAAACTACAAAGAAATCTCCTTAAGGCTTACTACAGTCAAAAGCCTCAGCGTTCGAAGCCTATTGTGATAACTTTTGGCCTTTGAACTAGGCACTAGTCCAGTGACCCACTGAACCTTCTCCAGGGCTTCCTTATCATCCACCATGCAAGGAGACCAAAACTAGACACAGTAAGGTTGAAGAGCCCTGGCCAAGGTTTATACAGAGACAGCATTTCTTGTTTTATATTTCATCATCATCATAGGCGGTCCCTTGAGTTGAGGATGACTTGCTTCCATGCCAAAAAGTTCACAGGTGTTTCAATGAAGGACCCAATATTCAGATCCCGAACTAAATCTTGACGGGTGGAAGATGTTGTGCGTGGATTTTTTTTAGCATGTGGTGGCCGTTGTACACCAGTCACCGCACGGGCTTGACAGAGCTAGGTCTTGGTCCAGTGGCAAGGGTTATCCAAGACGACTGGAGACCAGCTCTGCTGCACTGACCTAGTGCACACACATATCGCAGTGTGGGCTCGCCTCTTCTGGGCCCTGAACTTATGCCTCTCCAGGGCCTCGATCACGTCCCTCTACAATCTCTCGCCGCTCCTTCGCCCTGACCTCGCCGCTCCTGCTGCACCTGCCCACACTCCAATCAGCGACCTGGATCTTGGTGCTGTCCAATCCCATCACCCTCTTCGCAGCCGTTGCTCTCCTGCTCCAGTACGTGCTGCTCCCTGGAGTGGTTCACCACCACACTGCTCCTTCCGCACCCCGGCCTGCTCCGATGGTGCTCACAGGCCGGGGGCCGCTCAGCCTGCTGGGCCAGGCCGCCACACTGCTCCTTCCGCTCCCCGGTAACAACATATTTAATTGTCCTGGCAATACTAACACACTTCCATCGGATCATCCCTCAGTCTCGAGAAAAGAGCCCCAGATTGTTCAGCCAATCTTGATATGTCCATCCTCATGGAGAGGATGAATTTTAGGGCTGAAAACATTGTACTGTAAGGATAGGCACATGCAAATTATTAAACAAATAAGCTAGTTGGATAATACTGAGCTAAAGGGTTGTTAGGTTAAAACACATAGAGGGGAATTTTAGCACACAAAAGCAGGTGGATTGGGGTCGGGTCAGATGTTAAAATTTTTAAAATCTGAAATTGGACCCATCCGCCTCCAGTCTGCCCACTTCTGAATTTTATGGAGGCTGGACAAGAGGTGGGCAGCCAATCTGTTCCAGGGAGGCGATTTAAATATTTTAATGAGGTTGGCATCCTCTGATTAAGCTGCTTTACAGGTTTTACACTGGGCAGTCGGGTTTCCCAGGCTTCGGGGGGAAGCTCAACAGCTGAAGAGAGGCGAGGGTAGCAGCGGAGAGAAGGTAAGTGCCTTCACAGCACTTCTTTGAAGCCAGGAGGAGCAGGAATCAATCCCAGCCAACCCTCCAAGCACCCTCAACCCCCTCCTATCATACCCCCCTGTGCTATACAAAGACCCCTAGGGTCGAGGACCGGACCGCCCCTGCCCCGTGATTGGACCTCTCCCTGGGGTCAGGGATCAGATGCTCTCTGGGGGTCGTGGATTGGACCTACCTGGTCCTGTGGCCTGCCCCGGAGTCTTCGCTCCCCAACTGGAAGCTAAGCCGGTCAAGGACAAAAGACGTACACTCTGGAGTTAAAACTCCATAGCATGCGCTGGGTTTCCCGTCCAATACTCCGCCGCATGCGCTGGGTTTCCTGTCCAATACTCCGCCCATGTTTGACAAATTTGTTGGAGTTCTTTGAGGATGTAACGAGCAGGATGGATAAAGGGGAACCAGTGGATGTGGTGTATTTGGACTTCCAGAAGGCATTTGACAAGGTGCCACATAAAAGGTTACTGCACAAGATAAAATTCACGGGGTTGGGGGTAATATATTAGCATGGATAGAGGATTGGCTAACTAACAGAGAACAGAGAGTCGGGATAAATTCTGTGTTTGGCAACCAGTAACTCGTGGGGTGCCGCAGGGATCAGTGCTGGGACCCCAACTATTTACAATCTATATTAACGACTTGGGAGAAGAGACTGAGTGTAATGTAACCAAGTTGCTGACGATACAAAGATGGGAGGAAAAGTAATGTGTGAGGAGGACATAAGAAATCTGCAAAAGAACATAAACAGGCTGAGTGAGTGGGCAGAAATTTGGCAGATGGACTATAATGTTGGAAAGTGTGAGGTCATGCAATTTGGCAGAAAAAAAATCAAAGAGCAAGTTATTATTTAAATGGAGAAAGATTGCAAAGTGCCGCAGTACAGCGGGACCTAGGGGCTCTTGTGCATGAAACACAAAAGGATAGTATGCAGGTACAGCAACTGATCAGGAAGGCCAATGGTATCTTGGCCTTTATTGCAAAGGGGGTGGAGTATAAAAGCAGGGAAGTCTTACTACAGCTATACAGGGTATTGGTGAGGCCACACCTGGAATACTATGTGCAGTTTTGGGTTCCATATTTATGAAAGGATATCCTTGCTTTGGAGGCAGTTCAGAGAAGGTTCACTAGGTTGATTCCAGGGATGAGGGAGTTGACTTATGAAGAAAGGTTGAGTAGGTTGGACCTCTACTCATTGGAATTCAGAAGAATGAGAGGTGATCTTATCGAAACGCAAAAGCTTATGAGGGGGCTTGACAAGATAGGTGCAGAGAGGATGTTTCCACTGATGGGGGAGACTAGAACTAGAGGGCATGATCTTAGAATAAGGGGCCGCCCATTTAAAACAGAGATGAGGAGAAATTTCTTCTCTCAGAGGGTCGTAAATCTGTGGAATTCGCTGCCTCAAAGAGCTGTGGAAGCTGGGACATTGAATACATTTAAGACAGAAATAGACAGTTTCTTAAATGATAAGGGGATAAGGGGAAAGACAGACTATTATCTGAATGATGACAGATTAGGAAAAGAGGAGGTGCAACGAGACCTGGGTGTCATGGTACATCAGTCATTGAAGGTTGGCATACAAGTACAGCAGGCGGTTAAGAAAGCAAATGGCATGTTGGCCTTCATAGCAAGGGGATTTGAGTACAGGGGCAGGGAGGTATTACTACAGTTGTACAGGGCCTTGGTGAGGCCACACCTGGAGTATTGTGTACAGTTTTGGTCTCCTAACTTGAGGAAGGACATTCTTGCAATTGAGGGATTAGTCAGGAACGACCGCAGCTCTGTCACATTCTGAGGTCTCGGCGCGTTCTTGATGGCCTCCGTCATGGCATCGGTGGGTCTGATGCCGTGTGCTGTGATTCTTCTTCCCAAGAACTAGACCTCTGGTGCCAGGAAAACACACTTTGAGCATTTCAACCTGAGTCCCAAGCGATCTAGCCGACTTAGAACTTTTTCCAGGTTCTTCAAGTGTTCGATGGTGTCCCGACGTGTGACCAGTATGTCGTCCTGGAAAACCACGGTGCGTGGAACTGACTTTAGCAGGCTCTCCATGTTCCGTTGGAAGATTGCTGCAGCCGAACGAATTCCAAACGGGAATTTGTTATCGATGAACAGACCTTTGCGCCCGTTGATGCAGGTGAGGCCTTTCGAAGATTCCGCCAGCTCCTCCGTCATGTAGGCCAATGTCAAGTCCAACTTGGTGAATAGCTTTCCTCCAGCCAGGGTCGCAAATAGGTCATCTGCCTTGGGTAGTGGGTACTGGTCCTGTAGCGAAAAATGGTTTATCGTTACTTTATAGTCCTCACAAATTCTGACCGTGCCGTTACCTTTGAGTACCGGGACAATCAGAATGGCCCACTCATTGAATTCCACCGATGATGCCTTCTTGTTGCAGCCTGTCCAGCTCAATTTCCACTTTCTCTCTCATCATATACGGTACAGCCCGTGCCTTGTGGTGGATGGGTCGTGTACCGGGAACCAAGTGGGTCTGCACTTTCGCCCCCGAGAAACTTCCAATGCCTGGCTCGAACAACGATGGGAATCTGCTCAGAACCTGGGCACATGAGGCGTCGTCGACGGACAAAAGCGCTTGAATGTCGTCCCAGTTCCAGCGTTTTTCCCAGCCAGCTTCTGCCGAACAGTGTGGGGCCATCCCCTGGCACGATCCATAGTGGGAGTTCATGCACTGCTCCATCATAGGAGACTTTTACTTCTGCGCTGCCAATTACAGGGATCAGCTCTTTGGTGTAAATTCTTAGCTTGGTATGAATGGGGCTGAGCTTGGGCCTGTGTGCTTTATTGCACCACAGCCTGTCAAAGGCTTTTTTGCTCATTATGGACTGACTCGCACCCGTGTCCAGTTCCATGGATACTGGAATTTTGTTCAGTTCAACTTTTAACATAATCGGTGGACATTTCGTGGTGAAGGTGTGTACCCTGTAAACTTCTGCCTCCTCGGTTCGAGTCTCTAGTTCAGCCTGATCCACCGTGGATCGATCTTCCTCTGCAACTTGGTGGTTTGCAGGGTTTGCAGCTCGCCTGCATGTTCGCTAGAGGTGTCCCATTGTTCTGCAGCCGTTGCATGCATAGTGTTTGAAGCGGCATTGATGGGCCCGATGATCACCTCCACAACGCCAACAAGGTGTTAACTGCCTTGTATTAACGATTGATGGCGGACTCTGGGTCATCTGAGGTCGTGCAGCAGTTGGCGTGTATGTTCTGCCATCTATATTCCTGCTTGAAAATGATGTTACTTTGTGCTCAGTACTAGCCGAAACCTTTTTATGCTGCGAAATTTGTTTGGTATTATCGCTGGTGGACATAAATACTGGGCTATCGTTATGGTTTTGCACAGATTCGGTGTTTCAACAGTCAATAGTTTGCGAATGATTACCTCATGGCCAATGCCAAGCACAAAAAAAGTCTCTCAGCATTTGTCAAAGAAATCCATCAAATTCGCAAACTGCAAGGCGTCTTAGTTCGGCGACGTAGCTCGCCACTTCCTGGTCCTCCGACCATTGACATGTGTAGAACCGATACCTCGCCATCAAAATGCTTTCCTTAGGATTTAGATGCTCCCGGACCAGCCTACACAATTCTCCATAGGATATGGTTGTTGGTGTCACCGGAGCTAGAAAATTCTTCATGAGGCCATAGGTTGTTGCCCCACAGATGGTAAACATAGAAACATAGAAAATAGGTGCAGGAGTAGGCCATTCAGCCCTTCGAGCCTGCACCACCATTTAATAAGATCATGGCTGATCATTCACCTCAGTACCCCTTTCCTGCTTTCTCTCCATACCCCTTGATCCCTTTAGCTGTAAGGGCCATATCTAACTCCCTCTTGACTATATCAACGAACTGGCCGCAACAACTTTCTGTGGTAGAGAATTCCACAGGTTAACAACTCTCTGAGTGAAGAAGTTTCTCCTCATTTCAATCCTAAATGGCTAACCCTTTATCCTTAGACTGTGACCCCTGGTTCTGGACTTCCCCAGTATCAGGAACATTCTTCCTGCCTCTAACCTGTCCAATCCCGTCAGAATTTTATGTTTCTATGAGATCCCCTCTCATTCTTCTAAACTCCAGTGAATACAGGCCCAGTCGATCCAGTCTTTTCTCATATGTCAGTCCTGCCATCCCGGGAATCAGTCTGGTGAACCTTTGCTGCATTCCCTCAATAGCAAGAACGTCCTTCCTCAGATTAGGAGACCAAAACTGAACACAATATTCCAGGTGGGGCCTCACCAAGGCCCTGTACAACTGCAGTAAGACTTCCCTGCTCCTATACTCAAATCCCCTAGCTATGAAGGCCAACATACCATTTGCCTTCTTCACCGCCTGCTGTACCTGCATGCCAACTTTCAATGACTGGCGTACCATGACACCCAGGTCTCGTTGCACCTCCCCTTTTCCTAATATGTTGCCATTCAGATAATATTCTGTCTTCCTGTTTTTGCCACCAAAGTGGATAACCTCACATTTATCCACATTACACTGCATCTTCACATTTATCCACATTATACTGTATCTAAGGAGGATCGCCCTTCGTTTGGCAGCATTTTAGTCCCCTTCCACTCATTGGCCATGAAGTATTGGTCGAGTCTCTCAACAAAGGCCTCCCAATCACCCCCTTCTGAGAATTTCTCCAGGATACCAACAGTTCTTTGCATTTTCGCGCAGTTGTTCATTACCTCGTCGCCAATTATTATGCTCATAATAAAGGATGAAACTGTGTACTGTATAAAATGAGTAAGTGTGACCTTAGCTTCTTTCTTTAGACTCCAGAGTGCTGGTATAGCATGGGGGGGCCTGCTTATATACAGTGCTCCCAAGGGATGCTGGGATCCCTTTGGACTCCAACAAGTAGGCCTTCTGGTGGTGGTGTGATTACAGGTTGCCAAGGTTTACATACATAACAGTTATGTTCTTATGTACCCCCTCCTGCCGACCTAACCCACCCCTGTTAATATTCAGGCCTTAGGCTTTTAAAACACAGCCTTCTCTTCTCCAGTGATATGAGCCCCAGTCTGTTCAAACTTCCCTGATAGCTACAACCTCTCAGTTGTGGTACTAGTAAATCATTTTTGCACTGTCTCCAGCCCTCAAAGTCCAGGCAACTCAGTCCCTTTCTGTGCTTATATGTTACATATCTTGGTTTGTCCTGTTTACAGTATTCAGGCCTGACGGTTCTGGGAAGGGCTGTTTCTTTTTTGCTCTGTTGCCTCAGAACCGAGAGATTGCCTAGTATCAGTAACTTAAGATACATGGAAATCAATGCACCACCTTTGTGGGGGCTGAGATTCTGTGGCGATTCCGGTGAGGAGATTGGTGGAAAGGCCAGAGTCCATGGAACCCCCCCAGAGTTTGAGCCCCTATATATGGACACGGCTTCTTGGCATTCACCTGTGCAGCTGATAAATCTTATGAGAGGCATTATATTTGTGTATGTCCATTCTTCCTCCTTTATTTCCTCCCTTCCTTCGTTGCTGGGCCTCCATTGATTCCATTGCCCTGCTTGGTTTAGCATCATTTGCAAAATTGGCCATTTTACATTGAGTTTTTTAATTCAAGTTATTGCTGTAAATTAGAAACTGTATTGGGGTCCAATACTGAGCCCTGGGGCACCCAAGTCAGTATTTCTCCCCACCCTTGATATTACCCCAACATCCATTACCTGTTGTTTTCAGCCAATTTCTTATCTATACCTACATTTTGCCCTGAATGTCCACAGCTTTGCATTTAATTAGTGAACTTTCTTGTGGATCTTCAGCAAATGCCTTTTGGAAGTCCAAGTACACAATGTTGTAAGGTTTACCACATCCATTGTCACTTCCTCAAAGAAATCAAGGAAGTTGATCAGGAAGGATCTGCCTTATTTAAAGCCATGTTGTCTGCTGTTTACATGGTATTGTTGTGTAGATAATCCTTACGTTTACTTCTGATAATCAAATCCATTATTTTACATGGAATGGAGGGAAGACTAATGTGTCTGTAGTTGTCTGTTTTGTCACCTCTATTGAATAAATATGGGTATCACATTAGCTTGTTTCCAATCAATTGATACCTCCCCAGTGTCTATTGGCTCCCTCATAATGAGCATCAATGCCTCACAAATCTCCGTGTTAGTCTCTCTTAACACTGATAAATACTATCTAACTCTGGCATTTACTTAAGGTTAAGTCCTTTTAGCTTGTCTAGGACTTTTACCTAATCTATATCAAATTCCTGAATTTTGCCTTGGCACTATTTTTTCAGGAAAGCTACATTGTTCATGTCTTCCCTTGTGAAAATACTTGGAAAAAGTAATTGGTCAGAATCTTTACTATTTTGTGCTCATTCTCAGTTTCAGGTCCATTTTCATCTTTAATGTTGTCAATCGTAGTAACGATGAATTTTCACCACCATTCTGCGCCGGCTTTTTGGCCTTTGCTGCTTTTTTTGGAGCATACTAAAAACTGCAAGTTTCGCCAAAGTTTCTGCGCTGTTCTAAAGTAGGTACGTCTGATTTTTTTAGTTCCCGATTTTTTTATGTTGCTGGGGACGGAACCTGCCGGGTGTGCCATTTCTGGCCATTTAAGTGAGTTTGGACAAGTATGATTTTTTTCTAAAACGGCACACTGCACCCTTCTGAAAAACCTTACATACGCTTAAGGAAATCGGCACAGAAAAGAGAAAATCGGCGGCGAGAAGATGCCATTGTTTCAGCGGAGCTGAAGACATGGGACCTGAGGGGGACAGGGGGGCCTTTCGGCCCGGGTTAGAAGTGGCAGGCACCGGGTGTGGGTTGTGGGGGGGGGGGGGAGGGTATCATGAGGTCATGGTTGTGTTTACAAAGAGACAAATCAATTTTTTACAATTAGGCTCTTGGAATGCTTACACCTGTTGTGAAAATAGCAGTTCTTGGGAGAGGAAAAAAACAGCAATGACACTACAGGATAAATTCAGCATCCCTCATTACCCTGGCAACCTCAGTTTTTCGGCGGAGATCTTAAGCTCCACCCACAGAACTTAAGGACATCTGCACGCTCCAAAATGAAAGGTTATGCCAGTGAAGCTTGGAACTTTTATTTTTACCGCAGTCGGGCCACTAAAAAATCAGACGTACCTCTACATCTGCGCCAAAAAAAGTCCATGAGGCATTTTGGGCCCATAGAATCATAGAACGATACAGCAGAGAAGGAGTCAATTCCACCATCGCACCTGTGCCGGCTCTTTGGTAGAGCTGTTCAATTAATCCCACTCCCTTGCTCTTTCCTCATAGCCCTATAAATATTTTCCCTTTGAGTATTTATCCAATTCCCTTTAGAAAGTTACTATTGAATCTGCTTCCACCACCCTTTCAGACAGAGCATTCCAGATCATAACAACTCGCAGCGAATCCCCCACCATCGACATCCTGGGGGTCCCCATTCACCAGAAGCTTAACTGGACCAGCCACATAAATACTGTGGCAACAAAAGAGCAGGTAGAGGCTGGGTATTCTGCAGCGAGTGTCTCACCTGCTGACTCCCCAAGGCACAAGTCAGGAGTGTGATGGAATACTCTCCACTTGCCCTGGATGAGTGCAGCTCCAACAACACTCAAGAAGCTCGACACCAGCCAGGACAAAGCAGACCGCTTGATTGGCAACCCATCCACCACCTTAAACATTCACTTCCTCCACCACCAGCGTACCGTGGCTGCAGTGTGTACCATCTACAAGATGCACTGCAGCAACTCGCCAAGGCCTCTTTGGCAGCACCTCCTAAACCCGCGACCTCTACCACCTAAAAGGACAAGGGAAGCAGGCACATGGGAACACCACCACCTCCAAGTTCCCCTCCAAGTCACACACCATCCTGACTTGGAAATATATTGCTGTTCCTTCATCGTCGATGGGTCAAAATCCTGGAACTCCCTCCCTAACAGCACTGTGGGAGTACCTTCACCACACGGACTGCAGCAGTTCAAGAAGGCTGCTCATCACCACCTTCTCAAGGGAAATTAGGGATGGGCAATAAATGCTGGCCTTGCCAGAATTGCCCACACCCCGGAACAAAAAAAAATCTAATCTTATTCCATTTATGTTACTTGACTTGTAATCTAGGGACCTGAAATACCAGTGACCATAATTCAATCAGATTCAAGATGTTTAAGGATAGGCCTGGAATAAAAGTCCCGAATTGGGGAAAAGCTAATTTTGCTAAGTTAAGGAGTGATTTGGCCACAGTGGACTGGAAACAGCTACTTGTGGGTAAATCAGTGTCGGAACAGTGGGAGGCATTCAAGGAGGAGATTCGGAATACTCAGGCCAAACATGTGCCCTTAAAGAAAAATGTTGGGAATAATAATTCTAGAGCCCCCTGGATGTTAAGGACTTACAGGGGAGGATAAAGAAAAAAAGGGACGCTTATGTCATATACCAACGGCTAAATACTATAGAATCTTTAGAGGAATATAGAAAGTTAAGAGGCAAAATTAAAAAGGATATTAGGAATGCTAAGAGAGAGCACGAGAAATGTTTGGCTAGTAAAATTAAGGAAAACCCTAAGATGTTCTATAAATATATTAAGAGTAGATGGTAACTAAAGAAAGGGTAGGGCCTATTAGAGACCATGAGGGTAATCTTTGTGTGGAGGCGGAAGATGTTGGTAAGGTTCTTAACGAATACTTTGCGTCTGTTTTCACAAAGGAAAGGGGCAATGCAGATACTGCTATCGAGGAGGCGTGTGATATTCTGGATGAAATAAATATAGTGAGAGAGGAAGTATTAAGGGATTTAGCAGCTTTGAAAGTAGATAATTTCCCAGGCTGTTGAGAGAAGTAAAAGAGGAAATAGCAGAGGTCTTGACCATCATTTTCCAGTCCTCTTTGGATTTGGGCATGGTGGTGGAGGATTGGAGGACTGCTAATGTAGTACCCTTGTTTAAGAAGGGAGAAAGGGATAAGCATTACAGCCTAACCTTGGTGGTGGGAAAATTATTGGAAAAAATCCTGAAAGACAGGATAAATCTACATTTGGAAAGGCAAGGATTAATTAGGGACAGTCAGCATGGATTTGACTAACCTGATTGAATTTCTTGAGGAGGTAACCAAGAGGGTCGATGAGGGTAGTGCGTACGATGTAGTGTATATGGACTTTAGCAAAGCTTTTGATAAGGTCCCACATGGTAGACTGGTCATGAAGATTAAAGCCCATGGGATCCAGGGCAAAGTGGCAAGTTGGATCCAAAATTGGCTTGGAGGTAGGAAGCAAAGGGTAATGGTCGATAGATGTTTTTGTGACTGGAAGGATGTTTCCAGTAGGTTTCCGCAGGGCTCAGTACTGGGTCCCTTACTTTTTGTGGTATATATCAACGATTTAGATTTGAATATAGGGAGTATGATTAAGAAGTTTGCAGATTACACCAAAATTGGCTGTGTGGTTGATAATGAAGAGGAAAGTCATGGGCTGCAGGAGGATATCAATCTACTAGTCAGATGGGCAGAGCAGTGGCAATGGAATTTAATTCAGAGAAGTGTGAGGTGATGCACTTTAGGAGGGCGAATAAAGAAAGGGTATACACATTAAGTGGCAGGCTACTTAATAGTGTAGATAAACAAAGGGACCTTGGAATGCTTGTCCTCAGATCCCTGAAAGTAACAGACCAGGTGGATAAGGTGGTTAAGAAGGCATACGGAATGCTTGTCTTTATTTGCTGAGGCATAGAATATAAGAGCAGGGAGGTTATGTTTAAATTGTATATCATCATAAGCAATCGTTCGGAATCGAGGAAGACTTGCTTCCACTCCTGAAGTGAGTTCTTTGGTGGCTGGACAGTCAATTACGAGAGACACAGGTGGGACAGATAGTCGTTGAGGGCAGCGGTGGGTGGGACTGGTTTGCCGCACGCTCTTTCTGCTCCCTGCGCTTGATTTCTGCACGCTCTTGGCGTTGAGACTCGAGGTGCTCAGCGTCGTCCCAGATGCACTTTATCCACGTAGGGCGGTCTTTCGCCAGAGACTCCCAGGTGTCAGTGTGGATGTCGCACTTTATCAGGGAGGCTGCCCACCTTTGGCTCGTTTGCTGTGAAGGAGCTCCGCATAAAGCGTTTGCTTTGGGAGTCTCGTGTCTGGTATGCGAACTATGTGGCCTGCCCAACGGAGCTGATCGAGTGTGGTCAGTGCTTCAATGCTGGGGATGTTAGCCTGAAAGAAAATGCTGATGTTGGTGCGCCTGTCCTCCCATGGGATTTGTAGGATCTTGCGGAGACATCGTTGGTGATATATCTCTTGACGTGTGTACTGTACATGGTCCATGCCTCTGAGCCAATACTTTGGTTAGGCCACAGCTGGAGTACTGCGTGCAGTTCTGGTCGCCGTATTATAGGAAGGGTGTGATTGCACTAGAGAGGGTGCAGAGGAAATTTACTAGGATGCTGCCTGGAATGGAGAATCTTAGTTATGAGGACAGATTGGATAGGCTGGGTTTGTTCTCATTGGAACAGAGGAGGTTGAGAGGAGACCTCATTGAGGTGTACAAAATATTGAGGGGCCTGGACACAGTGGATAGTAAGGGCCTATTTCCATTGGTGGAGGGGTCTATTACGAGGGGGCATAGTTTTAAGGTGGTTGGTGGAAGGTTTCGAGGGGATTTGAGGGGGGGGCTTCTTTACGCAGAGGGTTGTGGGGATCTGGAACTCGCTGCCTGGAAGAATGGTGGATGCAGAAACCCTCACCACTTTTAAGAGATGGTTGGATGGGCACTTAAAGTGCAGTAACCTGCAGGGGTTACGGACCTAGAGTTGGTAATTGGGATTAGACTGGATGGCCTTTTGTTGGACGGTGCAGATATAATGGTAAGTACTGCAGGGAATAGAATACGGCCAGGGTGATCTCCTGGACTAATGTCGATCGCCTGGCTGGGTTGGAGAGGAATTTTCCCAGATTTTTTTCTGCCTAAATTGTTCTGGGTTTTTATCTGGTTTTTGCCTCTCCCAGGAGATCACATGGCTCCGGTTGGGGTGGAGTGTAGAATGTTTCAGTATAAGGGGTGTCGCAGTTGTGTGAGGTGGACTGGTTGGGCTGGATGCTCTTTGCCTTTCCGTCATTGTTCATAGATTTATATGTAGCCTTCAGAGCTGCTGACCAAGGGCCGTCCGGCTCTTTGTCGGCCGGCGCGGACACGATGGGCCGAAATAGCCTCCTTCTGCGCTGTAAATTTCTATGTTTCTATGCTTCTATAATCCAGAGACGTGAGTTCAAATGCCACATTGGTTGCTGGGAGATTTAAATTCAATTAAGTATATCTGGAATTAAAAAGCTAGTGTCAATAATGGTGACCATGAAACTACCGGAGTGTCGTTAAAAGCCCAAATGCTTCACTAATATCCTTTAGGGAAGGAAACCTGCCGTCCTTACCCGGTCTGGCCTATGTGACTATATGTGACTCCAGACCCACAGCAACTTGGTTGTCTCTTAACTGCCCTCTGAAATGACCCAGAGAGCCACTCAGTTGTACCAAACTGCTGCAACAAAGTCAGCACTGTGGGAGTACCTTCACCACACGGACTGCAGCGGTTCAAGAAGACAGCTCACCACTGCCTTCTCAAGGGCAATTAGGGATGGGCAATAAATGCTGGCCTTACCAGCGATGCCCACATCCCAGGAATGAGTAAATAAAAAACAAATTTCTTTAAAGGTGCTCCATTTGTTTTCCACTGAAATCTTGTTAATCATCCTCCTGTAACCATTTGTTTTAAATCTTCCCTCATCTTTAGAATTCAACCCTTTAAAAATTCTAAACCTTGCTCATGGTTTTAACTTTCATTGGGTCCCAGTCCATGTTAAACTCGATCATTCAGTCGTCACTGCCCCCCGGGATGCTAGGCTTTCAATTCCTGTACAGTGCCTGGGTCATTTGCGAATACCAGGTCAAGTTGAAAGCTACTTCTTGCACACTGCCAGACTTTAAATCTGAATCGATGTTGGAAACATTAAATGAAAAGCAGTATACTTGCCAGAACACTTACTGTATAACTGAGTGTCATTATCTTACATGCGATTTAATAATGCCAAAAATGATCTTAAAGATTTATTATCACTATCTGCTACAAAGGGTATAACTTAGTCTGTTCCATTTTTAAAATGCTTATCGGGAGTATTTTTTAATTGAATGTTATAACTCCTTTCCTGATGTATAGCGTAGCATAGGCAGGAATCTTTAGAGGTATTTATTAAACGTAAGTGAAATGCCAAGGCCCATTGTATGGTACACTGCCAAAGCTACTCAGTTTCATTTATAAAATGTCATATCATGTCTTAGAAATATCTAAAATATCCAAGCTGTTGCACAGTTACTGTTGTGTAGGTGAATAATGTATTAATTTGTACTTTTCTGAGTTGAATTTCATCTGCCACGTGTCTGCCCATTCCACCAGCCTGTCTATGTCCTCTTGAAGTCTATCACTATCCTCCTCATTGTTCACAATAGTAATTTTAAAATTGTACCCTGTACATCTAAGTCTAAATCATTAATATATATCAAGAAAAGCAGTGATCCTAGTACCGACTCCTGGGGAACACCACTGTATACCTTCCTCCAGTCCGATAAACTACCTTTCACCACTACTCTCTGTTTCCTGTCACTTAGTCAATTTCGTATTAATGCTGCCATTGTCCCTTTTATTCTATGGGCTTCAACCTTGTTGGTAAGCCTATTATGTGGCACTTTATCAAACGCGTTTTGGTAGTCCATGTACACCACATCAATCGCATTGCCCTCATCAACCCTCTCTGTTACCTCATCAAAAAACTCAATCAAGTTATTTAAACACGATTTGCTTTTAATAAACCTTTGCCTGCTGGCTTTCCTTAATTAATCCACACTTGTCCAAGTGACTGTTAATTTTGTCCCGGATTATCGTTTTTAAAAGCTTCCCCACTATCGAGGTTAAAGTGACTGGCCTGTAGTTGCTGGGTTTATCCTTTTGCAATTGTCCAGTCCTCTGGGATCAGCCCTGTATCTAAGGAGGATTGGAATATTATGCCCAGTACCTCTACAATTTCCACCTTTATTTCCTTCAGCATCCTAGGATGCATCCCATCCGATCCTGGTGACCTATCTACTTTAAGAACAGCCAACCTTTCCAGTACCTCATCTTTATCAATTTTTATCCCATCCAGTCTCTAAACTACATCCTCTTTCACCATGACCTTCCTTGGTAAACACTGATGCAAAGTATTCATTTAGTACCTCAGCCATGCCTTCTGCCTCCACCAATAGCTATCCATTTTGGTCGCATCGCTCCTATGACAACCCTTTTACTGTTAATATGCCTATAGAAGACCTTTGGATTCCCCTTTATGTTAGTTGCCAATCGATTCTCTATTACACAGGGAAAAACTAATTACAGAGAGACGAAGAGAAATGTAAAGCAGGATTATTGATCATTCACAAACCGAGTGCCCGATTTCAGCTGTAACATTATAGGATGCACAGGAAAAAAATGTCATCATTAGGAGGCACAGAAAACTTGAAAGAATTATTGTAGTTATTTCTGGCATCCAGTTTCATCAGTCTGTCTGCCATGATCTCAAATGCAGGAATACCAGGAAAGAGGAATGGATGAAAATAACTCAAAAATATGTCTCCCAGTAAATAAACCCATGGGCTTACATCGAAGCGTAGATATAATATATGATACGATGTGATGTGATGTGATATATTATATTATAAGAACAAGGTGGAAATCCAAATTAATCAGCTATCAAGCAATAACAGTGATGATGTATATCCTTTTCTATTCATAGATTTCACACATTTTCAGTTTATTAATGCCACTGCTCTCCTTGCTGCTTTGCTCAATCTTATAGACTCTTTTTTTACCGTTCGTAATTTTCTTTTGCAACTACGTTCTAGCCATGACCTCGATTAAAGGCTTCTTCTAAATCCATAAACCCCAAGCACAATGGTTTGCTGTCATTTGCTGCGTTGTCTGTGCTATTTTTCTGGTAAGAAGTACTTGTGCTGAAGTTCCACTGTAACTCGTAAAATAACATTGTTACCCCTTCGGTTAAGATGGACATAATAGACCCTGGCACTAAAACAACACCAACTTGTATTTCTATAATGCCTTTAAGATAGTGAAATGTCCCAAGGCGCTTCACAGGAGTATTATGAGATTAAAAAAATGTGACACCGACCCATATAAGGAGGAATTAGGGCAGATGACCAAAAGCTTGGTCAAAGGGGTATGTTTTAAGGAGCGTCTTGAAGGAGGAAATAGAGGTAAAGAGGCGGAGAAGTTTAGGCAGGGAATTCCGGAGCTTAGGGCCTAAACAACAGAAAGCACAGCCACCAATGGTTGAACGTTTATGATCAGGGATGCTCAAGAGAGCAGAATTAGAGGAGCGCATACATCCTGGGTGTTGTGGGGCTAGAGGAGATAATAGAGATAGGGAGGAGTGAGGCCCTCAAAGAAGTCAAAGTGTGATATCCATGTATCCTGGGCAGCATTCCTCTCCCAACCAACACCATAACCAAACAGATTTACTGGTCACTCAGGGCACCCATTGGCTGCATGCGCACCCTGCCAGCCTCACATGTGCCCACTTGCCTCTCCACCCCCTCAGCTAAAATCGGGACATTTGTGTTATAACAGAATGGTTTTTCTTTGTGGAGAATTTGCTTCTGCTTTAAGAGACTCATTTTCAATTGTAGAATTTATACTGAAGTGTAAGAGACCACGACTAAAATGTACTTGCTTCATGGGTTCTTTGTTTCAGAATTCATAGCAACACATTGCTATTAAGAACTAGTTGGTTTATTAACAAAGGTTTAACAATCACACTACACATTACCTGGTAAAGTGCAACATCTCCACTGATACCTGGGAGTCCCTGGTCAAAGACTGCCCTAAGTGGAGGAAGTCCATCCGGGAGGGCGCTGAGCACCTCGAGTCTCAACGCTGAGAGCGTGCAGAAATCAAGCGCAGGCAGCGGAAAGAGTGTGCGGCAAACCAGTCCCACCCACCCTTACCCTCAACAACTATCTGCCCCACCTGTGACAGAGACTGTGGCTCTCGTATTGGACTGTTCAGCCACCTAGGGACTCATGTTAAGAGTGGAAGCAAGTCTTCCTCGACTTCGAGGGACTGCCTATGATGATGACATTACCAGTTCATCCACTAGGCTCACTCATCGTGCATACTCATCGTGGATGACCTAGACCCAACTGACTGGGGTTATATTGAGTATTGTGAACATCACATGACTGGCTAAGGCACTCACAATGCAATAGCTCTACAAACCTGTGAGCATAGTCAAAGGTGCATACATTACAATGACTTACAAATAACTACTGTGGATGTAAAGTGGAAAGCCTGTGACACTTCACTCAAATTAATCTATAATTTAAATCTTCACTCAGGACTGTTCAACATTGAGTGGTAGGATTACTTAAATTGAATAATAACCAGTGCCTGGCTTCCAGGTTCCTGTTTGTAGATCTTTAAAACACAGATTTGTTATATTGTATTCTTGAGACAGTCAGTTTAAATGGAGTAGGAATCAGTAATACTTTTGGAGGCTTTACACAGCATTCATGAAATGTACCACAGTAAACATCTACCAGGAAGACTAACAGCTTCAAGTATTGGAAATTAAAGGTAAGAGTAGACTAGGCCTATATTCTTGGGTTCAGAAGTATAAGAGGTGATCTCATTGAAACATACAACATTCTTATAGGGTAGATGCAGGGAGGATGTGCCCCCTGGCTGAGGAGTCTGGAACCAAGGGTCACAGTCTAGAGTAAGGGGTTGGCCATTTAGGATTAAGAGAGGGAGAAGTTTCTTCACTCAGAGGGTGGTGAATCTTTGGAATTCTCTACCCCCGAAGGCTAAGGCGGTTCAGTCACTGAGTATATTCAAGAAGCCCGACGCCATCCAGGACAAAGCAGCCCGCTTGATTTGCACCCCATCCACCACCTTAAACATTCACTCCCTCCACCACCGGCACAAGATGCACTGCAGCAACTCACCAAGGCTTCTTCGGCAGCACCTCTCAAACCATGACCTCTACCGAGCTAGAGGGACAAGGGCAGCAGGCACATGGGAACACCATCACCTGCAAGTTCCCCTCCAAGTCACACACACCATCCTGACTTGAAAGTATATCGCCGTTCCTTCTTTATCGCTGGGTCAAAATCCTGGTTCTCCCTCCCTAACAGCACTGTGGGAGTACCTTCACCACATGGACTGCAGTGGTTCAAGAAGGCAGCTCATCACCATCTTCTCGAGGGCAATTAGGGATGGGCAATAAATGCTGGCCTTGCCAGCGATGCCCACAAATCATGAAGGAATAATTTAAAGAAAAATGTATACCTATCCAAAGTGATGCAGAGGTATCAAGGAATGAAGATAAGCTGAAGGTCACTGATGAATAATGGCTGCCCGAACAGTGTTGAGGAAGAACCTTTTCAAGAAAAGAAGTGGAAGTGCTCATTAATAGGAAATCGTTTTGAGCTCTTTGCTAACAGCCTGTATAACCATAGATTAAAAATGGAGCGCTTTCTGTATTCATTTTGAAATTGAGGTGACAGCTTTCTATAAATTCCAGGCAAGGAGCAAAGTTCGCTGCAGTTTCTATTAATGTGTGTTCACCCGCCCTCTTCAGGTTCCTTTCCAGTGCTCAGTCTGCTGACCTCTCTGTGACACCCCAGCTGTGATAGTCTCTCACTGAAATGTAAACTTAATTTTACTCTTACTATTTTCTTGTGCTCAACAAAATGAAGGACGTACGCTGAACGAATTATGCAATATGAATCTTTGTACAAAATTCCTTTGCTTCTATATGAATGGGTTAATGTCTCTGTAAAAGTAGCTTCAGCAACATTTCAAGGTCTTTAATATCAGACAATTAGAATGAGCATCACGTAGTCGCCAGTTGTTGGTCAGGTTTCGCACAGTCTTAACTGCAACGTCAGGGTAACACCCCCTACTGAACCACAGTGAATGTTTGCATATGCCAGGCCATCTGTCCTCAACTCTTTCTCAGTGACTTTGTCAATCTAACACCAATTTATGTTAGGCCATCATTTTCCTGTGGCAGGTCATTTTAACGGCTTCTGCAATTTGTTAGACTTGCCTTTGCACGCTCGCCACGCAAAAAATTCAATAGTTGCGGTCCAAGATGTGCTGCTCCACCGTTAGCTTCGCAAAAATGGCATCGCGGCGAGGGGAAGCAGGGTATCTGGGACCTGAGTGAACAGGTCAAGCAACTGTGTATCTCCTCAACCAATCAGATTGAAGGATTGAGGAATAAACAGCGCAAGGACTGAGAAGCAAGCGTAAATTAGAGTGGGTGAATTCCAACGTCAAATCAGGCACAGAAGGAGAAATAAAGAGAGAGAAAGGAAGAATGAATTTTAAAATAAATCTTCAACAATTAAAAGCTGCAGGAATGAGACTCCACACTTGGAATAGTTAATTTTCAGTGCCAGAGAGGTTGATGCCATTTTTGCAAAGCTAACGGTGAAGCGGCACATCTTGGACCGCAACTATTGAATTTTTGAATTTAATCACGTATCTGCTCTTCGCTTGAAGCTGCTGTACCATTTGCACATAAATAACAGCGAGTGCCATTAGCCTCACCGTTATTTTGACAGGAGTATCTGGGCTGGTAAATTGTGGTCATTTTTGCATTATGACCAACAGGTTAAAACATAAGAACATAAGAACGTAAGAATTAGGAACAGGAGTAGGCCACAGATTGTTGGATGTACAGTTTATACATTTTTTTTAAAGGGAATTGGATATTAGGTACTGATGGAACTCCCATTGCATTGCTCACTGGAAACAAAGACCAAGTGTAGCATTCAAATCAAGTAGGGTTAGAGTGCGCTGGACCTCGACAGGGAACAGTGGAAGGAAGCAGATGGGAGGGATGGAGAGGGAAGAGGTGTGAGAATAGAGAAGGGGTGAGGATGGTTTGAAATAGAAAGGAGGGAAGGGGTCAGAACAAAATGGAGAAGGAGGAGAGTGTGAGGGGAAAGGGAGCAGATGGAGAGAGAGGAGGGGTTGGGGAGAAACATAGAAACATAGAAAATAGGTGCAGGAGTAGGCCATTCGGCCCTTCACCCTGCAGCCTCTTAGCGTCCTCCTCACAGCTCACACCACCACCCTGCAAACTTGGAGATATTACACTCTATTCCTTCATCCAAATATTAATGTATATTGTAAAGAGCTGGGGTCCCAGCACTGAGCCCTGCGGCACTCCACTAGTCACTGTCTGCCATTCTGAAAAGGACCCGTTTATCCCGACTCTCTGCTTCCTGTTTGCCAACTAGTTCTCTATCCACATCAGTACATTACCCCCAATACCATTTAATTTTGCACACCAATCTCTTGTGTGGGATCTTGTCAAAAGCCTTTTGAAAGTCCAAATACACTACATCCACTGGTTCTCCCTTGTCCACTTTGCTAGTTACATCCTCAAAAAATTCCAGAAGATTTGTCAAGCAAGATTTCCCTTTCATAAATCCAAAACAGCAAAGAATGACTAAAAAAGCAATAAAGAAAGGAAAGATAGATTACGAAGGTAAACTTGCACAAACCATAAAAACAGATAGTAAAAGCTTTTACAGATATATAAAACGGAAAAGAGTGACTAAAGTAAATGTTGGTCCCTTAGAAGATGAGAAGGGGGATTTAATAATGGGAAATGTGTAAATGGCTGAGACTTTAAACAATTATTTTGCTTCGGTCTTCACAGTGGAAGCCACAAAAACCATGCCAAAAATTGCTGGTCACAGGAATGTGGGAAGGGAGGACCTTGTGCCAATCACTATCACTAGGTGGATAGTGCTGGACAGGCTAATGGGACTCAAGGTAGACAAGTCCCCTGGTCCTGATGAAATGCATCCCAGAGTATTAAAAGAGATGCCGGAAGTTATAGCAGATGCATTCGTTATAATCTACCAAAATTCTCTGGACTCTGGGGAGGGACCAGCGGATTGGAAAGCAGCTAATGTAACGCCTCTGTTTAAAAAAGGGGGCAGACAAAAGGCAGGTAACTATAGGCCGGTTAGTTTAACATCTGTAGTGGGGAAAATGCTTGAAACTATCATTGAGGAAGAAATAGCGGGACATCTAGATAGGAATAGTGCAATCAAGCAGACGCAGCATGGATTCATGAAGGGGAAATCATGTTTAACTAATTTACTGGAATTCTTTGAGGATATAACGAGCATGGTGGATAGAGGTGTACCGATGGATGTGGTGTATTTAGATTTCCAAAAGGCATTCGATAAGGTGCCACACAAAAGGTTACTGCAGAAGATATAGGTACGCGGAGTCAGAGGAAATGTATTAGCATGGATAGAGAATTGGCTGGTGAACAGAAAGCAGAGAGTCGGGATAAATGGGTCCTTTTTGGGTTGGAAATTGGTGGTTAGTGCTGTGCCACAGGGATCGGTGCTGGGATCACAACTGTTTACAATATACATAGATGACCTGGAAGAGGGGACAGAGTGTAGTGTAACAAAATTTGCAGATGACACAAAGATTAGTGGGAAAGCGGGTTGTGTAGAGGACACAGAGAGGATGCAAAGAGATTTAGATAGGTTAAGCGAATGGGCTAAGGTTTGGCAGATGGAATACAATGTCGGAAAGTGTGAGGTCATCCACCTTGGGAAAAAAAAATCAGTAAAAGGGAATATTATTTGAATGGGGAGAAATTACAACATGCTGAGGTGCAGAGGGACCTGGGGGTCCTTGTGCATGAATTCCAAGAAGTTAGTTTGCAGGTGCAGCAGGTAATCAGGAAGGCGAATGGAATGTTGGCCTTCATTGCGAGAGGGATGGAATACAAAAGCAGGGAGGTCCTGCTGCAACTGTACAGGGTATTGGTAAGGACGCACCTGGAGTATTGCGTGCAGTTTTGGTCACCTTACTTAAGGAAGGATATACTGGCTTTGGAGGGGGTACAGAGACGATTCACTAGGCTGATTCCGGAGATGAGGGGGTTACCTTATGATGGTAGATTGAGTAGACTGGGTCTTTACTCGTTGGAGTTCAGAAGGATGAGGGGATAGACAAGATAGAGGCGGAGAGGCTAGAACTAGGGGGCACAGCCTCAAAATACGGGGGAGCCAATTTAAAACCGAGTTGAGAAGGAATTTCTTCTCCCAGAGGGTTGTGAATTTGTGGAATTCTCTGCCCAAGGAAGCAGTTGAGGCTAGCTCATTGAATGTATTCAAGTCACAGATAGATAGATTTTTAACCAATAAGGGAATTAAGGGTTACGGGGAGCGGGCGGGTAAGTGGAGCTGAGTCCACGGCCAGATCAGCCATGATCTTATTGAATGGCGGAGCAGGCTCGAGGGGCTAGATGGCCTACTCCTGTTCCTAATTCTTATGTTCTTATGTTCTTATGCTGACTTGATCCGATCCTGTCACCCCTTTCCAAATGCGCTGCTATTTCGTCCTTCATGATCGATTCCAACATTTTCCACACTACTGATGTCAAGCTAACCGGTCTATAATTATCCGTTTTCTCTCTCCCTCCTTTTTAAAAAAGTGGTGTTACATTAGCTACCCTCCAATCCATGAGAATTGATCCAGAGTCGATAGACTGTTGGAAAATGGTCACCAATGCATCCACTATTTCTAGGGCCACTTCCTTGTGCACTCTGGGATGCAGACTATCAGGCCCCGGGGATTTATCGGCCTTCAATCCCACCAACATCCTTTTTATAGTATGCAGACCAGAACTGTGCACAGTACTCTAAGTGCAGCCTGACCAGGGTCCGATACATGTTTAACATAACTTCGTTACTATTGAATTCTAGACCCCGAGAAACATAGAAACATAAAGAAACATAGAAAATAGGTGCAGGAGTCGGCCATTCGGCCCTTCGAGCCTGCACCACCATTCAATGAGTTCATGGCTGAACATGCAACTTCAGTACCCCATTCCTGCTTTCTCGCTGTACCCCTTGATCCCCCTAGTAGTAAGGACTACATCTCACTCCTTTTTGAATATATTTAGTGAATTGGCCTCAACAACTTTCTGTGGTAGAGAATTCCACAGGATCACCACTCTCTGGGTGAAGAAGTTTCTCCTCATCTCAGTCCTAAATGGCTTACCCCTTATCCTTAGACGGTGACCCCTGGTTCTGGGCTTCCTCAATATTGGGAACATTCTTCCTGCATCTAACCTGTCTAAACCCGTCAGAATTTTAAACGTTTCTATGAGGTCCCCTCTCATTCTTCTGAACTCCAGTGAATACAAGCCCAGTTGATCCAGTCTTTCTTGATATGTCAGTCCCGCCATCCCAGGAATCAGTCTGGTGAACCTTCGCTGCACTCCCTCAATAGCAAGAATGTCCTTCCTCAAGTCCTCAAACTGTACACAATACTCCAGGTGTGGCCTCACCAAGGCCCTGTACAACTGTAGTAACACCTCCCTGCCCCTGTACTCAAATCCCCTCGCTATGAAGGCCAACATGCCATTTGCTTTCTTAACCGCCTGCTGTACCTGCATGCCAACCTTCAATGACTGATGTACCATGACACCCAGGTCTCGTTGAACCTCCCCTTTTCCTAATCTGTCACCATTCAGATAATAGTCTGTCTCTCTGTTTTTACCACCAAAGTGGATAACCTCACATTTATCCACATTATACTTCATCTGCCATGTATTTTCCCACTCACCTAACCTATCCAAGTCACTCTGCAGCCTCATAGCATCCTCCTCTCAGCTCACACCGCCATCCAACTTAGTGTCATCTGGAGGGAGTTGGAGAGGTGGAAAGAGGAATGAGTTGGGGAAGAGAAGGTTTGGAGGAGAGGGACAACAGGAGGGGGCTGGGGACAGGTGGAAGGAGGGGAGGAAGATGGGGAATATCGAAGTGGATGGGGAGGGAGATGGAACAGGAAAGGGGCAATAGGGAGGGTGAGGATATCAAGAGGAGGAAGCAGGTGGAATGGTTAGTTAGGAAATGGGAAGAGATGGAAAGGAGAGAGGGGAGGATGGACAAAGCCGTTAGAGTATGTTTGGATAATTCGTGGTGGGTGGAGGAACAGTTACCCAAGGTGTTTTGATGTGTTGTGGAGAAGGGGGAGCAATGGATCACCATCAATTTCCCTCTTCCTGGATTGATAAATCATTGATTAGGGTCCAGCTGGAGTATTGTGTCCAATTCTGGGCACCACATTTTACGAAGGATGTCAAGGTCATGGAGAGGGTGCAGAGGAGATTTATTCGAATGGTACCAGGGATGCAGGACTTCAGAGGCTGGTGAAGCTGGGATTGTTTTCCTTAGGGCAGAGGAGGCTAAGGGGAGATTTAATAGAGGTGTTCAAAATCAAGAAGGGTTTGGATAAAGTAAATAAGGAAAAACTCTATCCCCTGGCAGAAGGGTCAGTAACCGGAGCTCACAGATTTAAGATAATTGGCAAATTACCCACACAATTACATTTACACACAAATTATGATCTGAAAGGGAGCTGGAAGAAGATTCAATAATACTTTTTAAAAAGGAATAGGATAAACACTTGAAAGGGAACAGCTTGCAGGGCTATGGGGGAAGGGCGAGGACGCACTGGGTAGATCTTTCAAAGAGCCGCATCGACACTTCTTCTGTGCTGTATCATTCTATGATAATTGAGGCCTCCTTTTCTTCCAAATGTGCCCAGAGCTTAACTTTGTAGCCTCCTCTGCTACCTCACCACATCGAGGAACATCAAGCCCTGTTTCTTATTTTTACTTTAAAGATCTACATTAGCCGACAGTGGTTTGCCAAAAATCTTTCCGTGCAGACAATGCCCCTTTAATTAAAATCCGATCGTATTGATCGCCATGATAGAGGTGGAGGTCACACAGGAAAAGTAGTTTCCTGCTAGCTGTAGTCTGATTATATCACATTATGGCATAGACATACAGTCCGACATCTTAGTAATGATCCTGACACTTTCTGTCTTTTCATATTTGTATTTTCTAGAGATTTCTATGTAGCTATTTCAATAATCGTTGAGTTGTTGTAAAAATAACAAATGTACACCTGGGGCAGATCTTCCGGCAGTGCTGCTGAACGCCGCTACGAAACCGGACTGGGGGATCGTGACGGGTCACAGGAGACCTGAAATCTGCCTTTCACACCGTTCCAGGTTGAAACCCAGTGCGCAAAGGACCGGAAAATCCAGTCCTTAATATGTATGGTACAGCTTATCATTGAATAAACTTGCTGAACTTTCAGGTGACGTGGGGAACCTAAAATGAGTGATCACCTGGTAATTGGTCACTCAACACACAGTCATGGGAAGGTCACCTTGATGTCTTTGGGACGGCCAAATTGGAGCAAACAACATTAAACTGTTGAGTCCGAGATACACTTTTACTGCATGGTTTACTTTTGTTTTGGAATATCTCTTCCTGCACTGGGATTATTCACTAACATTTGGTTGAGGGTCACAATGGAGCACAGTTCATCAGAGGTCACCTTCGGGAATAAGAACATGAGAATTAGGAGCAGGAGTCGACCATACGGTCCCTCGAGCCTGCTCTGCCATTCAATAAGATCATGGCTGATCCGATCATGGACTCAGGTCCACTTCCCTGCCCGCTCTCCATAACCCATTCAATAAGATCATGGCTGATCTTTAACCTCAACTCCACTTTCCTGCCCGATCCCTGAGTCCAAGGGGGAGAAATTGGTCTCTGGGGGCGGTAACGGGGCGCTAAGGGGTTATTGACTGGGCGTGGCAAAATCACCGACGTCTGCAAACTTCCCTGGTGGGTTTGCGCTGGCACTAAAACTTACCGCCTTGATCTCTTGCGCCCCGGCGATGGTGAGATCTAATGCACAACACCCTGTTATCGTCCTGGATATAAAATTTGCTCCCGCCTCTTGCAGTATCGCCGGACAACAATAATGGCAGCTGCAGGAGGCATTGACACCTCGGCTGGCCACTTGAGGAGTGCTAATTAAAGGCAATGGTGGTCAGGTAGGGCCAACTTTACTTCTGTCTCCCAGTGTGTTATATTTTGATTTTCTTTCGAGCCCACAATTGCTCAGCCCTGCACTCTCTTAGAGGGCTCAGGCCTGCTATGGACGTAGTGCAGGTGCCGTGGCCCGACACGGAGAGCAGACAAAGGGAAGGAGCCTGCACAGACAACAATGCTGCACAGAACGTTGTGCAGCGCACTGCCACTACCACCCCTCTTGCTCCCTTACTGCTCCACTTCCTCCCTGGAGCGCTAAAGCAGAAGTTCCCAGCAGAATCAAATCTTTAGCGACCGGCGATACTTTAGCGCTCCTGCAAAAGTTAACGCCCCAAACGGGGCGCTACGCAATTTCTAGCCCCAAAACTCGATCTATATACTCCATCTATAGCCTTGAATATAATTGAATATACTCCAACATGCTGCATGACAGGTGTTATGTATGCAACCCCAGGCAACCTGTATAATACCGCCACCAGAGGGCTTACCTGTTGGAGTCCCAAGGGATCCCAGCATCCCTTGGGAGTACTGTATATAAGCAGGCCTCCCACGCTGTACCGACACTCTGGAATCTGAATAAAGGAACTAAGGTCACACTTACTCATTGTCTACAGTACTCAGTTGCATTACCTTATTATGAGCATAACAATTGGCGACGAGATAATGAACAACCATGCGAAAATGCAGAGAACTGTTGGTATCCTGGAGAAATTCTCAGAAGGGGATGATTGGGAGGCCTTCGTGGAGATACTCGACCAATACCTCGTGGTCAATGAGCTGGAAGGGGCTGAGAACATTGCCAAACGAAGGGCGATTCTCCTCACCATCTGCGGTAAGCAACAACCTTTGGCCTCAAGAAGAATCTTCTCGCTCCGGTGAAACCAACAACCAAATCGTATGAAGAACTGTGTGTGCTGGTCCGGGAGCACCTAAATCCGAAGGAAAGTGTTCTGATGGCAAGGTATCGATTCTACACGTGTCAGCGGTCTGAAGGCCAGGAAGTGGCGAGTTACGTTGCCAAACTAAGGCTCCTTGCAGGACATTGCGAATTCGATGGATTCCTTGAGAAAATGCTAAGAGACTTTTTTGTGCTTGGCATTGGCCATGAGGTTATCTTTCGCAAACTGTTGACTGTTGAAACACAGAATCTGAGCAAAGCCATAACCAGGGATTTATGTCCACCAGCGATAACATCAAACAAATTTCGCAGCATAAAGAGGTTTCAGCAACTACTGGACACAAAGTAACGTCGTTTTCAGGCAGGAATGCATATGGCAGAATGTACACGCCAGCAGCTGCATGACCTCAGATGACTCAGAGTCCGTCATCAAGTGTGAATGCGAGGCAGTTAACACCTTGTTGGTGCTGCGGAGGTGATCATCGAGCCCATCAATGCCGCTTCAAACACTGCGTGCAAAGGCTGTGGAACAATGGGACACCTCCAGCGAATGTGCAGACGAGCTGCAAATCCTGCAAGCCACCACGTTGCAGAGGAAGGCCGATCCATAATGGATCAAACTGAACTAGAGACTCGAACCGAGGAGGCAGAAGTGTACGGAGTACACACATTCACCACGAAATGTCCACCGATCATGCTAAAAGTCGAACTGGATGGAATTCCAGTATCCATGGAACTGGACACGGGTGCGAGTCAGTCTATCATGAGCAAAAAGGCCTTCGACAGGCTGTGGTGCAACAAGGCACACAGGCCCAAGCTTAGCCCCATTCATACCAAGCTAAGAACTTACACTAAAGAGCTGATCCCTGTAATTGACAGTGCAGCAGTAAAAGTCTCCTATGATGGAGCAGTGCTCAAACTCCCACTATGGATTGTACCAGGAGATGGCCCCACACTGTTCGGCAGAAACTGGCTGAGAAAAATCTACTGGAACTGGGACGACATCCGAACGCTCTCGTCTGTTGACGACGCCTCATGTGCCCAGGTTCTGAGCAAGTTTCTGTCATTGTTTGAGCCAGGCATCGGAAGTTTTTCGGGGGCAAAGGTACAGATCCACTTGGTTCTTGGTACACGACCCACCCACCACAAGGCACGGGCAGTGCCATATATGATGAGATAGAAAGTAGAAATTCAGCTGGACAGGCTGCAGCGAGAAGGCATCATCGCGCCGGTAGAGTTCAATGAGTGGGCCAGTCCGATTGTTCCTGTTCTCAAAGGTGACGGCACGGTCAGAATTTGTGGGGACTATAAAGTAACGATTAACCGTTTTTTGCTACAGGACCAGTACCCACTACCCAAGGCAGACGACCTATTTGTGACCCTGGCTGGAGGAAAGACGTTCACCAAGTTGGACCTGACCTCGGCCTACATGACGCAGGAGCTGGCGGAATCTTCGAAAGGCCTCACCTGCATCAACACGCACAAAGGTCTGTTCATCTACAATAGATGCCCATTTGGGATTCGATCAGCCGTGGCAATTTTCCAAAGGAACATGGAGAGTCTGCTAAAGTCGGTTCCGCGCACCTTGGTTTTCCAGGATGACATACTGGTCACAGGTCGGGACACCATCGAACACTTGAAGAACCTGGAAGAGGTTCTAAGTCGGCTAGATCACATGGGACTCAGGTTGAAATGCTCGAAGTGTGGTTTCCTGGCGTCGAGGTCGAGTTCTCAGGGAAGAAGAATCGCGGCAGACGGCATCAGACCCACCGACGCCAAGACAGAGGCCATCAAGAACGTGCTGAGACCACGGAGTGTGACAGAGCCGCGGTCATTCCTGGGACCCTTCAACTATTTCGACATCATGGTTGACCACAAAGCCGAACTCACCACCCCCAGCAGCCCGGCAAGGCCAGCTGCCCAGCAGCCCAGTGAAGAACCAACCAACTCACCCACACCTGCATTTGTACCAAGACGATCGACAAGGGAGCGAAAAACCCCAGATCGTCTCACCCTGTAAATAAGTGTACTATTGACTTTGGGAGGGAGTGATGTTATGTATGCAACCCCAGGCAATCTGTCTCATACCGCCACCAGAGGGCTTACCTGTTGGAGTCCCAAGGGATCCCAGCATCTCTTGGGAGCACTGTATATAAGCAGGCCTCCCATGCTGTACCAACACTCTGGAGTCTGAATAAAGGAGCTAAGGTCACACTTACTCATTGTCTACAGTACTCAGTTGCATTACCTTATTACGAGCATAACAACAGGAAGTTGGAATGCAAGTCTCTGCTGACAATTCACCAAAAACTGAATTTGAAACTGCACTAGCATTTGGAAGAAATGCGTTTTGGGAAAAAAAACTGCAAATGTGCCAGTATGCAATGTGAATATACAGCATGTTGTTGCACGGGGAATTTATTTGGGGTTAACAGCATACTTTAGAACCATGCAGAATGGAACCAGGTTGAAATGGGAACTGAAATGATTCCTTACTTTAAATGTTTATTTGCTGCCACAGACCAGCATGATAATATGAAAACAATGGCTATGTACTGATTCTGAATGTTGCTGTGAACAGCATGATTCTGGCGAGTAAAGCTGTTAATTATGAATATGTCAGTGCATGGTGTCTAAAGTACCCTACTGAGACCTGCAAACAGCTGGATTATTGATGGGTTGACGGGTGTATTAATGATAATGATATTTGGGAATAGTGAGTTGGTTTCAGGCAATCTGGCACCATATGCGTGGAGGTAGGTGTTGAAAGAGAGAACCTCACTGTTGTAATTAAAGTATCTTACATAAGAAACATAAAAAATAGGAGCAGGATTAGGCCTTTTGGCACCTTGAGCCTGCTCTGCCATTCATCAAGATCATGGCTTATTGTCTATCTCAATTGCACATTCCTGCACTATCCCCATATCCCTTAATCCCCTTCGTTCCCAAACATTTATCGACCTTGATTTGAATATACTCAATGACTGAACATCGACAACCTTCTGGGGTCGAGAATTCGAAAGATTCACATCCCTTTGAGCGAAGACGTTTCTCCTCATCTCAGTCCTATATGGCCGACCCCTTATTCTGACACTGTGACCCTGTGTTCTAGACTCCTTAGCCAGGGGAAACATTTTCTCAGTTTTAACCCTATCAAGTCCCTTAAGAATTGTATGTTTCAATGAGATCACCTCTCATTCTTCTAAACGCGAGGGAATATAGGCCTAGTCTACTCAAGCTCTTCTCATAGGGCAATCCCCCCCTCTCAGGAACCAGTCTAGTGAACCTTTGTTGCACTCCCTCCAAGGCAAGTATATCCTTCCTTAGGTAAGGAGACTAGGACTGTACACAATACTCCAGGTGTGGCCTCACCAATGCCTGGTATAAATGTAGTGAGACTTTTTGGGAATTCAGTGCCGATAGAAAACTGGCACACTGACCGCCTTTTTCCCGTGATTACCATCGCTATGGTTGCGGCGGGCAATGGATCAATTATCACCTTTAAAAAAAAAGAATGTTCTCCAGCGTTACTTGCCCTTGCAAAGTGGTGCTTTGCAGTGGTGTGGGCGCTATTCACAAGGGGGAAATTCACCCGTATGGTGATTTGCAGCCAATGAGCTAGCTGCCCCTTGGCCTTCTTATAGGCCAGGGTTTTCAGCTAGGCCCTGAGGAGGGAAGACCTTGAAGTGAAGGTCATGGCTGGTGCTGTTGCTGATGTGGGAAGGAGGGCAATGTGATTTTCCGATGGGGTGGTTAGAGACCCTCATTCAAGGTGTTGAGAGAAGGAGGCGGGTCCTGTATCTGGACTCAGGGAGACCAAGTCTTCAGTAATGCCCGGAGGGAGATCGCTGTAGAGGTGTCGGGGACCTCCATCTATCATTGGACGGTGACCCAATGCAGGAAAAGGCTGAATGACATCATTCATTTGATGAAAGCGAGTAAACGTTCTACCAACTGCTCACCTTCCATCTGCGAGCCTCTCCTTCATCCTTCCCTTATTTCCTACCTTCACTATATAGTCACTGAAGCACAGTTCATTGCTGAGGCCTTTATATATATATATATACATATGTGGGTGTACGCAATGGAGGCCCTCTCATCTCACATTGACAGCTACATGTCAGGGACACACACTTGTGCTCTCTTTTCTGATACGTCATCACGGTGTTACAAACTAACCATTCTTTGTTTTGCAGGCTAAACTAGCTCATAATCGCATGGAGCAGAGGAGGACATTCAAATCCTCACACCATTGGAGGTGAGGGTCATCGACAGTCATGGTGCTTTCCCTGTGGCTCAGGGCACTGCCGATGCTGATGTGGGTAAGTGAAGGCCCTCCTTTAAATGCTTTCTCTCCCTGAATGCTCCAGAACCTACTGTGCCTTTCCCTCTGATAGTCTGCTAGTTGCAGGCTCCATGCGTCAATCCCCCTCACGGCAGCCCTCCTCCCATTGAAGCTTGCAGATTGGAGGCCGAGTGGCAGCCGAGGCGAGGGAGAGGATCCTCCTGAATCACCATCGCGAGGCCTGGAGGGGACCCCTTGCTGAAAATGAGAGAGATCTACATCCTGACAGTATTGAGGACACTGAGGGATCCAGCATTGCTGACACCCTGGATCTCAATCCATCTTTTGGGGTCCTGTCCAATGAGGAAGAGGAGGAAACTGCTGACAGCACCACGTCACTGCTTCCACCCACACGCACCAGCTCAGTTGCTGGGAGTACATAGAAACATAGAAACATACATAGAAACATAGAAAATAGGTGCAGGAGTAGGCCATTCGGCCCTTCTAGCCTGCACCGCCATTCAATGTAATCATGGCTGAACATGCAACTTCAGTACCCCATTCCTGATTTCTCGGCATACCCCTTGATCCCCCTAGTAGTAAGGACTTCATCTAACTCCTTTTTGAATATATTTAGTGGATTGGCCTCAACAACTTTCTGTGGTAGAGAATTCCACAGGTTCACCACTCTCTGGGTGAAGAAGTTTCTCCTCACCTCGGTCCTAAATGGCTTACCCCTTATCCTTAGACTGTGACCCCTGGTTCTGGACTTCCCCAACATTGCGAACATTCTTCCTGCATCTAACCTGTCTGAACCCATCCGCGGTCCGATCTAGTTCATACAGTACGGGGGTCTGCATTGGGTGTTGCACCGAGGCCTAGCGGGCTGCAGCATGGTGACGGGGTTCGGCAACCTCGGGTGCCATTACTCCAGGGGGGGGCAGGTCCTCACCGAAGTTCTGCTGAAGAGGACTCAGACCAGCCCATCGATGTTACGGCTTAATAGACAAGGGTGGAGGACATGCATTCCCAGATGTTGGGGGTACTAGCAAGGGTGCCAGAGAGGCTGTCGGAAGTGGTGAGGAGCCTGGAGGAGTCCGCCTCCTGCATAGTCGACAGCTCTCCACACTCCATGGAGCCCATCATTGCCAGTGCGCAGGCGATGGTGGACTCCCAGAGAGACCGTGCGGATCCAGCTGTGAGGCCGCAACTCGCAGGTGATGTGGCAGCAGCCATTACAGCACAGGCGCGAGGGAATGAGCGTATCGGTGCTGGTTTGGAGAGGATGGTCGCAGCCCTGGAAGCTCAGAATGCACTTATACACTGTGCTGTCATAGCTGGTGGCTTTGAGACTGTGGCTGCTCTCATGCGGTCTCAGCTCAATGCCTCGCGACACCTCAGTGTTGCCCTTGGAGGCTGGGTCCACCACGGGCCACGGGCAACCTTTTGGTGTGGCACCACAGCGCCGACCTGAGCTCCCTCAGATTGGTGGTGGTGGTATTGCGCCGCCCCCGGTGAGTAACTCAGGCTCCTCGGACCAGGATAGGGATGATGCGCTCCCTCCGGCTCGCAGCATTCCTGGTCCCAGACCTGTCACTCCGCCAGTGCCTCCACTCATGGCCTCGCCAGAGCCAAGCCAGACTGAACTCTCCCAGGAGGATGTTGACCAGTCTGCAGCTGAGCTTTCCAGGCCCAAAACTGCTCGAGGGCAGCCGAGAAGGACATCTGCAGCTTCCACACAGGGAACACAGCAGCCTTCCCAGACCCATGAGGCAGCCACAGGGGAGACACTGAGGCGCAGCAGTAGGGTAGGCACGTGTAAGAGGGGTTATAAGGAGATGCACAAGGGTGAGAAATGATGTAGAGATGTTACTTTTCTGCACTCTTTTTTGTTGTGTTCGTCGTTTGAAGAGATTTTGATGATGTATTAAATCTTTTTTTTGCACCTATATTTGGGCAGATGTATAATGTGACGGTGGGCAATTATGTATCAAGGCACTCACTGGGATGGCCATGGAATGTAGAAACGGAAGGCTCATGTGTGGATGAAATTAACTGAATCGTGCAGCAATCAGACGTGTCTGCACTTCCCCTGCAGGGTTGGGGTGGTGACGACGCCTCCTGAGTGGCTCGCGACACGTGTCCTGGTCCTCCTCCTCCTCCTCCTCCTCCTCCTCCTCCTCCTCCTGCTCCTCCTCCTCCTCCTCCTCCTCCTCCTCCTGCTCCTCCTCCTCCTCCTCCTGCTCCTCCTCCTCCTCCCGCACCTCCTCCTCCCGCACCTCCTCCTCCTCCTGCTCCTCCTCCTGCTGCTCCCCTCCTCCACCTCTGCATCCGCCTCCTCCTGCGCCTCCTCCTCCTCCTGATGCTCCTCCTCCTCATCCTCCTCCTGCACCTCCTCCTCCTCCTCCTGCGCCTCCTCCTCCTCCTGATGCTCCTCCTCCTCATCCTCCTCCTCCTCCTCCTGCGCCTCCTCCTCCTGTGCCTCCTCCTGTGCCTCCTCCTCCTCCTCCTCCTGCACCTCCTCCTCCTCCTACTCCTCCTCCTCCTCCTCCTGCTGCTGCTCCTCCTACTGAGGTGAATGATCAGCCATGATCTTATTGAATGGTGGTGCAGGCTCGAAGGGCTGAATGGCCTACTCCTGCACCTATTTTCTATGTTTCTATGTTTCCTCCTCCTCCGCCTCCTTCTCCTCTTCCTGCTCCTCCTCCTGCTGTGCCTCCTCCTCCTCCTCCTGCTGCCGCTGCTGCTGCTCTTCCTCCTCCTCCTCCTCCTGCACCTCCTCCTGCAGTGGTACTGCTGGATTGACCTCCAGCTGCTGTCCCCTCATGACAGCCAGGTTATGCAGCATGCAGCAGACGACCACAAAGATGGAGACCGGTTCAGGTGAGTACTGCAATGCGCTACCAGAGCGGTCCAGAGAACGGAACCTTTGTTTCAGCATGCCAATGCAGTGCTCAATGATGCACCTGATGCCAGAATGAGCATTATAGGCACGCTCGGCCACAGTCCTGGGGTTGTCAAGTGGAGTGAGCAGCCGAGTGGACATGGGGGTATCCTTTATCCCCAAGCTGCCACCCACAATCCTGGTTTGGGCCGGTGAAGAGGGCGGGCACACTGCTCTGGTGCAGAATAAGAACATAAGAACATAAGAACATAAGAATTAGGAACAGGAGTAGGCCATCTAGCCCCTCGAGCCTGCTCCGCCATTCAACAAGATCATGGCTGATCTGGCCATGGACTCAGCTCCACTTACCCGCCCACTCCCTGCAACCCTTAATTCCCTTATTGGTTAAAAATCTATCTATCTGTGATTTGAATTCATTCAATGAGCTAGCCTCAACTGCTTCCTTGGGCAGAGAATTCCACAGATTCACAACCCTCTGGGAGAAGAAATTCCTTCTCAACTCGGTTTTAAATTGGCTCCCCCGTATTTTGAGGCTGTGCCCCCTAGTTCTAGTCTTCCCGACCAGTGGAAACAACCTCTCTGCTTCTATCTTGTCTCTTCCTTTCATTATTTTAAATGTTTCTATAAGATCCCCCCTCATCCTTCTGAACTCCAACGAGTAAAGACACAGTCTACTCAATCTATCATCATAAGGTAACCCCCTCATCTCCGGAATCAGCCTAGTGAATCGTCTCTGTACCCCCTCCAAAGCCAGTATATCCTTCCTTAAGTAAGGTGACCAAAACTGCACGCAGTACTCCAGGTGCGGCCTTACCAATACCCTATACAGTTGCAGCAGGACCTCCCTGCTTTTGTACTCCATCCCTCTCGCAATGAAGGCCAACATTCCATTTGCCTTCCTGATTACCTGCTGCACCTGCAAACTAACTTTTTGGGATTCATGCACAAGGACCCCCAGATCCCTCTGCACCTCAGCATGTTGTAATTTCTCCCCATTCAAATAATATTCCCCTTTACTGTTTTTTTTTCCCAAGGTGGATGACCTCACACATTGTATTCCATCTGCCAAACCTTAGCCCATTCGCTCAACCTATCTAAATCTCTTTGCAGCCTCACTGTGTCCGCTACACAACCCGCTTTCCCACTAATCTTTGTGTCATCTGCAAATTTTGTTACACTACACTCTGTCCCCTCTTCCAGGTCATCTATGTATATTGTAAACAATTGTGGTCCCAGCACTGATCTCTGTGGCACACCACTAACTTCCGATTTCCAACCTGAAAAGGACCCATTTATCCCGACTCTCTGCTTTCTGTTCGCCAGCCAATTCTCTATCCATGCTAATACATTTCCTCTGACTCCGCGTACCTCCATCTTCTGCAGTAACCTTTTGTGTGGCACCTTATTGAATGCTTTTTGGAAATCTAAATACACCACATTCATCGGTACACCTCTATCCACCATGCTCGTTATATCCTCAAAGAATTCCAGTAAATTAGTTAAACATGATTTCCCCTTCATGAATCCATGTTGCGTCTGCTTGATTGCACTATTCCTATCTAGATGTCCTGCTATTTCTTCCTTAATGATAGTTTCAAGCATTTTCCCCACTACAGATGTTAAACTAACCGGCCTATAGTTACCTGCCTTTTGTCTGCCCCCTTTTTTAAACAGAGGCGTTACATTAGCTGCTTTTCAATCTGCTGGTACCTCCCCAGAGTCCAGAGAATGAAGGCATCATGGCTGCTGCCTGGATACCGGGCATCAACTGCCAGTATCCTGTGCTGGTGGTCGCACACCAGCTGCACATTGAGGGACTGGTATCCCTTTCTGTTGATAAATAATTCTGGTGGAGCTGTGGTGCCCTCAGTCCGACATGTGTGCAGTCGATGGCCCCCTGCACCCTGGGGAACCCCGCAATCTGGACAAATCCGGCCTGGCTCTCCACCTGTTTCTCTCTGGTCATGGGAAGGAGATATATTGGAGTCTTCTCTTGCACAGCGCATTGGTGACCTGCTGGATGGAGTGATGCACGGAGAATTTGGAGATCTTGGAGATGTCTGCACTTGCAGACTAGAACGACGCCATGGCGTAAAACTTCACAGCTATGCTCACTTTTGTCTCCACGCTGAGAGCTGAACTCAGCCTTGTGTGAGGCTCCAGATCTGGCCGCAGGACATTGCACAGCTCGATCAGGATGCCCTTCGTGAATTGCAGCCTTCACACACACTGCTCATTGCTGAGCTGTCGGGAGGAGAACTGATGCCGGTAGACCCTTGGACGGTAGGGCCTCCTTGCCAGAGGTACGTGCTGGGCCCTCCCATGCCAGCTGACTGAGCGCCTTATCCCACTTCCTGCTGATGTCCCTGAGCCTCTGCAGGCTGCTGGTGGCAAGGCTCCTCGCCCACTATCTGGTGAGGGGGGTCAGCGTACCACACCCTCCCCCTCACCCCATCGCCTTCCTCGCCAGTCTCTGGACGTTGAGGTCTGCGGCCCTTCTCCATGTTGGGCAGCCATGGCTGCTGCCTCCCTTGCCTGCTGCCTCAGGACCCGTTGGTAATGGCGAGCAGTCCTCCTGCGTGCCTCCCTGCCTCTGACAATGTGCAGAAGGCTGAGCCCATTGTGGCTGCAGGCTCAACCCTGACTTGATGGCCTCTGTGGAGCAGAAAATGACACCCACTGGCCATAACTAATGAAAGAGAGGGACAAAGGTTTACTCACAGCAAATGTTCTCACAAGGCTGCTGCCGTTTTGTCCAAAGTTCCACAAAAATCCACGAACACCTTGCCCAACAAGAACCCGATCGCAACACACCAGCTGGCCGTCTCCAGCAGTGCACCGACCCAAAAAGCTGGCGGGGGTACTGGCCCTAACCAGCCAGTCTTTTTATTGATGAAAACAGGTTTGGGGGCGGCGTGTCGGGCGGTGCGCACTTTGATTGCGTCATCACTGCCGCAAGCCCCACACCGCCGCGGAAATCGGCCAATCGGGTCGGAAGTGGACAACGGCCCAAAAACTCCCCAGGTAAATTTCTGTCGCGCCGGTCACTTGACGGCAAAGCGGCGGCCATTGGATTCCGCCGCATTGCCGCCGCAAACTGCCATTAACGGGCCTGAGCGGGACCCTTAATTTCGTCCCTCTTTATTCTTACTCTCTAATCCCTTTGTAACAAAAGCTAACATACCATTTCACTGAGGACTAAGGTACTGAACCAGTTAAACCAGTTTGATTGTAATTCTTAATGAAAAGCTCGTGTCAGCAGCTTTACAAAATACTAACATCTCAAAGTTAGAGGTGAATTAATGAGTCTGTAGTGTAGAGTTTGAGTGCACACAAGGACACTGCTCCATGTTTTCTTTTCCTTTTGAGGGTATGAAATCCCTGTCTTCCTTTTCTCTTCACACTGCTTTCCCTCCACACTCTCCTGATTTCCACCCACTCCTTTCCCCCGGGAGATAGCAGCTCCCCACTCAGCAATTCCCTCATTAAGCCGTTTTGCAGTGCTCCAACATTGCTCTTGATGCTTTTAATGCACCACATGCTTCTTCCAGATGTTTAAAGAAAGAAAAGTAATACTTGCATTTATACAGCGCCTTTCACAACCTCAGGGCGTCCCAGCGCGCTTTACAGCCAATGAAGTACTTTTGAAGTGCAGTCACTGTTGCAATGTGGGAAACACGGCAGCCAATTTGCAAACAGCAGTGATAACGATCAGATAATCTGTTTTCTATCAGTGTTGTTGGTTGAGAGATAAATATTGGCCAAGACACAGGGAATTACTCTTCATTGGAACAGTGCCATGGGATCTTTTACATGCACCTGAGAATGCAGACAAAGTCTCGGTTTAATGTCTTATCCAACAGACAGCAGCTCCGACAGTGCAGCACTCCCTCAGTACTGCACTGAAATGCCAGATTAAATTTTGTCTCTGGGATTGGGACTTGAACCCGCAACCTTCTGACTAAGAGGCCAGAGTGCTGACACCAAGCCATGGTTTAGTTCCGATTTTGTGCCCATTCACCTGACAGGGATGAGGATTTGCTGTGTCCCATCTGAACTTGCCTTAATCGCTTCTCGGCCTTTTGGCTAAGATCAAGTGTAGTACCGTTTCTGACCAGCCACCATGACCTCCGGGTGGTTTCTCCCTGGTCAGGAAGGTATATGCTTGCATTTTTGGAAACAGGAGGTGGGTGGGGAGGTTTGACCCATCCACCTCCACGGAGGTGTGTGGGGGACCTGACCCATCCACCTCCATGGCACGAACCTGGTATTGCAGTACTTCCAGGAACGGTGCAGTGGCTCTAGGCCTTTTGGCTAAGAGCATTGGCGCAGAGTGATCCTTGGCATGTGCAAGGTGACCTCTGGCGTTTGTGATTTGACAAAGAATTGGAACGATTGGCTACGAATTTAAAAAAAAAAAAAAAAAATCTGAACTTGCCTTAATCGCTTCTCGGCCTTTTGGCTAAGATCATGCGTAACTGACCTGACCAGCCACCATGACCTCCGGGTGGTTTCTCCCTGGTCAGGAAGGTATATGCTTGCTTTTTTGGAAACAGGAGGTGGGTGGGGTGGCTTGACCCATCCACCTCCACGGAGGTGTGTGGGGTGGCTTGACCCATCCACCTCCATGGCACGAACCTGGTATTGCAGTACTTCCAGGAACGGTGCAGTGGTTCTAGGCCTTTTGGCTAAGAGCATTGGCGCAGAGTGATCCTTGGCATGTGCAAGGTGACCTCTGGCGTTTGTGATTTGACAAAGAATTGGAAAGATTGGCAACGAAAAATAAAAAAAAATAAAAAATCTGAACTTGCCTTTTGGCTAAGATCATGCGTAACTGACCTGACAGGGGAGTAACCATGACCCCAACGTGGTTCTCCCTGGATCAGGAAGGTGATTCTCCTATGCTTTTTGGAAATAGGAGGTGTGTGGGGGGCCTGACCCATCCACCTCCATGGCACGAACCTGGTATTGCAGTACTTCCAGGAACGGTGCAGTGGCTCTAGGCCTTTTGGCTAAGAGCATTGGCGCAGAGTGATCCTTGATGTGTGAAAGGTGACCTCTGGCGTTTGTGATTTGACAAAGAATTGGAAAGATTGGCAACGAATAAAAAAAATCAAAAAAAATCTGAACTTTAGTCTGGAGCAAGCACTAAAATATTCAGATTTTTGAATAATGCGGAGAAAGTTTGCAATTTGATGTTGTGTGCACAGTACAAAGAAACCAATGTTAAGATTGGTTATCAGGAACGTTCAGGTAACCGGGGGGGAGGAGAGGAGGGAGGCCCTACTGTATCTAAACCGTTAAAAGGAGCCCAATGTTTTTGTGTTTAATGCTGCAAAGAATTTGACATAAGAAAGGAATAAGACTTAATACCTTTTGAAGATGTTTAAAGAAATAATGAAGGAAGGAACTTGCATTAATATAACAACCGTGTCCTCAGATAAGTGTTTCATCGCCAACAAATGAGTTTTGAAATATAAGGCCCGATTTTAGCGCCTAAAGCCTGATGAGAGCGGGGCATGCAGGGGTTAAGATTGCGACAGCGGCCCACTAACTGTCTTGTTGCTGACCTCATGGTATGTGCTATTTACACAGGTGCGTTTGGGTCAGCATGTGTAGCCCTCGCCTCAGACAGGCGAGGGCCGAATTGAAATTTAAAAGTTGGGGTCTGACGTTAATCGGACCCCAATGGCATTTTAACTTCATGTCGCAAAATTGACGCCTGGCGCTGGTCTCGCCTGGGAAACCTAGCACCAAGGAGCAGCTCAGAGGTGGCCGAGATGGTGAGCAACATGTTATTTTTCTTCAGTTTCCCTTGTGGGCCAGGAGAAGCAGGAGTGCTCCAGCGGGCCGCAAAAGGGTATCTAGAGCGTCCCCTGGTCTGGGCTTCCCTCTCATCCCAATGTGATTGGTTATTGCCTCCCCTGATCCAACCTCCTGACTGCAGGCAGCAGGACACAACTGTTTATTAAATGATCCCCGGGTTTTTACGTCCACCACTCTATCCTGAATCCATTCCATGTGTTGATCACTCAGTGTGAAGAGGAACCTCCAGATATCAGGATTTATCCTTTGCTAGGTTTACTCTTGCAACTTGATTTAAATTGGTATTCTGGATTTACCCTACCCATGACCTCAACTACCTAAAAGAAATATTTGTATTTATATAGCGCCTTTCATGCCCTCAGGACATCCCAAAGCGTCAATTACAGCCAATTAAATACTTTATGAAGTGAAGTCATTTTTGTAATGTATGGAAACATGACAGTCAATTTGCGCACAGCAAGCTCCCGCAAACAGCAATGTGATAATGACCAGATCATCTGTTTTAGTGATGTTGAATGAGGGATAAATATTGGTCAGGACACCGGGGATAATTCCCCTGCTCTTCTTCAAAATAGTGGCATGGGATCTTTTCCATCCACCTGAGAGAGCAGACGGGGCTTCGGTTTAACGTCTCATCCAAAAGACGGATATACCCCTCTGATCCTAACTACCTTATATACCACAATGTTCAACTGTTAGCTCCTTTCTGGGTTGAAAACCCTGGGGCCGAAATTGCCCCCCGACTAAGAGTAGGCACACTCATCGGTTTTGAAGATTTTTTCCCTGCCCCAATCCATGTGGGTGCAGAATAGAGCAATAGTCAGGTCTTCTTCTATTTTGGTCGGGGCAGATGTTGGGTCATTAGCGGGGCGGAAGTGTCGTTGGGTCGGGTCGGCTGCCGCTCCGAGTCATCAGCGCTGATGCGTCACAAAGTCCCTCCCCTTCAGTTAAAGGGGAGGGCCGCTGCAAGCTCTGCAAGAAGCTCAGTTAGGCCCACTGGGCCACCAGGGAGCGTTTCGGCCGGGCCAGCGGACTGGCACCTAAGAGGGGGTGCCGGCCGGCCGAACCTGTGGCCACCAGTGTAGGGCTGACCTCAGAGTCGGCCGACAAATAAAATTAAATGGCGCCCATGGCAATGCGCCCTCCCCTTTAAGGACGGACTCGCCGCCGAGGCAGGGTAAAGCTGTCGGGAGCACCGACCGGTAGCGGCGCCAGTCCCGCGGGGCAATTTCCGGCGGGGGGCGGAAAGGGGGTCGATACCGGTTGGTGGGTGGTCGGTGGTTGCTGATGGGACAGGTGCACGGGCAGCGCGGTAACGATCACCATCGGGAAAATGAAGTAAATGTTGGTGACTCCGCGCCGACTCGGCGGAGAGCCATTACCCACCTGTGGCTGGCTCTTGGAGGCGGTCACAGCTCTTAAACAAAGGGAGAATTTCGGCACTCCCTATAAAATACATGAATGAACAAAATACCATTTTTCAATGAGCTATATCTGTTGCTTCGAGCACCATTAAATAATAACCTATGCAACTCTGCCTCTATATTAGTGGATAAAGCCACTTACAAGTTGATTGAATTAATTGGCATCTGACTTTTGGTAACAAGCAGTACTCAGTGATACTCAGCCTGTTTGTGTGTGTATCTGACTGACCCATAATTGGACACAGAGAGATCTTGCTCCGTACGCATGTCACTGAAGCAGATTTTCTGCCTCTCCAGCAGGAGAGAGAGGGGGAAAAAAAACCAATGAACTATTTTCGGATGCTCCCTTAGACCTGTGTGTCAAGATTGTTCTGCCCAGCCGCCAATCAAAGTTATTACCTTAAACGAAAAACTGCACCCATCTGTGGAAACTCATTGCTCTGGTATTGTTTGTTCAGCGAAGCTAGCTCTGCCTCGCCCTTCACCACCAGGTGCAGTGAATGAAGATCTATTCTCGGACCAGTGCAAACTGCTCTGGCATGTGCTCAGCTGACTTCACATTACTCCTAATTAACGTTGGAAATGGATTTTGCATCTCTTGTGAATTAACCCTCTCTAATCTGAATCTATCTTTATAACAATATCGTGACGGTAGCAAATCTGGAGGCCATCAATATAAGTCAGTCGTCAAGAAATCCAATAGGGAATTCAGAAGAAACTTCTTGACCCAGAGAGTGGTGAGAATGTGGAACTCGCTACCGCAGGGAATAGTTGAAGTGAATAGTATAGATGCATTTAAGGAGCGGTTGGATAAGCAATTATTAAAGATGAAATAGCAGCGCATTTGGAAAACAGTGACAGGATCGGTCCAAGTCAGCATGGATTTATGAAAGGGAAATCATGCTTGACAAATCTTCTAGAGTTTTTTGAGGATGTAACTAGTAGAGTGGACAAGGGAGAACCAGTGGATGTGGTGTATTTGGACTTTCAAAAGGCTTTTGACAAGGTCCCACACAAGAGATTGATGTGCAAAATTAAAGCACATGGTATTGGGGGTAATGTACTGACGTGGATAGAGAACTGGTTGGCAGACAGGAAGCAGAGAGTCGGGATAAACGGGTCCTTTTCAGAATGGCAGGCAGTGACTAGTGGGGTGCCGCTGGGCTCAGTGCTGGCATCCCAGCTCTTTACAATATACATTAATGATTTAGATGAAGGAATTGAGTGTAATATCTCCAAGTTTGTGGATGACACTAAGCTGGGTGGCAGTGTGAGCTGTGAGGAGCAGGCTAAGAGGCTGCAGGGTGACTTGGACAGGTTAGGTGAGTGGACAAATGCATGGCAGATGCAGTATAATGTGGATAAATGTGAGGTTATCAACTTTGGGGGCAAAAACATGAAGGCAGAATATTATCTGAATGGCGGCAGATTATGAAAAGGGGAGGTGCAATGAGACCTGGGTGTCATGGTACATCAGTCATTGAAAGTTGGCATGCAGGTACAGCAGGCGGTGAAGAAGGCAAATGGTATGTTGGCCTTCATAGCTAGGGGATTTGAGTATAGGAGCAGGGAGGTCTTACTGCTGTTGTACAGTCTTACTGCACTTGTATATGCCTCACCTAGAATATTGTGTTCAGTTTTGGTCTCCTAATCTGAGGAAGGACGTTCTTGCTATTGAGGGAGTGCAGCGAAGGTTCACCAGACTGATTCCCGGGATGGCAGGACTGACATATGAGGAGAGACTGGATTGACTGGGCCTTTATACACTGGAGTTTAGAAGGATGAGAGGGGATCTCATAGAAACATATAAAATTCTGACAGGACTGGACAGGTTCGATGCAGGAAGAATGTTCCTGATGTTGGGGAAGTCCAGAACCAGGGGACACAGTCTAAGGATAAGGGGTAAGCCATTTAGGACCGAGATGAGGAGAAACTTTTCCACTCAGAGAGTTGTTAACCTGTGGAATTCCCTGCCGCAGAGAGTTGTTGATGCCAGTTCATTGGATATATTCAAGAGGGAGTTAGATATGACCCTTCCTGCTAAAGAGATCAAGGGGTATGGAGAGAAAGCAGGAAAGGGGTACTGAGGTGAATGATCAGCCATGATCTTATTGAATGGTGGTGCAGGCTCGAAGGGCCGAATGGCCTACTCCTGCACCTATTTTCTACGTTTCTATGTTTCTATGTTTCTATATGAGGGAGAAGGGAATATTGGGTTAGCTGACAAAGTTAGATGAGGAATGACGAGAGGAGGCTCGAGTGGAGCATAAACGCTGGCATGGACTGGTTGGGCCGAATGGACTGTTTCTGTGTCGTATATCCTATGTAATCCCTTTGTAATGAATTAGAACAAAATCCCTTCCAGGACAAATAAGTAAAAGTCTCAAAATGTTAGACACATCCATATTGCTGGATCCATTAGAGCAGGGCTCTATTCTCTAGTCCTTGATGTGGAAGGATTTGCATTTCAAACCCACTCTCTGAAGTTAAACCCAAAACAAATGCTCAAATTTACTCCATTATCAACCTGACATTTTGCCCTTGAGTGACCTCGGCTTCAAATTTTACAAGGAGTAGACTTTTAGATCTTCTGAACCCAAAGCTGAGAAAAATTGGAGGCTGATTGTGAATAAATACTGTATCCTGTGATCTTACTGCTGACAGTGACCTTGATGAATATCCATACTTTAGGCCCAGGGCAGTGAACATCAGCTATTAATCTTGTTTATGTTTACAAGATTGATCTCAGTGCTAGACCAGCTTAAAAATAAATTATAAACTGTGGTGCTTGCTTCAGCACTTGCCTGCTGCCAGAAGTCACTGGTGCTATTATCCCATTGCAACCTGGTCTTTCCTACGTGTGATTTGAGTCTCTCTGCCCCATGGGCAGCAAAAACAAATGCTTGTATTCTAACAACAACATTTTTTTTTTGCTGTCACCTGGGTCACAACCGCAAATCATTGTAATTATTGTGATTCATAAAAAAATATTCGTTTCAGCAAAAATTCTCTACACTACAGTAATCAGAAATTTCTGAGTAAGGCCTGATATTTATGAATATTGTAAAAGGAAAGAAAGGTAAATACATGCACTCAATATTCCAGTTCTCATGATGCAGCTGTCTTATTTGCTGGAACCGAAAATAATGAAATTCTACATGGGTTCTCCTAGACTGCTCCATGTGTCAGCTGTGGCTCAGTGGGTAACACTCACGCCTCTGGGTCAAAAGATTGTGGATTCAATCTCACTCCAGAGACCTGAGCACAAAAATCTAGGCTGATACTCCAGTGCAGTGCTGAGGGAACGCTGCACTGTCGGAATAGCCGTCTTTTGGATAAGACATTAAACCGAGGCCTCTCAGGTGGATGTAAAAGTTCCCATGGCACTATTTCGAAGAAGAGCAGGGGAGTTATTCCCGGTGTCCTGGCCAATATTTATCCCTCAATCACATTACATTATTAAAACGGATTATCTGGAGAGTGTTTGAAAATAAAGGATTCTTAACAGGCACTGAAAGGGGGAGGGGAAGAAAGAGCAAAAGGGAAGGTCTGTGATAGGTTGGAAGACAAGAGAGATTAGAGAGACAAAAGGGATGATGGCCCAAATTCAAATGGTAATACCAGGAATTAGAAAAAAGATTAGTCAAGATAAGGTGTGAATGATGGGATTATGACCAACTGCCATTAGAGACAAGGAGAAAAATAGAAAGAAAGAAACAGGCTCTGAGGGGGGCAGGTGGTGGTGGGGGGGGGGGTGTGGAAAGGAGCCAAAGATTGGCAGCAGGTACGTCTGTTGAGTCCAGAAGGCTGTAAAGTGCCTAAACGAAAGATGAGGTGCTGTTCCTCAAGCTTGCGTTGAGCTTCGTTGGAACAGTGTAGGAGACCGAGGTCAGAGTGGGAATGGAGTGGAGAAGTAAAGTGACAGGCGACTGGAAGCTGAGGGTCACACTTGCGGACTGAACGGAGGTGCTCCGCAAAGCAGTCACCCAATCTACGCTTGGTCTCCCCAATGTAGAGGAGACCACATCGTGAGCAGCGAATACAGTACACTAAATTGAAAGAAGTACAAGTAAATCACTGTTTCACCTGGAAGGAGTATTTGGGGCACTGGATAGGCTTCAATGCTGATTACGAGGAGGCGGAGTCTGAAGCCAGCATTGGGTGCGTCTGATGCCAGCGTTAGTTGGTAAGCTGCCGTCAGAACGTCGAGCTTGATGCCAGCTTTAGGTTGTGTGCTGGCAGCCTGGTGCAAATGAAGCCTGACGATGAAAATAACTCGCAGCTGCAGCTGGTGCTGTTGGGTGGATGTAGCGGATGTCCTGCCCATATGCCCGTCCGATTTGCACCAGAGTTGACAATCTAGGGAGGAACTCAGGGCCGTGGTGTTTTGTCGACACAGGGAAAAAGAGTAATGTTAAGTGAAGAGAAAAAGTAAAGAAGACAGAGAAAGTTTCTCCCACTGTCACAACGTTCATATCCTGAAATGCAGTGATGAATAATTGAGATTTCTTTTTTTGGGCTATTTTCAGAAAGTCTTAACCTTCAGTTACCTGTGAAGATCAGTGATGCAATGTTCGACATAGGATCAATTCTGATAGCTCATGCATAAAACGAACTGTCCTAACTCCCTGTGAATGATGGTTGCCTGCGCAGTTACACATCAATCAGTCACAGCAAGCTTAACAATCCTCAAATACAGAGCAACTCTGCTATTTGAATCATTGGGACCTCTCTTTCCTCCTCCCAACCCAAAAATTGAAAATATTTTCTTCTCTGTATAGCACCACTTGTAATGGCGTGCAATCACTGGTTGGGTCTTGCCAAGCCATCTTTGTAACTTGCTGAGCAGGAAGATTGATACAAGTTGGTTCGCCCTTATGAATTTCCCTAGATCTCTCTCTGACTGAGATCAGGAACCTCATCGAGTAAGGAAATTTCAACTAAGATCTATCGATCTGTGGGTTTTAGCATTCTAGCTCACTGCGGTACACTGGTGGGGTGAATTAGACTAAATAAAATTCCTATACGAGATAAGTTGGTAAGTGTTTGTTCAAGTTTTATACAAGTAGATTTTTAATGTGCTAAATGTGGGGCTCAGAACAATATCACCTCTCCTGGGCTCCCCGCAGTAGACGATTGCACAGCATTATGCTGACCACATTGTACAGACCATCTCACATACAGCAAACTAAACAGGGATCTCATTCACGCAGCCAAAGGGACAATTCCTTAATGTAACTAACTTTGTGATCAGTTACAAACTTTGGGGTCAATTAATCAGAGTAGCCTTTCTGTTGTGACAATGAGAGTGGTGAGAATGAGGAACTCGCTACCACAGGGAGTGGTTGAGGTGAATAGTATAGATGCATTTTAAGGGTCGGCTAGACAAGCATATGAGGGAGAAGGGAATAGAGGGTTATGCTGATAGAGTTAGAAGAGGAAAGACGGGAGGAGGCTCGAGTGGAGCATAAACGCCAGCATGAACTGGTTGGGCCGGATGGCCTGTTTCTGTGTAATCCTATGTAATGATGTCCAAGGGAAATACTGAGGTGAAGCCAGTTGGACAAGCATTGTACAATTCGAGCAATTCCTCGTCTTTGTTGTGTCTTGTCATTTAGTGAGGAGAAAATCATTATTGGCAGGGCAGCTATTGCACGATAGAGTATTTTGTAATTCCTCTATCTCTGTATTCTGTGTACACTATATCAGTAGAGTACATCTTTCCAAACCTAGTTTTTAATCTGATTAGTCTCCCCTCTGATATTCAGTATTAAACTCACCTATGGCTGCTGTGAGGCTAGTGATTCGCTTACTTCAGTGTTATTTTCCAGTTGGTTTCCTTAGTCAGCAATAGAATTTGATGGAATTCAATATTTCTCAGCATAAAGAATTCGTGCTGTGCAGCGCACTGTGCTCCTCGAGTGAGGTTTGTAGAGTTACTTGTCAAACCAAGCTGTTGATCTCTGGGTCTGACAAACATACTTGCTACAGAATACTAACCGCCAGTAGGCCATTTCAGAGGGCAGTTAAGAGTCAACCACATTGCTGTGGGTCTGGAGTCACATGAAGACCAGACCGGGTAAGGGCGGCAGATTTCCTTCCCTAAAGGACATTAGTGAACAAGATGGCAAGGCATTCAGTTGTACCAAACCAATACAAAGGCGTTTAACAGCACTGTGGGAGTACCTTAACCATATGGACTTCACCACCAGCTTCTCGAGGATAATTAGGGATGGGAAATAAATCCGGTAGTTTCATGGTCACCATTATTGACACTAGCTTTTTATTCCAGATTTATAAAATTAATTGGATTTCAATTCCCCAGGTACTGTGATGGGATTTGAACTCACATCAGATCATTAGTCCGGGTCTCTGACTTATTAGTCCAGTAACATAACCATTATGCTACCGTACCCAATGTGGGCTCAGGCCGGGGCAGAGACAGGTGATGTTATGAATTTAGAAGGAGGCAGTCTTTGTGATCGAGAAGAATGGGGTCGGAGTTCAACTAGGAATCAAATAGGATGCTGAGGTTGCACAGTATCTTGCTCAATTTGAGGCAGTGGCTGGGTAGGGGTTGGAAGCAGTGGCAAGGATACGAGGTATATAGCAGGGGTCGAAGACGATGGCTTCTGTCTTCCCAAAGGCTGCAGAAAGGTCTGGGGTCTGCTGATTTCTCCAGCTTGCCTTCTTTTATCTGGTACCTCCTTTGCCATGAAATTGAGATGCTTTAAAGTCAAGCTTACTTTAAGGGGTGAGCAAAAATAGCCACCAGTGTTTTTTTCCCAAAATTAAGATTCTCAATAAAAATTCAGAAATATTGGAGCAGGTTTCTGGCGGGTGGGGGTATGAAGGTGTACGTAAAAGCTCCCATGGCAGTATTTCGAAGAAGAGCAGGGGAGTGATCTCTGATGTCCTGGCCCATATTTATCCCTCAATCAACATCACTAAAACAGATTATCTGGTCATTATCACATTGATGGTTGTGGGAGCTTGCTGTGCACAAATTGGCTGCCACGTTTCCTACATTACAACAGTGACTACACTCAGAAAAGTACTTCATTGGCTGTAATGGGCTTTAGGAAAGGCGCTATATAAATGCAAGTCTTTCTTTTTTCCCAATTGGAGTGGGAGGACGGGGCATGCCGAGGATGGACTTGTTAGGCGACCAATAGTGGGAGTGGGGACGTTGAAGGTGGGAGGTCATGTGATGAAAGCTCCAGGAATATATCCAATTAGAGTTGGCAACCCTAGGTGGACATCTATGAATTCCCGACATGTACGAAGAGAGACAAATCATGGAGTTACCCCTCCTAAGCTTCAATGAATCAAAGATTTAAACCCAGAAATGCATGGAAATTACATTGTGTGTTAAATTTACACAAAACTGGTTGCAGAAAATCGGAACATTTGTAATATCAAACCAGTGTCTGTGAAAGAAGATATAGCAAAACACAAGTGGGTGATCAGCGCATCACATTCAAGTCCAGCATAGTTATGACAGAAAGCAAATGGTGCGTTATTGTCAGGTCTAATTTGTGGTTATGCTTTTAACGCAGAAAAATGTTGCTGCGGGAAGCAAAAACTGTCAACACAAATTGAATCTGTTAACAATGTAACGCTGTATGAACTATTCATTCCGAATAGCCGCATTTACTACAACATTTTTTTTCCCAGTTTGTTGTGCATTTGGGCTGTGAATTGAATGTTGGAAACTGTCCTGGATGCAGAGCAGCTCCTCGAGGTGGCTGTACCCTGAATTTGTTCGTCGTGCTTCTTGGACTGAAGCAACAACAACAACAACTTGTATTTTAATAGCGCCTTTAACGTAGTAAAACGTCCCAAGGTGCTTCACAGGTTAAGACAAAACAAATAAATTTGACACCGAGCCACAAAAGATGAAATTATGGCAGATGACCAGAAGCGGTCAAAGAGGTAGGGTTTAATGAGCGTCTTGAAGGAGGAAAGAGAGGTAGAGAGGCGGGGTGGTTTAGGATGGTAGTACCAGAGCTTGGGGCCGAGACAGCAGAAGGCATGGCCACCGATGGTTGAGCGATTATAATCATGGATGCTCAAGAGGGCAGAATTAGAGGAGTGCAGACATCTCGGGGGGTTGTGAGGCTGAAGGAGATTACAGAGATAGGGAGGGGCGAGGCCATGGAGGGATTTGTAAACAAGGATGAGAATTTTGAAATCGAGGCGTTGCTTAACCGGAAGCCAATGTAGGCCAGCGAGCTCAGGGGTGACGGGTGAGCGGGACTTGGTGCGAGTTATGACAGGGGCAGCTGAGTTTTGGATGAACTCAAGTTTACGTAGGGTAGAATGTGGGAGGCCAGCCAGGAGTGCGTTGGAATAGTCAAGTCTAGAGGTAACAAAGACACGGATGAGGGTTTCAGCAGCAGATGAGCTGAGGCAGAGGAAGAAACGGGTGATATTATGGAGGTGAAAAAAGGTGGTTTTAGTTATGCCACGGATATGTGGCCGAAAGCTCATTTCGGGGTCAAATATGACAACTAGGTTGCGAACAGTCTAGTTCAGCCTCAGACAGATACTAGGGAGAGGGATGGAGTCTGTGGTTCTTTCTCGTAATGAAATGAAGGACAGGTATTTTGAGTCATTACTAATATTCAGAGCCGTGAATGTATGATGAATTATGATACGTCCTTACTATACAGTATAAATGCACACGAGGCCCATACTTGAGAGAAGGTCACTCTGTGACCAGTTACCTTTATTACCAAGACCTCAAGTGATGAAGGTGGGTGGAGCTTCCCCTTTTATACCTGAAAGTCCAGGTTAGGAGTGTCTCCCACAAGTTCACCCCCTTGTGGTCAATGTTCTCAAGGTGTTCAACGTAGGTCAGCTTATACATGGGTTACAATGATAGTTGAATACATGACGTCACCTCCCCCCCCAAAGTCTTATTGGGATCACAGGTTAAGTCTCTCTGGTGGTTTACGCTCCCTTGTAGAGCGCCTGAGTTGGGGCTCCGGTTGTTGGGTGCTGGCCTGAGTGTCTGCTGTTTGCGGTGCCTCAGGCCTATCTGGACTGCCCACAGTGACTGGGCTCTCCTCCCTTTGGTTCCGGTGTTCGGTCACCTGTGGTGGAGTAAACTTTACGTCGTGTTCTTCCTCTGCTCCTTCTATGGGGTTGCTGAACCTCCTTTTAGTTTGATCCACATGTTTGCGGCAGATTTGTCCATTGGTAAGTTTAACTACCAAAACCCTATTCCGCTCTTCGCAATCACAGTGCCTGCGAGCCATTTGGGCCCTGCAGCGTAATTAAGGACAAAAACAGGGTCATTGACATCAATACATCGCGCCCTCGCATTCCTGTCATGGTAGTCACATTGTGACTGACGCCTGCTCTCAACAATTTCTTTCATGGTGGGGTATATAAGGGATAACCTGATTTTGAGCATCCTTTTCATTAGCAGCTCTGCGGGTGGAACCCCTGTGAGCGAGTGTGGTCAGGATCTATTGGCCAACAGGAGGAGTGATAAGCGGCTTTGTAGGGAACCCCCTTGGATTCTGAGCATCCCCTGTTATCTGCACTGCTCGTTCCGCCTGGCCGTTTGAGGCCGGCTTGAACGGTGCCGTTCTGACATGTTTGATTCCATTACCTGCCATGGAGTCCTGGAATTCAATGCTTGTGAAGCACGGGCCATTGTCGCTGATCAAGTCATCCGGTACACCATGGGCGGCGAACATTGCCTGTAGACTTTCTACCATGGCAGAGGATGTGCTTGAATTTACAATGGCACACTCAATCCATTTGGAGTAGGCGTCTACTACAACAAAAAACATTTTTCCCATGAAAAGACCTGCGTAGTCCACATGGCTTGGCGGGCCAGGACCAGGGGCTAAGGAGGGCTTCCCTGGGTGCGTTGCCCAGCTGAGCACACGTGTTGCACCTGCGAACACAAAGTTCCAGGTCTGCATCTATCCCTGGCCACCAAACGGGTGACGTAGCAATTGCCTTCATCATGACAATGCCCGGGTGCTCATTGTGAAGTTCTCTGATAAACACCTCTCTGCCCATCTGGGGGATGACTACTTGGTTTCCCCACAGTAGGCAATCGGCCTGAATCGAGAGTTCATCCTTGCGCCTATGAAACGGTTTAAATTCCTCAGGGCATGCTCCATACGTAACTGCCCAGTCCCCATTCAGGACACATTTCTAAACTAAAGACAGTCGCGGGTCTTTATTTGTCCAGACCTTAATCTGACGGGCTGTCACAGGTGAGCCTTCACTTTCGAAAGCTTCAACAGCCATGACAATCTCAGCATCATGCTCACTTGCACCCTCAGTGGTGGCTAGTGCGAGCCTGCTGAGTGCATCGGCGCAGTTTTCAGTGCCCGGTCTGTGCCGAATTGTGTAGTCATAGACGGCTAACGTGAGTGCCCACCTCTGTATGCAGGCCGATGCATTCGCATTTATGGCCTTGTTGTCGACCAAAAGGGACGTTAGGAGTTTGTGATCTGTCTCCAGCTCAAATTTCCTGCCAAACAGGTACTGGTGCACTTTTTTTGCACATGCTAACGCTTCCTTTTCTACCATCCCGTAGCCCCTTTCTGCCTGGGACAGACTTCTGGACGCATAAGCTACCGGCCGTAACTGACCCTTGGCATTGACATGCTGCAACACACACCGGACCCCATAGAACGACGCATCGCACATTAAAACAAGTTTCTTACAAGGGTCATATAACGTTAACAGTTTGTTGGAGCATAACAAATTGAGTGCCCTTTCCTGGCTGTCCCCCCAGACCCAATCGCGACCTTTGCATAGGAGCACGTGTAGCGGCTCTAACAGCGTGCTCAATTTGGGAAGAAAGTTACCAAAATAGTTCAGGAGCCCCAGGAATGAACGCAGCTCCGTCGTGTTACGGGGTCTGCGTGCTCTCTGGATCGCTTCCGTTTTGGACACAATAGGTCTGATCCCATCTGCTGCTACCCTCCTCCCCAGGAATTCTACCTCTGGAGCTAAGAAGATGCACTTCGCCTTTTTCAGTCTGCGTAGCACCTCCTCCAGGTTGTGGAGGTGTTCTTCAGTATCGCGACCCGTGATGAGGATGTTGTCTTGAAAAACCACCGTCCTTGGAATCGACTTGAGGAGGCTTTCCATATTTCGCTGAAAGATCGCAGCGACCAAACGAATCCCGAACGGACATCTGTTATACTCAAACAACCCCTTGTGTGTCATGATGGTGGTCAGCTTCTTCGACTCACTCGCTAGCTCCTGGGTCATGTAAGCTGAGGTCAGGTCCAATTTTGAAAAAAGTTTACCACCGGATAGCCGTCGCAAAGAGGTCCTCCGCTCTCGGTAGCGGGTACAGGTCTTGGAGTGACACCCGATTGATGGTGGCCTTGTAATCACCACATATCCTGACCGACCCATCCGCCTTGAGCACCGGCACAATCGGGCTCGCCCAGTCACTGAATTCGACTGGCGAGATGATGCCTTCCCTCAGCATACGGTCCAATTCGCATTCTATCTTTTCCCGCATCATGAACGGCACCGCTCTGGCCTTGTGGTGTACTGGCCTGGCGTCCGGGTTTATGTGAATCACTACCTTGGCCTCCATGAAAGTGCCGATGCCGGGTTGAAATAATGAGTCAAATTTGTCCAGGACCTGTGAGCATGATGCTCGCTCCACAGAAGAAATTGCATTGACAGCGCCCCATTTCCAGTTCATGACAGCAAGCCAATTCCTCCCCAGTAGTGTGGGACTGTCCCCAGGACAATCCAGAGTGGCAACCTGTTCTCCGAATCTTTGTGGATCACGACTACCGTGGCGCTGCCTAGCACCAGAATGATCTCCTTTGTATATGTCCGTAGCAGTGTGTCAATCGGCAATAATTTTGGCCTCCTGGCCTTGGACACCCACAACCTTTCGAACTGTTTGATACTCATCAGGGACTGGCTGGCCCCCGTGCCTCACTCCATTAATACTATGATGCCATTGAGGAGCACTCCCATCATTATCGGTGGCATTCTGGTATATGAACTGTAAATGTGCTCCACATGAACTCGCTGAACTTCAGCTTCCAGTGATTTTCCCCAGTATTCATTTGGCCTCGTAGGGCTTACATCGGGCCCGTCCTCCTTAGTACATCAACCTGGCTGCAGGCTTCTTGCACATACGCACCAAGTGACCGCTGACGTTGCAATTTCTGCAGTTATATTGCTGATACCTGCAAGCTGTGGTTAGGTGTCTGCCTCCACACCACCAGCATGAGCTGGAGGCCCCGTTGTTGGAAACAAAAGGTCCATTACCAGTCGATCGTCTCTGACTGTCTCTGTAACTGTCCTTAAGTGCACCATTGACAGGTGTTGATGGCCCCATTACTGGCCGCATTGTCCATTGCGATGGCATGAATCGCCGTTCAGCTAGCCATTGTCTCTGTTGAATTCCCCCTTTGGGTTCGACTACATGCTGGGACATGTCTGATTGCTCTTATCTGCCTAGAGAACTGTGTGCCGCGTTAACAATGTTGACTCCCTGGTCGTCTGCCGCATTTGAGCCAAGATTTTTGTCATACATCATTCTGGTCTCTTCCTCCCCTGAGATAACTGTCTGGGCTATCAGAGCCACCGTTCCAAGGTCAAGTCTTTGGTCTCAATCAGTTTCCTGAAAACCCCAGCGTGCCCGATGCCCTCAATAAAAAAGTCTCGCAGCATCTCCGCTTTACATGCATCTGGGAACTTACATAGGCTCGCCAGTCACCGGAGATCTGCCACGAAGTTTGGAACGCTTTGCCCTTCTCGCCACCGGTGCATGTAAAACCGGTGTCTCACCATGTGCATGCTGCTCGCCGGTTTAAGGTGTTCCCCGATCAACTTACTGAGGTCTTTGAACGTCTTGTCCGCCGGCTTCTCTGGCGCTAGAAGGTCCTTCATCAGGGAGTACGTTCTCGATCCACAAACCGTCAGGAGATGAGCCCTGCGTTTGTCGGCTGAATCCTGTCCCAACCATTCTTTAGTGACAAAACTTTGATGTAGTCTCAATAAAATCATCCCAATCATCACCAACACAGTACCTCTCTTCTGTGCTGCTAGTGGCCATGCTCGCGTGGTTTAAATCCCAGTTTCTCGTCGCCAATGATATGTTCTTACTGTACAGTATAAATGCACACGAGGCCCATACTTGAGAGAAGGTCACAATGTGACCAGTTACCTTTATTACCAAGACCTCAAGTGATGAAGGTGGGTGGAGCTTCCCCTTTTATACCTGAAAGTCCAGGTTAGGAGTGTCTCCCACAAGTTCGCTCCTTTTAGTCAATGTTCTCAAGGTGTACAACTTAGGTCAGCTTCTCCATGGGTTACAATGATAGTTGAATACATGACAAATTATACCCAGGTTAAAGCATTCACAATATACTGAATCACAGAATGGCAATCCGGGCTAGATACTGAATTACAAGATACTGAATTTCGATGAATGAGTAACAATCAGGACTGTGACTTTACACTGATTTCATTCCCAAAGACCTCCAGCCCACTGCACACTGCACACTGAGGCGAGTTGCAGCTCTGTACCCTACTGGTGCCTGACTGCGATCAGGCTCACCGCTCTTTATAAGGGAACAGTGTCATTAGAAGCTCCACTAAACCCATGCAGCTGTCACTGCAACATGTGACTGATTCACCTCAGAATGATTTTAACAGCCTTGTGCTTCATTTCAATTTAAGAAAAAAACTGCAAAAGCTGGAAGTCTGAAATGAAAATAGTAAACACTGGAAACATACAACAGCATCTGTCAGGAAAAGCGAATATTTTGAGCAGAATGGAAGAAGTGTTTTGCAAGTGCTTCTCTGACATTTGTCATCAAAGAGCCATCTCCCGTGTCAGTTTGAAGCAGTTGGCAGCACTCTCATCTCTGAATCAAGCTGTACTTCAGGATTACATCAGATGTACGGCACAGAGACAGGCCATGCTGGCGTTTATGCTGCACTCGAGCCTCCTCTCGGCTTTCCTCAGCTAAATCTATCAACATAACCCTCTATTCCCTTCTCTCTCGTTTGCTTGTTTAGCCTCCCCTTAAATGCATCTATATTATTCATTTCAACCACTCCTTGTGATAGCGAGTTCCACATTCTCACCACTCTCTGGGTAAAGAAGTTTCTTCTGAATTCCCGATTGGATTTCTTGGTGAATATCTTATATTGATGGCCTCTAGTTATGCTCTTCCCCACAAGTGGAAACATTCTCTCCGTATCCACTCTATCAAAACCTTTCATAATTTTAAAGACCCTTATTAGGTCACCCCTCAGCCTTCATTTTTTCAAGTAAAAAATGACTTGCGTCATATTTGAGGCTGACACTCCAGTGCCTCTCCAGGTGGATAGCAAAGATGCAGTGGCCCCATTTAGAGAAGAGGAGGAGATGGCTTGGCCATCTGTGTTCCTTTAGTCTACCTCGCCAAAAACAGACTGACAGGTCGTTCATATCATTGTTGCTGCAGTGCTTGCCTACATGGTAAAGTCATTGGTTGGATGTGAAATGTTTTGTGCGACAGATGTTGTAAGTTAATATATAAATGCAAATCCCTTCTTTCATAATATTGTCAGTTATGTAGCTGACAAATAGCAAAAGATATCAGCAGGATGGTGCTGTACAACTAATCTCCCCCAGTTAGTCACAACTTTTCCTGTTCTGCCAGAATTTCATCACTTTGGGGCTATTACACCCCTTGGCAGGAGAGTCGAGAGCTAGGGGGCATCGTCTCAGGATAAGGGGTCGGCCATTTAAGACTGAGATGAGGAAGAATTTTTTCACTCAGGGGCTGGTGAATCCTTGTCATTTTCTATCCATAAAGGCTGTGGATGCTGAGTCGTTGAGTATATTCAAGGCTGAGATAGATAGATTTTTTGGCCTCTAGGGGAATCAAGGGATATGGGGATCGGGCGGGAAAGTGGAGTTGAGGTCGAAGATCAGCCATGATCTTATTGAATGGGCCGAAGGGCCTTATGGCCTACTCCTGCTCCTAATTCTTGTGTTCTTATCTTTAACAACATAGTGTGTTTACCACTGATCCATTGGGGACATCAGATGGTCCCGTTCCTGACCAGATATTCCTCCTACTGTGTTTTCAAGATGTTAATTGACATGGGATGAATTATTTTACCTATCATAACAGAAAATGCTAGAAACTCTCATCAGGTCAGGCAGCGTCTGTGGAGAGTGAAGCAGTGTTAACGTTTCCACCAGTTTGTATGAAAGGTCATTGACTTGAAACATTAACTCTGTTTCTCTCCCCACAGATGCTGTCTGACCCGCTGAGTTTTTCCTGCATTTTCTATTTCTTATTTCAGATTTTGCTATTGTTTTAATCGAGCAATCGACCCTAATCTTGCTTATGGCCTTTAAGTGTGTGCTTGTATTCTCTACTTTCATACAGACAATCTAAGTTAAATAACCTGCTGTATCTGTGTTATCAATTACTCTCTGCGATTTAAAAATCGGAATCATGTCTCCTCTCAAACTTTACTCCAACCTCTTTGTACAAGTCTTGAATTCTAGAATCATCCTGGCTATTCTTTTCCAAATCCTCCGCAATGCCCCAGCATTCTTTTTGAATGTACATGCTCCAAATCGCAACCAAGGACACCATTTCCCCTCCCCCTCCCTTTCCTTGAACCGCTGCCATGCAAAAGAATAGAAAGACTTGCATTTATATAGTGCCTTTCACGACCACATGACTTCTCAAAGCGCTTTACAGCCAATGAAGTACTTTTGAAGTGTAGTCACTGTTGTAATGTGGAAATGCGGCAGCCAACTTGCGCACAGCAAGCTCCCACAAACAGCAACATTGACCAGATGATCTGTTGTTTGTTGAATTTGGTGGTTGAGGCCAGCTGCTCGCACCATGGTGCAGTCTCACCTCCAACAGGGCCTTCTTATGCACGTAGTAACGTGATGAGAATATTGGCCATTGGCTTTGGGGCCTTCTGCTTGCGTCGGGTAACTACAGCCCAGAAGGCTAATACAAAAGCAAAATATTGCAGATGCTGGAAATCCGAAATAAAAACAGAAAATGCTGGAAAATCTTAGCGGGTCAGGCAGCATCTGTGGAGAGAGAAACCAAGTTAATGTTTCAGGTCGAGATTCACATCAGAGGTTCTGGTGTGACATTAACCGGGGATTTAATATGAGAATATGGCTAAAGTCTGATGGTAGCTTTTAGACCAGGAGGTTCCAGGGTGCCTCTGAGAAAGATGAGATATGGTTCTTGTACCTCGTGTCGATGCTTCATTGGAACAGTTGACAAAGCCAATGACAAAAAAGGCCAGCATGGGAATGAGAAGGGGAGCTAAAGTGACAAGTAAGTCAAGGTCAGATTTTCAGACAGAATAGAGGTGTTCAGGAACACAGTCCAGTGTCCCTGACGACTACATGTGCAGGAAGTGTATCCAGCTGCATCTCCTGACAGACCGCATTGCGTCACTGGAGCTGCGCATGGATTCTGTTACGTATGAAGAAAGAGTCAGACTAAATACTGTGAGCTCAAAGTAAAGTGTGACCGTAGTCTTTTATTGCAGGTCTCCAGAGTGCCTCTCTAACCTGTGGGGCCTCCTTAAATACCTGTGATCCCAAGGGATTATGGGATCCCTTGGGACTCCAGGGGAAGAGCCCTCTGGTGGCTGTACAGAGTATATCCAAGTTTACATATATAACAGATTCACTCTGGGACATCCGCGATTCTGAGGATGTCGTGAATAGCATGTTTAGTGAGTTGGTCACACCGCAGGTAAAGGTTACATCGGCAGATAGGGAATGGGTGATCATTAGGAAGAGCAGTTGCAGGTAGGTAGTGCAGGGGTCCCTTGCGGTCATCTCCCTTCAAAACAGATACACCGCTTTGGGTACTGTTGGGGGAGATGACTCATCAGCGGAAAGCAGCAGCAGCCAAGTCCATGGCATCAGGGGTGGCTCTGCTGCACAGGAGGGCAGGAGAAAGAGTGGGAGAGCTATAGTGATAGGGGATTTTATTGTAAGGGGAATAGATAGGCGTTTCTGCGGCCGCAAACGAGACTCCAGGATGGTATGTTGCCTCCCTGTTGCAAGGGTCAAGGATGTCTCGGAGTGGCTGCAGCGCATTCTGGAGAGGGAGGGTGAACAGCCAGCTGTCGTGGTACATATAGGTACCAACAATATAGGTAAAAAATGGGATGGGGTCCTACAAGCTGAATTTAGGGAGCTAGGAGTTAAATTAAAAAGTAGGACCTCAAAGGTAGCAATCTCAGGATTGCTACCAGTGCCACGTGCTAGTCAGAGCAGGAATCGCAGGATAGCTCAGATGAATACGTGGCTTGAGGAATGGTGCAAGGGAGAGGGATTCAAATTCCTGGGACATTGGAACTGGTTCTGGGGGAGGTGGGACCAGTACAAACCGGACGGTCTGCATCTGGGCAGGACCGTAACCGATGTCCGAGGCGGAGTGTTTGCTAGTGCTGATTGGGAGGGTTTAAACTAAAAAGGCAGGGGGATGGGAATCTATGCAGGAAGGCAGGGGGAAATAAAAAGGTCACAGAAACAAAAGGTAGGAAGGAGAAAAGCAAGAGTGAAGTCAGATAAATCAAGGGCAAAAATTAAAAATGGCCATATTACAACATAATTCTAAAAGGACAAAGAGTGTTAAAAAATCAAGCCTGAAGGCTCTGAGTCTCAATGCGAGGAGCATTCGTAATAAGGTGGATGAATTGACTGCGCAGATAGCTGTTAACGGATATGATGTAATTGGGATTACGGAGACATGGCTCGAAGGTAACCAAGGCTGGGAACTCAACATCCAGGGGTATTCAATATTCAGGAAGGACAGACAAGAAGGAAAAGGAGGTGGGGTAGCGTTACTGATTAAAGAGGAGATTAATGCAATAGTAAGGAAGGACATTAGCGTAGATGATGTGGAATCTATATAGGTAGAGCTGCGAAACACCAAGGGGCAGAAAAGATTAGTGGGAGTTGTGTACAGACCACCAAACATTAGTAGGGAGGTTGGGGATGGCATCAAACAGGAAATTAGGGACGTATGCAGTTATCATGGGTGACTTTAATCTGCATATTGATTGGGCTAACCAAACTGCTAGCAATACTATGGAGGAGGATTTCCTGGAGTGTATAAGGGATGGTTTTCTAGATCAATATGTCTAGGAACCAACTAGAGAGCAGGCCATCCTAGACTGGGACTTGTGTAACGAGAGAGGATTAATTAGCAATCTGACCGTGCGGCGCCCTTTGGGGAAGAGTGACTATAATATGGTAGAATTCTTCATTAAGATGGAGAGTGACACAGTTAATTCAGAGACTAGAGTCCTGAACTTAAAGAAAGGAAACTTCAACGGTATGAGACGTGAATTGGCTAGGATAGACTGGAGAGTGATACTTAAAGGGTTGATGGTGGATAGGCAATGGCAGACATTTAAATATCACATGGATGAACTACAACAATTGTACATCCCTGTGTGGCGTAAGAATAAAAAAGGGAAGGTGGCTCAACCGTGGCTATCAAGGGAAATTAGGGAAAGTGTTAAATCCAAGGAAGAGGCATATAAATTGGCAGAAAAAGCAGCAAACCTGAGGACTGGGAGAAATTTAGAATTCAGTAGAGGAGGACTAAGGCTTTAATTAGGAGGGGGAAAACAAAGTATGAGAGTGAGCTTGCAGAGAACATTAAAAACTGACTGTAAAAGCTATTATATATATGCGAAGAGAAAAAGATTAGTGAAGACTAATGTAGGTCCCTTGCAGTCAGAATCAGGTGAATTCTTAATGGGGAACAAGGAAATGGCAGACCAATTGAACAAATACTTTGGTTCTGTCTTCACTAACCTCTCGAAAATACTAGGTGACCGAGGGTCTAGCGAGAAGGGGAAACTGAGGGAAATCCTTAGTAGTCAGGAAATGGTGTTAGGGAAATTGAAGGGACTGAAGGCTGATAAATCCCGAGGGCCTGATAGTCTACATCCCAGAGTATTAAGGAAGTGGCTCTAGAAATAATGGATGCATTAGTGGTCATTTTCCAACATTCTATATAATCGGGTTCAGTTCCTGTGGATTGGAGGGTAGCTAATGTAACCCCACTTTTTTAAAAAGGAGGGAGAGAGAAAACAGGGAATTATAGACCAGTTAGCCTGACATCGGTAGTGGGGAAAATGTTGGAATCAATTACTAAAGATGTAATAGCAGCGCATTTGGAAAGCAGTGATAGGATCGGTCCAAGTCAGCATGGATTTATGAAAGGGAAATCATGCTTGACAAATCTTCTGGAGTTTTTTGAGGATGTAACTAGTAGAGTGGCTATGAGAGAATCAGTGGATGTGGTGTATTTGGACTTTCAAACGGCTTTTGACAAGGTCCCACACAAGAGATTAGTGTGCAAAATTAAGGCACATGGTATTGGGGGTAATGTATTGACGTGGATAGAGAACTGGTTGGTAGATAAGTAGCAAAGAGTGGGAATAAACGGATCCTTTTCAGAATGGCAGACAGTGGGGTGCCGCAGGGTTCAGTGCTGGGACCCCAGCTATTTACAATAGACAAAGGAATTGAGTGTAATATCTCCAAGTTTGCAGATGACACTAAGCTGGGTGGTAGTGTGAGCTGCGAGGAGGATGCTAGGAGACTGCAGGGGGACTTGGACAGGTTAAGTGAATGGGCAAATGCACGGTAGGTGCAGTATAATGTGGATAAGTGTGAGGTTATCCACTTTGGTTGCAAAAACAGGAAGGCAGAATATTATCTGAATGGTGACAGATTAGGAAAAGGGGAGGTGCAATGAGACCTGAGTGTCATGGTACATCAGTCATTGAAGGTCGGCATGCAGGTACAGCAGGCAGTAAAGAAAGCAAATGGCAAGCTGGCCTTCATAGCGAGGGGATTTGAGTATAGGAGCAGGGAGGTCTTACTGCATTTGTAAGGGCCTTGGTGAGACCACACCTTGCTTATTGTGCGTAGTTTTGTTATTCTAATCTGAGGAAGGACATTCTTGCTATTGAGGGAGTGCAGCGAAGGTTCACCAGACTGATTCCCGGGATGGCAGGACTGACATATGAAGAAAGACTGGATCGACTAGGCTTTTATTCACTGGAATTTAGAAGAATTAGAGGGGATCTCATAGAAACATATAAAATTCTGATGGGATTGGACAGGTTAGATGCAGGAAGAATGTTCCCGATGATGGGGAAGTCCAGAACCAGGGGTCACAGTCTAAGGATAAGGGGTAAGCCATTTAGGACCGAGATGAGGAGAAACTTCTTCACTCAGAGAATTGTGAACCTGTGGAATTCTCTACCACAGAAAGTTGTTGAGGCCAGTTTGTTAGATATATTCAAAAGGGAGTTAGATGTGGCCCTTATGGCAAAAGGGATGAAGGAGTATGGAGAGAAAGCAGAAAGGGGTATTGAGGTGAATGATCAGACATGATCAGATTGAATGGTGGTGCAGGCCCGAAGGGCCGAATGGCCTACTCCTGCACCTATTTTCTATGTTTCTATGTTTCTATGTTTCAGTCACATGATCTCTCCTCATGACAGAAGAAATACAAATAGTGGATGGTAAACTGGATTAGAGGAAATACATTTGAATTGCTATTTCATTTGGAACGAATATTTGAGACCCTGGACAACTGAGTGGGAGCAGGTGAATGGTCAGGTGTTGCAGTTGCATGGAAAAGTGCGATTAAAAAAAACCTAGCACAAAAGATCACGGAAACTCGATTTGCGTGGATGTAATTCTCAATTCTCAATCTTTTGTTCTGGTTTGGATGATTTTGAGCGATTCGCAACCTAGCAGAAACTCCAGGCCAAGCTGCTGAGTAAATAGACTGAGGGCCGAAATTGTCCTTCGCTCCGTTTGGGACGGGTAATTCAAATTAACTGGCGAATTACCGCCAGTACAGCAGGGGTGGAGACTAGACGGAAATTGCCTACCTTTTTTTTTAAGTATCACCAGGGTGGTGTTGGGGCGGAAGCGAGTCGGGAGCACGGCGGAAGGCGGGCAGTGGCATCAGCGCCGCTCCGAGCATGCTGATGCTGATGACGTCGGCCCGTCGTGCTGACACGTAGCAATGTCCCTCTCCTTCACTTAAAGGGGAGGGATGCTGCGAGGCCTAGCGAGTCCTCCTTGGTGCCCACGCTGGGCCACTAGGGAAGGTTTCGGCCAGGCCAGTGGCCCAGCACCCAAGAGGGGTTGCTGGGCTGCCTGTTGACTTTCCATACCTTGGGAGCCTATTATCAGCAAGGGCAGGCATCGACGACGAGGTTCAATACCGCCTCCAGTTTGCCAATGCAGCCTTCGGCCACCTGAGGAAGAAAGTTAGAACATAGAACATAGAACATAGAAAATAGGTGCAGGAGTAGGCCATTCTTGCTATTGAGGGAGTGCAGCGAAGGTTCACCAGACTGATTCCCGGGATGGCGGGACTGACCTATCAAGAAAGACTGGATCAACTGGGCTTGTATTCACTGGAGTTCAGAAGAATGAGAGGGGACCTCATAGAAACATTTAAAATTCTGACGGGGTTAGACAGGTTAGATGCAGGAAGAATGTTCCCAATGTTGGGGAAGTCCAGAACCAGAGGTCACAGTCTAAGGATAAGGGGTAAGCCATTTAGGACCGAGATGCGGAGGAATTTCTTCACCCAGAGAGTGGTGAACCTGTGGAATTCTCTACCACAGAAAGTTGTTGAGGCCAATTCACTAAATATATTCAAAAAAGAGTTGGATGAGGTCCTTACTACTAGGGGGATCAAGGGGTATGGCGAGAAAGCAGGAATGGGGTACTGAAGTTGAATGTTCAGCCATGAACTCATTGAATGGCGGTGCAGGCTAGAAGGGCCGAATGGCCTACTCCTGCACCTATTTTCTATGTTTCTATGTTTCTATTCGGCCCTTCGAGCCTGCACCGTCATTCAATGAGTTCATGGCTGAACATGAAAGTTTTTGAAGATCAGGCCCTCAAATCTGGCACCAAGCTCATGGTCAACAGGGCTGCAGTGATACTCGCTCGCCTGTATGGCTTAGAGACATGGACTATATTCAGTATACACTTCAAATCGCTGGAGAAATACCACCGACGATGTCTCCGCAAGATCCTGCAAATCCCCTGGGAGGACAGACGCACCAATGTCAGTGGTCTCGATCAGGCCAACATCCCCAGCATCGAAGCACTGATCGCACTCGACCAGCTCTGCTGGGCAGGCCACATTTTTCGCATGCCCGACACGAAACTCCCAAAGCAATTACTCTACTTGGAACTCCTACACGGCAAGCGAGCCCCAGGTGGGCAGAGGAAACGTTTCAAGGACGCCCTCAAAGCCTCCCTGATAAAATGCAACATCCTCACCAATACCTGGGAGTCCCTGGCCAGAGACCGCCCTAAGTGGAGAAAGTGCATCCGGGAGGGCGCTGAGCACCTCGAGTCTCGTCGCAAAGAGCATGCAGAAAAACAAGCGCAGGCAACGGAAGGATTGTGCGGCAAACCAGACTCCCCACCCACCCTCTCCTTCAACGACTGTCTGTCCCACCTATGACAGAGACTGTAATTCCCGTATTGGACTGTTCAGTCACCCAAGAACTCACATTTAGAGTGGAAGCAAGTCTTCCTCGATTTCGAGGGACTGCCTATGATGATGATGACGGCCTAGCCAAACCCGTGGTCACCATTGTCGGGCCAACTGCAGAGTCAGCCGACAATGAAAATAAAATGGCGGTGGTGACTGTGCGCCCTCCCCTTTAAGAGCGGACATGCTGCCCAGCCACTGGCAGCTTCCTGCCGCGAGAAGCTGTCAGGGGCACCGACTGGTGGTGGCCATGCTCCTGTGGGGCAATTTCCCTCGCAGTGTGGAAAGGGGTCGCCGCCGGACGGTAAGGGGATGGTGTGCGACCGACAACGGCTCGGAGCACTGGGCGGGGCGGGAACATGGGGCGTGGCGGAAACCCGTTTTGTCCGCCCCCAGCCCGGGTGCAATTCCGCATGGGTCGGCCCATCCGCCTGCCTCCGGTCGGAAAGGCTGAACCACCGCCTCCTAGAGGCAGTAATGAGCTTTAAAGAAGTGGGCAATTTCCCCCTCTTAGTTTGCTGGAAAATAAACTGTTTGTCGTAAGCCCTGCTTCGCCTCCAACTCATTGGCTGAAACAGGAGACACTATCCAGTTTTGAAAGTAATGAAAAGCTTGGAGCTTTGATTTGTGCACTGCAGTTTATCTGTCAGCAGATGGCAACGTGTCACTTTATAAATCAAACTGAATAGTTCAGTGCAAACAAATTACTATATTTGCAAAATGTGCCTGGTTACACCTTGCCACCTCATGTAATAACTCCTTAATAGGTAAGTGGCAAAATGTTGATCTGTTTCTTCAAATTATTTTACTTTTAAGTACAGTACGATCATGACTGTTGGTTAATATTACCAGTCGGCCAAATATCAGTTCTTCAATTCTGTTGAAATAGTGTGACCTTATAGCATCCCAGAATCTTACAGCCTGTGCCAGCTCTAAAAGAGCTGTTTAATTTAGTCCCACTCCCCAGCCTTTTCCCCATAACCCAGCAAATTAGTCCTCTTCAAGTTCATGTCCAATCGCCTTTGTAAAGTTCTTGTGGAATCTGCTTCCACCACTCTTTCTGGTAGTGCGTCCCTGATCTCAACAATCCTCTGCGCGAAAAAAATTATCCTCCTCATTTCCCCTCTCGTTCTTTTGCCAATTATTTTAAATCTGTGACCCCTGGTTATGGGCCCACTTGCCAGAGAAAACTGTTTCTCCCTACTTCTTCTATCAAAACCCCTCATAATACTTTTAATAGCTCTATTCGATCTCGCCGTATCCTCCTCTGGTCTAAGGAGAAAAATCCCAGCTTATAAGAAATAGGAGCAGGAGTAGGCCATAAGGCCCCTCGAGCCTGCTCCGCCATTCAATAAGATCATGGCTGATCTGATCATGGACTCAGCTCCACTTCCCCGCCCGCTCTCCATAACCCCTCATCCTCCCATCACTCAAGAAACTGTCTATTTCTGTCTTAAATTTATTCAATATCTCAGCTCCCACAGCTCTCTGAGGCAGCGAATTCCACAACCCTCTGAGAGAAAAAATTTCTTCTCATCTCAGTTCTAAATGGGCAGCCCCTTATTCTAAAATCATGCCCTCTAGTTCTAGTCTCCCCCATCAGTGGAAACATCCTCTCTGCATCCACCTTGTCAAGCCCCCTCATAATCTTATACGTTTCGATAAGATCGCCTCTCATTCTTCTGAATTCCAATGAGTAGAGGCCCAACCTACTCAACCTTTCCTCATAAGTCAACCCCCTCATCCCTGGGATCAACCTAGTGAACCTTCTCTGAACTGCCTCCAAAGGAAGTATATCCTTTCGTAAATATGGAAACCAAAACTGCACGCAGTATTCCAGGTGTGGCCTCACCAATACCTTATATAGCTGTAGTAAGACTTCCCTGCTTTTATACTCCATCCCCTTTGCAATAAAGGCCAAGATACCATTGTCCTTCCTGATCACTTTCTGTACCTGCATACTATCCTCTTGTTGTGCCACCACTAGCTGCTCCTGCTCATTCATGCTCCACGTGCCACCCACCGCAGTCCCCTCTTCCTCACTCTCCAATTGCCCTGGAATGGATGTCTGCGAACTGGTGCTTGGAAGGGATGGAGTGTTTGAGGGTGCAAGTTGACATTGCTGGATGCCGAGAGGCTTGTCTCTTAGCTTGCAACACATCAGGAGGAGGCACACAGGGATGGGCGTGCAGACGCACTTGTCCCATGCCAATTAGGTGCCCTCCTCCCTCACTGACCTAAAACCACAAAACTAAAAAAAAACACACACAAATGCAAAAAATAGCACAGCTCCTGACAAAAGGGAAAGATACAAGGAACAGCAAAGGGTGACAAAGCAGATAGTAAGGGAGTACGAAAAGAAAACTGCAAAGGATATCAAAATCAACACCAACAATTTTTACAATTTTATTAGGAAAAAGAGGATGGTCAGAAGTGATATTATCAATGACAATAAGGAATGGAGGACAGGTTGAATAATTACTTTGCGTCAGTATTAACAGTAGAGGAAGAGGACAGCATGCCGGAAATTCCAGCTTATAAGAAATAGGAGCAGAAGTAGGCCATAAGGCCCCTCGAGCCTGCTCCGCCATTCAATAAGATCATGGCTGTTCTGATCATGGACTCAGCTCCACTTCCCCGCCCGCTCCCCATAACCCCTCATCCCCCCATCACTCAAGAAACTGTCTATTTCTGTCTTAAATTTATTCAATGTCTCAGCTCCCACAGCTCTCTGAGGCAGCAAACTCCACAGATTCACAACCCACTGAGAGAAGAAATTTCTTCTCATCTCAGTTCTAAATGGGCAGCCCCTTATTCTAAGATCATGCCCTCTAGTTCTAGTCTCCCCCATCAGTGGAAACATCCTCTCTGCATCCACCTTGTCAAGCCCCCTCATAATCTTATACGTTTCGATAAGATCGCCTCTCATTCTTCTGAATTCCAATGAGTAGAGGCCCAACCTACTCAACCTTTCCTCATAAGTCAACCCCCTCATCCCTGGGATCAACCTAGTGAACCTTCTTTGAACTACCTCCAAAGGAAGTACATCCTTTCGTAAATATGGAAACCAAAACTGCACACAATATTCCAGGTGTGGCCTCACCAATACCTTATATAGCTGTAGTAAGACTTCCCTGCTTTTATACTCCATCCCCTTGGGGCTTCTCCGACCTCTCCACATATCTAAAATCCTTCATTCCTGGTATCATCCTGGTAAAGCTCCTCTGTACCCTCTCCTAGGCCTTAACATCCTTCCTATAGTGTGGTGTCCAGAGTTGTACACACGACTCCAGCTGAGGCCGAACCAACGATTTGTAAATGTTTAGCACGACTTCCTTGTTTTTGCACTCAATACCCCTATTTACAAAGCCAAATATCCCATACTCTTTCTTAAACACCTTATTAACATGCCCTGCCACCTTCAAAGATTTGTGAATACACACCCCCAGGTCCCTCTTCTCTTGCCCACCCCCCCCTACAAAATATTATAATTTTGATTCTTCTGACAAAATCATCATCATCATCGGCATTCCACTCTTAGAATGAGTCCTTAGATGACTGAACAGTCCAATACGAGAGCCACAGTTCCTGTCACAGGTAGGACAGATAGTCATTGAGAGAAAGGGTGGGTGAGACTGATTTGCCGCACGCTCTTTCAGCTGTCTGCGCTTGATTTCTGCATGCTCTCGGTGATGAGACTCGAGGTGCTCAGCGCCCTTTCAGATGCACTTCCTCCACTTAGGGTGGTCTTTGGCCAGGGACTCCCAGATGTTGGTAGGAATGTTGCACTTTATCAGGGAGGCTTTGAGGGTGTCCTTGTAACATTTCCTCTGCTCACCTTTGGCTCGTTCGTGCGGGAGTTCCGAGTAAAGGTGATTGACTTGCAACATTAACATTGTTTCGATCTCCACAGATGCTGTCTGACCTGCTGAGTATTTCCAGCATTTTCTGTTTTTACCAGATTTCCAGCTTCCGCAGTCTTTTGCTTTTGTGTAATTTAGATGATACTGTTCCTCCCAAAGTGCATCAATTCAGTTTATTGGCATTAAATTGCATTTGCCATGTGTCTGCCCATTTCCCCAATTTGTCTTTGGCCTCCTGAAATCTGCTGCAATCCTCCTCACTATTACTCTAGTGTTATATCATCCGCAAACGTTGTAATTGTACTCTCTATACCCAAGTCTACCTCATTTATGTGCAACATAAAAAGCTCTTCCCACACTATTCTTTGTTCTGTTGCTGCTTGTTAGTTTTCTACGCAGCTTGTCTCTCCTCTCTGCTGCTATGTCCTGGTTTTTCTAAAAGGAATTATGTTCAGTATAGAACAAAGCACTCGATGTAACTTTGTGTACTTCTTTAATGAATAAAATAATTTAGATTGATCGAATCGCAAACCACAAGCAGATAAATTGAACAGTATGAACATGTGTTGAAGAGCAGACCAAGCTGTACGACATCTGCTGCGAGTGTTACGAATGTAAAAAATTCCACCTATTTCCTTGAATTTCCAAATATTCTGCAAACCTGAAACAAAAATAAACAGTGAAAGACAGAATAGTAATAGTAATATTCAGGAGTCCGTTGGGCCCAGTGCTCCGGCTTTATTGAGTTACTAGTGCATCATTTTTGTTGCTTTATACATTCTAATTATTTTTTAATTTTATTTTCGACAACCCACACTGTCTTTCAGAAGTTAGGATGGTGGTCCTAGAGAGTGGTCAAGATGACACGGCTAGTGATGTAAGCTTCCAAACCAGCCCCTTGCGGCAGACTCTGTAATCTGATACCTGCACCAGGCAAATCCGCGATGGACTAGTCAGCCTGCTTCACCAATGGAACCAGGAAGGTTGAACCGCTCAATGGGGTTTTGATTGGTCTAACTTGGCTATGGATGGCCTGCGAGACAATACTCTAGCGCTCTACTCGAAACTCCTACACGGCAAGCGAGCCCCAGGTGGGCAGAGGAAACGTTTCAAGGACACTCTCAGTGCCTCCTTGATAAAGTGCAACATCCCCACCGACACCTGGGAATCCCTGGCCCAATACCGCTCCAAGTGGAGGAAGAGCATCCGGGAGGGCGTTGAGCACCTCGAGTCTTGTCGCCGAGAGCATGCGGAAATCAAGTGCAGGCAGCGGAAGGAGCGTGCGGCAAACCAGGCTCCCCACCCACCCTTTCCTTCAACCACTATTTGTCCCACCTGTGACAGAGACTGTAATTCCTGTATTGGACTGTACAGTCACCTAAGAACTCACTTTTAGAGTGGAAGCAAGTCTTCCTCGATTTCGAGGGACTGCCTATGATGATGATGATGATGATTCTAGTGGTTCTAACTGAACAAGCAGTGGGAAGCCACTTTGGTAAAGCGCCGATTTTAGAAGGTTAAACTTCAGCAGGACTCTGTGGGGGTTCTTCCACCTAAAACTTTTTAGGTAAGTGGAATGTGCCATCAAATTACTTGGCGGAAAAGTTAGTAAACTGGTCAACAGATCGGAACAGAAAATCTGCAAATATCGGATGTATAGAGTACAAAGAGACATATTCCTGTAAGGTAGAAAGGGACACTTCAAGGTATAGAGTTCCATGCATAAGTAGAGCAATTGAAACTGAACTTAAATTTAAAAGGGATACATATGATTAAACTAGGTCTAACAATAGTAAAGAAAATCATGGGGAATATGGAGAGCCTGAAATTCTTCAGGATAGGTTCCCATTAGTTGCACCATGATTGTGCCCAGGAGAGTTTGCAGGGTTGTAGGATCATAGGAACAGCAGTAGGCCATTGAGCTCCTTGAGCCTGTTCTGCCATTCAGTGAGATCATGGCTGATATGCAACCTAACTCCATATACCCACTTTGGCCCATATCCCTTAATAACTTCGGCTAACAGAAATCTATCAATCTCAGATTTAAAATGAACAATTGATCCAGCATCAATTGCCGTTTGCGGTAGAGAGTTCCAAACTTCTACCACTCTTTGTGTGGAGAATTTCACTCCTGAAAAGTCTGGCTCTCATTTTTAGACTATCCCCCTCTAGTCCTAGAATCCCCAACCAGCGGAAATAGTTTATCATTTCTGTATCATTCCTGAGGTGTGACGCCCAGAACTGCTCACAGTACTCCAGGTGTGGTCTAACCAGGGCATTGTATAGCTGCAGCATAACGTCTACCCCTTGTATAATTTATAAAGGCCAGAATTTCATCAGCCTTTTTGATATTTTCTGTACCTGCTCACAACAATTTAATGATTTATGTACCTGGACCCACAAGTCTCTTTGGACCTCCACCGTTCTTCGCTTTTCACCATTTAGAAAATACTCTGTTCGATCCTATTTAGGTTCAAATGCCCTCACATTTGCCTACCTTGAAACCCCAGAGTTTTGCCCATTCACTTAATCTATCAGTATCGCTTTGTAATTTTATGCTTTCATCTACACTGCCTACAATGCTGCCTATCTTTGTATCATCGGTAAATTTGAAGATATAACTTTCTATGCCATCTCAGTCATTAACAAATACAGTGAATAGTTGAGGCCCCAACATCACTAGTCACATCCTGCCAATTTGAGAACCTGCCAATTATCCCTGCTCTTTGTCTCCTGCCATTCAGCCAATTTCCTAACCAGGTCAATAATTTGCCTTCAATTCCATAAGCTTCAACCTTAGTTAACAGTCTCTTATGTCGGACTTTATCAAATGCCTTCTAGAAATCCATATAAATAACATCCATAAACATTTCCCTATCCTCTACACTAATCATCTCTTCAAAAAATTCAACCAGATTCATCAGGCATGACCTACCCTTTACAAATCCATGCTGGCTCTCTCTGATCAGCTGAATATTTCCACCGTGTTCAGTCACCCTCTCCTTAATTATAGAGTCTAGTCATTTCCCGACAACAGATGTTAGGCTAACTGGTCTATAATTTCCTGGTTCCCCTCTCTCATCATTTTTAAAAAGCGGAGTGACATGTACAATTTTCCAATATAAAGGAACGGTTCCTGAATGGAGAGAACTTTGAAAGATTTTTAAGGCATCTGCAATGTGCTCGCCTACTTCCTTTAAATTTCTGGGATGGAAACCATCTAGTCCTGGGGATTTGTCATTCTGTAGCGCCATTACTTTCTTCATAACTGATATTTTGCTTACTTTAATTTTATTGAGTCCCTGTTCCCATTTCAATATTAGGTTCCTTGGAATTTCCGGCATGCTGTCCTCTTCCTCTACTGTTAATACTGACGCAAAGTAATTATTCAACCTGTCCTCCATTCCTTATTGTCATTGATAATATCACTTCTGACCATCCTCTTTTTCCTAATAAAATTGTAAAAAATGTTGGTGTTGATTTTGATATCCTTTGCAGTTTTCTTTTCGTACTCCCTTACTATCTGCTTTGTCACCCTTTGCTGTTCCTTGTATCTTTCCCTTTTGTCAGGAGCTGCGCTATTTTTTGCATTTGTGTGTGTTTTTTTTTAGTTTTGTGGTTTTAGGTCAGTGAGGGAGGAGGGCACCTAATTGGCATGGGACAAGTGCATCTGCACGCCCATCCCTGTGTGCCTCCTCCTGATGTGTTGCAAGCCAAGAGACAGGCCTCTCGGCATCCAGCAATGTCAACTTGCACCCTCAAACACTCCACCCCTTCCAAGCACCAGTTCGCAGACATCCATTCCAGGGCAATTGGAGAGTGAGGAAGAGGGGACTGCGGTGGGTGGCACGTGGAGCATGAATGAGCAGGAGCAGCTAGTGGTGGCACAACAAGAGGATAGTATGCAGGTACAGAAAGTGATCAGGAAGGACAATGGTATCTTGGCCTTTATTGCAAAGGGGATGGAGTATAAAAGCAGGGAAGTCTTACTACAGCTATATAAGGTGTTGATGAGGCCACACCTGGAATACTGCGTGCAGTTTTGGTTTCCATATTTACGAAAGGATATACTTCCTTTGGAGGCAGTTCAGAGAAGGTTCACTAGGTTGATCCCAGGGATGAGGGGGTTGACTTATGAGGAAAGGTTGAGTAGGTTGGGCCTCTACTCATTGGAATTCAGAAGAATGAGAGGCGATTTTATCGAAACGTATAAGATTATGAGGGGGCTTGACAAGGTGGATGCAGAGAAGATGTTTCCACTGATGGGGGAGACTAGAACTAGAGGGCATGATCTTAGAATAAGGGGCTGCCCATTTAGAACTGAGATGAGAAGAAATTTCTTCTCTCAGAGGGTTGTGAATCTGTGGAGTTCGCTGCCTCAGAGAGCTGTGGGAGCTGAGACATTGAATAAATTTAAGACAGAAATAGACAGTTTCTTGAGTGATGGGGGGAATGAGGGGTTATGGGGAGCGGGCGGGGAAGTGGAGCTGAGTCCATGATCAGAACAGCCATGATCTTATTGAATGGCGGAGCAGGCTCGAGGGGCCTTATGGCCTACTCCTGCTCCTATTTCTTATAAGCTGGGATTTTCCTCTGCCCACCTGGGGCTCACTTGCTGTGTAGGAGTTGCGAGTAGAGCGCTTGCTTTGGGAGCCTTGTGTCAGGCATGCGAACAATGTGGCCCGCCCAACGGAGCTGGTTGAGTGTGGTCAGTGCTTCGATGCTGGAGATGTTGGTCTGATTGAGGACGCTAACGTTGGTGCGTCTGTCCTCCCAGATTTGCAGGATCTTGCGGTATATAGAGACTTTCACGACCACGGGACGTCCCAAAATGCTTTACAGCCAATGAAGTACTTTTTGAAGTGTAATCATTGTTGTAATGTAGGAAACGCAGCTGCCAATTTGCACTCAGCAAGCTCCCACAAACAGCAACGTGATAATGACCAGATAATCTATTTTTGTTATGTTGATGGAGGGATAAGTGTTGGCCGGGACACCGGGGAGAACTCGCCTGCAAAAATCAGTCAAAATGAGTGTTTCTGATTGGTCGTGGGAAGGCAGGGGGCCGCGAGGTTGGGTGTTTTGGATGACTAATGGTGGAAGTGTATAAATATATATATTTTTAATTATTTCAGTATTTCTTGAAACCCTTTACACTGGTAAAAGAAGGGCCTACCTCTGCGTAAGAGTTTCACGGGCATTCACTGGGCAGTAGTTGTGCAAATAGCCCAACTGTCCGCCAGCGAATGTCCATTTCCTGGGGATGCAGAGGATCTGATAAAGCTGAAACTTGACAGATCGCAAGTTCCGGGACTTCGCACACGTGCAGCCCACGCGGAAACAGAGAACTTGTGGCCGTGTACGCACCATGTACGCGATCATAGGCCCCAGAAAATCCAGGCCATAATTTCAAACTCAACTGTTCTCTACAACCAAAATACCAGAAGATGATTCAAATTTTAATAATGCTGATCATCCGTTGTATATTGTAAGAATTGGAGAATTGGGCCCAGCGAGTTACAAGGACCAGTCCGTGTAACCCTCTGAAGTATATTCCTGCACACTAGAGGTCACTTCAGTTTAACATCACTCCCTGAAATTTACATTTTTTACTTCAGCATATTATAGCATTTTAGTATGAACTTTACATATAATTTGCCTGACTGTAAGTGGGCTGACAATGAAAAGTACTGACAGTGACTGCCAAAACAGCCAGTAATCACAAGGCTACAATCGATCATGCAAACAGGCTGAGAATCCATTTCTATACAAACTATCACCCTTCAGTGAAAGCCTCGGGGCAGAAGTTAAAATTAGCTCAGCCTTCCGATAGTATCATAGCCGGTCACAGTCTGGACTATAGCCTCGGGGTATAACAAATTGATTTACCCCTTTGGAGAAGCAAAATGCTTTCTTTACGCAAAGGAGAGTTTTTTTTGTTACAAATGAGCTTATTAAAGGGGTGCCGTCTTCAATGAAAAATTCTCTGACAAATCTTCTTTTGTGTAGACGGGGTGTGGAGCGGGGGGAGAAGGGACAAAACAGTCATGTGTCTCTTTTACTACAACAACATGCGCAAGTGATGCATGGAAGTGGTTCCAACACAATCCATGTCATTGTGCAGTAAACGGACAAAAAAAGTGTTTGCCAATGCGGAGTGTGCTCTGTTAAATGAAGATAATTGATAACGATCTGATGATGCTTCAGTATCATAACTCTCCCCCTCATGGTGCCTAATTATTCCTCCCTGCTCGAAACGTATGTAAAACTGAAAATTGACTTCAGCTCTGGGCTGCTCCCCTGCTTTAATGCTTGAAAAGGTTAAGGTAGTTCCCACATGCTCCATTTGCTGCCTGTTAGTGTCAGCGGCAGCTGGTAGGTGCTATTTATGCGGGGAAGGGGCCAGGCTCTGGTTTCCTTCTGTTCCCGCTCGGGGTCCGCTGGGGATCTTCAAGCTATTCCGACTTGTGGCTGCTCCCGATGTCAGGCAGCCTGCGACAGCTGCCCCGCTGTGTGCAGCAGAAGAAACTTTCATTTGGTGAACAACGGGGGAGAGAGGAGGCCGGCCGCCACCGAGAGCAGGCGCATACGTTGCACTTTATCCAAATAAGCAGAAAGTGGAACATAGAAAGCTTCAAGTGTTTTCCTGAGTCATGTTCGACATGTTCTGCATGGCTCTGGAGGATCGATAGGGAAAATGCGGGAAGCCACAGATAGAATCCTTCATTCTCCCTTGCCTTAGTCATACTGGCGCACTTAGCACAGCTGGTGATAGTGCCCCAGGAATATCCAGATGGGAGGGGCAGCCAACTGGGAATATGGGCAGAGATCCGTAGTGTGTTGGGCCCCTGCTCCTAAATGGGCTACCCACAAACTTCCTGTCCTCATTTGTGAAGGCCTTCACAGCACTACTTCAGAAGAAGACGCAGGTATTCAAATGAATCCGTTTTCACACGTTTATGATGTCGGAACTGTTATGTCTCAAATAAAGCAATGTGACTGAGTACTGTAAACTTGAGTAAGTGTGACCTTAGTCTCTTTATTCTGACTCCAGAGTGCCGGCATAGCATGGGAGGCCTGCTTATATGCAGTGCTCCCAAGGGACGCTGGGATCCCTTGGGACTCCAAAAGATACACCCTCTGGTGGCGGTAGAATGCTGGTTACAAGGTGTTGCATACATAACAGGAATGACCTGACGCGCGATTACCTGCCCCAGCACCCAGTAAAAGGCCGCGTTCTAGCTGCCCGCATACGAATGGGGTGCGAACCAAAAACGAAGACTTTCTTGTGTGTTTGAGGCCTGATTCAGCAAGCATTCACAAGCACAGGAAATGTAGTTACTGAGAAAACGTCATTGCTTTGTTGCCATTCCAGATCTTAAAGGGATAACGTTTCATACATGTTTTTGGCTGCGGTGAAGACAGATGTAAAAGTAGTCCGATGAAGCCCCCTTTGGAATCCCTCCGTATTTGTGCTATCTAAAGAGGAGGAGGATGAGCAGGAAGTTGTTCTTGGAGGCAACAACAGTAAGAACGCACCAGAGGAAGAGAGCATCCGTTTGGAGATACCTGACTGAATGGGTTTATTGGCCCTCATGGACATCCCTAGTCTGTAGTGAGGAGCAACACCTCCAAATGCTCCAGTTTAGTAGGGAAGTTTGCAAACAGTTGTGTCACCAGCTGGGAATAGACCTGTAACCATGGTGTGGAGTTTCTAACACACTGTCTGAATTAATGAAGATTTCAACAGCACTCAATCTCTGGGCCAATGCAGGGGTTCAGGAGGCCACCAGTGACATGGTTTGCATCAGCTACTCAGGAGTTCATTGGTGCATCTACCAGGTCATGGATGGCTTATTGGGGCAAAACAATACGTTGCTTTCTCCGTGGATTTTGGTGGGGTCGCAAGTACGTACCCCTAGCCTCTATCGACCTGCTCAAGCTGCAGGGAGTGACTGACAGGCTGACTGTGGGTCTGCCCCTTACATGAATTGGAAAAGCTACTTCTCCATTTAATGTCCAGCTAGCATGTGATCACTGGCACAAAAATTGTCCAGGAGAATGCTTTAGGTTCTCTAGCAGCTTACACCATCCTCAAACAAGTCAACACTCTGCCTTTGTTTGAAGAAGGGCAAGAACGAAATTGCTGGCTGCTAGGAGATCTTGGCTGCCCACTGTTGCCATGGTTAATGATATCACTGTGGGCTCCATCTAATGATGTAGAGCATAAATATAATGAAGCTCATGATTCCACTTGAGCGAACTTTGAGAACACCATTTGCGTTCTGAAGTAAAGGTTCTGATGCCTCATTTGTTCCTGGCTGTCCTGCAATATAATCCAGGGAAGGTATCGAGGATCATAATGGCTGCCATGCACTCCACAAACTTGCAATGTTTCTCATGACAATGTCTTTAATTACATTCTTGATCATCCTCTGCATCACTGAAAAATGCATTCTGAATCTATCTACAGGCCCTATCAGTATTTAGCCTATTGCAAAGACCTTAATTCCCAGTAACGTCAAAGTGGCTTTGCACAAAGCACAATCTGCAGTCTACACATTTATTGCACAAACATCTAGTTGTAAACGTCAACCTAACTCTTTCCGGTATATTACTCTCTGTAACAGTGGCTGCATCCTGATGCTTCGTATAAGTGGTTCCCCTGAAGCAGGAGCGGGGCCAGAAGATGGCTGCTGTGAGTGGCTCAAGGACCCAAGATGGCTCTTCAAGGACAGCCTCGACCTGCCTGCTTTCAGGCTCGTGCGCAGTCAAGAGGGAAAGTTTGATAACAGTGGAAGTGGAGCCTTTTGGAGAAATAGCACCAACACTCGTAGTCAGTTGTAGCCTTCCCATTCTCCATGACCACTCTGCCATTCCCGCCCATAGGTCTGAGGGCTGTCAGACATCCGCGGTAGAATTGGCAGTGGCAGAGAACATTTCCCATCTTTTTTGAGCTACCTCTATTGTGAGCCTGTCCTAACAACATAAGAAATAGGAGCAGATGTAGGCCAGACGGCCCCTCGAGCCTGCTCCGCCATTCAATGAGATCATGGCTGATCTGATCTTGGCCTTAACTCCACTTCCCCGCCCGCTCCCCATAACCCTTGACTCCCCCTCAGGGAGGCTGCCACAGCACAGTTTGTGTTCCTATTGCAGCAGTCTGAATATTCATGAAAGAACCTAATAATAGTAAGTGTGAGAGGCTGGGCAGCAGATGGTCCTCGAGCTGACACTTGCTCCGTGGTTATCTGCATGCTTTCAATACCATGCATCAGCACTTCCCACATGCAGGATGTGCACTCCTCCCCACTAGTCACTAAGGCATGGAAGCTACTCGGCACATCACCCAGTGGCTGCAACACTCTTGCATACTCTGAAAACATTTTATTTCTGACCTACATTGGCTCCCGGTTAAGCAATGCCTCAAGTTTAAAATTCTCACCTCTGGGCTAGAAATGAGGTTAATGTTTCTTTGAGGAGTTAATGTCAGGAAATAGTTTGCCTCGGCAGCCCAAAAATTCAGCAGCTGCACACTGACAGCGGAGTGGAACGCTAAGGGAAGTGTTGCACATTTCTCTTTGGGCGTTAGGTCGGGTGAGCAACTGAATATCTTGCACTAAAGAGCCGACTTTGTACCGAGAGGTCACCCTGCAACATAAAAATCGGAACAAAAAGCACAAATAAACATTCCCGATATATTACACACCCCAAATAAAGTTAAAGCGCATAAAGAAAAAAACACAATCACACTAACCTCGTGCAGTCATTGCTTCCTTCACCACCACCGGCACAGCTCTGCATGGCAACTTTCTCTGGTGGGGTCAATACGGGACGCTACGGGTTCAGCACAAAACAAATTTGGAAAGCGGATCGATACCGGGGGCGTTGTAACCGGCACGACGCTCCCCGCGATACTCCTCTTGCCACCGGTACCGGCACACTGAAGTTGCCGAGCGGTGCAAATGCCGGCGCTTGCGGCTGCCAACCGTTTAGCGCCTCTGTTGCGCCCCGCGAGAGGGGCGGAATCCCAGCGAATTTCCCAGCCCCTTGTTTTCGCCCCTCCCTATCTCTGTGATCTCCTCCAGACCCACAACCCTCCGAGGTGTCTGTGCTCCTCTAATTCTGGCCTCTTGAGCGTCCTTGATTTTAATCACTCCATTGGTGGCCGTGCCTTCAGCTGCTAAGGTCCTCGGCTCAGCAATTCCTCCCCTGAGTCTCTCTTCCTCTGCTCCAAGCCTCCCTTCCTCTCGTTCCTCCTTTGAGCGCGCTCCTTAAAAGCTACCTCTTTCGACCTCGCTTTTGTCATCTGCCCTAATATTCCTTCATGTGGCTCAGTGTCAACTTTTGCTCCTGTGATGTGCCTTGGGACGTTTTACTACGTTAAAAGCGCTATTATAAATACAATTAGTTGTTGAATGCAGGGCCACCGAGACCGAGATACAGAACTTGTGCAGATGCTGGGGAAGGCGCCTTTTATTCCTTTTCCTGCTCCCCAGTGTTCAGTGAGTCCACGTCTCCTCATGCTCTGTATTGGGATAGAACTGGGGCTTCTGCATGCCAAGTTGTGGAATTATAACGGGGAGCTGGATAAGCTGCTTCCTGCAGTTTCATGGAGAGTCTGGCCTCTGGTTGCTCTGCCATTTCTCTGAAGGTATAAAGAGGAGCAAAAATAAAGCCACATGTGCTCATAGGCTTCATCACCACTCTCACCTGAATGAGTAATTTGACACTTTCAGACTTATTGACGAGGATTAGGAAGGAAGGAAAGAGAACAACAAGCCTTCAGTGAAGACATGCCCACCTGTTTCACCATCTCCTGCCTGCATTCTCAACTCTCGTCGTTGGAGCTGTACCACCCTTTGCTTATGCGATATATTCTCACGACGTCACTAAGAAGCACACTACACACAAAATGGCTCTTAACAGAAAATTGTCATCATGTGACCTTGCCGCATGATTCTTTATTATTTACATCAGTAGTTGCAGTACATCAGTAGCCCACTAAGTGGAGCAGTGGTCCACCAGGAGGAGCTCTATTACAGCTTCGAATTTCTAAACTGTAGCAGGCCCTCCTCCAGTAGCTGTGGCCTACCTCCTGTTAAATTCTGCCTCCCCCCGGTACAGGCATATAAAACCGCCATGACAATAACAATAACATCTTGAATTTATATAGTGCCTTTAATGTAGTAAAACGTCCCGAGGCGCTGCACAGGAGCGTTATCAAATAAGATTTGGCATCGAGCAACATAAGGAGACTTGGTCAAAGAGTTTGGGCTAGAATTTCGGTTGTCGGTGAAAACAGTAGTTTTACGGCAAAATTACTGTTTTCGCTGCGCTACAGTTTTTAGGCCTAAATTTCGGCCTTTACTTCTATAAAGGTGGCGTTGCACGAGGACTCGCGGCACAAACTGCGAGTTTCGGCAACTTTAGTCCGAGGCTGGTAGCGCTGCGAGAGAGGCCTTGGGACGGTTGGGGGGGGGGGGAACACAAAAATTGCAAAAAAACATTCACAAAATATTCACAAAACCCTTACCTACTAAATCGCTGAAAAATAATTAAAAAATAAAAGCTTTAACTTACCTTTTTAGCAGGTCTTCATACTTCCGGCTGGTGGCAGGGCTTGCTATTGAGGGAGTGCAGCGAAGGTTCACCAGACTGATTCCCGGGATGGCAGGACTGATATATGAAGAAAGACTGGATCGACTAGGCTTATTTTCACTGGAATTTAGAAGAATGAGAGGGGATCTCACAGAAACATATAAAATTCTGACAGGATTGGACAGGTTAGATGCAGGAAGAATGTTCCCGATGTTGGGGAAGTCCAGAACCAGGGGTCACAGTCTAAGGATAAGGGGTAAGCCATTTAGGACCGAGATGAGGAGAAACTTCTTCACTCAGAGAATTGTGAACCTGTGGAATTCCCTACCACAGAAAGTTGTTGAGGCCAGTGTGTTAGATATATTCAAAAGGGAGTTAGATGTGGCCCTTACGGCTAAAGGGGTCAAGGGGCATGGAGAGAAAGGAATGGGGTACTGAAGTTGCATGATCAGCCATGATCATATTGAATGGTGGTGCAGACTCGAAGAGGCAAATGGTCTACTCCTGCACCTATTGTCTATGTTTCTATGTTTCCATGCTCCGCAGGTTTGACCCTGTCGGTATTCTGGGCATGGCGTACGGGTCGGAAGAGAGCTGAAAGTAAGACGGTAATGCAATCGTTGCACGTCGATGCACCTCTCCCCGGCGGTACGTGGAAGCACCACCGCAAAAAGGTGCTCAAAGATCCCACCGACCGGGTTTTTGCTGCGGAGGGTGAAATCGCGGCGAAAACCCGGTCGCAAAGTCTGCGAAAATCCAGCCCTGTAGCATCTTAAAGGTGGAAAGAGAGGCGGAGAGGTTTAGCGATTAAATTCCAGGCCTTGGGGCCTTGGCAGCTGAAGGCACGGCCACCAAGGGTGGAGCGATTAAAATCGGGGAGGCTCAAGAGGCCAGGATTAGAGGAGCGCAGAGATCTCGGAGAGTTACTGAGCTCTCTTTTATAATAAAAACAGTAAATGCTGGCAACACTGAGCAGGCCCAGCACCCGCAGTATTTTGCTTTTGTATTCGAACTCTCTTTACCTTGGAATTCAAAAGGAATTATAAACACTGCGAGGGTGGTCTAATTGATCTTTGCATTGGATCCTTGCAGATACTTGTGTGGAGGGAGTGCGATTTGTAACCAGTTAGTCAATCCATATTTGCACGAGCTGTACCAACCTTACCAGCTGCGTTGGCTGGCTTATTAAATTGAGTAATGGGAAACACCGGCTAGTTGCCAGCTGGCTCAAAAACATTTTAAAGTCTGTGTAAAGGTTCACGTTTGTGTTCTCCCTCCCGGTGAGCTTGTAAACCCTGGCATGGTGCTGCTGCTGTTGAGGGGCTTAGTCACCTCTTGCACTACTTTGGCCATCATACCCGTCCTTCAATGGTAGGGAAATAGGGCAGCCCACCTCTGCCCTACTTCCTGCAGTTGCTGCTCAGTGGCCTTGTTATCAGTGTGTAGCTGTGACCAGCTCTCGCTACAGGCGTGCTGAGAGATTACGCACTCATTCTTATTGTTGACACAAAATCTTTCTCCCTTGCGCTCCCACTTTAGCAATCACCTTCTGGCAAAAATCACTCCGCAGAAGCACACCAGAATATTTATTACTATAGGCCAGACTTTCCACAAAGGTCCTCAACGCCCGATTGCCCGCTGAGAAGGATCGCTAACGCTCAGCGAAATAAAACGGGCGAGAATTTGCATTTTGAGGGTAAAGGTGTGTGGTACTGATCGCCCGGTGGAAAAAGTCGGCGTGGCACACTCATTCCCGGCGGTCTCTCGGCGGGTAAGTGGAAAGTTAGCCAAATGGGCGGTCGTTACCGGAATGGACAAAAATTTAGGCCGAGGCTGTGGTTGGGCCTAGGGAGGAGGGAAAACCCAAAGAAAAAATTATCATTACATAAAAAAAAACATTTATCAAGCATTCCCAAGGCAGTTTTAAGCCTAATCGCCGTGGTAAGGTTTTCAATAAATAATTAAATAACCTTCCATCTACCTTTCTTTGCAGGGTTCCCCCCCCCCTTACCGCCCTGTTTAAGCAGCTTTTACAGGGTGGTTCTCTCGGCAATCTGGATGCCGGCGGTTGAGCCCAAACTTACGCCCTGGCGGTTATTCTCCGCATTGCACGCGGGCGGTCTGGTCCCGGCGGGCGACTTCTGATGTGGGCGATAACAAGGAAAAAACTTGTGTGCAAACTCTCGCCGGGCAAAAAAACCAGCTGTAACGCCGAGAAAATCGGCAACAATGAAGTCGAAAGTCTGGCCCATAGTATTTTCAGCACAGAAACAGGCCATTCAGCCCACCTGGTCTATGCCGGTGTTAATGCTCCGTGAGCCTCGTTCCACCCTACTTCATCTAACTGACCAGCAAAATCTTCTATTCCTTTCTCCCTCCTGTACTTCTCTAGCTTCTGCTCAAAGGCCATAAAAAAATATATCATCATTTTGGCACAAAATGGAAACTGATGGGCATTTTTAGAAAACTTATCGCTGAGCATTAACGTCAGGAAAAAATATTACAGCGCGGCCACTTTTTTTGGGCAGAATCATCAGAATGGGCAAAATCAATGCCCATAATATCACCCAGCGTTACTTTCCGCACGCAATTAATGTCGAAATTCAATAATATCGCCCGCCCACTATTTTTTGTCGTAAAGAGCACATTTAGCGAAACTAACGCCCAGGAGATCGCCCACCGTCACTTTCCCCACCTCGCACACATATCGCCCACAATATCGCTCGCCCAAAAAACCACCCACAAAAAGTGCAACTGTTCTGAAACATAGAAACATAGAAATTAGGTGCAGGAGTAGGCCATTCGGTCCTTCGAGCCTGCACTGCCATTCAATATGATCATGGCTGATCATTCAACCTCAGTACCCCTTTCCTGCTTTCTCTCCATACCCCTCAATGTCTTTGGCCATAAGGGCCATAACTAACTCCCTTTTAAATATATCTAATGAACTGGCCACAACAACTTTCTGTGGTAGAGAATTCCACAGGTTTACCACTCTCTGAGTGAAGAAGTTTCTCCTCATCTCGGTCCTAAATGGCTTACCCCTTTTTCTTAGACTGTGACCCCTGGTTCTGGAACTCCCCAGCAATGGGAACATTCTTCCTGCCTCTAACCTGTCCAATCCCGTCAGAATTTTATATGTTTCTATGAGATCCCCTCTCATTCTTCTAAACTCCAGTGGATACAAGCCCAGTTGATCCAGTCTCTCCTCATATGTCAGTCCTGCCATCCCGGGAATCAGTCTGGTGAACCTTCGCTGCACTCCCTCAATAGCAAGAACATCCTTCCTCAGATTAGGAGACCAAAACTGAACACAGTATTCCAGGTGTGGCCTCACCAAGGCTCTGTACAACTGCAGTAAGACCTCCCTGCTCCTATACTCAAATCCTCTAGCTATGAAGGCCAATATGCCATTTGCCTTCTTCACCGCCTGCTGTACCTACATGCCAAACTTCAATGACTGATGTACCATGACACCCAGGTCTCGTAGCACCTCCCCTTTTTCTAATCTGTCACCATTCAGATAATATTCTGTCTTCCTGTTTTTGCCACCAAAGTGGATAACCTCACATTTATCCACATTATACTGCATCTGCCATGCATTTGCCCACTCACCTAACCTGTCCAAGTCACCCTGCAGCCTCTTCGCATCCTCCTCACAGCTCACACCACCACTCAACTTAGTGTCATCTGTAAACTTGGAGATATTACATTCAATTCCTTCATCTAAATCATTGATGTATATTGTAAACAGCTGGGGTCCCAGCACTGAACCCTGCGGCACCCCACTGGTCACTGCCTGCCATTCTGAAAAGGACCCGTTTATCCCGACTCTCTGCTTCCTGTCTGCCAACCAGTTCTCTATCCACGTCAGTACATTACCCCCAATACCATGTGCTTTAGTTTTGCACACCAATGTCTTGTGTGGGACCTTGTCAAAAGCCTTTTGAAAGCCCAAGTACAACACACACCACATCCACTGGTTCTCCCTTGTCCACTCTACTAGTTACATCCTCAAAAAATTCGAGGAAATTTGTCAAGCGTGATTTCCCTTTCATAAATCCATGCTGACTTGGACCGATCCTGTCATTGCTTTCCAAATGCGCTGCTATTTCATCTTTAATACTTGATTCCAACATTTTCCCCACCACCGATGTCAGCCTAACTGGTCTATAATTCCCCGTTTTCTCTCTCCCTCCTTTTTGAAAAAGTGGTGTTACATTAGCTACCCTCCAGTCCATAGGAACTGATCCAGAGTCAATAGAATGTTGGAAAATGATCACGAATGCATCTACTATTTCTAGGGCCACTTCCTTGAGTGCTCGGGGATGCAGCCTATCAGGCCCTGGGGATTTATCAGCCTTCAATCCCATCAATTTCCCTAACACAATTTCCTGACTAATAAGGATTACCTGCAGTTTCTCTTTTCACGAGACCCTCGAACTCCTAGTATTTCCGGAAGGTTATTTGTGTCTTCCTTAGTGAAGACAGATCCAAAGTATTTGTTCAATTGGTCTGCCATTTCTTTGTTCCCCATTATAAATTCACTTGAACGAACGCTAGCGGTGTGGCTGGCATTTTTTAAATCCCACTCTTACGTGAGGATCTGAAATCTGAACGATTTGCCTGAAAGAGCGTTGATGTGAGTGACAACACTGACATACTGCTGTGTGTGCAGCTCAGACATCAATGGTGCCCATCACCTTGGTGCCAGTTGACGTTTATGTTGATTAATGTTAAGTTGTATTAAACCCTTTCATATTAAGGAATCAATAGTGTGTAATGGTCCAGCTATCTGAGACAATGCGCAACAAGATTATGTTCAATAACAAAAGTTTAATACCAACATTAGTCTGAAATCATAAGTATCACAGCCAATAACACCCAACCTCCGCCCACACCCCACTTTTTCCACCATTGACATCAATCACATGTTCAACATGTCCAGCAACACAGAATACAAAGGCAAAGCAGGAGCGTGGTCCCCAGCCCCCATACATTGCAACAAATTGCAGACACCCAGATGGAGATTTAACACAGCCGTCACCTGCGCACATGCACCTCACTTTCCTTCCTCCCTCCCCTTCTCCCCACTTCTACCCCTTCCCCTCCTCGCTCCACAGCGCCTGGCCGGGGAGCTCCTCAGGCGGTGCCTCATTTGGGGGGATGAAGACAGATGCAGTAGTTAGAAACATAGAAACATAGAAACATAGAAAATAAGTGCAGGAGTAGGCCATTCGGCCCTTCGAGCCTGCACCACCATTCAATGAGTTCATGGCTGACCATGCAACTTCAGTACCCCATTCCTGCTTTCTCGCCATACCCCTTGATCCCCCTAGTAGTAAGGACTACATCTAACTCCTTTTTGAATATATTTAGTGAATTGACCTCAACAACTTTCTGTGGTAAAGAATTTCACAGGTTCACCACTCTCTGGGTGAAGAAGTTTCTCCTCATCTCGGTCCTAAATGGCTGCTTACCCCTTATCCTTAGACTGTGACCCCTGGTTCTGGACTTCCCCAACATTGGGAACATTCTTCCTGCATCTAACCTGTCATGTATCTCACATTACTGTATATAACTGTATCTTACCATTCTTTCTCGGGCTGCTCAACTACTTTGGGAACTTTATGCAGAACTTGAGCATGCTGCTGGAGCCTCTCCATATGCTACTCAGAAAGGGGTGCGATTGGTTTTGGGGGGACGCCCAATAACGTGCCTTCAATAAGGCACGCAACCTTCTATGTTCCAAGAGTCTTTTAGCCTTTTTTGACTCAGATAAAAAGTTAGTCCTTACGTGTGATGTGTCAGCGTACGGGGTCGGGTGCGTTTTACAGCACGTCAATGGTGCGGGTAAATTGCAGCCCGTTGCTTATGCATCCAGGTCACTTTCGCAGGCGGAGCGCGGGTACGGTATGGTTGAGAAGGAGGCGCTCGCATGCGTGTACGGTGTCAAAAAGATGCACCGATACCTTTTCGGGGCCAAGTTTGCATTAGAAACCGACCACAAACCCCTCACATCCCTACTATCCGAGTGCATGGCAATCAACGCCAACGCCTCGGCGTGCATTCAACGGTGGACACTCATGCTGGCGGCTTACGACTACACGATAAGGCACAGACCAGGCACAGACAACTGTGCCGACGCGCTTAGCAGGCTATCCCTGGCAACCACGGAAGGGTCTGACGAACAGGACTGTGAGATGGTCATGGCAATCAATGCCTTTGAATCCACAGGTTCATCCATGACGGCTCGCCAAACCAGAGCCTGGACGACCAGCGACCCCACGTTATCTCTAGTTAAAAGATGCGTTTTAACCGGTGACTGGGCAGAGGCTCGCGATGCCTGCCCCGAGGAGGTCAAACCCTTCCATAGGCGCATGCATGAACTCTCACTACAGGCAGACTGCCTGATGTGGGGCAGCCGAGTAGTTATGCCCTTACGAGGCAGGGAGGCGTTTGTCCGGGAGCTCCATCGCGAGCACCCAGGGATCGTCCTTATGAAGGCCAAAGCCAGATCTCATGTCTGGTGGCCTGGCATTGACGCGGACTTGGGGCTCTGTGTCCGTCAGTGCACCATTTGTGCCCAACTCAGTAATGCCCCCAGGGAGGCCCCCCTAAACCCCTGTATCCTGGCCCACCAAACCGTGGTCGCGGGTGCATGTAGACTATGCGGGCCCATTCATGGGCAAAAGGTTCCTCGTTGATGCATTTTCAAAATGAATCGAGTGCACCATTTTAAACTCGAGCACCACCTCCACCACTGTGGCGAGCCTTAGAACCACGTTTGCAACGCACGGCATTCCTGACATATTGGTCAGTGATAATGGTCCGTGCTTCACCAGTGCAAAATTTCACGATTTTATAGTTGACCATGGTATAAATCACGGTTAAGACGGCACCTTTCAAGCTGGCCTCCAATGGCCAGGCGGAGCGAGCAGTGCAGATCATTAAACAAGGCATGCTCAGAATCCAAGGTCTCACGCTTGTCGCGACTGCTGCTGGCATACAGGTCTCGTCCGCATTCGTTGACTGGGGTTCCCCCCGCGCAACTATTGATGAAACGAACCTTAAAGACCAGGCTCTCGTTAATCATCCCAGACGTGCATGAAATTGTTGAGGCTAAGCGTCAAAAGCTAACTGAGTACCATGACCGAAATTCGAGGGGGAGGTGGAATGAGATAGGGGACAAAGTGTTTGTGCTAAACTATGGCCGGGGTCCCAAATGGCTTGCAGGGACAGTAACAGACAAAGAGGGAAACAGGCTACTGGTTGTACAAATGGACAATGGCCAAACCTGCCGGAGGCATGTAGACCAAGTAAAAAGTAGATTCACTGATAACACTGAAGAACCAGAGGCAGACTACAATGTGGAACTCACACCACACCCGGTGGACAGACAAGTGGAACAACCTGAGGAAAGGGCAGTTTCAACAGACAGCCTAGGCAAGATACCAGCAATCACACTGAACGAAACAGACAGCCCAGGCGTGATACCAGCAATCACACCGAATGAAACACAGGCACCAAGGCAAACAACTGAACTACAACTAAGACGCTCCACGCGAAAGCGCAGACCACCTGAGAGACTGAATCTATAAAGGCAGTAAGACCTTGGGGGAGGGTGATGTCATGTATCTCAGATTACTGTATGTAACTGTATCTTACTATGCTATATACATGGATGTCATGTATCTCACATTACTATATATAACTGTATCTTACCATGCTATACATGACTGTAACTGGATATGACCTGTAACAATAAGCATACCTTACCACCAGGGGTGCACTTGCAGGAGACACTCCATACCTGTCCCACTGAGGTATATAAAGGGAGGTCTCAGGCAAGTGCAGCGTGGGAGAGCTGTGAATTAAAGGTGCAGGTCCTGAGTGACCTTGACTTCAGCATGTGTCTCGTGTAAGTCAGTACATTATAGTCAGGACTTAACATAACCTGCCTAAACCCTTCAGAATTTTAAACGTTTCTATGAGATCCCCTCTCATTCTTCTGAACTCTAGTGAATACAAGCCCACTTGATCCAGTCTTTCTTGATAGGTCAGTCCCGCCATCCCGGGAGTCAGTCTGGTGAACCTTCGCTGCACTCCCTCAATAGCTAGAATGTCCTTCCTCAAGTTAGGAGACCAAAATTATACACAATACTCCAGGTGTGGCCTCACCAAGGCCCTGTACAACTGTAGTAACACCTCCTTGCCCCTGTACTCAAATCCCCTCGCTATGAAGGCCATCATGCCATTTGCTTTCTTAACCGTCTGCTGTACCTGCATGCCAACCTTCAATGATTGATGTACCATGACACCCAGGTCTCATTGCACCTCCCCTTTTCCTAATCTGTCACCATTCAGATAATAGTCTGTCTTTCTGTTTTTATCACCAAAGTGGATAACCTCACATTTATCCACATTATACTTCATCTGCCATGCACGGGTATGGGAGCGGGGGGTGCTGAGGGGGCAACATTCTCTGATGCAGAAGCAGGATCTTGGTTCTTGCTCTCATCTGTCATTCACAGTGATGGTGTGGAACCTAGGGATGGAGCGCAGCGCTCGGGGACCACTGGGAGGCCTGTGGCAGCAGTGTTCCTGGCTATCGTATCCAGGGCCTCTGCCATCCGCGGAATGTACTCGGTCATGGCAGCCAGCTGTCGGGATATGCCCCCACAATGCTTCGATGAGCTGGTCACCAAAGTCTACAGTCCTCCTGGACAACTGTACCATCTCTCCGTTGTCATGTGGCACTCGTGGAACAGACCTGCCACGTCCACGAGGCCTCCGCGGGGTCGGCGCCGTCCTAGGGACAAATGTGGTGCCCTGTGGCGAGGTGCTTGGGGTCGGTACCTCCATAGTGGAGGCGGGAATGACCGGAGGACTACTAGATGGCTTGGGGTGGAATGGCTTCTGGAGTGTGGCGATGCAGGTTTCACGAAATCCACGCTCTCATCCATGGAGAACAGACCCAGCGGATTGACGGGCGACAATCGGAGCTCCTCAGCACCAGATGTAGGATCGTCCTTCGACTCCTGCCCCACGCCTCCACCTTCTGGCCTCTGTGGTCTTGCCTTGGGATGCGCTGCTGGCTGAGCTGAAAAACACAAATGAGGTTATTAGAGGAGAAGGGGGTGCTAGGGTGACAAGGTGAGTGCAGCTCTACACACAGCATATGCACGACAAAAGCACCACCGCTCTCAAAATCATCGGAGACATCACATTTCACGACCATCAACTGCATTCCAACGATTTTCATTAGGCCATCATTATTTCTATGACAATTTTAGAAATCATCTGTCATATATGATTGTTCGGATATGAGTGGGTGTGGCATCTATTGACTTTACATTACGCAATGGTGTAAGCTTTACTCACTTGGCATCACTTCAGGCTCTGCAGATGTGTCCCTGACTGTCCGGAGGTGCTTCCCCACGAGTGTGAGCACACGCTCCTCCATGTCAGTGATGTCGCTGGGGACTAGTGGCCCCCCACCCGTTCGCCTCTGCACGGACCTCATCGTCGATAGCTTCTTCTGTAAAAAGTGACAGGATGATATGGCATGAGATAATTGCGTGATATCATTGCTAGGTACTGTCACAGACACTGACATAACACATAACCGACAGATGTAATCATTATTATGATAATTATCATTCTTTACCTAAAGATGTGCATCGTGACCACAGGCTTTGAGTAAAACATTCCCGGTAAAAGTGAAAGACCTCACATCTGATGATAGTCACTCATGACTGTTACAAATCAAATTATATAAATACATAAGTACATATAAATCAATGTAATACTTACTCTTACGGATCCCACAAGGTCGTTCCATCGTTTGCGGCATTGGTTGCCGACAAGGCCACTTCTGCTATCTCGATCCATATCCTCTGGTAGGCCTTTGGGGTGGGCTTCCCACGCCCTCCCTGGGTCAAATCACCCCAGTGTAACTCGACCTCCTGCAGGAGGGAGGCATTTGCCTCGTCCGAGAACCTCCTGGCTCTTTTGCGCCCTCCAATGTGCTCCTCTCCCACCTCACTGCTCTTTTCAGCATCAGTCTCCACAGCGTGCTGTGATGCCTCCTCTTCTCTCTCCATTATAGCCCAAAGTCGGTCAAATATGTGGCTGGTAACAGCTACTTTTTGTTTGCCTACTTGCTGTGAAGCTCTAAAGTCTCCCTCCTTCCTCCAAAGCAGCCACACCACATCCAGCCACGCCTTCAGTCCCTCTGAGCTCCCTCTCTCTCTGTCTCCTCTTCTGTGCATGTCATGATGACCCTTGACTTCGAGAATCACGGGAATCATTGCCATGCTGTTGCTAAGGACAGCCACACTTTACGGCAGGGGATGAAAAAAATTTAACGCTACCGCCCATTTGATACCGCTCGCGATAATGCTCATTTTCAAAAACGGAAACAAAGCGTTTTGAGAATGGGTGAGAAGCTGGCGATCTGAAAACCCTTTTTTAACGCCCACACTGGAAATAATTCCCATTTTTGGACGATAAGCACAAAAGTGGAGGTTCTAGCATTATGTCCCCTAGTTTTAGTTTCCCCTATGAGTGGAAATATCCTCTCTGCATCCACTTCAATGTATTCTCCTCTCATGACTGCACCCAATGGGAGACCTTTTGCCCACTTAACACTCATAAGATGAAAATGAGCCTAGTAAGGAAATCAGACCATGGGGAAGTGATGTCAGATACAATGCTATTCCAGTGCGCTGCCCAGGCACAGCATGCATTTCAATGGGCCCCAGCAAAATTGAGTACAAAGTTCAGCTTGCTCTGCTATACTTTTTTTTTAACGATAGCAGTGTGTAATGGGTTTTACTCTAGTGCTCTAAAGAGCTGCTGATGGTAGCACACGGATAATTAACACATTCATATGACATTCCTCCATGCTTTGTTTTAACAGATGGTGGTAACACGTTTACTTTGATTTGTTGAAGTCCATACAACTACTTTTATTTTCATGTTTATTTTACCTGTAACACTACCAGAAGAAATTATTCTTGGCCTGAAAGACAGAATTTTAGCAGGATCCGAAATAATTTGTCAAAAATCTAAACTTTCATGGTCACATAAGAACATAAGAACATAGGTGCCACATTAAAGGTTACTGCACAAGATAAAAGTTCACGGGGTGGGGGGTAATATATTAGCATGGATAAAGGATTGGCTAACTAACAGAAGACAGCGAGTAGGGAAAAATGGTTCATTCTCAGGTTGGCAATCAGTAACTAGTAGGGTGCCACAGGGATCAGTGGTGGGACCCCAACTATTTACAATCTATATTAATGACTTGGAAGAAGGGACTGAGTGTAACGTAGCCAAGTTTGTTGATGATACAATTGGGAGGAAAAGCAATGTGTGAGGAGGATACAAAAAATCTGCAAAAGAACATAGTCAGGCTAAGTGAGTGGGCAAAAATTTGACAGATGGAGTATAATGTTGGAAAGTGTGAGGTTATGCACTTTGGCAGAAAAAAAATCAAAGAGCAAGTTATTATTTAAATGGAGAAAAATTGCAAAGTGCTGCAGTACAGCAGGACCTGGGGGGACATGTGCATGAAACACAAAAGGATAGTATGCAGGTACAGCAAGTGATCAGGAAGGCCAAAAGTATCTTGGCCTTTATTGCAAAGGGGATGGAGTGTAAAAGCAGGGAAGTCTTGCTACAGTTATACAGGGTATTGGTGAGGCCACACCTGGAATACTGCGTGCAGTTTTGTTTTCCATATTTAAGAAAGGATATACTTGCTTTTGGAGGCAGTTCAAAGAAGGTTCACGAGCTTGATTCCGGAGATGAGAGGGTTGACTTATAAGAGCATAAGAACAGAAGAAATAGAAACAGGAATAGGCCATACGGCCCCTCGAGCCTGCTCCACCATTCAATATCATGGCTGATCTGATCTTGGACTCAGCTCCACTTCCCTGCCCGCTCCCTATAACTCTTTATTCCCTTATCGTTTAAGAAACTGTATATTTCTGTCTTAAATTTATTCAATGTCCCAGCTTCCACAGCTCTCTGAGGCAGCGAATTCCACAGATTTACAACCCTCTGAGAGAAGAAATTTCTCCTCATCTCTGTTCTAAATGGGCAGCCCCTTATTCTAAGATCATGCCCTCTAGTTCTAGTCTCCCCCATCAGTGGAAACATCCTCTCTGCATCCACCTTGTCAGGCCCCCTCATAATTTTAAACGTTTTGATAAGATCACCTCTCATGCTTCTGAATTCCAATGAGTAGAGGCCCAACCTCATAAGCCAACCCCAGAATCAACCTAGTGAACTTTCTTTGAACTGCCTCCAAAGCAAGTATATCCTTTCGTAAATATGGAAACCAAAACTGCACGCAGTATTCCAGTCACGTCCGCTCATGTCCTCAGGTCCTCCGAGAAAATAACCCTCAAATCTGCAGCACTCACAGCTCCCTTCTGTAGTGTATCGCTACGAGTATCGCTACGATTAAAGTGATCAAGTATTGGGCACGTCGCCAGCGTAAGTTATCACCACATGTCCCACTGCAAGTCCAGTGCAACTCTTCATCTTCATCTGTCACAATCTATTGAATCGTAAGGGGGAGAAATTGGAGTCGTTTGCGCCACCCATTAGTAACTTTGTGCCGGGCGCTAAATTCCACGGGAGATTAGTGGTAGCGGTAACCCGTAGCGCCCCGTTCCACTACGGCGGAGGAAAAATTCGGGAGCGCCCCACTGAAGCTGTGCCGGGCGATGACAGCGCCAGCTGTAGGGGGCGCGCACCAGGCTGCCAGCCACTCACGGGGCACTAGTTAAAGGGGCGGCGGGTGGCGTGCGCAAAACAAAAATTTGTCCGGCTTACATGTCGTGACCCGTTCTATCCTTCAATGTGGGGTCCATGCTGCAATCTGGCAGCCTGGCACTCCACTTGCTGCGGGATGGAGTCGAGAAGAGTTGAGTCAAAGGCAGAGTCTTGATTGAGGAGATCTTCAAAATGCCCCTTCCAGCGGGCCCTGACTGCCTTGGTGTCCTTGATGAGTGTTTCCCCGTTCTTGGCCAGCAGTCGCTGGAGAAATACCACCAACGATGTCTCCGAAAGATCCTACAAATCCCCTGGGGGGACAGATGCACCAATGTTAGCGTCCTCGACCAGGCCAACATCTCCAGCATTGAAGCACTGACCACACTTAATCAGCTCCGCTGGGCAGGCCACATCGTTCGCATGCCAGACACGAGACTCCCAAAGGAAGCGCTCTACTCGGAACTCCTTGCACCCCAAGCGAGCCAAAGATGGGCAGATGAAACATTACAAGGACACCCTCAAAGCCTCCCTGATAAAGTGCAACATCAACACCGACATCTGGGAGTCCTTGGTCAAAGATCGCCCTAAGTGGAGGAAGGGCATCCGGGAGGGCGCTGAGCACCTCGAGTATCAATGCCGAGAGCATGCAGAAAACAAGCGCAGGCAGCGGAAAGAGTGTGCGGCAAACCAGTCCCACCCACCCCTTCCCTCAACGACTATCTGTCCCACCTGTGACAGGGACTGTGGCTCTCGTATTGGACTGTTCAGTCACCTAATGACTCATTTTAAGAGTGGAAGCAAGTCTTCCTCGGTTCTGAGGGGCTGTCTATGATGATGATGATGATGATGATGATGATGACTCCGCTTAAGTGCTGGACTGATGGCACGGCACCCCGCTCCACGGTGGTCCAGGCAGAGTCTGCAGCTTGGCCCTCCCCTTTAATGAAGGGGAGAGCCCCTTCTACATGGCAGCACTACACGTCCCAGTGCATAGCGCTGCACCCATCTCCCTGTGCTTCCGAACCCTGTTATTTTGCGCTCCATTTCCTCTCGGGGACGGTAGCCCCAATATCGCGAGTGGGGCGGGACCTCTGCGCCTGGCGCAGGAACTCCCGCCTCGCGGCTGTTAGTACCCCCCAAACGGGGCGCTACTCAATTTCCCCCCCCGCGCCCCATAGAATTTTATAGCACATAAGGAGGTCATTCGGCCCATCACGGGTGTGACAGTTCTTTGAAAGTGCTATCCAGCTAATCCCATTCACCTGCTCTTTCCCCATTGCCCTGCAATTTTCTCCTCTTCAACATTAGAACATGAGAATATAAGAAATAGGAGCAGGAGTAGACCATTTGGCCCCTCGAGCCTGCTCCCCCATTCAAGAAGATCCTGGCTGATCTGATTCTGGCCTCAACTCCACTTCTCCGCCTGCTCCCCATAACCCTTGACTCCCTTATCATTCAAAAATCTGTCTATCTCCACCTTAAATATATTCAAAGACCCAGCCTCCACAGCTCTCTGGGATAGAGAATTCCAAAGATTCACAACCCTCTGAGAGAAGAAATCCCTCCTCATTTCTATTTTAAATGGGCGACCCCTTATTCTGAAACTATGCCCCCAGTTCTAGATTTCCCCATAAGGGGAAACATCCTCTCTACATCTACCGTCAAACCTCCTCAGTATCTTATATGTTTCAATAAGATCACCTCTCATTCTTCTAAACTCCAAAGAGTATAGGCCCAACCTGCTCAACCTTTCTTCATATGACAATCCCTTCATCTCAGGAATCAACCTCGTGAACCTTCTCTGAACTGCCTCCAATGCAAGTATATTCTTCCTTAAATAAGGAGACCAAAACTGTACGCAGTACTCCAGGTGTGGTCTTACCAACGCCCTGTACAGTTGTAGTAAGACTTCCCAACTTTTATATTCTATCCCCCTTGCAACAAAGGCCAACATTCCATTTGTCTTCCTGATTACGTGTTGTACCTGCATACTAACTTTTTGCATTTCATGCACAAGAACCGCCAGGTCCCTCTGTACCGCAGCATTTTGTAATTGCTCTCCATTTAAATAATAATTTGCTTTTTTATTTTTCCTACCAAAGTGGACAACCTCACATTTTCCCACATGATAGTCCATCTGTCAAATTTGTGCCCACTCACTGCGCCTATCTATCTATATCTCACTTTGAGGGTCATTTTTGAGCTGTTACTTTTTCTAAGACCGGGTCAGCTGTTGATCAGCTCCTGCTGATTTTTTTTAGATTAGCGTATTTGCCCAAGTTTGAATAAACTCCTTATCCTGCAATGAGAATCTTGTGTGGCTCAAGCGCATCGCTAACATGCATTATTCAAATCGCCTCCACTGGGTCAAAGCTAAAGTCCTGAATAGACGTTACGATGCAGCTGCCTGGTGGGTTTGTGAGCGGTGAGATTTTTAATGAGCCAGTGTCTGGACAGGCAGCCTATAGTGTGGCTCCATGTCTTCTGACATGAACATTTAAAGCCCTTTTACTCTCATCAGGGCACCATTCATAGGTTGCCTTCAGATAATTTGTTATCCCAGTGGGCGCATTATCCAAGGATAATTCCATGCTGTAAAATTAAAGAGAAACTCGTTTGTGAACAAGAATAAATAAAACGACTTGCGAATCCATGCTGATGGCGTCAACACTGATCGGTGTCAAGACTCTTCACTTGACCTCTTGAAACTTGCCCTCAGGAGCAGATATAAAGCAGCAAATTGAGAGATTGCAGCGATCATTATTGATGAGTATTACGCAGGCAACAGAGCTGCTTAACTTTTCTGTTAATATAAGCTCTTTAACAGCTCTCTTAAATGATTAACACACATTCCCTTTGTTTGCAATTCCCTTCATTATTTGAAATAATTTCAGTGTTGTTGGAAACAAACTATAATTATGCACAGATTTCTTAGTTTCTATTTTTCCATATTTGTTTCAAGATGTGGGCACATTTATTGCCTGAGTAATAGTTAGTCCGTGGTTGAATTGTTGCAGTCTACATAGAGATAGTGCTCTCATCTTGGTGTTTGGATTGCTTTTACAACTGGTTGGCTTGCTAGGGCACTTCAAAGGGTATTAAGAAAAAAAGAAAAAAAATGAAAGACTTGCATTTAAATAGCGCCTTCCACAACCACTGGACGTCCCAAAGCACTTTACAGCCAATTAAGTACTTTCAAAGTGTAGTCACTGTTGTAATGTGGGAAACTCAGCAGCCAAATTGTGCACAGCAAGCTCCCTCAAACAGCAATTGGATGATGACCTGATAATCTGCTTTCTTAGTGATGTTGAGGGATATATATATATTGGGTAAGACACCAGGGATAACTCCCCTGCTCTTCTTCGAAATAGTGTTTTAGGAATTTTTACGGCCACCTGAGAGAGCAGATGGGGCCTCGATTTAATGTCTCATCGGAAACATGGCACCTCCAACAGTGCAGCGCTCCCTCAGTACTGCTGGTGCCCTCCCCTTTAAGCAGCGGCATGAGTAGCGGATGACGTCATCGGCGGTTGTGTGGCGGCTTGGGGCGCTAACCATAGCAGCCGTAGCAGTGCCTCCGCAAACTCCAGGGCAATTTCCCTGGGCGAAAACTCTCTTGCCCCCCCCGGAGGGCTATAAAAAGTGGCAATTTGGCCCCCATGGTTCTTCTCCAGTTGACATCACTCTTTAATCTAGATGTTCCAAACTCTGAGACACCCAATGCCAATAGAGACTCCTACTTTGGTGCAGGACAGGACTCGGCCAGCACTGTTTTGGATGAGCTGAAGTGTACGGAAGGTGGAAGATAGGAGGCCAGCCAGAAGAGCATTGGAACAGTCGAGTCTGGAGGCGACAAAGGCCTGGATGAGGATTTCAGCAGCAGATGGGCAGAGGGAGGGGCAGAGGCGGGCAATCTTCTGTAAGTTGAAGAAAGCGGTCCTTGTGATGGAGAGGGTATGGAGTCATAGGTTCAGCTTGAGGATACATTCAAAAGAGCAAATCGACCAACCGATGATGGTACTGTACGGATAATTCACATGCTGCAAACAGTTTGGCTCAGTCTCCGATAATAGCCAGGAAAGGGGATAGAATTGATCGTAAGAATAATATATGTGGACTTGTATTTACTCTGTACAGCCACCAGAGGGCTCATTCCCCAGAGTCCCAAGGGATCCCATAATCCCTTGGGAGCACAGGTATTTAAGAAGGCTTCACAGGTTGGAGAGGCACTTTGGAGACCTGCAATAAAAGACCAAGGTCACACTTTACTTTGAGCTCACAGTATTCAGTCTGACTCTTTCTTCATACACAACAGTAAGAGTATAGAGTTTTATGTGGATACCGAAGATGATGGCTTCAGTTTCCCTAATGGGTAACCGGAGAAAATTGCAGCTCATCCAAAACTGATTGTTGGACAAGCAGTGGGACTACACAGAGGCAGTGGAAAGAGCGAGGTGATGGGTATACATGTAAAAGCTGGCATTGTGTCTGCAGATGATATTACCAAGGGGCAGCATGCAGATTAGGAAGAGGAGGAGATTAAAGATAGTTTATTTGGGGAATCCAGAGGTAATGGTGTCAGGGCAGGAAGAGAAACCATTGCTGGAGATGCTCTGGCTATGATTGGATGGGCAAGATTGAAATCAGACAAGAGCAGTCCCACGGAGCTGGACAATGGGGGAGAGGCATTGGAGGAGGGTGTGGGAACTGCGTCAAAGAATGCAGAGAGGTCGTGGAGGATGAAGAGGGATAATGCACCACATTCACAGACATGATCTCTGTTTACGTTCCCCTCCACTGGTATCACTTTATATTATGTCAAAAGGATATAAAGCTCTTCAGGACTGATATTGGGCATGCTCCATGTTCTTTCTCCCCTCCCCCATCAATAACAAAAACAGAAAGTACTTGAAACACACAACAGATCAGTCAAAATTTGGGTTAATGCTCTGGGTGCAAATGGACCCGCTGTGCATTTCTAACATTATCTGATTTTATTTTGATTTGTAGCATTGACCCCTCTTTAGTTTTAGCCCATTTACAGGGATCTCCTATGAATGAGAATCTCTACAATTAATTTCAAATAACATTTAAAAACAAAATGAAACGACTGGATACAAGGTCATTGCACGTGTTTAAAGGGGTGGAAGGAACATTGTGTTCAGCTCTCAACACATTTTAATATGAAATCTACAAAGCGCACCAAGGAATGTATGGATCACAAAGGCTTAATGAATATGGTTTACATCCCCTCCTGTACTAAGCGTTTTGTTCCTTTAATGGATCAGCCATTGGGGAGCCAGCTCCTGCCTTGTCCGGCCTTTGGGAATACTGTATTTTATTCCGAGCTCCACCTGGCTCCCGATCTGAGAGAACTTGGCTGCATTAGCCAGGTTTATTGATTTTGTAAAACTGGTTTGTCAATCCCACACGGTTAGCCTTTCTTGCTGCCCTCCAGGCACGGCAGATCATTAGAGGCGATTGCTGCTGAAACTTTATTGCAGCTAATGTCCCCATTAATCTATTTCCCTCGTCTTGTTACCTGAGGTGACTGCTGACCAAGAGAGAAATCGGGAAACTGGTGTGTATTAAAAAAAATAGAGGGAGAACGCAATCGCCGGGTCTTTCGTGCAGACACGTTGCCATAACAACTTCATTGAAATGACCCGCAGGAGGCCGTATCATCTGCAAGTCTGCCTGGCTGTTGTAGTGGATAATACAAGGGGTCATGTCGATATTTTCTTCCTCTTTATTTGTGCGCAGCAGAGACTCTCATTCGCATACAGCTGGTGTGTTGCTCCAACTCTCCCTCCTAAGGATGATTGATATGATAATGAATTCAGACCAGTCTTCACACAGCACCACTTCAAGGAGAAAGACACTACCACGTCCTTACGTACCAAACCCTCCAACATTCCTGAATTTATTTACCAATATCATACATTCGAACCAATTTTTAATCCTATACTATTAAAAAAAAACGTGTTGTTACTTTATTCATAGATGTGCTCCCAAGCTCCCTCTTGACTAGTGTTGTGTCTATGTACTATGTAAGGGGAACTATTTAGCTCTGTTGGAAGAGACAATGAGGGGGGGGGCCTACTGCCTCGATCATGCTGAAAAACATCGAGCGTTGGCAGCTCGCCGATTCCATTCAAATGAGGACCAACCATAACAATGGTTTGGGTTCTCGCTAGGCCGTCGGGTAGGTGGTGTGATCGTCTGCCCAACCCCCGCTCCATGTCCACTCTTTCGGAAAATCGGCCGTTGTTGGCACAGTCTACTGTTGCGTTTAACATTTTTTAGTTTTTAATTTATTGCAATTGAATTAAATGTTAACTAAAATGATTGCTTTTTTTTTAATTGGAGGTTTTGTAAGTGATCCAGATGAGACAATTTGGCACTAGTGTCAGCCTCAAATACTCCACCATAATATATAATGGGGCGAGATACTGGGTAAAGCTCCATCCAGGCCTAAATTTCCTCAGAGCTCTTCCTGCTCTGGAACATAGGAACAAAAGTAAGCCATTCAACCCCTCGAGCCTGTTCTGCCAATCAATTAGATCATGGCTGATCTGTATCTTAAATCCTCTATCTGCCTAGGTTCTATGACCATTAGGTTTCAGTGTCAGTTTTGAAATTTTCAATTGACCTAGCCTCGACAGCTTTTTGGGGGACAGAGTTCCAGATTTGCACAACCCTTTTCTGTGAAGAAATGCTTCCTGTCACCACCCCTGAATGCCTGAGCTCTAATTTAAGGTTATGCCCCATTGCACTGGACTTCCCACCAGAGGAAATAGTTTTCTCTCTATCTATCCTATTAAATCCTTTAATCATCTGAAACACCTCAATTATATAAAGAAAGACTTGCATTTATGTAGCCCCTTTCATGACCACTGGACATCCCAAAGTGCTTTACAGCCAATGAAGTTCTTTTTTGAAGGGTAGTCCCTGTTGTAATCGTCTATACTCAAGTGAATACGAGCCTAGTCTATGCAACCTGTCCTCACAATTTAACCCTTTTAGTGCCAGTATCATTCTGCGCTGCAATCACTCTAACTCCAATATATCCTTCTTGAGGTGTGGTGCCCAGAACTGAACGCAGTGCTTCAGATCTGCTCTAACCAGAGCTTTATACAACTGTAATGTAATTACTGCCCCATTCTATCCCGGCTCCCTTGAAATAAAGGCCACCATTCCATTGGACTTTTAAATTATTTTTTGTACTCTGCCGCCGTAACTTCGCCAGGAGTGTGGCGGAGATGAGTGATAGCTTTATCCACAGTTTTAAGCGTAGCTTACTCTACAAAGACAATTGCACTGCTGTGATGGAAGGACCATATTATGCAGAAGTGAGCGGCGTACAGACTGAAGCATGGTTTTTCCCACATTACAACTGTGACGACGCTCCAAAAGTACTTCATTGGCTGTAAAGCGCTTTGAGACGTCTGGTGGTCGTGGTGGTGCAAATCCCTTGGGAGGACAGGCACACCAACATCAGTGTCCTCGACCAGGCTAACATCCCCAGTATTGAAGCACTGACCACACTCGACCAGCTTCGCTGGGCAGGCCACTTAGTTCGCATGCCAGACACGAGACTCCCTAAGCAAATACTTTATGCGGAGCTCCTTCATGGTAAACGAGCCTTCATGGTAAGGACACCCTCAAAGCCTCCCAGGTAAAGTGCGACATCACCACTGATGCCTGGGAGACCCTGGCCGAAGACCACCCGAGGTGGAGAAATTGCATCCGGGAGGGCATTGAGCTCTTCGAGTCTCAACGCAAAGAGCGTGAAGAGACCAAGCGCAGGCAGCGGAAGGAGTGCGCGGCAAACCAGCCCCACCAACCCCTTCCCTCGACGAACGTCTGTCCCACCTGCTCTCGTATCGGACTGTTCAGCCATCAAAGAACTCACTTTGGGAGTGCGAGCAAGTCTTCCTCGGTTCCGAAGGACTGCCTATAATAATGATGATGGTCGTGAAAGGCGCTCTATAAATCTAAGTCTTTCTTACTTGATGATCTTTGATCTGCTTGGATCCTTTGTACTGAGGCAGGAAGTGGTCTTAATTAAGAGGCAGGATACAATTTTTAACAAATTCATCTTCCCATGTTTTACAACAGCGGATCTGTGAGAGAACAGCTCCACAGGTCGGGAGATAAAAGAGCTGGAGCGGCTTACCACTTCAACCTCCAGCGCGAGCTGCTCCAAATGTGCGCCGATTTTGAGATGGGCGGCTAGGTGATGTCATCAAAACCCTGGTCGCCGTTTTGGAGCGTGGGCAGGAACATCGGCGGGGCCCAGGTACAGAGGAGTGGGAAGGTCGGGGCGGATGGGCGGCGAGAGCTTATGGCGTAGGAGCGGTGAGAGATCGTAGCGGAGGTGCGGTGATTGTTTGGCGGAGGAGCGGTGAGAGATCGTGGTGGAGGTGCGGTGATTGTTTTTATGGTAGAGGCGCGGCGAGAGATCGTGGCGGAGGAGCAGTGTGAGATCGTGGCAGAGCTGAGGCGAATGTTTGGCAGAGGAGTGGCGAGAGATCGTGGCAGAGATGCGGTGAATGTTTGTGGCGGAGGAACGGCGAGTGATTGTGGCGGAGGTGCGGCAAATAAGGGTACGGGGCCCAGAACAGCTGAGGGCCCAGGGGCAGCATGGAACAGCCCACCCTGTGATATGTGCGCGCACCAGGTCCGTGCAGCACAGCAAGTCTCCAGTCGTCCTGGTTAACCCTTGCCACTGGATAAAGGCCTAGCTCTGTCAAGCCCGTGTGGTGGCTGGTATGCAACGGTCACCACACGTTAAAAAAATCCACGCACAGGCATCTTCCTCAATTGGAGTTCAGGATGGAACATCGGGTCCTTCATTGAAACATCTGTGAACTCTTCGAAGCAAGTCATCCTCGATCGAGGGGACGCCTATGATGATATGATGTATATAGACACCAGTTTGATTTTAGAACTATCAGATTGATAACACTGCAGAGATGCACCGAGTGTTTAGGGGAAGTCTGTGGAATCAGTGACTGTATATTAAATGCCTTTTCTGTGCATTTGATGGCACTCATCGAATATAAAGTTGGAAAAACAACTGAACTGAATTTTGAATGTGAAGTGGTCTGATTTGAACCTTTTGGGGTTAATTCATGGACACTCAAACTTAGCTTCATTTACGTCTTTACATTAAGTCGTGTCAATTTCTGTTAAAGGGGTAGTGCGGAACAGAAGCCCATTTGCGTTTACAAATGTTAATTTATCTGCGTCCTGGGCATTTATTTGCCATTGTCCTGTATGTGACAGCCAGGCACCCGCCATCTGTAGTTGGAGTACAGGAATAAATAGCCAGTTATTAGATGTGTAAGGCAGAGTCGTAGCTAAATTATTGGAATAGTACTCAAGAGACCTGGACTAATAATCCTGAGAACATGAGTTCAAATCCCAGTATGGATTTTTGAGAATTCGAATTCAGTTTAAAAATAAATAATAATTAAAAAAATCTGGAAATAGAAAGTGACCACTAAGCTGTCGGAATATCATTAAAACCCAACTTGATCACCACCGACCTTAAGGGAAGGAAATCTGCTGCCCTTACCCAGCCTGGCCTCCAGTCCCACAACAATGTGGATGATTCTTAACTGCGCTTTGAACTGGCCTTGCAAGCCACTCAGCTGTACCTGGATACTAAGAGCTGGAAATTCGCCAATCTTGTGCCTGGTCTTTCGGCGATATTGTGCTGTTTTTGGCGAAAACACGGTGAACCGGGAAATTTGGAGAAATCTTTCGCCGGCAGTCTTTAAGTACCATTGGGAGCGGACCGCCAGTGTGCAAGACTGGAAATAGCACTTTCACCAAAAATTTGGCTCACAGAACCCATGTAGTTACGATGAAAAAACCCGCCCGGGAAAAACCTGCTTTGCAGCCCTTGGAACAGCGGTAGGTATGAAGACCTGCAAAAAAGGTAAGTTAAAGTTTTTAGTTTTTAATTCTTTTGCAGCGATTCGATAGTTAAGTGTCTTGAGAATGTTATGTGATTTTTAAATTTTTTGTTTATTGCAATTTTTTTGCCCCCCCCATGCCCAACTCAACCTCGGAGAAAAGTTGCCGAAAATTTGCGGTTTGCGCCACGAGTCCTTGTGCAACGACGATTTTTACCGCTGGGTGCATTTGAGCCCGAATTTTAGGCCTCGTAGTGGTAGCGGAGTCATAGATGTATTTTTGTCGAAAAAATACTGCTATCACCAAAAATCGATTTTTCTAGTCCCTTAGGGGTGGGCCTTTCCAGTGATGCCCACAAAGGGGGTAGGGCATCGGATTCTTGCAATGGAAAAAAAATATTGGGCAGGGTGTAAAATAGTCTGCCGATTTATCATCCGATTTGCGTTATTGCCGAAGATTGATTTCACCCCCGCACAACATAAATTTAGTAAAATCTTCAGGGCTATTAGTTCCTCTTCTACTGCATGGCAACAGAGCACGGTTATAACTTCTGTTAATCAGATTGAACCAGCCATTAGAATAAGATCATAAGAACATAAGAAATAGGAGCAGGAGTAGGCCATACTGCCCCTCGAGCCTGCTCCGCCATTTAATAAGATCATGGCTGATCCGATCATGGACTCAGGTCCACTTCCCTGCCCAATCTCCATAACCCCTTATCTCCTTATCGTATAGAATGCCCAATTAAGCGACATTCATACAAAGACCTGGAAGTGGGATAATTTACGTCCCTGTAGGTTACAAATGTGATTCAAAATGGGTCACTATTAAGTTCCATGGAAACAATCCCAGTAAGCAGCTATTGTGCTATTTAATAACAGTGTCATGCTGGAAAATGTCCATACAGGGTAAAACACAACTCTGCTGTAGCTACTGAAAGCTAGTTTATACTGGCCATGAGAAATTACAGTAAACATGTCTACAATCAATTGAATTAAGGTGGTAAAGTAATGGTACTACACATTCATGGCAACACGGAGCTAAGCAAACATTATTGCATGAAAAAAATTGATTTAGTATTTTAACATGTTAGTCTTGGTGGAGCACCAACAAAGCAGTGAAAGGAAATGTCGGAAATTCACAGTAGATTGGCCAGCACTTGAAAGAGAAAAGTAGATTCACGTTTTGAGTGAGGCTCTCGTGGAAGGTAAAGGGGGGTTGATTTTCTCTTTTACTGCCTGAGCGGCACACTGGTGAAGCTGATTGTCCACCCATTAGAACCCGCCCCATTTTCATTCCATCAAAAGCAATGAGATGGAAATTGGATGGGTTCTACAATGGCCAGGCTGCCAGATCGCCACATAGAAGGTGAAAATATAGTGTTAGAACAGATTGAAACAAAAACCTTTTAAATTCAAATGTACTGCGTATTTTGCTTGTACTTTGGAGGAGAAGGGAGGACAGTTGCTACCAACTTTTACAACTATTTAAACTTTTATTCAAACCATACATGTGCATGTCTTAATAAGGAAACTGTTCTCACCGCAGTCATATATGGTTTACACTTCACATCTAAACACCCATATCTACTAATAGTAACTACCTTAGATGGATTAACATACAGCATTGACCAAAAATGAATATTTTGATAGACTAATAGAAAGATTCAATCTATATATAGAAAGTCTGGAGCTCAAGTGGTCTGGAAATATAGTGGTTTACACAGATCTGCCATTAAAGCTGCTTTGGCCTGCAATCAAATTAAATTACTGCCGCCCTTACATTACTGTATTGACATTATTCAGGATTACTTGGCACAGTTAGTGCAGCCTGAATTACATTGCAGTCAATGGGTTGCTACACGTTTGAACAAGAAATCCTCATTACTTTCTTTCCCCCCCCCTCAGAATTTGGTGCTCAGCAAAGTGAGGAATGTTTGCATTGAGGAATGTAGGAATTGGGAACTGCTTCATTAATGACTTTTCCTCCTTTATAAGGTCAGGAATGGATTTATTTGCTGATAATCAAATAGTCACAATTCCATAGTCACAATTCCTCTGACAATTAAGCAGCAAAGTCCAGCCTACAGTAGCCTTGGTATGACTGCGTCAAGCTCTACCAGATCTTGCTCTACTCTGGCAAAAAGGCCCATTATTCCAGGATCATCCTCCAAGGACAAAGGTAACCCATGTTTCTTTTCTCGACTGCCAACCACCTCCTTAATCTCCTCTCCCTTGCCCCCTCCACCCTCACCTCTAACAAATGCAATGAGTTCATAGATTTCTTCTTCTCCAAAGAAGAGACCATCCAGTTAGCTAACTCTGCTGCTTCCCCTTCCCTTTAAGTCAAAATCCCCCCCACCCGCCCATTGCCCCCACTGTCCCCATCCTAGCCTTCGTGTCTCGTCTCCCTCTTCCCAGATTGTCCCACGGCTACCCCACCCAGCTACCCCGCTCTCTTCAAGCTCATCTGATATTGGACAACTATCTTTTGCTCCCTCAATCCCATTCCCACTAAACTGGGAAACCCAACTCCTCTTCTTGGTCCCTGATTTAGACAATATTGTAAATGGTTACATCTGTTCAAGTACTGCTTAGCTCCCCCCCCCCCCCACCCCCCCACAGATCTTTCAAAACTGCTGTCATCACATCCTGGATCCTCTGTCCTCACTAACTACCATCCCATCCCATTCCCAACTTCTTTTCCTCTCAATTTTCTTTGAATGTATTGTTGCTACCCAGATACATCTCTGCTTGAACCCCGACAATCAGATATCTGCCTCTCCAACAGCATCAGAATCACCCTAACCAAAGTTAAGAATGACATTCTGTGTTGGTGACGATGGTGCATTATCTCCCCGCATCCTCCTTAACCTCTTTGAAGTTGATCACACCATCCTCCTTCAATACCTCTCCTCTGCGTTCAATGGAAGCCCCCTCACTGGTTTCCACTCTTACCTATTCAATCATAGCCAGAGCATCTCTAGCAATCATTTCTTTTCCCACCCCTACAACTTCACTTCTGGAGTCCCCCAAATAACTATTCCTGGCCCCTTGGTGACATCATCCACAGCCTTGGGGGTCAGCTTCTATATATATGCTGATGAGACTCGCCTCTACCTCTCTATCATCACGCTTGACCTTCAATTGCCTTTGTGTTGTAGACTGCTTGTCTTAGATGAGCTGAAACTTCCTCCAGCTAAACATTGGGAAGAGCGAACCCATCATCTTCGTGTCCTGCTGCAAACTCCCTACACTCACCACCAATCCCAACCCCTCCTTACAAACTGTATCAGCCTAAACCAGATTGTTCACAATCATAGTGCTCTGTTTGAGCTTGAGCAAGTTTCTGACTTTACTTTATCTCCATTAGAAAGACTGCCTACTTCCACCTTTGTAATGTCATCTTCATCCAGCTCTACCTCAGCCCATCTGCTGCTGAAACCCTCTTCCGCACTTTAGTCATCTCCAGTATTATTCCAGTGCTCTCTTGGCTGGCCTCCTGTCAACCACGTTCCATTAACTTTAGCTCATCTAAAACTCTACTGTCTGGCCCCTAAACTGCACCAAGTCGCACTCATACATCCATCCTTGCTGACCGACTTTGAGTCCTGGACCCACAATGTAGGACTGAGATGTAGCTGGAGGAAGTTTCAGCTCATCGAAGACAAGCAGTCTGACAACACAAAGGCAATTGAAGGTCACTCAGGAGGTTGTGAATCTTTGGAATTCTCTATCCCAGAGGGCTGTGGATGCTCAGTTGTTGAATATATTCAAGGCTTAGATTGATCAATATTTGGGCTCTAAGGGAATCATGGGATATGGAGATCATGCGGGAAAGTGGAGTTGAGGTTGATGATCAGCCATGATCTTATTGAATGGCGGAGCAGGCTTGAGTGGCCGTATGGCCTACTCTTGCTCCTATTTCTTATGTTTTTATGTTCTTAAAGCTTCAAATTTAAAATTCTCATGCTGGTCTTTTAATCCTTCCATGGTCACGCCCTTCCCTATCTATGTAAGCTCTTCCAGCCCTATAACCCACCGCCCCCACCTCCATTCGCCATTCCTCAGAATGTGTTCTATTGTGCATTCCTTCTTTCTTCATCTGATCATCGTCAGTTGCCTATTCAGCCACCTAGACACCCTCTCTAAAATTCTTAAAGTCCTATACCTCTCCAGCTTCCTGTCTTCCTTTAAGCCGCTCCTTAAAATCTACTTTTCGAACAAACTTTTTGTCACCCCACCTAACCTCTAACTCTTTGGCTTGTCGTCCATTTTACTGACATCGCTGCGAGACGTTCAGATTTAGACTGACAAATGAAGGTAAGATTTTAGCCATATGACTGCCAGATAATGACCATTTTGGCCAAGAAAAAACCCACCTTCCTCTCCATGACTTTCAACGGCACCACCATCGCTGACAGCCCAATCTAAAATGTCCTGGGGGTCAGCACCGATCAGAACCTGAACTGGACAGGCCACAGCAACACTATGGCTACAAAGGCAGGACAGAGGCTGGGCACTCTGTGATGAGTGGCTCATCTGCTGATCTCTCAAAGCCTGTCCATAATCTGCACAGTCCAAGTCAGGATTTTGGTGCAATACTCATCACTCGCCTGGATGGGTACTGCCTCAAAACCATTCAAGAAGCTCGTCAACATGCTGATCACTTGATGGCTGCCCCTGTCACTGTGCTCTTTATCACCTGCTCCTTCAGCAGTGCATCATCATTATAGGCAGTCCCTTGGAATCGAGGAAGACTTGCTTCCACTCCTGAAGTGAGTTCTTTGGTGGCTGAACAGTCCAATACGAGAGCCACAGACTCTGTCACAGGTGGGAAGGTGGGACAGAGGGAAGGGGTGGGTGGGACTGGTTTGCCGCACGCTCTTTCCGCTGTCTGCGCTTGATTTCTGCATGCTCTCGGTGTTGAGACTCGAGGTGCTCAGCAGTGCACAGTGCTCAGTATGTACGATCTACATGGTGCACTGCAACAACTCATCAAGGTTCTTTCACCACCACTTCCTTGCCTTGCCACCTCTACTTCTGAGGAAGACAAGAGCAACATCGTTGCATGAACACCTTCACTTTTAAATCACACGCCATCCCGACTTGGGGCATATATCTTTGTTACTTCGTAAGAATACGGGCTGATAAGTGGTAAGTAACATTCGCTGCCCAACAGTGTTGACTCAGCTCCAACTGCAGTGGAACATCTTCTCCTGCTCCAGTGTCATTTTAATTCCATCTCCCACATCAACCATTCTGTGGTTGTTTTGAGGAAGATTTTGAATTCGAATTTCAAAGTTGTAGAAAGGAACTGAGGATGCAGGAAAGCAAAAGGAAGACATTGACAACTAAGGAAATTCAAACTACAATATTTGTACACGGGAAAAAAATTGAGTTTTTACATTGTCCAGCAGGTCCAAATATTGAATTTCATGCAAAGGGTCAACGAAAAGTCCTGGGAGGACTATGAATGGGAGGGATTTAAGCTTGGGCCAGCAATGGCCCATAGTCTTACTGTCATCAAGATTCACGGCGCGGCCCTGGACAACGTGGACCACTTCCCATACCTCAGGAGTCTCTCATCAACAAAAGCAGACATTTATGCGGAGATTCAATATCACCTCCAGTGAGCCGATGCAGCCTTTGGCCGCCTGAGGAAAAGAGTGTTTGAAGACCAGGCCCTCAAATCTACCACCAAGCTCATTGTCTACAGAGCTGTAGTAATACCCACCCTCCTGTATGGCTCAGAGGCATGGACGATGTACAGAAGACACCTCAAGTCGCTGGAGATATATCACCAACGATACTCCGCAAGATCCTGAAAATCCCTTAGGAGGACAGGCACACCAACATTAGTGTCCTCGTCCAGGCTAACATCCCCAGCATTGAAGCACTGACCACATTCAATCAGCTTCGCTGGGCAGACCACATAGTTCACATGCCATACATGAGACTCCCTAAGCAAATGCTCTATGCGGAGCTCTTTCACGGCAAACAAGCCAAAGGTGGGCAGCAGAAATGTTACAAGGACACCCTCAAAGCCTTCCTGATAAAGTGCAACATCATCACTAACACCTGGGAGTCCCTAGCCAAAGACCGCCCTAGGTGGAGAAAGTGCATCCGGGAGGGTGTTGAGCTCTTCGAATCTCAACGGCGAGAGTGTGAAGAGGTTAAGCGCAGGCAGCAGAAGGAGCATGCGGCAAACCAATCCCACCCACCCCTTCCCTCAATGAATGTCTGTCCCACCTGTGACAGGGTCTGTGGCTCTCATATTGGACTGTTCTGCCATCAAAGAACTCACTTCAGGAGTGGAAGCAAGTCTTCCTCGATTCCGAGGGACTGCCAATGATGATGATAGTTTTGCTGTGGAGCCAGGAGGAGCATTGTTCTAGGAATTTTGGGATCTAATGCTGGCTGTTAAGGCATGCTTTGAAGAAAAAATGTCGGCCGCCTTGCTACCATCTGCTTCTGGTGGGTCCCGTGGTGTCCACCATTTTGGGCAGGTTGGCAGTCGGCGCTCGGTGCAGAAATGGAAATGAGGCAGATCGTGATGTCAATGAGTGTGCAACGCTCACTTGACGCACGATCCGCCATTTTCACAATCAGCCCACCACTTATCGGCCTCTCTTAATCACAACCAGCTGACCAAGTGTTCAGCCGCAGGAAGGAGGCTCCACCGGCGTTATTTAAAGGGATCATCAGCAAAAACTTGCAACTGACATGGTTTCTCAGTTTGACTGGCTCTGTGTAACTTTCTGCAACTCTTGCAGCTTTCTAAACTTGTTTCCAGTTCCTGAGGCCACAAGGAGTGTTGGTGCAGGTGGAGAATTCCTTCATTCTCATTTAAAGGATTTTGCTCATAACACTTGCTCACAGTCATGGGGGCTCTACTGGCAGCCCCCCCTATGCTCGACTATCTTTGGGAGAGGGACTGGAGCTAGCGAAGAAAAGGAGAAGGTGCTCACAGAGCGAGGGGAGCCAGGAGTGCTCTCAACAGAAATGCTTACCCACCTTGTGTCATCCGAGAGCAGTTCTCCTCCCTGTACTTCAGCCAGGAGCAGAGAGGTGGTCACAAAACTCTGCCATCTCCTGCAACCAGACCTGCAGTCCCAGAGCACGGCAAATCTGGCTCTCCCTGTGGCCCTCAAGGTCACCTCAATTTCTTCGCCAGCAGATACTTTTAGTCTGCAGCAGGAGACAGAGCTAACATCCCCAGTTTACTGTCCATCGCTGTATCTAGGAGGTCACAGAGACTCTTTCCTCCAGGAGAAGGGATGTCATTGTCTTCTCCCTGAACAGAGAGCAGCAGGATGAGTGCGCATGGGGCTTTGGCAGGTTAGCGGGCTTCCCCATGGTGCAGGGTGCCATCAACTGCACACACATGGCTTTGCAGGCATCATATTCCAACCCTGAAAATGGAATACACATCAATACACTTTTTAAAAAAGGAGGGAGAGAGAAAATGGGTAATTATAGACCGGTTAGCCTGACATCAGTAGTGGGGAAAATGTTGGAATCAAGTATTAAAGATGAAATAACAGTGCATTTGGAAAGCAGTGACAGGATCGGTCCAAGTCAACATGGATTTATGAAAGGGAAATCATGCTTGACAAATCTTCTGGAATTTTTTGAGGATGTAGCTAGTAGAGTGGACAAGGGAGAACCAGTGGATGTGGTGTATTTGGACTTTCAAAAGACTTTTGACAAGGTCCCACACAAGAGATTGGTGAGCAAAATTAAAGCACATGGTATTGGGGGCAATGTACTGACGTGGATAGAGAACTAGTTGGCAGACAGAAAGCAGAGAGTTGGGATAAATGAGCCCTTTTCAGAATGGCAGGTAGTGACTAGTGGGGTGCCACAGGGCTCAGTGCTGGGACCCCAGCTATTTACAATATACATTAATGATTTGGATGAAGGAATTGAGTGTAATATCTCCAAGTTTGCAGATGACACTAAACTGAGTGGCGGTGTGAACTATGAGGAGGATGCTAAGAGGCTGCAGGGTGACTTGGACAGGTTAGGTGAGTGGGCAAATGCATGGCAGATGCAGTATAATGTGGATAAATGTGAGGTTATCCACTTTGGGGGCAAAAACACGAAGGCCGAATATTATCTGAATGGTGGCAGATTAGGAAAAGGGAAGGTGCAACGAGACCTGGGTGTCATGATACATCAGTCATTGAAAGTTGGCATGCAGGTACAGCAGGCGGTGAAGAAGGCAAATGGTATGTTGGCCTTCATAGCTACGGATTTTGAGTATAGGAGCAGGGAGGTCTTACTGCAGTTGTACAGGGCCTTGGTGAGGCCTCACCTGGAATATTATGTTCAGTTTTGGTCTCCTAATCTGAGGAAGGACGTTCTTGCTATTGCGGGAGTGCAGCGAAGGTTCACCAGACTGATTCCTGGGATGGCTGGACTGACATAGGAGGAGAGACTGGATCGACTGGGCCTTTATTCACTGGAGTTTAGAAGGATGAGAGGGGATCTCATAGAAACATATAAAATTCTGATGGGACTGGACAGGTTAGATGCAGGAAGAATGTTCCCGATGTTGGGGAAGTCTAGAACCAGGGGACACAGTCTAAGGATAAGGGGACTGAGATGAGGAGAAACTTATTCACTCAGAGAGTTGTTAATCTGTGGAATTCCCTACCGCAGAGAGTTGTTGATGCTAGTTCGTTGGGTATATTCAAGACGGAGTTAGATATGGCCCTTACGGCTTAAGGGAACAAGGGGTATGGAGAGAAAGCAGGAAAGGGATGCTGAGGTGAATGATCAGCCATGATCTTATTGAATGGTGGTGCAGGCTCGAAGGGCCGAATGGCCTACTCCTGCACCTATTTTCTATGTTTCTATGTTTCTAAATGGTTGGACACTGAGAAGTGTAGAGGAACAAAGGGACCTTGGAGTGCATGTCAGTTGCGTATGCAATAACTCAATCGGCTTAGTACTGTGAACTCAATCAGGTGTGAGCTCGCTCTCAAAGTGAGGATTAAACATGGAGGCTTTCTTTATATACAAGGGCTGCACATGTGTGTCTGTGGCCCAAGGACCACCGACGGTCGGTCCCCCTGGTGGCAGGTAAACTCAGGCATACATACATTACATCATCCACAGATTCCTGAAGGTAGCAGGCTAGGTAGCTAAGGTGGTTAAGCAGGCATATGGAACGCTTGCCTTTATTAGCTGTGGTATAGAATACAAGAGCAGGTGGGTTATGCTTGATCTGTATAAAACACTAGTTAGGCCACAGCGTGCAGTTCTGGTCACCGCATTACAGGAAGGACGTGATTGCACTGGAGAGGGCACAGAGGAGATTTACGAGGATGTTGCTGGGAGTGGAGAATCTAAGCTATGAGGACAGATCAGATAGAGTGGATTTGTTTTCATTGGAACAGAGGAGGCTGAGGGGAGACCTCATTGAGGTGTATAAAATTGAGGGGCCTAGATAGAGTGGATAGTAAGGGCCTATTTCTCTTAGTAAAGGAGTCAGCAACCAGGGGGCATAAATTTAAAGTAATTGGTAAAAGGTTAAGTGGGCATTTGAGGGGAACGTTCTTCACGCAGAGGGTTGTGGGGGTCTGGAACTCACTGAAAGGGTGGTAGAGGCAGGAACCCTCACCACATTTTAAAAAGTACTTGGATGGCACCTGAAGTGCCGTAACCTGCAGGGTTACAGACCTAAAGCTGGAAAGTGGGATTAAGCTGGATAGCTTATTGTTGGCCGGCATGGACACGATGGGCCAAAATGGCCTTGTTCCGTGCTGTAAACTTCTATGATTCTATTCAATGTGATACGTCCTTACTATACAGTATAAATGCACACGAGGCCCATGCTTGAGAGAAGGTCAGTTTGTGACCTGTCCTTTATTCCTTAGCACTCAAGTGCAGGAAGTGGGTGGAGCTTCCCCTTTTATATCTGAAGGTCTAGGTTAGGAGTGTCTCCCACAAGTTCACCACCTAGTGGTCAGTGTTCTCACGGTGTACAACTTAGATCAGTTTATACATGGGTTACAATGCTGGTTGAATACATGACACAATGAGATGTTGCTTAACCGCAAAGGCTACCACTCACTTAATGCGCAGTTCTTATGCAACCTCACAAAGTGCACCATGATGGTCAGTGCCCGCTCTCCTGGCAGCAGTCATAATGCCTTCTATCTGCACCAGTTCGGGGTGCCAGCAATCTTCCAGCCACCACGTCAAACTCGAGGGTGGGTGCTCGGAGACAAGGACTATCCGCCCTGCACCTGGCTCATGACTCCCCTCCGCAACCCTTACAACTCCTGCCCAGCACTCACATAATGACAGCCATGCTGATACCAGGAACATCATTGAGCAGACCATCAGGGTGTTCAAGCAACGGTTCCACTGCCCTGAGCTCTCGGGCAGAGCTCTCCAGTACTCGGCTGAGCGAATGTCCCATTTCCTGGTAGTCTGCTGCATGCTTCACCACTTGACCATCATGGGGGCACAGTCCTTGCTACCAGGGATTGTGTGATCACCTCAGGAGGAAGAAGAGGAGGGAGAGGACGAGGAGAAGGGAAAGGAGGAGGAGAAGGAGAGGAGGAGGAGGAAGAGGACGAGGAACGAGGGAGGAGGCCGGCAGCAAATTCCCATTCTGGATGGGCTCTCCGTCAATGCCTCATCAGTCTCTGATTCCAGTGAATGAAACCTCAGATCCCTGTTGCTCACCACTTCCCCATCATACCATCCCTCCGTCACGGAACATCACAGCCTCTTCCTGGGCACAAAGCTGAAATGAGAGCCACCACAAAACACACATTCCAAACACAAATCATAAATTTATCGCAATCCAATGAACATTACAATATCAACCCTTGTGCTTTCCCTTAGTGTCTGCCACTCGTGTGCCTTCCTGAGGTGAAAGGGTTGACTTATGAAGAAAAGTTGAGCAGGTTGGGCCTGTACTCATTGGAGTTCAAAAGAATGAGAGGTGATCTTATTGAAACATAGAAGATAATGAGGGGGCTCGACAAGGTGGATGCAGAGAGAATATTTCCACTCATGGGAGAATCTACAACTAGGGGGCATAGTCTCAGAAGAAGGGGCTGCCCATTTAAAACTGAGATGAGGAGGAATTTCTTCTCTCAGGGCTGTAAATCTATGGAATTCTCTGCCCCAGGGAGCTGTGAAGGCTGGGTCATTGAATATATTTAAAGCGAAGATAGACAGATTTTTGAGAGATAATGGAATAAAGGGTTATGGGGAGCGGGCAGGGAAGTGGAGCTGAGTCCATGATTAGGTCAGCCATGATCTTATTGAATGGCGGAGCAGGTTCGAGGGGCCAAATGGCCTACTCCTGCTCCTATTTCTTATGTTCTTACCGACTCTAGTGCTCCTATACATTGGTCCCCCAGTGGCTGCAGTATGGCAGGTGGAACATTACCTGGGCATGTGCAGCAGTAGTCTGGGCTGGCTGGATGACAGGCAGCGACAAGGGCAATGGCGGAGTGGCAGTGCGAATGCTGTCATCCTGAGAGAGGACGGCAGGTTCTTGCTCCACAGGCCCACAGTCAATCCCCCGGGGCGCCGCATCAGCAATCCTAGCAAGCTGTAGGAGGACAGATTGCTGGCCTGCTGTGACACCCTGCTGTAAGCCCCTTTCGACACTCATAGACCCAGTGACAATGGCAGCAGTCTGAACTTGTGTGGCAGCAAGCTGAGCTTGAAGGAGAGCAGTCTGCGCTTCCACTGCTGCACTGAGACGTTGGGACACTTCCGCCTGTGCTGCAATGGAAGCCGCGACTTCGCCCATCACACGCAGCTGGGTCCACAAACCCTCTCCTGGAGTTGCCCGTCATTTCCATCCTGGAAACCGTGGACTCTGCGTAAAGCCCTGTCCAATGCTGGAGCCGAACAGCTCCATGCTCCTAAACATTGACAACAGGCTCTCTGGCAGGCTTGCCATTGCACCAAGCAATTCCACCTGCGTGCCCATCACCCTTCTTCTGGAGGCCTCCCCATCAAGGTCACCATCTGAGTCGTGTGCAGCAGAACTCGTGCGCGAACTCGGTACCCTTTCCCCCAGGCCTTGCTGCAGCCCACTCAGGCCCAGTGCCTTACCATGTGCAGATCCCGCCTCTATACTACCCTTACATTTGGTGCCGTGCCATTTTCTGAGCTGGTGCCTGCGAGTGGTCAGACGCAGTGACGGACAATGTTCCCTGTAATTTTTTTTCAGGCCGATAATGTTGAACTTGTAAAGACCCGAGGCTATGGTTGATGTATTGGGTACTGTTTTTGACATCTCATTATAAAAGGGATTTAAAAGCAGTGGGAAAGGCCCAGCATTAGATACACTAGAAATCTCAGCAGGTCAGACAGCACCTGCGGAGAGCAACAGAGTTAACGTTTCAGGTCGACGACCCTTCGTCAGAACCCTGGGGTCACAGACCCGAAATGTTAACTCTGTTTCTCTCCACAGATGCTGCCTGACCTGCTGAGATTTCCAGCATTTTCTGTTTTTATTTCAGATTCCAGCATCTGCAGTATTTTGCTTTTGTATTCGACATACTAGGCCGTTATCAGGGGCAAAAGCTTACAGTTATGAAGAGAGACTTGAGCAGCCAAGACTTTTTCCACTAGAGCGCAGCAGTTTGATGGGTGACATGATGAGTGACTCTGAAAGGCTACATAGTGATAGATAGTTTCCATTGGTTGCTGAGGCAGTAACGAGAGGGCACGGTCTAAATGAGAAGGCACAAACAAAAGTATTAATGGGGAGAGGTTAGAAAACATATCTTTGCACAGAGAATGGTGAGAATGCAAAATCTCTGCTTCAAATTGTTGAAGCAGATTCCATAAGTACTTTTCAAAGAGAATGAGATATTTGCTTGAAAAAGAAGAATATTAAAAGTATGGAAGCATGCAGGAGCATGGGATTACTGTTGGTCGATCGTGTGGAGCAGACATGATATGCCAAACGACCTCTTTCTGTGCTGTCACCTTTTATGATAACAGAATGCTAGACTGTGACGCTGAAGTGATAGTTTAAGCAGACTGGAAGTAATTACTAGGGGAATAAGCTGAAGCACAAATCTTCCTATAACCTACATTAGATCAGCAGTATTATTGAAAGGGGCCATGGAGATGGTTGGAGTGGGAATGGAAATGTCACAGGGATGCATGTGGTGTGAAGTGGCCTTCTGCGATTGGATTGAGGTACAGTACTACAGCAGGGTGGGACGCTTTCTTTCACCTGGGAACAACTGAGGCTGTTGCTGGGTGGAAGAATGTCCGTTTCTCCAACACTGACGTACATCAAAGGTTGCAATAGATAATAGAGGAGTGCTCACTGACATCCTTGGGGCTATTTCTGTTGCTCATCAATACTGCAAAATGATGCTGAATTGACCCAATCGCTTAATTATATTTTAGTTATTCAAAGCATTAGTAAATCAACAGCCTGAGGCTCATCGATGAAGCAACAATGTCAGCCCACACTCTTATTTCAGTGCTGCAGCTTTTATTCCCAATTACAGCGTGTGAATTGAACTTGTGCCTGAGCTCATGTTGTGGTTCAACAAATGTTCTCACGGTCCACTTATTGCCACACAGACTCCTCTCAAGTATTTGCAGAAATGACCTTAAAGCTGAGGCCACTGTAAACGCCCTGTCAATCTCTTTCGTAATGTCAAAGGGGAATGAGTTGTTGATTCAACAGCCCTTGGTTGCAGTCACTATTGAAATACTATTTATGCATGGTGAGCCAAATGGTTACGAGTGTCGGCAACATTTAACGTACACCCTCCTTTTAGCCCTTGAATTCACAGCAATAAACACAACGTAATTCAATTGACAAATAAAGTATATATTTAAAAATTGACTTGGCTAACATTTGAGAATAAACCTGTGGTGATTTAAAATGTATTGTTGTGTGTTTATCTCTCTCTCGCCTTAAGAAGTGTGTTACGATCATAAGAACATAAGAATTAGAAGCAGGAGTAGGCCATACGGCCCCTCGAGCCTGCTCCGCCATTCAGTAAGATCATGGCTGATCTTCAACCTAAACTCCACTTTCCCGCCTGATTCCGATATCCCTCGATTCCCCTAAACTCCAAAAGTCTAACTATTAGCCTTGAATATAATCAATGACTCAGCATCCACAGCCCTTAGGGGTAGAGAATTCCAAAGATTCACAACCCTCTCTAAGTGAAGAAATTCCTCCTCATCTCAGTCTTAAATGACCGACTTATCCTAAGACTATGCCCCCTAGTTCTCGACTCTAAAGCCAGGGGAAACAACCTCTCACCATCTAGCCTCTCAATCCCCCTCTGTATCTTATATATTTCAATGAGATCACCTCCCATTATTCTAAACTCCAGAGTATAGATCCAATCTACTCAATCTCTCCTCATAGGACAGCCCTCTCATTCCAGGGATCAAGCTAGTGAACTTTTGTTGCACTTCCTCAAAGGCAAGTATGTCCTTCCTCAGATAAGGAGATCAAAACTGTGCACAATACTCTGGGTGTGGTCTCAACAAAGTCCTGTACAATTGTAGTAAGACTTCCTTACTCTTGTACTCTTGTACAGCAGGACCTGGGGGTACTTGGGCATGAAACACAAAAGGATAGTATGCCGGTACAGCAAGTGATCAGGAAGGCCAATGGTATCTTGGCCTTTATTGCAAAGGGGATGGAGTATAAAAGCAGGGAAGTCTTGCTACAGTTATACAGGGAATTGGTGAGGCCACACCTGGAATACTGCGTGCAGATTTGGTTTCCATATTTACGAAAGGATATGCTTTGCTTTGGAGGCAGTTCAGAGAAGGTTCACTAGGTTGATTCCGGCGATGAGGGGTTTGACTTATGAGGAAAGGTTGAGTAGGTTGGGCCTATACACATTGGAATTCAGAAGAGTGAGAGGTGATCTTATCGAAACGTATAAGATTATGAGGGGGCTTGACAAGGTGGATGCAGAGAGAATGTTTCCACTGATAGGGGAGACTAGAACTAGAGGGCATGATCTTAGAATAAGGGGCCGCCCATTTAAAACGGAGATGAGGAGGAATTTCTTCTCTCAGAGGGTTTTAAATCTGTGGAATTCGCTGCCTCAGAGAGTTGAAATATTGAATAAATTTAAGACAGAAATAGACAGTTTCTTAAACGATAAAGGGTTATGGGGAACGGGCGGGGAAGTGGAGCTGAGTCCATGATCAGATCAGCCATGACCTTATTGAATGGCGGAGCAGGCTCGAGAGGCCGTATGGCCTACTCCTGCTCCTATTTTTTATGTTCTTATGTTCTTATGTACTCCAACCCCCTTGCAATAAAGGCCGACATGCCATTTGCCTTCTTAATTCTTTGCTGTACCTGCAGGCTAACTTTGTGTTTCCTGTACGAGGACAGCTAAAACTCTCTGAGCACCAGCAATTAATAGTTTCTCGCCATTTAAAAAATATTGGTTTAGAAATTGTGTGCTGCTCCGTTTGGGGCAATAACTTTTGAAGGAGCGCAAAATTATCGCCAGGCAAAAACGATTTGCTGCTCCCGGGAACATCAGCTTTAGAGCTCCCAGAGGGAAGTGGAGCGTTAAATCAAGTGCTACCACTTCCTTTGGAGCACTAAAGGGGGTGATAGGGACGGTAGTGGCAGAGTGCTGAACCATATTCCGTGCAGTGTGCAGGTATTAGAGGCTCCTTCGCTTGCTTAAAGGGGAGGGCCAATGATGGGCTCAATCACTGATCATGCTCTGTCTGTTGGGCCATGGGACCTGCGCTACGTGCTTAGCAGCCCCAAGTATGCTAAAAAAGTGCAGGGCTGAGGAAACGTAGGATCAAAAGAAATCAGGAGGCACCAGACTGGGGAGAGAAATGTGTGTGTGTGTGAGTTCGTGTGTGTGAATATATATTGACGACGAGATCCAACACCTCCTCCAGTGTGCCTTCGGCCGCCTGAGGAAATGAGTGTTTGAAGACCAGGCCCTCAAAACTGTGACCAAGCTCATGGTTTACAGGGCCGTAGTAATACCCGCCCTTCTTTATGGCTCAGAGCTGTGGACTATGTACAGTAGACACCTCAAGTCGCTGGAGAAATCCCACCAGCGATGACTCTGCAAGATCCTACAAATCCCCTGGGAGGACAGACGCACAAACATTAGCGTCCTCGACCAGACCAACATCCCCAGCATTGAAGCACTGACCACACTCGATCAGCTCCGCTGGGCAGGCCACATAGTTCACATGCCAGACACGAGACTCCCAAAGCAAGCGCTCTACTCGGAACTCGTCCACGGCAAACGAGCCAAAGGCGGGAAGAGGAAACGTTACAAGGACATCCTCAAAGCCTCCCTGATAAAGTGCGACAACCCCACTGACGCCTGGGAGTCCTTGGCCATAGACCACCCTAAGTGGGGGGAGTGCATCTTGGAGGGCTCTGAGTTCCTCGAGTATCGTCGCCGAGAGCACGCAGAAGTCAGGCGCAGGCTCAGTCTCACCCACCCTTTCCTTCAACGACTATCTGTCCGACCTGTGACAGAGACTGTGGTTCTCGTATTGGACTGTACAGCCACCTAAGAACTCATGCTAAGAGTGGAAGCAAGTCTTCCTCGATTCCGAGGGACTGCCTATGATGATGATGATATATGAGTTAATGTGTGAGTTTGTGTGTCAGTGTGAGAGAGTTTGTGTGTCAGTGTGTATGAGTGTGTGAGTGAGTGTGTGTATGAGTTTTTGTGAGTGAGAGTGTGTGAGTGTGAGAAAGTTTGTGTGTGAGTTTGTGTGAGTGAGAGTGTGTATGAGTTTGTGTGAGTGAGAGTGTGTGAGAAAGTTTGTTTGTGAATGTGTGTGTGAGTGTATGAGTGAGTGAGTGTGTGTGTGAGTTTGTGTGAGTGAGAGTGTGTGTGAGTAAGAGTGTGTGTGTCTGTGTGAATGAGTGTGAGTGAGAGTGTGAGTGTGAGTGAGTGTGTGTGAGTTTGTGTGTGTGTGGAAGTGAGTTTGTGTGTGTGTGTGAGTTTGTGTGTGTGAGTGAGTGTATGTGAGTTTGTGTGTGGGTGTGTGAGTTTGTGTGTGTGAGTGAATGAGTGTGTGTGTGTGCATGTGTGTTTGTGTGAGTGTGAGTTTGTGTGTGTGAGTGTGTGCGTGAGTGAGTGTGTGCGTGAGTGAGTGTGTGCGTGAGTGAGTGTGTGTGTGAGTGAGTGTGTGTGTATGTGTGAGTAAGTGTGTGTGTATGTGTGTGTGTGAGTTTGTGTGTGTGTGTGTGAGTTTGTGTGTGTGTGTGAGTTTGTGTGTGTGTGTGTGAGTTTGTGTGTGTGGAAGTGAGTTTGTGTGTGAGTTTGTGTGTGTGAGTGAGTGTATGTGCGTGTGTGTTTGTGTGAGTGTGAGTTTGTGTGAGTGAGTGTGTGTGTGAGTGAGTGTGTGTGTGTGTGAGTGTGGGTGTGTATGTGTGTGTGTATGTGTGTGTGTGCGTTTGTGTGTGTGTGAGTTTGTGTGTGTGGAAGTGAGTTTGTGTGTGAGTTTGTGTGTGTGAGTGAGTGAATGTGTGTGCGAGTGAGTGTGTGTATGCGTGAGTGTGTGTGTGTGTGAGTTTGTGTGTGTGAGTGAGTGTATGTGAGTTTGTGTGTGGGTGTGTGAGTTTGTGTGTGGAGTGAGTGAGTGAGTATGTGTGTGTGCGTGTGTGCGTGTGTGCGTGTGTGTTTGTGCGAGTGTGAGTTTGTGTGTGTGAGTGTGTGCGTGAGTGAGTGTGTGTGTGAGTGAGTGTGTGTGTGTGTGAGTGTGTATGTGTGAGTAAGTGTGTGTGTGAGTTTGTGTGTGTATGTGTGAGTGAGTGTGTATGTGTGAGTAAGTATGTGTGTGAGTTTGTGTGTGTGAGTGAGTGTGTGTGTGTCTGTTTGTGTGTATGAGTGAGTGAGTGTGTGTGTGTGAGTTTGTGTGTGTGAGTAAGTGTGTGTGTGTGTGTGTGAGTGAGTATGTATGTGTGAGTAAGTGTGTCTGTGTGTGTGTGAGTTTGTGTGTGTGTGGAAGTGAGTTTGTGTGTGTGAGTTTGTGTGTGTGAGTGAGTGTATGTGAGTTTGTGTGTGGGTGTGTGAGTTTATGTGTGTGAGTGAGTGTGTGTGTGTGTGTGTGTGTGTGAGTTTGTGTGTGTGAGTCTGTGTGCGTGAGTGAGTGTGTGTGTGTGTGAGTGAGTGTGTATGTGTGAATAAGTGTGTGTGTGAGTTTGTGTGTGTGAGTGAGTGTGTGTGTGTCTGTTTGTGTGTATGAGTGAGTGAGTGTGTGTGTGTGTGAGTTTGTGTATGTGAGTGAGTGTGTGTGTGTGTGTAAGTGAGTATGTATGTGTGAGTAAGTATGTGTGTGTGTGTGTGAGAGTGTGTGTGAGTATGTGTGTATGTGTGTGAGTGTGACCAGCAAATCCTTTGACTCTGGCATCGTATATTTTTTGTACAAAGATGCCGTCTGCTTTTTGCCAGGCTACACTGCTGAGCTGTTGTCTCTTGGTAAAAATAAGAGGGAGATTATCAGCTTGTGGCATTTAACCATTTACTCACCTCACAGAGGAGTGTTGTGAGTACTGAGACTGCCGGTGTGAGGAGAGAGTAACTGATGTGAGAGGTACGATTTTTATCTTATCAACTCTGGTGAGGTCATCAAACTATTTCTGGCATTGCAGCCCTGTCATAGAACCATAGACATAGAAATTTACAGTGCAGAAGGAGGCCATGTTGGAGCCACATGGCACTCAGTCAGCAGCCCTGAAGGTTACAGATAAACCTATGAACAATAAACAATGGCGGAAAGGTAAAGAGTATCCGGCCCAATCAGTCCGCACCACACAACTGCGATACCCCATGCATCGCGACAGTTTTACACTCCACCCCAACTGGAGCCATGTGATCTCCTGGGAGAGGCAAAAAACCTGATAAAAATCCAGGCCAATTGGAAAAAAAAATCTGGGAAAATTCCTCTCTGAACCATCCAGGCAATCGAAACTAGTCCAGGAGCTCACACTGGTCGTATTCGATTCCCTGAAATAATTACGATCGTATCTGCGCCAGCCAACAAGAGGTTATCCAGTCTAATCCCACTTACCAGCTCGAGGTCCATAACCCTGCAGGTTACAGCACTTCAAGTGCCTGTCCAAGTACCTTTTCAGAGAAACATAGAAACATAGAAAATAGGTGCAGGAGTAGGCTATTCGGCCCTTCAAGCCTGCACCGCCATTCAATGAGTTCATGGCTGAACATGCAACTTCAATACCCCATTCCTGCTTTCTCGCCATACCCCTTGATCCCCCTAGTAGTAAGGACTACATCTAACTCCTTTTTGAATATATTTAGTGAATTGGCCTCAACAACTTTCTGTGGTAGAGAATTCCACAGGTTCACCACTCTCTGGGTGAAGAAGTTTCTCCTCATCTCGGTCCTAAATGGCTTACCCCTTATCCTTAGACTGTGACCCCTGGTTCTGGACTTCCCCAACATTGGGAACATTCTTCCTGCATCTAACCTGTCTAAACCCGTCAGGATTTTAAACGTTTCGATGAGATCCCCTCTCATTCTTCTGAACTCCAGTGAATACAAGCCCAGTTGATCCAGTCTTTCTTGATATGTCAGTCCCGCCATCACGGGAATCAGTCTGGTGAACCTTCGCTGCACTCCCTCAATAGCAAGAATGTCCTTCTTCAAGTTAGGAAACCAAAACTGTACACAATACTCCAGGTTTGGCCTCACCAAGGCCCTGTACAGCTGTAGTAACACCTCCCTGCCCCTGTACTCAAATCCCCTCGCTATGAAGGCCAACATGCCATTTGCTTTCTTAACCGTCTGCTGTATCTGCATGCCAACCTTCAATGACTGATGTACCATGACACCCAAGTCTCGTTGCACCTCCCCTTTTCCTAATCTGTCACCATTCAGATAATAGTCTGTCTCTGTTTTTACCACCAAAGTGGATAACCTCACATTTATCCACATTATACTTCATCTGCCATGCATTTGCCCACTCACCTAACCTATCCAAGTCACTCTGCAGCCTCATAGCATCCTCCTCGCAGCTCACACTGCCACCCAACTTAGTGTCATCCGCAAATTTTGAGATACTACATTTAATCCCCTCATCTAAATCATTAATGTACAATGTAAACAGCTGGGGCCCCAGCACAGAACCTTGCAGTACCCCACTAGTCACTGCCTGCCATTCTGAAAAGTACCCATTTACTCCTACTCTTTGCTTCCTGTCTGCCAACCAGTTCTCAATCCACGTCAGCACACTACCCTCAATCCCATGTGCTTTAACTTTGCACATTAATCTCTTGTGTGGGACCTTGTCGAAAGCCTTCTGAAAGTCCAAATACACCACATCAACTGGTTCCCCCTTGTCCACTCTACTGGAAACATCCTCAAAAAATTCCAGAAGATTTGTCAAGCATGATTTCCCTTTCACAAATCCATGCTGACTTGGACCTATCATGTCACCTCTTTCCAAATGCGCTGCTATGACATCCTTAATAATTGATTCCATCATTTTACCCACTACCGATGTCAGGCTGACCAGTCTATAATTCCCTGTTTTCTCTCTCCCTCCTTTTTTAAAAAGTGGGGTTACATTGGCTACCTTCCACTCCATAGGAACTGATCCAGAGTCTATGGAATGTTGGAAAATGACTGTCAATGCATCCGTTATTTCCAAGGCCATCTCCTTAAGTACTCTGGGATGCAGACCATCAGGCCCTTGGGATTTATCGGCCTTCAATCCCATCAATTTCCCCAACACAATTTCCCGACTAATAAGGATTTCCCTCAGTTCCTCCTTCTTACTTGATCCTCTGACCTCTCTTATATCCGGAAGGTTGTTTGTATCCTCCTTAGTGAATACCGAACCAAAGTACTTGTTCAATTGGTCTGCCATTTCTTTGTTCCCCGTTATGACTTCCCCTGATTCTGACTGCAGAGGACTTATGTTTGTCTTTACTAACCTTTTTCTCTTTACATATCTATAGAAGCTTTTGCAGTCCGTCTTAATGTTCCCTGCAAGCTTCCTCTCGTACTCTATTTTCCCTGCCCTAATCAAACCCTTTGTCCTCCTCTGCTGAGTTCTAAATTTCTCCCAGTCCCCGGGTTCACTGCTATTTCTGGTCAATTTGTATGCCACTTCCTTGGCTTTAATACTATTCCTGATTTCCCTTGATAGCCACGGTTGAGCCACCTTCCCTTTTTTATTTTTACGCCAGACAGGGATGTACAATTGTTGTAGTTCATCCATGCGGTCTCTAAATGTCTGCCATTGCCCATCCACTGTCAACCCCTTAAGTATCATTCGCCAATCTATCCTAGCCAATTCACGCCTCATACCTTCAAAGTTACCCTTCAATGTGGTGCGGGTTTTTGACTCTACCACCCATCCAGGCAGTGACTTCCAGAGCCCCACAACCGTCTGGGTGAAGAAGCTTCCCTGCAATTCACCTCTAAACCTTCCACTAACCACCTTAAAACTATGCCTCCTCGTAATTGACCCCGCCACCAAGAGAAATAGGCCCCACAAAATTTTATACACCTCAATGAGATCTCCTCTCAGCCTCCTCTGGTCCAAGGAGAACAAACCCAGCCTATCCAATCTGTCCTCATAGCTAAGATTCACCATTCCAGGCAGCATCCTAGTAAATCTCCTCTGCACCCTCTCCAGTGCAATCACGTCCTTCCTATAATACGGCGACCAGAACTGCACGCAATACTCCAGCTGTGGCCGAACCAGTGTATTATACAATTTAAGCATAACCTCCCTGCTCTGTGGATGTGGTGTATTTGGACTTTCAAAAGGCTTTTGACAAGAGATTGATGTGCAAAATTAAAGCACATGGTATGAGGGGTAATGTATTGACGTGGATAAAGAATTGGTTGGCAGACAGGAAGCAGAGAGTCGGGATAAACGGGTCCTTTTCAGAATGGCAGGCAGTGACTCGTGGGGTGCCGCAGGGCTCAGTGCTGGGAACCCAGCTCTTTACAATATACATCAACGATTTAGATGAAAGAATTGAGTGTAATATCTCCAAGTTTCCAGATGACATTAAGCTGGGTGGCGGTGTGAGCTGTGAGGAGGATGCTAAGAGGCTGCAGGGTGACTTGGACAAGTTAGGTGAGTGGGCAAATGCATGGCAGATGCAGTATAATGTGGATAAATGTGAGGTTATCCACTTTGGGGGCAAAAACATGAAGGCATTATATTATTTGAATGGCGGCAGATTAGGAAAAGGGGAGGTGCAACGAGACCTGGGTGTCATGGTACATCAGTCATTGAAAGTTGGCATGCAGGTACAGCAGGCGGTGAAGAAGGCAAATGGTATGTTGGCCTTCATAGCTAGGGCTTTGAGTATAGGAGCAGGGAGATCTTACTGCCGTTGTACAGGGCCTTGGTGAGGCATCACCTGGAATATTGTGTTCAGTTTTGATCTCCTAATCTGAGGAAGGACATTCTTGCTATTAAGGGAGTGCAGCGAAGGTTCACCAGACTGATTCCAAGGATGTCAGGACTGACATATGAGGAGAGACTGGATCGACTGGGCCTTTATACATCGGAGTTTAGAAGAATGAGAGGGGATCTCATAGAAGCATATAAAATTCTGATGGGACGGGACAGGTTAGATGCAGGAAGAATGTTCCTGATGTTGGAGAAGTCCAGAACCACGGGTCACAGTCTAAGGATAATGGGTAAGCCATTTAGGACTGAGATGAGGAGAAACCTCTTCACTCAGAGAGTTGTGAACCTGTGGAATTCTCTACCGCAGAGAATTGTTGATACCAGTTTATTAGATATATTCAAGAGGGAGTTAGATATGGCCCTTACGGCTAAAGGGATCAAGGGATATGAAGAGAAAGCAGGAACGGGGTACTGAGGTGAATGATCAGCCATGATCTTATTGAATGGTGGTGCAGGTTCGAAGGGCCGAATGGCCAACTCCTGCACCTATTTTCTATGTTTCTATGTTTCTATGTTTCTTGTATTCTATGCCTTGGTCAATAAAGGCAAGCATTCTGTATGTCTTCTTAACCACCTTATACTCCTGGACTGCCACTTTCAGGGATCTGTGGAGAAGCACTCCAAGGTCCCTTTGTTCATCTACACCATTAAGTGACCGACCGCTTAATGTGTATACCCTTTCCTTATTAGACGGCAAACTTCTCCGAATTAAATTCCATTTGCCACTGTTCTGCCCACCTGACCAGTAGATTGATATCCTCCTGCAGTCCATGACTTTCCTCTTCATTATTAACCACACAGACAATTTTAGTATCATCTGCAAACTTCTTAATCATACCCCCTAAATTCAAATCTGGGTCATAGATCTAAACCGCAAAAAGCAAGGGACCCAGTACTGAGCCCTGCGGAACCCGACTGGAAACACCCTTCCAGTCACAAAAACATCCATCAACCATTACCCTTTGCTTCCTACCTCTAAGCTAATTTTGGGTCCAATTTGCCACTTTGCCCTTGATCCCATGGGCTTTTACCTTCATGACCAGTCTGCCATGTGGGACCTTATCAAAAGCTTTGCTAAAATCCATATATACTATGTCATGTGCACTGCCCTCATTGACCCTCCTGGTTACCTCCTCGAAAAATTTAATCAGCTTTGTCAAACACAATCTTCCCTTAACAAATCCATGCGGACTGTCCCTGATTAATTCTTGCCTTTCTAAATGTAGATTCATTCTGTCCTTTGGGATATTTTCCAATAATTTTCACACCACTGAGGCTAGGCTGACAGGCCTGTAATTACTCGGTCTATCCCTTTCTCCCTTCTTAAACAAGGGTACTACATTGGCAGTCCTCCACTCCTCCGGTACCATGCCTGAATCCAAAGAGGACTGGAAAATGATAGTGAAGGCCTTTGCTATTTCCGCTTTTGCTTCGCTCAACAGCCTGGGATGCATTTCATCTGTGCCTGGGGACTTATCTACTTTCAAAGCTGTTAAACCCCTTAATACCTCCTCTCTCACTATGTTTATTTCATCCAGAATTTCACACTCCTCCTCGCTAGCCATATCTGCATTGCCCCCTTTCCTTTGTAAAAACAGATGCACAGTATTCATTAGGAACCAATCCAACATCTTCCACCTCCACACAGAGATTATCCTCATGGTCTCTCATAGGCACTACCCTTTCTTTAGTTATCCTCTTGCTCTTAATATATTCATAGAATATCGTTGGGCTTTCCTTAATTTTACTTACTGAGAATTTTTCATGCTCTCTCTCTGTATTCCTAATATCTTTTTAAATGTTACCTCTGAACTTTCAATATCCCTCCAGAGATTCTATGTCCTGTGATCTAAACTGCTAGCATTGATCTCTTCAGCCACCTCTTCACACTCGTAGTGCAGGTGTTGCCTGGAGGGCTCTCTTCTCCCCAGGGGAAAACAGGATCACCCTCCCCTTGTCCACTGCCAGGTCCAGAGCCTCCAATGCTACATCCAAGAACCTGGGTGCCCTTTTGTTACCTGTTTCAGCCATTTCAAAGCTTCAATTGTGAAGTTTCCCTAATGACTGCAGCCATAGTGCACGTCCTCTTTAAGAGGTGCAGACTGCCTTTAAGTGGCGTCAGCGAAGCCCGATTTCCCACAGGCAGCCAATAAACAGGCAGCCAATAAGCAGTGTCGTTAGTGGTGGCTGCACGTCCGACTCATGATAATGAGCTTCCTACACGAATTTCAAGTTGAACTTGTACCCACGTGAACAGGCAGGTTCGACACATCTCCCACTCTCTGGTGAATTTCTCTGTTCCAACAAGGCCAGAGTTGTGTCCTCAGTTGTGTATTCTTATATTCTTATACTTAGGGCTAGATGTTAGGTTCGGCGAAAACAGTAGTTTTACGCCACAATTACCTTTTTCGCTGTGCTACTGTTTTTAGGCCGAACTTTTGGCCTTTATTGGCACATCATGTATGTAACCACAATGTAACACCACTGTATTACTGTATATACTCAACCTAGACGCACTCCTTGATCACAAGGGGTGAACTTGTGGGAGACACTCCTTACCTGATCACACAGGTATATAAAGGGAGGTCCCACGCAGGGTAATTGTCTTTGGAGTCCTGTGAATAAAAAGTTAAGGTCCCCAGAATGTGCCTCATGTGGTTTCATATTGTAGAGTAAGGACTTTACATTGGCGATGAGAAACGGGAATTCACGATCCATGAGAATGGCCACCGGTAGCACAGAGGAACTGTACTGTGTTGGGGAAGACTGGGATGATTTTGTTGAGAGGCTTCAGCAAAGCTTCATTATGAAAGAACGACTGGGGGATGCAGCGGCCGACAAGCGAAGGGTTCATCTTTTGAACAGCTGCGGACCAAAGACTTACGCGCTCATGAAGGACTTACTAGCACCGGAAAAGCCGGCGGACAAAACCTTTGAAGAACTTAGCAAATTGATCGGGGAGCACCTCAAACTGGCGAGTAGCAGACACATGGCCCGACACAGATTCTACACCCACCGACGTTATGAAGGACAGAGCATACCAGACTTGTAGCGGTCCTCCGGCGTTTGGCTAGCCTCTGTAAGTTCACAGACGCCTGCAGGGGGGAGATGCTAAGGGACTTCTTTATCGAGGGCATCGGTCATGCGGGAATTTTCTGCAAATTAATTGAGACCAAGGATTTGACCTTGGAAGCGGCGGCGTTGATAGCTCAAACTTTCATGACGAGAGAGAAAGAGACGAAAATAATATACGTGCGCAATTCTGCCTCTAACGCGGCGATGGATCACGGCGTCAACATCATCAATGCGACTCAGAACCCCGCAGGCAGGCAGGGACAGTCCGACATTCCCCAGGCAGCAATAGACTTCAACAGAAACAATGGCAGGCTGAACAGACATTCACATCTTCACAGTGGACAATGCGGCCCGGGATGGGGCCATTGACACCCACTAATAGGGTACTTAAGAGCAGTCAAAGGGACAGTCAGCGCGGAATGCCTGGTCATAGTCCCTTTGTTCCCAACAATGGAAACTTTAACTCATGTTGGAGGTTTGGGGGAAAACACTCAGCTAGATCTTGCAGATTTCAACAGTTTGTCTGCAGGAATTGCAATCTCAGTGGCCAATTAGCTCGAATGTGCAGGTAGTCTGCAGCAGACTAATATATGAGGTGGATGGACCAGAAGAGGGTTCTTTGAGGCAGGATGATTTTTGGGGCAAATCGATGGACGCCGAGGTTCAGTGGGTCCATGTGGCGAATATTCACAGTTCATACACCAAAACGCTACCAATGATGATGAGGGTTTTATTAAACGGTATCCCAGTACGCATGGAGCTGGACACTGGGGCCATCCAGTCACTCATGGGCGTTCAGCAATTTGAGAAGCTATGGCCACTTAAAGCCAGTAGACCCTAATTAGCATGTATTGAGACACAATTACAGACTTACACTAAAGAAATCATTCCGATGCTAGGCAGTGCAATGTTGGCTGTCACACACAATGGGTTAGTGAATCGGCTGTCGCTCTGGATTGTCCCGGGCAATGGACCCGCACTGTTGGGCAGGACCTGGTTAGCCGAGATGAACTGGAAATGGGGGGATGTTCACGCAATGTCATCTGTGGAGCGAAGTTCGTGCTCACAAGTCCTACAATAATTCAATTCACCATTCCAACCTGGCGTCGGGACTTTCAAAGGCACTGAAGTAGTGATACACATCACCCTGGACGCCAGGCCAGTGCACCACAAAGCCAGAGCGGTGCCGTATGTGATGCGGGAAAAGATCGAGAGTGAATTGGACCGGCTGTTGAGAGAGGGCATCATCTCGCCTGTTGAATTCAGCGACTGGGCGAGCCCCATCGTTCCCGTCCTAAAAGTGGATGGCTCTGTCAGGATCTGTGGCGACTACAAGGCCACCATCAATCGGGCATCCCGACAAAATCAATACCCGCTCCCGAGAGCGGAGGACCTCTTCGCCACGCTGGCAGGCGGCAAGCTGTTCGCCAAGTTGGACCTCACTTCAGCCCATATGACCTAGGAACTGGCCGACGAATCTGAACTACTGACCACCATCATCACGCACAAGGGACGGTTCGTTTATAACAGGTGCCTGTTTGGCATTCGATCAGTGGCCGTGATTTTTCAAAGAAATATGGAAAGCCTGCTTAAATCCATTCCTGGAACGATCGTATTCCAGGACAACATCCTCATCACGGGTCGAGACACCGAGGAACACCTCCACAACCTGGAGGAGGTGCTACGCCGACTGGACCGGGTAGGCCTGCGACTCAAGAAGTCTAAATGTGTGTTCTTAGCTCCTGAGGTTGAATTTCTGGGCAGGAGGGTTGCTGCAGATGGGATTCGGCCCACCGAATCCAAAACAGAGGCAATTCGACGAGCACCCAGGCTCTGCAACACATCGGAGTTGCGTTCATTCCTGGGACTGTTGAACTATTTCGGGAACTTTCTGCCGAACTTAAGCACGTTGTTGGAGCCGCTACACGTGCTTCTGCGTAAGGGTTGCGATTGGTTTTGGGGGGACTGTCAGGAATGGGCTTTTGATCGGGCGTGAAACCTACTTTGTTCAAACAAGTTGTTGACCCTGTACAACCCCTGTGAAAAATTGGTTCTGACATGTGATGCATCGTCCTATGGGGTTGGGTGCGTGTTGCAGCAGGGCAATGCTGAGGGTCAACTACAATCTGTGGCTTATGCCTCCAGGTCGCTCTCTCAAGCAGAACGGGGATATGGGATGGTCGAGAAGGAAGCTCTTGCATGTGGCTATGGTGTAAAAAAAATGCATCAGTACCTCTTTGGTAGGAAGTTTGAATTAGAGACGGACCACAAGCCATTAACATCCCTGTTGTCAGACAGCAAGGCCATCAATGCCAACGCATCAGCTCGCATACAGCGATGAGCTCTCACGCTGGTTGCTTATGACTACTCCATCCGGCACCAGCCCGGCACTGAAAATTGCGCTGGCGTGCTCAGCAGGCTTCCACTGGCCACCACTGAGAGGGCAAAGCGCTGAGATGGTCATGGCTGTCGATGCCTTTGACAGCGAGGCTCCCCCATCACAGCCCACCAGATCAAAATCTGGACAAGCCGAGATCCCCTCCTATCCCTGATTAAGAAATGTGTCCTTGCTGGGGATTGGGCGCCCGCACATGGAGCATGCCCTGAGGAGGTCAGACTGTTCCACAGACAGATGGATGAGCTCTCCATCCAAGCGACTGCCTACTATGGGGCAGCTGGGTAGTTATGCCCCAGAAGGGCAGGGAGGCATTCATCAGGGAACTCCACAGCGAGCACCCAGGCATTGTGCTGATGAAGGCCATTACCCGGTCACATGTTTGGTGGCCTGGAATTGATTCAGACCTGGAACACTGTGTTCGCAGGTGCATGACGAGTGCCCAGCTGGGTAATGCCACTAGGGAGGCCCCGCTCTGCCCGTGGTCTTGGCCCACCAGGCCATGGTCACACATTCATGTTGACTACGCGGGCCCGTTCATGGGTAAGATGTTCTTCATTGTGGTAGATGCGTACTTGAAATGGATCGAATGCATCATTCTGAATTCATGCACGTCATCCACCACTGTGGAAAGCCTACGTGCGATCTTTGCAACCCATGGCTTGCCAGACATCTTGGTTAGTGATAATGGTCCATGTTTCACAAGCTACGAATTCCGAGAGTTTATGTCGGACAATGGCATCAACCATGTCAGGACTGCGCCGGTCACAAAACGAGTACCATGACCGTAATTCGAGGGGGAGATGTGTAGAAATAAATAATCCTATATTTGTCCTCAATCACGCCATAGGGCCCAACTGGCTTGAGGGCACTGTAATTGACAAAGAGGAGAAGAGGGTCATCGTGGTAAAACTCAACAATGGTCAGATGTGCCGTAAGCATCTAGACCAAGTAAAAAAAAGGTTCAGCATCGACACGGAGGAACCTGAAGAAGACCATGAGATGGAGCTCACAACACTGCCAGTGAACGAGCAACAAGAGCAATCAGAAGAATGCACAGTCCCTGTGGTCAGCCCGGACAGGCCGGAATCACCACAGATGACAGACACTCACGTCCGTGTCCAACAACCAGAGCCCCAACTGCGGCGCTCCACAAGGGTGCGTAGACCACCTGAAAGACTAAACCTATGATCCCAATAAGACTTTGGGGGGAGGTAGTGGGGAGGTGATGTCATGTATGTAACTACAATGTAACACCACTGTATTACTGTATACACTCAACCTAGACACACACCTTGACCACAAGGGGTGAACTTGTGGGAGACACTCCTTACCTGATCACACAGGTATAAAAAGGGAGGTCCCATGCAGGGTCATTGTCTTTGGAGTCCTGTGAATAAAGAGTTAAGGTCGCAGAGTGACCTTGTCCCCAGAATGTGCCTCATGTGGTTTCATACTGTAGAGTAAGGACTTTACAGCGGCCTTGCCCGACGATTCGTGGCACAAGCCGCGAGTTTCGGCAACTTTAGTCCAGGACCGATAGTGCTGAGGGAGAGGCCTTGGGAGGGGGAAAAAAATAAAAATTAAAATTCCAAAAAACATTCATAAAACATTCACAAAACCCTTAGCTACTAAATTGCTGCAAAATAATTAAAAAATATAAACTTTAACTTATGTTTTTGCAGGTTTTCATACTTACTGTTGCTGGCAGGGCTGCACCGACAGGTTTGACCTGTCGATATTCTGGGCGTGGCATAAGGGTTGAGAGTGTGCCGAAAGTACGACGCAAACACAATCTGCATCGTTGCACGTCAGCGCTCCTCTCCCCAGCGGTACTTGGAAGCGCTGCCGCAAAGAGGTACCCAAGGATCCCGCCGACTGGGTTTTCGCTGCGGAGGGTCAAATCGCAGTGAAAACCTGGTCGCAAACCTGCCGAAAATCTGGCCCTTAGAGTTTCCACTCGGCCTATGCTTCACTGTCGGCCAGAGGGCCCTCTGTCACACTTTCTTTTTCTTCCTGACATTAGGAGATCGTGTAAATATAATGTACTGTTTATTGTGAAATGTTAGTATTGGTGGCCAAGTATCACTTCAGGTCATTACTGCCACTTTGCAACACCCTTATTAACTTCACTTGAGTCCTTAAGCAATATATAAACAACAGAAACAGCGTATTTATATAGCACCTTTAACGTAGTAATATATCCCAAGGCGCTTCACAGGAGCGATATCCAGCAAAAATTGATACTGAGCCACATAGGGAGATATTAGGACAGGTGACCAAAAACTTTGTCAAAGAGGTAGGTATTTAGGAGCATCTTAAAACAGGAGAGAGATAGAGAGGCGGATAGTTTATGGAGAGAATGCCATAGCTTAAGGTCTCAAAAGCAGAAGGCATGGCCACCAATGGTGGAGAATCGGCAATACTTAAGAGGCCAGAATTGGAGGGGTGCAGAAATTTCAGAGGGATGCAGGGCTGGAGGAGGTTACTAAGATAGGGAGGGACAAGGCCATGGACATATATTGAATGTTGACTGGAAGACCAATTGAGGTGTTCATGGAGCTATATCTGACTAAAAGAATGGCAAGAATTATTGTCCATTGAAATCCCTTTCAAATCCATGAGTGATATGTCCTTTACCTCAAGTTCTTAATTTAAAAAAAATGTTCCTAACCTCACCCAAACAACCGCTCGAAGCTAAGTGCTTAGTAGCCTCCAAGTCAACAAAAGCAAAACGCTTCGCAGCATATCAGCACGCAGGCTTCTCAAACTGGGAGCAGATTGTAAACCAGCCCTCAAGTTGCTTACATTAGTCTGTGCAGCTGACTGCAATACTGTACTTACATCAACTGCCAAAGCCTGAATTGTCGCTTGAGTTCCAGTCAAGCAAGAATCCAAAAGAGCACAGCAGCCTGTTCAGGTGGATTACAAGCTTTGCATTGAGTAACAAGGAGTACAGTTCCTGGGCAATGTGCTGCATTGAATCTCATGGACCTCAGGGAGCTGAAGATCCATGGCCATCTCCAGCGAAAGTACAGTTCAACGCCTGCAAAGAAGGCTGCCAGCCAGGTACCCTGGGTCGAGACTTAGTCCAGAGATTCTGCAGGAGATTGACTGGGGTGGGGGCTAGCAGTATAGGAGGGGCTTTGGCTGGGGGCATGGATTACAAGCCATATATTCCCATGCCACTGGCCTGGGTTAGGTCAGGGACAATAGGTGAAGTCACTACCGAGCTTGAGACCAGGAGCATTGGCTAATTGAATGGTGGATGTGAGCCCGCCCGGGTGTCTAGGCCTGAGGCATGACTTGGGGTCCATAGAGGAGAAGAATATTATGGGAATTTTTCATTCCCCCCCCCCCCGACCGCCCGAGTACCTCACCTAACTCATCCTGTTATATAGAGTAGACCCAAAGAAGATGTTTCTACTTACGGGAGAGAACTAGGGGCCATAAATGTAACATAATCATTAATAAATACAATGGGGAATTCAGGAGAAACTTCTTTACCCAGAGAGTGGTCAGAATGTGGAACTCGCTACCACAAGCAGTAGTTGAGGTGAATAGCATGGATGCATTTAAGGAGAAGCTAGATTTTTTTTTATTCATTCATGGGATATGGCCATTGATGGCAAGGCCAAAATTTATTACCCATCTCTAAATGTTCTTGAGAAGATGTGGTGAGCCACCTTCTTGAACTGCTGCAGTCCGAGTGGTGAAGGTACTCCCACAGTGCTGTTAGGGAGGGGATTCCAGGATTTTGGACCCACCGACCATGTGTGTGACTTGGAGGGGAACTTGGAGTGATGGTGTTCCCATACGCCTGCTGCCCCTGTCCTTCTAGGTGATAGAGGTCGCGGGTTTGAGAGGTGTTGTTAATAATCCCATGAGGTAGAAAGGAATAGAAGGATATGTTGATGGGGTTAGATGAAGAAGGGTGGGGTGGCAGCGGGCGGGAGCTCTCATTCTCGGCATCAACACCAGCATGGACCTATTGGGCCTAATGACCTGTTTCTATGCTGTAAATACTACCGCCGGCAGCTGCCTCTGAACAGAAAAAAATCTAGGGGTCCAAAATTGGTGAAGGCCAAGGCCCACCCAAAGGAGCGCCGATGGCCACCGAGATACTTAACGGTACTTTGGCTGGGAGTTTCGGCACAAAGTCCTTTGAAAGGGCGCCCGGCGACAAAAGAGGGACATACGCCGTCAATCTAGGCAGCAGCAGGCGGGAGCTCTCATTCTCGGCGGGAAAGACGCTTGCCGCCCAATTGCCACCGAGAATGGAGTCGGGCCCAGGGAGGGTCGAGCAGCTGGCAATAAAAATCACCAAAAAAATACCATCGGAACCCCTTCAGAGGACTCCATCCAGATCAGTCGTTGTAAAGAAAAAGTTTAAAAAATATTCACTAGCCTTTTCTTGCAGGTTTTCATACCTACCGTCGGGGATAGACCTGCCTCTTCGCAGCGGTCCTTCCCCGTCCTGGCACCGACTCCCGCCCGCACCAATCTGGCAACTCGGCGGGCGGGAGGTCACCTGCGCCACTTGGCCGTCCGCTACCGTCAGGGGGCGGTTCCCGGCGGTTCTCCCCTCCCGCCCGCTCCAGACCAAGTGGAAACTCGCACAGGATGGAACTCAAGGAGGAATGTTGGCGGATCTCGGCGGCAGTGGGCGGTAAGGCCATCAATTTCGGCCCCTATGAACCGACCTGATGGTCCTGGATCCGTGGCGACTTGTGCTCCTGGATTTATACCTGTCGGCCTGTGTAAAGGCCCACGTATCCCAGGGGCGCAGGTGGTTCGCAGGCTCCCCTGGGATCACGTTGACCGGCCCAACCAATCAAAGAAAGGGGATCCCCATTCATGCTTATGGGGATTCCGTATGTACAGAAACCCTATAAGCATGAATGTGAATACCCCAAAAAATACATGTACCCATCAAATAAATAAAAATTTTTTGAAAAATAAATTTGCATGTCTTAAATGAGCTAAAAATAACCTTTCCTTATTGCACAGGTTTTCTAATGTTTCACTGATTGAAAAAAGTCTATTTTTATGTTCACGTAAACTCTTACGCTGATAAAAGCAGACCATGCTTTTACCAGGCGTAAAAGTTTCTCGAACATTCACTGGGCAAAGGTTGGGCAAATAGCTCAATTCTCCGTCCGCGGATGCCCTTTTCCCGTGGGTGCGTTGGATCTGTCAATAAGATTCTTGACAGATCGCAAGTTCGGGGTTTTACGTGCATGCGCTTCGCACGCGAAAACCCGGAACATTGCGTGGCCTCTATGGGCATGAGCGCACCTTGGAGAGGCCGCAAATTATGGGCCATTGTAACTATTTTTGAGAATAGAATAGTAAGTAATCACATAAAAACATAGAAACACAGAAATTAGGTGCAGGAGCAGGCCATTTGCCCTTCGAGCCTACACAGCCATTCAATAAGATCATGGCTGATCATTCAACCTCAATACCCCGTTCCTGCTTTCTCTCCATACCCCTTGATCTCTTTGGCCATAAGGGCCATATCTAACTCCCTTTTGAAGATATCTAACGAACTTTCTGCGGTATAGAATTTCACAGGTTAACCACTCTCTGAGTGAAGAAGTTTCTCCTCATCTCGGTCCTAAATGGCTTACCCTTTATCCTTAGACTGTGACCTCTGGTTCTGGAACTCCCCAGCAACGGGAACATTCTTCCTGCCTCTAACCTGCCCAATCCTGTCAGAATTTTATATGTTTCATAGAAACATAGAAACATAGAAAATAGGTGCAGGAGTAGGCCATTCGGCCCTTCTAGCCTGCACCGCCATTCAATGAGTTCATGGCTGAACATGCAACTTCAGTACCCCATTCCTGCTTTCTCACCATACCCCTTGATTCCCCTAGTAGTAAGGACTTCATCGAACTCCTTTTTGAATATATTTAGTGAATTGGCCTCAACAACTTTCTGTGGTAGAGAATTCCACAGGTTCACCACTCTCTGGGTGAAGAAATTCCTCCTCATCTCGGTCCTAAATGGCTTCCCCCTTATCCTTAGACTGTGTCCCCTGGTTCTGGACTTCCCCAACATTGGGAACATTCTTCCTGCATCTAACCTGTCTAACCCCGTCAGAATTTTAAACGTTTCTATGAGGTCCCCTCTCATTCTTCTGAACTCCAGTGAATACAAGCCCAGTTGATCCAGTCTTTCTTGATAGGTCAGTCCCGCCATCCCGGGAATCAGTCTGGTGAACCTTCGCTGCACTCCCTCAATAGCAAGAATGTCCTTCCTCAGGTTAGGAGACCAAAACTGTACACAATACTCCAGGTGTGGCCTCACCAAGGCCCTGTACAATTGTAGCAACACCTCCCTGCCCTTGTACTCAAATCCCCTCGCTATGAAGGCCAACATGCCATTTGCTTTCTTAACCGCCTGCTGTACCTGCATGCCAACCTTCAATGACTGATGTACCATGACACCCAGGTCTCTTTGCACCTCCCCTTTTCCTAATCTGTCACCATTCAGATAATAGTCTGTCTCTCTGTTTTTACCACCAAAGTGGATAACCTCACATTTATCCACATTATACTTCATCTGCCATGCATTTGCCCACTCACCTAACCTATCCAAGTCGCTCTGCAGCCTCATAGAATCCTCCTTGCAGCTCACACTGCCACCCAACTTAGTGTCATCCGCAAATTTGGAGATACTACATTTAATCCCCTCGTCTAAATCATTAATGTACAGTGTAAACAGCTGGGGCCCCAGCACAGAACCTTGCGGTACCCCACTAGTCACTGCCTGCCATTCTGAAAAGTCCCCATTTACTCCTACTCCTAAGGCAAGTTAGATCATAATGGCAAATCACTTTCTAGTTATGATAGCAGGGTTCCCTTAATATGGTGTGAACAAGGATAGTATATCAACCAGATCCCATAATCATGAATATTTTGTCTAGTAAGACATTATTAGGAAGAGATATCACTTTCTAAATGACCCTGCTAATATGAGGAACAAAAAGACACACTGGAATTCTCATTCCCAAAAAGGAGATCTTTGAGGTTTACTAACCTATGATCTTACCAATAAGTCCATATTTGAATAAAGTTATTTGTAAAATATATTATGCAAAGGAGAGTCTTATATAATTGCAGACAGGCTTCCTGACTTTTATACTCCAATCCCCTTGAAATAAAAGCTAACATACCATTTTGCCTTCCTAACTGCTTGCTGTACCTGCATGTGAGCCCCCCTCTCTGCCTTAGACAAGCTCCTGGAAGCATAGGCGACAGGTTGCAACTTCTCCGCAACATTAGCTTGTTGTAATACACACCTAACTCCGTACGAGGACGCATCACATGCCAGCACAAGTCTTTTACACGGGTTATACAATACAAGCAGCTTGTTGGAGCATAAAATGTTTCTGGCTTTCTCAAAAGCAATTACTTGTTTTTTTCCCCATACTCACCTTTGCGCAATAACACATGTACGGGCTCTAAAAGGGTGCTTAACCCCAGTAGGAAGTTACTAAAATAGTTGAGGAGTCCCAAAAACGACTGCAGCTCCGTGACATTCTGTGGCCTGGGCGCGTTCCTGATAGCCTCTGTCTTGGCGTCTGTGGGCCGAATGCCGTCCGCCGCGATCTTTCTCCCCAAAAACTCCACTTCTGTTGCCATGAAGACGCATTTCGACCTCTTCAGCCGCAGCCCTACCCGATCCAGTCATTGGAGGACCTCCTCCAGATTTTGTAGGTGCTCCGACCCATGACCAATACTTCGTCCTGAAAGACTACCGTGTGTGGTACTGACTTGAGTAGGCTCTCCATGTTTCTCTGGAAGATTGCTGCAGCCGACCGAATTCCAAACGGGCATCTGTTGTAGATGAACAGTTCCTTGTGCGTGTTGATGCAGGTGAGGCCCTTCGAAGACTCCTCCAGCTCCTGCGTCATTTAGGCCGAAGTCACCTCGGACTTGGTAAACGTCTTGCCGCATGCCAGCATCGCAAATAGGTCGTCTGCCTTAGGTAGCGGGTATTGGTCCTGTAACCAGAAATGATTAATAGTTACTTTATAATTGCCACAAATCCTGACCGTGCCATCACTTTTGAGTACTGGAACAATCGGGCTGGCCCACTCGCTGAATTCCACTGGGACGATGATGCCCTCGCGTTGCAGCCTGTCCAGCTCGATTTCCACTCTCTACCTCACCATGTGAGGTACCGCTCGCGTCTTGTGGTGAATGGGTTGTGCCTCTGGGACCAAGTGGATCTGCACCTTCACCCCGGAAAAGTTTCCAATGCCTGGCTTAAAAAGGGAAGGAAATTTGTTAAGAACCTGGGTACATGAAGCCTCATCGATATGTGATAGCACTCGGATGTCATCCCAATTCCAGCGGATTTTGCCCAGCCAGCTCCTTCCAAGCAGTGTGGGGCCATCGCCCGGGACAATCCAGAGTGGTAGTTCATGCACTGTGCCCTCGTAAGTGACCTTGATCATGGCGCTGCCCAGGACAGTGATCAGCTCTTTGGTGTATGTTCTCAGTTTCGTGTGGATGGGGCTCAGGGCTGGTCTGAATGCCTTGTTCCACCACAGTCTCTCAAACATCTTTTTACTCATGGTGGATTGGCTAGTGCCAGTGTCCAGTTCCATGGCTATGGGTAAGCCATTCAATTTTACGTTTAGCATTATAGGTTGTCATTTTGTCGAAAATGTATGCACCCCGTGTACTTCAGCATCTGCCTCCTCTCTCTGAGGCTCGAAATTGCTTTGATCCACCATGGACCGATCTTCCTCTGCCATGTGGTGGTTAGTAGGTTTTGCAGAGCTTTGAAGCGGCAAGAATAGGCTGCATGGAAGCCTCCACAATGCCAACAAGGTGTGAATTGCCTTGCATTCATCCTTTGTTGGGGACTCTGAGTCATCTGGGTCACCTGAGGCCTGCTGGCAGTTGCAGACTCGTAGTTTCTGCCCTGTACATTTCTGCTTGCAAACACAGTTCCAGTTAATTTATGAACATTGCTAGCACTTGTGTGATGAGAGATTTGTTTGGTGTTATCACTGGTGGACATAAACGCCTGTGCTATCGCAATGGCCTTACTGAGGATCGGAGTCTCTCCAGTCAAAAGTTTTCGTAGGATGGTCTCGTGGCCAATGCCCAGTACAAATAAGTCTCTGAGCATTTGCTCCAGGTAGCCATCAAACTCACATTGTCCTGCAAGTCGCCTTAGCTCGGCGACGTAGCTCGCCACTTCCTGGCCTTCAGATCACTGGCATGTGTAGATCCGATACCTCGCCATCAGCACACTCTCCCTTGGGTTAGATGCTCCCAAACCAGTGTACACAGCTCCTCATATGACTTATCTGTGGGTTTAGCGGAGCCAGAAGATTCTTCATGAGGCTGTAGATCAGTGCCCCACAGACTGTGAGGAGGACCGCTCTCCTTTTTGCAGCGCTTCCTTCTCCGTCCAGCTCGTTGGCTACAAAGCACTGGTCTAGCCGTTCGACAGAGGCTTCCCAGTCCTCACCCTCCGAGAACTTCTCCAGGATGCCCACAGTTTGCAGCATCTTTGCATTGGATTCGTATTCTCGTTGCCAGTTATTGTGTTCCTAACACAGATGATACTGCACACAGGGAGGGTAAAGTAACAGTGATCTCAGTCTTTAATAAGACACTCCAGAGTGAGGAACAGGCCTTAGGGGCCTTATATACAGTGCTCCCAAGGGATGCTGGGATCCCTTGGGACTTCAGGGGATGAGCTCCCTAGTGGCGGAACATGGGAGTGCATGCCTTACAGATACATAACACTGTCTTCCTGTTTTTGCCACCAAAGTGGATAACCTCACATTTATCCACATTATCCTGCATCTGCCATGCATTTGCCCACTCACCTAACCTGTCCAAGTCAACCTGCAGCCTCTTAGCCTGCTCCTCACAGCTCACACCGCCACCCAGCTTAGTGTCATCTGCAAACTTGGAGATATTACATTCAATTCCTTCATCTAAATCATTGATGTATATTGTAAATAGCTGGGGTCCCAGCACTGAACCCTTTGGCACCCCACTAGTCAATGCCTGCCATTCTATAAAGGACCCATTTATTCCGACTCTCTGCTTCTTGTCTGCCAACCAGTTCTCTATCCACGTCAGTACATTACCCCCAATAACGTGTGCTTTAATTTTGCACACCAATCTCTTGTGTGGGACGTTGTCAAAAGCCTTTTGAAAGTCCAAATACACCACATCCACTGGTTCTCCCTTGTCCACTCTACTAGTTACATCCTCAAAAATTTCTAGGAGGATTGTAAAGCAATTTGTCATGATCACGGGATAATTGACTGTTGGAGGTGTCCATACACGCACACTTTTCAGTAGAGATTGCTGGATAGTGATCGTGAGTGGGATACCTGGCCGATTGATTTTACCCACTAAGCCTAGCAATCCTACGGTTAGTAATTGCAATATTACCGGCACTCCGTTCGATGAGACCAGTTAATTGAGCGCAGAATAACCTTCTGGGTCTATATCATTTGGCAACACAGCAGGTATTTCTTTGGCCAGGATACCAGAAGCAAAATAAGTTTAATTGATTAAAATTTTTAATATAAAAATGGGTTACAAATAATTAAATACAAATGATTTGCTGAATATTATCTGTTACATAGAAAATAGGTACAGGAGCAGGCTATTTGGCCCTTCGAGCCTGCACCGCCATTCAATATGATCATGGCTGATCATGCAACTTCAGTACGCCACTCCCGCCTTCTCCCCATGCCCTCAGATCCCCTTAGCCATAAGGGCCACATCTAACTCCCTCTTGAATATTTCCAATGAACTGGACTCAACAACTTTCTGTGGTAGAGAAATCCACAGGTTCACCACTCTCTGGGTGAAAAAGTTTCTCCTCATCCCGGTCCTATATGGCTTACCCCTAATCCTTAGACTGTGACCCCTGGTTCTGGACTTCCCCAACATTGGGAACATTCTTCCTGCAGCTAACCTGTCCAGTCCCATCAGAATTTTATATGTTTCTATGAGATCCCCTCTCATTCTTCTAAATATCAAGCTAATCGATCCAGTCTTTCGTCATATGTCAGTCCTGCCATCCCGGGAATTAGTCTGGTGAACCTTCGCTGCACTCCCTCAATAGCAAGAACGTCCTTCCTCGGATTAGGAGACCAAAACTGCACACAATACTCAAGGTGTGGTCTCACCAAGACCCTGTACAACTGCAGCAAGACCTCCCTGCGCCTATATTCAAATCCTCTCACTTTGAAGGCCAACATGCCATTTGCCTTCTTCACCGCCTGCTATACCTGCATGCCAACCTTCAGTGACTGATGTACCATGACACCCAGGTCTCGTTGCACCTCCCCTTTGTCACCATTCAGATAATAATCTGCCTTCCTGTTTTTGTCACCAAAGTGGATAACCTCACATTTATTCACATTATACTGCATCTGCCATGCATTTGTCCATTCAGCTAACCTGTCCAAGTCACCCTGCAGCCTCTGAGCATCCTCCTCACAGCTCACACTGCCACCCAGCTTACTGTCATCGGCAAACTTGGAGATATTACATTCAATTCCTTCGTCCAAATCATTAATGTATATTGTAAATAGCTGGGGTCCCAGCACTGAACCTTGCTGCACCCCACTAGTCACTGCCTGCCATTCTGAAAAGGACCCGTTTAATCCCACTCTTTGCTTCCTGTCTGCCAACCAGCTCTCTATCCACGTCAATACATTACCCCCAATACCATGTGCCTTAATTTTGCACACTAATCTCTTGTGTGGGATCTTGCCAAAAGCCTTTTCAAAGTCCAAATAAACTACACCCACTGGTTCTCCCTTATTCACTCTACTAGTTACATCCTGAAAAAACTCTAAAAGATTTGTCAAGCATGACTTCCCTTTCATAAATCCATGCTGACTTGGACCGATCCTGTCCAAATGCGCTGCTATTACATCTTTAATAATTGATTCCAGCATTTTCCCCACCACCAAATTCAGGCTAACTGGTCTATAATTCCCTGTTTTCTCTCTCCCTCCTTTTCTAAAAAGTAGGGTTACATTAGCTACCCTCAAATCCATAGGTACTGATCCAAAGTCCATGGAATGTTGGAAAATGACCACCAATGCATCTACTGTAGGCTTACTCTCATACTCTATTTCCCCCCTCCTAATTAAACCCTTAGTTCTCCTCTGCTGAATTCTAAATTTCTCCCAGTCCTCAGGTTTGCTGTTTTCTGGCCAATTTATATACCTCTTCCTTGGATTTAACACTATCCCTAATTTCCCTAAATTAGCCACGGTTGAGCCACCTTTCCTGTTTTATTTTTACGCCAGACAGAAATGTACAATAGTTGTAATTCATCCATGTGATCTTTAAATATCTGCCATTGCCTATCCACCGTCAACCCTTTAAGTATCATTCGCTAGTCTATCCTAGCCAAATCACGTCTCATACCATCGAAGTTTCCTTTCTTTAAGTTCAGGACCCTAGTCTCTGAATTAACTGTGTCACTCTCCATCTTAATGAAGAATTCTACCATATTCTGGTCACTCTTCCCCAAGGGGCCATACACTACCAGATTGCTAACTAATCCTCTCTCGTTACACAAGACCCTGTCTAGGATGGCCTGCTCTCTAGTTGGTTCATCGACATATTGGTCTAGAAAACCATCCCTAATACACTCCAGGAAATTCTCCTCCACAGTATTGCTACCAGTTTGGTTAGCCCAATCAATATGTACATTAAAGTCACCCATGATAACTGCTGTACCTTTATTGTACGCGTCCCTAATTTGCTGTTTGATGCCATCCCCAACCTCCCTACTACTATTTGTTGGTCTGTACACAACTCCCACTAACGTTTTCTGCCCTTTGGTGTTTCACAGCTCTACCCATATAGATTCCACATCATCCAAGCTAATGTCCCTCCTTACTATTGCATTACTTTCCTCTTTAACCAGCAACGCTACCCCACCTCCTTTTCCTTTCTGTCTATCCTTCCTGAATATTGAATACCCCTGGATGTTGAGTTCCTAGCCTTGGTCACCCTGGAGGCATGTCTCCATAATCCCAATTACATCATACCCGTTCACAGCTATCTGCGCAGTTAATTCGTCCACCTTATTACGAATGCTCCTCGCATTGAGACTCAGAGCCTTCAGGCTTTTTTTTTTTAACACTCTTTGTCCTTTTAGAATTATGTTGTAATGTGGCCCTTTTTGATTTTTGCCCTTGATTTCTCTGCCCTCCACTCTTGCTTTTCTCCTTCCTACCTTTTGCTATCTGTTGAAACTTGGCTGCAGTGGTATCAGACAAATATCGCACCTGAAAAGGAAAAAGTCGCAAATTGCTGACTCCTTCAGGAGAGGCATCTGATCTAGGAGAGATTATCCGGAATGTAACATGAAAGTCTGTACAGGGGCCAAAATTGCCCCATATTTGCTGCTTGTTAGCGCCGCTGGGAGTTGCTAACGGGGCGCAATTGCCTTTTCGCCCTGGGCGGGCGGCGGTTGCGCCAGGGTGAAGTTGCCCCCGAGAATTTGGGGGTGATCTGAAGTTAGCGCCACGTCCCGCCACGGCCCCCGGCCGACGTGCACCCGGCGATGACGTCATCGCCATGCACGCCAACCCCTCACCGCCCAGCACAACCGCTTTGCATGCTGCGGGACGCGAGGATGGCGCGGATCAACATCCCCTTGGGGTTCCCCCTAAAGGGGAGGCCTTATGTGCCTCGGGCTGCCATTTCTTTTGTCGGCCCGACAATGGCAGCACTTGACTCGACCGGGCTGCCATCATGCACTGCCACACTCCAATTTGGATGCCGGGCTGCTGGCCCGGTTGAGATTGACCCTGATGGCCCATTGTAGCAGCCCTCCCCTTTAGCTGAAGGGAAGGGGCATAGCGCTGACCTCTTCAACGCGCCATTGACCTCAGTGTCGCGCTGATGCCTCGGGAGCGCCCCTGAAATGACACGGAGGCCTGAGACAGCAATTCCACGCCGGGGCGGGACTTCCCGCCCCAACGATAACTGACCCGGGCCAAGAAAGTTACCGCCCCCAGACGGGGCGAGGGGCAATTTCGACCCCTGTATTCCAAGACACCGTGTACTGTCGAACATTCTATTTGGCTTCTGCTAAAAACTCAATGGGCCCCAACTTGGTGGATTCACCGCCTGCTGTCGCCCGCTACTGCCGACTGCCACCGGGTTTTCTGGGTGGTCTCCCCTCTGAGCGACTTTGGTGGAGGCCTCCCGCCGGCGGGGAGGGAAGACCGCTGGGAACCTCCTGCTGACGTCCACTAGCGCGCTACGTGTCTAAGTGTCCTCCCGCCTGCCGAGTCCGGGGAGGAGTTCGCTGCAGCAGGGCGAAGGACCGCCACGTGGAGGCGAGTCTAACCGCAACGGTAATTAAGAAGATCTGCAAAAAAAACTTATTTTCTTTATTGTTTTCCAGCAATTTAGATGGATGGGGTCCCCTGAAGGCTTTCCAGTGTTTTTTTTTATTTTTTGAAAATGTTACATTTTATATGTTCCCCTCTCCCTGGGCCCGACTCAATCGTCGGTGGTACTTTGCCGAGGATTGCATTTGCCGCCGAGATTGAGAGCTCCCGCTCGCTGCAGATTCAGGGTGTAAGTCGCTTTTTTGTCTCCGGGCGGTCTTTCCAGGACTTTTCCACAAAACTCCCGCCCAAAGTACCGTCCGGTATCTCAGTGGTCCTTTGGGCAACGCTTGGGCGGAACTTAGCTTCCACCAAGTACGGGGCCAATGCGCTTTGATCCTGACTCGGTCCGCCTCCTCAACTGCCCAATCTAGCTGCGCTAGACCATGTGCATCCCATGAACATCATCTTGACGTTCCTCACTTGGTGGCAAAGTTCTCTGCCTTCTTAGCCCTATTATCTGTAACTCCCTCTTCGCTTTTCTAAACCCCAAAACCCATACAAATGTGCTCAATAACCTACCTTTTTAAAGTTTAAGGTCGTGTACAAATACAAGTTATGTTATGGCAGCCTGAGCTCTGTGTCGTGTCAGCACCAGAGGAAATGGAGCCCCAACATTCCCTGCCTTTACTATCCTTGAACGTCATCATCATCATAGGCCGTCCCTCGAAATCGAGGAAGACTTGCTTCCACTCTAAAAGTGAGTTCTTAAGTGACTGTACAGTCCAATATGGGAATTACAGTCTCTGTCACAGGTGGGACAGACAGTCGTTGAAGGAAAGGGTGGATGGGGAGTCTGGTTTGCCGCACGCTCCTTCCGCTGCCTGTGCTTGATTTCTGCATGCTCTCGGCGACGATACTCGAAGCGCTCGGCACCCTCCCAGATGCTCTTCCTCCATTTATGGCGGCCTTTGGCCAGGGTCTCCCAGGTGTCGGTGGGGATGTTGTATTTTATCAAGGAGGCTTTGAGGGTGTCCTTGAAACATTTCCTCTGCCCACCTGGGGCTCGCTTGCCGCGTAGGAGTTGCGAGTAGAGCGCTTGCTTTGGGAGTCTTGTGTCTGGCATGCGAGCAATGTAGCCCGCATTGAGATGGAGGACACTGTGGTTTACGGCCTGCCGATCTGATGTAGCTTTTGATTGTTAATTTATTGGACCTTGTCCACGATTGCTGGAAACTCATGACCAATTACAGACTACAGAAGGAATATGCATTTTTCTATGGTCATAGTCTAATTTTAGATCAACTGTATGATCGATGCTTTGAAGGGAGCAAACTGGAAATGTTAAAAATGAATAATAACAGTAAAGAACTACTTGATACGATACATAACCAGAACATAACTCTAAAAAGCAAAGGCTCCACTTGTGTAGTTAAGCAGCGATGGTCAACAAACTTTAAACACTCCCCCTTGCTGCCATGGCAACATTGAATGTCCGGGATGAACCAGCATCCTTGGCGACCAGTGTTGTCATGGCACAAATAATGGAAAATGTGTCGGATGATCTATTTTTGTCATTTGAATATCATTATGAAATTCCCAACCATATATGGGGACTTATTACATGTCACCTGTCACCTCCAGCAGGAAACTGGAGGGTAATTAAAAACAGCCAATGGCTCGACAGAATGGGTGGCTGCTTTCACCCATCCCAATTGTGTTCAAAAACTTGGATGGGTGGATATGGCAGAAGGAGAGAGGAAAATCCTAGCGCAATTGTCCAGGTTCACAAATGGCTGGCCACCAATGGAGCTGTAACCCAACCTGAGTCAGTTTGTTTAGGAGGAGAGGGAGAGAAATAAAAGAACAAATTCAAAATGCCAACGGCCAAAGTTAAGCACGCATAACTGCTTTTAATACAAAAAGTCACAAAAATAAGCTACATGTTAAAAGGCACATTCTAAACAGAATAAGATTCTTTTTGTGCCACTGCACATGGCAGCAAATGTCCCACTTTAATTCTACTGATCCTTCAGTAAAGTATGGAATCCGTCAGTGGTAATTATTTAGACATTTGCCAGAGGACACTGCTGTTTGTGCGTCTCTGAACGTCTCCAGTGAGAAACCGGATCTTGTTTTTGTCTCTCAACTCTGGTAGACTTCCTGAAAAATTGAAGAGATTTTAAATGATAAATCTGCTAATCACATTTAAGCAGTAGGATCGGAGATAAATTGAACCAAATTATTAATATGGTAGGGCCTGAATTGGCTGAAAACAACGGCGTACACCATTATTATGGCGTAGAGAATCAAGCAAATTACGGCATGACTGACTTATGCCGTTTTGTACATCACACCCATGGGTCATAATTTTCAATGGTTGGGTATCCAACTGTGGCTGCCGTTATTTAGACATTGCCCTTGCATGTTTAGGTTCTTAACTTTTTTGTGCGGCAGGTTGCTGGAGGTGCAAGATGATAATGGGGCAGCGAGGGAAACCGGGCATCTTAGACCTGAGCGAGCAGGGCAACCAACAATGTAACTCCTGAACCAATCAGACTGAAGCATTGCGAAATTAACAGCGTAAGGACTGAGAAGGAAGTGTAAATTAGAGTGGGTGAATTTAATGTCAAATCAGGTGCAGAAAGAGAAATAAGGAGAGGGAAAGAAAGATTGGATTGACACAGAGAGGAAAACAATGGACAGAAAGAAAAAGTAAACAAAATATGTCATTACAAATTTTACATTTCTAAAATCGCCAACAACCCCTTAAAACTTGAAGGAATGACACTTGTAATAGTTAACTTTTAGTGCCAGAGAGGTTGTTTGGCAGTAATTAACAGTTATCACGCTGTTACAAGGGTACTTGGACTGAAATGGACAAGACATCACTTTCTATGGTGAGTTAAAATATGGGAACATCACTGCATTTCAATGGTGAGCTGGACAGCGAGGTGCTGTTTTCACAAAGTTAATGCCGGAGCGGCACATCTCGAACAACAACTTTTGGATTTCTGCATTCAACCGGGTATCTGCCCCTTGCCTGAAGCTGCTGTAGCATTTGCGCTATTAGTCTCACTGTTTTTGTGACAGAAAATTACAAGCCCACAAATTGCTGGAACTTTTGCCCTGCACAACAGGACTCTCTCAGAAAAAATTAAACAGTGACTTATCATAGCTCTGCTGCACCCCCCCCCCACCATAAAATCAATGGAGAGAATCAAGTTTGCTTCATTAACACCACTGTGATAATCGCTGTTCCATCCCCGCACAAAATCATCCTTTTTGTCATTTAATCTTTCCTTCCCTTTTGTTCTTTCCTCCCCTCCCCCCTTTTTCCCGCCTCCGTACTGACTTAAAACCTGCCATATCTCTAACTTTTCCCAGTTCTGAATGTCAACTCTGTTTCTCTCTCCACAGATGCTGCCTGGTCTGCTGCTGAGTATTTCCACCATTTTATGTTTTTTTTTATCTCCTTTCATACGAGTCCATCCATTTATCAGGAAAAGAAAACAAATCGATTTTACCGAATACATTGGTGGAAGTGCAGTTTGTAAATAATCGAACCCCCAGCATTCATTCAATAAAGAGTTGGGCACACTGCAACTGTGAGTGAGGGGTTATACTCGGGATAGACTGGGAATGAAATCATCATCATAGGCAGTCCCTCGGAATCGAGGAAGACTTGCTTCCACTCCTGAAGTGAGTTCTTTGGTGGCTGAACAGTCCAATACGAGAGCCACAGACCCTGTCACAGGTGGGACAGACATTCGTTGAGGGAAGGGGTGGGTGGGACTGGTTTGTTGCATGCTCTTTCCGCTGCCTGCGCTTGATTTCTGCACACTCTTGGCATTGAGACTCGAGGGGCTCAGCGCCCTCCCGGATGCACTTTCTCCATTTAGGGCGGTCTTTGGCCAGGGACTCCCAGGTGTCAGTGGGGATGTCGCACTTTATCAGGGAGGCTTTGAGGGTGTCCTTGTAACGTTGCCGCTGCCCACCTTTGGCTCATTTGCCGTGAAGGAGCTCCGCATAGAGCACTTGCTTTGGGAGTCTCGTGTCTGGCATGCGAACTATGTGACCTGCCCAATGGAGCTGATCGAGTGTGGTCAGTACTTCAATGCTGGGGATGTTAGCCTGGACGAGGACGCTGATGTTGGTGCGCCTGTCCTCCCAGGGGATTTGTAGGATCTTGCGGAGAGGTGTCTACTGTACATGGTGCATGCCTCTGAGCCATACAGGAGGGCTGGTATTACTACAGCCCTGTAGACATGTGCTTGGTGATAGATTTGAGAGCCTGGTCTTCGAGCACTCTTTTCCTCAGTCGGTCGAAGGCTGCACTGGCGCACTAGAGGAGGTGTTGAATCTCCTCATCAATGTCTACTTTTAATGATAAGAGGGAAGCTTTTAACCTTCGCTGCCTCCAGGCCAGGTCCAAGATCACCCCAACCTCTGTCGTTGAGCTACAATACGCGGACGACGCCTGTGTCTGCGCACATTCTGAGGCTGAACTCCAGGATATAGTTGACGAATTTACTGAGGCGTACGAAAGCATGGGCCTTTCGCTAAACATCCGTAAGACAAAGGTCCTCCACCAGCCTGACCTCGGCGCACACCACTGCCCCCCAGTCATCAAGATCCACGGTGCGGCCCTGGACAACGTGGACCATTTCCCATACCTCTTATCAACAAAGTGAATGAAATAAAGCGCCATTATATACAGGTGTGGGGTGTGCGTGCGGGGAGCTAACAGCTTCTCTTTCAAACCAGCCTTACTTTAATGTCATAGCGTTGTTTAAAATAAAGCAACCAGCCACTTACTGACCAGTCAGACTGTCAGAAGTGAAATTGACCAGACCCCCGGGTTTGCGATTACAGTGAGCAGCCCTTGTTTTAGCAGCCTGGCGCCCTTTCAAACCATCCCGATTATAAGTAAGCAGAATTAATTACAAAATAAGACTGAAACGAACTTCATTTGTACTAGTCAATTTTTAAAAGACAAAGTTGGAAAATGGCACAATTTGTTTCGTTCTTTTACTCTTGTGGACACATTAAATAATCTGTGCCCCGGAATTAGCGGTCGGGATGATGGCGAACTGGCAGTGACCCCCTGCCCCGCTGACCCCATCACAGAGCCGACAGTCAGTGAAATCTCTTAAATTATTGAAACTGATGAAAACTTTTGTCCTTTCGCAGTGAGTATGCTGTTAAATTCCCCACTAATAATTAGACCCAAAGGGATTAGGTGTAACTGATTTTAACAGCATATTGACTATTAAAAAAAGATTTTTAATTTTTAATTTTAATTTTTTTTAAAGTTTGTTCATCTTTATTTCAGGTTTGCTTTTCCCCCATGTGGGAGCCCCAATTTTGTTTTGCTCTCTCTAGCATTTTTTAAAAGTTTGAATTTTAAGAGCTTACTCACTTCCTGTTCGCTGTCTGTGAGAATTCTACGTTTTGATTGGCTACTTAGCGGGTCCCGCTAAGTTGGACTTGTATCAGACATTTGCCACTCCTCTCCCAAGTATTCTAATTTTGCTGTAGAGTCATAGAATAGAAACATAGAATTGTTGCAACACAGAAGGAGGCCATTCGGCCTGTCGAGCCTTTGCCGGCTCTCTGCAAGAGCACCTCAGCTAGTTCCAATCCCCGCCCTTTCCCCGTAGCCCTGCAATTTTTTTTCCTTCAGGTACTTATCCAATTTCCTTTTGAAAGCTACGATTGAGTCTGCCTCCACCATCCTTTCAGGCAGTGCATTCCAGATCCTAACCACTCACTGCGTAAAAAAGTTTTTCCTCATGTCGCCTTTGGATCTTCTGCCAATCTGTGTCCTCTGGTTCTCGACCCTTCCGCCAATGGGAACAGTTTCTCTCTATGTACTCTGTCTAGACCCCTCATGATTTTGAACACTTCTATCAAATCTCCTCCCAAACTTCTCTGCTCTAATTTCCCACTTTACAACAGTGACTACACTCCAAAAAGTACTTCATTGGCTGTAAAGCGCTTTAAGATATCCGGTGGTCATGAAAAGTGCCATGTAAATGCAAGTCTTTTTTTCTTATTTAAGGAGAACAACCCCAGCTTCTCCAGTCTATCCGTGTAACTCAATCACAAGAGCGCTGCAGGCCAATCAGCCACCCTGAACCAAGCTGACACTCCAGGCCGTAATGAGGGCTGGCACATTGCGACAGGTACCATCGTTCAGATAGAATGTTAAAAAAAGGTCATATCTACCACTCCAGAGACTTGAGCACAAAAAATCTAGACTGACATTCCAGTGCAGTGCTGAGGGGGCTGCTGTATTGTCAGAGGTGCTGTCTTTCGAATGAGACGTTAAACCGAGGCCTCTCAGGTGCACGTAAACATAAGAACATCAGAAATAGGAGCAACAGTAGACCATTTAGCCCCTCGAGCCTGCTCCGCTATTCAATAAGATCATGGCTGATCTGATCTTGGCTTCAACCCCACAGTCCTGCATGCTTCCCATTTCCTTTGACTCCTTTATCATTCAAAAATCTGTCTATCTCCACCTTAAATATATTCAAAGACCCAGCCTCCACAGCTCTCTGGGATAGAGAATTCCAAAGATTCACAACCCTTTGAGCGAAGAAATTCCTCCTCATTTCCATTTTAAATGGGCAACCCATTATTCTGAAACTACGCCCCTAGTTCTAGATTCCCCCACGAGGGGAAACATCCTCTCTGCGTCTACCCTGTCAAGCCCGCTCAGAATCTTATATGTTTCAATAAGATCACCTCTCATTCTTCTAAACTCTAATGAGTATAGGCCCAACCTGCTCAATCTTTCTTCATAAAGCAACCCCTTCATCTCCGGAATCAATCTTGTGAACCTTCTCTGAACTGCCTCCAATGCAAGTTTATCCTTCCTTAAATAAGGAGACCAAAACTGTACGCAGTACCCTAGGTGTGATCTCGCCAACACCATGTACAGTTGTAACAGGACTTCCCTACTTTTATACTCCACCCCTCTTGTAATAAAGGCCAACATTCCATTTGCCTTCCTAATTACTTGCTGTACCTGTATACTAACTTTTTGTGTTTCATTTACAAGGAGCCCCAGGCTTTCTGTACCGCGGCATTTTGTAATCTCTCCCCAATTAAATAATAATTTGCCTTTTTATTTTTCCTACCAAATGGTAAAAGATCCCATAGCACTATTTCGAAGAAGAGCAGGGGAGTTATCCCCGGTGTCCTGGCCAGCATTTACCTCACAATCAACAGCACTAAAACACATTATCTGATCATTATCACATTGCTGTTTTTGGGAGCTTGCTGTGTGCAAATTAGTTGCTGCGTTTCCCACATTACAACAGTGACTACATTCCAAAAGTACTTCATTGCTGTAAAGCGCTTCAGGATATCTTGAGGTCATAAAAGATGCTATAAAATTGCAAATATTTATTTTCTTTTTGTTCAGGGGGATGTAACAAATCCCATGCCACTATTGGAAGAAGAGCAGGAAGTTCTCCTATTGACACAGTCACTGGCCCTCCCTCAACAAATACCACCAAAAATCATAACTAGTAATTCAGCAGTGGCATGTTGCTGGCACTGTGTGGCTGCCAAGTTTACCATCACTCGAAAAGTAAGTTAATGTGCAAAATGTTTTGAACTGTTTCCATAATACTATATAAATTTCAGGTATTTTTTTTCTTTTGTGGGTGCGGAAAGGGAATGTACGAGTTGATGATCCCTGGTAACTGAACAATCTCCACAGTATGCAAGAATTCAGTATGGATTCAGTGTATGTGTGAGAGTATGTGAAATAAGGATACGGAGGGTATGATAGATAAAGCAGAGGCTAGAAATTACTATTGGCAATATATTTGGACGAATGCCCAATCAGTTTGCATAACATTCCTCTATTTGCTATTTTATTGGAGGTGTTAACTCAATAAATAAATTAGTTAATGTCTCTGTCAAAACAATGGACAGTGAACTAAATTCTTCAACGGCATCTTTTGAGGAACATTGTCCGTGACAGTGGGAAAACTGCCTGCTCTTCTTCCAATAGTGGTGTTAGATCTTTAATGTCCACTAGAACTAGTCGACTAGAACATAGCACATAAGAACATAAGAATTAGGAGCAGGAGTAGACCATTCAGCCCTTCAAGCCTGCTCCACCATTCAATGAGATCATGGCTGATCTTCTACCTCAACTCCACTTTCCTGCACTATCCCCATATCCCTTGATTCCCTTAATATCCAAAAATCTATCGATCTATGTATTGAATATACTCAAAGACTGAGCTTCCACAGCCCTCTGGGGTAGATAATTCCCAATATTCACCACCTTCTGTGTGGTTTCTCCTCATTTCAGTCCTAAATAGCCAATCCCTTATTCTGAGACAGTGACCCCTGGTTCTAGACTCCCCAGCCAGGGCATAGAAACATAGAAAATAGAAGCAGTAGTAGGCCATTCGGCCCTTCGAGTCTGCACCGTCATTCAATATGATCATGGCTGATCCTCTATCTCAACACCATATTCCCGCTTTTCCCCATACCCCTTGATGCCTTTTGTTTCTAGAAATCTATCGATCTCCCTCTTAAACATATTCAGTAATTTGGCCTCCACAGCCTTCTGTGATAGAGAATTCCACAGGTTCATCACCCTCTGAGTGAAAAAATTTCTCCTCATCTCGGTCCTAAATTTCATACCCCGTATCCTGAGACTGTGACCCATTGTTCTAGACTTCCCAGCCAGGGGAAACATCCTCCCCGCATCCAGTCTATCCAACCCAGTCAGAATTTTATACGTTTCAATGAGATCCCCTCTCATTCTTCTAAATTCTCGTCGACCCAATCTCTCCTCATACGACAGTCCTGCCATCCCGGGAATCAGTCTGGTGAACCTTTGCTGCTCTCCCTCTATGGCAAGTATATCCTTTCTTAGGTAAGGAGACCAAAATGGCACACAATACTCCAGGTGCGGTCTCACCAAGACCCTGTATAACTGTAGGAAGACATCCTTGCTCCTGTACTCAAATCCTCTTGCAATGAAGGCCAACATACCACTTGCCTTCCTAACTGCTTGCTGCACCTATATGTTTGCTTTCAATGACTGGTGTACAAGGACACCCAGGTCCCTCTGTAAATTGACACTTCCCAATTCATCACCATTTAAATAATACTTTGTCCTTATGTTTTTCCTACCAAAGTGGATAACTTCACATTTATCCACGTTATACTGCATCTGCCAAGTGTTTGCCCACTCACTCGACCTATCTAAAACGCCTTGCAGCGTCTCCTTCCTGCAAGCTTCCTCCCTGCATCTGCCCTGTCAAACCCTGTAAAATTTTGTATGTTTCAATGAGATCACCTCTCATTCTTCTCAACTCTAGCAAATACAGGCCTAGTCTACTCAATCTCTCCTCATAGGACAATCCCCCATCCCAGGAATCAGTCTGGTGAACCTTTGTTGCACTCCCTCAATGACAAGTATATCCTTCCTCAGGTAAAGAGACCAAAACTGTACACAATACTCCAGGTGTGGTCTCAACAGGCCCCTATATAATTGCAGTAAGTCTTTACTCTTATACTCAAATCCTCTTGTAATAAAGGCTAACATTGGTTTCTTAATTGCTTGCTGTACCTGCATGTTAACTTTCAGTGATTTGTGTACAAGGACACCCAGGTCCCTCTGAACACAAATGTTTCCCAATCTCTCACCATTTAAAAAATACTCTTTTCTATTTTTCTACCAAAGTTGATAACTTCACATTTCCCTACATTATATTCCATTTGCCATGTTCTTGCCCACTCACTTAGCCTGTCTATATCCTCTTGAAACCTCTTTGCATCCTCCTCACAACTTACATTCCCACCTAGCTTTGTATCATCAGCAAACTTGGATATATTACATTTGGTCCCCTCGTCTAAATCATTGATATAGATTGTGAATAACTGAGGTCCAAGCACTGACCCTTGCTGCACTCCACTTGTTACAGCCTGCCAATCCGAAAATGACCCGTTTATTCCTACTCTCTGGTTTTTGTCCGTTAATCAATCCTCAATCCATGCTAGCATATTTCCCTTTCATAAACCCATGATGACTCTTCCCAATCCTATTATTATTTTCTAAGTGCCCTGTTACCACATCCTTAATAATAGATTCTAGCATTTTCCCTACTACTGATGTCAGGCTAACTGGTCTGTAGTTCCCCTTTTTCTCTCTCCCTTCTTTCTTAAATAGTGGGATTATATTAGATACCTTCCAATCTGTGGAAACCATTTTAGAATCTGTGGAATTTTGGAAGATGACAACCCTTGCATCCTCTATCTCTGTAGCCACCTCTTTCAGAACCCTAGGATGTAGGCCATCACTCCAGGGGATTGATCACCTTGCAGTCCCATTAATTTCCCCAGTATTTTTTTTTACTAATACTAATTTCTTTCAGTTCCTCATTCTTGCTAGACCCTTGGTACCCCACTATTTCCAGGAGGTTTATCGTGCCTTCTTTCGTGAAGACAGATACAAAGAATTTCTTTAATTTCTCTGCCATTTCCTTATTCCCCATTATAATTTCTCCTGTCACAGCCTGTAGGGGCCCACATTTACTTTTGCTAATCTTTTCCTTTTTACATACCTATAGAAGCTTTTACAGTCTGTTTTTATGTCTCTCGCTAGTTTACTCTCATATTCTACTTTCCCTTTCTTTATCAATCTCTTGGTCCTCTTTGGCTAAATTCTAAAATCCTCCCAATCCTCAGGCTTACTGCTCTTTTTGGCAACATATAAGCCTCTTCTTTTCATCAAATATTATCTTTAACTTCTCTTGTTAGCCACGATTGGACCAGTTTTCCTGATTTTTATGCCTTAAAGGAATGTATGTGTTGCAAATTATGTATTGATTCTTTAAATCTCCTAATCTGAGGAAGGATGTTCTTGCTATTGAAGGAGTGCAGCGAAGGTTCACCAGATTGATTCCCGGGATGGCAGGACTGACATATGAGGAGAGACTGGATCAACTGGGCCTTTATACATTGGAGTTTAGAAGGATGAGAGGGGATCTCATAAAAACATATAAGATTCTGATGGGACGGGACAGGTTAGATGTGGGTAGATTGTTCCCGATATTGGGGAAGTCCAGAACCAGGGGACACAGTCTTAGGATAAGGGGTAGGCCATTTAGGACTGAGATGAGGAGAAACTTCTTCACTCAGAGAGTTGTTAACCTGTGGAATTCCCTGCCGCAGAGAGTTATTGATGTCAGTTCATTGGATAAGTTCAAGAGGGAGTTAGATATGGCCCTTACAGCTAGGGGGATCAAGGGGTATGGAGAGAAAGTAGGAAAGGGGTACTGAGGTGAATGATCAGCCATGATCTTATTCAATGGTGGTGCAGGCTCGAAGGGCCGAATGACCTACTCCTGCACCTATTTTCTATGCTTCTATGTTTCTAAATGCTAGCCATTGCTTGTCTACCATCATATCTTTCAATATAGTTTCCCAATCTACCTCGCCCCTCATACCTACGTAGTTCCTGTGTTTATATTTAAGAACAAGTTTTCAGATTTAACTAAATCCCTTTCAAACTTTATGTAAAATTCTATCATATTATGGTCACTCTACCGTAAGAGCCCCATTACTGCAAGGTTATAAATTAACCCTTTCTTATTGCACATTACTCCATCTAAAATAGCTTGTTCTCTAGTTGGTTCCTCAACAAACTGATTTAAAAAACCATCTTGTATACAATCCATTAATTGGTCCTCCACACTATTACTGCAAATTTGGTTTGCCCAGTCTATACGTAGTTTAAAGTCCCCCATGATTATTGTATTACCTTTGTTACAGGCAACTCTAATTTCCTGATTTATGCTGTGCCCTACATTACCACTACTTTTTGGGGGCCTATAAACAACTCCCACCAATGTTTTCTGTCCCTTGTTGTTTCTTAGCTTCACCCAAACCGATTCTACTTCTTGATTTTCCGAGCTGAGATCCTTTCTCTTTACTGTCTTTATCCCATCCTTTATTATCAGGGCTATGCCTCCTCCTTTTCCATTTTGCCTATCTCTTCTAAAAGTCAAGTATCCTAGAATATTTAATTTCCAACCGTGGTCACTTTGCAACCACGTCTCCGTAATGGCTATTAGATCAAACCTATTAATTTATATCTGCGCTATTAATTCACCTATTTTGTTGTGAATGCTTCGCACATTCAGATATAGTGCCTGTAGCTTTGACTTAGACCTCTGTTTAATGTGGTGCTCCTTATTTACTGAACTACATTCACTCCTGAAGTAAGCATGCGCATTGGACACTTAAACAAACCAGTCGCAGAGCAAATGAGGAGCAGAATTGCCACTAGCACAAGGACAAATGTATTGCCGATCTTTGCAACAAGAAGCCAGATACTGCCTTAAGCAATCGTAATCTAATAACGCTAATGATAATTTCTGAGTGAGTGCACCCACGTGTGAGAAATTGGCCCTGGGTTTGCTGTCAACATAATGGTGAGGCTCACAGTGCTCACCATTATTTAACCACAAATCGCACAGCAATTTCAGGCGAAGTTAAATGCAAAAATTGGAAAGTTGCTGTTCAAAATGCGCCGCTCCACCATTAGCTTTGCGAAAACTGCATCTGACCGCCTGACTCACCATCCAAATGCATTTAACGGCGTGAAGTTCTTGTACTTGCATATTAGATATGGACTAAACTCACCACAGAAAGTTAGGGCTTGTCCATTTTTGTCTAAGTACTCTTTTGATGTCATGATAAGTGTTAATTACTGCCAGTCAACCTTTCTGGCACTGAAAATTAACTAATGCAAGTGTGAAGTCTCATTCCTTCAGATTTTAATTGTTGGAGAATTGTTTTTTAATTAATTTTTTATAACTTTTCATTTCTGCCTCTTTTCTCTTTCTCTCTGAAGCCAATCTTTCTTACCCTCTCTTTATGTTCCTGATCTGAAATTGAATTCTCCTTGCTTGTTCAGACCCTGCGCTGTTAATTTCACAATCCTTCAATGTGATTGGTCAAGGAGATAGCCAGTTACATGCACTGTTCACTCAGGTTCCAGATGTCCTCTAGGTGCTGGGCCATTTCCATCTTGCATTTGCAGCAAAATATCGTGGAGATTAAATGGGCAAGAGCACCGTTTGATGCCCTGTCACAGAAATATTTGGGTCCAACATAGTTTTCCTTAAATTTACCCAGAAATGCACCAGATTGCATCATCTTATGTCAGAGTTTTGAACAGGTGGATACCCTGAATAAATCCACTCCTTCAGTCAGTGAGAGGGGTACCTCAAAGAACAGAGCTTTCAAGGAACCCTCAGCCCTCCTAAGTTGGTCCTGTCAAGAAATGGCCATTTCTCTTCAGACGTTTGGTCATACCAATGCAGTATTTAGGGCAGGTGGTGACAGAAATATGGTTAGGGCCGAGGTACTCTGGGCCTTTTCCTCATTTTTTGCCTCTCATAATTTTCAGTTCATTTGGGAGTGGGAGCATGCAAATAAATACATACAATATCATTCCTGCATTTGTGCCCTCAACAACACAATGTTCAAGGGATGGCTGTATGGCCCTGGCATCCAGAGTTGCGTGGGTGCTGGAGTCACATAAATCTTAAAAGAACATAAGAATTAGGAGCAGAGGTAGGCCATTCGGCCCCTCGAGCCTGCTCTGCCATTCAATAAGATCATGGCTGATCTTCTACCTCAACTCCACTCTCCTGCACTATCCCCATATGCCTTGATTCCCTTAATATCTAAAAATCTATCGATCTCTGTCTTGAATATACTCAAAGACTGAGCCACAGCCCTCCGGGGTAGAGAATTCCAAAGGTTCACCACCCTCTGTGTGAAGAAGTTTCTCCTCATCTCAGTCCGAAATCCAGAATTGGCTTGGAGGTAGAAAACAAAGGGTAATGGTTGATGGATGTTTTTGTAACTGGAAGGATGTTTCCAGTGGAGTGCCGCAGGGCTCAGTACTGGGTCCCTTGCTTTTTGTGGTATATATCAATGATTTAGATTTGAATATAGGGAGTATGATTAAGAAGTTTGCAGATGGCACTAAAATTGGCTGTGTGGTTAATAATGAAGAGGACAGTCATGGGCTGCAGGAGGATATTAATCTACTGGTCAGGTGGGCAGAGCAGTGGCAAATGGAATTTAATTCCGAGAAGTGTGAGGTGATGCACTTTTGGAGGGCTAATAAGGAAAGAGTATACACATTAAGCGGTAGGCCACTTAATAGTGTAGATGAACAAAGGGACCTTGGAGTGCTTGTCCACAGATCCCTGAAAGTTGCAGGCCAGGTGGATAAGGTGGTTAAGAAGGCATATGGAATGCTTGCCTTTATTGGCTGAGGCATAGAATCTAAGAGCAGGGAGACTATGCTTAAATTGTAAAATACTTTGATTCAGCCACAGCTGGAGTACTGTGTGCAGTTCTGGTCACCGTATTATAGGAAGGACGTGATTGCATTAGAGAGGGTGCAGAGGAGATTTACTAGGGTGTTGCCTGGAATGGAAAACCTTATTTATGAGGACAGATTGGATAGTCTGGGTTTGTTCTCAATGGAACAGAGGAGGTTGAGAGGAGACCTCATTGAGGTATACAAAATATTGAGGGGCTTGGACACAGTGGATAGTAAGGGCCTATTTCCATTGGTGGAGGGGTCTATTACGAGGGGGCTTAGTTTTAAGGTGGTTGGTGGAAGGTTTAGAGGGGATTTGAGGGGTGGGGGGACTTCTTTATGCAGAGGGTTGTGGGGATCTGGAACATAGCTGCCTGGAAGAGTGGTGAATGCAGAAACCCTCACCACTTTTAAGAGATGGTTGGATGGGCACTTAAAGTGTTGTAACCTGCGGAGTTTCGGACCTAGAGCTGGTAATTGGGATTAGACTGGATAACCTATTGCTGGCCAGCGCAGATATAATGGTAAGTACTGCAGGGAATTGAATACGGCCAGGGTGATCTCCTGGACTAGTTTTGATTGCCTGGATAGGTCAGAGAGGAATTTTCCCAGATTTTATTCTACTTAAATTTGCCGGGGTTTGTATCTGGTTTTTGCCTCTGCCATGAGATCACATGGCTCCGGTTGGGGTAGAGTGTAGTAGGTTTCTGTTGTGTATCTGTAAAGCATGCACTCCCATGTTCCGCCACCAGGGAGCTCATCCCCTGAAGTCCCAAGGGATCCCAGCATCCCTTGGGAGCACTGTATATAAGCTGGCCCCTAAGGCCTGTTTCTCACTCTGGAGTGTCTAAATAAAGACTGAGGTCGCTGTTACTTTAACCTCCCTGTGTGCAGCCTCATCCGTGTTAGGAACACAATAACTGGCGACGAGAATACGAATCCAACGCAAAGATGCAGAAATCTGTGGGCATCCTGGAGGGTCTCGGAGGGTGAGGACTGGGAAGCCTATGTCGAACGGCTAGACCAGTGCTTTGTAGCCAACGAGCTGGACGGAGAAGGAAGCACTGCAAAAAGGAGAGTGGTCCTCCTCACAGTCTGCGGGGCACCAACCTACAGCCTCATGAAGAATCTTCTGGCTCTGGTGAAACCCACAGATAAGTCGAATGAGGAGCTGTGTACACTGGTTTGGGAGCATCATAACCCGAGGGAGAGCCTGCTGATAGCGAGGTATCGGTTCTACACGTGCCAGCGATCTGAAGGTCAGGAAGTGGCGAGCTACGTCGCCGAGCTAAGGCGACTTGCAGGACAATGTGAGTTTGATGGCTACCTGGAGCAAATGCTCAGAGACCTTTTTGTACTGGGCATTGGCCACGAGACCATCCTACGAAAACTTTTGACTGGAGAGACACCGACCCTCAGTAAGGCCATTGCGATAGCACAGGCGTTTATGTCCACCAGTGATAACACCAAACAAATCTCTCAGCACACAAGTGCTAGCAATGTTCATAAATTAACTGGAACTGTGTTTGCGAGCAGAAATGTACAAGGCAGAACCCACGAGTCTGCAACTGCCAGCAGGCCTCAAGTGACCCAGATGACTCAGAGTCGCCAACAAAGGATGACTGCAAGGCAATTCACACCTTGTTGGCGTTGTGGAGGCTTCCATTCAGCCTATTCATGCTGCTTCAAAGGGTATGTTTGCAAGAGCTGTGGAACAATGGGGCACCCCCAACGAGCTTGCAAATAAGCTGAAAGCTCTGAAAAACCTGCTAACCACCACGTGGCATAGGAAGAGCGGTCCATGGTGGATCAAAGCAATTTTGAGCCTCAGAGAGAGGAGGCAGATGCTGAAGTACACAGGGAGCACATATTTTCGACAAAATGTCCACCTATAATGCTAAACGTAAAATTGAATGGCTTACCCGTAGCCATGGAACTGGACACTGGCGCTAGCCAATCCATCATGAGTAAAAAGATGTTTGAGAGACTGTGGTACAACAAGGCATTCAGACCAGCCCTGAGCCCCATCCACACGAACCTGAGAACGTACACTAAAGAGCTTATCACTGTCCTGGGCAGCGCTATGGTCAAGGTTACCTACGAGGGCACAGTGAGTGCACGAACTGCCACTCTGGATTGTCCCGGGCGATGGCCCTACACTGCTTGGAAGGAGCTGGCTGGGCAAAATCCGTTGGAACTGGGATGACATCCGAGCGCAATCACATGTCGATGAGGCCTCATGTACCCAGGTTGTCAACAAATTTCCTTCCCTTTTTGAGCCAGGCATTGGAAACTTTTCCGGGGCGAAGGTGCGGATCCACTTGGTCCCAGAGGCACGACCCATTCACCACAAGGCGCGAGCGGTACCTCACATGATGAGGGAGAGAGTGGAAATCGAGCTGGACAGGCTGCAAAGCGAGGGCATCATCGTCCCAATGGAATTCAGTGAGTGGGCCAGCCCGATTGTTCCAGTACTCAAAAGTGATGGCACGGTCAGGATTTGCGGCAATTATAAAGTAAGTATTAATCGTTTCTCGCTACAGGACCAATACCCGCTACCGAAGGCAGATGACCTATTTATGACGCTAGCAGGAGGCAAGACGTTCACCAAGCTCGACCTGACTTCGGCCTACATGACACAGGAGCTGGAGGAGTCTTCAAAGGGCCTCACCTGCATCAACACGCACAAGGGACTGTTCATCTACAACAGATGCCCGTTTGGAATTTGGTCGGCTGAAGCGATCTTCCAGAGAAACATGGAGAGCCTACTTAAGTCGGTATCACACACAGTGGTCTTTCAGGACGACATATTGGTCACGGTTCGGGACACCGCCGAGCACCTACAAAATCTGGAGGTGGTCCTCCAGCGACTGGATTGCGTAGGGCTGCGGCTGAAGAGGTCGAAATGCGTCTTCATGGCAACAGAAGTGGAGTTTTTGGAGAGAAAGATCGCGGCGGACGGCATTCAGCCCACAGACGACAAGACAGAGGCTATCAGGAATGCGCCCAGGCCACAGAACGTCACGGAGCTGTGGTCAATCCTGGGACTCCTCAACTATTTTGGTAACTTTCTACCGGGTTAAGCACCCTTTTAGAGCCCCTACATGTGTTATTGCGCAAAGGTGAGAACTGGTTATGGGGAAAAAATCAAGTAATTGCTTTTGAGAAAGCCAGAAACATTTTATGCACCAACAAGCTGCTTGTATTGTATAACCCGTGGAAAAGACTTGTGCTAGCATGTGACGCGTCGTCGTACGGAGTCGGGTGTGTATTACAACAAGCTAACGTTGCGGGGAAGTTGCAACCTGTCACCTATGCTTCCAGGAGCTTGTCGAAGGCTGAGAGGGCCTACAGTATGATTGAGAAAGAGGCATTAGCGTGTGTGTTCGGGTAAAAAAATGCATCAGTACCTGCTTGGCCTCTAATCTGAGCTGGAAACCGATCACAAGCCCCTCACATCCCTGTTCACTGAAAACAAGGGGATAAATACTAAAGCCTCAGCCCGCATACAAAGGTGGGCACTCGCGCTATCAGCGTATGACTATACCATCCGCCATAGGCCAGGCACCGAGAACTGTGCGGATGCTCTCAGTCGGCTACCATTGCCCACCACGGGGGTGGAAATGGCGCAGCCTGCAAACTTGTTGATGGTGGCGCAGCCCGCAGACTTGTTGATGGTCATGAAAGCATTTGAAAATGATAACTCACCTGTCATGGCCCGCCAGTTTAGGACTTGGACCAGCCAAGATCCTCTGCTGCTAAAAAAACTGTACTGCATGGGAGCTAGGCCAACATCCCGTTGAAATGCAAGAGCCAATCAAGCCGTTCCAGCGGCGAAAGGACGAGCTGTCCATTCAGGCAGACTACCTGTTGTGGGGTAACTGCATAGTGCTACCAAAAAAGAGCAGAGAGACGTTCATCTCGGTCTCCACAGCACACACCCAGGCATGGTAATGATGAAAGTGATAGCCAGATCCCATGTGTGGTGGCCCGGTATTGACTCTGACTTAGAGTCCTGTGTACGGCAATGCAGCGTATGTGCTCAGTTGAGCAATGCGCCCAGAGAGGCACCACTAAGTTTGTGGTCCTGGCCTTCCAGACCATGGTCGCGGATCCATGTTGACTATGCGGGCCCGTTTCTCAGTAAAATGTTCCTGGTGGTGGTGGATGCTTTTTCCAAATGGATTGAATGTGAAATAATGTCGGGAAGCACCGCCACCGCCACATTGAAAGCCTGAGGGCCATGTTTGGCACCCACGGCCTGCCTGACATACTGGTCAGTGACAATGGGCCATGTTTCACCAGTGCCGAATTTAAAGAATTCACGACCTGCAATGGGATCAAACATGTCACCTCGGCCCCGTTTAAACCAGCCTCCAATGGGCAGGCAGAGCGGGCAATACAAACCATCAAACAGAGCCTTAAACTAGTCACAGAAGGCTCACTTCAAACCCGCCTGTCCCGAGTACTGCTTAGTTAACACACGAGACCCCACTCGCTCACAGGGATGCCCCCGGCTGAGCTACTCATGAAAAGGACACTCAAAACCAGACTCTCGCTGGTTCACCCCAACCTGCATGATCAGGTAGAGAGCAGGCAGCAGCAACAAAATGTAAATGATGGTCGCGCCACTGTGTCACGGGAAATTGATCTGAATGACCCTGTGTATGTGCTAAACTATGGACATGGTCTCAAGTGGATCGCGGGCACGGTGATAGCTAAAGAAGGGAATAGGGTGTTTGTAGTCAAACTAGACAATGAACAATTTTTCAGAAAGCACCTGGACCAAACGAGGCTGTGGTTCACAGACTGCCCTGAACAGCCAACAGCAGTCACCACCTTTTTCGAGCCCACAAAGGATTAACGACACCACGCCGGACCAGGAAATCGAACCCATCACGCCCAACAGCCCAGCAAGGCCAGGCTCACCTAGCAGCCCTGCAGGGCCAACAACACGCCAGCCCAGCGAGGGCACAGCCAACACATCAGAACAGACATTTGTACCGAGGCGGTCCACCAGGGAAAGAAAGGCTCCTGACCGCCTCACCTTGTAAATAGTTTTCACTTTGACTTTGGTGGGAGAGTGATGTTGTGTGTCTGTAAAGTATGCACTCCCATGTTCCGCCACCAGGGAGGTCATCCCCTGAAGTCCCAAGGGATCGCAGCATCCCTTGGGAGCACTGAATATAAGCCGGCCCCTCAGGCCTGTTCCTCACTCTGGAGTGTCTTAATAAAGACTGAGGTCACTGTTACTTTAACCTCCTTGTGTGCAGCCTCATCTGTGTTAGGAACACAATAGTTTCAGTATAAGGGGTGTCGCAGTTGTGTGAGGCAGACTGGTTGGGCTGGGTGCTCTTTGCCTTTCCGCCATTGTTCATTGTTTGTAGGTTTACATGTAACCTTCAGGGCTGCTGACCGAGGGCTGTGTGGCTCTTTGTCGGTCGGCGTGGACACGATGGGCCAAAATGGCCTCCTTCTGCGCTGTAAATTTCTATGTTTGTATGTAAATGGCCAACCCCTTATTCTGAGACTGTGACCCCTGGCAGCAGACACCCGAGCCAGAGGAAACATCCTCCCTGCATCTACCCTGTCAAGCCCTGTAAGAATTTTGTATGTTTCAAAGAGATCATCTTTTATTCTTCTAAACTCTAGAGAATATAGGCCTACTCTACCCAATCTCTCCTCATGGGACAATCCCTCCATCCCAGGAAACAGAATTTGTTTTACTTTCTCTATGGAAAATATATCCTCCCTTAGGTAAGGAGACCAAAACTGCACACAATACTCCAGCTGTAGTTCACCAGTGCCTGGGATTTCCGTACTGTTAAAATGACGGAAACTGGCTCCTCAAAAGATAGCTAATTTTATTCTCTCAATTTCCTAGGACCAGCACTGCTAGGCTGTGGCAGGTCTGCATGGCCGAGTTCCTGAGGTGGACACCTCGGTTGTGCTGCTAATGGCACAGTCCAATTCGCGTAAGTGCCACCGATGCCAGAAAGCAAAACAGGGCCAGGATCACAAACAGTGAGTGGGCAGATCTTCCCCCAATAGATCTCCTGAGGAAATTTGTCTTCATGAAGTTCATCAACATTACTGGGAACCAAAGCAGAGAAATTGCAGTGGGTGCTATTAACAGTCAAGTGCTTAACTTGCCTCTGTCAGCTGTTTAATAGAGGTGGCAACCCATTTAAAATACTTCCCAGGCTCAAATGCCAAAAGTAAGTGGGGTAACTTTTTGTCTTCACCGCATGGGCAGTAATCTGGCGGAAGGCATTGCCCACCCGTAATAGACCTCCCACCCTGTTTTTCATCTGTCAGAAATCAATGTATGAAAATCAGACGGGTTTTACAATGGATGGGTGATCCGCTCGACTGGACCTTTGTGGTGAAGAAGAAAATTTACCACAATAATTCAAATATAATCAGAAAGTGGTAACAATGTGGTGATGCAAGGAGTTAACTTCCATTTTCAACTAGTTCATTAAATTATAATATATACAGAAAGTGCTGGAAATTCTCAGCAGGTCAGTCAGCATCTGTGGAGAGAGAGAAACAGAGTTAACATTTCAGGTTGATGACCCTTCACCTTGCATCATCATCTCTTTTGTCTCCCTAATCTCTTCTGCCTTCCACCCTATCACAGACCTTCCCTTTTGTTCTTTCCTCCCCCTCCCCCCTTTCCCTGCCCCTACGCTTGCTTAAAAACCTGTTACATCTCGAACTTATTCCAGTTCTGACAAAAGGTTATCGACCTGAAACGTTAACTCTGTTTCTCTCTCCACAGATACTGCCTGACCTGCTGCGTATTTCCAGCATTTTCTGTTTTTATTTCAGATTCCAGCACCCGCGGTATTTTGTTTTTGTGTTGTTGTAGTTTTTTTAATGAATGAGTTCAGAGCAATCTCAATGAATGTCTCGTGGCAGACAATTGACAATAGTTTTCCCTGCACAGCTTCTGCACAGTTTGAAAGGTCTATAAAGCGGGATCGATGTTGACAAGCATTAATCTTTCTATTGAGAATTTCACTTGGTGACTTATATGACCACCAAATTATGGGCCCGAATTTGATGAAGGCCCCCGCCGGCCCAAGTGCCGCCCAAAGGAGCGCCGATGGCCGTCGAGGTACCCGACGGTACTTTGGGCGGGGTTTTCATCAAAAAGGTCCCTCGAAGGTCAGCGGGTGGCAAATGAGGTACTTATGATGCCAATCTGTGCGGCAGCCGGTGGGAACTCTCATTCTCGGCGGCAAAGGTGCTTTCCGCCCAAGTGCTGCCGAGAATGGAGTCGGGCCAATGGAGGGTCGAAGACCTGCAAAGAAAAAGCATCAGAAATAAAAAAAACACCTTCGGGGGACCCCAATCAGGTAAGTCGCTTTGAAAAAAATATTTAAAAAATGTTTACCAATCTTTTTTTAAGATACTCACCGTCGGGGACAGACCAGCTTCCAGCCGGCGATCCACCCCTGTTCTGGCGCCGACTCCCACCGACTCCCGCCCGCATGAATATGGCATCACGGTGGGCGGGAGTCCACTTACGCCATTCGGCCGCCCGCTGACGTCAGCGGACGGTTCCCTCGGTTCTCCCCTCCCGCCTGCTCCAGCCCAAATCGAAAGTGGTACTGGGTGGAACCCGAAGAGGAATGTCGGTGGCAGTGGGCGGTGAGGCCATCAAATTCGGGCCCTATGTCCTTTAAGGATTGTTAAAACTTACAAATGTTTCCTTTTTTAGATGAATTATAAATAAGCTTTTCTGTTTGGCAAAAATTGGGCATCTCATGCGCTTTCACAAAATAGCGATGTGGCAATTGAGCAATTATTAGATTGGAAGATGTAGCTTCCCTCAGTGAGTAAATTGAATAAGTCAGTAAGCAATAAAGACCAGAGGGAAGCCAAAATCAGTGAAGGTTACTGCTACTGATTATGCTGTCCAGTGACCCATACTTGATAATGGTCTTGTGCATTAAGTCAGGATAGGATTGAGCTCAGCTTGGGAATACCATCTCCTGCAAGTTCCGCTCCAGGTCACACATCACCCTGACTTGGAAATTTATCGCCGTTCCTTCATCGTCGCTGGGTCAAAATCCTGGAACTCCCTCCCTAACAGCACAGTTGGAGTAACTTTACCACAGGGACTGCAGCAGTTCAAGAAGGCGGCTCACCACCACCTTCTCGAGGGCAATTCAGGATGGGCAATAAATGCCGGCCTTGCCAGCGACGCTCACATCCCATGAACGAATTTTTAAAAAGCTGTAATGTGTCCACTTCCCCCCCCCCCGAACTTGGTCAAATCGTTGGGTTTGAAATTCCACAATGCTGCTCCACTGCCTTAATGATGCTGCAATGTGACGTTCTCAGCACCAACAATTTAAGATTGTGACCCTGTCAGAATACCCAGGATGAGGCAAGTTATTAAAGTGTATGGGCGTCCATCTGCTGTGCTCGCTAGCTGGGACAGGGCGGGGAAGAAATGATAATGTTACGGACCTGGCAGACAACTGGTTTAGCCGTTCACCGCCAGATCTGGCTGGACCACACAAAGCACAATTTGGTCCTGCTCACATCTGCCAAAATCGCTCATTGTTCCATAATCATTCTGGAAAGTAAAGATAAACCCCGGCTTCTATTCTCCATTGCTAACCATCTTTTTAAACCCCTCTCCCCAGTATCCACGCTCAACTCTGACAATAAGTGTGAGGAGCTCATGGACTCTAAAATTAAGACCATTCGATCGGCCGCCTCTGCCTCTTCCCTCCCTTCCACTAGCCCACCGGGCCAAACTTTCTCTAAGGTAGCCCCTGCTCTAACCCTGACCTCACATCTTTCTCCAGTTTCTCTCCAATCTCCTCTTATGACCTTTCTGAGCTCATCCTGTCCATGAGACCCACTTCCTGCTCCCTTGACCCTATTCCCACCAAACTGCTGACCTAACAATTCCTTTTCTGGCTCCCATGTTAGCTGACATTTTTTAAAGTTCTATCTCCTTAGGTACTGTCTCCCTCTCCCTCAAATCTTCTGTCATCACCCCTCTCAGGAAACCAACGCTCAACCCCTCAGTCCTTGCAAACTACCGCCCCATCTCCAACCTCCCTTTCCTCTCCAAAGTCCTTGAACATGTTGTCGCCTCCCAAACCCATGCCCATCTTCCCTGCAATTCCATATTTGAATCCCTCCAATCTGGTTTCCACACCTGACACAGTACCAAAACAGCTCTTATCAAAGTCACAAATGACATCCTCTGTGACTGTGACAAAGGAAAACTATCCCTCCTCGTCCTTCTTGACTTGTCTGCAGCCTTTGACATGGTTGACCATTCTATCCTTCTCCAACGCCTCTCCACCGTCGTCCAGCTGGGTGGGACTGCACTCGCCTGGTTCCATTCTTATCTATCTAATAGTAGCCAGAGAATCACCTGCAACGTCTTCTCTTCCTGCTCCCGAATCGTTACTTCTGGTGTACCCCAAAGATTGATCCTTGGCCCCCTTCTATTTCTCATCTACATGTTGCCCCTTGGCGACATCATCCGAAAACACCACGCCACTTTCCACATGTACGCTGGCACACCCAGCTTTACCTCAATACCACTTCTCTTGACCTATCCACGGTCTCTAAATTGTCAGACTGCTTGTCAGACATCCAGTTCTGGATGAGCAGAAATTTTCTCCAATTAAATATTGGGAAATCCGAAGCCATTGTTTTCGGCCCACACCACACACTCCGTTCCCTAGCCACTGAGTCCATCCCTCTCCCCAGCTTCTGTCTGAGGCTGAACCAGACTGTTCTCAATCTTGGTGTCATATTTGACCCTGAAATGAGCTTTCGACCACTTATCTGCACTATAACTAAGATCGCCAATTTCCACCTTTGTAACATTGCCCATCTCTGCTGTTGCCTCAGGTCATCTGCTGCTGAAACCCTCATCCATTCCCTTGTTACCTCTGGACTTGACTATTCCAACGCACTCCTGGCTGGCCTCCCACATTCTATCCGACATAAACTAGCGGTGATCCGAAACTCGGCTGCCCGTGTCCTAACTCGCACCAAGTCCCGCTCACCCCTGTGCTCGCTGCCTACATTGTATTCCGGTTAAGCAATGCCTCGATTTCAAAATACTCATTCTCATTTTTAAATCCCTCCATGGCCTCGCCCCTCCCTATCTCTGTAATTTCCTCCAGCCCCACAATCCCCGAGATGTCTGCACTCCTCTAATTCTGCCCTCTTGAGCATCCATGATTATAATCACTCAACCATCGGTGGCCATGCCTTCTGTTGCTTAGTCCCCAAGCTCTGGAACTCCCTGCTTAAAGCTCTTCGCCTGTCTACCTCTCTTTCCTCCTTCAAGACGCTCCTTAAAACCTACCTCTTTGACTAAGCTTTTGGCCACCTGTGCTAAATTCTACTTATGCGGCTCGTGTCAAATTTTTAAATCTCATAATACTCCTGTGAAGCGCCTTGGAATGTTTCACTAGGTTGAAGGTGCTGTGTAAATACAAGTTGTTGTTGTTGTTGTTTGCTGCAGAGTGCCAATGCTGGCAGGGTCTGATTCTAGACAACTGCTGTAGAGAGAAATTGGCACTTTTGCAGGAAGGCATGTTTCCTTACGGATGCAGATCAGATTGCAACTGTCTGTTGTAAATAAACTGGCCATTCCCACTTTGTTCAGCTCCATTTCTACTGGCTGAGAGCACTTTTATCATCCACCAGAAAAAGGGGGCGGAAACCCTCTGGCACAGGACAAACAGGGCAGAGATCTTGCATAACGGGTCTTGCCTCAAAAACTGTATCTGCTCACCGCTATAGTGCCCCAAATGCCCGTAAATATTGTGGGTTTTCAGACCCTCCCTGGCTGGGCTCACTCATGAAGAATTGACACTTCAGCAAGTTAGCAGAAAGCCCTGGATAAAAATACAAGGGCCAAGTTTCGGCCTGAGTTGCTCCTGTTTTTTTGGAGCAACTGGTTTAGAATGGAGTATCTTAGAAATTTGAATTCTCGGCATTTAATTTGCTCCAGTTCTAGTCAGTTAGAACAGTTTCACTTTGGAACAGAATTTTTTTTTCAAAAGGGGGCATGTCCGGCCACTTACGCCTGTTTTCAAAGTTTAGGCTGTGAAAACTTACTCCAAACTAACTTAGAATGGAGTAAGTGAAGATTTTTGTACGTTCGAAAAAACCTTGTCTACACTTTAGAAAATCAGGCGTAGATTACAAATTAGGCGTAGGGAATGGTGCGGGGGGGGGGTTTAAAGGGAAGTTTACAAACATTAAACACTTCAGTTTTACAAATAAAGAGCCATCATCAATAATAAGTGATAAATACATCAATAAATCAACCAAAAAATTAATCAAAATAATTAATAAAAAATAATTTAAAAAAAAAATCAATAAATAAAACATTTTCTACTTACCGACTGCAGCACCGGGAGTCCTCCAACAGCATGCTGGGACGGCCTCCCCAGTGTGTCTCTGTCAGTGTCTCTATCTCTCTGTCTGTCTGTGTGTGTGTCTCTCACTCTCTGTCTGTCAGTCTCTGTGTTTCTGACAGCGAGGGGAGGGGGAGGAGGGGGGTAGAGGGAGAGAGGGGGAGGGGGAGAAGGGGGGAGGGGGAGGGGGAGAGGGAGAGGGGGAGAAGGGGAGGGGGAGAAGGGGAGAAGGGAGGGGAGGAGGAGGGAGGAGGGAGGTGGGGGCGGGGGGGAGAAGGAGGGGTGGGGGTGGTGGGAGGAGGAGAAGGAGGGGCGAGGAGAAGGGGGAGGAGGAGAGGGGGGAGGAGAGGGGGAGAAGGGGGAGGAGAGGGGGAAGAAGGGGGGAGGAGAGGGGGAAGAAGGGGGGAAGAGGGGGAGAAGGGGGGAAGAGGGGGAGAAGGGAAGAGGGGGAGAAGGGAGGGAGAGAGGGAGGGAGGGAGGAGAGAGGAGAGAGGGAGGGAGGGAGGGAGGAGGGGAGGGAAGGAGAGTGGAGGGAGGGAGGAGGGGAGGGAAGGAGAGAGGAGGGAGGGAGGGAGGGGGGTAAGGAGAGAGGAGGGGGGAGAGAGGAGGGGGGTGAGGGAAGGAGAGGGGGGAGGGAAGGAGAGAGGGAGGCTGAACGGCCGGGCCCAAGAACTCGGGCTGGATTTACAGGTAGATGGCGTCGGGTCTCGGGGGGGGGGGGGGTCGCGGAGTCCGGAGGGGGGGGGGGTTGGAGAGAGTCGGGGAGGGGGGAGGTCCAGTGCGGAAGAGTCGCGGGGGGGGCAGGAGAGTGTCGCGGAGATCCGGGGGGGGTGGGGAGAGAGTCGCCGAGGCCCGGGGATGGGGAGAGAGTAGCGGAGGTCCGGGGGAGGGCGGTGGGGGGGGGAGAGTGCGGGGGTCGGACCCGGTCTGGTCGGGTGGGAGGAGCCTTATTCACGCAGCCCCAGTGAGGCCATTCGGCCAGGGCTAGGGGCTGCGTGCTTCGGTCCCTCCCACAGTTTTGGGCTCCTGGAGCTATTGCACATGCACACCCACTATAGCGCGCATGTGCAGAGGTGCCGGCACTGTTTTCAGCGCAGGGACTAGGCTCCGCCCCCTACAGCTTGTGCTGCACCGCGCCCAGCTGCAAACGACCTGCAGGGAGCCGGAGAATAGGTAAGTTTTTTTTAGGCGCACTTTCTGGCGCGAAAAACGGTGTCCAGGTCCGGGCTGCGCCGTTTTAGGCGCGGCCCGCAACTTGGGCCCATAGAAACATAGAAAATAGATGCAGGAGTAGGCCATTCGGCTCTTTGAGCCTGCACCGCCATTCAATAAGATCATGGCTGAACGCTCCCTCAGTACCCCTTTCCTGCTTTCTCTCCATACCCCTTGATCCCCTTAGCCAGAAGGGCCATATCTAACTCACTCTTTGAATATATGCAATGAACTGGCATCAACAAATCTCTGCGGCAGGGAATTCCACAGGTTAACAACTCTCTGAGTGAAGAAGCTTCTCCTCATCTCAATCCTAAATGGCCTACCCCTTGTCCTAAGCCTATGTCCCCGGTTCTGGACTTCCCCAACATCGGGAACATCCTTCCTGCATCTAACCTGTCCAGTCCCATCAGAATCTTATTCGTTGCTATGAGATCCCCTCTCATCCTTCTAAACTCCAGTGAATACAGGCCCAGTTGATCCAGTCTCTCCTCATATATCAGTCCTGCCATCCCTGGAATCAGTCTGGTGAACCTTCGCTGCACTCCCTCAATAGCAAGAATGTCCTTCCTCAGATTAGGAGACCAAAACTGAACACAATATTCCAGGTGAGGCCTCACTAATGCCCTGTACAACAGCAGTAAGACCTCCCTGCTCCTATACTCAAATCCCTTAGCTATGAAGGCCAACATACCATTTGCCTTCTTCACCGCCTGCTGTACCTGCATGCCAACTTTCAATGACTGATGAGGAATGACACCCATGTCTCGTTGCACCTCCCCTTTTCCTAACCTGCCACCATTCAGATAAGATTCTGCCTTCATGTTTTTGCCCCCAAAATGGATAACCTGACATTTATCCACATTATACTGCATCTGCCATGCATTTGCCCACTCAGCTAACCTGTCCAAGTCACCCTGCAGCCTCTTAGCATCCTCCTCACAGCTCACACCACCACCCAGTTTAGTGTCATCTGCAAACTTGGAGATATTATACTTAATTCCTTCATCTAAATCGTTAATGTATATTGTAAAGAGCTGGGGTCCCAGCACTGAGCCCTGCAGCACCCCACTAGTCACTGCCTGCCATTCTGAAAAGGACCCGTTTATCCCGACTCTCTGCTTCCTGTCTGTCAACCAGTTCTCTATCCACGTCAGTACATTACCCCCAATACCATGTGCTTTAATTTTGCACACCAATCTCTTTTGTGGGACCTTGTCAAAAGCCTTTTGAAAGTCCAAATACACCACATCCACTGGTTCTCCCTTGTCCACTCTACCAGTTACATCCTCAAAAAATTCCAGAAGATTCATCAAGCATGATTTCCCTTTCATAAATCCATGCTGACTTGGACCGATCCTGTCACTGCTTACCAAATGCATGGCTATTTTGTCCTTAATGATTGATTCCAACATTTTCCCCACTACTGATGTCAGGCTAACCAGTCTATAATTACCCATTTTCTCTCTCCCTCCTTTTTTAAAAAGTGGTGATATATTAGCTACCCTCCAGTCCATAGGAACTGATCCAGAGTCGATAAACTGTTGGTAAATGATCACCAATGCATCCACTATTTCTAAGGCCACTTCCTTAAGTAATCTGGGATGCAGACTATCAGGTCCTGGGGATTTATCGGCCTTCAACCCCATCAATTTCCCTAACACAATTTTCTGCCTAATAAGAATATCTTTCAGTTCCTCCTTCTCACTAGAACCCCTGGCCCCTAGTACATTCGGAAGGTTATTTGTGTCTTCCCTCGTGAAGACAGAACCGAGGTAGTTGTTCAATTGGTAAGCCATTTCTTTGTTCCCCATTATGGATTCATCTGAATCCGACTGCAAGGGACCTATGTTTGTCTTCGCTAATCTTTTTCTCTTCACGTATCTATAGAAGCTTTTGCAGTCAGTTTTTATGATCCCTGCAAGCTTCCTCTCGTACTCTATTTCCCCCCTCTTAATTAAACCCTTAGTCCTCCTCTGCTGAATTCTAAATTTCTCCCAGTCCTCAGGTTTGTTGCTTTTTCTATCCAATTTATATGCCTCTTCCTTGGTATTAACACTATCCTTAATTTCCCTTGTTAGCCACGGTTGAGCCACCTTCTCCATTTTATTTTTACTCCAGACAGGGATGTACAATTGTTGAAGTTCATCCATGTGATCTTTAAATGTTTGCCATTGCTTATCCACCGTCAACCCTTTTAGTATCCTTTGCCAGTCTATTCTAGCCAATTCACGCTTCATACCGTTGAAGTTACCTTTCCTTAAGTTCAGGACCCTAGTTTCTGAATTAACTGTGTCACTCTCCATCTAAATAAAAAATTCTACCATATTATGGTCACTCTTCCCTCGCACAACAAGATTGCTAATTAATCCCTTCTCATTACACATCACCCAATCTAGGATGGCTAGCTGTCTAGTTGATTTCTCGACATATTGGTCTAGAAAACCATCCCTAATACACTCCAGGAAATCCTCCTCCACCGCATTGCTACCAGTTTGGCTAGTCCAATCAATATGTAGATTAAAGTCGCCCATGCTGTACCTTTATTGCACACATCCCTTATTTCTTGTTTGATGCTGTCCCCAACCTCACTACTACTGTTTGGTGGTCTGTACACAACTCCCACTAGCGTTTTCTGCCCTTTGGTATTCCACAGCTCCACCCATACCGATTCCACATCATCCAGGCTAATGTCCCTCCTTATTATTGCCTTAATTTCCTCTTTAACCAGCAGCGCCACCCCGCCTCCCTTTCCTCTGCCTATCCTTCCTAAAAGTTGAATACCCCTGGATGTTGAGTTCCCAGCCTTGGTCACTCTGGAGCCATGTCTCCGTGATGCCAATTACATCGTATCCATCAACTGCTGTCTGCACAGTTAATTCGTCCACCTTATTCCGAATACTCCGCACATTGAGGCACAGAGCCTTCAGGCTTGTCTTTTTAACACCTTTGCCCCTTTAGGATTTTGCTGTAATGTGGCCCTTTTTGTTTTTTGCCTTGGGTTTCTCTGCCCTCCACTTTTACTATTCTCCTTTCTATCTTTTGCTTCTGCCTCCATTTTATTTCCCTCTGTCTCCCTGCATAGGTTCCCATCCCCCTGCCATGTTAGTTTAACTCCTCCCAACAGCACTAGCAAACACTCCCCCTGGGACATTGGTTCCGGTCCTGCCCGGGTACAGGTTTGTACTGGTCCCACCTCCCCCAGAGCCGGTTCCAATGTCCCAGGAATTTGAATCCCTCCCTTTTGCACCACTCCTTAAGCCACATATTCATCTGAGCTATCCTGCGATCCCTACTCTGACTAGCACGTGGCACTGGTAGCAATCCTGAGATTACTACTTTTGAGGTCCTACTTTTTAATTTAGCTCCTAGCTCCCTAAATTCGTCTTGTAGGACTTCATCCCATTTTTTACCTAAATCGTTGGGACCTATATGCACCACGACTACTGGCTGTTCACCCTCCCTTTTCAGAATGTCCTGTACCCGCTCCGAGACATCCTTGACCCTTGCACCAGGGAGGCAACATACCATCCTGGTGTCTCGGTTGCGGATACCTTTAGAATCACAGCCACCACAACCCAACAAGCAAACAACACTATTAAGAGAGAAGAAGAGTAAAGTGAGGAGGGGAACGAAAAAGAAAAAAGAGAATAACCGATTAAAGAATGCATCTCTCTCAATTTTAGCCTGCTACGTCCATCTTGCAAATCCTCAAACAAAAGCTTTCTCATCATCATCATTATAGGCAGTCCCTTGGAATCGAGGAAGACTTGCCTCCACTCCAAAAGTGAGTCCTTTGGTGGCTGAATACGAGAGCCACAGACCCTATCACAGGTGGGACAGACACTCGTCGGGGAAGGGAGGGTGGGACTGATTTACCGCACGTTCCTTCCGCTGCCCGGGCCTGCCCTCTTCACGCTCGCGGCATTGAGATTCGAAGAGCTCAATGCCCTCCCGGATGCACTTTCTCCACCTAGAGCGGTCTTCGGCCAGGGTCTCCCAGGCATCAGTGGTGATGTCGCACTTTACCAGGGAGGCTTTGAGGTGTCCTTGTAATGTTTCCACTGCCCACCTATGGCTCGTTTGCCGTGAACGAGCTCCACATAGAGCAATTGCTCAGGGAGCCTCGTGTCTGGCATGCAAACTATGTGGCCTGCCCAGTGCAGTTGATCGAGTGTGGTCAGTGCTGGGAATGTTAGCCTGAGCGACAACACTGATGTTGGTGCACCTGTACTCCCAGGGGATTTGCAGGATCGTGCGGAGACATCGTTGGTGATATATGTCCAGCGACTTGAGGTGTCTTCTGTACATCATCCATAGAAACATAGAAACATAGAAAATAGGTGCAGGAGTAGGCCATTCGGCCCTTCTAGCCTGCACCGCCATTCAATGAGTTCATGGCTGAACATCCATGCCTCTGATCCATACAGGAGGGCGGGTATTACTATAGCCCTGTAGACCATGAGTTTGGTGGTAGATTTGAGGGACTGGTCTTTGAACACTCTTTTCCGCAGGTGGTCAAAGGCTGCACTGGCGCACTGGAGGCGATGTTGAATCTCTGCATCAATGTCTGCTTTGTTGATAAGAGGCTCCCGAGGTATGGGAAGTGGTCCACATTGTCGAGGGCCGTACCATGAATCTTGATGACTGGGGGGCAGTGCTATGCGTACAAAAATACAAACTTACAAACAATGACAGACAGGTAAAGACCATCTGGTCCATCGAACCTGTCCCACACAATTGCGATACATTGATAGTTCTGATTGGTTCATGTTTTGACCGTGATTGGTTCAGAAATTATGTTATAGATATCAATCAAAAAGATCATGAACCTGCAACAACAACAATTTGTATTTATATAACACCTTTAATGCAGTGAAACAACAAGAACAACAGCAAATTCCATTTATATAGTGCCTTTATTGTCGTGAAATGTTCCAAGGCGCTTCATACGAGTATCATGAGATAGAAATTTGACACCGAGCCGCATAAGTAGATAAGAATGGAACCAGGCAAGTACAGTCCCACCCAGCTAGACGAAGATGAACAGGTGTTGGAGAAGGATGGAGCGGTCAAACATGTCTAAGGCTGCAGACAAGTCAAGAAGGACGAGGAGGGATAGTTTGCCTTTGTCACAATCACAGAGACTGTCATTGGTGACTATGATGATAGCCGTTTCGGTACTATGGCAGGCGTGGAAACCAGATTGGAGGGATTCAAACATGGAATTGTGGGAAAGATGGGCACGGATTGGGAGGCCACGACATGTTCAGGGGCTTTGGAAAGGAAAGGGAGGTTGGAGATGGTGTGGTAGTTTGCAAGAACGGAGGGGTCGAGGGTCCCAAGGCGCTTCACAGGAGTATTATGACATAAAAAATTTGACACCGGGCCGCAGAAGGAGAAACTTGGTCAAAGAGGTCTGTTTTAAGGAGCGTCTTTAAGGAGGAAAGAGAGATAGAGAGGTTTAGGCAGGGAGCCCCAGAGCTTGGAGACTAGGCAACAGAAGGCACGGCCCCAATGGTTGAGTGATTATGAACAGAGATGCTCAAGAGGGCAGAATTAGAGGAGCACAGACATCTCGGAGGTGCTGTGGGGCTGGAAGAGATTACAGAGATATGGAGGGATTTGAAAATAAGGATGAGAATTTTGAAATTGAGGCACTGCTTAACAACGAGCGATGGGTAAGCAGGACTTGATGTGAGATAGGACACGGGCAGCCAAGTTTTGGATCACCTTTAGTTTACATAGGGTAGAATGTGGGAGGCCAGCCCGGAGTAAGTTGGAATAGTCACGTCTAGAGTTAACAAAGGCATGGATGAGGGCTTCAGCAGCATATGAGTTGAGGCAACCTAGATTGAACCAATCACACAAACCAAAAAACAATCAATATTGCCATTTCTGTTTGGTTGCATTTGTAAACATTCAACCCCCAAAAATCTGCACAATTCAGCTTCCATTAGAGCTTCCCAAATGCGAACCTATTAAAGTTAAATAAGTAGATCCAAGCTTTTAACACCTGAACCTCATGAACACAATTTGCATTTATATCACTGCTTTATCATAAAGACACATCACAACGTGCTTTACAAATAGTTGTGAGTCAATTGAATACTGAGCAAGAAAGGAGAGATTAGATCGGGTGACTGAAAGCTTGGTCAAGGAGCTTGCTCTTGAAGAGGTTTTTAAAGGTAGAGAGAGATAGGTTAGGTCGGAGATGGTTGAAAGCTCTGCTACCAAAGGTGGGGCAAAGGAAGAGGGAATGCACAGGTGGCCACAGACAGAGTAGAAGAATATTTGGGGATATGGGACTGGAGGAGAATGCAGAGATAAAATAGGTTAAGACGCTGGAGATATTTATAGATGAGGACAAGGATTTTGAATTAAACCTATGTGTGAATGGGGAGGAAGCACAGGTCAGCAAGGACAATGGTAAGTGGGACTTAGTAGAGTTTTAAGCAAATTGGAGATTGTCGAGTGGAGAGAATAGGAGGCTAGCGAGGAGAATGTTAGATTAGTTGAGCCTGGAGACGATGAAGGCATGCTCCTTAAAACATAGCTCTTTGACCAAACTTTTGTTTGTTATGCGGCTCGGTGTCAAATTTTTTAAATCTCATAATACTCCTGTGAAGCGCCCTGGGACGTTTCACTACATTAAAGGCGTTATATAAATGCAAGTTGTTGTTGTTGTATAGAGATCTCAGCAGTTACGGGTGGAGGCAGGCAGTGTTGTGGGGGTAGGAGTAAACGTTTTTTTGTGATGGATTGGATGTGTGGTTTCTGGCTGAGCTCAGGGTTGAAGAGGGTGCCAAGATTCTGAACGGTCTAGCTCGGCCTGAGAAAGTAGCTAGAGAAGGAATCGTGGCAAGGGAGCAGAGTTGGCGTAAGATAATTGCTTTGATCTTAAATATTGAACTGGAGGAAGTTATGATTTATTCAAGACTTTATGCCAGAACAGCGGTCTGAAATTGCGAAAGCAGTCGAGTGGTTGAGCGATTTGATGGGGAGTAAGAGCTGGATATCATCAGGCTACAAAGCTGACCCTGGGAATGCCACCAAGAGGGCAGTATGTATATAAGAAAGAGGAGGGGCTGAGGATAGATCTTTGGGGGACCTTGAAGGTGAGAGTGAGAGGGAGGGATGAAAATCTTTTGGTGGAGAAGGACTGGCTGCATTTGGATAAGTAGAAATGGGACCATGCAACAGCAGTCGAATGGAACTAGACAATGAGCACCTCGAGTCTCGTCGCTGAGAGCATGCAGGAAACAAACGCAGGCAGCGGAAGGAGCGTGCGGCAAACCAGACTCCCCACCCACCCTTTCCTTCAACCACTGACTGCCCCACTGTAATTACAGAGACTGTAATTCCCGTATTGGACTGTTCAGTCACCTAAGAACTCACTTTTAGAGTGGAAGCAAGTCTTCCTCGATTTCAAGGGACTGCCTATGATGATGACAATGGAGGAGAGGGTTTGAAGGAAAATGCTGCGGAGAGGTTGAGGGGGTGAAGGATAATGCACCAAAATACAGCAAGCATAGCGGGGCGGTGAGGGTGGGGAGATTGTGGCGACGTGGGGAGGTGTTGGTGGAAGGGGCTGAGGAATATGGAGCAGGCCAGACACAGCAATGCTGAGATGGCAAGCAGGGATATAAGGTTAGAGGAAATTGCAACGGTTGAGTGGAGCAAGGCCACGAGGGGATTTGTATTCAAGGACAAGGAATTTGAAATGCATGTATTGGGGGAACAGTGATCCTCTGGAGGGTGGTGAGGACAGGAGTGATAGGTGAGCGAGATTTTGCGCAGGGTATGGGTGGTAATGTTGGAGTTTATGTAGGGTTGAGCGTGAGAGGTCAGTGAAGAGGTTGCAGGAGTAGACAATTCTGGAAGTGATAAAGACGTGGATGAGAGTTTCTGTGACAGTACAGGAGTGACAAATACATGTCAAGGAATCAGACAAATCTTTAATTCTCTCCTTTAACTTCAGAACCATCTGGGGCTTTATCTCTCAGCGTACGTCTAAGGATGAGTGCTGCCTGGCTTGGCTTGCTGAACTGCCTTACACTGACCTGTTCTGGATCAAAATGAATTGAATAACTAACCCTCGATTAGGTTACTTTGAAGCTGCTGAACGAGCAAGTTAACTCTTTCTTGCCAAATCATCAAGGAAGAAGCCAGCCATAAGCACTATTTATTGGTTACAAATCACAACTTAAAGTCAGTTCTAGGACCACTGCTTTTCTTAATTACTTGGATGTGGGTGTACAGGGCACAATTTCAAAATTTGAAGATGACACAAAACTTGGATGTATAGTGAACAGTGAGAAGGATAGTGATTTCAAAAGGACATAGACAGGCTGGTGAAATGGGCGGACACGTGGCAGATGCAATTTAACACAGAAAAGTGTGAATTGATACATTTTGGTAGAAAGAATGAGGAGAGGAAATATTAACTAAAGGATACAATCCTAAAGGGGTTGCATGAACAGAGAGACCTGGGGGTACATGTGCACAAATCGTTGAAGGTGGCAGGGCAGGTTGAGAAAGGGATTAAAAAAGCTTACGGGATCCTGGGATTCATAAATAGAGGTATAGTGTACAAAAGTGTGGAAACTATGATGAACCTGTATAAAATACTGGTTTGGCCACAACTGGAGTATTGTGTTCAATTCTGGGCACCACACTTTAGGAAGGATGTGAAGGCTTTAGAGAGGGTGCAGAAAAGATTTATGACAATGATTCCAGGGATGAGGGACTTCAGTTATGTGGATAGACTGGAGAAGCTGGGGTTGTTCTCCTTAGAGCAGAGATGATTAAGAGGAGATTTGATAGAGATGTTCAAAATCATGAGGGTTCTGGACAGAGTAGATAGAGAGAAACTGGCAGAAGGGTCGAGAACCAGAGGACACAGATTGGCAAAAGAGCCAAAGGCGATGTAAGAAAAATCTTTTTTACGCAGCGAGTGGTTAGGATCTGGAATGCACTGCCTGAAAGGGTGGTGGAGGCAGATTCAATCACGGCTTTCAAAAGGGAGTTGGATAAGCGCCTGAAAGAAAAATATTTGCAGGGCCACGGGGAAAGGGTGGGGGAGTGGGACTAGCTGAGGTGCTCTAGCAGAGAGCCGACATGGGTTCGACGGGCCGAATGGCCTTCTTCCATGCTGTAACCAAGTTGGGAGTCCAAATTCTTATTAGAAACATATAAATGTAATCAGAGGACCTAGAAATTGAGTAACAAATCATTAATGGACAGAGTTACTTAACAAAACAAGTAGCAAAGGTTACATCATCATCATCATAGGCAATCCCTCGAAATCGAGGAAGACTTGCTTCCACTCTAAAAGTGAGTTCTTAGGTGACGAAGGTTACACAGCCAATTCAGTGTACCACTGTAAGCCAGCACCAACAGTTGCTGAGTATTAACTATAGCAGTGACCAGAGTCTGAGGTGCTATATTGGTGAGATTACTTTAAGTGTCATTCCTTAGATAGCTGACAGGTATCTTTGACTAACTTTGAACAGCCAGTCTATCAAAAAGCTCAAACCTTTGCATGTGATTAGCAATGTTCAGAGCTTACACAACCACATCCTCATGACTTGCATGTTTGGATCAAGCACCTTCCTTTCCTGGGTCACAGGCATTAGCTTCTGGAGTCAAGGGGAGTCAAGGGTCATGGGGAATGGACAGGAAAGTGGAATTGCGGCCAAGATCAAATCAGCCATGATCTTATTGAATGGTGGTGCAGGCTCGAGGGACCAAATGGCCTACTCCTGCTCCAATTTCTTATGTTGTTATGTTCTTATCTTCTGAGTGTTGAATCAATGAACTCCTTCTCGTTTGGGTTATCTGTCTCACTGGATCGTCGGTTCCGATTGAACAGACCTTACACTTGAGTGGCAATATCTGAGCGGGTTTCCCTCTCGTCTTCCTTAATCTTAGACTACTCGCAATTAAGTGACACTCTTAGCTCTGCTTGTAACATGATCAGGTAGCTTTGACACTCTATCCTAAAGGTAAGGATTTATACCTGCTAGGTACAGAACATGAATAGAGATCTAGTTAAATAAAGTGTTCTGGTTACACAAAAACTAAGAAAAACTGCGACTTTTAACAAAGACATACACTGCTTCTGAATGACCTGTGGGTCAGAATAACTCGCCCCTTTTTGTGTTAACCATCCCCAACAAATCATTGAAGCACAGAATTACAGACAGGTTGGCTCCACTCTTACAACATCCCCTTGCTTTTAACAAAGGGACCCACAGGAATGAGAGTGGTCTCGACTTGTTTATGACTCACTATGTATTGAAACTGAGCCAAGAATAATGACTTTATGACTTCATTGCTTAAAAGACTGTATTTGCCACTTACTTCCCAGCAATCAGTTCAACAACTGAACCACACATTGTATGGGCATCCTCAGGCAGTTTACTGGGATGTTTTCTTTCAAATCTCGTCGGCAACCCTTTGACAAATTTACAGGCATTGTTCCAACAAAGTATGGCTCACCGCCCCACCATCCATGTCCACACAGTGTAAATAGAGAGTCGAATGACACACTTAATGGTGCCAGCCATGGCTCAGTGAGTAGCTGGAAAAATACCACCAACGATGGAGTCCATTATTAAAAAAGCAGTAGCAGGACATTTGGATAAGCAAAATTCGGTCAGGCAGAGTCAGCATGGATTTATGAAGGGGAAGTCATGTTTGACAAATTTGCTGGAGTTCTTTGAGGATGTAATGAACAGGCTGGATAAAGGGGAACCAGTGGATGTGGTGTAGTTGGACTTCCAGAAGGCATTTGACAAGGTTACTGCACAAGATAAAAGTTCACGGGGTTACGGGTAATATATTAGCATGGATAGAGGATTGGCTAATTAACAGAAAATAGAGAGTCGGGATAAATGGTTCAGTCCCTGGTTGGCAACCAGTAACTATAGTGGGGATCAGTGCTGGGACCCCAACTATTTACAATCTATATTAACGACTTGGAAGAAGGGACTGAGTGTTACGTAGCCAAGTTTGCTGATGATACAAAGATGGGGGGAAAAGCAATGTGTGAGGAGGACACAAAAAATCTGCAAAAGGACATAGATAGGCTAAGTTTGTGGGCAAAAATTTGGCAGATGGAGTATAATATTGGAAAGTGTGAGGTCATGCACTTTGGCAGAAAAAAAAATCAAAGAGCAAGTTATGATTTAAATGGAGAAAGATTGCAAAGTGTCGCTGTACAGCAGGACCTGGGGGTACTTGTGCATGAAACACAAAAGGATAGTATGCAGGTACAGCAAGTGATCAGGAAGGCCAATGGAATCTTGGCCTGTATTGCAAAGGGGATGGAGTATAAAAGCAGAGAAGTCTTGCTACAGTTGTACAGGGTATTGGCAAGGCCACACCTGGAATACTGCATGCAGTTTTGGTTTCCATATTTACGAAAGGATATACTTGCTTTGGAGGCAGTTCAGAGAAGGTTCACTAGGTTGATTCCGGGGATGAGGGGGTTGACTTATGAGGAAAGGTTGAGTAGGTTGGGCCTCTACTCATTGGAGTTCAGAAGAATGAGAGGTGACCTTATTGAAATATATAAGATTATGGGAAGGCTTGACAAGGTGGATGCAGAGAGGATGTTTCCACTGATGGGGGAGACTAGAACTAGAGGGCATGATCTTAGAATAAGGGGCCGCCTATTTAAAACGGAGATGAAGAGGAATTTCTTCTCTTAGAGGGTTGTAAATCTGTGGAATTCGCTGCCTCAGAGAGCTGTGGAAGCTGGGACACTGAATAAATTTAAGACAGAAACAAACAGTTTCTTAAATGATAAGGGGATAAGGGGCTATGGGGAACGGACGGGGAAGTGGAGCTGAGTCCATTATCAGATCCGCCATGATCTTATTGAATGTCGGAGTAGGCTCGAGGGGCCGTATGGCCTACTCCTGCTCCTATTTCTTATGTTCTTATGTAAGATCCTGCAAATCCCCTGGGAGGACAGATGCACCAACGTTAGCATCCTCAATCGGGCCAACATCCCTTGCATTGAAGCACTAACAACACTTGATCAGCTCTGCTGGGCAGGCCACATTGTTCGCATGCCAGACACGAGACTCCCAAATCAAGTGCTCTACTCGGAACTCCTTCACAGTAAACGAGCCAAAGGTGGGCAGAGGAAACGTTTCAAGGACACCCTCAAAGCCTCCCTGATAAAGTGTAACATTCCCACCGACACCTGGGAATCCTTGGCCAAAGACTGCCCTAAGTGGAGGAAGTGCATCCGGGAGGGGGCTGAGCACCTCGAGTCTCAACGCCGAGAGTATGCTGAAATTAAGCGCAGGCAGTGGAAAATCTGTGTGGCAAACCAATCCCAACGACCCTTTCCCTCAACGACTGTCTGTCCCACCTGTGACAGAGACTGTGGTTCTCGTATTGGACTGTTCAATCACCTAAGGTGTCATTTTTAGAGTGGAAGCAAGTCTTCCTCGATTCCGAGGGACTGCCTATGATGAGTGAGAGTAGCATACTCTCGCCTCTTAGTCAGAAAGTTGTGGGTTCAAGTCCCACTTCAGGGACTTGAACACAAAATCCAGGCTGACACTGCAGTGCAGTACCGATGGAGTGCTGCACTGTCGGAGGTGCCATCATTCTGATGCGATGTTAAACTGAAGCCCTGTCTGCCCGCTCATGTGGACATAATGAGAATGAGAGGTGATCTTATCGAAAGATTATGAGGGGGCTTGACAAGTTGGATGCAGAGAGGATGTTTCCACTGATAGGGGAGACTAGAAATAGGGGGCATAATCTTAGAATAAGGGGCCACTCATTTAAAACTGAGATGAGGTGGAATTTCTTCTCTCAGAGGATTGTAAATCTGTGGAATTCACTGCCTCAGAGAACTGTGGAAGCTGGGCCATTGAATACATTTAAGACAAAAATAGACAGTTTCTTAAACGATAAGGGAATAAGGTGTTATGGGGAGAAGGCAGGAAAGTGGTCCTGAGTCCATGATCGGATCAGCCATGATCGTATTAAATGGCGGAGCAGGCTCGAGGGGCCATATGGCCTACTCCTGCTCCTATTTATGTTCTTATAAAAGATGCCATTACAAAGAAGAGCAGGAGAGTTCTCTCCGGTGTCCTGGCTAATATTTATCACTAAAACAGATTATCTGGTCATTATCACATTGCTGTTTGTGGGCTGCTGTGCGTAATCTTTCCACATAAATGAAGATTCTCATCCCTGGTGAACTTCTTCTGTACCCACTCCATATCCTCCATATCCTCGTCCAGTCTCAGAATAAGTGGTCGGCTATTTCGAACTGAAATGAGGAGACATTTCTTCACTCAGTGCCGCTGAATCTTTGGAAACATAGAAACATAGAAACATAGAAAATAGGTGCAGGAGCAGGCCATTCAGCCCTTCTAGCCTGCACCGCCATTCAATGAGTTCATGGCTGAACATGAAACTTCAGTACCCCCTTCCTGCTTTCTCGCCATAACCCTTGATCCCCCGAGTAGTAAGGACTTCATCTAACTCCCTTTTGAATATATTTAGTGAATTGGCCTCAACTACTTTCTGTGGTAGAGAATTCCACAGGTTCACCACTCTCTGGGTGAAGAAGTTTCTCCTCATCTCGGTCCTAAATGGCTTACACCTTATCCTCAGACTGTGACCCTTGGTTCTGGACTTCCCCAACATTGGGAACTCTCTACCCCAGAGGGCTGTGGAGGCTCAGTCGTTGAGTATATTCAAGACAGAGATCGATAGATTTTTGGATACTAAAGGAATCAAGGGATGTGGGTATAGGGCGTGGAGGTGGAGTTGAGGTAGAAGATCAGCCATGGTCTTATTGAATGGCGAAGCAGGTTCCCTGGGGCTGAATGGCCTACTTCTGCTTCTATTTCTTATGTAATTGTATGCACTGACAATTGGAATACAATTACACAGAATCTCATTCTGATTCCCTCCTCAAAACAGCCCAAAAATGTGAAAAGTTCACACACTGGAGTCTTCATTTTAAAAATAGTTGGAGAACTATTTCAACAATAGAATATCCAGCATCCCCTCACAATGCAAACACAATAGTTATTCTGTCACGGCTCAGTAGCTCCACATTGCCACAGTCTATGTCAACAATATCTTATAATCAAGCATGATCAATGGTATGTCTACTCATCCAAATGTCTATGTAATAATGTTATATACAATATTTTACTTCAAATGCTGCGTTTGAGGCTATGGGTGGTTACAAAGATGATACATAATGAGGAGTAGCACTTTGGGAAGTTGTCACCTTGTGATCTGGGCATTAATTGACATAAAGGATAGAAGTTATGATTGCTCAGTCCTTGTATGAATGGTCACCATACTCATACCAGGGTTCTCTCTGCACTTTTTTAACCATAGGCACTAAACCATTTAAAATAAACCAGTCAATGCTCCCATTGAATTAATGGACAGAGAAATTTCAAAGGAAGCCATCGCACATTCACTTGACCAAATCATTAGTTTAACGACTGCTATTTTCTGTTCCCTGGTAACCTCATTACTGAGCCCACAGGAGCAGGAGTAGGCCAGTCAGCCGCTTGAGCCTGTTCCGCCATTCAATGAGATCATGGCTGATCTGCAACCTAACTTCATATACCCGCATTTGCCCCATATCCATTAATACCTTTGGTTATGGTTGTTATGCATGTTAATGTATGCACTGTAACACTAAACCACTGAATGTACCTTCACCCTGTATTCACCATATCTGTACCACCAGAGGGTGCTACTGCTGGAGACCTAAGGGTCACCTGCACACTGCAGGTAACCAAGTATAAAAGTGAGCTCACCTCTTGGTGTCCTCATTCAAGGAGCTGCAATAAACGGACTAAGGTCACTACAGTTCAAGTACTATACCCTTATCTCGTGGAGTCATTATTAGAATACTTGCATATACTACAACTGGTGACGAGGTTACGAATTTCCACGCACAACATGTCTAACCTAAGCAATTTCCAACAATTCGCTGATCGGAAAATTGGGATGCCTTTGTGGAAAGGCTCGAACACTTTTTCATCGCGAATGACTTGGCTGGAGACACACCGACCTCGCTGGCTGATCAGCGCAGAGCCATCCTGCTCAGCAGTTGTGGGCCCAATGCTCAGGGCCTCGTCAGGGTCCTGCTAGCCCCAGCGAAGATGACGACCAAGACCTATATCATAACTATATCATAACTATAATACAAGAACAACTCAAACTTAAAGAGAGCATCCTCACAGCCAGGCACCGGTTCTACAGGGCTGAGATCTGAGAAGATTGGCTGCACCGTGTGATTTTGGCGACCACCTCACCAAAGCACTAAGGGACATCTTCGTTATCGGAATCGACCACGAGGGCCTCCTCCATAAGCTGCTCTCTGCGGACACTACGATCACCCTGCAAAAGACAATCAAAGTGAGCCAGGCATTCATGATTTCGGTCTGCAACTCCAAGAGGATGATGACTCACACCCCCAGAACCCGACGAGTACAGTGAACCAAATGGCGCCTTTCTGAGGCAAGGCTGCTGCCCCAAGTCCCCAACCCTGAGTCCGCCACATGGGCAACCAGCTAGCCCCGTGCTGGCGCTGTGGAGGAAACCACAGGGCTCACCAGTGCTGCTACAAAGACTATACCTGCAAAGGCTGTAACACTAAAGGTCACCTCCAGCGAATGTGTAGAAGAAATTTAACTCACTGAGTCGCTGATCACCCAGGCTCCAGAGCTGTTGAAGACGACGCGGTTCAGGCCCTGGAAGAGAAGTACGAACAAGAATTGCCTGTGAAAAATGGAAATAGAAATTAACGGTGTTCCAGTCTCGATTGAGATCGATACAGGGGCGAGCCAATCGCTGATGAATCAGACGGCCTTTGAGAAACTCTGGGACAATCGCGCCAAACAATCCAAAATGTTCCCAATCCAGGCGAAGCTGCTCACCTACACAAATGACACCATCGCAGTCGTTGGCAGCGTGGATGTCCAGGTGTCCCATGGCGGCGCGGTGCACAAGCTTCCTTTGTGGATCGTTGCCGGTGATGGTCCAACGCTGCTGGGAAGAAGATGGATGAAGCAAATCCAAATCTGTTGGAGCGGGGAAAGCCCCCAGGCCCTGGCGATCGACATCCTATGTGGCTCCAAACTTGGATCCATCGCAGCACCTGAAAATCCTACCGTCCAGTTCGACTGGGTGGCGACGACACAGACTGCACAACTCGACAGCGAGATGATCCAACCTGAACGACCAGACCTCACCTTCCGGGCTCCAGCGGCAGGACTCCGAGGGAAGAAGATCGTCGCAGAAGGTAGATTCCCGCCTTCCGTTTGCAGAACCTGGGGAGAAAAAGATCACCGCAGCCTACCTCGTGGAGAGAAAGAAGACGGCGCCCACACCACGAGGTGAAGCACCTGAAATCAAGATGGCCGCGACCAGATCACGAGAGGCAGCATTGAGGGAGCAACACGTGTTGCCGAGCAGCGAACCGGATTGGGGTAAAGATTGCAAGGTCCTCTTAAAGGAGACTGGCAACCCAAAACAATTAAAGGGGCAGTTCCGCTCTTTGTACAGTGATATCGGTAACACTAATGATAAAGGTGTAATTAATGAATCCAAGTATATAAATGTACTGTTGAACGGTAGTTGTACAGGGCCTTGGTGAGGCCTCACCTGGAATATTGTGTTCAGTTTTGGTCTCCTAATCTGAGGAAGGACGTTCTTGCTATTGAGGGAGTGCAGTGAAGGTTCACCAGATTGATTCCCGGGATGGCAGGACTGACATATGAGGAGAGACTGGATCGACTGGGCCTGTATTCACTGGAGTTTAGAAGGATGAGAGGGGATCTCATAGGAACATAAAAAATTCTGATGGGACTGGACAAGTTAGATGCAGGAAGAATGTTCCCGATGTTGGGGAAGTCCAGAACCAGGGGACACAGTCTTTAGGATAAGGGGTAAGCCATTTAGGACCAAGATGAGGAGAAACTTCTTCACTCAGAGAGTTGTTAACCTGTGGAATTCCCTACCGCAGAGAGTTGTTGATGCCAGTTCATTGGATATATTCAAGAGGGAATTAGACTTATGGCTAAAGGGATCAAGGAATATGGAGAGAAAGCAGGGAGAGGGTACTGAGGGAATGATCAGCCATGATCTTATTCAATAGTGGTGCAGGCTCGAAGGGCCGAATGACCTACTCCTGCACTTATTTTCTATGTTCTGTGTTTCTATGTGATGCTGGTAATGCTAATGAGAAAAATATAACTAACAAAGGCAGGTATCCAAATGTAACCTTGCACAGAAATGCTGATAGTACTCAAAAAGTGATGTAAGTGACATCTGTAGTGGGGAAAATGCTTGAAGCTATCATTAAGGAAGAGATAGCGGGACATCTAGATAGGAATAGTGCAATCAAGCAGACGCAACATGGATTCATGAAGGGGAAATCATGTTTAACTAATTTACTGGAATTCTTTAAGGATATAATGAGCATGGTGGATAGAGGTGTACCGATGGATGTGGTGTATTTAGATTTCCAAAAGACATTCGATAAGGTACCACACAAAAGGTTACCGCAGAAGATAAAGGTATGTGGAGTCAGAGGAAATGTTTTAGCATGGATCGAGAATTGGCTGGCTAACAGAAAGCAGAGAGTCGGGATAAATGGGTCCTTTTCAGGTTGGCAATTGGTGGTTAGTGGTGTGCCACAGGGATCGGTGCTGGGACCACAACTGTTTACAATATACATAGATGACCTGGAAGAGGGGACAGAGTGTAGTGTAACAAAATTTGCAGATGGCACAAAGATTAGTGGGAAAGCGGGTTGTGTAGAGATCACAGAGAGGCTGCAAAGAGATTTAGATAGGTTAAGCGAATGGGCTAAGGTTTGGCAGATGGAATACAATGTCGGAAAATGTGAGGTCATCCACCTTGGGGAAAAAAAAAACAGTAAAAGGGAATATTATTTGAATGGGGAGAAATTACAACATGCTGCAGTGCAGAGGGACCTGGGCGTCCTTGTGCATGAATCCCAAAAAGTTAGTTTGCAGGTGCAGCAGGTAATCAGGAAGGCGAATGGAATGTTGGCCTTCATTGCGAGAGGGATGGAGTACAAAAGCAGGGAGGTCCTGCTGCAACTGTCCAGAGTATTGGTGAGGCCGCACCTGGAGTACTGCGTGCAGTTCTGATCACCTTACTTAAGGAAGGATATACTAACTTTGGAGGGGGTACAGAGACGATTCACGAGGCTGATTCCGGAGATGAGGGGGTTACCTTATGATGATAGATTGAGTAGTCTTTACTCGTTGGAGTTCAGAAGGATGAGGGGGGATCTTATAGAAACATTTAAAATAATGAAAGAGATAGACAAGATAGAGATAGAGAGGTTGTTTCCACTGGTCGGGGAGACTAGAACTAGGGGGCACAATCTCAAAATACAGGGGAGCCAATTTCAAACCGAGTTGAGAAGGAATTTCTTCTCCCAGAGGGTTGTGAATCTGTGGAATTCTCTGCCCAAGGAAGCAGTTGAGACTAGCTCATTGAATGTATTCAAATCACAGATAGATAGATTTTTAATCAATAAGGGAATTAAGGGTTATGGGGAACGGGCGGGTAAGTGGAGCTGAGTCCACGGCCAGATCAGCCATGATCTTGTTGAATGGCGGAGCAGGCTCGAGGAGCTAGATGGCCTACTCCTGTTCCTAATTCTTATGTTCTTATGTTCTTATGTTCAAATTCGTACTGTTGAACAGTGATGCTGGTAATGCAAATGAGACAAATGTAACTAACAAAGGCAGGTATTCAAATGTATCTTGCACAGAGATACTGATAGTGCACAGGAAAGTGTTGTAATGGACAAAGGTGAAAGTGTAAAGACAAATAACAATGTCGAGTCGGCTGGTTGCGGTCGGAGCCAATGTATCATGAATGCTAATGATAAAATGAGAAATGATGCCGGGTTCTACATGTATGCCAACAATGCCAAAGATAACCCCCCCTTGGGAAACATCCAGGTCCAGCGGGCTATCTGGTCATATATCCGGGACCAATGTGATGTCCCAGGGAGGGTTCCCACACACACACACACACACAGTAGGAGCATACCCACTGCAGTGCCAGCGATCAATGGACGGTACAGCCACCACCACTGGCAACCTGCCCCGGATAGGCTCTACCCCCTGGCCACCAGAGCCAGCACTGGGAGCAAGAGGCCAGTACCCTCCAGTTTTCCCGGCGGCACCTGGGATGATCAGACTTCCACCACCATGAAGGGCAGCAGGGTGACCTTGCAGTCCTCAATGGAGGACAGGGAGGCCACACCACCCTGTGGCACTGCCCACCACTAAACGTCCTCACCCACCCAAACAATATGATGCATGTACCTTACCTATAACATATACTTGCTCCACCACTGCTGAACTCACAAACGGTGACATAACCAACCAGATTCTTTACTCACTCTACATGTATGGCAATGCAGGTGTTGAGCCACACACATGTATGGGAGGGGGGAGGGCGGGGGTGGGGGAATGGATTTATGTAACCATGAACACATGGATCACACTCAGGACCCACACAACCCTCACTACAACCTCCAACCGTCCACTACCGACCACTTCCCAATGTCATGGCAATAAGGACTTGGGGGTCCACAGGGAGAGAGCCATTCCCAAGCAAAGACAAAGTGCAAGGGCTTTGGGCACTCAAGTCGAGGGCCAGAGAATACGTTCAAAAGCCTGTGGCACAAGACTTAGGGGGGAGTGTTGTTATGTATGTTAATTAATATACTGTAACACTAGACCACTGAATTTACCTTCACACTGTATACACCATACCTGTACCACCAGAGGGTGCTACTGCTGGAGACCGACAGGTCACCCGCACACTGCAGGTAACCAAGTATAAAAGGGAGCTCACCTCTTGGTGTCCTCACTCAAGGAGCTGCAATAAACGGACTAAGGTCACTGCAGTTCAAGTACTATACCCTTACCTCGTGGAGTCGTTATTAGAGTGCTTGAATATATGAGAATTATAGGCACCGACAATTGGAATACAATTACACCGAATCTAATTCTGATTCACCACAAGCTCATTCTCTCCTCAAAACAACTCAAAAATGTGAAAAGTTCACACACTGGAGTCTTCATTTTAAAAATAGTCGGAGAACTATTTCAACAATAGATTATCCAGCATCCCCTCACAATGCAAACACAATAGCTATTCTCAGTCACGGCTCAGTAGCTCCACATTGTCGCAGTATATGTCAACAATATCCTATAATCAAGCATGATCAATCGTATGTCTACTCATCCAAATGTCTATGTAATAATGTTATATACAATATTTTACTTCAAATGCTGCGTTTGAGTGTTTGAGGCTATGAGTGGTTACAAAGACGATACACAATGAGGAGTAACACTTTGGAAAGATGTTACCTTGTGATCTGGGCTTTAATTGACATAAAGGGTAGAAAGTATGATTGCTCAGTCCTTGTATGAATGGTCACCACACTCATACCAGGGTTCTCTCTGCAATTTTTTTTACCATAGGCACTAAACCATTTAAAATAAACCAGTCAATGCTCCCATTGAGTTAATGGACAGAGAAATTTCAAAGGAAGCCATCGCACATTCACTTGACCAAATCATTAGTTTAACCACTGCTATTTTCTGTTCCCTGGTAACCTCATTACTGAGCCCACAGGAGCAGGAGTAGGCCAATCAGCTGCTTGAGCCTGTTCTGCCATTCAATGAGATCATGGCTGATCTGCGACCTAACTCCATATACCCATATTTGCCCCATATCCCTTAATATCTTTGGTTAACAGAAAGCTATCAATCCCAGATTTAAAATTAACAATTGATCTCGCATCAACTGCTATTTGCGGAAGACAGTTGCAAACTTCTACCACCCTTTGTGTGTAGAGGTGTTTCCTAATTTCACTCCTGAAAGGTCTGGCTCTAATATTTAGACTATGCCCCCTAGTCCTAGACTCCACAACCAGTGGAAATAATTTCTCTCTATCTACCCTATCAGTTCCTCTTAATATCTTGAAACCTTCGATCAAATCACCTCTTAATCTTCTAAATTCTAGAGAATAGAACCCTAATTTGTATAACATCTCCTCATAGGTATTGCTATCTAATTCGAAGCAGCCTTCTGTTCAAAAGCCTGAAACCTACAATCTTTCGCTTGAATGTGCCTTTGTTTTGTTCAGTAATGTGAGAACACTGCACAGTTCATTTTAGTCTGGTTGACAACAAGGGACCTTCTGTTATTGTTTTCAGACATTGCTTAACATGTCATATGTTCCTCTTGCTGTTCCATTGTGTATGCATTGTTCTGACTTGGCTCAGTGTCTGCAACAGTTGAAGCAATGCTAGTGAAATGGTCTACTACTACTATGTTGATACTGGATCATGTACATGGAATAACATGAGAAGTTTTGTGTTTGTCCTTTAAAAGGCAAGGGTATCTAAGAAGCCATCAATATTTTGAATAGTTATTTGATTTTATAGCTGTATACAGCACTTAGTGCTATTGTGAATTATGACACTGCTGCAGCACAATTTAAGTAAAATGAGAAGAATGCTTCATGAAGTATATAATTGGAGGACTTTCTTCTTAAGATCTCTCTCGTGTAACTACAGATTTTAGTATTCTGTGTCCTGTAGCCATCAGTCTCAGAAATTTAAAATTCTGAATCCAAATCCACTTTCAGTCTAGAAACATAGAAACATAGAAAATAGGTGCAGGAGTAGGCCATTTGGCCCTTCGAGCCTGCACCATCATTCAATAAGATCATGACTGATCATTCCCTCAGTACCCCTTTCATGCTTTCTCTCCATATCCCTTGATCCCTTTAGCCGCAAGGGCCATATCTAACTCCCTCTTGAATATATCCAATGAACTGGCATCAACAACTCCCTGCGGTAGGGAATTCCACAGGTTAGAGAGTTGTTCACTCAAAGAGGTTTCTCCTCATCTCAGTCCTAAATGGCTTACCCCTTATCCTTAGACTGTGTCCCCTGGTTCTGGACTTCCCCAACATCGGGAACATTCTTCCTGCATCTAACCTGTCCAGTCCCCTCAGAATTTTATACGTTTCTATGAGATCCCCTCTCATCCTTCTAAACTCCAGTGAATACAGGCCCAGTCGATCCAGTCTCTCCTCATATGTCAGTCCTGCCATCCCGAGAATCAGTCTGGTGAACCTTTGCTGCACTCCCTCAATAGCAAGAACCTCCTTCCTCAGATTAGGAGACCAAAACTGAACCCTCACCCTCCAGGTGAGGCCTCACCAAGGCCCTGTACGACAGCAGTAAGACCTCCCTGCTCCTTTACTCAAATCCCCTAGCTATGATGGCCAACATACCATCTGCCTTCTTCATCGCCTGCTGTACCTGCATGTCGACTTTCAATGACTGATGTACCATGACACCCAGGTCTCGTTGCACCTCCCCTTTTCCTAATCTGCCGCCATTCAGATAATATTCTGCCTTCGTGTTTTTGCTTCCAAAGTGGATAACCTCACATTTATCCATATTATACTGACTCTGCCACGTGATTGCCCACTCACCTAACCTGTCCAATTCCCCCTGCAGCCTTTTAGCATCCTCCTCACAGCTCACATCGCCACCCAGCTTAGTGTCATCTGCAAACTTGGAAATATTACACTCAATTCCCTCATCCAAATCATTAATGTATATTGTAAATAGCTGGGATCCCAGCACTGAGCCCTGCGGCACCCCACTAGTCACTGCCTGCCATTCTGAAAAAGACCCGTTCATCCCGACTCTCTGTTTCCCGTCTGCCAACCAGTTCTCTATCCACATCAATACATTACCCCCAATACCATGTGCTTTCATTTTGCACACTAAACTCTTGTGTGGGACCTTGTCAAAAGCCTTTTGAAAGTCCAAATACACCACATCCACTGGTTCTCCCTTGTCCACTCTACATCCTCAAAAAAGTCCAGAAGATTTGTCAAGCAGGATTTCCCTTTCATAAATCCATGCTGACTTGGACCGATCCTGTCACTGCTTTCCAAATGCACTGCTATTTAATCTTTAATAATTGAGTCCAACATTTTCCCCACTACTGATGCCAGGCTATAATTACCTGTTTTCTGTCTCCCTCCTTTCTTAAAAATTGGTGTTACGTTTGCTACCCTCCAGTCCATAGGAACGGCTCCAGTGTCGATAGGTTGTTGGAAAATGGTCACCAATGCAGCCACTATTTCTAGGGCTACTTCCTTAAGTACTCTGAGATGCAGACTATCAGGCCCCTGGAAAACCATCCCTAATACACTCCAGGAAATCCTCCTCCACCGCATTGCTACCAGTTTGCTTAGCCCAATCAATATGTTGATTAAAGTCGCCAATGATAACTGCTGTACCTTTATTGCACGCATACCTAATTTCTTGTTTGATGCTGCCCCCAACCTCACTACTACTGTTTGGTGGTGTGTACACAACTCCCATTAGCGTTTTCTGCCCTTTGGTATTCCATAGCTCCACCCATACTGATTCCACATCATCCAGGCTAATGTCCTTCCTTACTATTGCATTAATTTCCTCTTTAACCAGCAACGCCACCCCGCCTCCTTTTCCTTTCTGTCTATCCTTCCTAAATGTTGAATACCCTTGGATGTTGAGTTCCCAGCCTTGGTCATCCTGGAGCCATGTCTCCGTGATGCCAATTACATCATATCCATTAACTGCTATTTGCGCAGTTAATTAGTCCACCTTATTCCGAATACTCATCGCATTGTCTTTTTAACACACTTTGCCCCTTTAGAATTTTGCTGTAAAGTGGCACTTTTTGCCTTGGGTTTCTCTGCCCTCCACTTTTACTTTTCTTCTTTCTATCTTTTGCTTCTGCCCCCATTCTACTTCCCTCTTGTCTCCCTGCATAGGTTCCCATCCCCCTACCATATTAGTTTAACCCCTCCCCAACAGCACTAGCAAACACTCCCCCTAGGACATTGGTTCCAGTCCTGCCAAGGTGCAGACCGTCCGGTTTGTACTGGTCCCACCTCCTCCAGAACCGGTTCCAATGTCCAAGGAATTTGAATCCCTCCCTTCTGCACCACTCCTCAAGCCACGTATTCATCTGAGCTATCCTGAAATTCCTACTCTGATTAGCACGTGGCACTTGGAGCAATCCTGAGATTACAACTTTTAAGGTCCTACTTTTTAATTTAGCTCCTAGGTCCCGAGTTACCGAGTTGATGCTGTACCTATCTTTTCATATGAATATTAGCAACGAATGATGTCCTAGATTGAACCTGGTACCTGGTTTAGTTCCAAACCTTATATATACCAAAGTGGAAGGGCCAAAATTGGTGAAGGCCAAGGGCCACCCAAAGGACCGCCGATGGCCGCTGAGATGCCTGACGGTACGTTGGGCGGGAGTTTCGGCAAAAAGGTCCTTGAAAGGGCACCCGGTGGCAAAAGAGGGACTTACACCGTCAATCTGGGTGGCAGCGGGCGGGAGCTCCCAGCCTCGGTGGCAAAGGCTTTTGCTGCCCAAGTACTGCCGAGGATGGAGTCAGGCCCAGGGAGGGTTGAAGAGCTAAAAAGAAAAATCAATAAAAAAAAACAGAACACCTTCAGGGGACCCCATGTAGGTAAGTCGCTGTAAGAAAATTTAAAAAAAAGTTCACTAACCTTTTTCTGCAGGTCTTCGTACTTACCGCCAGGGATAGACCAGCCTCTTCGCAGCAGGCCTTCCCACTGCTGGCGCCGACTCCCGCCCGCCACAATCTGGCATCTCGACGGCTCACCTGCATGACTTGGCTGTCCGCTGACATCAGCGGACGGTTCCCGGCGGTTCTCCCCTCCCCCCCCCCGTTCCAGCCCAAGTGCAAACTGGTGCAGGATGGAACCTGAAGAGGCTTGTCGGCAGATCCCGGCAGCAGCCGGCAGCAAGGCCATCAATTTCGGCTGCTAGAAAATTAACAAAAGCTGAGCGACACTTTCAAAAAAGCTGACAACTCAAGAACAGGCCTGAACAGGGATGGATTAAGAGGGGGTGGGGAGCAGGTGGGGCAGTTGCCCGGGGCCCAAGTCTAGAGTGGGGCCCATAGAGGTTCGGGTTAATGGTAAGGGTAAACAGTATCGACATAAGTGACGTAGCAAGAGCGGAGTGAAGCCGCGAGGGCCCAGGCGCATGTTATTCTCCACTTGATGCAAACAGACTCTCGATGCCCTTCTTCTAGAGATGCATTCTACACACAAATCGGGGGCAAAGAAAAAGAAAGGGCACGTTATGCGATGAGACGGGAAGTCGCTAAACTACTTAAACTAAATAATTTTTCCAATTAAAACACACGATCATGAAGATGAAGGCCAAGACGACGCTGTGCAGTCAACTTCAACAACGACACCACTGGTGGCACCAGACCCGGAGTTGGCCGAGTTGGAGCTCCAAGTTCAAAAAGTTGAAGAAGATGAAAACCAACTGGCGCATACTGAGCTGAAAAAGGCGCAACTTACGAGTGACATTGGGCTGTGGGGAGACAATATCTCTGAAGACATGCAAAGACATTGGATTACAAAAGGTAGTGAGGACTGCTGAAACTGTGATAAAGACTTCCAAAACTCCGGCGTAGCTCATGCCAAGGAAGGATGTCGCCGATACTGCTCGAAGTCCTTCTTCACCCGTGTGCACCCGGGAATGTGTGGAGCGAATGTGGCTCTGTTATTCACCTTCAAACGGTAGAGTATTCTGCTTTGCTTGCAAGGTCACAGCACGAACAAAGTAGTCACTTTATTCATGGGTTTAATGACTGGAAGCATGGAGATGAGAGGATTTCACCTCATGCAAACAGCCCACCAGCATAGAGAAGCCATGATGGTAATGTGCAGTAGACAAGCAGGCACTGGTTGTGTGGATGGTCATATTGTCTTTCAGTTTGAAAATGACCGGCAGTACTGGCGCAAGGTGCTAGAGCGGGCTGTCTGTGCGATAACGTTTCTCTGTGAACGAGGTCTTTCATTGCGAGGCAGAGACAACATCGTAGGGTCTCCAAGTAATGGTAATTATCTGGGTGTGCTGGAGGTTCTCACAAACTACGATGCATTTCTTGCAGAACACATCAAGCATTTCACCAACAAAGGCAAGAGGCATACTTCATACTTGTCTTGCACCCCTTGTGAAGAACCGATTAGTCTGATGGGTGGAAAAATACTTGAGACAATTATCCAGGAATTGAAATCAGCGAAGTTCTATTCAATATCTGTTCATTCAACGCCAGATGTCACACACTCGGATCAGCTGACATTTGTCGTCCACTATGTTCTACCGACTGGTCCTGAGGAAAGGTTCCTAAAGTTCTTGCCGATAATCGGGGTCACACTGGACAAGAAATAGGAGAAATAATACTGGCCTTTCTGGATGAGAATGGGATTGACATACAAAATTGTCATGGACAATCTGATGATAATGTTTCAAATATGAGTGGGAAATACATTGGTGTCCAAACTATCATCAAAGAGCAATGTCCATATACGATATTTATACCATGCGCAGCGCACTCACTCAACCTTGTGGGGAAAAACAGTGCCAAATGCAGTCCAGTGATCGTTACATTTTTTGACATTGTACAAAAGTCATAACTTTTCTCTCTGTATTGATGTATCGCTGGCGACTGCTTTATGAAAAACTAAAGCCTTTAGGGCTGTCTGTTGTCAAACAGCTTTCTGCTACTCGATGGTCAGCAAGATATGAAGCAATGTCAGCCCTTACACTCCCATATGCGAAGTGTTGGAATCCCTGCAACTGACGTGGAACAGAAAGTTGAATGCCGAAATGATCCTTGACAAACTGGGCGAATTGGATTCAGCTACAGGTGCCGCATCCCAAATTGGGGCCGAGGCCATTCTGGATTTTGCATTTTTCCGGACTTTGGAACGTCTTTCTGACATCACAAATCCGGAAACACCTTAGCCCAGGTTCGGGTATTTCCGGATTTCGGAACGTCTCCGAGGAGCTGTTCAGGTCGTCGGCTCCATCAAGGAGGTCGTCGGGCAGGGCCCAGCCGCCAAGCAGGTGTTCGGGTGGGGCCCCGTCGCAGTGGAAGTGTTCGGGCGGGCTCCACCGCCAAGGAAGTGCTCAGGCTGGCGGGCCCCGTCGCAGAGGGGGTGTTGGACCGGGCCAGTGAGGGGGCCCCAAGTAAGGGCAGCGGTGGCGAGTGAGGTGAGGGGAGCGGTGGGTAAGGGCAGCGGTGGCGAGTGAGGTGAGGGGAGTTGTGGGTAAGGGCAGCGGTGGCGAGTGAGGTGAGGGGAGCGGTGGGTAAGGGCAGCGGTGGCGAGTGAGGTGAGGGGAGCGGTGGGTAAGGGCAGCGGTGGCGAGTGAGGCGAGGCGAGTGGAGGCGAGGCCCGAGGTCGGGCAGCGGCGAGGCCTCGAGGTCGGCAGGGTCGGCGGGTCTGGATTTCGGAACATTTACGGATTCCGGTCGACCCTGCCACCAATCGATCCGAAGTCCGGATTCCGGAACATTACGGATTCCGGAACTCTGGATTTTGGACGCGCAATCTGTATTCTCATTGTTATTTGGAACACAGTCTTGAAGCGCTTTCACCTGACCAATCTCTCGCTTCAAGAGACTGGCTTGAATCTGAATGTCATGGGTCCTTACTCGAGTCCCTTGTCGATTTTGTCAAGACCCAGAGGACAGAGTTTGAGGACTTCGAAGACCTAATGATTAAATTGTCTGGCCACAACGAGTACAATTCAGCTCAGAGGTGCTTCCGGGTACACAACCGCCGCTATGACGATGGTGATGCTGAAGGAGCTGTCACCCAAGGAGCAATTCAAAACTAAAGTGTTCCAGCCGCAGAGTGGCGCAGCGGAAGCGTGCTGGGCCCATAACCCAAAGGTTGATGGATCAAAACCATTCTCTGCTAACTGCAATTTTTGGAGGGTAGCCAATGTAACCCCACTTTTTAAAAAAGGAGGGAGAGAGAAAACAGGGAATTATAGACCAGTCAGCCTGACATACCCGGTAGTGGGTAAAATGATGGAATCAATTATTAAGGATGTCATAGCAGTGCATTTCGAAAGATGTGACATGATAGGTCCAAGTCAGCATGGATTTGTGAAAGGGAAATCATGCTTGACAAACCTTCTGGAATTTTTTGAGGATGTTTCCAGTAGAGTGGACAAGGGAGAACCAGTTGATGTGGTATATTTGGACTTTCAGAAGGTTTTCGACAAGGTCCCACACAAGTGATTATTGTGCAAAGTTAAAGCACATGGGATTGGGGGTAGTGTGCTGACATGGATTGAAAACTGGTTGTCAGACAGGAAGCAAAGAGTAGGAGTAAATGGGGACTTTTCAGAATGGCAGGCAGTGACTAGTGGGGTACCGCAAGGTTCTGTGCTGGGGCCCCAGCTGTTTACATTATACATTAATGATTTAGACGAGGGGATTAAATGTAGTATCTCCAAATTTGCGGATGACACTAAGTTGGGTGGCAGTGTGAGCTGCGAGGAGGATGCTGTGAGGCTGCAGAGCGACTTGGATAGGTTAGGTGAGTGGGCAAATGCATGGCAGATGAAGTATAATGTGGATAAATGTGAGGTTATCACTTTGGTGGTAAAAACAGAGAGACAGACTATTATCTGAATGGTGACAGATTAGGAAAAGGGGAGGTGCAACGAGACCTGGGTGACATGGTACATCACTCATTGAAGGTTGGCATGCAGGTACAGCAGGTGGTTAAGAAAGCAAATGACATGTTGGCCTTCATAGCGAGGGGATTTGAGTACAGGGGCAGGAGGAGTTGCTACAGTTGTACAGGGCCTTGGTGAGGCCACACCTGGAGTATTGTGTACAGTTTTGGTCTCCTAACTTGAGGAAGGACATTCTTGCTATTGAGGGAGTACAGCGAAGGTTCACCAGACTGATTCCCGGCTAGGCGGGACTGACATATCAAGAAAGACTGGATCAACTGGGCTTGTATTCACTGGAGTTCAGAAGAATGAGACGGGACCTCATAGAAACGTTTAAAATTCTGACGGGTTTAGACAGGTTAGATGCAGGAAGAATGTTCCCAATGTTGGGGAAGTCCAGAACCAGGGGTCACAGTCTAAGGATAAGGGGTAAGCCATTTAGGACTGAGATGAGGAGAAACTTCTTCACCCAGAGAGTGGTGAACCTGTGGAATTCTCTACCACAGAAAGTAGTTGAGGCCAATTCACTAAATATATTCAAAAGGGAGTTAGATGAAGTCCTTACTACTAGGGGGATCAAGGGGTATGGCGAGAAAGCAGGAATGGGGTACTGAAGTTTCATGTTCAGCCATGAACTCATTGAATGGCGGTGCAGGCTAGAAGGGCTGAATGGCCTACTCCTGCACCTATTTTCTATGTTTCTATGTTTCTATGAGGAGAAATTTCTTCACCCAGAGAGTGGTGAACCTGTGGAATTCTCTACCACAGAAAGTTGTTGAGGCCAATTCACTAAATATATTCAAAAAGGAGTTAGATGAAGTCCTTACTACTAGGGGGATCAAGGGGTATGGCGAGAAAGCATGAATGGGGTACTGAAGTTGCATGTTCAGATATGAACTCATTGAATGGTGGTGCAGGCTAGAAGGGCCGAATGGCCTACTCCTGCACCTATTTTCTATGTTCTATGTTTCTATGTTGTCATCATTGATCAACTAATCAGTACCTTGAAACACCAGCTTGAAGCATACAAGGAAATCAACTGTAAGTTAAATTCCTGTCCAAGCTAGCCGCTCTCTCAACTCATGAGATCAAGCAAGCCATAACAAATCTTGCCCGCTCCTATCCCAAAGATCTGGAACCTCTGATTGAAAGTGAATTCATCCAGTTTTCTAGTTCGGTGGCATCCTCAACAGAGCTTCAAACCTCAATTTGTGTCAAACAAACTAAGTCAGCGATGTACCAATTCCTCCATACACACGCCCTCACCCAAACCTTTTCTAACATTGAAATAGCTGTTCCGATATATCTGTCGATGATGGTATCAAATTGCAGTGATGAGCGGTGCTTTTGGAAACTAAAACACATCAAGGATGAGGTCAGGAACCGAATGGGACAAAATCGACTTAATAGTCTTTCAATCATGAGCATCGAGAGCGAAGTACTAAGAGGACTTGACTTCTCGAAAATCATTGACGAGTTTAGCTGACAAAAGTCTAGGAAAAGACCAATGTAATATTATACTTGTAGTTGCCTCAGTGGAGAAAATGGAATGCAAATGACAAATGATGGTCTTCCAAAAAAATTGCGCTGTCTTGTTCTAAATTGATGTCATTGTCGAATTAGTTTCAAAATATAAGGAGTTTTAAAAATTAAAGTGTTGTTGTTTACTGTTTATACAGGGTTTCATCAAGTTATCGGCTTGATTGTTTGGAAACATAATAAAATATTAAATGAGTGTCGTCATAGTATCAATGAGAACATAACCTGAGATGTAGACCTGACCTGACCTTGACCTGATGCATACTCAGTATAGTGCCCTGTGACTTGGCTCACTAATGTCATTTGCTGCAGGATGTGAATGGGAGTAGCGGGCCCATGGCCGGGGACTGCCCAGGGCTCGAGGCACCCGTAATCCGTCCTGGGCCTGAATATAGTCCTATATCATAAATAGTTATACTGAAGGTGCAGTGGGGCACAGGCTTGCCATAACTTAAGCATTGGATCAGACGATTGTGGTGAAACTTGAAGAGACCCCTTATAGAGAAATTTCAGGCTATGTGTTAGTGCTCACTGTGACTAAACCTCATCATATTTTTTTTAAATTTCTATCATGGTTGTCAAGGTAGCTTCCCCCCCTCCCACAGTTCACACAGCGCACTTTTTTCCTTTGAATCCCCAACCAAAATCCCACCTCATTAACATCTGTTGCGGTTCCAGGGATCAAATGCTATGGTATGTTGTGGGTTATTGTGTTAAATTCCCATGAGATCAGGAATTCCTGCCTACCCTTTCCCTGCGTCCTTAGAAGTACAAGTGGCAAAACCTATTTTATCATTCAAGGCGGGTCGATAGGCCACTTTCATTTGACGAGACTTCCAGTTGCCTCCTTTATCAGCTGTGGTTCAATGGTTAGCACTTTCACTTCTGAGTCAGAAGGTTGTGGGTTCAAGTCCCACTCCAGAGACTTTGAGTACAACAAAATCTAGGTTGACACTTCCCTGCAGTCCTGAGTGTGTGCTGCACTGGCGGAGGTGCTGTCTTTTGAATGAGACATTAAGGATGAGGCTCTGCCTGCTCTCTTAGGTGGATGTAAAAGATCCCATGGCACTATTTTGAAGAAGAACAGGGGCGTTGTCCATGATGTCTTGGCCAATATTTATCCCTCAACCAACATCACGAAAACAGATTACCTGATCATAACTACATTGTTGTTTGTGGGAGCTTGCTGTGCACAAATTGACTGCCGCGTTTCCTACATTACAACAGTGACTACACTTCAAAAGGACTTTGGTGTCGAAATTCGCTCCCGCCGTTGTTGAGGCGGTGACACCGGCTGAGTGCTGATTTTAACGCCAGGCGGTAGGTGCCACCTCAAACTGCAAAATTCAGTCTTTCTGCCCAAAGATGAGAGAGCAGCACTAAAAGTGGCATTGCACACACATCCTCGGGCGCCAATCGAGCAGCATTTCAGAAGGCCGACCAAATTTCCCGACAGTAGGCTGCCAGCATGTGAGATGAAAAAAATGAAAAAGAATACATTTTCCGACACTTTCCCTCACCCACACTTCCCCACTGATCCCATTAAAACACAAATGCTAAAAAAAAATAAACATAATCACTTAGCTTGACCCCTGGACACTACCGCCTCGGGATCCCCTGCCGGTAAGGCCACTGTACTCACCTAATTTCCCAGCGGTGGCAACAAGGGGGCGTTGCACGCTCGATGACATCACCACGTGGGTGGCGGCCGAGCACGCAGCGGTACGTCTTGGTGCCGCCCCCACCGCCCAACTAAATTTACAGTGAGCCCAGGAACCCGGTCGTCGCCAACGGTAAGCAATTAGCCGCCTGTCAGCCGCCTCTCTCCGGCGGCAATGGGCGGCGTAAGAAACCGAATTTCGATCCCTTTCTTTGCTTCCTTCAATGTGCATTTGATTTTAACCAGCAGCAGCTTAAGGTCCAAGCCAGGAGTGGTGGTGAGGGGCAGAGCCGATTGCAAAGCAGGACCATTCCAACAGAGTCACAGTGGCACTAGGACAACCTCAGCGAGATGTGGAAAGATTGACCCATTCCAATTTTCTTCTGTAAATGCAGACAAGCAGGCAGTGGGTCGAGAGTATTTGTTGGCATGCATGGTCCCTTGATGTCAAGAGTGGAATATTGCAGAAAGACAATAGGAGCAACAAAATTTGGATGTTAAATTAAACCTGCATGAACATCATGGCCAGTGTTTTAGTCCCCTGGCACAAGCTGGGAGCACATAGAAACACAGAAAATAGGTACAGGAGTAGGCCATTCAGCCCTTCGAGCCTGCACCACCATTCAATATGATCATGGCTGATCATGCAACTTCAGTAGCCCACTCCGGCCTTCTCTCCATATCCCCAATCCCTTTATCCGTAAAGGCCACATCTAACTCCCTTTTGAATATATTTAACAAACTGGCCTCAACAACTTTCTGTGGTAGAGAATTCCACAGGTTCACAACTCTCTGGGTGAAAAGGTTTCTCCTCATCTCATAGAAACATAGAAACATAGAAAATAGGTGCAGGAGTAGGCCATTCAGCCCTTCTAGCCTGCACCACCATTCAATGAGCTCATGGCTGAACATGCAACTTCAGTACCCCCTTCCTGCTTTCTCGCCATACCCTTTGATCCCCCTAGTAGTAAGGACTTCATCTAACTCCCTTTTGAATATATTTAGTGAATTGGCCTCAACAACTTTCTGTGGTAGAGAATTCCACAGGTTCACCACTCTCTGGGTGAAGAAGTTTCTCCTCATCTCGGTCCTAAATGGCTTACCCCTTATCCTTAGACTGTGATCCCTGGTTCTGGACTTCCCCAACATCAGGAACATTCTTCCTGCATCTAACCTGTCCAATCTCATCAGAATTTTATATGCTTCTATGAGATTCCCTCTCATTCTTCTAAATTCCAGTGAATATAAGCCTAGTCGATCCAGTGTTTCTTCATATGTCAGTCCTGCCATCCCGGGAATCAGTCTGGTGAACCTTCGCTGCACTCCCTCAATAGCAAGAATGTCCTTCCTCAGATTAGGAGACCAAAACCGAACACAATACTCAAGGTATGGTCTCACCAAGGCCCTGTACAACTGCAGCAAGACCTTCCTGCTCCTATACTCAAATCCTCTCGCTATGAAGGCCAACATGCCATTTGCTTTCTTAATTGCCTGCTGTTCCTGCAGGGCAAAAAACGTTAGTGGGAGTTGTGTACAAACCTCCAAACAGTAGTAGTGATGTTGGGGAGGGCATCAAACAGGAAATTAGGGGTGCGTGCAATAAAGGTGCAACAGTTATAATGGGTGACTTTAATATGCACATAGATTGGGCTAACCAAACTGGAAGCAATACGGTGGAGGAGGATTTTCTGGAGTGCATAAGGGATGGTTTTTTAGACCAATATGTCGAGGAACCAACTAGGGGGGAGGCCATCTTAGACTGGGTGTTATGTAATGAGAAAGGATTAATTAGCAATCTCGTTGTGCGAGGCCCCTTGGGGAAGAGTGACCATAATATGGTGGAATTCTGCATTAGGATGGAGAATGAAACAGTTAATTCAGAGACCATGGTCCAGAACTTAAAGAAGGCTAACTTTGAAGGTATGAGGCGTGAATTGGCTGAGATGGATTGGCGAATGATACTTAAGGGGTTGACTGTGGATGGGCAATGGCAGACATTTAGAGACCGCATGGATGAACTACAACAATTGTACATTCCTGTCTGGCATAGAAATAAAAAAGGGAAGGTGGCTCAACCGTGGCTATCAAGGGAAATCAGGGATAGTATTAAAGCCAAGGAAGTGGCATACAAATTGGCCAGAAATAGCAGCGAACCTGGGGACTGGGAGAAATTTAGAACTCAGCAGAGGAGGACAAAGGGTTTGATTAGGGCAGGGAAAATGGAGTATGAGAAGAAGCTTGCAGGGAACATTAAGACGGATTGCAAAAGTTTCTATAGATATGTAAAGAGAAAAAGGTTAGTAAAGACAAATGTAGGTCCCCTGCAGTCAGAATCAGGGGAAGTCATAACGGGGAACAAAGAAATGGCGGACCAATTGAACAAGTACTTTGGTTCGGTATTCACGAAGGAGGACACGAACAACCTTCCGGTTATAAAAGGGGTCTGGGGGTCTAGTAAGGAGGAGGAACTGAGGGAAATCCTTATTAGCCGGGAAATTGTGTTGGGGAAATTGATGGGATTGAAGGCCGATAAATCCCCAGGGCCTGATGGACTGCATCCCAGAGTACTTAAGGAGGTGGCCTTGGAAATAGTGGATGCGTTGACAGTCATTTTCCAACATTCCATTGACTCTGGATCAGTTCCTATGGAGTGGAGGGTAGCCAATGTAACCCCACTTTTTAAAAAAGGAGGGAGAGAGAAAACAGGGAATTATAGACCGGTCAGCCTGACATCGGTAGTGGGTAAAATGATGGAATCAATTATTAAGGATGTCATAGCAGTGCATTTGGAAAGAGGTGACATGATAGGTCCAAGTCAGCATGGATTTGTGAAAGGGAAATCATGCTTGACAAATCTTCTGGAATTTTTTGAGGATGTTTCCAGTAGAGTGGATAAGGGAGAACCAGTTGATGTGGTATATTTGGACTTTCAGAAGGCGTTCGACAAGGTCCCACACAAGAGATTGATGTGCAAAGTTAGAGCACATGGGATTGGTGGTAGTGTACTGACATGGATTGAGAACTGGTTGTCAGACAGGAAGCAAAGAGTAGGAGTAAATGGGTACTTTTCAGAATGGCAGGCAGTGACTAGTGGGGTACCGCAAGGTTCTGTGCTGGGGCCCCAGCTGTTTACACTGTACATTAATGATTTAGATGAGGGGATTAAATGTAGTATCTCCAAATTTGCGGATGACACTAAGTTGGGTGGCAGTGTGAGCTGCGAGGAGGATGCTGTGAGGCTGCAGAGCGACTTGGATAGGTTAGGTGAGTGGGCAAATGCATGGCAGATGAAGTATAATGTGGATAAATGTGAGGTTATCCACTTTGGTGGTAAAAACAGAGAGACAGACTATTATCTGAATGGTGACAGATTAGGAAAAGGGGAGGTGCAAAGAGACCTGGGTGTCATGGTACATCAGTCATTGAAGGTTGGCATGCAGGTGCAGCAGGCGGTTAAGAAAGCAAATGGCATGTTGGCCTTCATAGCAAGGGGATTTGAGTACAGGGGCAGGGAGGTGTTGCTACAGTTGTACAGGGCATTGGTGAGGCCACACCTGGAGTATTGTGTACAGTTTTGGTCTCCTAACCTGAGGAAGGACATTCTTGCTATTGAGGGAGTGCAGCGAAGGTTCACCAGACTGATTCCCGGGATGGCGGGACTGACCTATCAAGAAAGACTGGATCAACTGGGCTTGTATTCACTGGAGTTCAGAAGAATGAGAGGGGACCTCATAGAAACATATAAAATTCTGACGGGGTTAGACAGGTTAGATGCAGGAAGAATGTTCCCAATGTTGGGGAAGTCCAGAACCAGGGGTCACAGTCTAAGGATAAGGGGTAAGCCATTTAGGACCGAGATGCGGAGGAACTTCTTCACCCAGAGAGTGGTGAACCTGTGGAATTCTCTACCACAGAAAGTTGTTGAGGCCAATTCACTAAATATATTCAAAAAGGAGTTAGATGAGGTCCTTACTGCTAGGGGGATCAAGGGGTATGGCGAGAAAGCAGGAATGGGGTACTGAAGTTGAATGTTCAGCCATGAACTCATTGAATGGCGGTGCAGGCTAGAAGGGCCGAATGGCCTACTCCTGCACCTATTTTCTATGTTTCTATGTTTCTATGTCTACTTTCAATGACTGATGTACCATGACACCCAGGTCTCATTGCACCTCCCCTTTTACTAATCTGTCACCATTCAGATAATAATCTGCCTTCCTGTTTTTGCCACCAAAGTGGATAACCTCACACATCCACATTATACTGCATCTGCCATGCATTTGCCCACTCACCCAACCTGTCAAAGTCACCCTGCAGCTTCTTAGTATCCTCCTCACAGCTCACACTGCCTCCCAGCTTAGTGTCCTCTGTCCAAGGAAGCAGTTGAGATTAGCTCATTGAATGTATTCAAGTCACAGATGGATAGATTTTTAACCAATAAGGGAATTAAGGGTTACGGGGAGCGGGTGGGTAAATGGAGCTGAGTCCACGGCCAGATCAGCCATGATCTTGTTGAATGGCGGAGCAGGCTCGAGGGGCTAGATGGCCTACTCCTGTTCCTAATTCTTATGTTCTTATGTTCTTATGTCATCTGCAAACTTGGAGATATTACATTCAATTCCTTCGTCTAAATAATTAATATATATTGTAAATAGCTGGGGTCCCAGCACTGAACCTTGCGGTACCCCATTAGTCACTGCCTGCCATTCTGAAAAGGATCCGTTTATTCCCACTCTTTGCTTCCTGTCTGCCAACAAGTTCTCTATCCATGTCACTACATTAGCCCAATACCATGTGCCTTAATTTTGCACACTAATCTCTTGTGTGGGACCTTGTCAAAAGTCTTTTGAAAGTCCAAATACACCACATCCACTGGTTCTCCCTTATCCGCTCTAGTAGCTACAACCTCAAAAAATTCTAGAAGATTTGTCAAGCATGATTTCCCTTTCATAAATCAATGCTGCATTGGACTGATCCTGTCACTGCTTTCCAAATGCACTGCTATTACATCATTAATAATTGATTCCAGCATTTTCCCCACTACTGATGTCAGGCTAACCGGTCTATAATTTCCTGTTTTCCCTCCCTCCTTTTTTAAAAAGTGGGGTTACATTTGCTACCCTCCAATCCATAGGAACTGATCCAGAATCCATGGAATGTTGGAAAATGACCACCAATGCATCTACTATTTCTAGGGCCACTTCCTTAAGCACTCTGGGATGCAGACTATCAGGCCCTGGGGATTTATCAGCCTTCAATCCCATCAATTTCCCGAACACCATTTCCTGACAAATAAGGATTTCCCTCAGTTCCCTCAGCTCCTCCTTCTCGCTAGACCCTCGGTCCCCCAGTATTTTCGGGAGGTTATTTAGTGAAGACAGACCAAAGTATTTGTACAATTGGTCTGCCATTTCCTTGTTCCCCATTATGAATTCACCTGATTATGACTGCAAGGGATCTACATTAGTCTTCACTAATCTTTTTCTCTTCACATTTCTATAGAAGCTTTTGCAGTCAGTTTTTATGTTCCCAGCAAACTCTATTTTCCCCCTCATAATTAAACCCTTTGTCCTCCTCTGCTGAATTCTAAATTTCTCCCAGTCCTCAGGTTGGCTGCTTTTTCTGGCCAATTTATATGCCTCTTCCTTGAACTTAACACTATCCCTAATTTCTCTTGTTAGCCATGGTTGAGCCACCTTCATCATTTTATTTTTATGCCAGACAGGAATGTACAATTGTTGAAGTTCATCCATGTGATCTTTAAATGTCTGCCATTGCCTATCCACCGTCAACCCCTTAAATGTCATTCTCCAGCCCATCCTAGCCAATTCACGTCTCATACCATCAAAGTTACCTTTCTTTAAGTTCAGGACCCTAGTCTCTGAATTAACTGTGTCACTCGCCATCTTAATGAAGAATTCCACACTATTACGGTCACTCTTCCCCAAGGGGCCTCGCACGACAAGATTGCTAATTAATCCTCTCTCATTACACAAGACCCAGTCTAGGATGGCCTGTTCTCTAGTTGGTTCCTCGACATATTGGTCTAGAAAACCATCCCTTATACACTCCAGGAAATCCTCCTCCACCGTACTGCTACCAGTTTGGTTAGCCCAATCTATATGTAGATTAAAGTCACCCATGGTAACTGCTATACCTTTATTGCACGCATCCTTAATTTCCTGTTTGATGTCATCCCCAACCTCATTAGTACTGTTTGATGGTCTGTACACACCTACGTTTTCTGCCCTTTGTTGTTTTGCAGCTCTACCCATATAGATTCCACATCATCCAAGCTAATGTCCTTCCTTACTATTGCGTTAATCTCCTCTTTAACCAGTATTGCTACCCTACCTCCTTTTCCTTTCTGTCTATCCTTCCTGACTATTGAATACCCCTCGATGTTGAGTTCCCAGCCTTGGTCACCCTGGAGCCAAGTCTCCATAATCCCAATTACATCATATCCATTAACAGCTATCTGCGCAGTTAATTCATCCACCTTATTATGAATGCTCCTCGCATTGAGACTCAGCGCCTACAGGCTTGTTTTTTTTTAACACTCTTTGTCCTTTTAGGATTATGTTGTAATGTGGCCCTTTTTGATTTTTGTTCTTGATTTCTCTGTCCTCCACTCTTACTTTTGCTTCTGCCCCCTTTTTATTTTCCTCTGCCTCCCTGCATAGATTCCCATCCCCCTGACATATTAGTTTAAACCCTCCCCAACAGCTCTAGCAAACATTCCACCGAGGACATCGGTTCCGGTCCTGCCCAGGTGCAGACCATCCGGACATATTGGGACATTAGACACCCTGTGCCAAGAATTACTTTGTGAGTGCTGAATTGGCAAACCCTACCCTACAATTTCAATAATAAAACAATGCACAATTTTTCTTACAATAAATCTATTGTGTCAGCTGTGGCTCAGTGGGCAGCACTCTCATCAGAAGGTTGTAGGTTCAAGTCCCACTCAAGACTGACTCTTCAGTGCAGTGCTGAGGGAATGCTGCACTGTTGGAGGTGCCGTACTTTCAGTTGAGAAGTTAAACCGCTCTCTGCCCTCTCAGGTGGACGTAAAAGATCCAATGGCACTATTTTGAAGAAGAGCAGGGGAGTTATCCGCGGTGTCCTGGCCAATATTTATCCTTCAATCAGCAGAACAACAACAGATTATCGGGTCATTATCACATTGCTGTTTGTGGGTGCTTGCCTCTGCGCAAATTGGTTGCCGCGTTTCCCACATTACAACAGTGACTGCGCTATAAAAGTACTTCATTGGCTGTATAATGCTTTGGGATGTCTGGTGGTCGTGAAAGGCGCTATGTAAATCCAAGTCTTTCTTTTTATTTTCTGCAACGTGGAAATTACATAGAATTGCATAAAATTTAGAGCACAGAAATGGGCCATTCAGTTGAACGGATCTATGCCAATGTTTATGCTCCACACGAGCCTCCTCCCACCTTACTTCATCTCACCATATTAACATATCCTCCTATTCCTTTCTCCTATCAGCTGGCTTCCCCTTAAATGTATTTCGCCTCAATCACTCCATGTGATTGTGGAAGTTTGTTGTGAGTAATTTCCACATGTACGCTGACGACACCGAGCTCTACCTTTCCACCACTTCTGTCGACTCCTGCTTGGTATCTAAATTGTCAGACAGCTTGTCCGACACCAGTATTGGATGAGCAGAAATTTTCTCCAATTAAATATTGGGAAGACCGAAGCCATTATTTTTGGTCCCTGCCACAAATTGCGTTCCCTAACCACTCTCTCCATCCCTCTCCCTGACATCAATCTGAGGGTGAACAAGACTGTTCACAACCTAGGTGTTATATTTGACCCTGAAATTAGTTTCCAGCCATATATCCGCGGTATAACTAAAACCGCCTTTTTCCACCTCCGTAACATTGTCCGCCTCCATCCCTGCCTCAGCTATTCTGCTGCTGAAACCCTCATCCATGCCTTTGTTACCTCTAGACTTGACTACTCCAACTCACTCCTGGCCGGCCTTCCACATTCCACACTACGTAAACGTGAAGTCATCCAAAACTCAGCAGCCCGTGTACTAACCCGTACCAAGTCAAGATTACCCATCACCCCTGTGCTTTCTGACCTACATTGGCTCCCAGTTAAACAACGCCTCGATTTCAAAATTCTCATCCTTGTTTACAAATCACTCCATGGACTTGCCCCTCCCTATCTCTGTAATCTTTATCTGCCTCACAATCCCAGAAGATGTCTCCACTTCTCAAATTTTGGCCCCTTGAACATCCCTCATTATAACTGCTCAACCATCGGTGGCCGTGCCTTCAGCTGCCTGGGCCCTAAGCTCTGGAACTCCTTCCCTAAACCTCTTCGCCTCTCTACCTCTCTTTCCTCCTTTAAGAAGCTCGTTAAAATCTATCTCTTTAAACAAGCTTTTGATCATTGCCTTAATTTCTTCTGTGACTTGGTGTCACATTTATCTGTTTGTCTGTAACACTGTTGTGAAGCGCCTTGAGACGTTTTACTACGTTAAAGGTGCTATATAAATAAAAGTTATTATTATTATTTAGACTGCACATTTGCTTTAAAATTAGTTGAAACTAGCCATGGCAACAATGGTGCACAGCAACAAGCTAGAAGAGTTCTGACCTGAAACATTAACTCTGTGTTTCTCTCTCCACAGATACTGCCTGACCTGCTGAGTGTTTCCAGCATTTTATGTTTTTATAGAGATTTCTTCACCATTTCAAACAATCATGATTAAACTAGTGTTTTTTTTTGAAGGACCAAGATCAATATTGCAGGCCATTTCTATGTGCAATACTCTCCTCTTTTTATTCCAGAACTGACATTTATTTATGCCTGCAATTTCTGCTCAGGGTGATCAGATTCAGTCAATCCTTGAGATTTGATTTTCCTTGAAACCATCCAACTTTTATTTTGGGAGCTGGAAGAGTTGTTTTCTTCACAGCTGCAGTATCTCGTGATTTAGGTCATCCTGTGTTTACAAATAAATGAACAAAGATGTTATGTTTTTAATATTCTTATGAATGACTCCATGAGGTCTGGTATTGTACTTGAGCTGTTGTGATCTTAGTCCCGATTATTGTAACTCCAGAGTGAGGCACAAGCATGATGGGCAGCCTTTTATACTGGGCCCTGCACTCCTATGCAGGTGACCCTCAGGTCTCCCACCGTAGTGCCCTCTGGTGGCACATCTTATGTGACTATACAGTTAGTATACATGGCCTCCATACATGACAAAAGGATTGCCGGTATTTCCTACGAAGACGGTGCCCATTCGATAACCTTCAGTCTCAGGAAGAACATTTCCTCCTCTGTAAAGCTCCCTTTCCTTGAGATTTCTTTGCTGAGTCTCTGGTCATCATTGTGTTGTATTATAACGAGGGAAACGAAAGGTCCTTACACGCACAGGAAGCTTGTGCCTCTCATTGCAAGACCCCCATCTGACTCAAAGTAGTTATTCCTAGAAAAATATTTAAGGACAAAGTTTGCATTTTCAAATCTTACAATTTTGGCCCTTTGCAGTGACTAGTGTGTTGGTTCCAGTGTAACACGGCTCATTAGAGTTTACCAAGATTTAGCCTCCGTAGCCTGTCTAGAAACAGATACAGACTGTGATTGTAGGTTCAAGTCCCACTCCTGAGACTTGAGCACAAAATCTAGGTTACCACTTCATTGCAGTACTGAGGGAGTGCTGCACTGGTGGAGGTGCCATCTTTTGGATGAGACATTAAGGATGAGGCCCTGTCTGCCCTCTTGTAAAGGATCCCATGACACTATTTCAAAGAAAGAGCAAGGGAATTATCCCCGGTGTTCTGGCCAATATTTACCCCTCATTCAACATCACGAAGAAACAGTCTGTGGAGTCTATGGCGACTGTAACAAAGACCTCATGGCAGTGAAGCCCTTTTATCTTCTGTTTCTCTGTGATCTCCTCCCATGACTCTGTCCTTGTTGTGTTCACAGTTAGCTTCTCCGAGACCACGAGGAAGCCAGGCTTGATCAATGTTGGTCATTTACAAAACTGACTGCTTACTCTGAGCTAAAGGAGCCATGGGCACTTCCAAGCCAACGGGCCATAAATATTCAGTAGCTTTTCATTTTGCGCCGCACACTATGCTGGCGATTAATACAAGCTGTAACGTTTTGTAATTATCATAAAAGTGCTCATTGACATGAGGGGCATGGCTGGAATGGAGTTGACAGGAAGGACAAGCACATCTCTGTTTAATTATGATTCGAGTCAGCCTCATTAGCAGGAAAAAAGACAATCTGGCGTTGGCTTGCAGTCAGTGCATCAGAGGCTGCAATAAAACAACGTCTTACACACAGCCGACTGAGAGCAGCTAAATCAGCAACTTGGTGTCTGAAAGGACCCCACAGGAGAGAAAGAAAGCCCAGAACTTCCCTGACCTGAGCATAAGAGGGTGAAGTTCTGTTTTCATCCTGTCAGATGGGCCATTGTGCCCCCTCATACGTTGGCAGTGTACAAGATGCCAGCGCTAAGAGGCAGAAAATTGATTTACGTTTCTGAGGGAAATGATGTTTGAATGAACGGAAATCAATTTGTTTCTGGCACCTCCTCAGCTCTAGGTAAAATGTGCCCAGAATTCGCAACACGGCAGCTCCAGCATCCCCGTTTCTGTGACAAAAGTAAAACCGGGAACCTGACTTTCAACGTGAGGAATTGTATGTTGGCTCCAGCTTAGCGCAATGTGGAACTAAATCAAAGCACAATTTTGGACTCCTTGTTCTTGAGGGCTGCTCTAACAAGTCTTGGTTTCCCAAGGTGGAAATTTGCATATTTGGACTTCCGACTGCCCATCCAGTTCTAGGTTCAACTCATTCTTTCAGATCAAAGCTAATTATGTATGTTATCCCAGCGGGATTTTTGGCAACAAGAGAGAGCCCAGCAATGCAAGGGTTGGTGCTGCATCAGGGTTACTGCTACAACACCACAACATCTGGCGAGGGGTCTTAAAGGAGAACAAGCACCCCGAAGATTTAAATGACACTCAAGAAGCTCGACACCATACAGGACAAAGCAGCCCGCTAGATCGGCACCCCATCCACCACCTTCAAACATTCACTCCCTCCACCACCGGCACATAGTGGCTGCAGTGTGTACCATCTACAAGATGCACTGCAGCAACTCGCCAAGGCTTCTTCGGCAGCACCTCCTAAACCCGTGACCTCTACAACCTAGAAGGGAGGAGTTAAACTAATATGGCAGGGGGACGGGAACCAATGCAGAGAGACAGAGGGAAACAAAAAGGAGGCAAAAGCAAAAGACAGAAAGGAGATGAGGAACAGTGGAGGGCAGAGAAATCCAAGGCAAAGAACAAAAAGGGCCACTGTACAGCAAAATTCTAAAAGGACAAGGGGTGTTAAAAAAACAAGCCTGAAGGCTTTGTGTCTTAATGCAAGGAGTATCCGCAATAAGGTGGATGAATTAACTGTGCAAATAGATGTTAACAAATATGATGTGATTGGGATTACGGAGACGTGGCTCCAGGATGATCAGGGCTGGGAACTCAACATCCAGGGGTATTCAACATTCAGGAAGGATAGAATAAAAGGAAAAGGAGGTGGGGTAGCATTGCTGGTTAAAGAGGAGATTAATGCAATAGTTAGGAAAGACATTAACTTGGATGATGTGGAATCTATATGGGTAGAGCTGCAGAACACCAAAGGGCAAAAAACATTAGTGGGAGTTGTGTACAGACCTCCAAACAGTAGTAGTGATGTTGGGGAGGGCATCAAAGAGGAAATTAGGGGTGCATGCAATAAAGGTGCAGCAGTTATAATGGGTGACTTTAATATGCACATAGATTGGGCTAGCCAAACTGGAAGCAATACGGTGAAGGAGGATTTCCTGGAATGCATAAGGGATGGTTTTCTGGACCAATATGTCGAGGAACCAACTAGGGGGGAGGCCATCTTAGACTGGGTGTTGTGTAATGAGAAAGGATTAATTAGCAATCTCGTTGTGCGAGGCCCCTTGGGGAAGAGTGACCATAATATGGTGGAATTCTGCATTAGGATGGAGAATGAAACAGTTGATTCAGAGACCATGGTCCAGAACTTAAAGAAGGGTAACTTTGAAGGTATGAGGCATGAATTGGTTAGGATAGATTGGCGAATGATACTTAAGGGGTTGACTGTGGATGGACAATGGCAGACATTTAGAGACCGCATGGATGAACTACAACAATTGTACATTTCTGTCTGGCGTAAAAATAAAAAAGGGAAGCTGGCTCAATCGTGGCTATCAAGGGAAATCAGGGATAGTATTAAAGCCAAGGAAGTGGCATACAAATTGGCCAGAAATAGCAGCGAACCCGGGGTCTGGGAGAAATTTAGAACTCAGCAGAGGAGGACAAAGGGTTTGATTAGGGCAGGGAAAATGGAGTACGAGAAGAAGCTTGCAGGGAACATTAAGGCGGATTGCAAAAGTTTCTATAGATATGTAAAGAGAAAAGGGTTAGTAAAGACAAACGTAGGTCCCCTGCAGTCAGAATCAGGGGAAGTCATAACGGGGAACAAAGAAATGGCAGACCAATTGAACAAGTACTTTGGTTCGGTATTCACTAAGGAGGACACAAACAACCTTCCGGATATAAAAGGGGTCAGAGGGTCTAGTAAGGAGGAGGAACTGAGGGAAATCTTTATTAGTCGGGAAATTGTGTTGGGGAAATTGATGGGATTGAAGGCCGATAAATCCCCAGGGCCTGATGGACTGCATCCCAGAGTACTTAAGGAGGTGGCCTTGGAAATAGCGGATGCATTGACAACATTCCATTGACTCTGGATCAGTTCCTGTCACGTGGAGGGTAGCCAATGTAACCCCACTTTTTAAAAAAGGATGGAGAGAGAAAACAGGGAATTATAGACTGGTCAGCCTGACCTTAGTAGTGGGTAAAATGATGGAATCAATTATTAAGGATGTCATAGCAGCGCATTTGGAAAAAGGTGACATGATAGGTCCAAGTCAGCATGGATTTGTGAAAGGGAAATCATGCTTGACAAATCTTCTGGAATTTTTTGAGGACGTTTCCAGTAAAGTGGACAAGGGAGAACCAGTTGATGTGGTATATTTGGACTTTCAGAAGGCTTTCGACAAGGTCCCACACAAGAGATTAATGTGAAAAGTTAAAACACATGGAATTGGGGGTAGTGTGCTGATGTGGATTGAGAACTGGTTGTCAGACAGGAAGCAAAGAGTAGGAGTAAATGGGTACTTTTCAGAATGGCAGGCAGTGACTAGTGGGGTACCGCAAGGTTCTGTGCTGGGGCCCCAGCTGTTTACATTGTACATTAATGATTTAGATGAGGGGATTAAATGTAGTATCTCCAAATTTGCGGATGACATTAAGTTGGGTGGCAGTGTGAGCTGCGAGGAGGATGCTATGAGGCTGCAGAGTGACTTGGATAGGTTAGGTGAGTGGGCAAATGCATGGCAGATGAAGTATAATGTGGATAAATGTGAGGTTATCCACTTTGGTGGTAAAAACAGAGAGAGAGACTATTATCTGAATGGTGACAGATTAGGAAAAGGGGAGGTGCAATGAGACCTGGGTGTCATGGTACATCAGTCATTGAAGGTTGGCATGCAGGTACAGCAGGTGGTTAAGAAAGCAAATGACATGTTGGCCTTCATAGCGAGGGGATTTGAGTACAGGGGCAGGGAGGTGTTGTTACAGTTGTACAGGGCCTTGGTGAGGCCACACCTGGAGTATTGTGTACAGTTTTGGTCTCCTAACTTGAGGAAGGACATTCTTGCTATTGAGGGAGTGCAGCGAAGATTCACCAGACTGATTCCCGGGATGGTGGGACTGACCTATCAAGAAAGACTGGATCAACTGGGCTTGTATTCACTGGAGTTCAGAAGAATGAGAGGGGACCTCATAGAAACGTTTAAAATTCTGACGGGTTTAGACAGGTTAGATGCAGGAAGAATGTTCCCAATGTTGGGGAAGTCCAGAACCAGGGGTCACAGTCTAAGGATAAGGGGTAAGCCATTTATGACTGAGATGAGGAGAAACTTCTTCACCCAGAGAGTGGTGAACCTGTGGAATTCTCTACCACAGAAAGTAGTTGAGGCCAATTCACTAAATATATTCAAAAGGGAGTTGGATGAAGTCCTTACTACTAGGGGGATCAAGGGGTATGGCGAGAAAGCAGGAAGGGGATACTGAAGTTGCATGTTCAGCCATGAACTCATTGAATGGCGGTGCAGGCTAGAAGGGCTGAATGGCCTACTCCTGCACCTTTTTTCTATGTTTCTATGTTTCTATGTCAAGAGTAGCAGGCGCATGGGAACACCATTAATGCAAGTTCCCCTTCAAGTCACACGCCACACTGACTTGGAAATGTATCGTCATTCTTTCATCGTCGCTGGGTTAAAATTTTGGAACTCCCTTCCTTACAGCACAATGGGAGTACCTTCATCACATGGACTGAGGCGGTTCAAGAAGGCGACTCACCATCAACTTCTCAAGGGCAATTAGGGATGGGCAATAAATGCTGGCCTTGCCCTCAGGGAGATCGACACTTTTACTGGGTAAGTCACTGGGGTCAACTGAATCGAGAGGAGGCCACAACAAGGCACTCTCCTTACACTGGTAGAACCCTGGCCCATAACTTCCTCTTCTCGGTATCAGCTGTGGCTCAGTGGGTAGCACTCTCACCTCTGAGTCAGAAGGTTGTGGGTTCAAGCCCCACTCCAGGGACTTGAGCACAAAAATCTAGACTGAACTCCAACGCAGTGCTGAGGGTGTGCTGCACTGTCAGAGGTGCCATCTTTTGGATGAGAGGTTAAACCGAGGCCCTATCTGCTCTCTCAAAGGGACATAAAAGATCCTGCGGCACTATTTCGAAAAAGAGCAGAGGAGTTCTCCCTGATGTCCTGGCCAATATTTATCCCTCCATCAGCATGACAAAAACAGGTTATCTGGTCATTATCATATTGCTGTTTGATGGAGCTTGCTTGTGCGCAAACTAGCTGCTGTGTTTTTCACATTACAACAGTGACTACACTCCAAAAGTACTTCATTGGCTGTAAAGTGTTTTGAGATGTCCGGTGGTCATGAAAGGCGCTATAGAAATCCAAGTCTTTCTTTCTTTCTTTCCCGGGGCCAACCACGACCTTCCACATAGCAGTCCTGGGAAGCAGTAATAAGTAGGGCGGACAGGAGGGAACTCCACCGTGTACTTGGGCCCAGCTCACCGCCACCATTTGCACGTGGCAGATGGGAAGGAGTTGTCGGTGGTGGTCCTCGTGGAAACAGGTGGAGGGAAGTTCGTCCGGATGGTAAGGCAATAACTGGTATGAAGAGTTGTAGCCCATGCCAGTACCAGGTATTTGGTGAAATGGAGAAAACATGTAAAAAAAGTGAAAGATAATTTCCGTAATATTGTACAGGATGGATACTCCTTTAGTGCCCTTACTACTTATTCCTTCAGACTTAATAAACTGAGGCTGATTTTCCTCTTGAGTTATTCCACAGTAACTCCACTGGGTGGAAAAATCAGGCAGGAAGCTGTTCTGCCATCTCGATACCACCTGACGCCACTTCTGCAATTTTCTTTTCAAAGTGATGTTGGCCGTCCATATAAATATGGGCAGGCATATTGTAATGACGTACAAATGGTGGGAAAATGTCATACAACATATTTCCTGTTGTTTGTGCCATGAGAATGCTGGACACTGAGAACAACAGCATATTCTTGAAATAAAGGGTGAGATTTTCCCTACCTCGGCGGGCCTGGGGCGGGTCCCAAACCTGCTGCTAGCTCCATCCTGCTCTGGAAAATGAACTTACCTTAATGGGGCTTGTTAAATCTGCCCAGCGCGTTTCCTGGCCCAATCAGAAGGATTGGGGCTGATGACATCATTCATGATGTGTCATCAGTCGGTTTCCTTAAAGGGACCATGGCCACCTTACCTTTCACAGTTGTGTTGTCAGTGTTCTACAGCATTGAGGTGCTGCAAACACTGACAAGCACTGCACAGAGGTGCACGGCTGCACCCAATCTCTCCCATGACTCCCTCCAGATGCTTATGGAGGGAGTCACAGCACACAGGGAGGTCCTCTTCCCTTCCCATGGGCAGAAGAGACCTCCCCAGAAGACCAACACAGCTTGGTTGCTCATTGCACAGCAGAGCACAAGCAGGGATGTGGTCAGGAGGACCTGGCTGCAGTGGCGCAAACCTTTTAATGATCACAAAATGTTAGTACAAAGCCACACTCACCTTCATCCTGCTGTGCCTCTCATCACATCCCCATCACTCTGCCTTCCCTACCCTACTCCTACACATTCTTATCCACACCGACTTACCTTGCACCTCCACCATCCCTCTCTATCTATCTACATTATCACATACCCATCACACTAGCCACCCCTCACACTCACCCTCATCCTAGTGCAATGATACCAACCAACAATACGTTCATATAAAGTTTCTGTTACTGCACAGTCAAACATTGAAACCTTTATTTTTAACACTTTCCAGGCTTGCACAGATTTGTGTGAACCCTTGGAAGTGGTTTTGTGAGTTGCAGTGAGACATAATGGTAACCCCCCCTCCCTCCTACTCCACCCAAACCCCCGCAGTGGTGGTGAGTGTGAAAGGAATGGCTTGGGCATTGTCGGGATGCTTTATGGTCTTGGTGTGGTGTGGTGCCAACTTGGTGTATCATGTGGCAGCCAGGGTGTACAGCATCAAATGAAGTAAATCTGGTCATGGTGAGGCCATCCCTGGCCTCCTGGGCACCATTGTGCCCGGGTGCTGATGGCCTCTTTCCTGTGCAGCATCAGGTGATTGCGGAGAAGGTTGGTGTTGTTGTTGGTGCTGCTGGTGTGCCTGGTGCTGCTGGTGTTGGGGCTGATCGTGGTGGGATTCTGAGGACCAAGGGGAGACAGTATAAAGGGCATCCATGTTGACGGCATAGATGGCCGGTAAAGTAGAGATGACAGAAACATTCTGTCAATGGTGAGAGAGTTCTTCCAATGAGGTGATACTGGATGGAGAGTGGAAAATGGAAAGCCTGCAGAATCTGTGCTGGAAGTGTTCTGAGAAACAGCTTGTGGCTGAGGAAAGTAATGATCTGTCAGGTGGGAGCTTTTACTTTTACGTGAAGCTGTGAGGTAATCAACTCGAGCTCATGCCTCAGGTTGACAGACGTGGTGCCTGAACAGTGGGGTTCCTGTGGTCATGAAGTTAAAGTCAAAAGGTAAGTTAAAAAAGCCTGTTAAGCATCTGTCAACTAGATACTAATGATTTCAATTGAATGTTTCCCCGTTCTTGGCCAGCAGTGGGGTGGGGCCTTGGGTGTTTGGGACGTAGGGGGCCTTGACTGCAGAGAAGAATCCTCGCACATCATGGCTGTCGACCAGCTGCTGTATCTCCTGTGCTTTCTCCATCCACCACCTGTTCTTTAGGTCCCCATAAGGTGCAGCATCCCCACTGACACCTGGAAGTCCCTGGCCAAAGACCACCCTAAGTGGAGGAAGTGCATCCGGGAGGGCGCTGAGCACCTCGAGTCTCATCGCCGAGAGCATGCAGAAATCAAGCGCAGGCAGCGGAAAGAGCGTGCAGCAAACCAATCCCACCCACCCTTACCCTCAACGACTGTCTGGCCCACCTGTGACAGGGACTGTGGTTCTCGTATTGGAATGTTCAGCCACCTAAGGACTCATTTTTAGAATGGAAGCAAGTCTTCCTCCATTCCGAGGGACTGCCTATGATGATGATGATGATGATGAAGAATGATTTTAATTGGGTCTCCCGCTGTTGCCTGTCGAGTCTGCTCAGTGCTGACAGACCCGACATAGGGAAAGGCACACTGCAGCGGGTTGATAGCGGATTCCTGACCCGCTGTCAAAAAAAAACATTTTCCCACCCGGCCCGCCACCGATCGCACTTGCTGACACTCTGCAAAACCCCGGCCAGAGTATTGCTACGGCATGCAGAAGGGGAGCTTTAAATTTTAAATCGGCCGAAGGGGATGGAAGTGGTTGCGGGAAAATTAATTCGACTCACTAACCGCACAACATTGACACTTTAAAAAAACATTCCTCTTTAACTGGCCTTGAGGCAGCTGGCCAAATACGTTTAATGAACCTGAGGCGTTTGAGACCAACGGGGTCAGGTGACCAAGGGCGCTGAATGGACGGAAGCCCCAACATGCCAAAGTTGTTCAGTCATTCTATCTGGGAGGAAAATGAACCCCCCTTGATTTCATCTAATAACTTACCAACGTGTTTTAAGTATTGTAAGACCTCGTGTACACGTGAATAACTTGCCAGGGGATATGGCAGCAGTTCGCAATTCTATCTTGAGTGATCCGCATTGAAGTGGAAGTCAATGGCATGTTCATAATTTGGGTGAAGAGCAAAATACATTTCATTGATATCAATGCAGCAGTGATTCAAATCACAAAACTGATATTATTGCAATGTAATGCTTTCGACTAGGCACTTTACAGCCCTCCGGCCCCTTCCATTGAATTTAACAGCAGATGCTGGTAACAAAAGACGGCTGCACCAGAGCCATTGGCAGTGAAAGAGATGTGGGCTTTTTTTTTGGGCAGGGATCCCCTGTCGGTACACGGCTAGTAGGGTGGTCCGCACCCCTGGGGTCTACCTGGCTCTCTTCCACCACATTCCTGGGCCATGGGAACCTTCTCTTTGCCAGTGGGAGCAGGTGGAGGGAAGTCCTGGTCGGGATGGTAAGGCAGGGGTAGTCTTCAATGTCACATTTTCCCCCTCTATTGTCCTGCGGCGGCCATCTACACCTCCTCTGTACCCATCTTTTGTTTCTTTACTTGTCCCAGTACCACCTCATTTTGCCTTGCACCATCAACCCTTTTTGTCATTTAATAAGTATTGCCCTCCACAGGCCTTCCCTTTGTTCCTTTTCTGCTCTCCCTTTCTGCCTGGCTCTGTACTTTCTTCAAAGCTGTTCATCTCTGACATCTTCCAGTTCTGACGAAGGGTCATCGATCTGAAATTGTTAACTGTTTCTCTCTCCACAGACGCTGCCTGACCTGCTGAGCATTTCCAGCATTTTCCGTTTTTATTTCCGATTTACAGCATCAGCAGTATTTTGCTTTTGTTTCATTGGACTGTAACTTGCTTTGTCACGGTACATTTGTGAAAACATGATTTGGAGGAGCTATACTGTCATGTATGTTAACTGGGTTTTACCTGCCACCGGAGGGCGCGACTGTCGGAGTCCTAATGGTCACTGGCAGACACGTGCAAGCCGTGTATATAATGTTGGCGGCCATGTTGAATCCTCGCTTTGAGAATAAATAAAATGGAGTAAGGTCATGCCTGAATTAGCTCACCGTATTTAGCCTCGTGGAGTTATTCGATACTTAACATATACTTTGTATTAAAAAATGGACTTGATTGGGCTGTTAGCTATTATTTTAGTCCTGAGCCACAATATATCTTTCTTGTGTTCTTAGTTTTAAAAGATTGTGGCCTGGATTTTTGGTCTTCTGCCGCTCCTCTTAGCGCCCTGTTGGGACATTCGGTGTCGGTATCGATGGGGCGTGGTGCATTACCGCCCGGAAGTGGCGAGCTGGTGTGCAACGATTGCAAGACCGGCTCAATTTTTGGTTGCCGCCTGCCCCTTAGCGCTCCGTAGCGCGTCCTGGTGGGAAGGCCTGTGAAAGCAGGCATCCCAAGCTGTTGCGGCCGGAGTGAGGTCAGTAATGCCAACCTCAGGTAAGTGCGATTGTCTTTTCATTTTTTTTTCTCGAGATTTATGTTGTGGTGGTGTGAGCTCTGTATTGGAAATGTTTTTGGTGTTTTCTTTCCAGATTCCCCCCCCCCCCCCCCCCCACCCCCCTCCCCCCACCCCACCCCAGGCCTCTGTTATGAAGCGCCAAGGCTGGCTGTTTAGCTCGGAATTTTCCCTTGCTCATCCGTCCTAGCACTCTAAAAGAGGCATGCAAGGCCTCCCTTAGTGCCCCACTCTGAACTCTGGGCCCAGCTGATGAATTTTGCGGCAGACGCAAACCATTTGCCAGCGCAAAATTCATCGCTCCACCCAGGACACCGCCCCAACTGAGGCGAGACCACATTTCTCCCCCTGTGTCTTTCACCGGGGTATTCCACAGCTGTGCTTTCCTGCTGCGCAGTTTTAAAGAATTCATTTCTATGTAATACTTGCCATTCGTCAGCCCAAGCCTGGATGTTACCTTTGACCTGCTGTAGGTTGGGATGGGCTGACTATTGGAAGAGTTGTGAATGGAGCCGAACACTGTATAGCAGTCAGTGAACAGCCCCATCCTTGCCCTTGTGAAGTAGAGAAGGTGAGAATGAAGCAGCTGAAGATGGTTGGGCTAAGGGCACTTCCCTGGGGAACTCTTGTAGCGATGACCTGAGGCTGTGATGGTTGGCTTCTAACAACCAGGACCATCGTCCTTTGTACCAGGTATGACTCCCGCAATTGGAGGGTTTTCCCTCTGACCCCCATTGACCTCAGTTTTGCCAGAGATTCTTGGTGCTCTACATGATCGAATACTACCTTGATGTTATTAACTCTACCTCCTCACTAGCATCAAGCTCAGAATTATAAAATGTATATGAGAGGTAGAATATTCTGCTGTGGTGAAGAATCTTACCCAAAAGCCCAAAGTAAAACTTAAGCTGAAGCCGACAGATCAAAATGATAATCCAACATGGACTGTGTCACTCTAAAATTGTGAAGTGTTCTTAGCTCACCAGGAAAGATATTTCTCCACTTCGCCTTTTCATTAAAACATGTCCCACACAATGCAAGAAAGTTAATTGACAAAGAAGACGAGGATAAAATGTGTGAAGCTGTTCTCAACAAACTAAACTCCTTTAAAAGAGAACTTGCCAAATTCCTGAGAGAAGACCTTTCCAGTTACAGAGGGAAATTGTGTTGTCTTTATTCATTCTTGGGATGTTCTTGGAAAGGCCGGCATCTATTGCTCATCCCTAGAAGGTTGTGGTGAGCCGCCTTCTTAAGCCACAGCAGTCTGTGTAGTGAACGTGAAGGTGTGTACAACTGAGTGGCTTGCTAGTCCACTTCAGAGGACAGTTAAGAGTTAACCATAATCATGTTAGTGTTGTACTGGTGTCACATATAGGCCAGATAGGGTAAGGACGGCATGGTTCCTGCCCTGAAAAACATTGTGTTTTTATGATAATCCGATAGCTTCATGGTCAATTTTGCAACTTTTGCACCGTTTAAAAACATTTTTTTTCCAGTCTTTAAAAAAATTCTTAAACTGCCATGGTGGAGACTGGAGAAGCCAGAGTTGTTCTCCTTACAGCAGAGAAGGTTGAGAGGGGATTTGATAGAAGTATTCAAACTAATGAGGAGTTTAGGCAGAGTAGATAGAGAGAAACTGTTCCCATTGACAGAAGGGTAGCAAATCAGAGAACACAGAGTTAAGTTGATTGGTAGAAGAACCAAAGGCGACATGAGGAAAAACTTTTTTACGCAGCGAGTGGTTAGGATCTGGAATGCACTGCCTGAGAGGGTGGTGGAGGCAGACTCAATTGTGGCTTTCACAAGGGAATTGGATAAGTACCTGAAGGAAAAAGATTTTCAGGGCTGCAGGGAAAGGTTGGGGGAGTGGGACGAGCTGAAATGATCTTGCAGAGAGCTGGCATGGGTTCGTCGGGCCAAATGGCCTCCTTCTGCGCTGGAACCATTCTCTGATTCTATGGCAAGTAAAATCAGGGAAAACCCAAAGATGTTTTATAAATACATTAAAAGCAAGAGGATAACTAGAGAAAGAGTGGGGCCTATTAGAAACCAAAAAGGAAATCTGTATGTGGAAGCGGAAGACATGGGTAGGATTCTTAATGAATACTTTGCATCCTTTTTCACAAAAGAGAGGGGCGATGCAGACTTTGTAATGAGGGAGGGTGTGAAATATTAGATGAGATAAACATAGTGAGAAAGTATTAAGGGGCTTAGCAGCTTTGAAAGTGGATAAATCCCCAGACCCAGATGAAATGTATCCCATGCTGTTAAGAGAAGCAAAAGGGGAAATAGCAGAGGCTTTGACCATCATTTTCCAATCCTCTCTGTCTACAGGTGTGGTGCCAGAGGAGTGGAAGACTGCTAATGTTGTACCTTTGTTTAAAAAGGGAAAAGGGATAGACCGAGTAATTACAGGCCAGTCAGCCTAACCACAGTGGTGGGTAAATGCTTGCAAAAAATCCTGAGGGACAGGATAAATCTTAATTTGGAAAGACATGGATTAATCAAAGACAGTCAGCACGGATTTGTTAAGGGAAGGTCATGTCTGATTAACTTGATTGAATTTTTTGAGGAGGTAACCAGGAGGGTTGATGAGGGCAGTGCGTATGATGTAGTGTATATGGATTTTAGCAAAGCTTTTGATAAGGTCCCATATGGCAGACTGGTCACAAAAGTAAAAGCCCACGAGATCCAGGGCAAAGTGGCAAGTTGGATCCAAAATTGGCTGAGGCAGGAAGCAAAGGGTAACGGTTGATGGGTGTTTTTGTGACTGGAAGGCTGTTTCCAGTGAGGTTCCACATGGCTCAGTGCTGGGTCCCTTGCTCCTTGTGGTATATATCAATGACTTGGACTTAAATGTTGGGGGTATGATTAAGAAATTTGCAGATGACACTAAAATAGGCTACGTGGTTGATAATGAAGAAGAAAGTTGCAGACTGCAGGAAGATATCAATGCACTGGTCAGGTGGGCAGAACAGTGGCTAATGGAATTCAATTTGGATAAGTATGAGGTTATGCCTTTGGGGAGGTCTAACAAGGCAAGGGAATACACATTAAATGGTACGACACTGAAAAGTGTAGAGGAACAAAGGGACCTCGGAGTGCAGGTCCACAGATCCCTGAACGTAGCAGGCCAGGTAGATAAAGTGGTTAAGAAGGCATATGGAATACTTGCCTTTATAAGTCGAGACATGGAATACAAAAGCAAGAAGGTTATGCTTGAACTGTATAAAACACTGATTAGGCCCAGCTGGAGTACTGTGCACAGTTCTGGTCACCACAGTACAGGAAAGATGTGATTGCACTAGAAAGGATGCACAGGAGATTTACAAGAATGTTGCCTGGACTGGAGAATTTTGGCTATGAGGAAAGATTGGAGATGCTGGGTCTGTTTTCTTTGGAACAGAGGAGGCTAAGGTGAGACCTGATTGAGGTGTATAAAATTATGAGGGGCCTAGATAGAGTGGATAGGAAGGACCTGTTTCCCTTGGCAGAGGGGTCAACAACCAGGGGGTATAGATTTAAAGTAATTGGGGGGAGGTTTAAAGGAGATATGAGGTGAACTTTCTTCACCCAGAGGGTAGTGGGGGTCTGGAACTCACTGCCTGAAAGGAAGGTAGAGGCAGAAACCCTGACCACATTTAAAAAATACTTGGATATGCACTTGAAGTGCCATAACCTACAGGGCTACGGACCAAGAGCTGGAAAGTGGGATTAGGCTGAATAGCTGTTGGTCGGCCGGCACAGACACGATGGGCCGAACTGGCCTCCTTCCGTGCTGTAAGTTTCTGTGGTTCTATGATGCCATGTTTCTATGAATTTATATCACATTCTCTGGATTATTATGTAGCTGTGAACTACAGGGAGATATGGAATGGATCTGGAGAAGAATTTCCCTGAGATTTTCCAGATTTCCTTGTCTGGAATCCTCCCTCTCACCAGGAGATTGGATGGTTAGAAAGTGTGTCAGTGGTGAATGAGGTTGCAGTGCTATTTGACCGGGTGAGCTCAATGGTCTTTCCTTGCCGCTGTGTCCACATGTTCAGATGGTTAAAAAACAATTGCTGAACTCGTTTTTACTGGAGAAAAGAAAGTGAAATGGCACTTAATCCAAATGTTTTAAAAAAATGAAAAGAGGCACACATGACGTGCATGTAAGCAGACTGTTCGACTTGAAGTGTTGGCGTAGAGTGAGAGAACCCAGATCCACAATTAACAGCCTTAAGTGAGAGCAGAGATTAGATTCCATCCCCCGCACAGTCGTGGATGTGTGAGGATTGTTAGCAAAAGCAGATACTGGCATGTTAACTGATTCGTGCAAAACGAAGGAGCTGAGGGTTTATATCTTGGAGACGGGATTTGCCATATAGACTAAGGTGACCGTGAGCGGGAATCTCTCCAGAGCTGCTCCCGCTCCATCACCGTAACTTTGCCGGAAATGCGGCGGAAACGTCGTTTATACACACACGCTTCCAGCAACGTTCCGGCAGCGGAGCGGGTGCAGCTCTGCGGAGATCCCCAGCTGAGGTGCCCATGTTGTTGGAGCAGGGGGTGGTTGAGGGTTGTTGCTGTCTCTGGAGAGCAATAGGCCCGGATTAAATAGTGGAGATATGAGTATGGATAGATATTCTGGGATCCACTTTATCACCTCCTTTACTATGTATAAGTGGCAGGGTTTTTAATAAGAAAATAAACTAGAGTCAGCAGGAACATGACATAGGATTACATAGGATATTCAGCCCAACCAGTCTATGCCGCCGTTTATGCACCACTCGAGCCTCCTACCATCTTTCCTCAGTTAGATCTGTTCCCTTCTCTCTCATATGCTTGTCCAGCCTCCCCTTAAATGCATCTATGCTATTAGCTTCAACTACTCCCTGTGGTAGCGAGTTCCACATTCTCACCACATGAGAAATTTCTTCTGAATTCCTTATTGGGTTTCTTGGTGACTATATTATATTGATGGCCTCTCGTTTTGTTCTCCCCCACAAGTGGAAACATTCTCTCTGTATCCACTCTATCAAAACCTTTCATAATTTTAAAGACCTCAACATGAATGCAAAAATGTATAGGATAATTAACAAAAAATGTTGGCGAAATGTTAAAATTAACTGAGAAACCAGATCCTTTACATGATCTGTATATTTTCACCATGTAAACTAGTGTCACATAAACAAAGTACTTGGCTTCCAATCTTTATAAGAACATAACAAATAAGAGCAGGTGTAGGCCATACAGCCCCTCAAGCTTGCTCCACCATTTAATACGATCATGGCTGGTCAGATCATGGACTCAGGTCCACTTCCCTGCCCGTTCCCCATAATCCCTTATTCCCTTATCAGTTAAGAAACTGTCTATCTCTGTCTTAAGCTTATTCAATGACCCAGCTTCCACAGTTTTCTGGGGCAGCGAATTCCACAGATTTACAACCCTCTGAGAGAAGAAATTCCTCCTCATCTCAGTTTTAAATGGGCGGCCCCTTATTCTAAGCATATGCCCCCTAGTTCTAGTCTCCCCTATCAATGGAAACATTCTCTCTACATCCACCTTGTCAAGCCCCCTCATGATCTTATACGTTTTGATAAGATCACCTCTCATTCTTCTGAATTCCAATGAGTAGAGGCCCAACCTACTCAATCTTTCCTCATAAGTCAACCCCCACATCTCCGGAATCAACCTGGTGAACCTTCTCTGAACTGCCTCCAAAGCCAGTATATCTTTTCTTACATATTGAAACCAAAACTGCACGCAGTATTCCAGGTGTGGCCTCACCAATACCCTGTATAACTGTAGCAAGACTTCCCTACTTTTATATTCCATCCTCTTTGCAATAAAGGCCAAGATTCCATTGGCCTTCCTGATCACTTCCTGTACCTGCATACTAACCTTGTGTGTTTCATTTATATGATGTTATTTTTACACTATTGCTAAATATTTTTGCTACACTACCTCTAAATATTACAAATATTTGCATGTGCTTATTTTACTGCTATTAAGTTTCATATAAAGTAAACAAGATATTTGACTTAATGGTAATATTCCAAAAGCAGATTTTTGCAAGTTATATTTATAAAAATGTGAGTTATGATCCTGTACTCTTCATGCACATCAAGGCCCAGCCATGTGTCCCATTTTTACATGAGCATACGTCAGTTTTAGTAGGGGCGCCAGTGGGCAGGCTTGCTTTACCGTGCCAATTACTAGGTTGGCACGAAGCAAATCCCAGCTCACAGCTTTAAACTGAAGATTATTGACACTGTAAATTTGTAACGAACTGTGTGCAGAACAACAGAATTGAAGAATCAAAATGCAAAACTCTCAGGGGTTTAATTTGCTCTGTGTGCTATTTTTTTTTATTGCAGACAGATTAATATATTTTCACAATCTTAACAGTCATAGACACACTTAAAGTAAATAGATTGCCAATTGCATTAAAATAGAAGAGTGAAGAAGTTAAGTGTTAAACATTGCGCTAGAAATAGCACACCCGAGGGAATTATATCCCTCAGTGAGAATCATAGAGATTTTCACAATGTTACTAAATCCAACATTATATTGATATAATTCTCTGCGTGCTCTAGTGTTTTTTTAAAATGAGTTCCTGGGCCGTGGGCATCCCTGCAAGGCCAGCATTTATTGTCCATCCCTAAGTGCTCTTGAGAAGGTGGGGGTGCAGTCCCTGTGGTGAAGGTACTCCCACAGAGCTGTTAGGGAGGGAGTTCCAGGATTTTCACCCAGCGACGATGAAGCAACAGCGATATATTTCCAAGTCAGGCTGGTGTGTGACTTGGAGGGAAACTTGCAGGTGATGGTGCTCCCACGCGCCTGCTGCTCTTGTCCTTTCAGGTGATAGAGGTTTGGGAGGTGCTGCTGAAGAAGCCGTGTCGAGATGCTGCAGTGCATCTTGTAGATGGTACACACTGCAGCCACGGTGCATCAATAGTGGAGGGGGTGAATGTTTAAGGTGGCGGATGGGGTGCCAATCAAGCTTGACCTGGATGGTGCCGAGCTTCTTGTGTACCTGCTATTCATGTGCAGGCAAGAAAATGGCACGTGTCATGTATTCAACCAGCATTATAACCCATGTATAATCTGACCTAAGTTGTACACTGTGAGAACAATGACCACTAGATGGGAGACACTCCTAACCTGGGTCTTCAGGTACAAAAGGGAAAGCTCCACCCATCTTCATCCCTTGAGTGCTAAGGACTAAAGGACAGGTCACAGACTGACCTTCTCTCAAGCATGGGCCTCGTGTGCATTTATACTGTATAGTAGGACCTAGCAATGGCGACGAGAAACTGGAATTTAAACCACGCGAGCATGGCCACTAGCAGAACAGACGAGAGGTACTGTGGTAAGGAATGGTTGGGACAGAGATTCAACATTGTTAAAGCAGCACACAGATCTCCAGGCAGTCAGGGGCAATCGGGCATGCCCCAACATGTAGTCGAACCCAGAGGGGGAGTTCGACAGAGACAATGGCAAGCTGAACGGTGATTCACGCCATTGCAAGGGACAATGCGGCCAGTAATGGGGCCATTGACATCTGTTAATGGCGCACTCAAGGACAATAACAGGGGCAGTCAGGGACGATCGACTGGCAAGGGACCTTTTGTTTCAAACCGCAGCTCATGTTGGAGGCGTGGAGGCACACACTCAGCCGGAGTTTGCAAAGATGAGCAAAATACCTGCAGAAATTGCAGAAATGAACGCTGGGGGCAATCGCTGAAAGCTGAAGTTCAGCGAGTTCATGTGGAACACGTATACAGTTCATACACCAGGACGCCACCGATAATGACGAAAGTGCTCCTCAATGGCATCCCAGTAACAATGGAGCTAGACACGGGGGCCAGCCAGTCTCTGATGGGTATCAAACAGTTCGAAAAGTTGTGGGTGTCCAAGGCCAAGAGGCCAAAATTATCGCCGATTGACGCACAGCTACGGACTTACACAAAGCAGATCATTCCGGTGCTAGGCAGCGCCATGGTAGTCGTGACCCACAAAGATTCGGAGAACAGGTTGCCACTCTGGATTGTCCCAGGGGATGGTCCCACACTACTGGGGAGGAGTTGGCTTGCTGTCATGAACTGGAAATGGGGCGATGTCAATGCAATTTCCTCTGTGGAGCGAGTATCATGCTCACAGATCCTGGACAAATTTAACTCACTATTTCAACCCGGCATCAGCACTTTCATGGGGGCCAAGGTAGTGATTCACATAAACCCGTACGCCAGGCCAGTACAGCACAAGGCCAGAGCGGTGCCGTACATGATGCGGGAAAAGATAGAAGGCGAATTGGACCGCCTGCTGAGGGAAGGCATCATCTCGCCAGTCGAATTCAGTGACTGGGCGAGCCCGATTGTGCCGGTGCTCAAGGCGGATGGGTCGGTCAGGATATGTGGTGATTACAAGGCCACCATCAATCGGGTGTCACTCCAAGACCAGTACCCACTACCGAGAGCGGAGGACCTCTTTGCGACACTATCCGTTGGCAAACTTTTTTCAAAATTGGACCTGACCTCAGCTTACATGACCCAGGAGCTGGCGAGTGAGTCGAAGAAGCTGACCATCATCATGACACACAAGGGGTTGATTGAGTACAACAGATGTCCGTTCAGGATTCGCTCGGCCGCCGCGATCTTCCAACGAAATATGGAAAGCCGCCTCAAGTCGATTCCAGGGACGGTGGTTTTTCAGGACGACATCCTCATCATGGGTTACGACACTGAAGAACACCTCCACAACCTGGAGGAGGTGCTACGCACACTGGACCGGGTAGGGCTTCGACTGAAAAAGGCGAAGTGCGTCTTCCTAGCTCCAGAGGTAGAATTCCTGGGGATGAGGGTAGCAGCAGAAGGAATCAGCCCTACTGCGTCCAAGACGGAAGCAATCCAGAGAGCACCCAGATCCCGTAACACGACGGAGCTGTGTTCGTTCCTGGGGCTCCTGAACTATTTTGGTAACTTTCTTCCCAAATTGAGCACGCTGCTAGAACCGCTACATGTGCTCCTACGCAAAGGTCGCAAATGGGGGGACAGCCAGGAAAGGGCTTTTAATAAAGCACGCAATTTGTTATGTTCCAACACTCTGTTAACACTATATGACCCATGTAAGAAACTTGTGTTAACGTGCGATGCGTCATCCTATGGTGTCGGGTGTGTGTTGCAGCATGTCAATGTCAAGGGTCAGTTACAGCCGGTAGCTTATGCCTCCAGGAGTCTGTCCCAGGCAGAAAGGGGTTACGGGATGGTAGAAAAGGAGGCGCTCGCATGTGTATATGCTGTAAAGAAAATGCACCAGTACCTGTTTGGCAGGAAATTTGAGCTGGAGACAAATCACAAACCCCTAACGTCCCTTTTGGCCGACAACAAGATAAATGCAAATGCATCGGCCCGCATACAGAGGTGGGCACTCACGTTAGCCGCCTATGACTATACAATTCGGCACAGACCGGGCACCGAAAACTGCGCTGATGCACTCAGCAGGTTCCACTAGCCACCACTGAAGGGGCTACCGAGCATGCTGCTGAGATGGTCATGGCTGTTGAAGCTTTCGGAAGCGAAGGCTCACCCGTGACAGCCCGTCAGATTAAAGTCTGGACAAATAGAGACCCGCTATTGTCTCTAGTCAAGAAATGTGTCCTGAATGGGGACTGGGCAGCCACGTACAGGGCATGCCCTGAGGAACTTAAACCATTTCACAGGCGTAGGGATGAACTCTCAATTCAGGCCGATTGCCTACTGTGGGGAAACTGCGTAGTCATGCCCCAGATGGGCAGAGAGGTGTTCATCAGAGAACTCCACAATGAGCACCCGGGCATTGTCATGATGAAGGCAATTGCCAGGTCACACGTTTGGTGGCCAGGGATAGACGCAGATCTGGAACTTTGTGTTCGCAGGTGCAATACATGTGCCCAGCTGGGCAATGCGCCCAGGGAAGCCCCCCTTAGCCCCTGGCCATGGCCCGCCAAGCCTTGGTCATGCATCCATGTAGACTATGCAGGTCCTTTCATGGGAAAAATGTTTTTGGTTGTAGTAGACGCCTACTCCAAATGGATCGAGTGTGATATTTTAAATTCAAGCACATCCTCTGCCACGGTAGAAAGTCTACGGGCAATGTTCGCCGCCCACAGTCTACCGGACATCTTGGTCAGTGACAATTGCCCGTGCTTCACAAGCACTGAATTCCAGTACTTCATGGCAGGCAATGGAATTAACCATGTCAGAATGGCACCGTTCAAGCCGGCCTCAAACAGCCAGGCAGAACGAGCAGTGCAGATAATCAAACAGGGGATGCTCAGAATCTAAGGGGGTTCCCTTTAAAGACGCTTATCACGCCTCCTGTTGGCCTATAGATCCCGACCACACTCCCTCACAGGGGTTCCACCCGCAGAGCTGCTAATGAAAAGGATGCTCAAAACCCGGTTATCCCTTATACCGTGAAAGAAATTGTCGCGAGCAGGCGCCAGCCACAATATGACCACCATGACAGGAATGCGAGGGCGCGATGTATTGATGTAAATGATCCTGTTTTTGTCCTCAACTACGCTGCAGGGCCCAAATGGCTCGCAGGTACTGTGATTGCCAAAGAGGGAAATAGGATTCTGGTCGTTAAACTTACCAATGGACAAATCTGCCGCAAACACGTGGATCAAACAAAAAGGAGGTTCAGCAACCCCATAGAAGAAGCAGAGGAAGAACACGATGTAGGGTTCACTCCATCACAGGTGACCGAACACACGGACCAAAGGGAGGAGAGCCCAATCACTGTGGGCAGTCTGGATAGGCCTGAGGCACCGCAAACAGCAGACACTCAGGCCAGCGCCCAACAACCGGAGCCCCAACTCAGGCGCTCTACAAGGGAGCGTAAACCACCAGAGAGACTCAACCTGTGATCCCAATAAGACTTTTGGGGGGAGGTGATGTCATGTATTCAACCAGCATTGTAACCCATGTATAAACTGACCTAAGTTGTACACTGTGAAACCAATGACCACCAGGTGGGAGACACTCCTAACCTGGACCTTCAGGTACAAAAGGGGAAGCTCCACCCACCTTCATCACTTGGAGTGCTAAGGAATAAAGGACAGGTCACAGACTGACCTTCTCTCAAGCATGGGCCTCCTGTGCATTTATACTGTATAGTAAGGACGCATCAACCATTTATACTGTATAGTAAGGACCTATTAGCAAGTTTCACAGAAAAATGTCATGCAGCTTGTACTGCTGTGGTGACACAATAATATTAACATGCTCTCTCTTGCCACAGCTGTTGCCTTCACAGATGAAAGATTCAAATGGCAGACAGCGGAGGAGCAAAAGCAACAGGAACAATTCTCCTCCATACATTGAAGTGACATGGACCTAGAAAGAAAGAAAGACTTGCATTTATATAGCGCCTTTCATGATCTCAAGACATCCCAAAGTGCTTTACAGCCAATGAAATACTTTTAAAGTGTAGATAATGTTGTAATGTAGGAAACGTGGCAGCCAATTTATGCACAGCAAGCTCCCACAAACAGCAATGTGATAATGACTAGATAATCTGTTTTTGTTATGTTGATTGAGGGATAAATATTGGCCAGGACATGGTAGACAACCTTCCTGCTCTTCTTCAAAATAGCGCCGTGGGATCTTTTATGTCCACCTGAGAGAGAAGATGGGTTTTCTGTTCAATGTCTCATCTAAAAGACGGCACCTCCGACAGTGCAGCACTCCCTCAGCACTGCACTGGAGTGTCAGCCTAGATTTTAGTGCTCAAGTTTCTGGAATGGGTCTATGAACCCACATCATTCTAACTGAAAGGCGAGAGTGCTACCCACTGAGCCACAGTTAACACTAATTCGCACTTACCTAATTCACACATTAGGGAGCAGTCCCTTGGTAAGGTCACAGCACAATTGGCGAGGGGCTGAACATTGGAAGTCTTTAGCAATGCTCAGAGGTGGGGAACAAAGGCCAGGCACACTGAGCCCTCTCTCAGATGTGCCTGAGGAGGGGGAGGCCAAATGAAGCCAATGCACACATGAGCCACTGTTGCAATGCATAGTCCACATCTTCCAGGTGCCGTTCATCAAGTTTTCCCACCTCTTGGAAGAACTTGGTAAATGTTGGACTGGTGCAAGATGTGTGAATCATGAACATTCCTGGGGAAGCAGATATTAACGTGCACAGTTCTAACTTGCTGATGATGCACTATCTGGACAATAAAGGCATAAGAACATAAGATTCTAAGAAATAAGAACAGGAGTAGGCCATATGGCCTTTCGAACATGCTCCGCTATTCAACAAGATCATGGCTGATCTGATCATGGACTCAGCTCCACTTCCCTGCCCGCTCCCCATAACCCCTTATCCCTTTATCATTTAAGAAACTGTCTATTTCTGTCTTAAATTTATTCAATGTCCCAGCTTCCCCAGTTCTCTGAGGCAGCGAATTCCACAGATTTACAACCCTCTGAGAGAAGAAATCCTTTCTGCATCCACCTTGTCAAGCCCCCTCATAATCTTATACATTTCGATAAGATTACCTCTCATTCTTCTGAATTCCAGTGAGTAGAGGCCCAACCTACTCAACCTTTCCTCATAAGTCAACCCCCTCATCTCCGGAATCAACCTAGTGAACCTTCTCTGAACTGCCTCCACAGCAAGTATATCCTTTCGTAAGTATGGAAACCAAAACTGCATGCAGTATTCCAGGTGTGGCCTCACCAATACCCTGTACAACTGTAGCAAGACTTCCCTGCTTTTATACGCCATCCCCTTTGCAATAAAGGCCAAGATACCATTGGCCTTCCTGATCACTTGCTGTACCTGCATGCTATCCTTTTGTGTTTCATGCACAAGTACCGCCAGGTCCCGCTGTACTGCAGCACTTTGCAATCTTTCTCCATTTAAATAATAACTTGCTCTTTCATTTTTCTGCCAAAGTGCATGACCTCACACTTTCCAACATTATACTCCACCTGCCAAATGTTTACCCACTCACTTCGTCTGTCTATGTCCTTTTGCAGATTTTTTGTGTCCTCCTCACAAATTGCTTTTCCTCCCATCTTTGTATCGTCAGCAAACTTGGCTACGTTACACTCAGTCCCTTTTTCCACGTTGTTAATATAGATTGTAAATAGTTGGGGTCCCAGCACTGATCCCTGTGGCACCCCACTCGTTACTGGTTGCCAACCAGAGAATGAACCATTTATCCTGACTCTCTGTTTTCTGTTAGTTAGTCAATCCTCTATCCATGCTAATATATTATCCCCAACCCCGTGAACTTTTATCTTGTGCAGTAACCTTTTATGTGGCACCTTGTCAAATGCCTTCTGGAAATCTAAATACACCACACCACTGGTTCCCTTTTATCCACCCTGTTCGTTACATCCTCAAAGATACCAGCAAATTTGTCAAACCTGACTTCCCCTTCATAAATCCATGCTGACTCTGCCTGACCGAATTTTGTTTTTCCAAATGTCCTGCTACTGCTTCTTTAATAATAGACTCCAACATTTTCCCAACCACAGATGTTAGGCTAACTGGTCTATAGTTTCCTGCTTTTAATCTGCCTCCTTTTTTAAATAGGGGTGTCACATTTGTAGTTTTCCAATCTGCTGGGACCTCCCCAGAATCTAGGGAATTTTGGTAAATTACAACCAATGCATCCACAATCCCTGTTGTTACTTCTCTTAAGACCCTAGGATGCAAGCCATCAGGTCCAGGGGATTTATCTGCCTTTAGTCCCATGACCAAGGGCATGAAAGGCCTTTCAATTTATTTGTTCCCTGCATACAACATCATCATCATAGGCGGTCTCTCATATCGAGGATGACTTGCTTCCACGCCAAAAAGGGATGAGTTCACAGGTGTTTCAATGAAGGACCTAATATTCCAGATCCCAAACTACATCTGAAGCGTGGAAGATGCCTGTACGTGGATTTTTTTAACGTGTGGTGGTCATTGCACACCAGCCATCACACGGGCTTGACAGAGCTAGGTCTTGGTCCAGTGGCAAGGATTAACCAAGACGACAGGAGACCAGCTCTGCTGCACGGACCTAGTGCGCACACATATCGCAGTATGGGCTGGCCCGTGCTGCCCCTGTGACCTTGCCTGAGTAGCAACATGGGTACAGTTGAGTATTCCTGGAATTTTATGGAATTTCACCCGCTGATGGAAGCCCTCCGGTGTTTTGGATAGTAGGTGATGCTCTGTGCCACTGGCAGGTTGATGTCCTGGTGGGAATGGCCAATTTGTATATTTCTCACCTGATCTCCAGCAGTTCACCAAATGCGATGCTCACTTTTGTGGCCTGGATGCTACCAACGGAATGGAAAGTGATGGCTGCCATTATATTGACTGGCATTAGTGCTGACCAAAGACTGCCCCTGGCATTCATTGTTCAAGAGATGGCAGAAACCGTTAACCTTAGTCTTGAGTCATTGCACAGGTTAAGCTCTGCTGTTAGTAGCTGCTGTATGCCCTGGATGCACGGCCACATGGTTGTGTTGAATTACCTAGAATTTACAGAGCAGAAACAAGCCATTCGACCCATCAGGTCCATGCCGGTGCTTATGTTCCTCATGGGCCTCCTTCCATCCTCTCACCCTAGCAACAAATCCTTCTATTCTTTTCTCCTTAGTGATGTTGATTACAACTTCAAAATACTTCATTGGCTGTAGAGCGCTTTGGGACATCCGGTGGTCATGAAAAGCGCTGTAGAAATGCAAGTCTTTCTTTTTTCCTTCATCTGTATATCTAGTTTCCCCTTAAATGCATCAATGCTAATCGTCTCAAGCACTCCTTGTGGTTAGTTGTTGCGGCTGGCCATTTTCATTCTTGCTCTGTGCTTAGTCACCTGCAGTGATATCGGAGAGCAACATATCGCAGTTGCAATCCAGACTAGCACGTTTAGCTATTCCAAAGACACAATTGCTTAGACTTTCTGGCGCCCGGCACAACTCGCTCCTGGCCAGCCTCACATGCATTTCAGGGTCAGCCGAAGTTAAATGTGATGGGTGAGCTCCATACATGGGGAAAGATCTCTCATTGGGACCTCACCCATTACGGGTTCCGAATCGGTGCCTCAATACAGGATTTCAGATGAGACATTAAACCGAGGACCCGTCTGCTCTCTCAAGTTGATGTGAAAGATCCGAAGATCCGCACTATTTCGAAGAAGAGCAGGGGAGTTAGCCTCGGTGACCTGGCCAATATTTATCCCTCAAACAACATAACATAGAAATATAGAAACATAGAAAATAGGTGCAGGAGCAGGCCATTCAGCCCTTCTAGCCTGCACCGCCATTCAATGAGTTCATGGCTGAACATGAAACTTCAGTACCCCCTTCCTGCTTTCTCGCCATACCTCTTGATCGCCCGAGTAGTAAGGACTTCATCTAACTCCCTTTTGAATATATTTAGTGAATTGGCCTTAACTACTCTCTGTGGTAGAGAATTCCACAGGTTCACCACTCTCTGGGTGAAGAAGTCTCTCCTCATCTCGGTCCTAAATGGCTTACCCCTTATCCTTAGACTGTGACCCCTGGTTCTGGACTTCCCCAACATCGGGAACATTCTTCCTGTATCTAACCTGTCTAAACCCGTCAGAATTTTAAACGTTTCTATGAGGTCCCCTCTCATTCTTCTGAACTTCAGTGAATACAAGCCCAGTTGATCCAGTCTTTCTTGATAGGTCAGTCCCACCATCCCGGGAATCAGTCTGGTGAATCTTCGCTGCACTCCCTCAATAGCAAGAATGTCCTTCCTCAAGTTAGGAGACCAAAACTGGACACAATACTCCAGGTGTGGCCTCACCAAGGCCCTGTACAACTGTAGCAACACCTCCCTGCCCCTGTACTCAACTCCCCTCGCTATGGAGGCCAACATGCCATTTGCTTTCTTAACCGCCTGCTGTACCTGCATGCCAACCTTCAATGACTGATGTACCATGACACCCAGGTCTCGTTGCACCTTCCCTTTTCCTAATCTGTCACCATTCAGATAATAGTCTGTCTCTCTGTTTTTACCACCAAAGTGGATAACCACACATTTATCCACATTATACTTCATCTGCCATGCATTTGCCCACTCACCTAACCTATCCAAGTCACTCTGCAGCCTCATAGCATCCTCCTCTCAGCTCACACTGCCACCCAACTTAGTGTCATCCGCAAATTTGGAGATACTACATTTAATCCCCTCGTCTAAATCATTAATGTACAATGTAAACAGCTGGGGCCCCAGCACAGAACCTTGCGGTACCCCACTAGTCACTGCCTGCCATTCTGAAAAGTACCCATTTACTCCTACTCTTTGCTTCCTGTCTGACAACCAGTTCTCAATCCACGTCAGCACACTACCCCCAATCCCATGTGCTTTAACTTTGCACATTAATCTCTTGTGTGGGACCTTGTCGAAAGACTTCTGAAAGTCTAAATATACCACATCAACTGGTTCTCCCTTGTCCACTTTACTGGAAACATCCTCAAAAAATTCCAGAAGATTTGTCAAGCATGATTTCCCTTTCACAAATCCATGCTGACTTGGATCTATCATGTCACCATTTTCCAAATGCGCTGCTATGACATCCTTAATAATTGATTCCATCATTTTACCCACTACTGAGGTCAGGCTGACCGGTCTATAATTCCCTGTTTTCTCTCTCCATCCTTTTTTAAAAAGTGGGGTTACATTGGCTACCCTCCACTCGATAGGAACTGATCCAGAGTCAATGGAATGTTGGAAAATGACTGTCAATGCATCCGCTATTTCCAAGGCCACCTCCTTAAGTACTCTGGGATGCAGTCCATCAGGCCCTGGGGATTTATCGGCCTTCAATCCCATCAATTTCCCAACACAATTTCCCGACTAATAAAGATTTCCCTCAGTTCCTCCTCCTTACTAGACCCTCTGACCCCTTTTATATCTGGAAGGTTGTTTGTGTCCTCCTTAGTGAATACTGAACCAAAGTACTTGTTCAATTGGTCTGCCATTTCTTTGTTCCCCGTTATGACTTTCTCTGATTCTGACTGCAGGGGACCCACGTTTGTCTTTACTAACCTTTTTCTCTTTACATATCTATAGAAACTTTTGCAATCCGCCTTAATGTTCCCTGCAAGCTTCTTCTCGTACTCCATTTTCCCTGCCCTAATCAAACCCTTTGTCCTCCTCTGCTGAGTTCTAAATTTCTCCCAGTCCCCAGGATCGCTGCTATTTCTGGCCAATTTGTATGCCGCTTCCTTGGCTTTATGGTCACTCTTCCCCAAGGGGCCTCGCACAATGAGATTGCTAATTAATCTTCTCTCATTACACAACACCCAGTCTAAGATGGCCTCCCCCTAGTTGGTTCCTCGACATATTGGTCGAGAAAACCATCCCTTATGCACTCCAGGAAATCCTCCTCCACCGTATTGCTTCCAGTTTGGCTAGCCCAATCTATGTGCATATTAAAGTCACCCATTATAACTGCTGCACCTTTATTGCATGCACCCCTAATTTCCTGTTTGATGTCCTCCCCAACATCACTACTACTGTTTGGAGGTCTGTACACAACTCCCACAAAACAGATTATCTGGTCATTGCAGTTTGTAGGACCTTGCTTGTGCGCAAATTGCCTGCCAAGTTTCCTACATTACAACAGTGACCACACTCCAAAATTGCTACTGCAAAGCACTTTGAGATGTCCGGTGGTCGTGAAAGTTGCTACATAAATCCAAATCTTTCTTTATTTATTTAAAGTATAGTAACAGCTTTACCTGGGGCAGGGAACCAATGAGTTTGAAAGTTGCAAAGCAGCAAGCTTCGGATCACTAAAAGAGCCTACAAGGAGTGACGAAGGGTCATCGACCCGAAACTTTAACTCTGCTTCCTCTCCAGCAGCCTGACCTGCTGAGCTTTCCAGCATTTTCTGTTTTTACTACAAGGAGTGGATTCGTTTATAGAATGGCCCGGTTCGCCATTGAAGCTGTAGAAATTCTCCTCCAATCACAAGGAGACACTGCACCAACTCTCCTACTTATCTTCACACACTCACCTGTTGCTGTCGCCCTCGGAACAGAACACAAACAGCATTCTGCCTTTACCCGGCCACAAACTCGCAAGTATTTCACTCCTCTGCCAACCGCATTCACATTTCACTCTGGAGCCACTTTCTTTTTGTTGCACATGACCCAGCTCACAACTTGCTGCTTCTCCCTCTCAGCATGCACGCTATATGAAGCTATATGAACCAGGGGACACAGTCTCAGGTTAAGGGGGTCGGCCTTTTAAGACTGAGAGGTGGAGGTAATTCTTCACTCGGAGGGTTGTGACTCGTTGGAATTCTCTGCCCCAAAGAGCTGTGGATGCTCAGTCGTTGAGCATATTCAAGGCTGAGATACATAGATTTTTGGACTCGAGCGGAGTTAAGTAATATGGGGATAGGCCAGGAAGGTGGAGCTGAGATCGAAGCTCAGCCATGATCTTATTGAATGGCGGAGCAGGCTCAAGGAGCCGAATGGACTACTCCTGCTCCTAATTCTTATGTTCTTAAGTTGCTTCACACATCTCCACAGCCCTTAACAAGAACCACACACCAGCTCAACCTGCCCCCTTTTCTTGCAGGAGAAGCTGGTTCGCAACAATTGGGAGAGAAGCAGAACCGGGGGATGTGTGCAGAAGAAGGTGTCAGGGTGTTGTTTGGTGAGCTAACCAAAAGTGCCTCAGACAGTAAAACCAGTGGTTTCTGTCAACAAACACTGACATATTTACAAGGCTGGGTGAAACAATGATGGCCAGTATAAAATGCTGATCGTTGATATGTATGAATGCTAAATAAATGAAACTCAGTGTTCCTCATATCAAGTGCAGTGTTGCGGATACTAAAGTAGCGCTGTATATATTAAAAGCAATATTGCACGTATTAATACATTGCTGCATGTATTAAAAGAAGTATTGCACGTATTAAAAGTGCTGCCAAGTATATTAAAGCAGTGGTGCATACATTAAAAGCCTACTACATATATTAAAAGCACACTTGGTAATTGATGCACAGTGCATCATGAGACAGCATTGTGATGTGGGCAGTAACTGACGGCCTTGGGCAGAAAGAGGGAACTTTCATTCCATTTTATCTTGTGCTCAATTAATTTTCCCTGCTTGAGCTGTCCGTAGCTGCGAGCTGCACTGCGAGAGTCTCTCCCTCTCTCTTTGATGGATGCTGCAGGGAGCAGCTGTCTGGAATCTCCATTGTAACTTAATTCTCCGAGATTTGTACATACTCTTGAAGCCCCAGAAGGTGCTGATGAATTGTTGTCATTGGAAAGCTGAAAGCCCTTGATGCAGGAATGCTGCTGTTATTGTAACTGTAATGAAACAATCCAGATCCAGCTTTGGCAGCAAGGGCCTTACTCTCTGTCGATCCTCACAAGCCAGGCCTGCTTCATTTTGTGGACACCTGGCTAAAAGAATGCTACTCGCGCTGGCATCCAGCTCGGGTTATTGGACCTTTACGCTTAGTCATTGCAAAAAGGATGGGAATTTGATCAGAACAAAGCGATAGCCTTTATTAGACTAATAGATGCCAAACAAATAATCACTTACAAAAAGCTTTCAACAGTACACGGCCGCCTTTAAGTGTAATGCACCAATTGAAGAATGAACTGCGATTTATGCGCAAACTGGGTTGAGCTGTCAACGTTAAGAAATGCTGCTAGTTCCAATTAAGTGGGTACTGTATTAGCAGGCAGGAGAGCATCTGGAACAGCTGTGCATCATTATTGCCGTCCTGACCTATTTTAACACAAATTCCATCAACATATTGCGGTACCTGACAAACAATCAAAATGGTAAAGCACAAAAAAAAACAAGCAGCAATGTATTCATTCATTCATGATGCAATCTGGTCACGGAGTCGTGTACAGGGTCGCGCTTTTACATTGTCAGCTAATACTTATTTGTTTAGCCTAACTTTTTTGTGAGTGCTCTCCAAGGTAAGGGATATTAGCACTGGAGAATATATTTTTTCATTTCAGGGACCCAGTGTTAGCATTAGGCACTCCTGGCTCAGTAGGTAGCACATGCGCCTCTGAGTCACAAGGTTCAAGTCCCACTCCAGAAACTTGAGCACGTAAATCTAGGCTAACACTTCACTGCAGTGCTGAGGGAGCGCTGCACTGTTGGAGGTGCTGTCTTTCAGATGAGACTTTAAACCGAACCCCCATCTGCCCTCTCAGGTGGACGTAAAAGATCCCATGGTACTATTTCGAAGAAGAGCAGGGGAGTTATCCCTGGTGTCCTGGCCTATATTTAGCCCTCAATCAACATAACAAAAACAGATTATCTGGTCATTATCACATTGCTGTTTGTGGGAGCTTGCTGTGTGCAAATTGGCTGCTGCGTTTCCTACATTACAACAGTGACTACACTTCAAAAAGTACTTCATTGGCTGTAAAGCGCTTTGAGTCATCCGATGGTCATGAAAGGTGCTGTATAAATTCAAATCTTTCTTTCTTTTTATAGCACCTTTGGATGTAAAGTTCCCTCTACAGTGCCTCATCAAGCCCCGTCCCAAGCCTCAGAAGAATACTTCCCTCTGATAAAACCTTTTCCATCTCACACATCAGCCATCGTGTAGATTCTCTAAAGGAGTTTACCAATTTGGGCAGGTTTGTTTGCAGTGGAATTGGATTGAGAGTGCTTAAGTTCTTTTCACGTAGGATCCTCGCCTCAGAATTAAATCCAGGTTCCAGAATTGAAAGGCCAATGCATCACCCATTGCACCATCCATTCCCCAAGGTCAATATTTTTTTAATAAGGCAATGCCCCTTTAATAGATAACATAAAATCAAAATACTGCGGAGGCTGGAAATCTGAAATAAAAACAGAAAATGCTGGAAATGCTCAGCAGCATCTGTGGAGAGAGAAACAGAGTTAACCTTTCAGGTCGATGACTTTCTGTCAGAACTGGAAAAAGTTAAAGATGTAACAGGTTTTAAGCAAGTGTAGTGGCAGGGAAAGGGTGGGGAGAGGAGGATAGAACAAACAGGAAGGTTTGTGATAGGTTGGAAGACAGGAGAGATTAAAAGACAAAAAGGATGGTGTTGTGCGGCAACCGGAGATGGTAATGGGACAAGTTAAGAAAAAGCTGAGTCTGGAAGAGGTGGAATGGTTGAATCATCACCAGCTGCCTTGTGAAAAAATAGGGGCAGAGGTTGTGGTCTGAGATTGTTGAACTCAATGTTGAATCCAGAAGGTTGTAAAGTGCCTAATCGAAAGATGAGGTGCTGTTCCTCAAGCTTGCGTTGAACTTTGTTGGGACAGTGTAAGAGGCCGAAAACAGAGAGGTCAGAGGGTCAGAGTCCCTTTAATAGATGATTTACTAAAACAATGTTCAACATTTGTTTGGTGATTAAGCCTTTCAGCATAACCAATCTGATGTTTGGTTTCTAATAGATTATTGTGTCTCATTCCTTATTTTAATATGAGTTGTTTTAATATGAGAGTTGGAATCTTCCATGCTTACTATCATTTTACAGATGTTCAAAGCATGCCTGAGTTCAAATTTACCAAATTGAATCATGTACTCCAGGGGTTAAGTTGTTAAAAAAAAAAGTCCTTTTTGTTATTATTATTCAAAATTAGGTGAAAGGGGCAGGGAAAGGCAAGGCAGGGTATCTATTGTAGTTTCTGGAGATGTAGGAGTATACCCACAAGCTGGCAGAGTTCAGCTGCTTCTTTTCTATAGGTCAGCCTGTTGGCATGCCAACCATTTGACCTGTGCTCAAAGGAGATGTTCATATACAGATCCCACATGAATCTGTTTATAAACACTACATTTTTAACAGATCATTTATGCCATCTTTGCATGTATATGACTTAAAATGGGGAACTTAATGTGTCAAAAAAGTTTTGAGAGAGGGAATCCTTTTTTAAGGTGTTCTCTGCATTTCTCTTTTCTTGCGATCGCCCTCTCTGCTATGCCACGGCTGGTAGAGCAACCTCTGCCCAAACAATGCCACTCTGAGACCAGGTAACAGGTACCTAGAGGAGTGCAAAGGGACATGTGTTTCCTCTCCATCCAGTACCTCTGCCAGGGAGATGCCAGTCTCCAGTAGCAGTAAAGAATTGAACATGTGGAGGGTTGCGGCCGTGAATCTACATCCTGCCACTCCACAGGACAACACATTGTGGCTCCAACACGTTGCATCACCAGGGTACCTTCCGTCTAAGGTATATATTGCTGTCCAGGCCCAGGCCCCTTACCATGGGGAGGTGGTCGTGCTACCAGTATTGAAAAGAAAATACCACATTCTCCAAAGTCTTGTTGGTAGAGATTGTATTCATTTGGCATTTTCACTTAGAAAAATGTATTTATCTGAATGTTATCACTTCTGAAATAGAGTAATATATTTTGATTAATTTTCTACTTGTGCTAACTCACATTACAAACGGCCATCCTATTGTTGGATTGTCAGAACTGTATTGTGGACGAAAATACAATTTGAATTATGAAGTACTTCAGTTCAGGAGAAGAACAGAAACGCATATTCCATCCATTTAAAACAAAACGAACAATTTTCTCACTTTGTGTTGCATTAAAGTGGGACATTATACTAGTAATAGTAGCATAGTAGCGGGTACAGTGGCACAGTGGTTATGTCACTGGACTAGTAATCCAGAGATGTGAGCTCAAATCCCACCATGGCAGCTGGGGAATTTAAATTCAGTTAATTAAATAAATCTGGAATCAAAAGCTAGTATCGGTAATGGTGACCATGAAACTATCAGGATGTCGTAAAAGCCCACCTGGTTTGCTACGAAGGAAATCTATTGTCCTTACCCGGTCTGGCCTATATGTCCAGACCCACAGCAATGTGGTTGACTTTGGATGTGCCTATTTGTATTGCAAAAATTGACAGCATGCTCCACCCTTTGTCCATGATTGGTCCCCGTGGAGGATAAGCCACACCCTGAAGTTTCACAGGAATATGTAACTGGAACTGCCCATCCCACTGACTTTGCAAATTGTAACTCGATCCACTTTGACTTCCTGAAGTGCCAGAGGACAGAGCTCCCCAGAAGACAGCAGAGGGCCAGCCAAAGTGCCTTACCCCAGCGCAAGTGCATCCTTGCCAACCCTGCCCACCCCACCATAGATGGGGCAGGCATTGTGTACAGATTGTTAACAGGTTTATTGGGTGTGAATAGTGACAGTGTCGTGACTTCTCCACTCCAATGATGTTCCTTGCAGAAGGTTGGAAGAACGTGATTCGTCTTCCCTGAGTCCCCTCTGATATCCCTCCAGCCTCTCTCTCTCTCTCGGCTCACTCTTTCTTCCACGGCCGCCGCTCTCGGCTGCACGCTGGCCCTCTCGGGGTCAGAGTGGGGGGGGGGGGGGGGGGCGAGGAGAGAGTCGAGGCCGGGAGTGGGCGAAGAGAGTCGGGGCCTCAGCGGAGTCTTGGACCTCAGGTCCTGCCTCTCGGCACCATGTGGAGGGAATGATTCGTCCCCAGGCGGGGCACAGAGCTTGACATCCCAGGAACGAATATAAAGACCAACATTTATTGCCCTTGAGAAGGCGGTGGTGAGTTGCCTTCTTGAACCGCTGCAGTCTGTGTAAATTGAGTTGATTAGCGAATTGATGAAATCATTTTTCACTGATCACATCGACTCTAAAAACTATTGAAAATGTATTTTTGATAAACTCCCACAAAACGTGTATCACAGCAGTTCCTGCTTGGTGTCTCTGAGATGTAAGGCTGAGATGAAATTGCCGATGTCAGTGAACGAACATTTAAGGCATTCATCCAACATCCCTCCGTCTACTCTTTCAATACAAGCGTTCGTCCGATCTTTTTAAAATGAAAACGCCCCAAAAGTATAATGTTGCTTCTTTGAGAGATATTCACTGTCCACCTTCCACTTCATTTATTCCGCAACCAGGCAGCAGATGGATCTGGAATGATTCCAGTTCTAGCCCAGATCCAACCAATGCTGATTCTACAGCTCATTGCTGATCGCGGATCCGGGAGAATCCATGCTGCTCTGCAGACAGTTTGTGTGTATTTATTGTTTTCACTGTAAACTAGAACGAGCGTGTCTGGAATTGGAGGCACTCCAAGTTATGCTGACTCCACAGAGGGGTCACCTGAGGTCCAGTCCCACATGCAGTGTGAGCTTACTGATGTACATTAAGTTTCTTGGTTGCATCCTGAAAAAACTTTGAACTGCAGGTGGGCTTTAAAAAAAAATGATAAGGTTGTTCTTCCTGTGAGCTGTGCTGAGTGTAAAGAAAATTTTTTCAAGTGTGTCCATACCATATAATCATATGATAAAAATGCAAGAGGCTTTTTGTATTCTGATTGGCTTGGGCACAGGAACTCTTATACAATAAAATACTTGGGATACACTATCCCTTTCCTAAGTACTTTCCAGCTGTTTGAAAAAGTATTTTTTTTCATTTTTACCATTTTTGAAGGAAGTATTGATTGATGGAAGCAAACCCTTATGGGACGATGAATGTTGAACCCTGACCCAGGCCTCTCTTTCTCCCATGCAAAGAAGATTTAGCTCCATCTGTTTTTATTTAATAACAGAGAAGAAATTTGCCCTTTGCGGGGACAAATGATTGTGCCATGCAGGGAACAAATGCTCCTCTCTTATTTGCTCCTTTAATAATTTGTACCTTCATAAGTTGCACCAAAGCGACGTCACTATAAACAGCTCTGCAGCAGAAGTCAAGTCAACCTCTGTGAATCGAAGGGGAGGGAGGGGAGGGGGAGGCTGGAGGAAATGGAAAAGAAAAACAGACAGATTTCTAGTTGTATGTTAATGCTATTACGGGTAGAAGTCTCAGGAGAGAAAGAAATCTTTCTGCGAAAAGGAAACGTGAAGTAAAACCAGGCTCAGATGTGAAAAGAAATGGAGTTGGTGGACACGAGGCCACGATTTGAAGATAAGCCACCGATTGGGAACGGAGCGAGTTCGGGTCGGATACCCGTTTGACACACTGTCTAGTTCCACGACTTCAAGGGAGAGTAAACTCGGGTGGGTTGTAAAACGGGCGCTTGATCTGATCCCGTCCCATTCCAGCTGGGAGGGTCAGGTTCAAATCAGAGTGGAGGTTTCTTTGGAACAGTGCAAAATAATAAATTTTACACCATGGTGTGACTTTTCCATAGCTGTGCTTAATGTTGCTCCATATCAGATGACAAGGGATCTCCATATTTATTTGATTTGCCTTCTCTTCCTTGAGATGAAACATTCCATCAGAATGAGGCAATCTATTAGATTCTTCCTCTCTGAAGGGCCCTATCCTAAATTTTGGCCATGACTTGCATCAATTATTTTGGAGTAAGTTGTTTTTTCTGGCGTAAGTTAAAAAAATGCTATTTTCCCCCAAAAACTTGCTCCAGAGTAAGTCAGTTAGGTACGATTTTTTTTTAGTTCAGTTTTTTTTCCAAAAGGGGGCGTTTCCAGCCACTTACACCAGTTTTGGCCATTTATGCCACTTTGGCCGGCTTAAACTTACTCCAAGTCGACTTAGGTCAGCGTATGTGGCCAGCTCTGAAAAATATTGCGGGCAATTAAGAATTCGGCGCAGGTTAGTACATTTAAAGCACCAAGACTTACAAAGCACTAAACAAAGTACAAAAATAAGCATTCAATAACAAATAAAAAATACAAGGAAGCTGAGCACCTGCCCCAAGACTTACAAAGCAGTAAACAAACCACAAAAAGTAATACGCAATCAATCAATAACAAATAAAAAATAGAAGTCCTACCTTTATGCCAGAATCAAGTTTTTTTTTAAGTTCCCCCCGCCCCCATCAAAACACTCTTTCTCTTCCCCCCCCCCCAGCCCCCGCAAAACTTTTCTCCTCCACTCCCCCCCAATCAAAACTCTCAAGCACAACCATCAATAAATAAAAAGTAAAACTGAAGTCCTATCTCGGCCTGGGAAGTCTGTGGGCCGGCCGGCTGGTGCGGGAGGCCATTTGGCCGGGAATAGAGTGCGGCGAAGATCGGGTCGTCCCTTCGGCCGGGGATAGGGGCTGCGAACATCGTGACCTGCTCGCAGCCCGCAGGACACGCTGGGAGGGCAGGAGCATGCACACAGCTGCCGGCAGTGTTTTCTGCACTGGCCTGTTGCTCCACCCCCCACTGCACTATGTACACCACGCTGGGTCACTGGAGACTTGGCAGAGTGAGCAGGATGGGGCCACTTTTTTTCGGCACCGTTGCCAGCACGCAAAGTCGGCACATTTAAGGTAAGTGTGCCGAAAAAAGGGGTTGAGGAAAATAGGGCCCTTTATCTTTCAGATTCTGACAAAAGGTCCAGCATTTTTTTTTTCCACATTTCTCGCATCTTTCTCTATATATCTCCTTGCTCTGTGCAGCGCTGATCATATTTGGAAAAGACATTGGGCTGGATTTTCAACTTTTGTGATTTTGGGGCGTTAATGGCGGTGGGCGGTTCTGGTGCCGCCTTGGAAAAGTTTGCGCCTTGTCTGAGAAATTCGACAAAAGAAGAGGTTTGATGATTGGGGGCGCAAAATCAGGCATTATGCAAGGAAGCTTTTGCGCCCCAGCCGAAAATCGTGGCGGCAAAAAAGTTTCAAAATTCGTGCATGCGTAGACGCGTTAAAATTTTCCCGGGCGGAGTCAGTGCTCCAGTGCGTGGCTATTTCCTGCACATGTGCGCAGGTGACCTGGCCCACTGCCAACACAGCGGGAGAGATGGCGCAGCAAGAGGGCAGCCAGCGCATGGCAATTCACTCCAGCGGCTGCTGAGGCCATTGAGAGGAGGTGGCCTGCACTCCATCTAGGTGGGGGAAGGAGGTTCGTGCCCAACATATTTAGGAGAATTAGGAGGGAGTTTGCCCAGGAGATCTCAACGGCAGACACGGAGGCCAGAACTGGCACACAATGCCGCAAGAAGTTCAACGACCTCACGAGGGTTGTCAGGGTGAGTACATTTCACATTTATGTCGGCCTGTCATGCTTGTAAGATCACTGTCTCACACAATGTTAAGTCTTTGATGGAGCTGCCCCTTCTCAATTTGTACCAGGCCATGGTGTAGGTAGTTGAATCCAGCAGAAAGCTGGAGGTTCACTTCTCCAGCCATTGCCTCTGCATTCAGGATGCATGTACCCTCTTGTCCCATAATCATTGTCAAGCCTCCTTGCACTGTTGATATGCGTTTTCCAAACATCACGCTGGGCCGCTATGCTACCTGTCTCTCACCTCCTCCCAGTCTTTGAAAAACCTCTGTCACCAGCCACACCGATTGAACTGTACATATTTGCACATCCACACAGTAGCAGCTATTGAACTATGGAAGGCACATGTGGCACAACAGGAGGTGGACCCTTACTGAAACCTTCTTCTTGCTCTTATTGCTGTCCGGTAATAGTTGAAGAGATCGCGAAGTCTCTGTTTAAAGAATGGACTCAGCAGAGAATATTTTGTGGACTTTATGGGTTTTTTCTCTGAGGGTACTTTCCCTGTGATAGGGTCACTCTTTGCAGATACGTGAAAAGGTTGGTTTGTTAAAACTCCAGAGACCGTATGGCAGTTGGCTGTGATGAAGAACTGTCAGTCATCCAGAATGTCCTTGTTCACCCTAGCAAAAGGAAATGGGCTCAGATATCTGAGGCATGCAAAGGCACTTTTCACCTCCATCTCAGAAGAGAAGCAGAACAATGGACCCACTTGCCTGGCTAGACCAAGAGGGGCCAGTTCCTTCCCTACACAAAAGCCGAGAGATGTCCCGGACCCAGGGCCATCAGTCCAATATACATGGGTCTGATGGCCTCATCATCGACTAAGCACCGGAGTACTTCGAAGCAAAAGGATCCCAAAGATTGGCGGGAGAGATAAGGGCAGCAGGACTCCTTTAAAGATAGACTTTTTTCCACCATTCTCTAGCGTTCTGGAGCATTCTCCAGCGTTCGAGCGTTTCCCCCCTCTCTCTCGCTCCACCAAGACCGATGTGACAAGAAGAAGGACCAGCTGAGCGATGGAGACCAACTGGTGAGCATGGCCGCGAGTGTCCCAAGCCGGTAACCAGAGCGCTAGGCGAGCTGTGTGGGGTGTAAAGGAATCAAAGTTTTCTTGTAAGTGAAGCTTTTTCGGGCTATTCTGGGGAGGGAGCTTCATGCAACTGAGTAATTTGCTGGTAGCGGGTGAGTTAGACTCCACCATAGCAACAAGGAAATTATTGCATATCACTGGTCCTCAGTGTTGTACTGTATGTTGTTTTAAACTGGGTCTTATTCTCCACAGAGACAGTGATTTTGTTTAGTAGTGCAAGTTTTAGCCAGTGAATGTTAGACCAAATAAATAAGTGCGATTTTTCACCGCAGCATTCCTGTCCGTGACTCATTCCATTTACACTCTGATTAATAATCCCCGGGTATAGAATTCTCGTAAGGCGGGGGCGATTCAAACCGTCCATCTAGCCATTGGGCTAGGAACAAAACCGCTTACATAGTCGAACAGGAGGCATACAGCCGGAGCTGCTGGAGCTCACCGACTTGGAGCAGAGAGCGTCGGCCCTCATGGGCACCCCAGTTCGCACAGTGGCCGGGGGCGATGCCCAGCCCCCTTCAGGTAATGAGGGTATGTGAATGGAACTTGCGACTGATGTGACTTCCTTGACCCCTCATATGCAGTGGGGTAGCCCCTTTACATACACATGTCCAATGCCACCTTCCTGCTATCACCCTGCCCCCTCCCCTGCTGCTAACCACACGCCTGTTGTTTTCTGCTCACAGATGACCAGCCAGAAGTGCGCCAGCCATCCCGTGAGCCATCTATAGCTGGCCACGGGGGAGATGAAGAGGGAGGGGACGGGAGTCTGCTGCGTGAGCGTCGGACCCACCAGTCGCACCTTCTGGCGTTACAAGGCAACTTCCAGGGGTTTGTGGACTCTGAGGCTCCTGGTCCCAGTGGCCTACAGCAGCGCCGAGACAGGAGGGGAAGCTCGGAGGCCAGCTCCCTGGAGGGTGAGTCGGTACATTAGTCCTGCTGAAGAACAGGCAGACGTGGGCCTAGACTTGGTAGCAATGTCTAGGGAGAACACAGAGCTGCACTGCGAGCTCATGGGTGCATTGGGTAGGATTCCCCAGAGCGTAGACGCACTTGCTGTGAGTGTCGCGGAGGCCGCCTCACGCATTGTCCGTGCGGCTGAGGACTCCAGCGAGACCATCCTTGCCCACTCAGAGGCAGTTGACCTCCAGCAGCGACAGTGACTTTCCAGAGTGTGTGGTGCGTGCCGTGGGTGAGGTTGCAGCAGTGATCGAATCGCAGGCACAAGCTACGCTCCAGCTTGGTGATGTCATGCGGTCGCTGACTGCTGCCATCCTCTCAGGCTTCCCCATTGTCCAATGGGGAAGTGACAGTTCCGAAGCAGGCCAGCAAGTTGTGGTGACACATCGTGCTCCAGATGCTGAGGCCCAGCCCCGTCTGAGTGTCATTGGTTCCCAGGAGATGGAAGGTGCTGTCCTTCCTCAGGATGACAGCGTTCCAGCTCCCACCACTGACTCTCCCACCATGCACCTTACACAATCCACACCCGAGCCATCGGAGACTGCTTCCGCCGATGCTGCAATGTAGCAGTCCACAGCCGGGCATTCCAGGCCCAGAGCTGATCCAGAATGTCCTCCTAGGCTAGTCTGCACTGTCTGGCCCACCAGCCCTCAAGCAGCCTTGCTGCAGGCACTGAGGCCTCACTGAGGAGGAGCAGCAGATGTAGGGGGGGTGGGGGGGAATGAAGGGAAGGGGTGGGAAAGTTCAGGGTAAGTCCCTTTAAGAGGTGCGAGAACATTGTGTAGATGCCCTCATGTATTGTGATGATGCTTGTAAATAGTTCAGTTCAGTTGAAGTAATCAAATCTGTTGTTCTTGAGTGCCTTGCAGAAGAAGGCTGTTTATTGAACTGTTTTGTTTTGTTGGGGGCGGGATGGACTATTTTTACTTTGGGGCAGTAAATTTTCACTTTGACTGTTTGCCATTGGTGTCGTGTGTATCATTCCAAAGTTCACCGGAGATGTGCCTTTATGGTGGCACATAGCATAGCCAGTTTTAGCTGTGTCCCTCAGCTTCCTCCATTGCAGCAAACCGGTCCATTATGAACTGGCGATGTGCAGCTCTTGGTCCGGCAGCATCTGGAAGCGGTTTACCCCGTGGGATGGCTGTGCAATCAGGGCCTCGACAGGCTCCTGTTCGTTGTCTTCCTCCTAGTCAGGTGGGCCTGCAATCCCCACTGGCAATGCCTGGCCCCTCATGATGGCCAAGTTGTGCAGCATGCAGCACATGACAATGAATTCAGAGACTTGTTGAGGGGAGTATTGAAGGCTGCCTCCAGCGCGGTCCAGGCATCGGAAATCCTGCTTGAGCACCCCAATTGCCTGTTCGATGATGTTGCGGTTGGCTGCATGGCTCTCATTGTCGCTGAAACATTTGTGAGACACTGCTCTCACGCAAGATGAAAGCATCATGTGCGCTCCCTGGATAGCGGGCATTCACTGTGATGATGCGCTGAGTGTGGTCACACACCAGCTAAACGTTTAGGGAGTGGTATCCATTTCGGTTTCTGAATACCTCAACATTGTAGAATGGTGCTAGCAAGGCCACAGTCAATGGCTCCTTGGGAAGCCCACAATTCTGCCAAACCCAAATGCCCGCTCAGCCTGGATGTCCCTGCTCATTGGGAACTTTATGAAGTCCATTCTGAGGGCGTACAGAGCCTTTGTGATGTGCCAAATGCAATGATGTGTAGTGTATTGAGAGATGCTGCATATATCCCCTGCTGCTGCCTGAAAGGAGCCAGAGGCATAGAAGGTCAGCGCCACAGTCACCTTCACTGCTATGGGCAGCGCAGTCCTGTTGCCGCTGGAAGGCTGTAGTTCTGCCTGTAGGAGATAGCATTTCTCCATCACCACTTCCCTTGAGAAGGGCAGCCTTCTCACACACTGCACCTCAGAGAGTTGGAGGTATGAGCGTTGGTGCCTGTAAACCCGTGGGAGGTAAGCCCTCCTCCCCAGACATTTTCTGTCTCTCATGGACAAGAATCCTTCTTCTAGCTCGATGCCGCCAGGCAATAGCATGGAGCATGATACGTTGGCGAGCTGTTAATGCCCCCCATTAAATTCTCTCACTGAAGTTGTAAGGAGATTGGAATGGCAGATAAAACTGCAGTTTGCAAGTCGGAGCTTCACGCAGCATGCTGTGTACAACCGTTGCAGTCAATGTGACCTGCAATGTAGGATCATCCTCCCTCATTTTAAATATGCCGCCATACTGCCTGCTGCACCTTGGGAATGCCTGGTTTTTCAGGCGTTTCCTGGGGTGGGTGTATAATGAGGCATTTGAGCCGAATTTTGCATTCGAGGTGCTATTGACATCATGATCTCAGTGAAACTAGAGGGCAGGCCGGTAAGTTTTTGCGGCGCCTCAAAGCATGAGCCGAATTTATCGACCGGGCTGTAAAAGTTGGATGCCCGCCGTAACGCCTAGGAACACCTTTTACTACCCCTCCAGGGCGCTAACAGAGGCACAAGGGAGCCGAAAATCTAGCCCAAAACCTGTAAAATGCTGAGTGGAATGAACATAATGACTCCTAGCCTGTTCTGCAATATAAACCAGGTCGACAGTCAAAGCGAGCAATTGTCCAGTCCCATCTCTAAGAAATATTAGCTCCTGTTGTTTTTCCGAATATTTGAAATAATCAGTGGAGAATGTCGTGTCTTTGTTTGCTTGAACTGCTGTGGCTCTAAGTGCTCGATGATTTACAGCAAACTGGTTTCTTTCAACAATTTATTAGTAAAATATCCTGGACAGCAGCCAATGGCCCATTCCCTTGGCAGTGTTAATCTAACAATGAGATGAAAAGCTGAATCAATAGTGTGCAGGAAGACAATCTACCGCTGCTAGCAATTCTGTTGACTCTTGAGTGCATATGATCTGCTTCAGAATGACAACATGACAGTTACTGCACACTCTCGTGTCCATTGAGTTTAATGGAAGACGTGCACAGGACGAATGTTTTATTCTGGCTATGGTCATTTGTGGGTGTTGCCATGGAGATACAGGAAAAGCTCTGCAGTCTTTCAGTGAGTGCTGGACAATGCTTCCAAATGTCAAATGGAGATCTTATTTCAGTCAAACACATTAAATAAATAAATAAATAAAACACAATACATATTTAAAATTAATTAAAATACAATGTAATTAAATATTTTATACAAAAGTTTTTTCTTAATTATTTTAACAGGGCTAAAAAAAATAAACTTAAGGGTTTTTAATATATAAATGAGTGATAGCATTTTATTTTTCAATTTTTTAAACTCTTACCAGTGTAAGAATTTAAAGGACATTCGCTGGGCAGCCCAACTCTATGCCCGCGGAAGCCCTTTTCCTTCAGATTCTTGGTGCGAGTTAGGACAAGGGCAGTTTTGGATCACCTCTACTTTACAATAGTCAAGTCGAGAGGTAACAAAGGCATGGATGAGGGCTTCAGCAACGGATGAGCTGAGGCAAGGGCGGAGACAGGCAATGTTACAAAGATGGAACTAGGCGGTCTTAGTTATACTGTGGATATATGGTTGAGAGCTCATTTCAGGGTCAAATATGACACCAAGTTTGCGAACAGTCTGGTTCAGTCTCAGACAGGAGTTGGGGAGAGGGATGGAGTCAGTGGCTAGGGAACGGAGTTTGTGGCGGGGTCCGAAAACAATGGCTTCAGTCTCCCAATATTCAATTGGAGAAAATCATGTGGGAATTCCTGTCCTGAACTCCTGAGTCTTAGTCATGTACTTTTATCTCAATGTGCTGCATCATCTTGTTATTCCTAACTTTAAACAGTAGTTAAAAAAAAACATAGCGTTCAACATTTTGCATTGCAATCTAGAGGATTCCCCTACCTCTGCATGAACAGGGACCTAAAAGAGCTAAATCACACTGTTATTATATCTTTGGGCTTTCATCAGATCTTTCATTCATGCTCACTACCAAAGATTCAGCATCATATCATCGGCACCCCATCGAAATCAAAGAAGACTTGCATCCACGCTAAAAGTGAGTTCTTAGGTGACTGAACAGTCCATTACGGAATTACAGTCTCTGTCACAGGTTGAAGGAAAGGGTGGGTGGGGAGTCTGGTTTGCCGCATGCTTATTCCGCTGTCTGCGTTTGTTTTCTGCATGCTCTCGGCGATGAGACTCGAGGTGCTCTTCCTCCACTTAGGGCAGTCTTTGGCTAGGGACTCCCAGGTGTCAGTGGGAATGTTGCATTTTATCAAGGAGGCTTTGAGGGTGTCCTTGAAATGTTTCCTCTGCCCACCTGGGGCTCGCTTGCCGTGTAGGAGTTGCGAGAGGAGCGCTTGCTTTGGGAATCTTCTGTCGGGCATGCAATCAATGTGGTCCGCCCAACGAAGCTGGTCGAGTATGGTCAGTGCTTCGATGCTGGGATGTTGGCCTGATCAAGGACGCTAACGTTGGTGCGTCTGTCCTCTCAGGGGATTTGCAGGATCTTGTGGCGACATCGTTGGTGGTATTTCTCCAGCGATTTGAGGTGTCTGCTCTATATGGTCTACGTCTCTGAGCCATACAGGAGGGCGGGTATCACTACAGCCCTGTAGACCATAAGCTTGATGCCAGATTTGAGGGCCTGATCTTTGGACACTCTCTTCCTCAGGTGGCCAAAGGCTGCGCTGGCACACTGGAGGCGGTGTTGAACCTCATCGCCAATGTCTGTCCTTGCTGATAATAGGCTCCCGAGTTATGGAGAGTGGTCCACGTTGTCCAGGGCCGCACCATAGATCTAGATGATGGGGGTGTACTGCTGCAGGCAACACCTCGCTCCCTATGAACCAGAATGTCACTAAATATGTACAATATCTGCTAATGTGGCACTGCCTAGGAATTGAACACAAGCCCTGTTAATGTAATAGATTTCTGAAATGGACACAAAGGGGGGAATTTTAATCCCCAAAATTGGGTGGGTTTGGTTCAAGTGAGATGTGACAATATAAAAAATCTCAAACCCAACCCGCCTGTAATGTATTTGCTTCATGGGTTCTTTGCTTAAGAATTCATAGCAACACATTGCTGTTACAAACTAGTTGCTTTATTAAAAAAGGTTTAACAATCACACTACACATTACCAGTTCATCCACGATGCTCACAACTGCATATCTCATCCTGGATGACCAAGACCCAACTGACTGGGGTTTTATTGAGTCTTGTGAACATCATGTGACTGGCTAAGCCACTCACAATGCAACAGCTGTACAACTATTCCGGTAGAACAATAAATCGAGTGCCCTCTACTGGAGGAGCACAAAACCGACAAATTAATCAAATTAACTTTTAAATTAGTGGTTCATATTAAGATTTTGTTGCTGGGGGTGATGATGCACTCCAGTCCCTCTAGCGCCCATCTCTCGCAGAAGGCTGCGGGCGTACCAGTGGGCACCGCGTGCTCCAGTTCCAGGGACACCCTAGCTCGCAACAGCTCTACAACTATTTTGTTGTATCTGTAAAACAATAAAACGTTAAATCAAGTGCCCCCTGCCTAAAGGGGGCGGGAGTGGGGGGGGGGGGGTGGGCACTAAAACCGACAAACTTAAACAAATTAAACTTTAGACAGTCAACTGGTTCAAATTAAAATTTGGTTGTTGGGGGTGATGATGCACTCCAGTCCCTCCGGCGCCCACCTCTTGCGGAAGGCCGCGAGCGTACCGGTGGACACTGCGTGCTCCATCTCCAGGGACACCCTGGTTTGCAACAGTTCGACAACTACTTTTGTGTAGACAATAAACAAGTGCCCCCTGGTTAAAGGAGGGGTGCACACTCCAAAAACTTTCAAACAAGTGCCCCTTTGTTTTTTTTTGAGGGCACTAAAAACACAAATTATACAAGCGCCCCCTGGCTAAAAAGCGCGGGGGTTTGGGGGGGGGGGAACTACAACCGATAAAAACTTAAACAAATTAAACTTTAGACGTGGTTCAAATTAAAGTTTTGTTACCGGCGGTGATGCACTTCAGTCCTTCCGGCGCCCGCCTCTCGCGGAAGGCCGCGAGCGTACCGGTGGACACCATGTGCTCCATCTCCAGAGACATTCTGGCTCGCAACAGTTCTACAACTCTTTTGTTGAGAACAAATAAACAATTAAATCAAGTGTCTCCTGGTTAAAGGGGGGGACACTCCAAAACTTTCAAACAAGTGCCCTTTTTTTTTCTTTTTCTTTTTTTTGTGTTTTTTTTGGGCACTAAAACCACAAATTATACAAATGCCCCCTATAAAAGGGGAGGAGGACACTAAAACCGGCAATAAAAACAAATTCAACTTTAAAACATTTAAATCAGATTAAAATTTGGTTGCCGGGGATGATGATGCACTCCAGTCCCTCCGGCGCCCACCTCTCGCGGAAGGCCGTGTGCGTACCGGTGGACACCGCGTGCTCCATCTCCAAGGACACCCTGGCTCGCAACAGCTCCACAAACCTGTGAGCATACGCACAGGTATATACACTACACCGCCTACTTCCAGTTATTACAGAGGTGAGACGGGGTGGGGAACGGGTAGGGGTGGGGGCAGACAACCAACCCGCTCCCAGGAGGTGGGTTGGCCAGTTAACTATTAAATATGAGGTTGCGTGCCTCAAATTTAACCTATCTTCCAGGTTTCGCCCTGGCTTGCTGCTTTTCCAGGCCTATGAAAACCCGACAGCTAAAGGAAGGTGACGACTGCTTCATGGATGAGGTAAGTACCTTTACAATACAGCTTGTGGGCCAAGAGGCATAGGAGAGCTTCCTCCCAGTCCTTTGGTTACAGGGATGAGGGACTTCAGTTAAGTGGATAGACTGGCGAAACCGGGGTTGTTCTCCTTAGAGCAGAAAAGGTTGAGAGGAGATTTGATAGAGGTGTTCAAAATCATGAGAGGCCTAGACAGAGTAGATAGAGAGAAACTGTTCCCATTGGCGGAAGGATCGAGAACCGGAGAATACAGATTTAAGGTGATTGGCAGCAGAACCAAAGGTGGCATGAGGAAAAACTATTTTTAATCAGTATGTGGTTCGGATCTGGAATGCACTACCAAGAAGAGTGGTGGAGGCAGATTTAATCACGGCTTTTAAAAGGGAATTAGATAAGTACCTGAAGGAAAAAAGTTATCAGGGCTACGGGGAAAGGACCGGGGAGTGGGAGTAGCTGAAGTGCTCTTGCAGTGAGCCAGCATGGGCTCGATGGGCCGAATTGTAATACGAACTGTTAAGCTGTTTCATAGCAAGAGTTGTGATCAGACACATTTTATTCGATTAGTATAAATTCTCTTTGCACAATAATACAGAATAATGAACAGACCACACTTCCCCATATCAGTGTGCCATCTAGCTTGACTTAATAATTCCTTATTAACATCTGCATTCTACTCTTAAGCCCAGCCAAAGATTACACTCACAGTTTTCTGTTTTAAAAACCTGACAGACTCCCGATGTCTCTGTCTTTTTTTTAATCACCCTCTGTTCACAGCCAGAAGAAACCAGGCCATCCAAACACAATGGTTATGGGGTGTTTACCGATTACCAAGACAGGTTAATAAATTGCTTATTGTTTACAGTCCTCAGAGTTTATGGACTTTTTAACCATCTATCAGCTCAATTTTTTTAAATAATTTGTGTGAATATACTTTGCTTTCAAAATCCAATGTTTAAACTCCTTAATGTCAGATTCTTTCTGTGGAAAAATTATGAAAAAGTTGTGAAATGTGATAGTAGATTTTGTCTAACCGTGGCTGCAGTGTGTACCATCAGCAAGATGCATTGTAGCAACTCACCAAGGCTTTTACCAAACCCGTGACCTCTATCAACTAGAAGGACAAGGGCAGCAGGCACATGGGAGCACCATCACCTCCAACTTCTCCTCCAAGTTACACACCATCCTGACATGGAAATATATAGCTGTTCCTTCATCGTCGTTGGGTCAAAATCCTTGAACTCCCTCCCTAACAGCACTGTGGGCGTACCTTCACCACACGGACTGCAGAGGTTCAAGAAGGCGGCATACCACCACTTTCTCAATGGAAATTAGGGATGGGCAATAAATGCTGGCCTTGCCAGTGATGCCCACATCCCAAGAACAAATTAAAAAAAACATTCTGGGTCTTCAAGTATAAGTCTGTAGCCCTATGAACCGAGAAGAAGTGATGAACGGAGGAAGTCTGACCCATTTATCTGTTAGCTTGTGGCCCAAATTTTGTCGGTCGATTGAATTATAAAGCATTAGGCCCCTCCCATCCATACCTGTCGAAAGACTTGTACCACCTTTTCTTTGCTGTGAAGATTGAACTGAGAGAGAGGAAATCAATGAGATATTTTACACACACAAATGGAGCTGTCTACCAGGGTAGGTTCAAAGGCATGGAGGGTTCTCTCAGATTCTGTCTGCAATCAACCAAAGTGACAAGCTGACAATGCTCTCGATTCAATAGACTGACAATAACAACAACTTACATTTATATAGCACCGTTAATGTAGCAAAACATCCCAAGATTCTTCATAGGAGCATTATCGAACAAAATTTAACACTGAGCAACATAAAGGGCTCAATTTTCCCCAATGCCGTTTTTTGACGTATTGCCAGAGTTACGCCTGTTTTTTTTTGGCCCCGACTACTCCATAAAAAAGTATCAAGTTTCCCTGTTCTATTTTTTGAAATTGGCGCCGCGTAACCTGTCCTGAAGCTTCGGGGGGTGGAGCCTAACATTTGCACCGAAAAAAACAAAGACCCCCCTTCTATGCATACGCAATTTAAAAAAAGGACGTTTTTGACACAATTGCTATGGACGCACATGCCCAGTGCAGCTCCCGGTCTGTATTCAGCCATTTTTAAAGAGCCAGTTGTGTGTGAGAACTTTAATTCTCATTGGAAAAATCGGAGCTGCAATACAAGATGCAACACGGCTCAAGGACCAAGAATTTCTGACAGGATGAAGTGGAGGCATTGGTTACTGTGATTGAGGCCAGATGGCACGAGCTGGACACCAGCAGAGGTCATATAAAAGTTTCACCACAAAAAATGAAGAAACGCCGGAACCAACTTGCAGAAGATTACTGTGCAATGGTGACCACCTGAGGTCTGGAGGCCAGTGCAAAAAGAAATGGCAGGACCTTGGTCAAGTAGTGAGTGTAAGTAATATTTTAATTTATTCAATGGAATTGCAATTGTAAATGTGACCATCTGTATATATCCCACCCAGCAGAAAGACACCCTCCCTAAAAAGTTATGTTTTCTTCTTTGCAGAGGAAGGTGGCACACAACAAATAGGAAAGAACTCGAAAAGGAGGAGGCCCGGCAAATCTGCATCCACTGACACCCTTGGAAGACAGGGTCGCTGCTTTGATGGGTCCTGCCTGGAGAAAAGCAACCACCACTGCACAAGCTGGGCCCACACTCGAGGGAGAGGGTAAGTCCTGCAAATTCCACAGTCTGGCTTTGCTAAATGTTAAGTACTGCGCGGGCTAGCCACGCTTCGGTTCATGGGGATGTCTCCATCAGCTACGCTTCGGTTGATGCAATGTGCTATCATTCATCGTGGTCCTTCAAATCAGCCTGCTGCCTGAGCTGTGTGAGCCTACTCATGCACCCACCCTGCCCCCTCCTCTGCTGCTAACCATTTATCTGTTCTGTTATATTTTGCAGAACTTGAGGCCAACCATGACAACGCAGAAGAAGATTCAGATGTGGACAAGCCTGAAGAGGAGAACATCTTCCAATCCCACCTTCCAGACCAAGAGCATGGGGGTGAGGGGGAGGGGAAGGGGATGGATGAAGCCCCCACTGTTGTACTCACTTTGGAGGAGGTGCAGGTGCCGCCCAATGACGTGCCAGCCCCTTTCCTGAGTGGTACGAGTGTTACATAACATAAGAACATAAGAATTAGGAAAAAGAGTAGGCCATCTAGCCCCTCGAGCCGGCTCCGCCATTCAAAAAGATCATGGCTGATCTGGCCGTGGACTCAGCTCCACTTATCCGCCCACTCCCCGTAACCCTTAATTCCCTTATTGGTTAAAAATGTATCAATCTGTGATTTGAATACATTCAATGAGCTAGCTTCAGCTGCTTCCTTGGGCAGAGAATTCACAACCCTCTGGGAGAAGAAATTCCTTCTCAGCTCGGTTTTAAATTGGCTCCCCCGTATTTTGAGGCTGTGCCCCCTAGTTCTAGTCTCCCCTACCAGTGGAAACAACCTCTCTGCCTCTATCTTGTCTATCCCTTTCATTATTTTAAATGTTTCTATAAGATCACCCCTCATCCTTCTGAACTCCAACAAGTAAAGACCCAGTCTATTCAATCTATCATCATAAGGTAACCCCCTCATCTCCGGAATCAGCCTAGTGAATCGTCTCTGTACCCCCTCCAAAGCCAGTATATCCTTCCTTAAGTAAGGTGACCAAAACTGCATGCAGTACTCCAGGTGCGGCCTCACCAATACCCTATACAGTTGCAGAAGGACCTCCCTGCTATTGTACTCCATCCCTTTTGCAATGAAGGCCAACATTCCATTTGCCTTCCTGATTACCTGCTGCACCTGCAAACTAACTTTTTGGGATTCATGCACAAGGACCCCCAGGTCCCTCTGCACCGCAGCATGTTGTAATTTCTCCCCATTCAAATAATATTCCCTTTTACTGTTTTTTTTTCCAAGGTGGATGACCTCACATTTTCCGACATTGTATTCCATCTGCCAAACCTTAGCCCATTCGCTTAACCTATCTAAATCTCTTTGCAGCCTCTCTGTGTCCTCTACACAACCCACTTCCCCACTAGTCTTTGTGTCATCTGCAAATTTTGTTACACTACACTCTGTCCCCTCCTCCAGGTCATCTATGTATATTGTAAACAGTTGTGGCCCCAGCACCGATCCCTGTGGCACACCACTAACCACCGATTTCCAACCTGAAAAGGACCCATTTATCCCAACTCTCTGTTTTCTGTTAGCCAGCCAATTCTCTATCCATGCTAATACATTTCCGCTGACTCCGCGTACCTTTATCTTCTGCAGTAACCTTTTGTGTGGCACCTTATCGAATGCCTTTTGGAAATCTAAATACACCACATCCATTGGTACACCTCTATCCACCATGCTCATTATATCTTCAAAAAATTCCAGTAAATTAGTTAAACATGATTTCCCCTTCATGAATCCATGTTGCGTCTGCTTGATTGCACTATTCCTATCTAGATGTCCCGCTATTTCTTCCTTACTGATAGCTTCAAGCATTTTCCCCACTACAGATGTTAAACTAACTGGCCTGTAGTTACCTGCCTTTTGTTTGCCCCCTTTTTAAACAGAGGCATTACATTAGCTGCTTTCCAATCCATTGGTACCTCCCCAGAGTCCAGAGAATTTTGGTAGATTATAACCAATGCATCTGCTATAACTTCCGCCATCTCTTTTAATACCCTGGGATGCATTTCATCAGGACCAGGGGACTTGTCTACCTTGAGTCCCATTAGCCTGTCCAGCACTACCCCACTAGTGATAGTGATTGTCTCAAGGTCCTCCCTTCCCACATTCCTGTGACCAGAAATTTTTGGCATGATTTTTGTATCTTCCACTGTGAAGACCGAAGCAAAATAATTGTTTAAGGTCTCAGCCATTTCCACATTTCCCATTACTAAATCCCCCTTCTCATCTTCTAAGGGACCAACATTTACTTTAGTCACTCTTTTCCGTTTTATATATCGGTAAAAGCTTTTACTATCTGTTTTTATGTTTTGCGCAAGTTTTCTTTCGGAATCTATCTTTCCTTTCTTTATTGCTTTCTTAGTCATACTTTGCTGTCATTTAAAATTTTCCCAATCTTCTAGTTTCCCACTAACCTTGGCCACCTTATACGCATTGGTTTTTAATTTGATACTCTCCTTTATTTCCTTGGTTATCCACGACTGGTTATCCCTTCTCTTACCTCCCTTCTTTTTCACTGGAATATATTTTTGTTGCGCACTATGAAAGAGCTCCTTAAAAGTCCTCCACTGTTCCTCAATTGTGCCACCGTTTAGTCTATGTTCCCAGTCTACTTTAGCTAACTCTGCCCTCATCCCACTGTAGTCCCCTTTGTTTAAGCATAGTACGTTCGTTTGAGACACTACTTCCTCACCCTCAATCTGTATTACAAATTCAACCATACTATGATCATTCATTCCGAGAGGATCTTTTACTAGGAGATTGTTTATTATTCCTGCCTCATTACACAGGACCAGATCTAAGATAGCTTGCTCCCTTGTAGGTTCTGTAACATACTGTTCTAAGAAACAATCCCATATGCATTCTATGAATTCCTCCTCCAGGTTACCCCGTGCGATTTGAGTTTACCAATCGATATGTAGGTTAAAATCCCCCATGATTACTGCCATTCCTTTTTCACATGCCTCCATTATTCCCTTGATTATTGTCCGCCCCACCGTGAAGTTATTATTTGGGGGCCTATAAACTACGCCCACCAGTGACTTTTTCCCCTTACTATCTCTAATCTCCACCCACAATGATTCAACATTTTGTTCATTAGAGCCAATATCGTCTCTCACAACTGCCCTGATATCATCCTTTGTTAACAGAGCTACCCCACCTCCTTTCCATTCTTGTCTATCTTTCCGAATTGTCAGATACCCCTGTATGTTTAATTCCCAGTCTTGGCCACCCTGCAACCACGTTTGTAATCATACCCATTTGTAATGATTTGTGCCGTGAACTCATTTACTTTATTTTGAATGCTGCGTGCGTTTAGGTCGAGTGTTTTAATACTAGCTTTTAAACCATGATTTTTAGTTTTGTTCCCACTTGCAGCCCCTTTATCTTCATACATAATGTCCCTTCCTATCACCTTGTGGTTTACACTTACCCTAGTGCTACTCTGCTCTGTTGCCTCCTGCCTTTTGCATTCTTTCTTGGGGTCCTGTTCATCTGAGCTCTCACCCACTCTAACTAGCTCAGAGCCCTTTCCTGAGTTCCAAAATCTCCTCGCATTGAGGCACCGAGCTTTCAGGCTTGCCTTTTTATTACACTTTGACCCTTTAGAATTTTGCTGTACATTTGCCTGTTTTGTTTTTTGCCATGGGTTTCTCTGCCCTCCACTTTTACTCATCTCCTTTCTGTCCTTTGCTTCTGTCTCCATTTTGTTTCCCTCTGTCTCCCTGCATTGATTCCCATCCCCCTGCCATATTAGTTTAACTCCTCCCCAACAACAGTAGCAAACACTCCCCCGAGGACATTGGTTCCGATCCCCCTAGGACATTGGTTCCGGTCCTGCCCAGGTGCAGACCATCCTGTTTGTACTGGTCCCACCTCCCCCAGAACCAGTTCCAATGCCCCAGGAATTTGAATCCCTCCCTGCTGCACCACTGCTCAAGCCACGTATTCATCTGTGCTATCCTGCGATTCCTACTCTGACTAGCACGTGGCACTGGTAGCAATCCCGAGATTACTACTTTTGAGGTCCTACTTTTTAATTTAGCTCCTAGCTCCTTAAATTCGTCTTGTAGGACCTCATCCCTTTTTTTACCTATGTCATTGGTACGTTGTGTTGCTTGGGCATTCCATGGTTTCCCGCAGTCCAAAGCTGCGGGTCCCAGTGGGATGCAGCGAGCCACACCCAGGATGAGGAGGGGAAGGAGAACTCGACAGCGCTCTCTTGAGGTGTGGGTCGTATGATGCCAATGAGTGCGGAGAGCATTGACCTTACACGATCACTCCTGGACACCATCAGTGGGGTGGATGATGAGGTATCGGGACTGTCGGGAGAAATAACAACACTCCCACGAGAAATGGGAACAATGTCCGGGAACATGAGGGAGGGAATGTCACAAGTAACTGATACTCAGTGAATATGAGGGTGGGAATGTTGAAGGGAGTTGACACACTGTTGCTCAACATGAGGGAGGGCATGTCATAGGTAGTTGAGACACTGTCGCCGAATGTGAGGGAGGAAATGTTACAGGTAGTTCACACACTGTCAGGGCACATGAGGGAGGAAATGTCCGAGTTAGCTGCTGCAATAAGGGAACACGCCCAGACACCCCGCGCCCATTGTCAGAATCAACTGCCACTCTCACTCCAATCCCCAAACCAGCCTCTGAAGAGGCCCAAGCCGGGCCTTCCACATTACCACCTGCCCCCCTGCCCCCCCCTCTCCCCCAACAAGAAGTGTGCATTACCCGAGATGTTCGAAAGAATAAGCTTGGTACCAACCCGAGAAACACTGTGTCACCGCCTGCGGGCAGGGGTGGAGTCAACAAGACTAAATGCAGCGGGCAGTCTTAGAATAAGTTGGAGGAGAGATGGGTGCAGCCTTTCTTTACTGCTGCTGCTTTTGTTTTTGTTGTTATTATTGTTGTTACTATTATAACTGTTCTCAAGTGAAAAGTTTTTTGTAAGTTATGTAAATTTACAAGTTTTAAAGTTTGTAAGTGATCTTAAAGTTTTTAAGTGATCTTAGAGTTTGCAAGGGATTTTAAAGTTCTTAAGTGATCTTAGAGTTTGTAAGTGATGTTAAATTTTGTAAGTGATCTTAACTGAAAACATTAAAGTTTGAAAGAAGAATATTTTTATTAAAGTTAAGTTAAGTACAAATTGTTAAACTTTTGAATAAAATAGATTTTACATTATAACTGAATCATTTCCATTATTTGTTCCATTATTAACACAACTTTTTGAAGTAAACAAGAATCATTTCCATCATTTGTTCCATTAACACAACACAACATTATGGAACAGGTCCAAACAGTAAACATGGTCCGTGTGGAATAGTTGCCGCTGAGCCTTCAGGCAGCAAAGTGTTCACAGATGGGCTGCTGGCGCAAGGCTCGAGCAATCGTTAAAGGGGCACGACGGCCCGCCCTCCTCCGCCATCATGCTCCAGGTTCAGGTAGTTGCATGGCTTCCTCGTCCTCCTCCTCCTCGTCATCTGCATCGTCCTCATCATCATCGGCCACTCTCAGCTTAGGTGGATCTTCTATTACCAGCTGCTGCTGCCTCATGATGGCTACGTTATGCAGCATGCAGCACACAACAGTGAACTGACCGACAAGGTCAGGGGTGTATTGGAAGTAACGTCTGGAATGGTCCAGGCATTGGAAACATTGTTTCAAGAAGCCAATGGTCCTCTCTATTATGCTGTGCATCGCAATGTGTGACATGTTATATTCCCGGTCAGCTTCTGTCCGGGTTACGCGTAGGGGCATCATGAGCCAGGTGGCAAGGCTGTACTCAGGTGCAGGTAAGAACGCCCCTCTCGATATACCCGACGTGGGTAAGGCCTCCTCCCCCCCGGGCTTTATTTGATGTATAATGTAAGGCTTCTCAAGCCTTCCATTTGCTTTTCACACCCCCCCCCGCCCCCGGGTTTCTTTTCAAGCCGAGCCCCGAGTCCCTGTGTCCGGGTGAGGGACCGATTCTGCCAGCCAACGCTCCGACCCGCAAGCCCGGTTTGGAGACGTTCGGTGGTGGCGTGTCAGTTTAAAAAAAATGAAAGCTTAAAGAATTCCATTAAACTTCCATTTCCTGCGTTTTAAGTTTTAAAAATTTAAGCTTGATTATGGATATTTATGTGTTCTTGACTCACTCCAAAATTTTGCATAAAAACAATGGCGTCTTTCTGCGCCGATTTTTTAATGTGCGCTGGTTTTCCTTAAGTGCCCAGAAGGTTTTTCGGGCATGGTCACATACGCCGTCCTGGGAAACATGTAAATTGGCCAAACTTGCATAATTGTGAAAAACTGGCCCAGGCGCAAAAAAAAAAACGAACCTAAAAAAATAATCATAACTAACTGAGTTACGCTGGCGCACAAAGATTGGGGAAACTTGGAATTTTTAATTTCGGCCAAAAAAAGCGGCGCACGCCAAAAAAACGGCGCAAACCACTGGGGGAAATTGAGCCCAAGGACAGGTGACCTAAAGCTTGATCAAAGAGGTAGGTTCTAAGGAGTATTGTAAAAGAGGAGAGAGAAGCGGAGAGGTTTTGGGAGGAACCTGCAGAGTTAAGGGCCTAGGCCACTGAAGACGCGACTGCCAAAGATGGAGCGATGAAAGTCGGTTATGTGCAAGAGGCCAGAATTGAAAGAGCGCAGAAGTGTTGGAGAGTTGTAGGGCTGGATGAGGTTACACAGGTAGGGAGGGGTAAGACCATGAAGGGATGTGAAAGCATGGATGAGAATTTTTAAATCGAGGTGTTGTGGGACCGGTAGCCAATGTAGGTCAGCGAGCACAGGAGTGATGGGGGAACACCCATCAAAAGAGCTGGAGTGGCGGCCTGGAACATTGTGGCCCCCCCCCCCAACCTGTGGGAGAACACTTCAGCAGGTCGGGCTATAAAAGAGCTGGAGCATACCGCTCCAACTTCCAGCACGAGCTGCTCCAAGTGTGCGATGATTTCGAGGTGGGCGACTGGGTGACGTCATCAAAACCCAGGTCGCCATTTGGAGCATGGGCAGGAACTTCTCAGCGGGGGTCCAGTTACAGCGGAGGAGCGGGAAGTTCGGGGCGGATGAGCGGTGAGAGATCGTGGCGGAGGAGCGGTGAACGATTGTGGCGTCGGAGTGGTGTGAGATCGTGGCGGAGGTGCGGTGAATGTTTTTGTGGTGGAGGAGCGGCAAGAGATCGTGGCGGAGGAGCGGTGTGAGATCGTGGCGGAGGTGCGGCGAATGCTTGTGGTGGAGGAGTGGCGAGAGATTGTGGCGGAGGTGCGGCAGTTGAAGGTACGGGGCTCAGAAGAGCCGAGGGCCCAGGGGCACCACGGGCCAATCCACACTGCGATATGTGAGCGCATTAGGTCCGTGCAGCAGAGCAGGTCTCCAGTTGTCCTGGTTTACCCTTGCCACTGGATAAAGGCCTAGCTCTATCAAGCCCGTGTGGTGGCTGGTGTTCAATTGGAGTTCTGGACTGGAATCTCGGGTCCTTCATTGAAGCATCTGTGAACTCATGTGGAGGCAAGTCATCCTCGTTCGAGGGACCGCCTATGATGATGATGATGGGGGAACAGACTTGGTGCGAGTTAGGATACAGGCAGAAGAGTTTTGGATGAGCTCAAGTTCATGGAAGGTGCAAGTCTGTCTGGCAAAATCTAAATTAATGGCTTTGCAATTAAAAAGTATTAACATATTAAAGCCAACACATGAAAGAGTTCCATAGTTTGGAGAAAGCATGATTTAGAGTAGAAGATGCTACATTGAGTCTTGATTTCAATACAATGAGGAAAGAATGCATTTTTGTTGCAAAACTTTGTTCTGAAAAATGGTACATCCTGAAAGCAATGCTAATTCTCCGTTTCGGGGTGATTGTGAGAAAAATATGATCGAATGCCAATCTCAGTTACTTTTAGTTTCTTAAAAGAAAGAAAGACTTGGATTTATATAGCGCCTTTCACGACCACCGGACGACTCAAAGCGCTGTACAGCCAATGAGGTGCTTTTGGAATGTAGCCACTGTTGAAATGTACAAACATCTTACATCTTACATGATGCTCAGCCAGTCTTCACTGCTTATTGCACCGTCTTTACAAGTTACCAATTCACTTTGAAAACATGGCTGAACTGCACAGTAGGTATACTTTCCCAGGTCACATTAAAACATCGGGCTAGACTTTCCCTAAAGGCCCTCAATGCCCGATTGCCCGTGAGAAGAACCGCTAACTTTCGGCGAGAAAAGCTGGCGAGAATTTCCATTTTAATGTTCAAAGTAAGTAAAACTAATCGCCCAGTGAGAAAATGGACGTTGCACACTCATTGTCAGCGGTTTTCTCAGTGGGTAAATGGAAAGTTAGCAACATGGGTGGTCGTTACCGGAATGGACGGTAATCACTAAAATTTAGTCTGAAGCTGTGGTTGGGCCTAGGGAGGGGGGAAACTTAAAAAAAATGATTTTAAATTAAAAAAAATAAAAACGTACAAGACAGTTTTAAACCTAATCGCCGTTTTAAAATTTAAAAGAAAGAACCTTTCACTTACCTTTCTTTGCAGACTACTCACCTACCATCCTGTTTAAGCAGCTTTTAAGGGCGGTTCTCTCGGTTATCTGGCCGTCGGCTGTTGAGGCCAAACTTACGCCCTTACGGTTATTCTCGGTGTTGCACGCGGGCGCTTTGGTCCCGGCGGGCGTCTTCAGATGTGGCTGATACCATGAAGAAACTTAAGCGGAAACTTTCGCCGGGCGGAAAAACAGCTGTACCGCCGAGAAAATGGCCGACAATGAATCCGAAAGTCTAGCCCATAGTCAGCTTCACAATGCACCCCTGGACAATCGTTATGTTTTGCAAAAATGGCACAAGTTCTTAAAGCTTTACTAATTCAAATGTGATCTTCGTCAGTGTATTGAAGCATCCTTAACCGTTTGAGCAGTGTATCAGTAATTTCATGTTATAAATAACAATGCCAAACTCAGCTAGTTTTTATTGATCACTCACACATGATACCTGGACAATGTAGATTAAGAAAGAGTGAGTGGTGTGTGCATTTTATTCATTCTACTGCATAATATTCAGCATTAGAACATAAAACCACAAGGACAACAATGTTGGAACAGGATAAGTCTATTATGTTGAATGAGTCTGTCTAATATCGACGTGTCAGCCTCACATAGCAACCCTTCTATATTCTTCCATCTTTTCTGTATCCAGAAAAATATCTCACTGCCACTCATTTATTCTGTCCATTTCAGTAGATTCATCTGACATGAAGTTATCGACCTGAAATGTTAACTCTCTTTTTCTCTCCACGGATGTTGCCTGACCTGCTGAATGGTTCCAGCATTTTCTGTTTTTATTTCAGATTTCCAGCATCTGTCGGTATTTTGTTTTTTTTCCCCCTTCATTTTTAATTTGAGTAACCTTGTATTTGCAGCCTTGCCCATTGTTGATAACTTGCCTGGATCAACTTTGCCGATTCCATTTATAACCATAAAGACTTCAATGAGCTCATCTTACAATTTATGGACAATAACTCTTGTGGTTGTCATTATGGAAACACATACAGTTTATTTTCCAAAAGTACAGATTGCAGAAAATGTCTGGTATTTAGTAAATTCAATGTAAAACTGCACTTAAAATTAAGTGAAAAGTAAAATGGAGATTTTATTATGTATTGGAATGTTTAAAAAAAAAATCCTGGGAGAAAGGGATAGACCAAGTAATTATAAGCCATCAACCGAACCTTGGTGGTGGGAAAATTATTGGAAAAAATCCTGAGGGACAGCATAAATCTTCATTTGAAAAGACCTGGATTAATCAAGGACAGTCAGCATGGATTTGTCAAGGGAAGGTCGTGTCTGATTAACTTGATTGAATTTTTCGAGGAGGTAACCAGGAGATTCAATGAGGACCGTGAGTATGATGTAGTGTATATGGTTTTTACCAAAGCTTTTGATAAGGTCCCATATGGCAGACTGGTCATGAAAGTAATAGCCCATGGAATCCAGGGCAAAGTGGCAAGTTGGATCCAAAATTGGCTCGGAAGCAAGAAGCAAAAGGTAATGGTTGATGGGTGTTTTTGTGATTGGAAGGCGGTATCCAGTGGGGTTCCACAGGGCTCAGTGCTGGGTCCCTTGCTTTTTGTGGTATAGATCAATAATGACTTGGATTAAATGTTGGGGGTATGATTAAGAAGTTTGCAGATGACACTAAAATAGGCTGTGTGGTTGATAATGAAGAAGAAAGCTGCGGACTGCAGGAAGATATCAATGGACTGGTCAGGTGGGCAAAGCAGTGGCAAATGGAATTCAATCTGGATAAGTGTGAGGTTATGCATTTGGGGAGGTCTAACAAGGCAAGGGAATACACATTAAATGGTACAACACTGAAAAGTGTAGAGGGACAAAGGGACCTTAGAGTGCAGGTCCACAGATCCCTGCAGGTAACAGGCCAGGCAGATAAGGTGGTTAAGAAGGCATATGGAATACTTGCCTTTAAAGTCGAGGCATGGAATACAAGAGCAAGGATGTTATGCTTGAACTGTATGAAACACTGGTTAGGCCGCAGCTGGAGTACTGCGTACAGTTCTGGTCACCACATTACAGGAAAGATGCGATTGCACTGGAAAGGGTGCAGAGGAGATTTACAAGAATGTTGCCTGGACTGGCGAATTTTGGTTATGAGGAAAGATTGGAGATGCTGGGTCTGTTTTCTTTGGAACAGAGGCGGCTGAGGGGAGACCTGATTGAGATGTACAGGTTGAACCTCTCTTATCCGGGACTCCCTTATCCGGCACCACCCCTCGTCCGGCACCATACCTGGCTGCCGGCTGGTGCATGCGCAGAACTCCAACCCACCTCCCACACCCCAAGTTTCCCATTCCCTTTTAGGCACAACGGTGATACCTTTCCTTTATGATTTAATTAAATCATTCACCGAAACAGAAAATCAGCACACTTACTAGAAAGAAAGTGATCAGCAGTAGCAGAAGCCCCCTCAACCTAGAACACCTCGGGGCCCGCTGGGCCCGCCGACACCTCAGGGCCCGACAGCCCTCCGACACCTCGGGGCCCAACAGTCCTCCGACACCTCGGGGCCCGACAGCCCTCCGACACCTCGGGGCCCGACATCCTCCGACACCTCAGGGCCCGACAGCCTTCCGACACCTCGGGGCCCAACAATCCTCCGACACCTCGGGGCCCGCTGGGTCCGCCGACACCTCAGGGCCCGACAGCCCTCCGACACCTCGGGGCCCAACAATCCTCCGACACCTCGGGGCCCGACAGCCCTCCGACACCTCGGGGCCCAACAGTCCTCCGACACCTCGGGGCCCAACAGCCCTCCGACACCTCGGGGTCTCTGGGGCCGCCGACCTTCTTCCCCCCGCCCCCCCCCTGCCCGTCCTCGGGCAACCTCCTCTCCCCCTCAGGCCGATGACCTCTCTCCTCATCTGGCAAAACCACTCATCCGGCACAGGCCAAGTCGCGATAAGGGAGGTTCAACCTGTATAAAATTATGAGGGGCCTGGATAGAGTGGATAGGAAGGACCTGTTTCCCTTGGCAGAGGGGTCAACAACTCAGGGGCATAGATTTAAAGTAATTGGGGGGAGGTATAGAGGAAATATGAGAGGGTAATTTCTTCACCCAGCGGGAGGTGGAGATCTGGAACTCACTGCCTGAAAGGGTGGTAGAGGCAGAAACCTTCACCACATTTAAAAGATACTTGGATGTGCACTTAAAGTGCACAGGACTCAGTGCTGGGACCCCAGCTCTTTACAATATACATTAACGATTTGGATGAAGGAATTGAGTGTAATATCTCCAAGTTTGCAGATGACACTAAACTGGGTGGCGGTGTGAGCTGTGAGGGGGATGCTAAGAGGCTGCAGGGTGACTTGTAGAGGTTAGGTGAGTGGGCAAATGCATGGCAGATGCAGTATAATGTGGATGAATGTGAGGTTATCCATTTTGGGGGCAAAAACACGCAGGCAGAATATTATCTGAATGGCGGCAGATTAGGAAAAGGGGAGGTGCAATGAGACCTGGGTGTCATGGTTCATCAGTCATTGAAGGTTGGCATGCAGGTACAGCAGGCGGTGAAGAAGGCAAATGGTATGTTGGCCTTCATAGCTAGGGGATTTGAGTATAGGAGCAGGGAGGCCTTACTGCAGATGTACAGGGTCTCAGTGAGGCCTCACCTGGAATATTGTGTTCAGTTTTGGTCTCCTAATCTGAGGAAGGACATTCTTGCTATTGAGGGAGTGCAGCGAAGGTTCACCAGACTAATTCCAGGGATGGCTGGACTGTCATATGAGGAGAGACTGGATCAACTGGGCCTTTATTCACTGGAGTTTAGAAGGCTGAGAGGGGATCTCATAGAAACGTATAAGATTCTGACAGGACTGGACAGGTTAGATGCGGGAAGAATGTTCCCAATGTTGGGGAAGTTCAGAACCAGGGGACATATTCTTAGGATAAGGGGTAGGCTATTTAGGACTGAGATGAGGAGAAACTTCTTCACTCAGAGAGTTGTTAACCTGTGGAATTCCCTGCCGCAGAGAGTTGTTGATGCCAATTCATTGGATATATTCAAGAGGGAGTTAGATATGGCCCGTACGGCTAAAGGGATCAAGGGGTATGGAGAGAAAGCAGGAAAGGGGTACTGAGGGAATGATCAGCCATGATCATATTGAATGGCGGTACAGGCTTGAAGGGCCAAATGGCCTACTCCTGCACCTATTTTCTATGTTTCTATGTAACCTACAGACCAAGAGCTGGAAAGTGGGATTAGTCTGGATTGTTCTTGGTTGGCCGGCGCAGACATGATGGGCCAAAATGGCCTCCTTCTGTGCTGTCATTTCTCTGATTCAATGACATGTGCATTGCTGGCATGGTCAGCATTTATTACCTATCTCTTGTTGTTCTGTCCTAATTTGATATACCTGAGTGGTTTGTTGTGCAGTTCAGGGAGAATCCACATTGGTGCGGGACTAGAGTGGGGCTTGAACCCACAATGCTCTGACTCAGAGGCAAGAGTGCTACCAATTGAACCACAGCTGACAGAATGGTTACTGTGATACCAGAATGATGGGATGTCACAAAGAAAAGGGAATCCAGAGCAGGTTGAGGGTGTATAAAGATCTCCATTTCAAGTTGAGACATGAACTCTTTGGAGTGACTTGCTGATAGTTACTTCTCCTCTCACTAAGACCGCCCATTTCCACCTACGTACATCAACCGTCTCCACCCTTACCTCAACTTATCTGCTGCCAAAATCCTTAAAATGCCTTTATCACCTCTAGACTTGACTATTCAAACTCTCTCCTGGCTGGCTTCCCTCCCTCTATAAACTTGAGGTCATCGAAAATTATGCCTCCCATATACTAAATTGCACCAAGTCCCACTCAGCCATCACCCCTCTGCTTGCTGACTTACATTGGCTCCCAGTTAAGCAGTGCTTTGATTTTAAAATTCTCATCCTTGTTTTCAAATCTCTCCATGGCCTCTCCCCTTCTTATCTCTGTAATCTCCTCCAGTCCCTATAATCCCTCTAGATCTTTGCGCTCCACCTAGAAACATAGAAACATAGAAAATAGGTGCAGGAGTAGGCCATTCGGCCCTTCGAGCCTGCACCGCCATTCAATAAGATCATGGCTGATCATTCCTTCAGTACCCCTTTCCTGTTTTCTCTCCATATCCCTTGATCCTCTTAACTGTAAGGGCCATATCTAACTCCCACTTGAATATATCCAATTAACTGGCATCAACAACTCTCTGCGACAGGGAATTCCACAGGTCAACAACTCTCTGAGTGAAGAAGTTTCTCCTCATCTCAGTCCTAAATGGCCTACCTCTTATCCTAAGACTATGTCCCCTGGTTCTGGACTTCCCCAACATCGGGAACATTCTTCCCGCATCTAACCTGTCCAGTCCCGTCAGAATCTTATATGTTTCTATGGGCTCCCCTCTCATCCGTCTAAACGCCAGTGATTAAAGGCCCAGTTGATCCAGTCTCTTCTCATATGACAGTCCAGCCATCCCTGGAATCAGTCTGGTGAACCTTCGCTGCACTCCCTCAATAGCAAGAACGTCCTTCCTCAGACAAGGAAACCAAAACTGAACACAATATTCCAGGTGAGGCCTCACTAAAGGCCTGTACAACTGCAGCAAGGCCTCTCTGCTCCTATATTCAAATCCCCTAGCTATGAAGGTCAACATACCATTTGCCTTCTTTACCGCCTTCTGTACCTGCGTGACCACTTTCAGTGACTGATGAACCATGACACCCAGATCTCATTGCACCTCCCCTTTTTCTAGTCTGCCGCTATTCAGATAATATTCTTCCTTCATGTTTTTGCTCCCAAAATGGATAACCTCATATTTATCCACATTATACTGCATCTGCCATGCGTTTGCCCACTCATCTAACCTGTCCAAGTCACTCCGCAGCCTCTTAGCGTCCTCCTCACAGCTCACACCGCCACCAGTTTAGTGTCATCCGCAAACTTGAAGATATTGCACTCTATTCTTTCATCCAAATCGTTAATGTATATTGTAAAGAGCTGGGGTCCCAGAACTGAGCCCTGCGTCACACCACTAGCAACTGCCTGCCATTCTGAAAAGGACCCGTTTATCCCGACTCTCTGCTTCCTGTCTGCCAACCAGTTCTCTATCCACGTCAGTACATTACCTCCAATACCATGTTCTTTGATTTTGTACACCAATCTCTTGTGCGGGACCTTGTCAAAAGCCTTTTGAAAGTCCAAATACACCACATCCACTAGTTGTCCCTTGTCCACTCTACTAGTTACATCCTCAAAAAATTCCAGAAGATTCGCCAAGCATGATTTCCCTTTCATAAATCCATGCTGACTCGGTCCGATCCTGTCACTGCTTTCCAAATGCGCTGCTATTTCATCCTTAATGATTGATTCCAACATTTTCCCCACTACTGATGTCAGGCTAACTGGTCTATAATTACCCGCTTTCTCTCTCCCTCCTTTTTTAAAAAGTAGCATTACATTAGCTACTCTCTAGTCCATAGGAACTGATCCAGAGTCGATAGTTGGAAAATGATCACTAATGCATCCACTATTTCTCGGGCCACTTCCTTAAGTACTCTGGGATGCAGACTATCAGGACCCGGGGATTTATCGTCCTTTAATCCCATCAATTTCCCTAACACAATTTCCCGCCTAATAAGGATATCTTTCAGTTCCGCATTCTCACTCGGCCCACTGTCCCCTAGTACATTTGGAAGGTTATTTGTATCTTCCTTTGTGAAGACAGAACCGAAGTATTGTTTCAATTGGTCTGCCATTTCTTTGTTCCCCATTATAAATTCACCTGAATCCGACTGCAAGGGACCTACATTTGTCTTTACTAATCTTTTTCTCTTCACATATTTATAGAAGCTTTTGCAGTCTGTTTTTTATGTTCCCTGCAAGCTTCCTCTCGTACTCTATTTTCCCCTTCTTAATTAAACCCTTAGTCCTCCTCTGTTGAATTCTAAATTCCTCCCAGTCCTCAGGTTTGTTGCTTTTGCTAGCCAACTTATATACCTCTTCCTTGGTTTTAACACTATGCTTAATTTCCCTTGTTAGCCATGGTTGAGCCACCTTCCCAGTTTTATTTTTACTCCAGATAGGGATGTACAATTGCTGAAGTTCATCCATGTGATCTTTAAATGTTTGCCATTGCTTATCCACCGTCAACCCTTTAAGTATCCTCTGCCAGTCTATTCTAGCCAATTCACACCTCATACTGTCGAAGTTACCTTTCCTTAAGTTCAGGAGCCTAGTTTCCGAATTAACTGTGTCACTCTCCATCTTAATAAGGAATTCTACCATATTATGGTCACTTTTCCCCAAAGGGCCTCGCACAACAAGATTGCTAATTAATCCCTTCTCATTACACATCACCCAGTCTAGGATGTCCAGCTCTCTGGTTGGTTCTTCGACATATTGGTCTAGAAAACCACCCCTAATACACTCCAGGAAATCCTCCTCCACCGCATTGCTACTAGTTAGGTTAGCCCAATCTATATGTCGATTAAAGTCGCCCATGATTACTGCTGTACCTTTATTGCACACATCCCTTATTTCTTGTTTGATGCCATCCCCAACCTCACTACTACTATTTGGTGGTCTATACACAAAGTTTTCTGCCCTTTGGTATTCCGCAGCTCCACCCATACCGATTCCAAATCATCCAGGTAATGTACTTCCTTACAATTGCATTGATTTCCTCTTTAACCAGCAACGCCACCCCGCCTCCTTTTCCTTTCTGTCTATCCTTCCTAAATGCTGAATACCCTTGAATGTTGAGTTCCCAGCCTTGGTCGCCCTGGAGCCATGTCTCCGTGATGCCAATCACATCGTATACGTTAACTGCTATCTGCACAGTTAATTCATCCACCTTATTCTGAATACTCCTCGCATTGAGGCACAGAGCCTTCAGGCTTGTCTTTTTAACACACTTTGCCCCTTTTGAATCTTGCTGTAATGTGGCCCTTTTTGCTTTTTGCCTTGAGTTTCTCTGCCCTCCACTTTTACTATTCTCCTTTCTATCTTTTGCTTCGGCGTCCTTCTATATCCCTCTGTCTCCCTGCATATTTTCCCATCCCCCTACCATATTAGTTTATCTCCTCCCCAACAGTACTAACAAACACTCCCCCTAGGACATTGGTTCCAATCCTGCCCAGGTGCTGGTACTGGTCCCACCTCCCCCAGAACCTAGTCTGGCCTTGTGAACATCCCTGAGTTTAAATGCTCCGTCATTGGCAGTCGTGCTTTCAGCTGCCTAGGTCCTATGCTCTGGAATTCCCTCCCTAAATCTCTCCGCCTCTGCACTTCGCTTCCTCCTTTAAGATGCTCCTTAAAACATACTTCTTCAACCATGCTTTTTGTCTCCTGCTAACATCTTATGTGCCTCGGTGTTAAATTATTTTTTTTGAAATCACTCCTATGAAGTGCCCTGGGATGTTTTATTACGTTAAAGGTACTATATAAATACAAATTGCAGTTGTTATTGCTGTTAGATGTTCAAACTGAAAATTGCTTCATAATTCTGAATTTATTTGGGTCTTATCAAGCCCATTGCCAAACCACACAGGCTAAATCTTATACCATGTAGAACTAGCAGGAAATGACAAGAGAGATCAATACAAGTGCATACGTTGGGTAGCACACTTACCCATGAGTCAGAAGGCTGTGAGTCCAAGTCCCACTCCAGGGACCTGAGCACAAAAATCTAGGCTGACACTCCAGTGCAGTGCTGAGGGAGTGCTACACTGTCGGAGCGGCTATCTTTTTGATGAGACGTTAAACCGAGGTCCCGTCTGTTAAGTCCTGACTCTAATGTACTGACTTACACGAGACACACACTGAAGTCCAGGTCACTCAGGACCTGCACCTTTAATTCACAGCTCTCCAGTGCTGCACTTGCCTGAGACCTTCCTTTATATAACTCAATGGGACAGGTATGGAGTGTCTCCTGCAAGTGCACCCCTGGTGGTAAGGTATGCTTATTGTTACAGGTCATATCCAGTTGCAATCATGTATAGCATGGTAAGATACAGTTATATACAGTAATGTGAGATACATGACATCACCCTACCCCAAGGTCTTATTGCCTTTATAGATTCAGTCTCTCAGGTGGTCTGCGCTCTCGTGTGGAGCGTCTTAGTTGTGGTTCAGTTGTTTGCCTTGGTGCCTATGTTTCGTTCGGTGTGATTGCTGGTATCCCGCCTGGGCTGTCTGTTGAGACTGCCCTTTCCTCAGGTTGTTCCACCTGTCTGTCCACCATGTGTGGTGTGAGTTCCACATTGTAGTCTGCCTCTGGTTCTTCAGTGTTATCAGTGAATCTACTTTTTACTTGGTCTACATGCCTCCGACAGGTTTGGCCATTGTCCATTTGTACAACCAGTGGCCTGTTTCCCTCTTTGTCTGTTACTGTCCCTGCAAGCCATTTGGGACCCCGGCCATAGTTTAGCACAAACACTTTGTCCCCTATCTCATTCCACCTCCCCCTTGAATTTTGGTCATGGTACTCAGTTAGCTTTTGACGCTTAGCCTCAACAATTTCATGCATGTCTGGGAGGATTAACGAGAGCCTGGTCTTTAAGGTTCGTTTCATCAATAGTTGCGCAGGGGGAAGCCCAGTCAACGAATGCGGACGAGCTCTGTATGCCAGCAGCAGTCGCGACAGGCAGCTCTGCAGCGTGGGACCTTGGATTCTGAGCTTGCCTTGTTTAATGATCTGCACTGCTCTCTCCATCTGGCCATTGGAGGCCGGTTTGAAAGGTGCCGTCTTAACGTGATTTATACCGTGGTTAACTATAAAATCGTGAAATTCTGTGCTGGTGAAGCACGGACCATTATCACTGACCAATATATCAGGAATTCCGTGCATTGCAAACATGGTTCTGAGGCTCGCCACAGTGGTGGAGGTGGTGTTCGAGTTTAAAATGGTGCATTCAATCCACTTTGAAAATGCATCAACGACTACAAGGAACATTTTGCCCATGAATGGGCCCGCATAGTCTACATGCACCCGCGACCATGGTTTGGTGGGCCAGGGCCAGGGGCTTAGGGGGGCCTTCCTGGGGGCATTACTGAGTTGGGCACAAATGGTGCACCAATGGACGCAGAGCTCCAAGTCCGCGTCAATGCCAGGCCACCAGACATGAGATCTGGCTATGGCCTTCATAAAGACGATCCCCGGGTGCTCATGATGGAGCTCCCGGACAAACGCCTCCCTGCCTCGTAAGGGCATAACTACTTGGCTGCTCCACATCAGGCAGTCTGCCTGTAGTGAGAGTTCATGCATGCGCCTATGGAAGGGTTTGACCTCCTCGGGGCAGGCATTGCGAGCCTCTGCCCAGTCACCGGTTAAAAGGCATCTTTTAACTAGAGATAACGTGGGGTCGCTGGTCGTCCAGGCTCTGATTTGGCGAGCCGTCCTGGGCGAACCTGTGGATTCAAAGGCATTGATTGACATGACCATCTCACAGTCCTGTTCACCGGACCTTTCTGTGGTCGCCAGGGGTAGCCTGCTAAGCGCGCCGGCACAGTTGCCCATGCCTGGTCTGTGCCTTATCGTGTAGTTGTAAGCCGCCAGCATGAGTGCCCACCGCTGAATGCGTGCCGAGGCGTTGGCGTTGATTTCCATGCACTCGGATAGTAAGGACGTGAGGGGTTTGTGGTCGGTTTCTAACACAAACTTGGCCCTGAAAAGGTATTGGTGCATATTTTTGACACCGTATACGCACGCTAGCGCCTCCTTCTCAACCATAATGTACCGCGTTCCGCCTGCGAAAATGACCTGGAGGCATAAGCAACGGGCTGCAATTTACCCGCATCATTGACGTGCTGTAAAACGCCCCCGTATGCTGACGCATCACACGTAAGGACTAACTTTTTACCTGGATCAAAAAAGGCTAAAACACTGTTGGAACATAGAAGGTTGAGTGCCTTATTGAAGGCACGTTCTTCGGCTTGCCCCCAAAACCAATCGCACCCCTTTCTGAGTCGTACATGGAGAGGCTCCAGCAGCGTGCTCAAGTTCTGCATAAAGTTCCCAAAGTAATTGAGTAGTCTGAGAAAGGCGCGCAGTTCTGAGACATTCCGGGGCCTGGGTGTCAGGCGAATCGCTTTGGTTTTGGATTCGGTTGGGCGGATTCCATCAGCGGCAATCCTTCTGCCCAAAAATTCAACCGCAGGCGCGAGAAACAGACACTTGGATTTCTTAACTCTTAGGTCTACCCGATCCAATCGACTTAGTACTTCCTCAAGACTGCAGAGATGAGAGTCGGTGTCCCTGCCCGTGATGAGTATATCATCTTGAAACACAACCGTCCCCGGGATGGACTTGAGCAGACTTTCCATGTTGCGCTGGAATATAGCAGCTGCCGACCTAATGCTGAATGGGCATCGATTGTACACAAAAAGGCCTCGATGTGTGTTGATGGTGGTGAGTAGCTTAGACTCTTCGGTCAGTTCTTGCGTCATATACGCAGATGTGAGGTCAAGTTTTGAGAAAAGTTTTCCTCCAGCCGACGTGGCAAATAGGTTCTCCGCTCTGGGCAGTGGGTATTGGTCCTGTAGGGAGACTCTGTTTATGGTAGACTTGTAATCCCCACAGATTCGTACGGATCCATCAGGCTTCATGACGGGATCGATGGGGCTTGCCCAGTTGCTGAATTTCACGGGAGAAATTATGCCTTCCCGCAGAAGCCGGTCCAGTTCGTTTTCAATCTTTTCCCTCATCACATAAGGCACAGCTCTAGCCTTGTGATGGACTGGTCTGGCATTCTGTGTGATGTAGATTCTAACTTTAGCTCCTTTGAAGGTGCTCACACCTGGCTGAAAGAGATGTTCAAAATGGCTTAGAACTGTTGAGCAGGAGGTGTGTTCCTCTGACGACATGGCGTGAACATCATCCCATTTTCAATTAAGTTCTGCTAGCCAGCTTCTCCCCAACAGGGCTGGGAGATCTCCGGGGACAATCCACAAGGAAAGTCGGTTCACCATTCCTTTGTGTGTGACCGAGAGCCTGACGCTGCCAAGGACTGAGACGATTTCTTTAGTATACGTCCTTAGTTTGGTGTCGATCTTTGTGAGCTTTGGTCTGTTGCTTTTGTGCGGCCACAGCTGTTCAAATTGTTGAACGCTCATGAGGGATTGACTGGCCCCTGTGTCCAGTTCCATGTTGATGGGTATCCCGTTGAGTAGAACCCTCATCATAATTGGAGGCGTCTTGGTGTAAGAACAGTGGACATTAATCGTGTTAACCCGCTGTACCTCGGCGTCCCGTGCACTGTTCCAACCATCTTCTGGTCCGCTTTCCGACTCTTCCGATTTGTATACCAGCCGAGCTGCTGTTTTTCTGCACGTGTGAGCCAGATGCCCTGTCTAGTTGCAGTTTCTGCAAACGTCATGCTGAAATCGACACACCCTGGTTGAGTGCCTTCCCCCACATCTCCAACACAGACTGTTTACATTGTTTCCGAAGGATGAACTGCGTCTGGCTGATCTCCCTTGAGCTTCTCTCAATCTGTTGTTGATTGCTCGCATTGTGGGTTGATGAGGTGTGATCCGTCGTTCATGTGGCCCTTGATTTTGATGGCTTCTGACGCCACTGTCTGCTGTTGAAGGCCTGCTCTCCTGCCTTTGTTTATGTGTGGGGGTAGCAGTTTGTTTCACAATGTGAACCCCTTGTTCCGATGCCTCGTTGGTTGTCGTACCCGAAGTATAGATCAGCATCGTTTCTTCTTCGCCTGCCAAGAACGTCTGTGCGACCAGTCAAGTTCTTAGTCTCCATAAGCTTTCAGAATATGCCTGCGTGGCCTATTCCTTCAATAAAAAAAGTCTCTCAGTATGTCTCTCCTTAGTTCATCGGGGAACCCACATGAACTAGCCTCCGAAGTTCCGCCACGAAGTCGGGTATGCTTTGGCCCACACAGCGTCTGTAGTTGTAGAACCTGTGTCTGGCCATATGTAGGCTGCTCGCTGGCTTCAGGTGGTCTCTCACCAGTGTGCTCAATTCCTCAATCGACTTGCTTGCTGGTTTCTCAGGTGCAAGCAGGTCTTTCACTAAAGCGTATGTTTTCGAGCCACAGCTGGTCAAGAGATGGGCTCTTCTCTTGTCTGCTTTATCGTCGCCCAGCCAGTCTTTGGTCACAAAGCTTTGCTGGAGCCTTTCTATAAAGTCATCCCAATTGTCTCCAGCATTGTATTTCTCATCTGAGCTGTTGGTAACCATTCTGTGGATTCTGTGATCCCATTCTCGTCACCACTGTTAAGTCCTGACTCCAATGTACTGACTTACACAAGACACATACTGAAGTCAAGGTCACTCATGACCTGCACCTTTAATTCACAGCTCTCCAGTGCTGCACTTGCCTGAGACCTCCCTTTATATACCTCAATGGGACAGGTATGGAGTGTCTCCTGCAAGTGCACCCCTGGTGGTAAGGTATACTTATTGTTACAGGTCATATCCAGTTACAGTCATGTATAGCATGGTAAGATACAGTTATATACAGTAATGTGAGATACATGACACCGTCTACTCTCTTGGATGGATGCAAAAGATCCCATGGCACTATTTCGAAGAAGAGCAGGGGAGATATCCCTGGTGACCTGGCTAATATTTATCTCTCAATCTACATCACTAGAACAGATTATTTGGTCATTTTCACATTGCTGTTTGTGGGAGCTTGCTTGGTGCAAATTGGCTGCCGTGTTTCCCACATTACAATCATGACTACACTCAAAAAGTAGTTCATTGGCTGCAAAGCGCTTTGAGAAAAGTTCACAGGGTTGGGGGTAAGATATTAGCATGGATAGAGGATTGGCTAACTAACAGAAAGCAGAGAGTCGGGATAAATGGTTCATTCTCAGGTTGGCAATCAGGAACTAGTGGGGTGCCACAGGGATCAGTGCTGGGACCCAACTATTTACAATCTATATTAATGACTTGGATGAAGGGACCGAGTGTAACGTAGCCAAGTTTGCTGATGATACAAAGATGGGAGGAAAAGCAATGTATGAGGAGGACACAAAAAATCTGCAAAAGGACATATACAGGCTAAGTGAGTGGGCAAAAATTTGGCAGATGGAGTATAATGTTGGAAAGTGTGAGGATATGCACTTTGGCAGAAAAAATGAAAGAACAAGTTATTATTTAAATGGAGAAAAATTGCAAAGTGCCGCAGTACAGCTGGACTTGGGGATATTTGTGCATGAAACACAAGGATAGTATGCAGGTACAGCAAGTGATCAGGAAGACGAATGGAATGTTGGCCTTTATTGCAAAGGGGATGGAGTATAAAAGCAGGGAAGTTTTGCTACAGCCATACAGGGAATACTGCGTACAGTTTTGGTTTCCATATTTACGAACGGATATACTTGCTTTGGAGGCAGTTCAGAGAAGGTTCACTAGGTTGATTCCGGGGATGAGAGGGTTGACTTAGGAGGACAGGTTGAGTAGGTTGGGCCTCTACTCATTGGAATTCAGAAGAATGAGAGGTGATCTTATCGAAACATATAAGATTATGAGGGGGCTTGACAAGGTGGATGCAGAGAGGATGTTTCCACTGATGGGGGTGACTAGAACTCGGGGACGTAATCTTAGAATAAGGGGCCGCCCATTTAAAACTGAGATGAGGAGAAATTTCTTCTCTGAGAGGGTTGTAAATCTGTGCAATTGCTGCCTCAGACAGCTGTGGAAGCTGGGTCATTGAATAAATTTAAGACAAAGATAGACAGTTTCTTAACCGATAAGGGAATAAGGGGTTATGGGGAACGGGCAAGGAAGTTGAGCTGAGTCCATGATCAGATCAGCCATGATCATATTAAATGGCAGAGCAGGCTCGAGGGGCCAAATGACCTACTCCTGCTCCTATTTCTTATGTTCTTATGTTCTTATGACATCTGGTGGTCGTGAAAGGCGCTATATAAATGCAAGCCTTTATTCCATATGTCCAGACAAAAATCAAACAGCAAACATGATGCACAAGCACCTCATGCATTTACAGTATCCAGTTTTAAAATCAATATTTACATGATGGTATGTGAAAGCTCATGATAAGAGAAATCAATCTGGTCACTTTGGTTGGGCCTTATAGCTTACCTCTCAGACTTCCGTTGGCATCATGTAACATGTCCTCCAAAAGCTTGAACTCATCCTATTGTAATTCAGGAAATAGAAGTACACTTGACGAGAATTCACATTAACGTAGGATCAGTTTCCAGGAAGTCCTTTTGGCCTATTCAATAGCATTCCCATTAATATTTTAGCAGTATGGCCGACTCAGGAATTCGCAAATATAACAAAAATAAATGTACAGACAGAGCTAAAAAAAAAAAATTCGATCCAATGCTTCAAACACAGAGCGGGTTGCAGTTCATCTGTTTCTGAACAGAAAAATACTGCTAAAAATGATCATTTCCTTCGACAAATAAATGGCCATGAATTAATTTCTTGCTTACTGCACTGTAGCACAAGAGAATCCAATGTTAGGGGCACGTTTTCCTAGTGAAATTAATGAAGGTCACTTTAAGTAACAGACTAGCAGATTGAAACTCAGAGAGTTGTTAACCTGTGGAATTCCCTGCCGCAGAGAGTTGTTGATGCCAGTTCATTGGATATATTCAAGAGGGAGTTAGATATGGCCCTTACGGCTAAGGGGATCAAGGGGTATGGAGAGAAAACAGGAAAGGGGTACTGAGTGAATGATCAGCCATGATCTTATCGAATGGTGGTGCAGGCTCGATGGGCCGAATAGCCTACTCCTGCACCTATTTTCTATGTTTCTATGTTTCTAAATTGTCAGAAAATTATGAGATATTATTTCATCATTTTAAAGCGCTTCTTTTGAAAGAAAGATTAGCATTTATATAGTAGTATTAGTATTAGGCAGTCCCTCTTATTGAGGATGACCCACTTCCACACCAAAAAAGGATGAGTTTCACAGGTGTTTCAATGATGCATTTATATCGCGCCTTTCACAACCAGCGGCCATCCCAAAGTGCTGTAAAGCCAATGAAGTACTTTTAGGAGTGTAGTCTCTGTTGTAATGTGGGAAACACGGCAGCCAATTTGTGCACTGCAAGCTCCCACTAACAGCAATGTGATAATGGCCAGATAATCTGTTTTTTAGTGATGTTGGTTGAGGGATAAATATTGGCCAGGACACCGGAGGTAACTCCCCTGCTCTTCTTCGAAATAGTGCCTTGGGATCTTTACGGCCACCTGAGAGGACAGAGAGGGCCTCGGTTTAACGCCTCATCCGGCAGACGCTTGAGATTTCTGAGACGCAGTACACTGGGTAAGAGTTTCCTTTTTGCGAATGCATCAACGACACTCGTCATCCTGTGCAACTTGGTGCAAAAACTCTATTTGCTTTTATTCAAAGTGTGATGTGGTGTTGTGCACCACCAAATGAATTTCGATCTGTCTAACGCACTTTCACAGAACTCGATGGGTAATTAGGCTCGCACCCCACTGATAGTTATAGGTGCCATGGGCTCGATTTTCCATTAGTTTTGTGTTGCTACCGCCCACTTAACGTCCATTTTAACGCTGAGATGCAGTATACCGCCCAGATATCACCCATTTCGCAAGAAAATGGAAACTAATGCCCATTTATCGCTCACTTATCGCCCAGCGTTACTTTCGGCATTTAGTTAATGCCGAGAATTAATAATATCGCCCACCCATTTTTTTTTTGCCGTACAGGTCAGAATAGCCGAAATTAACACCCATAATATCGCTGAGCGTTACTTTCGGCATCTCGCCCACATAGCGCCAAAAATATCGCTCGCTGAAAAAAAGGCTGACTAAAAGTTGCTCTCACCTGACCGTAACCCAGCAGTATGGACGCCATTTTGTAAATCGGAGGATTTTTCACATAAAAGGCTGCTTCAACTTCTGGAGAGTTTTGGTGTAATGTGGAATTATTTTAAGGTGATTTGAAAATCTGAACAAGCATCTTATCATATTGTGGACGATTTGAATTTATCTTAGGTGTTTTAGTAGGTAAATTTATTGTTTGTGAACAATAGGTATAATACTGATTGTTATTGTCATGGTGCCTGTAATTTCTCAGCCTGTCTTGATGACTACGTGCATGCTGCAGACTAGAGATGGCAGAAGGTATATTGAAGAGCATTATGTGCAATCAAACAGGTGGCAGACTGAGGAGAACGAGAGCTTACACCCGACGCACTTACAGGGAGAAGCTGTCTTACCTGAACTTGTCCAATAACATGTGCCTTAGTAGACTGTGCTCCCTGACTTTTTTAACTTCCCTATGACCAGGGAGGCACAGATTGAGAGGGCTCTAGGATTCTCCAGAATAGCAAACTTCCCCAAGGTGCAGGGCGCAATAGACCATATGCACTTCGCCATGCGGGAAACTTTTTAGAATGCAGAGGTTTTTCGGGACCGAAAGGGCTTCCACTCCCTGAATGTGCAACTCATTGTCAACCACAAGCAAATTATTATGGCAGTAAATGCAAAATTTCCAGGCAGCATCCATGATGCTCACATCCTGCATGAGAGCGCTGTATCAGACATGTTACCAGTCAGCCACAAGGTCAATGCTGGATGCTTGGTGACGAAGGATATGGCCTCGGCACCTGGCTGATGAACCCACTTGCATAACACCCAGACAGAAGCCGGGATGAGATACAACAAAGCCACATAGCCACACTCAATATCGTCAAAAAGACCATTGAAGTGCTTAAGCAGCGCTTTAGATGCCTGGACCACTCAGGAGGCGAGTTATAATATGACCCTGAGCAGGTAGCTCAATTCGTGGTGGTGTGCTGCATGCTGGAGGGGACAAGAATTTCCAGAAGGGACTGCCGGTCCACTTCAGGAGAGAGAGGAAGAGGAGGACGAGGAGGTGGATGATGAGCTCGGGGCAGACAACCAGGCTGACGGTGAAACCATGCCCCCACCCCCTGTAGACTGCAGGAAAGGGCCCGTGGTGACTACATAGCTGCAAGAATCTTACGTCAGCAGGTCATAAATGAGCACTTTGCTTGAAATAACGTTGGTCGTATTTACAAAGCTCCAAGACTGCTGAGTCTGCAGCCCATACCTGAATGGTGTACATTACCTTGGTGACAGTTAAAGTTAAAGTAGATTCAAGTTATGTTTAATTATTCTCTTTCATGTTAAGGAATCACCAATGTTTAACGCTACAGCTATCTGAGAAAATGCGCAACAATGTTAGTTAAAGAACATTTTTTTAATGATAACTTTTGTAATTATTCATTATTATTACTCAAAAAAACATCCCACCCCACCCCCACCTCACCCCACAACAAATTTATCACCATTTATAACATTTTTAAATTTCCAATAACATTAATAACACAAATGCAACAATGCTCTCTCTCTCTCCTCTTTTGCGCATGTATTGATGTCCTCTGACCTCCTAAAACGTGGGAAAAGACTGTTGCTATGGACGCCAACATTTTACAACAGAAGAAAAAAATGCTAACGCCCATTTCACATCACTCCCGCTAATGCCCGTTTTATAAAATGGAAACTAGAGGGTTTGAAAATGGGTGAATCCGGTGATCTCAAAGCCCATAATAAACGCCAATGCTGGAAATAAGGCCAATTTTTGGGCGATCTGCACAATAATGGAAAGTCTAGCCCTATGTCGTCGCTTTGATCAACAAAATATAATAGGAAATTGTTGCAATAATCGCCAATGCCATTTGGAATCCTTCTTCTTGTGTCCTTTAAATACAATAAATTGGAAATGTTACCATTCTCCTTCAACGTGCTCTTAGCACTGGTGCACTGCTGTCAAATTTGGAGCCATCATTATTATCATAGGCCATTCCTTGGAATCAAGGAAGACTTGCTTCCACTCCCAAAGTGAGTTCTTTGGTGGCTGAACAGTCCAATACGAGAGCCACAGAACCTGTTACAGGTGGGACAGACATTCGTTGAGGGAAGGGGTGGGTGGGGCTGGTTTGCCGCACGCTCCTTCCGCTTCTTGCGCTTGACCTCTTAACATTCTTTGCGTTGAGACTCACTTTCTCCACCTCGGGCGGTCTTCGGCTTGGGTCTCCCAGGTCTCAGTGGTGATGTCGCACTTTATCAGGGAGGCTTTGAGGGTGTCCTTGTAACGTTGCCATGAAGGAGCTCCACATAAAGCATTTGCTTTGGGAGTCTCGTATCTGGCATGCGAAGCTGATCGAGTGCTTCAATACTGGGGATGTTAGCTTGGACGAGGACACTGATGTTGGTGCGCCTGTCCTCCCAGGGGATTTGTGGAGACATCGTTGGTGATATATCTCCAGCGACTTGATGTGTCTTCTATACATCGTCCATGCTTCAGATTCATACAAGAGGGCAGGTATTACTACAGCCCTGTAGACCATGAGCTTGGTGGTAGATTTGAGGGCTTGGTCTTCAATCACTCTTTTCCTCAGACAGCCGAAGGCTGCACTGGCACACTGGAGGTGATGTTGAATATCCGCATCAATGTCTGCCTTTGTTGATAAGAGGCTCTCGAGATATGGGAAATGGTCCACGTTGTCCAGGGCCGCGCCGTGAAACTTGATGGTTGGAGGGCAGTGCTGTGTGGCGAGGACAGGCTGTTGGAGGACCTTTGTCTTACGGATGTTAAGCGTAAGGCCCATGCTTTCATATGCCTTGGTGAATACATTGACTATATCCTGGAGTTCAGCCTCAGAATGTGCGCAGACACAAGCGTCGTCCGCATACTGCAGCTCAACGACAGAGGTTGGGGTGATCTTGGACCTGGCCTGGAGGCGACATAGGTTAGAAACATAGAAAATAGGTGCAGGAGTAGGCCATTCGGCCCTTCTAGCCTGCACCGCCATTCAATGAGTTCATGGCTGAACATTCAACTTCAGTACCCCATTCCTGCTTTCTCGCCATACCCCTTGATCCCCCTAGCAGTAAGGACCTCATCTAACTCCTTTTTGAATATATTTAGTGAATTGGCCTCAACAACTTTCTGTGGTAGAGAATTCCACAGGTTCACCACTCTCTGGGTGAAGAAGTTCCTCCGCATCTCGGTCCTAAATGGCTTACCCCTTATCCTTAGACTGTGACCCCTGGTTCTGGACTTCCCCAACATTGGGAACATTCTTCCTGCATCTAACCTGTCTAACCCCGTCAGAATTTTATATGTTTCTATGAGGTCCCCTCTCATTCTTCTGAACTCCAGTGAATACAAGCCCAGTTGATCCAGTCTTTCTTGATATGTCAGTCCCGCCATCCCGGGAATCAGTCTGGTGAACCTTCGCTGCACTCCCTCAATAGCAAGAATGTCCTTCCTCAGGTTAGGAGACCAAAACTGTACACAATACTCCAGGTGTGGCCTCACCAATGCCCTGTACAACTGTAGCAACACCTCCCTGCCCCTGTACTCAAATCCCCTTGCTATGAAGGCCAACATGCCATTTGCTTTCTTAACCGCCTGCTGCACCTGCATGCCAACCTTCAATGACTGATGTACCATGACACCCAGGTCTCTTTGCACCTCCCCTTTTCCTAATCTGTCACCATTCAGATAATAGTCTGTCTCTCTGTTTTTACCACCAAAGTGGATAACCTCACATTTATCCACATTATACTTCATCTGCCATGCATTTGCCCACTCACCTAACCTATCCAAGTCGCTCTGCAGCCTCACAGCATCCTCCTCGCAGCTCACACTGCCACCCAACTTAGTGTCATCCGCAAATTTGGAGATACTACATTTAATCCCCTCATCTAAATCATTAATGTACAGTGTAAACAGCTGGGGCCCCAGCACAGAACCTTGCGGTACCCCACTAGTCACTGCCTGCCATTCTGAAAAGTACCCATTTACTCCTACTCTTTGCTTCCTGTCTGACAACCAGTTCTCAATCCATGTCAGTACACTACCCCCAATCCCATGTGCTCTAACTTTGCACAGCTTCCCACTGGTTACGTAGTTTAGCCACTCCAGCGGGGAGCTTGTTGACTGTGAGGTGGAGCATGGCAGCGAGGAAGATTGAGAAGAGGGTTGGAGCGATAACGCAGCCCTGTTTGACCCCGGTCCGGATGTTGATTGGGTCTGTAATGGATCCATTGGTAAGGATCATGGCCTGCATGTCATCGTGAAGCAGGCGAAGGATGTTGACAAACTTTTGGGGGCATCCGAAACGGAGGAGGACGCTCCATAGACCCTCACGGTTGACAGTGTCAAAGGCCTTTGTAAGGTTGAAAAAGGCCATGTATAAGGACTGGTGCTGTTCCCTGTATTTTTCCTGTAGTTGTTGCACTGCAAAGATCATGTCCATTGTGCCGTGTAGGGGATGAAATCCGCATGGTGATTCCGGGAGGAGCTCCTCGTCCGCAGGGAGAAGATGGTTGAGGAGAACTTGAGCGACAACTTTCCCAGTGGCTGATTGCAGGGAGATTCCCCTGTAGTTGCCGCAGTCGGACTTGTCCCCTTTTAAAAAAATGGTCACAATTACTGCATCTCTAAGATCTCCCGGCATACTCTCCTCCCTCCAGATGAGAGAGATGAGGTCATGTATCTGCGCCAACAGCGCCTCGCCACCATACTTTAGCGCCTCAGCAGGGGATTCCATCCGCACACATAGCCTTGTTATTCTTGAACTGTTTTGTGGCTTTGCCTATCTCGTGCAACGTTGGAGTTTCACTGAGGTGGTGGCGGGTCGCATGCTGCGGGATGGAATCGAGAACACTTGAGCCAAAGGCAGAGTCTCGATTGAGGAGATCTTCAAAGTGCTCCTTCCATCGGGCCCTGACAGCCTCGATGAGTGTTTCCCCGTTCTTGGCCAGGAGTGGGGTGGGGCCTTGGGAGTTTGGAGCATCTTTTCAGGGATGCGTACTCTGTTTTTGTCAGATCCTCCCCCATTACACATTATGGTATTCATCGTCATTAGCAGCACTGTAAATGGAATAGAATTCGCCCTCGGTTCTCTGTAACAAAGAAAGTATTAAATACACTGGGGGTTGAAATGTTGAACATCACGGCACCAATACAGTGACTACAGTTCCATTCATTTTTTGAGAATGGGATGGAATTACCAGGGGAGGGTGGGTTGAAAGTCCTGTTTTTTGCTCATTTAAAGTCAGCCTGAACTTGATAAGGTCAGTCATTTCAGTCCCAGGTCTATGATCAATCTATGGAGAAGATGTAATAGAATTCTAACCTTCATTGGGCGGGCAATCCAGCAGTTAAGGAGATGGACTTCCAAGAACAAGTCTTCAGCAATGTAGGGGAGCACCTGCAGCAAGGAACCTCTGGGAATGCGGGCTGAAGCTGGGAGATGGAGGTGTGGAATTTTTTGAGGATGTTTCCAGTAGAGTGGAAAAGAGAGAACCAGTTGATGTGGTGTATTTGGACTTTCAGAAGGCTTTCGACAAGGTCCCACACAAGAGATTAATGTGCAAAGTTAAAGCACATGGGAATGGGGGTAGTGTGCTGACGTGAATTGAGAACTGGTTGGCAGACAGGAAGCAAAGAGTAGGAGTAAATGGGTACTTTTCAGAATGGCAGACTAGTGGGATACCGCAAGGTTCTGTGCTGGGGCCCCAGCTGTTTACATTGTACATTAATGATTTAGACGAGGGGATTAAATGTAGTATCTCCAAATTTGCGGATGACACTAAGTTGGGTGGCAGTGTGAGCTGCGAGGAGGATGCTATGAGGCTGCAGAGTGACTTGGATAGGTTAGGTGAGTGGGCAAATGCATGGCAGATGAAGTATAATGTGGATAAATGTGAGGTTATCCACTTTGGTGGTAAAAACAGAGAGACAGACTAATATCTGAATGGTGACAGATTAGGAAAAGTGGAGGTGCAACGAGACCTGGGTGTCATGGTACATCAGTCATTAAAGGTTGACATGCAGGTACAGCAGGCTGTTAAAAAAACAAATGGCATGTTGGCCTTCAAAGCGAGGGAATTTGTGTACAGGGACAGGGAGGTGTTACTACAGTTGTACAGGGCCTTGGTGAGGCCACACCTGGAGTATTGTGTACAGTTTTGGCCTCCTAACTTGAGGAACGACATTCTTGCTATTGAGGGAGTGCAGCGAAAGTTCACCAGACTGATTCTCGGGATGGCGGACTGACATATCAAGAAAGACTGGATCAACTGGAGTTCAGAAGAATGAGAGGGGATCTCATAGAAACGTTTAAAATTCTGACGGGTTTAGACAGGCTACAGGCAGGAAGAATGTTCCCAATGTTGGGGAAGTCCAGAACCAGGGGTCACAGTCTAAGGATAAGGGGTAAGCCATTTAGGACTGAGATGAGGAGAAACTTCTTCACCTAGAGAGTGGTGAACCTGTGGAATTCTCTACCACAGAAAGTTGTTGAGGCCAATTCACTAAATATATTCAAAAAGGAGTTAGATGAAGTCCTTATTACTAGGGGGATCAAGGGGTATGGCGAGAAAGCAGAAATGGGGTACTGAAGTTGCATGTTCAGCCATGAACTCATTGAATGACAGTGCAGGCTCGAAGGGCTGAATGGCCTACTCCTGCACCTATTTTCTATGTTTCTATGTTTCTATGTGTCTGGGAATGCGGGCAGAAGCTGGGAGATGGAGTTGGGTCTGGGAATGTGGGCTGAAGCTGGGAGATGGAGGTGTGTCTGGGAATGTGGGCAGAAGCTGGGAGATGGAGGTGTGTCTGGGAATGTGGGCTGAAGCTGGGAGATGGAGTTGTGTCTGGGAATGTGGGCTGAAGCTGGGAGATGGAGGTGTGTCTGGGAATGTGGGCTGAAGCTGGGAGATGGAGGTGTGGTAGTTCCCAGAGTGTGGCACCAGTGACTCCTTGTGTCAGTGGCCATTTTAAACATTTTGAAAACTTGCCTCCCCTCACTTGGGGCTCCAGGATTCTAACCCAGTCTTGACCCCCACGAAGGACCCACATCTGCTCTTCCGGAGACCGCTATACCTCATCTCACCTGGCGTTCCAGCCTCAAAACTTGCACGGCAACCCATTTGAAGCCAAGGAAGCGATAACTTCCTATAGTCGCTTGTTTTGGATGAGCAGAGGCACGGTCAAAAAGAAAGAAAGACTTGCATTTATATAGCGCCTTTCATGGCTACCAGATGTCCCAAAGTGCTTTACGGCCAATTAAGTACTTTTGAAGTGTAGTTACTGTTGTAATGTAGGAAATGCAGCAGCTAATTTGGGCACAGCAAGCTCCCACAAACAGCAATGTGAAAACGACCAGATAATCTGTTTCAGTGATGTTGATTGAGGGATAAATAGTGGTCAGGACACCAAGGATAACTCCCCTGCTCTTATTCGAAATAGTGCCATGGGATCTTTCTGAGAGAGCAGACAGGGCCTCAGTTTAACATCTCATCCAAAGGACAGCACCTCCTCAGTATCAGCCTAGATTTTTGGATTGAAGTCTCTGGAGTGGGACTTGAACCGACAATCACCTGAACACAGAGGTGAGGGTGATACCAACTGAGCCACAACTGACACTAACAGGGCCACTGGAAACTGCAGTGTAAGGCTGTGAATGCCTTGTAAATGATTGTATAGATTAGAGCAGTCTTTGAAGTGTTATATTGCCCCCATCTCTCCAATGCATGACAGCTCTGGGTACCTGGTACTCCTCATGTTTAGATCTACTCGAGCATAAAGGAAACATGTTTTATGTCAAAATCCCACCTTCTGCATTTGATTTGAATGTGCCTGAAATAGGTTGGGCCTATTCTACATTCCCCATCACTTTAGGTGGCAAATCCTGGAAGTGTCAAGGGAAGTGGGAGCTGGCGGAGCAGATTCCACAACTCATCTCCTGTCCACAGCTGGAGAAGTTAGGCCAGAGACTCAGTGTAGCTCCAGCTGAAAATCAATCGAATGATTGGCATTCACAAGAAGCCACAAACAAACACCTCGTGAACGACACCTCGCGGAAGATCCTTGGCTTCAATCTTCCGCAAAGCTTCTGGGCAACCCTACACCGCACCTGCACAAATTGAATATGGCCAGGGTGATCTTCTGGACTCCTGGACTACTTTCAATCATCTGGATGGGTCGGAGAGGAATTTTCCCAGATTTGTTTCCCAAATTGGCCTGGGTTTTTATCTGGTTTTTGCCTCTCCCAGGAAATCACATGGCTCCGGTTGGGGTTGAGTGTAGAATGTTTCAGTGTAAGGGGTGTCGCGGTTGTGTGGTGCGGACTGGTTGGGCTGGGTGCTCTTTACCTTTCCACCATTGTTCATTGTTCATAGGTTTATATGTAACCTTCAGGGCTGCTGACCGAGGGCCGTATGGCTCTTTGTCGGCCGGCGCGGACATGATGGGCCGGAATGGCCTCCTTCTGCGTTGTAAATTTCTATGTTTCTAAAACCATGGCAGGTGCGGATACTTGATGCACAAATAGAGAATTAAAAACTCTCCAGTGTGCAACTGTGGTCACCCAGAACAGACCATGGAACATAGAACGACTCAATGTCCATAGCAAGACGACATCACAGCGGTACACCTCGCTACTCCTGACGCATGATTCAGCTTAACCACCTCAATGTAAAATTATACTTGTTGCTCTACATCTACATCAGTCGTACAAAGCAGTAGTAGTGATTTAAATTAATATTTATAGGAGATTTTTTGTGTCTGGTAGAATTTAAAGGTAAGAGCACAAAAGCATAGAATGACAAAAAGCTATTCTGACTATCCAGCCGACTACTTCCACCAATGATATCAATCCAACCTATACCTTTGAGCAAAATACAGTTCTGCATAAACATTAATATAAAAATAAAATACTGCGGATGCTGGAAATCTGAAATAAAAACAGAAAATGCTGGAAATACTCAGCGGGTCAGGCAGCATCTGTGGAGAGAGAAACAGAGTTAACATTTCAGGTCGATGGCCCTTTGCCTTGCACCATCATGCCTTTTGCCTCTCTAATCTCTCCTGCCTTCCACCCTATCACAGACCTTCCCTTTTGTTGTTACGTCCCCTTCCTCCTTTCCCTGCTCCTACACTTGCTTAAAAACCTGTTACATCTCTAACTTTTTCCAGTTCTGACGAAGGGCCATCGACCTGAAACGTTAACTCTGTTTCTCTCTCCACAGATGCTGCCTGACCTGCTGAGTATTTCCAGCATTTTCTGTTTCTATTTCTGCATAAATACTCCCTGGTTTCCAAAGGTGGGCAAGCGAAACTCCACGTTCCCTTTCTATTATTTTTTATTTGCCTAAAAAATGACACACACATACCAGATTTATGAAGCCATTGTGCTGCATGGTGATCATATTTGTAGTTACAGGCCACATTTGGTTAGTTGACATAGTTGTAATAATGGGCCTCGTATATTGAAGAGGATTAACAGTTTGTTGGGCATGGCTTAGATGGGGGCTATTTTGGGATAGATCACTGTTTGTTGCATTGCTTTTCTTAAACGAGGCCTGAAAGAAACAAAGTGTCCACATGTGTGTGACTGATAAGAGCTGAAGTATATCACTTAAGGACACAAGACGATGAGAAAAGTCCACTTAGCCTATCAAAGTTCAGATAGTACACTATTTCTCCCAATATAACATCTAATTGTATTTTCAATAACACATCTATATATAAACATTGGTGAGTGGTCATACAGCCAGCAACAACTGATTTGGTATTGACTTTGAAGCTAACAATAGAAAGATAGGAACATGCAAAGATGAAAGGGCTATGAAAAGAATGCAAAGAATTATCACTAAGTAGAATATCCGTTTTTCTTTTATTCATTCCTGGGATGTGGGCGTCAGCATTTATTGCCCATTCTAATTGCCCTTGAGAAGGTGGTGGTGAGCCGCCTTCTTGAACCACTGCCGTCGGTGTAGTGAAGGTACTGTAATTCCCGTATTAGACTGTTCAATCACCTCAGAACTCACTTTTAGAGTGGAAGCAAGTCTTCCTTGATTTCGAGGGACCGCCTATGATGAGGATGATAATGAAGGTACTCCCACAGTGCTGTTAGGGAGGGAGTTCCAGGAATCTGACCCAACGACGCTGAAGAAACGGCAATATATTTCCAAAGTGTAAGATTCAGGATCATAGGTCAGTTACAGATACCCAAAGGGTCTCAGCAGTTCTAAGGCATTTTATTAAGGGAGCGGCAGTTCAAATATAGTCAAACACAACACACAATCAGGATGGACTTAGTAGACATCATCATCATCGTCATAGGCAGTCCCTCGGAATCGAGGAAGACTTGCTTTCACTCTTAACATGAGTTCTTAGGTGGCTGTACAGTCCAATACGAGAATCACAGTCTGTGTCACAGGTGGGACAGATAGTCATTGAAGAAAAGGGTGGGTGGGACTGGTTTGCCGCACGCTCTTTCCAATGCCTGCGTTTGATTTCTGCATGCTCTCGGCGACAAGACTCGAGGTGCTCAGCGCCCTCCCGGATGCACTTCCTCCACTTAGGGCGGTCTTTGGCCAGGGTCTCCCAGGTGTCAGTGGGGATGTTGCACTTCATCAGAGAGGCTTTGAGAGTGTCCTTGTAATGTTTCCGCTGCCCACCTTTGGCTCGTTTGTCGTGAAGGAGTTCCGAGTAGCGCGCTTGCTTTGGGAGTCTCGTGTCTGGCTTGTGAACAATGTGGGCTGCCCAGCGGAGCTGATCAAGTGTGGTCAGTGCTTCAATGCTGGGGATGTTGGCCTGGACAAGGACGCTAATGTTGGTGCGTCTGTCCTCCCAGGGGATTTGTAGGATCTTGTGGAGACATCGTTGCTGGTATTTCTCCAGCGACTTGAGGTGTCTACTGTACATGGTCCATGTCTCTGAGCCATACAGGAGGGCAGGTATTACTACGGCCCTGTAGACCATGAGCTTGGTGGCAGATTTGAGAGCCTGGTCTTTAGTAGACATACGAGTGTTTAGTAGACATACGACCGTGACAAGTAGCTGGTATTGGTCCCCATCAGACAGACGCTGATGGCACGAACAGTTCTTATCTTCACCGTCTTCCATGAAACGCCTTCTGGGTCTTTCTTTTATTCTCTTTTTGGGCCTGGTGTAGGATATTGGCCAGGACCATTTAACCTATGTCAGGTTCTTTGTCTCAACTCTTGGATGAAACCCTCCTCCCAAGTTTGGAGTCAGACATGCCATTCTTATCCTTCAGAGCTGCCTCAGTTATTTATGCTCACGCTGTGCAAGTTGTTTTAGTTAATGTACCATGGAATGAATCATTTAATTCTAACACCAATTTGAAGAGGCTTTTTGGTCTTAAGTTATTTCTTCCAATCCACAATTTCTTACACAAGTCAGGATGGTGTGTAACTTGGAAGAGAACTTGCAGGTGATGGTGATCCCGACGCGATCGACTGGGCTAGCAGCCCGGCACCCAAGAGTCGGCCGACAAATAAAAATGGCGGCCTGGTGCACTAAAGGCCTTTAAGGGACTCGTGAAGCTGCCATTGACATCTGGCCGCTCCAGCCTCATGGTACGTGGGCCAATTTCCCCCACAGGGCACAAAGGGGTCGACGTGGGCTGGTGAGGGGTCGGCACGGCGATGACGGTTGCGCACCAGCCTGGGACACTAATCGCAGGGTGTGGTGCTGGCGGGACAGCGCCTCCAAAACCTCTGGGGCAATTTTCCCAGAGGCGCCCCCTCTCCACCCCGAGGGCGCTAACAGGCTATAAAAAGGGGAAATCTGATTGAAAAGTATAGTGCGCTTGGAGGAAGAAGAAGCTTGGGGTTAGGGGGGGGGAAGAAGCAGAACAGATGAGCGGGAATAGAGTCAGGGAAAGGGGAAGGGTGGATTTTGTAGGTGCCATCATGTGGGAAGGGTGTGAGGGAGGAGGGAGAAGGGATGAAACAACACACTCAAAGTTCTGTCCCAGATCAAGGCCAGTGGGTGGTTGGATTGGCCGCCTGTCGCCAGAATTTGGGGTGAAACCTTGTTTTTGCTTGTAGCCATTTTCCATGGTGGGGGGGTGGGGGGGTGGGCATTGGTGTATCTTTAGGTAGCCCCTTCCCCGTGTCAAGGAGACATGTCCTTCAAAAGTTTCCAGGCTTCCCCAGGAAATGACACCCTTTAGGACCTTGGGCCTCACATATATTCTTATGATAGAGGCAGATCAGGAGCAGGAGGAAGAGGAAACAAGAGAGGTATGTCGGATAAAGACCAACAAGGAGCTATCCTTCCTACAGAGTCTACAGACTACAACAGTCACTTGATGATGTCTTAGAAATGTCTTCTTAAGGATGAAATGGTTCCGTAAGGACAATGGAAGGAAATCTGTCTCCTGTTACAAACAGACTTTTAAACATCTTCTCAAACACAAGTAACAAAGACCAACCATACCCTGAAACACTCAATACCTTAATACCTCAAACACAGTCAATATCTCAAGGTGGGTCTGTTTGGAGTGAGTTTGATGGGCCGAATAGCCATCTGGACCTTCCTGTGGTCTTATCCATTAAACTTCTGAAATCTGCAGCAAGATTGTTGTTTGCTAGTTGTCCACAGTATTCTTTCTGCATCCTCTGTTCTGACCTTCTAAGTAATTTATTGACATCCAGAAACCCCATAAACTTTGCACTCTGTCACTCCTGCCCAAGTGCTTAGTTAAAGTTGTGTTATTTTAAAAAAAACAGTTCGACATTTTTCAAGTTAGGGTTAATGTAAGTAAGAAGTGCAAAAGTAAGAGATTAAAAATGTGGTGGAATGCAGGTTCTAAGAGTGAAAAATAAGACATAATGAAGGTTTCAGTTTTCCGTTCTGAATATATATGTGCCTGGGAATATTAAGACTAATAAGCAGCTCTTACAACAGCTGCAGCAGATGTCGAGTTGTTGAAATGATCGGTAATCTTAGAAGAAAAGGGTTTGTAGGCTGCAGCACTCTGTAGGAAGTGAGAGCTGGAGACCCCAATGAGTTTGGTACAGCTGTGCAGTTTCAGTGGGATATGATTTAATATCAGCTATTTTGCAGTGTAAATGAAACATTGCAATCATCGTGGCTTTGCAGTCTGTATGTCAGTGTTTGGGACTCACTTTGTACAGGGAGCATTAATTGGTTAATAAATTGCTCAGGAAAGAACCTGAATCCCTGAAGTGCCAAATCTAACAACAAATGTGGGCCAGACCATTACTGATACATCTTGCCTATAATGGGATGCTTTTTATTCTTAGAGTTCACTTCACCTCATCTGCCTCTGCCCCAACCCTCCCTTCCCCTAGCCCACCCAGGCAAACCTCCACCAAGGTTCCCCCACTACCTTGCTCTGAACTTGCATCTTTCTCTAGTTTCTCTCCTATCTCCACTCATGCCCTCTCCAAGCTCATACTGTCCATGAGATGCACCTCCTGCTCTCTCAACCCTAAACTGCTGACCACCCAACTTCCTTCGCCGGCCCCTATGTTAGCTAATATTATTAATGGTTCGCTCTTCTCTGCTACTGTACCCCCTTTCCTTTTCAAATCTGTTGTCATCAGCCACCCCCCCACTCAATAAATCCACCCTTGACCCCTATGCCCTTGCAAGCTACCCCTCCCATCTTCAACCACCAAATCCATTTCCGTCTTTCCCGCATCTCCAAGTTTCTAAACCTCACCAATCAGATTTCCATCCCTTTCACAGCACTGAATGGCCCTGATCAAAGTCACCAATAACATCCTATGTGACTGTGAACATGCTGCTTGCCTTCTCCTCCGTGTCACCCTGTCTGCAGCCTTTGACACGTTTGACCACACCCTCCTCCTCCAATGCCTCTCTTCCATTGTCCGGCTGGGTGGGACAGTTCTCACTTGCTTCCATTCCTACTAATTCAATCATAGCCAGAGAATCTCCTGCAATGGTGTCTCTTCCCACTCCTGCATCTCTGGGATCCCCCAAGATCCATCCTTGGCCCCCTCCTATTTTTCATCTAGATGCTGCCCCTCGGCGACATCATCTGAAAACACATCAGATTCCACAACACCCAGCTCTACCTCACCCTCACCTCTCCTGACTCCTCCACTGCCTCTGATTTGCCGCACTGCTTATATGAAATCCAGTATTGGAAGAGCAGAAATTTCCTCCAATTAAATATCGGGAAGACCGAAGCCATTGTTTTCAGCCCCCACCACAATATCCATTCCTAGCTAGCGACTTTTTTTTTGCAACTTCAACTTCCTATTTGAACCTGAGTTGAGCTTCCGGCCCCATATCCACTCCATGAGCATGACCATATATTTCAACCTCTGTGGAATGGGATCTTTTGCGCCTACTTAAGAGAGCAGACGAAGCCTAGGACAGATAAAGAATTATTGTTCAGTACACTCAGTGCTATTTAGTCACATGAATTTTTAAACAATATAAATACATAAATAATTAAAGTATAGGTTTTAATCAGTATAAGTTGTATTGCGTCTGGTCATCTTCACTGAAAGGTTAAACCGAGCTCTGTCTGCTCTCTCTGGTAGATGTAAATATTTCCCACGGCATTATTTCAAAGAAAAGCAAGGGAGTTCTCCCCTGGTGTCCTGGCTAATATTTATTCTTCAACCAGCATTAATAAAAAACAGGTTATCTGGTCATTATCTCATTGCTGTTTGTGGGACCTTGCTGTGTGCAAATTAGCTGCCGCAGTTCCTACATTGCAACAGTGACTACATTTCAAAAGTTCTTCATTGACTATGAAGCACCTTGGGACATCCTGAGGTTGTGAAAAGCGCTATATAACTGCAAGCCCTCCTTCTTAGGATGTGCAATTCTTATGTTGAGCACTTCATTCTGTCATTAAAATGTCCTTCTTTTGAAATATAATTTAAATTTGTATTTTCTCCTTTGTTGTATTTTTACTTCCGGTACTTTGTGTTCCAACTTTAGATAAGATAATGACAGCCATGCCTGTTGCAGTACATTGGTAACTGGCACCAGGAGGTGTGAGACAGTTGGCTCCTTCTCTTAACATTCTCTCCCTTCTGAGGTGAAATTTCATGCCTCCATTTAGTGCCTCCCTCATCCTCTGGTTACGATCAGGAAATAACCAAGTGGCACATCTGGAAGGTGGATGACCACAAAGTACCTCTCCAGTGTAACTATGGCTAATAAAAAATAACACACAAAGAAGGACTTGGATTTTGTTATGTTGATTGAAACATCAACATTGGCCAGGACACCAGGGATAACTCCCCTGCTCTTCTTTGAAATAGTGCCATGGGATCTTTCACATTCACCTGAGAGAGCAGATAGGGTCTTGGGTTAACGTCTTATCCGAAAGATGGCACCTCCAACAGTGCAGCACTCCCTCCACACTGCAGTGTCAGCCTAGATTCATGTGTTCATGTTCCTGGAGTGGGACTTAAACATACAATGTTCTGACCCAGAGGTGAGTGTGCTACCACTGAGCCACTGGCTGATACAAAAGGCAGCCCTTTTTCCATTTAAATGACCTTATGGTCGTAACTATCGCCAGTTTCTTGGTTTAATGACAAATCTATAAAGAGCAATTGGCTTTCAAAAGCAATTTGCAGGCATCAGTTTGTGAATTGGGAAAGTAGTAGCAGCAGTTCTGGTTAAAAGCCAGTCTGTTGGTTGAAAACCAATTGATGTTATTTGCATAACATCACCGTGGCAATGTACATGACTGCTTCACTGAATAAACTGAATGTTGAGACTTGATTGTCATTTAACAAGCTCTTTTTCCACTCAGCTCTTTATTTATGACATGCTCTCAGGCGGGTGAGGAGCAGTAGAATGAACTGGCCATTTGCCACCCACTGGGCCATCAATGCACATCTTGAAGCCTGCTGGAGAAATGCAAAGAAAAAATACAGAGACCCCTAGCTCCAACGAACTTGTATCACTCAAGCTTGTCAAAAGCTGTAAATCGATATTAACTGTGACTTCGAACTACAACTTGCATTCATATAGCCTCTTTAATGTAGACAAACACCCCAAGACGCTTCACAGGAGTTTTATGAGGCAAAACCTGTGACCGAGCTACGTAAGAAGATATTAGGACAGGCGACCAAAAGCTTGGTCAAAGAAAAAAGTTTTCAGGAGCGTCTTAAAGGTGGAGTGAGAGGTCGGGAGGCAGAGAGGTTTGGGGAAGGAGTTCCAGAGCTTAGGGCCCAGGCAGCTGAAGGCATGGTCACCAGTGATGGGGTGATGTAAATCAGGGATGTGCAAGAGGCCAGAATGGAGGAACGCAATCTCGGAGGGTTGTAGAACTGGAGAAGGTTAACAAAATAGTATTTTTTACTGGATCACTGAGGCTGCTCAATGCTGAATCAGACACACTGACCTGATTTATATAGCCACAGAATTGCAGTGGACTATTTTTGGTGTTTTCAGAATCACTTCTTGGATGAGGTGACATTGATGCTCAAATTAGGGAATCTTTCAAATAATTCTGAAAACTGGTCAATAAAAGAGTTGACTAAAGACGTCTGTTTGTGTTTTCAGGGTGTTAACAAGTTATGGACACTGGTCGCTAAAATAATCGACACATTTTGTAAGTAAGATCCCATGACATTACCCAAAAAAACAGTTTGGAGATTTCCCGATGTCCTGAGCAACATTCCTCCCTCAATTAATTAAAAAAAATTCATGCTCATCCTTTATTGCTCTTGAATGATTTGTGTGGCCATTTCAGAGTCAACCACATTGCTGTAGGTCTGGAGTCACATATAGGCCAGATCAGATAAGGATGGCAAATTTCCTTCCCTAAAGGGCATTAGTGAACCAGATGGGTTTTTGCAACAAGCCAGTGGTTTCAAGGTCACCATTACTGATACTAGCTTTTTAATTTCAAATTTATTTAATGAACTAAATTTAAATTCCCCAGCTCAATGGTGGGATTTGAACTTATGTCTCCAAATTACTAGTCCAGTAACGTAACCACTATGCTACAGTTCTTACTAACACCACCATTCACTTCATTTGTGGGATCTTGCTGTGTTCAACACCTGTCTTTTGTGCTGATATAATAAGTTACACTTTGAAGTAACTCATTGTGTGCAAATCGCTTTGAGAGGAACGTAATAAGTACTGTACAAACACAAGTCTTAGTTCTGGCTTCATGTGTACTCTAGATACCTGTATTGGAAAATTCAAATTGTAACAATATTTAATCACCCAAATTTAATCTGGCCAGGAAAATGAACTTTATCAAGTAGGCCACTGACTGCTCTACAAGAGGTATTGTAAAATTCAGGGCATAAGTCAATACAGCACACAGATTTTTAGCACTCACAAATCTGGGAGTGCAATTGAATGGACAACTTTGGCTTTTAGCTATTTAGGAAAATGTATTTTTCTCATGGAATTTGCTGCCTCAGAGAGCTGTGGAAGCTGGGACATTGAATACATTTAAGACAGAAATAGACAGTTTCTTAAACGATAAGGGGATAAGGGGTAATGGGGACTGGGCAGGGAAGTGGAGCTGAGTCCATGATCAGATCAGCCATGATCTTATTGAATGGTGGAGCAGGCTCGAGGGACCAGCTCCTGCTCCTATTTCTTAGGTTCTTATGCAAAAGCCGTCAGATGGATTATTTTTAACATTGTACTTGTATGTTACTGAAAGCCTGCTATTTCTGTGAGAGGCTTCGACCTTTAAATCATCGGCTGATGTCTTTTCCCTGATTATTTTGAATCTCATCAATGTTGATGCTGTCCAGTGAAATCAATACTGTGAGGCTAAGAAGGAGCAGAATTTCACAGGTGACTAGTTTGGTGTTGGAATTTGAAAAACGTTGCTGGTTTGCTGGGAGCTGTTTGAATGTCAGCCATAGTGCTAAATCTGTCAGGGTTGGAATTCAGGATTATGGGTTTATCAACCTAAAGTCAAACATCGCTTTTCATTAATCTAAATTGTGTCAAGATTCTAGGTTACCTGAAATACACTCCCTGGTGGGCTGTGAAGATACAGGTCATTTTTCTTTGCTGTATCACGGCCAGGGTTTGGACAATCGTCTGCAGTACATTTTAATATCAAGGAAACAGTTTTGAAAATGTAAAAAACTCAATGGCCTGTATTTCCCCACAGCAGTCAATATGCCAATACAAATATTTTTGCAAAAAAATTGAAAAACCTGAAAGACTAAGTCCTTCTGATCAGATGTTTCCAGGTTTAACACCACCACCTCCAAGTTCCCCTCCAAGTCACATACCATCCTAACTTGGAAGTATCTCGCCGTTCCTTCATTGTTGCTGGGTCAAAATCGTGGAACTCCCTCCCTAACAGCACTGTGGGAGTATCTTCACCATACGGACTGCAGCTTCTCGGCCTTTTGGCTAAGATCATGCGTAACTGACCTGACCAGCCACCATGACCTCCGGGTGGTTCTCCCTGGATCAGGAAGGTATATGCTTGCTTTTTTGGAAACAGGAGGTGGGTGGGGTGGCTTGACCCATCCACCTCCACGGAGGTGTGTGGGGGACCTGACCCATCCACCTCCATGGCTCGAACCTGGTATTGCAGTACTTCCAGGAACGGTGCAGTGGCTCTAGGCCTTTTGGCTAAGAGCATTGGCGCAGAGTGATCCTTGGCGTGTGCAAGGTGACCTCTGGCGTTTGTGATTTGACAAAGAATTGGAACGATTGGCTACGAATTTCAAAAAAAAAAAAAAAAAATACGGACTGCAGCGGTTCAAGAAGACGGCTCACCACCACTTTCTCAAGGGCAATTAGGGATGGGCAATAAATGCTGGCCTTGCTAACTATGCCCACATCCCCTGAACAAATTTTTTTTAAATTGGCAGCGAGCAGTGCCTGACCTTAATTCATTCCATATGATAACAATATGACAGCGTTTTCCACTAGCAACACTAGCCAATTGAAAATTCATCCCTGAATTTCTACAGTAACCCAGCTCCTCCCACGCTGCCAGGTGCCATGGTAACCCAAAGCCTGTTGTCCATTGATTTCATCGGTATTCATGTCTTTGAAGAATTACTCCAGGATAAGGCTCTAAAATGACTTAATCCTTGAGCGCTTTCCTAGAAAATGTAGCACTGTGTATAATTTATTTAAAAGGTGACTGTTAGCAAGTGAAAGCATTGGTTTAAAACTTTCCATGAGGTGACTACCCTCCTGGATGGTAAAGCTATTTTCTCAATAACAACAACTTGCAATTATATAGCGCCCTTAACATAGAAATACCTCCCAAGGTGCTTCATCGAGGTGTAATCAAACCAAATCTGCCAATAGTATTTCGAGAGTAGGCTGGATTTTCCTACAAGAAAAAGTCATATTGACTCACCATACACAGTGTGAGCTGTGAGGAGGATGCTAAGAGGCTGCAAGGTGACTTGGACAGGTTAGGTGAGTGGGCAAATGCATGGCAGATGCAGTATAATGTGGATAAATGTGAGGTTATCCACTTTGGTGGCAAAAACAGGAAGGCAGATTATTATCTGAATGGTGACAGATTAGGAAAAGAGGAGGTGCAACGAGACCTGGGTGTCATGGTACATCAGTCATTGAAAGTTGGCATGTAGGTGCAGCAGGCGGTGAAGAAGGCAAATGGCAGGCTGGCCTGCATAGCTAGGGGATTTGAGTATAAGAGCAGGGAGGTCTTACTGCACTTGCACAGTTGTGTGCAGTTTTGGTCTCCTAATCTGAGGAAGGACGTTCTTGCTATTGAGGGAGTGCAGTGAAGGTTCACCAGACTGATTCCCGGGATGGCAGGACTGACATATGAAGAAAGACTGGATTGACGATGCTTATATTCACTGGAATTTAGAAGAATGAGAGGGGATCTCATAGAAACATATAAAATTCTGACAGGATTGGACAGGTTAGATGCAGGAAGAATGTTCCCGATGTTGTGGAAGTCCAGAACCAGGGGACACAGCCTAAGGATAAGGGATAGGCCATTTAGGACTGAGATGAGGAGAAACTTCTTCACTCAGAGAGTTGTTAACCTGTGGAATTCTCTGCCGCAGAGAGTTGTTGATACCAGTTTGTTAGATATATTCAAAAGGGAGTTAGATGTGGCCCTTATGGCTAAAGGGATCAAGGGGTATGGAGAGAAAGCAGGAATGGGGTACTAAAGTTGGAAAAATGATCAGCCATGATCATATTGAATGATGGTGCAGGCTCGAAGGGTCGAATGGCCTACTCCTGCACCTATTTTCTATGTTTCTATGTTTCTATTCCATAACCGTGGTATTGAATTGTCTTGTGAGCATCAAGTGGGGAAACAGAGTGGTGGTACCTACTTCTTTGATAGATAGAATTCTGGCTGAACTTCATACTGAACATCCAGGGGCCATCAGTATGAAATCAATTGCAAGAAGCTTTGTTTATTGGCCTGGATTGAACAATGATCTTGAATCACTTGTCAGCAAATGCAGAAATAAACCATCCAAAACTCCACTATAACCCTGGTCATGGCCAAGGAGACTTTTTCAGAGAGCACCTGTAGACTATTGTGAGAAAGCAAATGATTATTTCCTGGTACTTGAGATAGTCACTCAAAGTGGATTGAAGTGAAATATATGGGTTCAAATACTACAACTGAACGTATTATAGATGAGTTGAGGTCTATCTTGGCTTACCCGAAGGCCTTGTTTCTAACAATGGCCCTCAGGTCCGTTCTGCTTAATTCCATTAATTCATGAAATGGAACGGTATCAAACACACTCTCGTTCCACCATGTCATCCAGCTTCAAACGAAGCAGCCGGAAGGTCAGTCAGAATAATGAAAGAGACTCTCAAAAAGCAAGCGTTGCAAGTGTAGGCAGTCCCTCGGAGTTGAGGATGACTTGCTTCCAAACTAAAGCTGACTTCTCAGGTGACTGCAGAGTCCAATGCGGGACCTACAGTCTCTGCCACAGGTGGGGCAGACAATGGTTGCAGGAATGGGTGGGTGGGGGGCCTGGGTTGCCGCACACTGCTTCCGCTGTTGACGCTTGGCTCCAGCTTGCTCCCGGCGAAGAGACTCGAGGTGTTCAGCGCCTTCCCGGATGCTTTTCCTCCACTTTGGGCGGTCTTGGGCCAGGGATTTCCAGTGTCGGTGGGGATGTTGCTTTTTTCAAGGAGGCTTTGAGGGTGTCCTTGAAGTGTTTTCTCTGCCCAGCTGGGACTCACTTGCTGTGTCGGAGCTCCGAGTAGAGTGCTTGTTTTGGGAGTCTCGTGTCAGGCATGTGGACGATGTGGCCCATCCAGTGGAATTGATCGAGCGTGGTCAATGCTTAGATGCTGGGGATGTTGGCCTGAGTGAGATATATTCAAAAGGGAGTTAGATGTGGCCCTTACAGCTAAAGGGATCAAGGGGTATGGAGAGAAAGCAGGAATGGGGTACTAAAGTTGCAAAAATGATCAGCCATGATCATATTGAATGGTGGTGCAGGCTTGAAGGGCCGAATGGCCTGCTCCTGCACCTATTTTCTATGTTTCTATATTTCTCTCTTTTAGTGCAGGGGCTACTAGCAATACAGAGAAGGCCATTTAAAGGACCCAGGGTAGCTGACCACAATTTACTGAGTACCTATGATCCCTCAAATGGTAATGGGCCCTATTGTAGGCCGGGTAAAACATTAGTTTGCTTCAGGGCTGGCATGACTCAAAATGATTAGGTGACACAGGAAATAGACAGAAGCAACATGGATCTTGTGGATTATCAGACTATCCACGATTCACTGGAAACAGCCATTAATATTCTTCATTGCATAAGTAAATGGTTAAAAATGATGTGGAGTTTTGATAGAGCGAGTAGGGAGAAACTGTTTCCTCTGGCAAGTGGGTCAGTAACCAGAGGTCATAGATTTAAAATAATTGGCAAAAGAACTAGAGGAGAAATGAGGAGAATCTTTTTCACACGGGGTTGTTAAAATCAGGAACACACTACCTGAAAGAGTGGTGGAATCAGATCCAATAGGAACTTTCAAAAGGCAATTGGACATGTAGTCGAAGAGGACTAATTTGCAGGGTTATGGGGAAAAAGTTGGGGTGTGGGATTAAATTGGATTGCTTTTCTAAAGAGCCGGCACGAGTACGATGGCCTCAATGACCTCCTTCTGTGCTTTAAGATTTTATGATTCTGTGATTCTAAAAAGGGACTAATGTTCTGAAGACCAGCAGGACTATATGGCAGATCATCATTTAGCTTTAGACTTCAGTAGACTCTTTTAACTGCTCCCGCTCCCACCCCCACTCATTAATGATGGATGGTGTAGAATTTACCTGATCAGACACCTCCCATACAGACTCCAGCACTGGTGGAGATGCTAATTTTCTGGATTGCATTTAAAGCATTTCTGAAATTCCCTTCTTGGGAGACCCACAATTTCTTGCAGGGAAATTTTTTTTTAAACTATTCTTTTAAGAATACATGCATGGAAAAAAATTAAAAATAAGTATTCTATATTCCCTCTACTGTTAATTATCCACTGGCATTGTATCTAGAAACAGAATCAAGGTTACGAAGTGAAGATGGTTATTATATCACATGACTGATCATGGCATTTATGGTGGATTTTCAACTGAAAATAATACATTTTAATCAATGCCCTGAGATGTTTTATTACATTAAAGGCGCTATATAAATGCAAGTTGTTGTTGAGTATTCTTGTTCGGTCCAAAGAAAATCAGTTAAAGCCTGTTTTGAGGTGAAACTTTGGGGTGAATTGCTTCACTGTTTTCAGCACATTAGTGGTGCATAAATATCGCAGGAAAACATTCCACCCCTTTCCTGTCCTTAAAGTGCTTCTCTCCAGTTCCTTTGTGCTTTCTGGCTCCACACACTTGTGTGTTACTGTTTCTCACAGGGGTCACATTCCCAGCTGGATTTTGGACCTCCTCAACTCCCCTTGACCCCGTAACCTGCACTGAGGGCTTCTCAGAACCAGACATGGCAATATTTTTGGACATAATCTTGTACTCGTAACATGGAGAGGGAGGAAGAGGGGCACAGGATGGAGCCAGGGAGACGCACACAGCATTTTAGATTGGAACTGGTTGGAACATGCACGCCGTATCAGTTCCATGGGCGATGGAGTCAAAAATGCCCAGAAAAGGTAAGTTTGGAATTATTTTTGTGGGACTTGAAAGCTTCTCCTGGCTTCACAAAAATAATACTACCAACCCAGGAGCCTCGCCCTTGGAACATAGGAACAGGAGTAGGCCATTCAGCCCTCGAGCCTGTTCCGCCATTCAATTAAATCATTGCTGATTGGTATCTTAACTCCATCTACCCGCCTTGGTTTCATAACTCTTCATATCCTTACCTAATAAAAATCTATCAACTTCAGTTTTGAAATTAATTGGCCTAACAGCGATAAATGTTTGAGTGTGAGAGTTTCAGATTTACACTGCCCTCTGAGTGAAGAAGTGCTTCCTGACATCACCCCTGAATGGCCTAGCTTGAATTTTAAGGTTATGCCTCCTTGTTCTGCACTCCCCCAGCACAGGAAATAGCTTATCTCTGTATATCCTATCAAGTTCTTTGATGATCTTAAACACCTCAATTAGATCACCCCTTAATCTTCTTTACTTGAGGGCTTACAAGCCTAATCTATGCAATCTCTCCTCAGAATTTAACCCTTTTAGTTCCAGTATCATTCTGAAGAGGAGCAGGTCAAGATGGAGCCAGGCAGGCGGAGGCAGCATTTTAGTTTGGAACAGGTCGGAATGTGTGCACCGTATCAGTTCCATGGGCGATGGAGCCAAAAATGCCCAGAGAAGGTAAGTTTGGAATTATTTTTATGGACCCCAAATGCTTATACGGGCTCCATAATAATAATATGGACCACTACCAGTCCAGGAGTCTCCCCTTTGCAGTCATGACACCAACCCCTGTCCCCGTACTTACCTTGCTGGTAGTGGGACAGCCCAATATTGGTAAGCCTCAATCTGGCGAGCTGCATGGTGATACCAGTTTGGGGACTCGCATCTCGCTGGACTGATGTAACTGAGGACAGGGTCTCAAAATCATGGCCGCCCTGTGCTTCGAGTGGGGGCGATCAGCCAACATGCTCTCTTAATTGCTATCATCAAAAGTCAAAATCAACCACACGGCAAGAAGCCATGGAAAAGGTAATGTGGAGGGTGGGAGAAAAATTGACAGTGGTGCAGCGGGGATCCTGTCCTGAATTTGGGTAAAAGCAGGTTGTTGGGGAACGGTAGAAGAAAATAGTTCAATCTGGTGCCTTGTGAATTGAGCAGAAACAGACCATTCCAGGGCACTGCAGGTTGGAACTTTGTAAATTAATCAATAAAATAGGTAAATTATTGGCTTATCAGTTGTATTTTTTGGTGACCTGCTTTCTTTTATGTGCCAGCTAGGTATTAAAATCATCAACAGTGTGCGATTTGGAGAATAAACCAACAATGAGATTTAAAAAAAATATTGGCAAATGCTCAAAATACACAACAGGCTTGTCCACATCATAGAGCAAAAAGGCAGGTTAACATTTCAGTCATGAACCTCAGATGACCTCCTACTTTGCACGCTCCGTAAACTTGGGCTCATTCAAAACTTGGCTGCCTGTATCCTAACTTGCACCAAGTCTCATTCACCCTGTGGTTACTGACCTACATTGATTCCTGGTCCAGCAATTTAGAATTCTCATCCATGTTTTCGAACCCCTCCATGGCCTCGCTCCTCCCTATCTCCTCCAACCCCACAAACCTCTGAGACCTCTATGCCCCTTCAGTTCTGGCCTCTTGCTCATCCTCGATTTTCTTCACAAGGTGGGAGGCTGGCCTGGGGAGCATTAGAATAGTCGAGTCTAGAGGTGACAAAAGCACGGATGAGGGTTTCAGCAGCAAATGAGTTCAGGCAGGGGCGGAGTTAGGCGATGTTATGGAGGTGGAAGTAAGCGGTTTTGGTGATGGAGAGGATGTGAGGTCGGAAGATCAGCTCAAGGTCAAACAGGACACCAAAGTTGCTAACAGTCTGGTTCAGCCTCAGACAGTGGCCTCATCCCTCCCTACATCTGTAAACTCCTCCAGCCCTGCAACCCTAACCCTAAACGCTCCATACATCTGTAAGCTCCTCCAGCCCTACAACCCTCCGAGAGCTCTACATTCCTCCAATTCTGGCTGCTTGTGCACCCCCGATTTCCTTTGCCCCACCATTGGCAAATGCGCCTTCAGCTGTCTAATCCTTAAGCTCTGGAATAACCTCCCTGAAGCTCCCTGCCTCTCTACCTCTCTCTCCTCCTTTAAAACGCTCCTTAAAGCTTACCTCTTTGACCGTGCTTTTGGTCACCTGTTCTAATATCTCCTTATGTGGCTTGGTGTCAAATGTTATCTCATAAAGCTCCTGTGAAGCGCCTTGGGATGTTTGGCTACATTAAAGGCACTATATAAATGCAAGTTGCTGTTGCTGCACTCTTCATCAGAACTGTCCCGGGGTCTGAGTTGTGAGCCACAATAAATTTGACATTTGGACTGACTGTTCCACTGCCATGTGTTAGGCCTAAAACTAAAGAGAGGCGGGAGTCGAGAGAGGCGTACTTGTGCAGCTCCAGCTGAGAGAAGTCAAAAAAGAAGTAGAAAGAAATCAAAAGGTGACGTCACAGCCAACGTGGTAAGTGATTGGCTGCTGATTGGTGAGTAGTTTTTCTTTTTCTTTATTAGTCAGTAACTTTTAACATTGTTGTCGGCAATTTAAGTGTATCTAAGGGTTAAGTCATGGCAGGACAGCTCGGTCACGTGATATGCTCCTCCTGTACCATGTGGGAACTCGGGGACAACACCAGTGTCCCTGACGACTACATGTGCGGGAAGTGTGTCCACCTCCGGCTACTGACGGTCCGCGTTGCGGAGTTGGAGCTGAAGGTGGATTCACTCTGGAGCATCCACGATGCTGAGAATGACGTGAGTAGCACGTGTAGCGAGTTGGTCTTACCGCAGGAGAAGGGTCCACAGCCAGCGAGGGAATGGAAGACCAGCAGGAAGAGTAGTGCAAGGAAGGTAGTGCAGGGATCCCCTGTGGTCATCCCACTGCAAAACAGATACACTGCTTTGAGTGCTGTTGAGGGGGATGACTCATCAGGGGAGGGCAGCAGCAGCCAAGTTCATGGCACCGTGGCTGGCTCTGTTGCAAAGGAGGGCAGGAAAAAGAGTGGGTGAGCGATAGTGATAGGGGATTCAATTGTAAGGGGAATAGATAGGCGTTTCTGCGGCCGCAACCGAGACTCCAGGATGGTATGTTGCCTCCCTGGTGCAAGGGTCAAGGATGTCTCGGAGCGGGTGCAGGACATTCTAAAATGGGAGGGAGAACAGCCAGTTGTCGTGGTGCACGTTGGTACCAATGACATAGGTAAAAAAAGGGATGAGTTCCTACGAAATGAATTTAAGGATCTAGGAGCTAAATTAAAAAGTAGGACCTCAAAAGTAGTAATCTCGGGACTGCTACCAGTGCCACGTGCTAGTCAGAGTAGGAATCGCAGGATAGCTCAGATGAATACGTGGCTTGAGCAGTGGTGCAGCAGGGAGGGATTCAAATTCCTGGGGCATTGGAACCGGTTCTGGGGGAGGTGGGACCAGTACAATCCGGATGGTCTGCACCTGGGCAGAATCGGAACCAATGTCCTCGGGGGAGTGTTTGCTAGTGCTGTTGGGGAGGAGTTAAACTAATATGGCAGGGGGATGGGAACCAATGCAGGGAGATAGAGGGAAACAAAAAGGAGGCAAAAACAAAAGACAGAAAGGAGATGAGGAAAAGTGGAGGGCAGAGAAACCCAAGGCAAAGAACAAAAAGGGCCACTGTACAGCAAAATTCTAAAAGGACAAAGGGTGTTAAAAAAACAAGCCTAAAGGCTTTGTGTCTTAATGCAAGGAGTATCCGCAATAAGGTGGATGAATTAACTGTGCAAATAGATGTTAACAAATATGATGTGATTGGGATTACGGAGACGTGGCTCCAGGATGATCAGGGCTGGGAACTCAACATCCAGGGGTATTCAACATTCAGGAAGGATAGAATAAAAGGAAAAGGAGGTGGGGTAGCATTGCTGGTTAAGGAGGAGATTAAGGCAATAGTTAGGAAGGACATTAGCTTGGATGATGTGGAATCTATATGGGTAGAGCTGCAGAACACCAAAGGGCAAAAAACGTTAGTGGGAGTTGTGTACAGACCTCCAAACAGTAGTAGTGATGTTGGGGAGGGCATCAAACATGAAATTAGGGGTGCGTGCAATAAAGGTGCAGCAGTTATAATGGGTGACTTTAATATGCACATAGATTGGGCTAACCAAACTGGAAGCAATACGGTGGAGGAGGATTTTCTGGAGTGCATAAGGGATGGTTTTTTAGACCAATATGTCGAGGAACCAACTAGGGGGGAGGCCATCTTAGACTGGGTGTTATGTAATGAGAGAGGATTAATTAGCAATCTCGTTGTGCGAGACCCCTTGGGGAAGAGTGACCATAATATGGTGGAATTCTGCATTGGGATGGAGAATGAAACAGTTAATTCAGAGACCATGGTCCAGAACTTAAAGAAGGCTAACTTTGAAGGTATGAGGCGTGAATTGGCTGGGATGGATTGGCGAATGATACTTAAGGGGTTGACTGTGGATGGGCAATGGCAGACATTTAGAGACCGCATGGATGAACTACAACAATTGTACATTCCTGTCTGGCATAAAAATAAAAAAGGGAAGGTGGCTCAACCGTGGCTAGCAAGGGAAATCAGGGATAGTATTAAAGCCAAGGAAGTGGCATATAAATTGGCCAGAAATAGCAGCGAACCTGGGGACTGGGAGAAATTTAGAACTCAGCAGAGGAGGACAAAGGGTTTGATTAGGGCAGGGAAAATGGAGTATGAGAAGAAGCTTGCAGGGAACATTAAGACGGATTGCAAAAGTTTCTATAGATATGTAAAGAGAAAAAGGTTAGTAAAGACAAACGTAGGTCCGCTGCAGTCAGAATCAGGGGAAGTCATAACGGGGAACAAAGAAATGGCGGACCAATTGAACAAGTACTTTGGTTCGGTATTCACGAAGGAGGACACGAACAACCTTCCGGTTATAAAAGGGGTCGGGGGGTCTAGTAAGGAGGAGGAACTGAGGGAAATCCTTATTAGTCGGGAAATTGTGTTGGGGAAATTGATGGGATTGAAGGCCGATAAATCCCCAGGGCCTGATGGACTGCATCCCAGAGTACTTAAGGAGGTGGCCTTGGAAATAGCGGATGCGTTGACAGTCATTTTCCAACATTCCATTGACTCTGGATCAGTTCCTATGGAGTGGAGGGTAGCCAATGTAACCCCACTTTTTAAAAAAGGAGGGAGAGAGAAAACAGGGAATTATAGACCGGTCAGCCTGACATCGGTAGTGCGTAAAATGATGGAATCAATTATTAAGGATGTCATAGCAGTGCATTTGGAAAGAGGTGACATGATAGGTCCAAGTCAGCATGGATTTGTGAAAGGGAAATCATGCTTGACAAATCTTCTGGAATTTTTTGAGGATGTTTCCAGTAGAGTGGATAAGGGAGAACCAGTTGATGTGGTATATTTGGACTTTCAGAAGGCGTTCGACAAGGTCCCACACAAGAGATTGATGTGCAAAGTTAAAGCACATGGGATTGGGGGTAGTGTGCTGACGTGGATTGAGAACTGGTGTCAGACAGGAAGCAAAGAGTAGGAGTAAATGGGTACTTTTCAGAATGGCAGGCAGTGACTAGTGGGGTACCGCAAGGTTCTGTGCTGGGGCCCCAGCTGTTTACACTGTACATTAATGATTTAGATGAGGGGATTAAATGTAGTATCTCCAAATTTGCGGATGACACTAAGTTGGGTGGCAGTGTGAGCTGCGAGGAGGATGCTATGAGGCTGCAGAGCGACTTGGATAGGTTAGGTGAGTGGGCAAATGCATGGCAGATGAAGTATAATGTGGATAAATGTGAGGTTATCCACTTTGGTGGTAAAAACAGAGAGACAGACTATTATCTGAATGGTGACAGATTAGGAAAAGGGAAGGTGCAAAGAGACCTGGGTGTCATGGTACATCAGTCATTGAAGGTTGGCATGCAGGTACAGCAGGCGGTTAAGAAAGCAAATGGCATGTTGGCCTTCATAGCGAGGGGATTTGAGTACAGGGGCAGGGAGGTGTTGCTACAGTTGTACAGGGCATTGGTGAGGCCACACCTGGAGTATTGTGTACAGTTTTGGTCTCCTAACCTGAGGAAGGACATTCTTGCTATTGAGGGAGTGCAGCGAAGGTTCACCAGACTGATTCCCGGGATGGCGGGACTGACCTATCAAGAAAGACTGGATCAACTGGGCTTGTATTCACTGGAGTTCAGAAGAATGAGAGGGAACCTCATAGAAACATTTAAAATTCTGACGGGGTTAGACAGGTTAGATGCAGGAAGAATGTTCCCAATGTTGGGGAAGTCCAGAACCAGAGGTCACAGTCTAAGGATAAGGGGTAAGCCATTTAGGACCGAGATGCGGAGGAACTTCTTCACCCAGAGAGTGGTGAACCTGTGGAATTCTCTACCACAGAAAGTTGTTGAGGCCAATTCACTAAATATATTCAAAAAGGAGTTAGATGAGGTCCTTACTACTAGGGGGATCAAGGGGTATGGCGAGAAAGCAGGAATGGGGTACTGAAGTTGAATGTTCAGCCATGAACTCATTGAATGGCGGTGCAGGCTAGAAGGGCCGAATGGCCTACTCCTGCACCTATTTTCTATGTTTCTATGTTTCTATGTTTCTATGTTTCTATTGTCATGTTGTGAATGATGAAAACGAAGGTTGGCGATGTGCGACAATGCGGTAACACAGCGAGAAGCTCAACCCACATCCGAAACTGCAAAAGCCAAGTTCACGGGAATACTCGCCAATTTGAAGCCTGAAGGTACCGTGTACACATGTATGTCGCACTTATGACATACAGCTTTGAATTTCTTTGGGGTGTCCCTGCTGTCATTTGGATCTGCTGTTTCCCTCGCTAACTACTACCACTGAAGCTGAGTTTTACTGCACTGATCTGAGCCACATTGAAGAAAGAAAAGCTATTTGACAATGTTGTGGCACTTGCCCAAGGGTGGAATGAGGACAGGCATCCCAGATTCTTATCTGTCTGTGCTTCTTGATGGATGTAATCTGAAGTGACAACAGAATGTTGTAAATACCTCAGGCCAGATTTAACCAGGAGACGTTGTTAGATCACAAATGAAAGGGGGATCCTGGCAGAAAAATAATTAGGATTTTATTTTAAAATATGATAGTAAATGAGAAGAAGCAGTGAGGGGAAGGCAGTACTTGGGCCCCACTGTTCAGGGAGCAGAGACACACATCAATCATTGCTAGTTTAAAAGATGCACCATGCAGCAGGCTGCTCTGTTCATGTTCCTGACTCCGTTACTATTTTTGGCTCAGTTGATGTATTCCGTTTCATGGAGCTGGTTGAATTATCGATTCATTGCAAACCCTGGGGACTGAGTTGTAAGCCACTGTAAACGCTACCTACATTTATTCTCCTTGCATTCCCATGCCATATGTTGTAATGCACCTCGACAGTCATGCAGTGAACGGTGAACTCCATACTCCTATCGCATCACATTTTTAACATTGCGCTGCGTAACATGCTTTTCTTTACAACGAATAAAGATCAACAAACCAGCTCCAAACCATCTCAAAAATGCCCACATACTGGTGATACACCCGCTAATATTTTGATTTCATTCGTTTTATTTTCATGGATGCGTGCGGGACAGACTTTGTGATAGCTTGGCTCAGTTGGTAGTACGCTTGCCTCTGAATAGGCAGGTTGTGTATTAAAGGTTCACTCAAGGATTTGCAAATGTAATCGAGGCTGACACTCCAGTGCAGTACTGAGGGTTGTGGTGGAAAGGCAGCTGAAGAGGGGGGGGGTGGGTGCGGCAGCTGAGGGAGGTCCCAAGGTAGCTGAGGGGGGTTGGGGGGGGGGGGGAAGGGTGCAAGGCAGCCAAGAGTGATAGGCTGCTGCAATCAAACGCCAATCAGCAGCTTAAAGAAACACGTTTGCATTATTTTCCTTCCTCTGGCACTGCCAGCCATGTGAGGCTGCTGCATGCCGCAACATTTATTCTCTTCCCCACCTGAGGCATGCAACCCTGGTGGGACTGGAAATGCCACTGGTAAATCCCCACACATATTACAATTGGCCTGAACTTTGGGTACAACAGCTGCAGTGTCATCAACCGGGCAGGAATCCCACCAGTTTGGAAAATCCAGCCTAAAGCTGATAATTGTCATGTATGTATATTCTGTTTGTAGCCACCAGATGGTGTCATTGCTGGAGGCCACTGATCAGGACGCACATGGTGCTGCTCTGGTATAAAAGGCCAGCCATTTTGTGAGTGAGACACTGTGGGCCAAAATAAAGCAGAAGCAAGTGTTGTGTATCTGTAAAGCATGCACTCCCATGTTCCGCCACCAGGGAGCTCATCCCCTGAAGTCCCAAGGGATCCCAGCATCCCTTGGGAGCACTGTATACAAGCCGGCCTCTAAGGCCTGCTCCTCACTCTGGGGTATCTTATTAAAGACTGAGGTCACTTTTACTTTAACCTCCCTGTGTGCAGTCTCATCTGTGTTAGGAACACAATAACTGGCGACGAGAATACAAATCCAACGCAAAGATGCAGCAAACTGTGGGCATCCTGGAGAAGTTCTTGGAGGGTGAGGACTGGGAAGCCTATGTCGAACGGCTAGACCAGTACTTTGTAGCCAACGAGCTGGACGGAGAAGGAAGCGCTGCAAAAAGGAGAGTGGTCCTCCTCACAGTCTGCAGGGCACCGACCTACAGCCTCATGAAGAATATTCTGGCTCTGGTGAAACCCACAGATAAGTCGCACGAGGAGCTGTGTACACTGGTTCGGGAGCATCTTAGCCCGAGGGAGAGCGTGCTGATGGCGAGGTATCGGTTCTACACGTGCCAGCGATCTGAAGGTCAGGAAGTGGCGTTTATGTCCACCAGTGATAACACCAAACAAATCTCTCAGCACACAAGTGTTAACAATGTTCATAAATTAACTGGAACTGTGTTTGCGAGCAGAAATGTAGAGGGCAGAACCCACGAGTCTGCAACTGCCAGCAGGCCTCAGGTGACCCAGATGACTCAGAGTCCCCAACAATGGATGAATGCAAGGCAACTCACACCTTGTTGGCATTGTGGAGGCTTCCATTCAGCCTTTTCATGCCGCTTCAAAGGGTATGTTTGCAAGAGCTGTGGAACAATGGAGCACCTCCAACGAGCTTGCAAACGAGCTGCAAGCTCTGCAAAACCTGCTAACCACCATGTGGCAGAGGAAGATCGGTCCATGGTGGATCAAAGCAATTTTGAGCCTCAGAGAAAGGAAGCATGGGGTGCACACATTTTCGACAAAATGTCCACTTATCATGCCAAACGTAAAATTGAATGGCTTACCCGTAGCCATGGAACTGGACACTGGCACTAGCCAATCCATCATGAGTAAAAAGATGTTTGAGGGACTGTGGTGCAACAAGGCACTCAGACCAGCCCTGAGCCCCATCCACACGAAACTGAGAACGTACACTAAGCAGCGCCATGGTCAAGGTCATCTACGAGGGCACGGTGCACAAACTGCCACTCTGGATTGTCCCGGGCGATGGCCCCACACTGCTTGGAAGGAGCTGGCTGGGCAAAATCCGCTGGAACTGGGATGACATTCGAGTGCTATCACATGTCAATGAGACCTCATGTACCCAGGTTCTTAACAAATTTCCTTCCCTTTTTGAGCCAGGCATTGGAAACTTTTCCGGGGCGAAGGTGCGGATCCACTTGGTCCCAGAGGCACGACCCATTCATCACAAGACGCGAGCGGTACCTCACATGATGAGGGAGAGAATGGAAATCGAGCTGATCAGGCTGCAATGCGAGGGCATCATCTCTCCAGTGGAATTCAGTGAGTGGGCCAGCCCAATTGTTCCAGTATTCAAAAGTGATGGCACGGTCAGGAGTTGCGGCGATTATAAAGTAACTATTAATCGTTTCTCGCTACAGGATCAATACCCGCTACCTAAGGCAGACGACCTATTTGCGACGCTGGCAGGTGGCAAGACATTCGCCAAGCTCGACCTGACTTCAGCCTGCATGGCGCAGGAGCTGGAGGAGTCTTCAAAGGGCCTCACCTGCATCAACACTCACAAGGGACTGTTCATCTACAACAGGTACCCGTTTGGAATTCAGTCGGCTGCAGCGATCTTCCAGAGAAACATGGAGCGCCTACTCAAGTCGGTACCACACACGGTGGTCTTTCAGGACGACATGTTGGTCACGGATCGGGACACCGCCGAGCACCTACAAAACCTGGAGGAGCTCCTCCAGCGACCGGATCGCGTAGGGCTGCAGCTGAAGAGGTCGAAATGCATCTTCATGGCAACAGAAGTGGAGTTTTTGGGGAGAAAGATCGCGGCGGACGGCATTCGGCCCACAGACGCCAAGACAGAGGCTATCAGGAACGTGCCCAGGCCACAGAACGTCACGGAGCTGTGGCCGTTCCTGGGACTCTTCAACTATTTTGGTAACATCCTACCGGGGTTAAGCACCCTTTTAGAGCCCCTACATGTGCTATTGCACAAAGGTGAGAACTGCGTATGGTGAAAAAACCAAATAATTGCTTTTGAGAAAGCCAGAAACATTTTATGCTCCAACAAGCTGCTTGTATTGTATAATCCGTGTAAAAGACTTGTGCTAGCATGTGACGCGTCGTTGTACGGAGTCGGTTGTGTATTACAACAAGCTAACATTGCGGGGAAGTTGCAACCTGTCGCCTATGCTTCCAGGAGCTTGTCTAAGGCCGAGAAAGCCTACAGCATGATTGAGAAAGAGGCATTAGCGTGCGTGTGTGTTCGGGTAAAGAAAATGCATCAGTACCTATTTGGCCTCAAATTTGAGCTGGAAACCGATCACAAGCCCCTCACATCCCTGTTCGCTGAAAACAAGGGGATAAATACTAATGCCTCAGCCCGCATACAAAGGTGGGCACTCACGCTATCAGCATATAACTATACCATCCGCCACAGGCCAGGCACCAAGAACTGTGCGGATGCTCTCAGTCGGCTACCATTGCCCACCACGGGGGTGGAAATGGCGCAGCCTGCAAACTTGTTGATGGTGGCGCAGCCCACAGACTTGTTGATGGTCATGGAAGCATTTGAAAATGATAAATCACCTGTCACGGCCCGCCAGATTAGGACTTGGACCAGCCAAGATCCTCTGCTGTCTCTGGTAAAAAACTGTGTTCTGCATGGGAGCTGGGCCAGCATCCCCGTTGAAATGCAAAAGCCAATCAAGCCGTTCCAGTGGCAAAAGGACGAGCTGTCCATTCAGGCAGACTGCCTGTTATGGGGTAACCGCGTAGTGCTACCCAAAAAGGGCAGCGAGACGTTCATCTCGAATCTCCACAGCACACACCCAGGTATAGTAATGATGAAAGCGATAGCCAGATCCCATGTGTGGTGTCCCGGTATCGACTCTGACTTAGAGTCCTGTGTACGGCAATGCAGCGTATGTGCTCAGTTGAGCAACGCGTACAGAGAGGCACCACTAAGTTTGTGGTCCTGGCCCTCCAGACCATGGTTGAGGATCCATGTCGACTATGCGGGCCCATTTCGCGGTAAAATGTTCCTGGTGGTGGTGGATGCTTTTTCAAAATGGATTGAGTGTGAAATAATGTCGGGAAGCACCGCCACTGCCACCATTGAAAGCCTGAGGGCCATGTTTGCCACCCACGGCCTGCCTGACATACTGGTCAGTGACAACGGGCCATGTTTCACCAGTGCCGAATTTAAAGAATTCATGACCTGCAATGGGATCAAACATGTCACCTCGGCCCCGTTTAAACCAGCCTCCAATGGGCATGCAGAGCGGGCAGTACAAACCATCAAACAGAAGGCTCACTCCAAACCCGCCTGTCCCGAGTACTGCTCAGCTACCGTATGAGATCTCACTTGCTCACAGGGGTGCCCCCAGCTGCGCTACTCATGAAAAGGACACTTAAAACCAGACTCTCGCTGGTTCACCCCAACCTGCATGATCAGGTAGAGAGCAGGCAGCAGCAACAAAATATAAACGATCGCGGGCACGGTGATAGCTAAAGAAGGGAATAGGGTGTTTGTAGTCAAACTAGACAATGGACAAATTTGCAGAAAGCACCTGGACCAAATGAGGTTGCGGTTCACAGACTGCCCTGAACAACCCACAGCAGACACCACCTTTTTCGAGCCCACAACACACACTCAAAGGATCAACGACACCACGCCGGACCAGGAGATCGAACCCATCACGCTCAGCAGCCCAGCAAAGCCAGGCTCACCCAGAAGCCCTGTAGGGCCAACAACACGCCAGCCCAGCGAGGGCACAGCCAACACACCAGAACAGACATTTGTACCGAGGCGGTCCACCAGGGAGAGAAAGGCTCCCGACTGTCTCACTGTAATGTCTGTAAGCTTGTAATATTTGTAGCTCCACACTATGGATGTGGACTTATTGTGTACTGCAATTGCACAGTTAATAATTAAACAGAACCAGGCAGATTTCCGGAGGCTTCCGAGAGAGCTGCCTGCCATGTTAGAAGCTGTGTGTGCTGGGAATATATCACATTTGGCGATTGAGATGGGATTTTTCGGATGATTTAAAGCTTAAATTTTGTTGGTGAAGGATTCAGCCAGCCGACAGAGAGACTTTGGAAGTTTCTGTCTTTGGAAAAAACTACAAAAATCCGAGGTAAAATACAGCACACGGTGTGAACATCTAGAGATTAAAATCGCAGCTGTAATCGGACATTTGGGGGAATATAGATACGACCGGGAACTTTTTAAAGCATATGTGGATCAGCTAGAAATGTATTTCACTGCAAATAACATAATCGAAGTTCCAGACAATGCAGTCCTGAACCGGGCTGTGTTGGAACGTAAGAGAGCGATCTTCTTATTGGAGGCAGGTCCGGCATTGTACGAAAGCCTTGTAAATCTGCTTGTGCCTGACGAGCCAAAGGACACAACGCTTAAAGAGATTTTAACGAAGCTGGAGCAGCATTATAACCCCAAACTGTTAGAAATTGCTGAAAGCTATCGTTTCAGGATTCGGAATGAAAAGACTGATGAAATTATCAGTGATTACGTCGTAGCATTAAAAAAGCTATCGATGCACTGTAATTTTGGAAACTTTCAAAACCGAGCATTACGGGATCGTTTTGTTTGTGGGGTGAAAAATGATGTGATCAGAAGGAAGTTATTGACGATGGATGACTTGACTTTTGAGATAGCTTGTCAGACAGCGAGGTCGATGGGCATGTCTGAACAATATTTGCAAGAATTAAATGATAATTACGGTCATCAGTCAACCGAGGTAAATCACTTGCAGGTTCAAAAGAAAAGATGGTGGGGGCCCAAAGTCTCAGAAACTGGAAATTCTAACAGAGCGTCGAAGTCGTGCTATAGGTGCCTGGGACAACACATTGCTCAAAGTTGTCCATACGTGAAGGCAGAGTGTTTCTTCTGCAGGAAGACTGGGCATCTTGCGAAGGCATGCCGATTGAAGGGTAAACCAGCTTCCAAAGCTATGAGTCCAGCGTTCAAAGCTATGAGTAGAAATCCCAAGAGACTACATAGCATGGAAGAACAACAACAGGACGAGGAGATGTTAGAGTTACACATCATCAGGAGCACGAGGTTAACGGACAGCGATTCGGAAATCATCAAAATCCACATAGATGTTGCGGGATTCAAGATACCAATGGAAATTGACACGGGTGCATCCATGAGTGTCGTACCGGAGTCGCTGTACCTCGACAAATTGTGTGGTTTCCAACCGGAGAAATCCAAGATAGAGCTGCAAGGCTACTCGGGAGAGAAAATTCCTGTGGTAGGTCGTATCACCGAACCGGTGAAATATAAAGATCAATTTCACAACTTGCCTCTAATAGTAGTGAAAGGAGACAAGCCTGCCTTACTAGGAAGAAATTGATTGAGCTCACTGAAGCTGGATTGGAGTAAGATTTTCTGTGTGGAAGCGAGATTATCAAGAAGTATCTGAAGGTGTTCTGCGAATCAGGCAGTCCGATCCAAGGCTTCAAGGCGAGTGTCAGGGGACAGAAGGATGCTAGATCGGTTTACTACAAGCCGCGTTCCGTACCATATGCACTCAAGAAGAAAGTTGAGCAAGAACTCAAAAGACTAGAGACGGAACAATTTTTTTGTAAGATAGATCGATGTAATTGGGCTACACCCATTGTTGTTTTACCTAAGTCCGATGGTAAGGTAAGATTGTGTGGTGATTACAAAGTAACCGTAAACCAGGTTCTAGAGGGTAATGTCCCCAATACTTTGCCGAATATAGAAGAAATGTTCACAACACTGACAGGTGGTCAGCTCTTCTCAAAACTAGATCTTACGAATGCCTACTTACAGCTTGAACTAGATGAGGAGTCCAAGTCATGTTTGACTATAAATACTCATCTAGGCCTATATCAATTTAATAGGCTACCGTTTGGAGTGTCTTCTGCCCCTGTCATATTCCAAGGGGTGATGAACCAGATTTTGCAAGGTATTGAAGGGGTAGTATCTTATTTGGATGACATACTAATTTCAGTACCAAATAGGCAAATTCATAATAACATATTGAATGAAGTCCTCAAACGGCTAGAGAAGCACAGAGTATGAGTGTCTGCTCGTAAGTGTGAGTTATTTAAAAACTCAGTGGAGTATTTAGAGTACAGAGTAGACAAAGATGGTTTACATCCAACCATGGAAAAATTGGATGCAATTAGAAATGCACCCACTCCCAGGAATGTCACTGAACTTCGTTCATTCTTGGGCCTTTTGAACTATTATGGGAAGTTCCTACCAAATTTGGCTACAGTATTACATCCACTGAATTAACTTTTGAAAAAACAGGTCCATTGGAAGTGGTCAAAAGAATGCAATACAGCATTCAAGGAGTGTAAAAGCAAATTGGTAGAGAGCACCATGTTAGTTCACTATGACATATCTAAGGAGATTAAGCTAGCATGTGATGCCTCTCTGTATGGAGTTGGGGCAGTAATCTCTCATGTATTACATAGTGGGGAGGAGAGACTAATTGCTTTTGCTTCACGCACTCTCAGTGCCAGTGAGAGTAATTTTGCGCAAATTGAAAGGGAAGCTTTGGCATTAATTTTTGGGGTCAAGATGTTTCCCAAATACTTGTACGGTCGTAAGTTTACCATCGTTACGGACCATAAGCCCCTAACACCAATCCTCCATCCAAAGTCCCCAGTTCCAACTTTAGCTGCAGCCCGAATGCAGGGATGGACTTTGATTTTGTCAGCATAGACATATGATACTGAATACAGACGATCAGCTGATCACAGTAATGCTGATGCAATGTCTAGATTGCCTTCCCCATCACAAGTTACACCCGATAGGGAAGAAGTGTTTTATTTTCCATACACTGATGAACTGCCAGTCACAGCTGAAGAGATTGGTAGAGCAACTAAACGTGACCCAGTGATGTCAAAAGTGTATGAGTATATTGCAAATGGATGGCCAAACCAGGTAACAGACAAAGATACACATCCATTCTTAGTTCGTAGGAATGAATTATCAGTCGATAAAGATTGTATCATGTGGGGTGCAAGAGTGGTTATACCAAATAAATTCAGGTCCAAATTATTAGGAGACCTCCATGACCAGCACCTGGGAATATGCTTGACCAAGAGTTTTGCAAGCAGTTATTTATGGTGGCCAGGTCTTGATAAAGATATAGAGTACATCGTGAGTCAGTGTACGACATGTCAATCGGTAAGCAAGCAACCACCACCAGTACCATTACAGCCATGGAAATGGCCTCTGAGGGTGTGGCAAAGGCTGCATATTGATTTTGTTGAGTTAGAAGGACAACAATTGTTCATTGTGATTGATAGCCATTCGAAGTGGGTTGAGGTGTTTCCAGTGTGGAAAATAACAACAAGTAAAACATTGGACCTTTTTCAAAAATTATTTTCTTCATTTGGCCTCCCTGAAGAGATTGTTTCGGATAATGGACCACAATTTCGTTCAGAAGAATTTGCACAATTCATGAGCAAAAATGGTGTGAAACATACCAAGGTTCCACCATACCATCCTGTTTAGAATGGAGCAGCAGAGCGCACTGTACAAATTGTAAAAAGTGCCCTCATAAAACAAATGTTAGATCCAAATCCAAGGAAACGACAGTTGTCATTGGATCACAAATTGGCTAATTTTTTGATTACATATCGAAATACTCCTCATACAACTACTGGTAGAACACCAGCAGAGTTGTTTCTCAAACGACAGCCACGAACCAGATTCCCATTGTTAAAGCCAAATTTGGCACAGTCCGTAGAAGAGACACAATTAAGACAGAAAGAGAATCATGATAAAGGTAGAGTAAAAGAGAGAAGTGTGAAATTAAACCAGAAGGTGAGAGTGAAGAACCATTACCATAAATGGTTAAAGTGGTTACCAGGAAGAGTGGTGAAGATATGTGGTCCTCGCACATATTTGGTAAAGATGTTTGATAATGTACAGGTTAGGTTTGTTGATGATATTGATCATATTTTACCTACAGACATGGAAGGAGTTGAAGGTGGGAATGATTCAATTATTTCTGACTCATCAGATAGTTTTGTTACACCAGTAGTAAATCCTAAATCCAATGTACTGGAAACAAATCCAGGAGAGAATCAGAATGAAAGTCTGAGTCCGAGTCAGGAAAACAAAGAGCCTGAAGTTAGAGTGAGTTCAAATGAAAATCAAGGAAATTCCGTGGAGGAAAACATTCCTCAGGATGAGCCTTGAATGACTTTAGACTCAACACCATGTTTGGAAGGTTCTGTTCGAGAGCGAAGGTATCCTCTTTGAAACAGAAAACAAGTGGTAAAGTTAAATTTGTAAATATGGAAAAAAATACGTTTATATCCTGTGTTATGTATAAACATGAAAGTTATGTATGATGTTTGTTATAATAACTTCTTCATTAAGAAGGGAGAAGTATCTTGTCAGTAAGCTTGTAATGTTTGTAGCTCCACACTGTGGATGTGGACATATTGTGTACTGCAATTAAACAGAACCAGGCAGATTTCCGGAGGCTTCCGAGAGAGCTGCCTGCCATGTTAGAAGCTGTGTGTGCTTGTGCTCTGTGAATATATCACACTCACCTTGTAAATAGTTTTCACTTTGACTTTGGGGAGGAGCGATGTTGTGTATCTGTAAAGCATGCACTCCCATGTTCCGCCACCAGGGAGCTCATCCCCTGAAGTCCCAAGGGATCCCAGCATCCCTTGGGAGCACTGAATATAAGCCGGCCCCTAAGGCCAGTTCCTCACTCTGGAGTGTCTTATTAAAGACTGAGGTCACTGTTACTTTAATCTCCCTGTGTGCAGCCTCATCTGTGTTAGGAACACAATAGCAAGGTTGTACCTTGCTTAGTTAAACAATACTCAGTTTGAACCTTTATTGCAAATATAACAATAATTGACCCAACCTCCTCCGCTATGTGCCTCCCCAGGAGTTCCATCACCTCTTCCTCACAGGCCAAAGTTCGGGGTTAATTCCAATGTCCTGACTCTCACGGGCACTACGTGCCATCTTTTCCTGCAAGAACCCAGGTGTCAGCAGACGGAAAGTGTTACAGAGACATGACCAGTGCTGGAGGGAAACATAGATGTTAGAGGTGAATGCTGGAAACGTCAGCGTGAATGTGAGGCTGTGAATGGAGGTCCATTCACTTTTGGGAGAGTAAGGGTGCAAGGCACAAAAGTGTACACTACAGTCCTCTGTTGGAGCCCATGAACATTGGGAAGAGTGGACTGACATGCATAGCAGTACAGTGCATTCGGGGAAGTGGTGTGACTGCTCTTAACTTGCCTGTTCGCATCAGGTTATTAAACTTCCTGTGGCATTGCACGCACATCCTGGGTATCCTGGGTGACAAAGAAATAGGGCCATTGCCACCACCTTCTACATGGCCTATGCCATGGAGGTCATAAGAACATTAGAACATAAGAAATAGGAGCAGGAGTAGGCCACCTGGCCCCTCGAGCCTGTTCCATCATTTAATAAGATCATGGCTGATCTGATCATGGACTCAGCTCCACTTCCCTGCCCACTCTCCAAAACCCTTTATTCCCTTATCGCTCAAAACTCTGTCTATCTCCGCCTTAAATATATTCAATGACCCAGCATCCACAGCTCTCTGGGGCAGAGAATTCCACAGATTTACTACCCTCTGAGAGAAGAAATTCCTCCTCATCTCAGTTTTAAATGGGCAGCTCCTTAGTTTTAGTTTCCCCTATGAGTGGAAATATCCTCTGTGCATCCACCTTGTCGAGCCCCTTCATTATCTTATATGTTTTGATAAGATCACCTCTCATTCTTCTGAACTCCAATGTGTATAGGCCCATGGCTTCTTCCCATACACATTAATGTGCTCCAAGAGGACTTTGATTTCATTATTTATTTACTCTTGGGATGTGGGCATTGCTGGCAAGGCTGGCATTCATTGCCCCTCCCTAGTCGTCCTGAGAACTCGAACTGCTGCAGTCCGATTATTATCCTTAGCCAGTTCAGAGGGCAGTTAAAATTGAACCACATTGCTGTGAGTCTGGAGTCACATATAGGCCAGGCCAGGTAAGGATGGCAGGTTTACTTCCGCAAAGCGCATTAGTGAACCAAATGGGTTTTTATGACCTTCCAATAGCTTCGTGGTCATTTTTACTGGTACCAGCTTTTTATTTCCAGATTTTTAACTTGATTCAAATACTCAAACTCCCTTTTCAGAACTTGAACTTGTGTCCTTTGCATTATTCGTCTAAGCCTCTGAATTTCAACTCCAGTAACACTTCTAGGCCTGCATCAGAGAAACTGGCCACCTAATGCTTCGCGACTGGTCTTCTTCCATTCCATCTTTGATCCTGCTCTTAACCCCAAAGTGAATGGAAGCTTCAGCCAGTCAATAGCGAAGCCCCTCTTCCTGGTACACTTTGAGCTGGGAGTACCGATGAATTGCTCTCCCGAGGTTTGCTGGGATTTTTAAAATCCTGCAGTGGGCCACACAACTGGTGCAAACAGATGGGTAACAAATGAGAATCAGCAAGAAAGCTTGATTGTCCTTTCCACCAGCTCCAGTGGGCTGCTTGGCTCAGCTCAGCCTAAAGTCATGGGCAACAGAAAAAAACTTGTTGAGGCATCCACCTCACACTAGACATTGTTTCAGGCCTGCTGTATGTCAGCAACGAACAGAAGGAATGTCATAAGACATCTTAGGGTTGCCAACCCTCCAGGATTGCCCTGGAGACACATTGCTATTAAGAATTAGTTGGTTTATTAACAAAGGTTTATACACTACACATTACCAGTTCATCCACTAGGCTCACAACTGCATACCTCATCGTGGATGACTAGACCCAATTGACTGTGATTTTATTGAGTCTTGTGGACATCACGTGACTGGCTAAGCCACTCACAGTGCAACAGCTCTACAAGCCAGTGAGCATCCTCATTCGCTTAACCTATCTAAATCTCTTTGCAGCCTCTCTGTGTCCTCTACACAACCCGCTTTCCCACTAATCTTTGTGTCATCTGCAAATTTTGTTACACTACACTCTGTCCCCTCTTCCAGGTCATCTTTGTATATTGTAAACAGTTGTCGTCCCAGCACCGATCCCTGTGGCACACCACTAACCACCGATTTCCAACCCGAAAAGGACCCATTTATCCCGACTCTCTGCTTTCCGTTAGCCAGCCAATTCTCTATCCATGCTAATACATTTCCTCTGACTCCGCGTACCTTTATCTTCTGCAGTAACCTTTTGTGTGGAACCTTATCGAATGCCTTTTGAAAATCTAAATACACCACATCCATCGGTACACCTCCATCCACCTTGCTCATTATATCCGCAAAGAATTCCAGTAAATTAGTTAAACATAATTTCCCCTTCATGAATCCATGCTGCGTCTGCTTGATTGCACTATTCCTATCTAGAGGTCCCGCTATTTCTTCCTTAATGATAACTGTAACCCTTTTACAATTGTAACCCTCATGTAACCACTACATACTGTACATACTTACTAGAAATGCACACCTTGACCACAGGGGGTGTACTTGTGGGAAACACTCCTTATCTGGAGATTCAGGTATATAAGGGGAGGTCCCTCGCAGGGCCAGCACTCCTTGGTCCAGTTGAAGGTGAAGGTCACAGAGTGATTGTGTCTGCAGTACGTGCCTCATGTGATTATATTTAAGAGTTAAGGACTCAACACCTGGCGACGGGAAACGGGAATCACTGAACCCAGAGGATGGCCACCGGTAGCTCAGAGGAACGTTACTGTGTGGGTGAAGACTGGGACAATTTTGTGGAGAGACTCCAACAGACCTTTGTCACGAAGGACTGGCTGGGAGAGGATGCGGCTGAGAAGCGGAGGGCGCATCTACTAACAAGCTGCGGGACAAGAACGTATGCGCTGATGAAGGACCTGCTCGCACCCTACAAACCGGCCGACAAGTCTTTTGAAGAGCTCAGCCAGCTGATCAGCGAACATTTAAAACCGGCGAGCAGCATACACATGGCCCAGCCCCGGTTCTACACACACCGACGTCAGGAAGGGCAAAACATCTCGGACTTCGTGGCAGACTTGCGGCGCTTGGCCAGCCTCTGTAAGTTCTCAGACACCTGCAGGGGGGAGATGTTAAGGGATTTTTTTCATTTAGGGCATTAGCCATGCCGGGATCTTCAGGAAGCTCATAGAGACCAAGGACTTAACTCTAGAAGGTGCAGCATTGATAGCTCAAACTTTCATAGCCGGGGAAAAAGAGACCAAGCTTATTTACGCGAGTAGTCCTGGGTCCAACGTGGTGACGGACCAAGGAATTAACGTAATAAACACAGCTCAAGATCTCGCAGTCAGGCAAAGGCATTTTGAAACTGCAGCAGTCAGACAAAGACATTTTGTAACTGCCCAAGCTGAAACCGACTCTAAGGTGGGCGCCCGACAGGGACAATGGAGAGGGGAACGGCAATTCACACCATCAAGGGGACCATTAACACCCACCATCAGAGTGTTTAGAAACAACCAAGGGAACAATCAGAGAGGAATGCCTGCTAACAGTCCTTTTGTGAACAACGATCTCAGCCAATGCTGGAGATGCGGGGGCAGACATTATGCGAAAAGCTGCAAATTTCAGCAGTTTGTCTGCAGGAATTGTAATGCCAGAGGACATTTGGCTAGGGTTTGCAAACAGCCAGTAGCGAGGCTAATCCATGAAACAGAGGAATCAGGCAAGGGGCTTGCAGTGCAGGACAATGTCTGGGGTAAAGCCATGGATGCTGAAGTTCAGCGGTTTCATGTGGCTGACGTCCACAGCTCATACACCAAAACGCCACCCATGATGATGAAAGTTTTATTGAATGACATCCCGGTGCACATGGAGCTGGATACGGGAGCTAGCCAGTCCCTCATGAGTGCACAACAATTTGAGAAACCATGGCCACACAGAGCTAGCAGGCCCAAACTGGAACAAATTAATACGCAGCTACGGACGTACACCCAAGAGATCATTCCAGTGCTAGGCAGTGCAAATGTGGTCACAGAACTGGCTGCCATTCTGGATTGTTTCGGGAAATGGCCCCGCGCTTTTGGGAAGGAGCTGGCTAGCTGAGATGAACTGGAAATGAGGGGATGTGCACGCCATTTCATCTGTGGAGCGAAGCTCATGCTCACAGGTACTACAAAAATTCGGGTCACTGTTTCAACCCGGTGTCGGAACGTTCAAGGTCACAAAAGTAGTTATACGCATCACCCCAGATGCCAGACCAGTGCACCACAAAGCCAGAGCGGTGCCGTACGTGATGCATGAGAAAATAGAGAGTGAACTGGACAGGCTGCTCAGAGAGGGCATAACTTCGCCCGTTGAATTCAGTGACTGGGCAAGTCCCATTGTTCTTGTCCTTAAAGCGGACGGCTCAGTTAGGATCTGTGGTGACTACAAAGCCACCATCAACCGGTGTCCCTGCAGGACCAATACCTGCTCCCGAGAGCAGAGGAGCTTTTTGCCATGTTGGCAGGTGGCAAGCTGTTCATTAAGTTGGACCTCACTTCGGCCGACATGACTCAGGAACTGGCTGAAGAATCCAAGCTTCTGACCAGCATTACGACACACAAGGGTTTATTCATCTACAACAGGTGTCCTTTTGGCATCCGTTCGGCGGCCGCCATCTTTCAGAGAAACATGGAAAGCTTGCTGAAATCCATTCCCGGCACAATCGTATTCCAGGACGACATCCTAATAATGGGTTGAGACACCGAGGAACACCTCCACAACCTAGAGGAGGTGTTACGCCGACTGGACCGGGTAGGCTTGCGGCTGAAGAAGGCCAAGTGTGTGTTTTTGGCCCCAGAGGTCGAGTTTTTGGGCAGGAGGGTTGCCGAATCCAAAACGGAGGCGATCCTTCGTGTGCCCCGGCCCGGCAACACATCGGAGTTGCGATCGTTCCTGGGACTTTTGAACTATTTTGGGAACTTCCTGCCAAACTTAAGCACATTGTTGGAGCCGTTACACGTGCTCCTGCGTAAGGATTGCGAATGGTTTTGGGGGGACTGTCAAGAACGGGCTTTCAACAGGGCGCGGAACCTGCTTTGTTCCAACAAACTGTTCACGTTGTATGACCGCTGTAAAAAACTAGTTTTAACATGCGATGCATCATCATACAGGGTTGGGTGTGTGTTGCAGCAGGGCAATGGAGACGGACAACTCCAACCAGTGGCTTATGCCTCCAGGTCGCTCTCCCAGGCAGAGCGTGGGTACAGCATGGTTGAAAAGGAAGCACTTGCTTGCGTTTATGGTGTGAAAAAAATGCACCAATACCTTTTTGGCAGACCGTTCGAGTTAACTTCTCTGTTGTCCGACAGCAAGGCGGTCAATGCAAATGCGTTAGCTCGCATACAGCGATGGGCTCTCACGCTGGCTGCGTATGACTACACCATACGGCATCGGCCAGGCACCGAAAACTGCGCTGATGCGCTCAGCAGGCTTCCTCTTGCCACCACCGAGGGGGCGGCGGAGCAAAACGCTGAGATGTTCATGGCCGTTGAGGCTTTTGACACTGCGGGCTCGCCCATCACAGCCTGCCAGATCGAACTCTGGACCAACGGGGACCCCCTCCTATTCATGATAAAGAAATGTATCCTGACGTGGGATTGGGCGCCCATGCACGGGGCGTGCCCCGAGGAGGTCAGACCGTTTCAGAGACGGATGGATGAGCTCTCCATCTAAGCCGACTGCCTGCAATGGGGCAGCTGAGTGGTCATGCCCCAGAAGGGGAGGGAAGCATTCATCAGGGAACTCCACAGCGAGCACCCTGGCATCGTGTTAATGAAGGCCATTGCCCGGTCACATGTATGGTGGCCGGGGATTGACTCAGACCTGGAACACTGGGTTCGCAGGTGAACGACGTGTGCCCAGCTGGGCAACGCCCCCAGGGAGGCCCCACTCAGCCCGTGGCCCTGGCCCACCAAGCCTTGGTCACGCATTCACGTGGACTATGCAGGCCTGTTCATGTTCTTGATAATTGTCGATGCATACTCGAAATGGATCGAGTCCACCATATTAAACTCGTACATGACATCCATCACCGTGGAGAGCCTGCGCACAGTTTTCACGACCCACGGCTTACCGGACATTCTGATCAGTGACAATAGCCCATGTTTCACCAGCCATGGATTCTAGGAGTTTATGTCGGGTAATGGTGAGAATGGATACAGAAGGATTGTAAATGTGGCAGGGGGATGGAAATAGGGAATCATGGGAAAATAGCTAAAGAAATGTCAAGATGCAGACAACTGCAGAATTGACAGGAATAAAAAGGGGTTACCAAGAGTTGAGGTTGAGGTTAAACACGGGTCATGAGAAAGACGCAAGGCGGCACAAAGAAAGAAAGCAATCCTCGATAGGAGGAGAAAAGTAATAGCTTTTACTGATAAGGAGGAAGGGAAACTAATTGGGTTCTTTACTGATAAGGGAAGACAGTGTAGCGAAGCTATAACTAACCTGACCCTGACACCAGCCCTAATTGGGAGACTTTCTTGCCTGCCATTGGACGTACTCGGCGGGGGGGGAGGCAGAAAATTGGATAGACCAAGTGCTAATCAAATGTGTTCTGTTTTGAAAATGTATAACTACTGTGCTTTTCGCGCTGTAACAGGGCTTGTCCAGAGGAAGATAAACAGGCTCTGATTGAGAGTGTTCCTTTGTCTTGACAGGTCCCGGCCGGAGAATCTTCAATAAAGATCTTTTACAGAAAAGGCAGCAAGGTGTTCGTGTGTCAATGTATTCGCTGAAACAGATTGAGGGAAAAAGAATCCGTATTAACATTTGGTGTCAGAAGTGGGATCTCAACGGACGGCTGCCGACAGCTTACGAATTAAGAGCCGGACTAGCCTTGGACGAGACGGGAGGAAAGTGGCCACTGGAGTGAGTATCCTTTAAAATACCACTTCAGTTTCCTTCAGTTCGAAAAGTCTGAGGAAAGTTTGGCCACTCGCTGGTTCTCAGGTAGCATCTGAACGAGATCCAGGTCAATCTGGCGAATACCTTTTAACTTAGGAAATAAATGTCCAAGTCAGGTACGACGTCGACTTTGTAAATCACTTAGTCCGTCTAGGTGCTGATTGGACTTAAATAGACTATCGCGCGGCGATGTGAATAGGAAAACCGCGGGGCGGCGCGGAGGGATAAGGAAATAGACTACCGCGCGGCGACGCGAATAGGAAAACCGTGGGGCAATGCAGAAGAAAAGGGAAATTGTGTAAAACTAAATCGCGGGGCGATGCGAGAAATTGTGTAAAGCTAAATCACGGGGCGATGCGAGGAATTGTGTAAAACTAAATCGCGGGGTGACGTGAGGAATTGTGTAAGGATAAAAGGAATTGTGTAAGGATAAAATATTTCTTTACCGCGGGGCGACACGGGAATGGGCAACCATGGATCCAAAAATAGAGCAGGCCAAAGAAAAAAATTAATCAATAAGCTTTGTTGAATGAAGAGAGACTTTTGTGAATGTCTGTCGTTGAGTGAGAGTCCTTGTGTGATTTATTGACTGCGGAATGAATTTCTATGTTTTCATGTTTTAAAAGCCTGTTTGGAAGAGTGGAGCAGCTGTTTGTTTATTTTAGCTCCACCCACTTCTCCAAACAGAGTGAAAGTTTTTTCAACCCTTTGTAGTGTTGTCCTGTATGTGGGAAGTTTGAAGACATTTTAAGTTAGGAATGCAGGTGTGGATTCATTCAGATGATAAGTTACGGAGCTAGGAAATGCACAAAGGATTGATTACATTGGGTTGAAAGGCATAAATTTAGTCTCAGAATGAGATAAAGAATGCCTTTTAAAAAAAAGCTTCTAGCTCAAAAAAAAAGTTTTAAACAAAGATTGAAAGTACAAGATTTGAATTGGGATTTTGAGATATTAAGAGAAGGCACAGCAAAATACACGAGGTGGATTAAAAAAAAAATATTAAATTAAATCTGATCTCTTAAAGAAAAAAGGAGATATAAAACTAAAAGGTTTGAAAAAAAGATGTAACGTACTAAATAAGTGCTGAAAAAAATGTGTTTGTGATGGAAAAAGACATAACTTACTAAATACTAGTTGATGTTTGCTGTGAAAAAGATATTGGTTTAATTAGGAAAAGGAAAAAAAAAAATTGGAAGAGGTAAAAGACACTCTACAGTGATAATTATTTTAAATTATGAGAAAGTTTCACTGCAGTTTGAAAGATTTCCAAAATGGACATTGTTTATCAAGAAAAGTCCTGAACAGTCTAAACAAGCAGGAGGGTTTTGAAAATAATGAGGAGAAAAGATCTAAGCTATGTTCAGCCATGAACTCATTGAATGGCGATGCAGGCTAGAAGGGCTGAATGGCCTGCTCCTGCACCTATTTTCTATGTTTCTATGTTTCTATGCGAACTCAGCACAGAAAGAACTGGGAATTAGAAAATCTTACTAAATTTTAAAATTCTTATAGAAAATGGAACTGGCACGGATGTTTAGATTTTGTGCTGAGAGAGAAATAAAACTCAAGATTTGCCCAGTGAACGGGACCGTAACATAAAACGAAATGTTAGAATGTACACAGCGTGTGTGAAAATTGGATTTCAGTAAGCAAAATAGCTATTAAAAATGTGTGCTCTCGTTTTAAATCAATCAAAAAAATCTTTGGCAATTAGAAGTTAAGAAAACATTGGAGTTTACTCTAAAATGCCGTCTTCCCTGATGAGAAGACTTTTATTATGACGGCTTTACTAATGATTTCTGCTGTTTTAACGGATTCCTAATTTCTAAGCAAGTTTTGAAGGCACAAAGACTTAAAAATAAGTATTTTTCGGATGATTACGTGAAGTCACGTAATGACATCAGGTTTTCTTACAAACCTGTAAAGGAGTTAACCCTTTCCATTGACAGCTGTTTTATACTGGACATTATTAATTTGGATTTCTTAATAGAATAAAAATAGACTCACCTAACAGAGGAAATGGTGCGATAGTCAGAATAAAAATAAAAACAGAACTAGCCTATGTAATAATACTCGCCTGATACAAATAAAAGAAAGATACTCAAACAAAACAAATTCAAGAGTTAAAAGCTGAGATAAATAAGCTGGAAGAGATTTTTTTTTAAAACGGGGCCAGACGGATAGTGCAGTGCGCAGCCATAGCACCATCACCTATGGCAATAGAGCCAATGTACCCCACGGTGGGTAAGTGTAGTCTACAAACCCAACCTAACCCTTGCATCCGATTTCACAGAGTGACCGCGACATGCATGGATAAAAGATGAATAGACCAGAATCTAACACCTGGTGACGACCAGGCTATCTGTTTAAAATTTGCAGATAAAACACTCACCGAGATGGGACCGCAGCAGCTACTTTGACTCTGGAGACTCAGAATACTGGGGACCTTGAGGCCCACGCAAGCACTGGATAATACAGATGGACTACGAGAGATATAGCACACGCAGGAAAGACACAACTACATGAACTAGCTTTGTTTAATTTGACTGCCGAGATATGCATCCCAGCAGCCAAAGACTGGAGCAAGGACAGAACTTATTTTAACGCATGGCTATGTATAGTGTATTAAGTAAGGTTGTAATGCAGCAGGCTGCCGATGCCATGGGCACCAGTAGATTCCGAGGACATGAGCAAGTTCATAGGACCAAAAGGGGAAGGGCGCAGAAATCCAACAGGATGGAATTTCAGTTCTAGAAGCTCATGCCTGGGCGGACAAAGCTGCAAACAAGCCGCCAAATCCACCCCGCAAGAAACAGCAGGGTGGGAACAGAACGGAGCAAAGGGGGGGGGCTAGTAATAAAAGAATCTAAAGAAAGGATATATTTTGGGGTGCGTCAGCGACTACTTAACCTAAATCTAATGGATATCATTCTTCCTAGCTTCTGTGGGAATGAAACTATAAGTCTATACCAGAACCTGACACAACGGATCCTCGAAGGCCCAGAACCCACTACCCTGAGATTTAATGTCAGAAATGGAACAGGGCAAGGTCGAACAAAAAGGGGAATACTGGGAACACTAGGCACGGGTTATGCGGCAGGGGTTACGACGATGAATTCCATAGGCCTGTATGCAATATACGACCGGGTTAACAACTTAATGGCATAGTCTTGAGTGGTTTAGTGGGGAGGGACTTGGATAACCAAGCCCTACAAGCGCGGTTGGGAGATGGCGCGGAAGGGGAACTGTTACAGGTGGCCCATACATTGCCGAAATGCCAAGATAATAAAATTGATCCACGCAATGGGAAAGATATAAGTAAACGATTACAGGCTGAGATAGTTTTCTCCGGGTATGGGGCCTGGATATTAAGTAAGGTACAACATAATTTGGAGCAACTCCAGAATGGAGACATACCAGATCGGATTCTGAACAGCATACTTAAAAATTGGACTCTAGATTAAAAAAATGAATAACACATGCAAGGTATGAAGGAATAGTCACGCATGGGTGCCGAAATTCAGATGTATTACTGGGCGGGTGAATGTGATCGGATTTGTGTTGTCCATACCACAGTATGATGTAACAAATGGAGACCCCTTATATCAGATCGATCATATTGGTGAAGTGAGAAACCAAACTCGGTTACGTTACCATCAGCCTGCCAGACGGGTGATTAAAATTAACAATAGTACCAAAGGCATTGATATAACTGACTGCTATAAAATTAACCAAGTGGTTTTATGTCGAGGTACGCCACGAATGACGAATGATGATTGCAGATTCCACCAAACAAATGGATGCATGCTGAGTATCACTCCTCTCAAACACGATTCCGAAACAATCGCTGCTCCACAAGGGAATGGAGCACAGGAGCAGCCAACCCGACGATTAAGACCAGGGGAGGAGTCACCCCCTGTGTCATCACCAACTCTAACTTGTGTTTCAGGCTCATGGGAAAAATAGATGTAAATGGATACCACATATATCCCGAGACAACGGAAATCATCCACGGAACAATTACGGATAACCTCCGAGAAGGGTATGAAGAGGCGGTATGGGAACCACAAGGCAATCAGATACCGGAACTAAATGAGGAACAATTACGTTTGGTGCAGAGAATCCAGAATCGAAGACGACAGTGTGTCCGGCTGATGGAAGAAATAGACAACTTACAGAGAGACACTAACGCAATGCTGGCTGATCAGCCCTGGAACTCAAAGCTGTGGGACATTGGACTTAATATTCAGATTCACCCATGGATAAGAATTATATCACATGTACTTGTAGTAATACAGGGTCTGGTTCTGATGGTCATGATGGGATTAACATGTGCACGAATTAAACAGGCCAAACGATAGGTCAGGGCACGCACTATGATTAAGGCCATAAGGGATGAAAATTCAAGCAGTCCTACAGGAAGGATTTACCTTATATAACTCTGTGGGAAGGTTTCAGGAGGTCCTGAAGCTTGGGAGATGGCCACCCGGGTGAATGAACCTATCTGGAACTTGTCTACAGGGAGATAGTTATTGGGAAATATGGCCAGCTTGGCGTATAGCCAAGGGACAAAAGGGGGGAAATGTAAGAGAAAAATTTGGCATTAGGGGTACCAGTGGGACAAGGGTTAAAATGCTGGTTCCTGCACTGGCCCATAATGAGGTAAAAGGCCTCTCTTCGGCCTTGTACCAAGGCTCCAGAAGTTATCAATTCAATAATATTCCGACAGGATACGATGTGAGAACCTAAACAGACATTGATAAGACCTTGCGAAGAGGCTCGAGGCGGACTCACAGACAACAAGGAGGATCAGGAAAGAGACTGCGAACAGCTGAATGCGATACTCCTGGAATAGTCACCAGGGTTATCATGGAATGATAAAAGGGGGGAATGAGAATGGATACAGAAGGATTGTAAATGTGGCAGAGGGATGGAAATAGGGAATCATGGGAAAATAGCTAAAGAAATGTCAAGATGCAGACAACTGCAGAATCGACAGAAAAAAAAGGGGTTACCAAGAGTTGAAGTTGTGGTTAAACACGGGTCATGAGAAAGTCGCAAGGCGGCACAAAGAAAGAAAGCAATCCTCGATAGGAGGAGAAAAGTAATGGCTTTTACTGATAAAAAGGAAGGGAAACTAATTGGGTTCTTTACTGATAAGGGAAGACAGTGTAGCGAAGCTATAACTAACCTGACCCTGACACCAGCCCTAATTGGGAGACTTTCTTGCCTGCCATTTGACGTACTCGCGGGGGGGGGGGCGGGGGGGGGGGCGAGGCAGAAAGGGATTGGATAGACCAAGTGCTAATCAAATGTGTTCTGTTTTGAAAATGTATGACTACTGTGCTTTTCACGCTGTAACGGGGCTTGTCCAGAGGAAGATAAACAGGCTCTGATTGAGAGTGTTCCTTTGTCTTGACAAGTCCCGGCCGGAGAATCTTCAATAAAGGTTTTACAGAAAAGGCAGCAAGGTGTTCGTGTGTCAGTGTATTCGCTGAAACAGATTGAGGGAAAAAGAATCCGTATTAACAATGGCATCAAACATGTCCGGACGGCGCCATTCAAGCCGGCTTCCAATTTCCAGGCGGAACGTGCGGTCCAAGTCATAAAGCAAGGCATGCTCCGCATCCAAGGACCCTCTCAGCAGTACCGCCTATCGCACCTCCTGCTGGCCTATAGGTCCTGGCCACATTCGCTCACGGGAGTTCCACCTGTGGAACTCCTCATGAAGCGTACGCTCAAAACGCAGCTGTCCCTCATCCACCCAACCCTGGCAGACATTGTTGAGGACAAGCGCCAGTCCCAAACCGATTTCCACGATCGTATCTCAAGGGAGAGATGTATAGAAATGGATGATCCGGTATTTGTACTTAATCATGTATTGGGACCCAAGTGACTGGAGGGCACCGTAATTGGTAAAGAGGGAAACAGGGTCATAGTGGTCAGACTCAATAATGGGCAGATATGCCGCAAACACTTGGACCAAGCAAAGAAAAGGTTCAGCATAGACACCGATGAACATGAAGTAGAGCATGAGGTGTCAACCACACCACTGCCAGTGGACGAGCAACAAGGACAATCACCAGCATGCACAGTCCCTGCGGCCAGTCCAGACAGGCCGGAATCACCTCAGGTGACAGAAACGCATACCAAGGCCCAGCCACCAGAGCCTCAACTACGTCGCTCCACGAGAGAGCGTCGACCACATGATAGACTTAACCTTTGAGTCAAAAAGACGTGAGGGGGGAGGTGATGTCATGTATATAACCAGCATACTACTGTAACCCTTATACAATTGTAACCCTCATGTAACCACTACATACTGTACATACTTACTAGAAATGCACACCTTGACCACAGGGGTTGTACTTGTGGGAGACAATCCTTACCTGGAGATTCAGGTATATAAGGGGAGGTCCCTCGCAGGGCCAGCACTCCTTGATCCAGGTAATAAAGGTGAAGGTCACAGAGTGACTGTGTCTGCAGTACGTGCCTCGTGTGATTATGTTTAAGAGTTAAGGACTCAACAATCCAATCAGGTATATTCACTTTCTGATCGGTGTAGGAAGGTGACGCACCATGATGGTGGACTTGTTGCGTGACCAATGGCGGGAGTGTGGAGGCGGGGCAGTTGAAGGCAGGAGGTCATGTGATGAAAGCTCCAGGAACACATCGAAAAAGAGTTGGCTACCATTTTGATGGTGTCTGTTTCTGGCTAATACAAAAGAACATTTTGTGAGGTTCTTTTATTTATTTTGTGGTCCATCTTTTCAGCTGCAATATTTGGCGGTGTAGACACTGCCTGTTAGGCTGCATCATATAATTGCTGTGTGATGATGCCCAGATTGACGGCTGTGAGGATTTATTCTTTGTGAAGCCATTAAGAAACTTTCAGCAATAGATAAACCAAAGCAGCAGATATTTACTTTTGTCCTTTACAGGAGTGTCCAAACTTTTGCGAAGTAATTTACCACCAGTAGTAAAGTAGATGAAATTGCATCAATTTTCTGAGTTCAAAATAAAAATTGAGACAACTGACTTTGATCTACTGGCAGTAAATAAGAGAAAATGGCAAATAAATCTAAGCTGCCAGGACAGCCACAAGACAGGCAACGTGAATTATCACCTTCAGTTACAGAATGTATCAACATCAAGAGGGTTTCTCCAACAGAAACCTAAATTTCATCACAACATTGAAATCCCTGGTGAAAAATTTACCAAAGATACAGAGGAAACAAAATGGCCATAACCCTCTAAAATAGTCCTGTCACCTGTGATGGATGTAGGATGGGCCAAATCTTCCATCGGAGTAAACCCAAATAACAAATTATTTCGATAAACAAAATTTGTGGGCTGCCGCCTCCATTAGCATTGCAGACAAATTAATTTTATACAACCATATTAGGCGTTCTCAAGCTAATATTCGCACATCATAATGGCAAGGCCTAGGGACTCAGGGCCTGCTCTGATAAAGCCGAGCTGTATGGTCACATGAATCATAGAATCATAGAATCATAGAAATTTACAGCACGGCAGGAGGACATTCGACTCATCATGTCAGCACCGGTCGCAAAAGAGCTAGCCAGTCTAATCCCACTATACCAGCAATTATTGTGTCATCGCAAACTTGGATATGTGGCTTTCTATTGTGTTATCTAATTCATGAATAAATATAGTAAATATTTGAGTCACCAGCACAGATCCCTGTGGACACCACGAGTCACTTCCTTCCAATTCAAGAACACACCCATTATTCCTGCTCTCTGTCTTCTATCACCTAACTAGGTCAATTATTTGCCTTCAATTCCATGAGCTTTAATTTTACCCAACAGTCTCTTATGTGGAACCTTATCGAATGCCTTCTGGAAGTCCATATAAGCTACATTCCCCGTCTACTAGTTTAGTTACTTCCTCAGAAAATTCAATTTGCTTCATTAAACATGACCTTCCCTTTACAAATCTATGTTGGCTTTCTCTAATCAGCTCAAATTTCTCGAAGTCACTTTGTCCTTAATTCTAGATTCTAATAACTTCCCCCACAACAGATGCTAGACTAACAGGTCTATCATTTCCTGGTTTCTCTCAACACCTTTCTTAAATAATAGAGTTCTGCATTTGCAATTTTCCAATTTAAAGGGACAATCCCTGAATTGAAAGAACTTTGGAAGATTATGGATAAAACATCTGCAATTTCCTCACCAGCTTCCTTTAAAACCCTTGGGTGGAAACCATCAGCTCCTGGGGATTTGTCACACTTTAGGGCCATAATTTTTCCAATACTGTTTTCTTGCTTACGGAAACTTTAATGAGTTCCAATCCCTGATTCATTAGTAATTTTCCTGGAATGTTAGATATATTTATCCCCTTCCTCTACTGGGAAGATTAACACAAAGTAATTTTTCACAAGTCTGACATTTCCTTATTTTCATTTGCATCTTGGCTACCCCTTTTCTTCTAATATTATTGTAAACACTTTTGGTGTTAATTGTGATATGCCTCACAAGTTTCTTTTTGTTCCTTGTTTGCAGCTCTTACTCTCTTCTTTGTCTTCCTTTGCTATAGCAAGTTAATACTTATACAAAAAGCCCAAGTGTGGGTATAAGACCATTTCATGTAAGGCAGTGAGACTGCTTTATGTGCGGCGTGCCATTAGAAACATAGAAACATAGAAAATAGGTGCAGGATTGGCTATTCGGCCCTTAGAGCCTGCACCACCATTCAATATGATCATGGCTGATCATGCAACTTCAGTACCCCATTCCTGCTTTCTCTCCCTACCCCTTGATCCCTTTAGCCGTAAGGGCCACATCTAACTCCCTTTTGAATATATCTAATGAACTGGCCTCAACAACTTTCTGTGGTAGAGAATTCCACAGGTTCACAATTCTCTGAGTGAAGAAGTTTCTCCTCATCTCGGTCCTAAATGGCTTAGCCCTTATCCTTAGACTGTGACTCCTGGTTCTGGACTTCCTCAACATCGGGAACATTCTTTCTGCATCTAACCTGTCCAATCCCATCAGAATTTTATATGTTTCTATGAGTTCCCCTCTCATTCTTCGAAATTCCAGTGAATATAAGTTTAGTCTTTCTTCATATGTCAGTCCTGCCATCCCGGGAATCAGTCTGGTGAACCTTCGCTGCACTCCCTGAATAGCAAGAATGTCCTTCCTCAGATTAGGAGACCAAAACTATTCACAATATTCAAGGTGTGGCATCACGAAGGCCCTATATAACTGCAGTAAGACCTCCCTGCTCCTATACTCAAATCTTCTCGTTATGAAGGCCAACATGCCATTTGCCTTCTTCACCGCCTGCTGTACCTGCATGCCAACTTTCAATGACTGAAGTACCATGGCACCCAGGGCCATATAAAGGTTGTTGAAGATGCGAATGGGTGGTAAGCAATGTTCCCTATAGGCTGTGCTTTGTTCTATGCAGCCTGGTCCCTTTTAATGCATGGTCCCTTAAAATTTCTACAGTGTAAAATCCAGTGAGCAGCAGGGGTGGGACCTTGCAGATGACAGTGCGGCCTTGCGTGCCTGCGTAGCTTAGCAGGAACATTGGTAGTTAGGCGTCTCTCAATTTTATTTAAATAGCTTAATTAGTTGAAAACAGAAAATATTGGTCAAAAATAAAGAGGAAAAACTCCAAATGCTAGAAATCTGAAAGGAAAACAGGAAGTTCTGGAAATATACAGCAAGTCAGTTTGCATCTGTTAAAGAGAGAAGGCAGGTTCTGATGTTGCAATTGTGCATCGTTTGGCCATCAGAACGATACATACCTGAGATGTAATAACTTGACTTATCTCTTCACAGCTTATGCTGGGGGTCAGATGTACGGTGTAATATTCTTGGGTGGAACAAATGAAGCCAGCGACACGATGAGTTGCTAGTTCATGTGCTTGCTTATTAGGCCAGCCATCATCATCATAGGCAGTCCCTCAAAATCGAGGAAGACTTGCTTCCATTCTAAAAGTGAATTCTTAGGTGACTGAACAGTCCAATATGGGAATTACAGTCTCTGTCACATGTGGGACAGACAGTCGTTGAAGGAAAGGATGGCTGGGACTGGTTTGCCGCAGGCTCCTTCCGCTGCCTGCGCTTGTTTTCTGCATGCTCGAGGTGCTCAGCGCTCTCACGGATGTTCCTTCTCCATTTAGGGCGGTCTTTGGCCAGGGACTCCCAGGTGTCGTTGGGGATGTTGCATTTTATCAAGGAGGCTTTGAGGGTGTTCTTGAAACGTTTCCTCTGCCCACCTTGGGCTCGCTTGCCGTGTGGGAGTTCCGAGTAGAGTTCTTGCTTTGGGAGTCTTGTGTCGGGCATGCGAACAATGTGGCCCACCCAACGGAGCTGGTCGAGTGTGGTCAGTGCTTCGATGCTGGAGATGTTGGCCTGATGGTGCGTCTGACCTCCCAGGGGATTTGCAGGATCTTGCGGAGACATCGTTGGTGGTATTTTTCCAGCGATTTGAGGTGTCTCCCGTACATTGTTCATGTCTCTGAGCCATACAGGAGGGCAGTATTACTACAGCCCTGTAGACCATGAACTTGGTGGCAGATTAGAGGGCCTGATCTTCGAACACTCTTTTCGTCAGGCGGCTGAAGGCTGTGCTGGTGCACTGGAGGCAGTGTTGAATCTCGTCGTCGATGTCTGCCCTTGCTGATAACATGCTCTTGAGGTATGGAAAGTGGTCCACATTGTCCAGGGCCGCGCCGTGGATCTTGATGACTGAGCATGCTCATATCAAACCACATGATAATACATTACACTGCATTCCCCCTTAAAAAATATATATGTATTCCCCTCTCAAATACAACAAACCTATGGTCACACTTTCCTCGGCATTACATGTACCACGTAGCAAAAACTCCTGGTTTTTATTTCTTTTAAACAAGCTACAAATCCAGTTTAATAGCAGGTTTGCAAAGCTTTCCTGATCACCTTACAGAAGGTTTTGGTGTTGATCCAATTTTCGGGCTATTTTGCTTTGGTTCCGAATGCAAAGATGATCCTTTTTCTATCTCAGACTTGTTTGAACCTGGGACTTCCATCACTGAGGTCTGAACTGAGTCAAACTCATGTATGTTGTTAAGTATCGAATAACTCCACGAGGCTAAGTATGGGGAGCTAGTTCAGGCATGACCTTACTCCAGTTTATTTATTCTCAAAGTGAGGGTTCAACATGGCTGCCAGCATTATATACACGGCTTGCACGTGTCTGCCAGTGACCATTAGAACTCCGACAGTCGCGCCCTCCGGTGGCAGGTAAAACCCAGTTAACATACATAACATCATTCCCCCCAAAGTCCTTGGTACAGGTTGTATTTACAAGTTGAGACGGTCCAGGGCCTTCCGCTCCCTGGTTGATCTTCTCAGTTTGAACCCAAGCTTGGGTGAGTTAATAGGACCATTGCTGCATTGCGGAGCATTCGGTCTGACAGGACTGTCGGGGATGGTAGGTTCTTCTTCGTGAATGACACAAGGGTCAACTGATGGTTGGGTGTGTGTTGGTTGGTCGATGATGATGTCAACTTCAATTTGTTCTGGGATGTCTGTGAATCGCAGTTATAGTTTGGTTGATGTGCCTCTTGCATGTTTGGCCATTTAACAGTTTGACTACAAACACCCTGTTCCCCTCCTTGGCCAAAACCGTGCCAGCAACCCACTTTGCACCATGACCATAATTCAGGACAAACACAGGGTCATGAACAGCAATGTCACGTGATACGGCCACGCGATCGTGGTACCATTACTGCCGTTGCCTTCTGGATTCGACATGATCATTGAGATCCAGCTGTACAAGGGAGAGCCTGGTTTTGAGGCCTCTCTTCATTAACAGCTCGGCAGGAGGGACCCCGGTGAGCGAGTGGGGTCTCATCCGGTAACTGAGCAGAATGCGGGACAAGCGGGTCTGTAGTGAGCCGTGAGTCACGCATTTTAGGCTCTGCTTAATAGTTTGGACAGCCCGCTCCACTTGACTGTTAAGACACGGGTTTGAAAGGGGCAGACCTGACATGCTTGATGCCATTTTGGGTCATAAACTCATGGAACTCCGAACTGGTGAAACACAGTCCGTTGTCGCTGACAAGGATGTCGGGCAGGCCATGGGTGGCGAACATGGCCCGGAGGCTTTTGATAGTGGCTGTGGACGTGTTTGATGACATGATTACGCATTCAATCCATTTGGAGTATTCGTCCACTACCACTAAAAACATTTTGCCGAGAAAGGGGCCGGCAAAGTCGATGTGGATCCTTGACCACGTTTTGGATGGCCATGACCACAGACTCAGCGGAGCCTCCACAGATGCATTACTCAGTTGCATGCAAGTGTTGTACTGATGCACGCATGACTCCAGGCCTGAGCCACCAAACATGAGACCTGGCAATGGCCATTATCATCATAATCCCTGGGTGGGTAAATCTCGCACAAAAGTTTCCCTGCCTTTTTTTGGCATAACAACACGATTACCCCATAACAGACAATCAGACTGAATAGACAAGTCATCTTGGCGGCGGCTGTAAGGCTTAATTTCATCCTGCATTTCCCTGGGAATGGCAGACCAATTTCCATTTAGGTCACACCTTTTTACGCTTGACAGTAGAGCATCCTGGCTGGTCCAGGTCCTAATTTGACGAGCTCTGAAGGGTGACCCCTCGCTCTCGAAGACATCCATGATCAGCAGCAAGTCTGTGGGCTGCGGCATTTCCACCCCGGTTGTGGGCAATGGTAGCCGGCTAAGCGCATCAGCACAGTTTTCAGTGTCCGGTCTGTTGCGGATGACATAATCATAAGCAGATAATGTTAATGCCCATCTATGGATTCGGGACGAGGCATAAGATGAGGCGGCGCAGGCCAGCACTAACTGCTTGCATGGGTCAGAGTGTACCAGTAATTTATTGAAACATAGCAGGTTCCTGGCCTTCTCAAAGGCTCTGTCTTGAGATTTGCCCCAAACCCAGTCCTTACCCTTTCTCAGCAACATGTGCAAGGGCTCTAGCAATGTACTCAAACTAGGTAGAAAGTTACCAAAATAGTTGAGAAGACCCAGGAATGAACGCAGCTCCGTCACACTCTGAGGTCTGGGTGCATTCTTGATTGCCTCTGTCTTCGAGTCCGTAGGCCTGATGCCGTCTGCTGCAATCTTTCTCCCCAGGAATTCGACTTCTGGTGCCATGAAACGCACATGGAGCGTTTTAGCCTGAGTCCCACTCTGTCCAGACGGCGTAAAACCTCTTCCAGGTTGTGCAGGTGTTGGGTGGCATTGCGACCGGTGATCAGGATGTCAACTTGGAACACGACGGTTCTCAGGATTGACTTCAGCAAACTCTCCATGTTTCTCTGAAATATGGCTGCCGCTGAGCGAATTCTGAAAGGGCATCTGTGGTCTATAAACAGTCCTTTGTGCGTGTTGATGCATGTCAGTCTTTTCGACAATTCGATCAGCTCCTGTGTCATGTAAGCGGAGGTTAGGTCCAATTTGGTGAACAACTTCCCCCCACTAGTGTTGCAAACAGGTTGTCAGCTTTGGGTAACGGGGACTGATCCTGTATTAAGACTCGGTTGATCGTTACCTTGTAGTCGCCGCAGATCCTGACCGTGCCATCACTTTTCAACACCACGACAATTGGACTGGCCCATTCGCTGAACTCGACTGGTGATATGATTCCTTCCCGTAGAAGTTTGTCCAGTTCGATCTCGACCTTCTCCCTCATCATGTACGGAACCGCCCAAGCCTTGTGATGGATGAGTCTTGCATTCGAGCCTAGGTGGATCTTCACCTTGGCTCCTGTGAAGTTGCCGATGCCTGGTTCGAACACCGGGGAAACTTGCTCAGCACTTGAGCATACAAAGCATTATCCACTGATGATAAGGCTTTAATATCATTACAGTTCCATTTAATTTTCTCAAGCCAACTCCTGCCAAACAGCGTTGGTCCATTGCCTGGAACGATCCACAACGATAAATCATGCACAGCTCCATCGTATGATACCTTTACTGCCGCGCTGCCAATGACTGGTATGAACTCTTTGGTGTAGGTATGCAGCTTCACATTGATTGGGCTCAGTTTGGGTCTTTTTGCCTGAGTGTCCCACAGCTTTTTAAAAGCCCTCTGGCTCATTATTGACTGACTCGCACCTGTGTCCAATTCCATGGATACTGGAACCCCATTTAATTTAACTTTCAGCATTATCGGAGGACTTTTGGTAAAAGAATGTACCCCATACACTTCTTCGTCCTGTACCTCGGGTTGAGTTGCCTGTGCCACTTGATCCACACTGGATCAATCATCCTCAGCCACGTGGTGTGTCTCAGCACACTTGCTCGGTTGCGGACACATTCGCTGAAAGTGCCCAATTGTTGCACAGCCTTTGCACATGTATTGCTTGAATCGGCATTGAGGGCCCGATGATAGCCCCCGCAATGCCAACAAGGCGAGATTTGATTCACCCCCGATGGCAGACTTTGAGCAGTTACAGGTCGTACGAACGCAGACGAGTAGGCCCTGCCATGTGCAGCTCTGCCTGACGACGATATTATTTTATGCACAGTACTTGCCGGTGAGTTTCGATGCTGGGAAGATATCTGTTTCAAGTTTTCGTCCGTGGACATGCATGCCTAGGCGATCGTGATGGCTCTGCTCAGGTCGAGAGATTCAGCAGCCAGCAGCTTTCGAAGGATGACCTCGTGGCCAATGCCAAGCACGAAAAAGTCCGGCAGCATTTCCTCCAACGCAGCTCCGAAGTTGCAGGTCCCAGTGAGACGTCTCAGGTCGGCGACAAATTCCGCCACGTCCTGGCCCTCGGAGCGATTGTGAGCATAGAAATGACATGGTTTCCTTCCGTTTAAAGTGGTTTCGAACCAGCGTCCACAATTCATCGTCAGTCTTATCCATTGGCCGAGTCGATGAGAGTAGAATCTTGATAAGGCCAGAAATTTTTGACCCACCAACGGTGAGAAGAACCGCCCTGAGCTTAATTGCGTTATCGGTTCCTTCCAATCCGTTGGCTACAAAGTACTGGTCGAGCCAATCAGTGAAATCGTCCCAGTCTTCCCTTCCACGAATCCCTCCAAAATTCCAACAGACATGGCTGGATGAAAGTTCGTATTTTTAATTCGTCGCCAATTGTTAAGTACTGAATAACTCCATGAGGCTAAGTACGGTGAGCTAGTTCAGGCATGACCTTACTCCAGTTTATTTATTCTCAAAGTGAGGATTCAACATGGCTGCCAACATTATATACACGGCTTGCACGTGTCTGCCAGTGACCATTAGGACTCCGACAGTCACACCCTCCGGTGGCAGGTAAAACCCAGTTAATATACTGGAGGCGGTGTTCAATCTCGTCGTCGATGTCTGCCCTTGCTGATAACAAACTCCCGAGGTATGGAAAGTAGTCCATATTGTCCAGGGCCGTGCCGTGGATCTTGATGACTGAGCATGCTCATATCAAACCACATAATAATACATTACACTGCTTTCCCCCTTAAAAAAGTATATGTATTCCCCTCGCAAATACAACAAACCTATGGCCCCACTTTCCCTGGCATTACATGTACCACATAACAAAAACTCCTGGTTTTTATTTTTAAACGAGCTACAAATCCAGTTTAACAGGAGGTTTGCAAAGCCTTCCTGATCTCCTTACAGAAGGTTTGGTGTTGATCGAATTTTCAGGCTGTTTTGCTTTGGTTCCGAACGCAAAGATGATCCTTTTTCTATCTCAGACTTGTTTGAACCTGGTACTTCTGTTACTGAGGTCTGAACTGAGTCAAACTCATGTATGTGTTCATGATCAAGTGGTTCATAATCATGTCTTAGTTCATCTCTAGCAGAGATAATTTGATCTACATGAACACATGAACAGGGTGGATAAAGGGGAATCAGTAGATGTGGTGTATTTGGATTTCCAGAAGGCATTGGACAAGGTGCCACATAAAAGGTTACTGCAAAAGATAAAAGTTCAAGGGGTTGAGGGTAATATATTAGTATGGATAGAAGATTGGCTAACTAACAGAGATCAGAGTCGGGATAAATGGTTCATTCTCTGCTTGGCAATCAGTAATTAGTGGGGTGCCGCAGGGATCAGTGTTGGGACCCCAACTATTTACAATCTATATTAACGATTTGGAAAAAGGGACTGAGTGTAACATAGCCAAGTTTGCTGATGATACAAAGATGGGAGGAAAAGCAATGTGTGAGGAGGACACAAAAAATCTGCAAAAGAACATATACAGGCTAAGTGAGTGGGCAAAAATTTGGCAGATGGAGTATCATGTTGGAAAATGTGAGGTCATGCACTTTGGCAGAAAAAAATGAAAGAGCAAGTTATTATTTAAATGGAGAAAGATTGCAAAGTGTCGCAGTACAGCGGGACCTGGGGGTACTTGTGCATGAAACACAAAAGGATAGTATGCAGGTACAGCAAGTGATCAGGAAGGCCAATGGAATCTTGGCCTTTATTGCAAAGTGGATGGAATATAAAAGCAGGGAAGTCTTGCTACAGCTATATAAGGTATTGGTGAGGCCACACCTGGAATACTGCGTGTAGTTTTGGCTTCCATACTTACGAAAGGATATACTTGCTTTGGAGGCAGTTCAAAGAAGGTTCACTAGGTTGACTCCAGGGATGAGGGGGTTGACTTATGAGGAAAGGTTGAGTAGATTGGGCCTCTACTCATTGGAATTCAGAAGAATGAGAGGTGATCTTATTGAAACATATAAGATTATGAGGGGGCTTGACAAGGTGGATGCAGAGAGGATGTTTCCACTGATGGGGGAGACTAGAACTAGGGGACATAGTCTTAGAATAAGGGGCTGCCTATTTAAAACTGAGATGAGGAGAAATTTCTTCTCTAAGAGTGTTGTGGATCTGTGGAATTCGCTGCCTCAGAGAGCTGTGGAAGCTGGGACATTGAATAAAAGACAGAAATAGACAGTTTCTTAATAGACAATAAGGGGATAAGGGGTTATGGGGAGCGGGCAGGGAAGTGGAGCTGAGTCCATGATCAAATCAGCCGTGATCTTATTGAATGGCTGAGTAGGCTCAAGGGACCGAATGGCCTACTCCTGCTCCTATTTCTTATGTTCTTATGTTCCAACACTTTTGTCACCAATTTCAAACAAATATCTCTTGGTTCCACCAACCTCTACTATAGTTCCTACATCCCACTGTGTGACTTGCTAGGAAAACTGAGAACACAAACACACTCATTTTCTTTGAAACTGCATTCTTTCTCATTAGTGTCATAATAATGTTTCTTACTCAACTGTTTCTGTTAAACTCTTGGGGCCAAATTCGGTTGAACAAGACTCAATCGTGTTCGCAAACTTCTCTTCATCACGAGTTCTGCTGGGGTATGTCCAGTTTTAGTGTACGGAGTAGTGCTGTACTTCAGCAGCGTGGACACACCCGACCTGGGTGGGAACAGCAAGGTGAGCGGAACATAAAGAGAGGAGAGCGGGAGGTCAGAGGACAGCGAGAGCCCAGAGGGCGGAGGACAATGGGAGGACAGCGAAAGGTCAGAGGACAACGAGAGGTCGGAGGACAGCAGCGAGGTCGTGGCCCAGGAGCAGCGCAGCACCGGCCACTAGCGAGTTTGTGAGACCGCTAATGTGTCCTACGAAACCTAGGGATAGAGGCCCTGTGGGAAGAAGAAAGGAGGAAGGAGGACAGTAGGAGTATGCATGTTTGTATGAACTAGGCCTGTGCAGCAGAGCCTGGTCTCCAGTCATCTTGGATCCCGTTGCCAGTGGACCAAGACCTTGCTCTGACAACCCGTGTGGTAGCTGGTGTGCAATGGCCACCCCACACTAAAATAAATCATGGACAGGCATCTTCCACCCTTTAAGATGAAGTTTGGGACATAAGATGTCAGGACCGTCATGGACAACCCCAGTAGCAACAGACCGGAACACCGCACCACCATCGTTGCCAGGGAACTCGGGCGCTTCGACATTGACATTGCCGCCCTAAGCGAGACCCGGTGGGCAGGGGAAGGCCAGCTCAAAGAACGAGGTGGTGGCTACACCTTCTTCTGGAAAGGCAAACCAGAAGCAGAATGCCGCCTTCATGGGGTTGGCTTTGCCATAAAAAATGAACTAGTGGGCCAACTCAGAGACACTGCAGGATAAACGAACGCCTCATGACACTTTGGCTCACCCCAGTGTGCTACGGTCATCAGCGTGTACCCCCCCAACACTGGAAGCTACAGACAAGACAAAAGAGGAATTCTACTCCAGCCTCGAACAATCCCTGTCCCAAGTCCCAACGAATGACAAGCTGATCCTCCTTGGCGCCTTCAGCGCCAGAGTCGGAAAGGACACTGACTTCTGGGGAGGTGTGATCGGCAGAGAGGGGATAGGGAAAGCCAACTCCAATGGCACCCTCCTCCTAACGAAATGCTTAGAACACGGCCTCGTCACAACCAATACCCTGTTCCATCAGAAGGACAAATATAAAGCTTCATGGCAGCACCCTCGCTCTAAACACTGGCATCTGCTAGACTACGTCATCGTCCGAGCGAGGGACCGCAAAGACGTGCGCATCACCCGTGCCATGACAGGAGCTGACAACTGCTGGACGGACCACTGCCTAATTCGTTCTGTCATCACCACCAACATTGACCCAAAACAGCGACGGCAACAGAAACAATGCCGCAGGAAAATCAACACCGGTGCACTCAAAGATCCTGCTAAGAAAGCCCTATTCAGGCAGTGCCTCGCTACTAACCTGACAACTCCCAGTGACTCAGAGACACAGAGTGTCCACAGTGCCTGGTCAACACTCAAGGCTTCCATAATCAGCACCTGCGAAGAGACGCTCGGTCACTCGACCAGGAAACACCAAGGGCTAGAACCTCCACTTTTTTTGCATGCTTAACGCCCACTTAACACCCATTTTACCGCTGAAATTACGTATAACGCCCATATATCGCCCATTGTGGCACAAAATGGAAACTGACGGGCTTTTTTAGGAGACTTATCGTTGAGCGTTATTTTCCCAATGGGTTTAACGCTGAGAAAAAATATCACCACCCGCCCACTTTTTTGGGGCGGAATCAGCAGAATGGGCGAATTCAACGCCCATAATATCACAGCGTTACTTTCCGCACGGAATTAACGCCGCGATTCAATATTAATGCCCGTCCACTGTTTTTTGTCGTAAAGAGCATATTTACCCAAACTAGCGGCCATGGAGATCGCCCATCTTCAATTTCACCACCTCGCACACATATCGCCCACAATATCGCTCGCTCAAAAAAACGCCCACAAAAAGTGGAACTAACCGGAACGAACGCCAGCGGTGTGGCTGGCATTTGTTAAATCTCACTCTTATGTGAGGAGCTGATATCGGAAAGATTTGACTGAAAGAGCGCTGATGTGAGTGACAACGCTGACACACTGCTGTGTGTGCAGCTCAGACATCAATGGCGCCCAAAACCTTGGCGACAGTTAAAATTTACGTTGATTGATGTTAAGTTGTATTTAACCCTTTCATGGTAAGGAATCACCAATGTGCAACGGTCCAGCTAAGTGAGACAATGTGCAACAAGGTTATGTTCAATAACAAAAGTTTAATACCAACATTGGTCTGAAATCTTAAGTATCACAACCAATAACACCCAACCCCCGCCCACATCCCACTTTTTCCACATTTGACATAAATCACATGTTCAACATGTCCAGCAACACAGAATACAAAGGCAAAACAGGAGCGTGGTCCCCTGCCCCCATACATTGCAACAAATTGCATACACCCAGATGGAGATATAACACAGCCGTCACCTGCGCACATGCACCTCACTTTCCTTCCCCCCTCTCCTTCTTCTCCCCACCTCTACCCCTTTCCCTCCTCGCTCCACGGTGCCTGGCCGAGGAGCTCCTCAGGCAGTGCGTCATTGGGGGGGATGAAGCGAGATGCTTACGTTGCACAGGTATGGGAGCGGGGGGTGCCGAGGGGGCAACATTCTCTGATGCAGAAGCAGGATCTTGTTCCTTGCTCTCTGTCGTTCACATTGAAGGTGCGGAACCTAGGGGTGGAGTGCCATGCTCGGGGACAAGTGGGAGGCCTGTGGCAGCAGTGTTCCTGGCTATCGTATCCAGGGACTCTGCCATGCATGGAATGTACTCGAAAATGGTGGCCAGGTGTCGGGATATTCCTCCAATCCTTTAATGAGCTGGTCACCAATGTCGACAGTCTTCCTGGACAACTGTACCATCTCTCCGCTGTCATGTTGCGCTCGTTGAATAGACCTGCTGCGTCCACGAGGCCTCCGCGGGGTCGGCGCCATGTTCGTGACAAATGGGGTGCCCTGTGGCGAGATGCTTGGGGCCGGAACCTCCAGAGTGGAGGCAGGAATAACCGGATAACCACTAGATGGCCTTGGGATGGAATGGGTTCTGGAGCGTGGCAATGCAGATTCTTCGAAGTCCGCACTCTCATCTGTCGAGAACAGACCCAGCGGATTGACGGGTGACAATCGGAGCTCCTCTGCACCAGATGTAGTAGGATCGTCCACCGACTCCTGGCCCGTGCCCCCACCTTCTGGCCTCTGTGGCCTTGCCTGGGGCCACACTGTTGGCTGAGCTGCAAGACACAAATGAGGTTATTAGAGGAGAAGGGGGTGCTAGGGTTACAAGATGAGTCGAGCTCTACACACAGCATATGCACGACAAAAGCACCACCGCTCTCAAAATCATCACAGACATCACATTTCATGACCATCAACACATTGTGCATTGCAATTATTTTCATTAGGCCAGCATTATTTCAATGACACTTTTAGAAAGCATCTATAGAAACATAGAAACATAGAAACATAGAAAATAGGTGCAGGAGTAGGCCATTCGGCCCTTCTAGCCTGCACCGCCATTCAATGAGTTCATGGCTGAACATGCAACTTCAGTACCCCATTCCTGCTTTCTCACCATACCCCTATGATATATGATTGTTCGGATATGAGTTGGTGTGGCATCTATTGACTTTACATCACACAATGGTGTAAGCTTTACTCACGTGGCATCACTTCAGAGTCTGCAGATGCATCCGTGGCTGTCTGGGGGTGCTTCCCCACGAGTGCTAGCACCCGCTCCTCCATGTCAGTGATGTCGTGGGGGTCTGGTGGCCCCCCACCCATTCGCCTCTGCACGGACCTCATCGTCGATAGCTTCTTCTGTAAAAGGTGATAGGACGACATGGCATGAGATCATTGCGTGATATCATTGCTAGGTATTGTCACAGACACTGATACAACACATAACCGACAGATGTAATCATGATTATTATGATTATCATCATTCTGTACCTAAAGACGTACACCGTGACCGCAGGCTTTGAGTAAAACATTCCCGGTAAAAGTGCAAGACCTCACATCTGCTGATAGTCACGCATGACTGTTACAAATCAAATTATATAAATACATAAGTACATGTAAGTCAATGCAATACTTACTCTTGCGGATCCCACAAGGTGGTTCCATCATTTGTGATATTGGTTGCCCTCACGCACCTCGTTGGTTGCCGACGAGAGCACCTCTGCTAGGTGGTCAGAGCGGAGCAGGTCGGGAGCAGTGAGGCCCATAAAAAGGGCCCAGTAGTCAGGAGAAGCAGCGGAGGTCAGGAGCAGCGAGCCCCATAAAAGGGGCCCAGCAGTCGGGAGCAGCTAGCTGGTGCAGGGTCAAAAAGCAAAAAGCAGAATAGAAGTAAAAAGAAATCAAAGTGTGGCATCACAGTCAAGCGGGTAAGTGATTGGTTGGTTGATTAGTGAGTATTTTTTCTTTTCCTTTTTCTTTTTCTTTTCTTATCAGTAGGAAACCTTTGGCATTGTTGCCAAATTAAGTTAATCTAAGGGTTAAGTCATGGCAGGAGAGCCCAGAGCCATGTCATGTTCCTCCTGTGCTATGTGGGACGTCAGGGACACTTCCAGTGTCCCTGGCTACTATGTGTGTAGGAAGTGTGTCCAGCTGCAGCTCCTGTCAGACCGCATTGCAGCATGGGAGCTGCACATGGATACACTCTGGAGCATCCGTGATGCTGAGGACATCATGGATAGCATGTTTAGTGAGTTGGTCACACCGCAGGTAAAGGTTACATAGGCAGCTAGGGAATGGGTGACCAGCAGGAAGAGCAGGGGAAGGAAGGTCGTGCTATACCGTTTTGGATACTGTTGAGGGAGGTGGCTCATCAGGGGAAGGCAGCAGCAGCCAAGTTCAAGGCATCAGGGGTGAATCTGCTGCACAGGAGGGCAGGAAAAAGAGTGGGAAAGCTACAGTGATAGGGGAATCTATTGTAAGGGGAATGGATAGGCATTTCTGAGGCCACAAACGAGACTCCAGGATGGTATGTTGCCTCCCTGGTGCAAGGGTCAAGGATGTCTTGGAGCGGCTGCAGAGCATTCTGGAGGGGGAGGGTGAACAGCTAGCTGCATATAGGTACTAACGATATAGGTAAAAAAACGGGATGAGGTCTTGGGAGTTAAATTAAAAAGTAGGACCTCAAAGAAAGTAATCTCAGGATTGCTACCAGTGCCACGTGCTAGTCAGAGTAGGAATAGCAGGATAGCTAAGATGAATACGTGGCTTGAGGATTGGTGCAAGAGGGAGGGATTCAAATTCCTGGGACATTGGAACCGGTTCTGGGGGAGGTGAGACCAGTACAAACCGGACCGTCTGCATCTCGGCAGAACCAGAACCGATGTCCTAGGGGGAGTGTTTGTTGTGCTGTTGGGGAGGGGTTAAACTAATATGGCAGGGGGATGGGAATCTATGCAGGGAGGCAGAGGGAAGTAAAATGGGGGCAGAAGCAAAAGGTAGGAAAGAGAAAAGTAAGAGTGGAGGGCAGAGAAATCAAGGGCAAAAATAAAAAAGGGCCACATTACAACATAATTCTAAAAGGACAAAGAGTGTTAAAAAAAACAAGCCTCAAAGTTCTGAGTCTCAATGCTATGAGCATTCGTAATAAGGTGGATGAATTAACTGCACAGTTAGCTATTAACGGATATGATGTAATTGGGATTACGGAGATATGGCCCCAGGGTAACCAAGGTTGGGAACTCAACATCCAGGGGTATTCAATATTCAGGAAGGATAGACAGAAAGGAAAAGGAGGTGGGGTAGTGATACTGGTTAAAGAGCAGCTTAACGCAATCGTAAGCAAGGACATTAGCTTGGATGATGTGGAATCTATATGGGTAGAGCTGCGAAACACCAAAGGGCAGAAAACGTTAGTGGGAGTTGTGTACAGACCACCAAACAGTAGTAGTGAGGTTGGGGATGGTATCAAACAGGAAATTAGGGAAGCATTCAATAAAGGTACAGCAGTTATCATGGGTGACTTTAATCTACATATAGATTGGGCTAACCAAACTGGAAGCAATACTGTGGATGAGAATTTCCTGGAGTGTATAAGGGATGGTTTTCTAGACCAATATGTCGAGGAACCAACTAGAGAGCAGGCCATCCTAGACAGCGTCTTGTGTAACGAGAGAGGATTAGTTAGCAATTTTGTTATGCGAGGTCCCTTGGGGAAGAGTGACCACAATATGATAGAATTCTTCATTAAGTTGGAGAGTGACATAGTTAATTTAGAGACTAGCGTCCCGAACTTAAAGAAAGGTAACTTCGACAGTATGAGACGTGAATTGGCTAGGATAGACTGGCGAATGATACTTGAAGGATTGACGGTAGATAGGCAATGGCAAAAATGTAAAAATTACATGGATGAACTTCAACAATTGTACATCCCTGTTTGGCGTAAAAATAAAACGGGGAAGGTGGCTCAACCATGGCTACCTAAATGCACGCAGCATTCGAAATAAAGTAAATAAGTTGACGGCACAAATCATTACAAATGGGTATGATTTGGTGGTCATTACAGAAACGTGGCTGCAGGGTGGCCAAGACTGGTAATTAAACATACAGGGGTATCTGACGATTCGGAAAGATAGACAAGAAGGGAAAGGAGGTGGAGTAGCTCTGTTAATAAAGGATGATATCAGGGCAGTTGTGAGAGACAATATTGGCTCGAATGAACAAAATGTTGAATCATTGTGAGTGGAGATTAGAGATTGTAAGGGGAAAAAGTCACTGGTGGGCGTAGTTTATAAGCCCCCAAATAATAACTTCACGGTGGGGCGGACAATAACCAAGGGAATAATAGAGGCATGTGAAAAAGGAACGGCAGTAATCATGGGGGATTTTAACCTACATATCGATTGGTCAAATCAAATCGCACGGGGTAGCCTTGAGGAGGAATTCATAGAATGCATACAGGATTGTTTCTTAGAACAGTATGTTACAGAACCTACAAGGGAGCAAGCTATCTTAGATCTGGTCCTGTGTAATAAGACAGGAATAATAAACGATCTCCTTGTAAAAGATCCTCTCGGAATGAGTGATGACAGTATGGTTGAATTTGTAATACAGATTGAGGGTGAGAAAGTAGTGTCTCAAATGAGCGTACTACGCTTAAACAAAGGGGACTACAGTGGGATGAGGGCAGAATTGGCTAAAGTAGACTGGGAACACAGACTAAACGGTGGCACAAATGAGGAACAGTGGTGGACTTTTAAGGAGCTCTTTCATAGTGCTCAACAAAAATATATTCCAATGAAAAAGAAGGGCGGTAAGAGAAGGGATAACCAGCCGTGGATAACCAAGGAAATAAAGGAGAGTATCAAATTAAAAACCAATGCGTATAAGGTGGCCAAGGTTAGTGGGAAACTAGAAGATTGGGAAGATTTTAAACGACAGCAAAGAATGACTAAGAAAGCAATAAAGAAAGGAAAGATGGATTACGAAGGTAAACTTGCGCAAAACATAAAAACGGATAGTAAAAGCTTTTACAGATATATAAAACGGAAAAGAGTGACTAAAGTAAATGTTGGTCCCTTAGAAGATGAGAAGGGGGATTTAATAATGGGAAATGTGGAAATGGCTGAGACCTTAAACAATTATTTTGCTTCGATCTTCACAGTGGAAGACACAAAAACCATGCCAAAAATTGCTGGTCACAGGAATGTGGGAAGGGAGTACCTTGAGACAATCACTATCACTAGGAGGGTAGTGCTGGACAGGCTAATGGGACTCAAGGTAGACAAGTCCCCTGGTCCAGATGAAATGCATCCCAGGGTATTAAAAGAGATGGCGGAAGTTATAGCAGATGCATTCGTTATAATCTACCAAAATTCTCTGGACTCTGGGGAGTTACCAGCGGATTGGAAAGCAGCTAATGTAACGCCTCTGTTTAAAAAAGGGGGCAGACAAAAGACAGGTAACTATAGGCCGGTTAGTTTAACATCTGTAGTGGGGAAAATGCTTGAAGCAGTTTTGGTCACCTTACTTAAGGAAGGATATATTAGCTTTGGAGGGGGTACAGAGACGATTCACTAGGCTGATTCCGGAGATGAGGGGGTTACCTTATGATGATAGATTGAATAGACTGGGTCTTTACTTGTTGGAGTTCAGAAGGATGAGGGGTGATCTTATAGAAACATTTAAAATAATGAAAGGGATAGACAAGATAGAGGCAGAGAGGTTGTTTCCACTGGTCGGTGAGACTAGAACTAGGGGACACAGCCTCAAAATACGGGGGAGCCAATTTAAAACCAAGTTGAGAAGGAATTTCTTCTCCCAGAGGGTTGTGAATCTGTGGAATTCTCTGCCCAAGGAAGCAGTTGAGGCTAGCTCATTGAATGTATTCAAATCACAGATAGATAGATTTTTAACCAATAAGGGAATTAAGGGTTATGGGGAGCAGGCGGGTAAGTGGAGCTGAGTCCACGGCCAGATCAGTCATGATCTTTTTGAATGGCGGAGCAGGCTCGAGGGTAGATGGCCTACTCCTATTCCTAATTCTTATGTTCTTATGTTCTAACAAGGGAAATTAGGGATAGTGTTAAATCCAAGGAAGAGGCATATAAATTGGCCAAAAAAGCAGCAAACCTGAGGACTGGGAGAAATTTAGAATTCAGCAGAGGAGGACTAAGAGTTTAATTAGGAGGGGGAAAATAGAGTATGAGAGTAAGCTTGCAGGGAACATAAAAACTGACTGCAAAAGCTTCTATAGATATGTGAAGAAAAAAAGATTAGTGAAGACTAATGTAGGTCCCTTGCAGTCAGAATCAGGTGAATTCATAATGGAGAACAAGGAAATGGCAGATAAATTCAATAAATATTTTGGTTCTGTCTTCACTAAGGAAAACACAAATAACCTCCCGGAAATACGAGGAGACCGACGGTCTAGTGAGAAGGAGAAACTGAGGGAACTGAGGGAAAACCTTATTAGTCAGGAAATGGTGTTAGGGAAATTGATGGGATTGAAGGCCGATAAATCACCAGGGCCTGATAGTCTGCATCCCAGAGTACTTCAGGAAGTGGTGTTCGAAATAGTACATATGTTGGTGGTCATTTTCTAACATTCCATGGACTCTGGATCAGTTCCTATGGACTGGAGGGTAGCTAATGTAACCCCACTTGTTAAAAAAGGAGGGAGAGAGAAAACAAAATTATAGACCGGTTAGCCTGACATCAGTAGTGGGGAAAATGTTGGAATCAATTATTAAAGATGAAATAGCAGCGCATTTGGAAAGCAGTGACAGGATCGGTCCAAGTCAGCATGGATTTATCTTCTGGAATTTTTTGAGGATGCAACTAGTGGAGTGGACAAGGGAGAACCAGTGGATATGGTGTATTTGGACTTTCAATGGGCTTTTGACAAGGCCCCACACAAGAGATTAGTGTGCAAAATTAAAGCACATGGTATTGGGGGTAATGTATTGACGTGGAAAGAGAACTGGTTGGCAGACAGGAAGCAGAGAGTCGGGATAAATGGGTCCTTTTCAGAATGGCAGGCAGTGACTAGTGGAGTGCCACAGGGCTCAGTGCTGGGACCTTAGCTCTTTACAATATACATTAACAATTTAGATGAAGGAATTGAGTGTAATAGCTCCAAGTTTGCAGATGACACTAAACTAGATGGCGGTGTGAGCTGTGAGGAGGATGCTAAGATGCTGCAGGGTGACTTGGACAGGTTAGGTGAGTGGACAAATGCATGGCAGATGCAATATAATGTGGATAAATGTGGGGTTATCCATTTTGGGGGCAAAAACACGAAGGCAGAATATTATCTGGATGGCTGCAGATTAGGAAAAGGGGAGGTGCAACGAGACCTGGGTGTCATGGTTCATCAGTCATTGAAAGTGGGCATGCAGGTACAGTAGGCGGTGAAGAAGGCAAATGGTATGTTGGCCTTCATAGCTAGGGGATTTGAGTATAGGAGCAGGGAGGTCTTACTGTAGTTGTACAGGGCCTTAGTGAGGCCTCACCTGGAATATTGTGTTCAGTTTGGTTTCCTAATCTGAGGAAGGACGTTCTTGCTATTGAGGGAGTGCAGCGAAGGTTCACCAGACTGATTCCAGGGATGGCTGGGCTGTCATTTGAGGAGAGACTGGATCAACTCGGCCTTTATACACTGGAGTTTAAAAGGATGAGAGGGGATCTCATAGAAAAGTATAAGATTCTGACAGGACTGGACAGGTTAGATGCGGGAAGAATGTTCCCGATGTTGGGGAAGTCCAGACCAGGGGATATAGTCTTAGGATAAGGGGTAGGCCATTTAGGACAGAGATGAGGAGAAACTTCTTCACTCAGAGAGTTGTTAACCTGTGGACTTCCCTGCCGCAGAGAGTTGTTGATGCCAGATCATTAGATATATTCAAGAGGGAGTTAGATATGGCCCTTACGGCTAAGGGGATCAAGGAGTATGGAGAGAAAGCAGGAAAGGGGTACTGAGGGAATGATCAACCATGATCTTATTGAATGATGGTGCAGGCTCAAAGGGCCGAATGTCCTACTCCTGCACCTATTTTCTATATTTCTATGTTTCACACCTCCCTTCAGCTGCCAGGTTGCCCGAGGCCCAGGAAACCCGGCCAGCAGTCATTAAAAATAAAAGTTGAGTTAAAATGGAGGCACGCGGCCTCCTTAAAATATTTTAAAGACATTCCTGCCTCCTGGAGGCGGGTTGGTCATCTGCCCTACGACTTGCCTCTGTTACAACTGGAAGCAGGTGGGTTGCAGGCCGGTTGCCCATTTTTACATTTTTAACCCTCTACCCACCCTGGGGATTAAAATCACCCCTAGTGTTTCCACTTGTGAAGGTGTCCAAAATGAGGAGCCATAAATATAAGAAAGTCACAAATAAATGCCATAAGGAATTCAGGAGAACTTTTATCACCCAGAGACTGGTTAGAATTTGGAACTCGCCACCACAAGGAATAGTTGAAGCGAATCGCATAGATGCATTTAAGGGGAAGCTAGATAAAGAACATAAGAGATAGGAGCAGGAGTAGGCCATACGGCCCCTTGAGCCTGCTCCGCCATTCAATAAGATCATGGCTGATTCTGATCTTGGCCTCAACTCTACTTACCTGCCTGTTCCCCATAACCGTTGACTCCCCTGTAGTTCAAAAATCTGTCTGTCTCCGCCTTGAATATATTCAAAACTTGAGGGAGAAAGAAATAAAGCGATATGTTGATGGGGTTAGATGAAGTAAGTTGGGAGGAGGTTCGCGTGGAGCATAAATACCGGCATAGATCAGTTGGGCCCAATGTGCTGTAAATTTCTATGTCATTCTATGTAATCCTTGTGGGATCTGGGGAGCATATCAGCCACAGCGGGAGTTAAAATCAACCCTGCTCTGTTTTTGCAGAATTTTCTGGGTTTTTTAAAAATATATTCAGTGACAAGGTAAAGAAAAAGAACACAAAAGTGTAAACCTTTTTCTGAAATTGTTTCCAGTCGAGATTTTTATTTTGTAAATTTACAATTGTCGGACCCTTTGATATAATTCACAATCATAATTTATTTCAAAGGTTTTTCTTTCGTTTGCGAGAGATTCATCCTGTTTTCATCCTGCGTTAAATTCCATGGCAATTGTGTCATGATGCGACGTTCAAAGGTTGCCCCCTAGAACTGCTCTCTGATGGCACTACACAGAGACTGGGACAAACTGGCAGCATAAATACTGCCAGCAATTATCATCATCATAGGCAGTCCCTCATAGCGAGGATGACTTGCTTCCACGCCGAAAAGGGAAGAATTCACAGGTGTTTCAATGAAGGACCTAATATTCCGGATCCCGAACTACATGTTGAAGTGTGGAAGATGCCTGTGCGTGGATTTTTTTTAACGTGGGGTGGCCGTTTCACCCCAGCCACCAAACGTGCTTGACAGAGCTAGGTCTTGGTCCAGTGGCAAGGATTAGCCAAGACGACTGGAGACCTGCTCTGCTGCACGGGCCTAGTGCGCGCACATATCGCAGTGTGGGCTGGCCCGTGCTGCCCCTGGGCCCTCGCCTCTCCTGGGCCCCGATCACATCCCTCTACGAACTCTTGCCGCTCCTGCGCCCCGCTCGCGCCACTCCTGCTGTACCTGCACGCACTGCAGTCAGCCGTCACCCTCCTGCAGCAGCACATTGCCCCCTCTAATGGCCCCGGCCTGCTGATGGTCTTGCAGGGAGCAACGTGCGGCGGCCCGGCCCGGAAATCGGCACGGTGCTGGCAGCAATTAGCACAGGTGGTCGCTACGTCCAAACCCTCCGAGCCACAAAGGTAAAAGTACCTTTAGAGGATACACGGTGGGTACCCATTATATTTATTCAATGGACAGGCTTGATGAATAATGACACCGCTGATCTTGCTACGTTTGTCATGTCTGTAACCTCACATAACTGTAACCTTTATGTAACAACACTGTACACTGTATACACCTGAGAAATGCACACCTTGACCACAGGGGGTGAACTTGTGGGAGACACTCCTCACCTGGTTATCCAGGTATATAAAGGGAGGTCCCACACAGGGTCATCACTTCTTGGTCCTGTGAATAAAGGTACAGGTCACAGAGTGACCTTGTCTCCAGTATGTGCCTCGTGTTGATTTGCTGTAGTGTGTAAGGACACAACATTTGGCGACGAGAAACGGGAATCAACGACTCAAGAGAACAGCCACCGGTAGCACGGAGGAACAGGTCTGTGTTGGTGAGGACTGGGACGATTTTGTTGAGAGGCTCCAGCAGAGCTTTGTCACGAAGGACTGGCTAGGAGCGGCAGCGGCTGACAAGCGAAGGGCGCATATACTGACCAGCTGTAGACCTAAGACATATGCGCTGATGAAAGACCTGCTCGCACCCGAGAAGCCGGCAGACAAGACCTTCGAGGAGCTCAGCAAACTGATCGGTGAGCACCTCAAACCAGCGAGTAGTATACACATGGCCTGACACCGATTCTACACGCACCGACGTCGGGAAGGGCAGAACATACCGGACTTCATTGTGAACCGTCGGCACTTGGCCTGCCTCGGTAAGTTCACAGACACCTGCAGGGGGGAGATGTAACGGGATTTCTTCATTGAGGGCATTGGTCATGCTGCGATTTTTAGGAAGCTAATTGAGACCAAGGACTTGACCTTGGAAGCAGCGGCATTGATGGCTCAAACCTTCATGGCAGGGGAGGAGGAAACCAAGATCATATACGCACGCACCTCTGCTCCCAACGTGGCGATGGAGCAGGGAGTTAACATTGTAAACGCGACTCGGAACCCCACAGGCAGGCAAGGGCAATTCGACACCACCCAGGCAGTAACAGACTCTAGGATGGGCCCGCAACAGAGACAATGGCAGGTTGAATGGACATTTACACCATCACAAGGGACAATATGTCCTGGGATGGGACCATTGACGCCCACAAACAGAGTGCTCAAGAGTAATCAAAGAGACAATCAGAGAGGAATGCCTGGTAACAGCTCTTTTGTTCACAACAATCTCAGCTCATGCTGGAGGTGCGGGGCAAACAAGCTGCAAAGACCTGCCGGTTTCAACAATTCATCTGTAGAAATTGTAACTTGAGAGGACATTTAGCCAGGATGTGCAGGAAGCCCGCAGCGAGGCTGGTTTATGAAGTGGATGAACCACAAGAGGGGTCTGCAAGGCAGGGGTATGCCTGGGACACAGCAATGGATGCTGAAGTTCAGCGGGTCCAGGTGGCAAACATCCACAGCTCATACACAAAAATGCCACCTATGATGATGAAAGTCTTATTAAACGGCATCCCGGTACGCACGGAGCTGGACACAGGGGCCAGCCAGTCACTTATGAATGTCCAACAATTCGAGAAACTGTGGCCACGCAGAGCTAGCAGACCCAAACTAGAATGCATTGACACGCAATTACGGACGTACACCAAAGAGATCATCCCAGTGCTAGGCAGTGCAATGTTGGTGGTCACACATAATGGATCTTAGAACCGGCTGCCACTCTGGATTGTCCCGGGAAATGGTCCCGCACTTTTGGGGAGGAGCTGGCTAGCCGAGATGAACTGGAAATGGGGGGATGTGCACGCCATTTCATCTGTGGAGCGAAGTTCATGCTCACAGGTCCTACTAATGTTCGAGTCATTATTTCAACCTGGCGTCGGGACTTTCAAAGGCACCAAAGTAAGGATACGCATCACTCCGGACGCCACACCAGTGCACCACAAAGTCAGAGCTGTGCCATATGTGATGCGGGAGAAAATTGAGAGTGAGTTGGACAGGTTGCTAAGAGAAGGCATAATTTCGCCCGTTGAATTCAGCGACTGGGCAAGCCCCATCGTCCCTGTCCTAAAAACGGATGGCTCGGTCAGGATCTGTGGCGACTACAAGGCCACCATCAACCAAGTGTCCCTTCAGGACCAATACCCGCTTCCGAGAGCAGATGATCTTTTTGCCATGCTGACAGGTGGCAAGCTGTTCACCAAGTTGGACCTCACTTCGGCCTACGCGACCCAGGAACTGGCCGAAGAATCCAAGCTACTGACCACCATCACCACGCACAAGGGGCTGTTTGTCTACAACAGGTGTCCGTTTGGCATTCGTTCAGCAGCCGCTATCTTTCAAAGGAAGATGGAAAGCCTGCTAAAATCCATCCCCGGAACAATCGTATTTCAGGACGACATCCTTATTATCACGGGTCAAGACACCGAGGAACACCTCCACAACCTGGAGGAAATGCTACGCCGACTGGATCGGGTAGGCCTGCGACTAAAGAAGTCCAAGTGTGTATTTTTGGCCCCAGAGGTCGCGTTTTTGGGCAGGAGGGTTGCCGTAGACGGGATCTGGCCCACCGAATCCAAAACGGAGGCGATACGTCGCATGCCCAGGCCCGGCAACACATCAGAGTTGTGTTAATTTGTGGGACTATTGAACTATTTCGGGAACGATCTACCAAATTTAAGTACATTGCTGGAGCCGCTACACATGCTCCTGCGTAAGAGTTGCGATTGGTTTTGGGGAGACTGTCAGGAACGGGCTTTCAATCGGGTGTGGAACCTGCTTTTTCTAATAAGTTATTGACCCTGTACGACCCCTATAAGAAATTGGTTTTGACATGCGATGCATCATCCAATGGGGTTGGGTGCATGTTGCAGCAGAGTAATGATGAGGGCCAACTCCAACCTGTGGCTTATGCCTCCAGGTCGCTCTCCCAAGCAGAAAGGGGGTATGGGATGGTTGAAAAGGAAGCACTCGCATGCACCAGTATCTTTTTGGCAGACGGTTCAAGTTAGAAACAGATCACAAGCCGTTACCATCCCTGTTGTCCGACAGCAAAGCTGTCAATGCCAATGCATCAGCTTGCATACTGCGATGGGCTCTCACGCTCGCTGCGTATGACTACACCATACTGCACTGGCCAGGCACCAAGAATTGCACTGACGCGCTCAGCAGGCTTCCACTGACCACCACTGAGGGGGCAGCGGAGCAAAACGCAGAGATGGTCATGGCTGTTGATGCCTTTGACAGCGCAGGCTCCCCCATCACAGCCCATCAGGTCAAAACCTGGACAAACAGAGATCCCCTCCTATCTCTGATTAAGAAATGTGTCCTGACCGGGGATTGGGCGCACGCACACGGAGCATGCCCTGAACAGGTCAGACCGTTTCACAGACGGATGGCTGAACTCTCCATCCAAGCCGACTGCCTACTATGGGGCAGCTGGATAGTCATGCCCCAGAGGGGAAGGGAAGCAATCATCAGGGAACTCCACAGCGAGCACCCAGGCATCGTGCTCATGAAGGCCATTGCCCGGTCACATGTATGGTGGCCGGGAATTGATGCAGACCTGGAACATTGTCTTCGCACTGCACGATGTGTGCCCAGCTGGGCAATGCCCCCAGGGAGGCCCCACTCAGCCCATAGCCCTGGCCCACCAAGCCATGGTCACGTATTCACGTAGACTACGCGGGCCCGTTCATGGGAAAAATGTTCCTCATTGTTGTTGATGCATACTCGAAATGGATCGAGTGCATCATATTGAATTTGTGCACGACATCCACCACAGTGGAGAGTCTGTGTACGGTCTTTGCGACCCACGGCTTGCCGAACATCCTAGTTAGCGACAACGGCCCATGTTTCACTCGCTATGAATTCTGGGAGTTCATGTCGGGTAATGGCATCAAACATGTCAGGACAGCGCTGTTCAAGCCGGTTTCCAATGGCCAGGCGGAACGCGGTCCAAATCATAAAACAGGGCATGCTCCGGATTCAAGGACCCTCCCTTCAATACCGTCTATCGCGCCTCCTGCTGGCCTACAGGTCCCGACCGCACCCACTCATGGGAGTCCCGCCAGCAGAATTACTCTTGAAACGTACACTAAAAATTCGGCTGTCCCTCATTCATCCAGTCTTGTCAGACCTTGTTGAGGGCAAGCGCCAGTCCCAAAATGAGTGCTACGACCGTAACTCAAAGGGGAGATGGATAGAAATCGATGACCCTGAATTCGTTCTTTATCACGCTGTGGGGCTCAAGTGACTCGAGGGTACTGTAATTGGTAAAGAGGGGAATAGGGTCACAGTGGTCAGACTCAACAATGGGCAGATATGCCGCAAGCATCTGGACCAAGTAAAAAAAAGGTTCAGCATGGACACTGAAGAACCTGAGGAAAATCATGAGATGCTGCCCACACCACTGCCAGTGAACGAGCAACACGAACCGTCAGCAGCATGCACAATCCCTGCGGCCAGCCCGGATGAGCCGGAATCACCACAGGTGACAAAGACGCATGCCAAGGCTCAACAACCAGAGCCCCAACTGCGGCGCTCCACAAGAGAGCGTCGACCGCCTGAAAGACTCAATCTTTGACCAAAAGACGTTGGGGGGAGGTGATGTCATGTTTGTAACCCTCACATAACTGTAACCTTTACGTAACAACACTGTACACTGTATACACCTGAGAAATGCACACCTTGACCACAGGGGTGAACTTGTGGGAGACACGCCTCACCTGGTCATCCAGGTATATAAAGGGAGGTCCCACGCAGGGTCATCACTTCTTGGTCCTGTGAATAAAGGTACAGGTCACAGAGTGACCTTGTCTCGAGTATGTGCCTCGTGTTGATTTGCTGTAGTGTGTAAAGACACAACAACCACCATGTCCAGATTTTTGACTCTGTCTAATGGCTATTCATAAGAACACAAGAATTAGGAACAGAAGTAAGCCATACGGCCCCTCGAGCCTGCTCCACCATTTAATAAGATCATGGCTGATCTGATCATGGACTCAGCTCCACTTCCCTGCCCGCTCATCCCCTTATCGGTTAAGAAACTGTCTATTTCTGTCTTAAATTTATTCAATGTCCCAACTTCCACAGCTCTCTGAGGCAGCGAATTCCACAGATTTACAACCCTCTGGGAGAAGAAATTTCTCCTCATCTCTGTTTTAAATGGGCGGCCCGTTATTCTAAGACCGTGCCGTCTAGTTTTAGTCTTCCCCCATCAGTGGAAACATCCTCCCTGAATCCATCTTGTCACTTTGGTTTCTGCTGTTCTGTCATGGCTACAAAAGTCAATGCATCAATTTTACTTTGGAATTATTATAAAGCACTTGAACCTGTACATGCCGGATGTGATGTAATAATGAAAGAAAAAGAAAAAGAAAGACTTGCATTTATATAGCACCTTTCACGACCACCGGACATCTCAAAGAGCTTTGCAGCTAATGAAGTGCTTTTTGAGTGTAGTCACTGTTGTAATGTGGGAAACATTATTGTATGTAATGTGGGATATGTCATTGTATTGTGTTGAATGATTATTGAAGCTTCTGCAAGTTGGGAAGTGCAGAATTACTTGCAGCTAGTAGACTTCGACAGGAACACAGCAATAGGAGTAGGCCATTCAGCTTTTCAAGCCTTTTCCGACATTGAATTAGATTGTGGCTGATTTGCATCTTAACTCCATTTACCCGCCTTGGTTCCAGATCCCTTAATATCCTTGCCTAACAAGTTCAACAGCTGTTTGGGGGAGAGAGTTCTATATTTGCACTATCCTTTGTGTGAAGAAGTGCTTCCTGAAAGGCCTAGCTCTAATTTGAAGGTTATGCCTCCTTGTTCTGGGCTCCCCCAGCAGAGGAAACAATCTCGCTCTATCTACCCTATCAAATCCTTTAATCATCTTAAATCATCTTAAATTGCAGTTCACGAACAGCTGAATAATCAAACGCTGACTTGTACAATATAGTGCATCAATGTAATGCACTGCAGCCAGTGCATGTCAAAATGTCCCATGGAAATCACTCTCGTGGAGTTACCTGATAGGCTGAACAAAGCTACTCCTGCTGTATGATGAATTCCCAGTAAACAGTTGCTATCATCTTTCCTAGACAGGTTCATTTATCTTCATTAAACCAGCCACAGAGGATGTTTCTAATATATTCTCCATTCCTAGTAAACAAGTGAAGCAATGGAATAGCACTTCACCCTTAAAATGAAGGCATTTATTCACAGCTACACTCACGACCCTGCAAAAAGGAAATAGCATATTGAGAGAGGACTCTGGCCTCTCTAAGGTATAAAAGCTAAAAGTGAAGATCTATTCCTCCAGTTTTCACTACAACCAAATGTATTAAAAGAAAGACTTGCATTTATATAGCTCCCTTCACGTCCACCGCAATGTAAGAAACGCGGCAGCCACTTTGCGCACTGTAAGTTCCCACAAACATCAATGTGATGATGACCAGATAATCTGTTTTTGTTATGTTGATTGAGGGATAAATATTGGTCGGGACACTGGCGATAACTACCCTGCTCTTCTTTGAAATAATGCTATGGGATCTTTTACATCCACCTGAGAGATCAGACAGGGCCTCGGTTTAATAGCTCATCCGAAAGACAGCACCTCCGACCATGCAGCACTGGAGTGTCAGCCTTGATTTTTGTGTTCAAGTGTCTGAAGTGGGACTTGAACCAATAACCGTCTGACGCAGAGAGCAAAGGTGCTACCCACTGAGCCACTGCTGACACTCAACAAATGTTACATATTTTCAACTCCATTTTTATTGGTCATCAGTGCAAACAAATAGACAGCTTAAACTGTATAAATAGCACCACTGACCACCCTATCATCTTCCCCCTGTTCAGACCCTGGTCTACTTCCCCAAGCCTTGGTGGTAAGCTTTGTGAAATAAACGGGAAAGGGGAACCGAAAGGGGAAGCTACACATCTTACCCTAACAAATAGGTCAAAGGCCGCACTATTGTTGGCAGTAACATGGCTGTTGGTTATCATATGCAAATAATTTTCATTGATATATATAGAATCATAGATTGTAGCAGCACAGAAAGCAGCTATTCAACCCATCGAGTCTGCACTGGTGTTTTCCCCCATGTAAACCTTCGAGTTTAGTATACATCAATATTTAATTGGCATCCTTGTGGCCAATATTTATCCCTCAACGCACGTCATTATAGCAGATTATCTGGTAACTCTTTGTGGGAGCTTGCTGTGTGCAGGTTGGTGCCACGATTCCTACATTACAACGGTAACTAAATTTTAAACGTACTTCATTGGCTGTGAAGCACCTTGGGACATCCTGAGGTGCTATATAAATGCAAATTCTTTCTCTTTTCCCCTTTAACCTAGTCTCTTGCTTGCTTTCATAGCTTTTATTTTGCTTCTAGCAACTAGACAATTTCCTTTAAAAGTACTTTTGCTCATTGTTGCAATGACAGTTTATGGTGGAGAATTCCACAGTTTAAATGCTCTCCGCAGAAAGAAATTCTAACCTCCCCTTTAATTCTTTTAGTGTTTGTCTCAAATTTGTGCCCTCTTCTTAACATATTACCAACCAGGGGTTAGCACTGGGTCCATTATTGTTCCGGTATCTCTGGGGCCGGCGTTCAACCGGCCGAAGGGATTCCGGGGCCGGCAATTAACCGGCCGAAGGGACTCCGGAGCTGGCGACTAACTGGCCGAAGGGACTCCGGGGCCGGCGATTAACCGGCTGGAGGGACTCCGGGGCCAGCGATTAACCGGCCGAATGGATTCCGGGACCGGCGATTAACCAGCCGAAGAGACTCCGGGATTAGCGACTAACTGGCCGAAGGGACTCCGGGGCCGGCGATTAACCGGCTGGAGGTACTCCGGGGCCAGCGATTAACCGGCCGAATGGATTCCGGGACCGGCGATTAACCAGCCGAAGAGACTCCGGGATTAGCGACTAACTGGCCGAAGGGACTCCGGGGCCGGCGATTAACCGGCTGGAGGTACTCCGGGGCCAGCGATTAACCGGCCGAATGGATTCCGGGGCCGGCAATTAACCGGCCGAAGGGACTCCGGAGCTGGCGACTAACTGGCCGAAGGGACTCCGGGGCCGGCGATTAACCGGCTGGAGGGACTCCGGGGCCAGCGATTAACCGGCCGAATGGATTCCGGGGCCGGCAATTAACCGGCCGAAGGGACTCCGGAGCTGGCGACTAACTGGCCGAAGGGACTCCGGGGCCGGCGATTAACCGGCTGGAGGGACTCCGGGGCCAGCGATTAACCGGCCGAATGGATTCCGGGACCGGCGATTAACCAGCCGAAGAGACTCCGGGATTAGCGACTAACTGGCCGAAGGGACTCCGGGGCCGGCGATTAACCGGCTGGAGGTACTCCGGGGCCAGCGATTAACCGGCCGAATGGATTCCGGAACCGGCGATTAACCAGCCGAAGAGACTCCGGGATTAGCGACTAACCGGTCGAAGGGACTCCGGGGCCGGCGATTAACCGGCTGAAGGGACTCCGGGGCTGGCAACGGGATAAATGGGTCCTTTTCGGGTTGGAAATCAGTGGTTAGTGGTGTGCCACAGGGGTCGGTGCTGGGACCACGACTGTTTACAATATACATAGATGACCTGGAAGAGGGGACAGAGTGTAGTGTAACAAAATTTGCAGATGACACAAAGATTAGTGGGAAAGCGGATTGTGTAGAGGACACAGAGAGGCTGCAAAGAGATTTAGATAGGTTAAGCGAATGGGCTAAGGTTTGGCAGATGGAATACAATGTCGGAAAATGTGAGGTCATCCACCTTGGAAAAAAAAACATTAAAAGGGAATATTATTTGAATGGGGAGAAATTACAACATGCTGCGGTGCAGAGGGACCTGGGGGTCCTTGTGCATGAAACTCTTTTGAGTTTATCTGTGAAAACATAAAACATTAAACGGTGCCACCCGACCTGGGTGACACTCCAGACATTTACAAGGCCCTTTTTTTTTTCCCCCTTTTTTGTGTTTTTTTTTGTGTGTTTTTTTTTTTTTTTTTTTTTTTTTTTTTTTTTTTTTTTTTTTTTTTTGGCACTAAAATCACAATTTTTCCCCAGTGCCCCCTATAAAAGGGAAGGGGACACTAAAAGCACCGGCAATTAAGACAAATTAACTTTAAAACGTAAAATCAAATTAAAATTTGGTTGCCGGGCGTGATGATGCACTCCAGTCCCTCCGGTGCCCACCTCTCGCGGAAGGCCGCGAGCGTACCGGTGGACACCGCGTGCTCCATCTCCAAGGACACCCTGGACCGGATGTAAGAGCGGAAGAGAGGCAGGCAGTCAGGTTGAACGACCCCCTCGACCGCCCGCTGCCTGGACCGGCTGATGGCACCCTTGGCCGTGCCCAGGAGCAGTCCTACGAGGAGGCCTTCGGACCTACCCGCTCCCCTCCGCACAGGGTGCCCAAAGATCAGGAGAGTGGGACTGAAGTGCAGCCAGAATTTCAGGAGCAGCCCCTTCAAATAGTGGAACAGGGGCTGCAACCTCGTGCATTCAATAAAAACATGGAACACGGACTCCTCCAGACCGCAGAAATTGCAGGCGGCCTGGGAGTCCGTGAACCGGCTTAAAAATTTATTGCACGGCACTGCTCCGTGCACCACCCTCCAGGCCAAGTCCCCGATGAATAGTGGGAGGACCCCTGCGTAGAGTGCCCTCCATCGGGGACCCCCGCCTCCTCCGGACGGCAAGATGGTACGCCATGGCGTGTCCGGACGGCCGGCGAGGATGGCAAAGTTGAGGGTGTGCAGGAGCAGCCCGTACAGGAAACCCCTCCGCGCGGAACTGAAAGGCACGGAGGGGATTTCCCCGAGGCGGCTCAAGTTGTGAGGCGCCGGCCCCCGAGGGAGGTTCCGGGGTTTGGCGCCGATGAGGAATTCCGTCCGGACGGGGGTCAGTTCGGACGGGATCTCCCCACGTGCTTGAGCCTCCTCGATACACCTAACGGAGTCAGGGCCCAGAGCTGTTTTTAGCGACTCGATGGCATCGGCCGCGCGGCGGACGTTGGCAGAATTTAGGCGCCGCGCCAGCGTGACTGGCGCCATCCAGCCCGCTCCTCCGCCATCGAGCAGGTCCCTGACCCTGGTCACCTCACCAGCCACAGCCCTCTCTTCCGACCGCCACATAAAACCTCGGCCGTGGAGGTACGGATTCCCGAGCAGCGGCTCCTGCAGGACGGCCGCCACTCCAGCCGGTGGAGAGCTGCGCTTGGTGGAGACTTTGTTCCAGACCCTGATGAGTTCCCTGTAAAAGACAGGCAGCTCCCGGAGGGCGGTCCTGGCACCCCCCAAGTTCACAAACAGGAGCTGCGTGTCATAATTGAGGTCGAGCTGCTGGCGGAAGAAATACCTCGCCAGAGCACACCACCTAGGAGGGGGCTCGACGTAAAGGTATCTCTGCAGGGTCTGAAGACGGAAAGTCGCGAGCTGGGCGCTGACGCACACCAACGACTGACCGCCCTCCTCAAGCGGGAGACTCAAGACCGCGACAGAGACCCAGTGCTTCCTGTTGTTCCAGAAGAAGTCCACCAGCTTCTTCTGTATCTTGGCGACAAACGCAGGGGGAGGGGTCAAAGTGACCAGCCGGTACCACAGCATTGCGGCCACCAGCTGGTTTATGACTAGCGCTCGACCCCTGTAGGACAGCACTCGGAGCAGTCCTGTCCAGCGCCCTAGGCGAGCGGTGACCTTGGCCTCCAGCTCCTGCCAGTTCGCCGGCCAGGCTTCCTCGTCGGGGCTAAGGTAGACTCCCAGATAGAGGAGATGGGTCGTGCTCCAGGCAAAAGGCCTGAGCTCCTCCGGCAGGGAGTCCACCCGCCACTGACCCACCAGGAGTCCGGAACATTTCTCCCAGTTGATCCTGGCGGAGGACGCGGCCGAGTAAATCTCCTGGCACTCACGCATCCTCCGCAGGTCAGCGGGATCCTCTACCGCGAGGAGCACGTCATCGGCGTAAGCCGAGAGGACGACCTCCACGCCCGGCCCTTGCAGAGCCAGTCCCGTCAACCTCGTCCGCAAGAGGCGCAGGAAAGGCTCCACGCAAACAGCGTATAACTGGCCGGACATGGGGCATCCCTGGCGCACCCCTCTCCTAAAGCGAAGGGGCGCCGTCAAGGACCCGTTAACCTTAATCAGACACTCCGCGGCGGCGTACAAAAGTCGGATCCGGGCGACGAAATGCGTCCCGAACCCGAAAGCGCGCAGAGTTCCGAGCAGATAGTCGTGATCCACCCTGTCGAACGCCTTCTCTTGGTCGAGGGATAGGAAGGCGACCGACAGACCAGCCTCCTGGGAGCAATGGATGAGGTCCCGGACCAGATGGATGTTGTCGTGGATTGTCCGGCCCGGGACCGTGTATGACTGGTCGGGGTGGATCATGTGGTCCAGCACGGCACCAAGGCGAGCAGACATCGCCCTGGCGAAGATTTTGTAGTCCGTGCTGAGGAGGGAGACCGGGCGCCAGTTCTTAAGGAGGCGGAGATCGCCCTTCTTAGGCAGCAGGACGATGACTGCCCTGCGCCAAGAGAGGGGCATCTCCCCGGTCGCCAGACTTTCCCCCAGGACCCGCGCGTAGTCGCTCCCCAGGACGTCCCAGAACGCCCTGTGGAACTCCACGGTCAGCCCGTCCAGCCCCGGGGATTTTCCCCTCGAGAGCCGGGCGAGGGCACCGGTCAGCTCCGCCAGGCTTAGCGGAGCTTCCAGATTTTCGGCGCCCTCCGGGCTGACCTTCGGCAGGTCCTCCCACAAAACTCTACGCGCTTCCTCGCTGGACGGATCCGGAGAGAACAGAGCCCCGTAATATTCACGGACCCTGTTGTTGACGCCCTCCGGATCCGAGACGAGAGAGCCGTCGTCGGCCAGCAGCGTCAAGAGCTGCTTACGGACACTCTGCCTTTTTTCCAGCGAGTAGAAGAAGGGGGAGCCGCGGTCCAGATCCCGCAGGAACCGGATCCGCGACCTCACGAACGCGCCTCGGGACCCGACGAGCTGCAGGTCCTTCAGCGCGGCCTTCTTCGCTTCGTACACCGTCCGCAGGGCCGGGTCCTGGACGACTTGACCGAGACGGGCTTCCAGGTCGAGCACCTCTTTTTCTAGGCGCCCGACTCTGGCCGCCCGCCTCTTGGTCGACCCCCTCGCGTACTCTTGACAGAAGACGCGGACGTGAGCCTTGCCCACGTCCCACCATAGCCTCAAGGAGGGGAAGCCCCCCTGCTTCCTTCTCCAGTCGGACCAGAATCGACGGAACGAGTCCTGGAACCGCACGTCCTCCAGCAGCCGGTTGTTAAAGTGCCAGTACGCGGACCCCGTCCTCGCGCGGAGCGAAGCGAGCTCCGCCCACACCAGGTGGTGGTCCGAACACGGCACCGGCCGCATGGAGGCCGCCGGGACGCAGGAAACGTACGCCCGAGACACGTAAAGGCGGTCGACTCTAGACCATCCAACTCCAGGCCTCACCCAAGTAAAGGCGCTGGAGTCGGGGTGGAGATTTCGCCAGACGTCCACCAAGTCGAAGGACCCGACCAGGTCCCTCAACTTCTCCATCGCCGTCATGCACTGCGGGGCACCGGAGCGGTCCCTCGCCTCGAGGGTGCAGTTAAAATCCCCCCCGAGGACAATGCAGTCGCCGACGTCGACGGAGCCAAGAAGAGCGGACACCTCTTCAAAGAAGCGCGTCTGCTGCGGGCCGGGATGAGGGGCGTACACGTTCACGAGATGGAGCGGCACGTCCCCCAGGCGAACCGTTACGTGCAGCAAGCGGCCTGGCACGGGCTCCTCGACCCCCAAGATCTCCGGCTGAAAATGCGGGCCCAGCAAGATGGCCACCCCACTAGAAATGGCGGTGAGGTGGCTCATGCGGACCTCTCCTTGCCATTCCAGGAGCCACGTGGCTTCGTCTCCCGGAACGGTGTGGGTTTCTTGCAGGAAGCACACCGCATATTTCCCCTCCCGCAGGAGCGAAAAATTGTCAAATCTACGGCGTGCCCCTCTGCCGCCGTTGATGTTGAGGCTGGCTATGGTTATCTTCATGGCAAAAGCATAGTGCAACCTCTACCTTAACCTATTGTGGGGGAGGGAGCGGAGTCTTTTGTTGAACTCCGCTCCCTCCGCAGCCCAGCGAGGAGTCCCTCGAGCTCGCGCAGCTCAAGGTGCTGCTCCTTTGTCAAGGGCCCGCCCGCGGCCAAGGTTTTAACGGCGGCGCGGACGGACCCCTTGATCAGCTCCGGCTCGGACCATTTTTCCAGGGCCAGTCGGGCTTGGTCGCGGCGACCCCGGCTCTGGGCCAAAAAGTCCCGGAGTTCCTTTGCAGGAACGAGGAGGGCCTCAGCGGCGGCCGCGAGCAGATCCACCGCCTCCCTGGCGGTGGTCTCTAGGTCTTCACCCGCGTCCCCCACCGAGTCCCCGTCCTCCTCCGGGAGGTGGCCGCCAGCAGCCGGCCCATCGACCGCACAAGGTACGGCAAATGAACCGGCCGCTCCAACCGGCCCTGGCACTGCCCCGATCCCACCCCCAGGATCGTCGGCAGAGGAGTCCCCACTGGGCTCTTTTAAAAATGGTGCTGGGTCGGGAAATGACAGCGGAAGGGGTTCCCCCTCCGCCCCAGGAACCGGAGAACAAGGAGAGACCCGGCCATAGGAAATCCCCAGGCCCTCCAAGTGCTCCAGCTCCAAAGTAAGGGGCGAGGGTGGGTGTTCCTCCCCCTCCCCGCTGCCACCCCCCGGCCCAGCATCTACAGTGTCATAATTATTTAATTGTTTTTCTGCCGGGTCGAGCGACTCCCGGGGGAAGTTGGATAATAGCTGGGCGGGCTCAGGTTCGGCCTTTTCGGCCTCGCCCGCCTCAGTCCCCGGGACGCCCGGCCCGGCGGCTACGCATTCCTCCGCGGTCCCCACGCCCCCCACGACAGGCAGATCTTCCACTCCATCCCCGGGAGGCAGAGGCTGGGCAGCCTCAACTGTCTCACCCTCCCCGGGGAAAGACTCCTCGCGCCTGCAGCGCAATTTGGGGGCGCTGGTGGGGGACGCGGGACACGCGGCGGGCACCGCCTCCTCCGCGGAGGGATGTTGTTCCCCCTCCGCCTCATTGGGGCGGTGCCTCTTTTTGTTCCTGGGGGCGCGCGGAGTCAGGGAGACCTCCATGTCTGCCGAGGCCTCCCGCTCCGCCCCCCCCTTTTCCTTTTCTTGCCCGCGCCTGGGCCCCTCTGTGGTGGTATTCAAGGGCCCGGGCACGGGCTCGGGGCACCCCGCGCTCGCCGGTGACTGGGTTGGGCTGAGCGCGGTGGTCAGACTTTCCGGCGCACCGAGGGGACCCGCCTCTAGATGTTTCTCCTTCTTCCGCGCCTTCTTTCCGCTCGGACGCTCTCCCTCCCCCCCGCCGGAGGCCCTGAAAACAAAGGCCTCCGACGATGCCCGCGCACCCATGGCTCCCGGCACGCGGACGCAACTAGGGGGAGGGGTGGCGGCAGCGCCAGCCTTGGCCGCCTTCGGTGGTTTGGCGGCCTTGGGGGCGGGGCAGTTCTTGCGAACATGCCCCACCTCCCTGCAGGCATGGCACCGCACGCCGTCCGACGTCCAGAAGACGCGGTAGGCAGTCCCCTCGTGCACCACGTTAAAATCTCCCTCCGTCGTGTCCTCCCGCGCCAGCCGGACAAAGAGCTGGCGGCGGAAGGAGAACACGTGGCGCAGGCTGCTCTCCCTGAGGCCGAGCGGTATGGGGTTGATCCCTGACCTTACCTCCCCCAGTTGTTGTAGGTGAGGGAGGAGGAGCTCAGCGGGAACAAAGGGCGGGACGTTCGACACGATGACCCTCTGCGCGGTGGCCTCGAGAGGATCCACCGGCAGGAACGTCCCGCCCACCGTGAGCCCCTTTTCGAGGGCCAGGGACACCGCCCGCTCCGACCCCAGGAAGAAAACAGCCTTCCCAGACATCTTGGAGGCTGCGACAATGGCCGAGGGGCCGACTACCCCAGCCATCGCCCGCACGCACTCCTCAATGCTCATTGTGGGGTGAGTGTAGCTCTTGACCCCGTGTTTTCTAGTAATTAATCTAAATGGTGGCAGGGCAGCGGGTGGCGCAGGAGGTGCTGTGGAAGCGGTTGCCACCTGCGCATACGTCCTTGTTGGCCCTGCCACCGGCGTGGATGGGGTCGCCATCACGGGGTCCCTTTAAGGGCTACACCCACCCCAAAGTCACAGGCCTTAATGGTCTTTAATGGCCTCTTATGTTCACTGAGCAGAGGAGCCCTTAACGAGGCACCTCTCCCCTCGTTGACAATTGGGGAGAGGCCTTGCTCCCTCTGCTCAGTTGTCTTAATTGGTTTTTTTTTTAAAATTTGGAAGGAAAGGGTTCTCAGAGAGAGAGGGGAGAAACAGAGTAGCAGAGAAAAGAGAGAGGGGGGTGGGAAGGGGGGGGGGCTGCGAGGGCAGGTCTCTCCTCGCAGCTGTGGGTGGGTGCACTCCCCAGATGGCAAAACACAAAAGTCTTTGAGGTGGTCTTCAGGTGGGGGGAGAAGATGTCTTCACCTGGGGTAGCTGGAGCCACCAGGCACTCCTAACGATCTTTAATTGGGTGATTAATAACAATCTTCAGCCTGGTAGCTCCAGCTATCCCAGGCTAGGCAAATGTGGGGGGTGGGGGGGTTCCAATTGTGGGGGGGGCCTAGTTGTAAGCACAGCCCCCACGCACACTACCACACACACACACACCCCCCGCGATGTTCCGGCCCTCAGTGGTCTTCTTTCCTCCCCCCACCGATACAACAAAGTCTGTTTGGGGAAATGCACCCACACCCACCTGTAGAGTAGTTGAGTCTCCCTCCTTCCACACTGACTGGATGTTGTTGGTCTTTTCCCCCTCTCTCCAACTCCTTGCAGAAATGATAAAGTTGTTCTAAGTTTTCTGTTCTCCTCCTCTCCCTCTGGATAGAAGTTGGTGTTGAAGCCCCTTCCTTCCTTCTCTTCCTGGGCTGGTCTCAGGGCTCCCCAGGCAGGAGCTCAAGTTGCTAGCAGCTCCACTCACTGCTCACAGCTCCAACTGAGCAGGACACGCCTCCACTGCTGCACAATTGGTCCTTGTGCTTGAAACTCTTTTGAGTTTATCTGTGAAAACATAAAACATTAAACGGTGCCACCCGACCTGGGTGACACTCCAGACATTTACAAGGCCCATTTTTTTTTTTTTTTTCCCCCTTTTTTGTGTTTTTTTTTTGTGTTTTTTCTTTTTTTTTTTTGTTTTTTTTTTGGGCACTAAAATCACAATTTTTCCCCAGTGCCCCCTATAAAAGGGAAGGGGACACTAAAAGCACCGGCAATTAAAACAAATTAACTTTAAAACGTAAAATCAAATTAAAATTTGGTTGCCGGGCGTGATGATGCACTCCAGTCCCTCCGGTGCCCACCTCTCGCGGAAGGCCGCGAGCGTACCGGTGGACACCGCGTGCTCCATCTCCAAGGACACCCTGGACCGGATGTAAGAGCGGAAGAGAGGCAGGCAGTCAGGTTGAACGACCCCCTCGACCGCCCGCTGCCTGGACCGGCTGATGGCACCCTTGGCCGTGCCCAGGAGCAGTCCTACGAGGAGGCCTTCGGACCTACCCGCTCCCCTCCGCACAGGGTGCCCAAAGATCAGGAGAGTGGGACTGAAGTGCAGCCAGAATTTCAGGAGCAGCCCCTTCAAATAATGGAACAGGGGCTGCAACCTTGTGCACTCAATAAAAACATGGAACACGGACTCCTCCAGACCGCAGAAATTGCAGGCGGCCTGGGAGTCCGTGAACCGGCTTAAAAATTTGTTGCACGGCACTGCTCCGTGCACCACCCTCCAGGCCAAGTCCCCGATGAATAGTGGGAGGACCCCTGCGTAGAGTGCCCTCCATCGGGGACCCCCGCCTCCTCCGGACGGCAAGATGGTGCGCCATGGCGTGTCCGGACGGCCGGCGAGGATGGCAAAGTTGAGGGTGTGCAGGAGCAGCCCGTACAGGAAACCCCTCCGCGCGGAACTGAAAGGCACGGAGGGGATTTCCCCGAGGCGGCTCAAGTTGTGAGGCGCCGGCCCCCGAGGGAGGTTCCGGGGTTTGGCGCCGATGAGGAATTCCGTCCGGACGGGGGTCAGTTCGGACGGGATCTCCCCACGTGCTTGAGCCTCCTCGATACACCTAACGGAGTCAGGGCCCAGAGCTGTTTTTAGCGACTCGATGGCATCGGCCGCGTGGCGGACGTTGGCAGAATTTAGGCGCCGCGCCAGCGTGACTGGCGCCATCCAGCCCGCTCCTCCGCCATCGAGCAGGTCCCTGACCCTGGTCACCTCACCAGCCACAGCCCTCTCTTCCGACCGCCACATGAAGCCTCGGCCGTGGAGGTACGGATTCCCGAGCAGCGGCTCCTGCAGGACGGCCGCCACTCCAGCCGGCGGAGAGCTGCGCTTGGTGGAGACTTTGTTCCAGACCCTGATGAGTTCCCTGTAAAAGACAGGCAGCTCCCGGAGGGCGGTCCTGGCACCCCCCAAGTTCACAAACAGGAGCTGCGTGTCATAATTGAGGTCGAGCTGCTGGCGGAAGAAATACCTCGCCAGAGCACACCACCTAGGAGGGGGCTCGACGTAAAGGTATCTCTGCAGGGTCTGAAGACGGAAAGTCGCGAGCTGGGCGCTGACGCACACCAACGACTGACCGCCCTCCTCAAGCGGGAGACTCAAGACCGCGACAGAGACCCAGTGCTTCCTGTTGTTCCAGAAGAAGTCCACCAGCTTCTTCTGTATCTTGGCGACAAACGCAGGGGGAGGGGTCAAAGTGACCAGCCGGTACCACAGCATTGCGGCCACCAGCTGGTTTATGACTAGCGCTCGACCCCTGTAGGACAGCACTCGGAGCAGTCCTGTCCAGCGCCCTAGGCGAGCGGCGACCTTGGCCTCCAGCTCCTGCCAGTTCGCCGGCCAGGCTTCCTCGTCGGGGCTAAGGTAGACTCCCAGATAGAGGAGATGGGTCGTGCTCCAGGCAAAAGGCCTGAGCTCCTCCGGCAGGGAGTCCACCCGCCACTGACCCACCAGGAGTCCGGAACATTTCTCCCAGTTGATCCTGGCGGAGGACGCGGCCGAGTAAATCTCCTGGCACTCACGCATCCTCCGCAGGTCAGCGGGATCCTCTACCGCGAGGAGCACGTCATCGGCGTAAGCCGAGAGGACGACCTCCACGCCCGGCCCTTGCAGAGCCAGTCCCGTCAACCTCGTCCGCAAGAGGCGCAGGAAAGGCTCCACGCAAACAGCGTATAACTGGCCGGACATGGGGCATCCCTGGCGCACCCCTCTCCTAAAGCGAAGGGGCGCCGTCAAGGACCCGTTAACCTTAATCAGACACTCCGCGGCGGCGTACAAAAGTCGGATCCGGGCGACGAAATGCGTCCCGAACCCGAAAGCGCGCAGAGTTCCGAGCAGATAGTCGTGATCCACCCTGTCGAACGCCTTCTCTTGGTCGAGGGATAGGAAGGCGACCGACAGACCAGCCTCCTGGGAGCAATGGATGAGGTCCCGGACCAGATGGATGTTGTCGTGGATTGTCCGGCCCGGGACCGTGTATGACTGGTCGGGGTGGATCATGTGGTCCAGCACGGCACCAAGGCGAGCAGACATCGCCCTGGCGAAGATTTTGTAGTCCGTGCTGAGGAGGGAGACCGGGCGCCAGTTCTTAAGGAGGCGGAGATCGCCCTTCTTAGGCAGCAGGACGATGACTGCCCTGCGCCAAGAGAGGGGCATCTCCCCGGTCGCCAGACTTTCCCCCAGGACCCGCGCGTAGTCGCTCCCCAGGACGTCCCAGAACGCCCTGTGGAACTCCACGGTCAGCCCGTCCAGCCCCGGGGATTTTCCCCTCGAGAGCCGGGCGAGGGCACCGGTCAGCTCCGCCAGGCTTAGCGGAGCTTCCAGATTTTCGGCGCCCTCCGGGCTGACCTTCGGCAGGTCCTCCCACAAAACTCTACGCGCTTCCTCGCTGGACGGATCCGGAGAGAACAGAGCCCCGTAATATTCACGGACCCTGTTGTTGACGCCCTCCGGATCCGAGACGAGAGAGCCGTCGTCGGCCAGCAGCGTCAAGAGCTGCTTACGGACACTCTGCCTTTTTTCCAGCGAGTAGAAGAAGGGGGAGCCGCGGTCCAGATCCCGCAGGAACCGGATCCGCGACCTCACGAACGCGCCTCGGGACCCGACGAGCTGCAGGTCCTTCAGCGCGGCCTTCTTCGCTTCGTACACCGTCCGCAGGGCCGGGTCCTGGACGACTTGACCGAGACGGGCTTCCAGGTCGAGCACCTCTTTTTCTAGGCGCCCGACTCTGGCCGCCCGCCTCTTGGTCGACCCCCTCGCGTACTCTTGACAGAAGACGCGGACGTGAGCCTTGCCCACGTCCCACCATAGCCTCAAGGAGGGGAAGCCCCCCTGCTTCCTTCTCCAGTCGGACCAGAATCGACGGAACGAGTCCTGGAACCGCACGTCCTCCAGCAGCCGGTTGTTAAAGTGCCAGTACGCGGACCCCGTCCTCGCGCGGAGCGAAGCGAGCTCCGCCCACACCAGGTGGTGGTCCGAACACGGCACCGGCCGCATGGAGGCCGCCGGGACGCAGGAAACGTACGCCCGAGACACGTAAAGGCGGTCGACTCTAGACCATCCAACTCCAGGCCTCACCCAAGTAAAGGCGCTGGAGTCGGGGTGGAGATTTCGCCAGACGTCCACCAAGTCGAAGGACCCGACCAGGTCCCTCAACTTCTCCATCGCCGTCATGCACTGCGGGGCACCGGAGCGGTCCCTCGCCTCGAGGGTGCAGTTAAAATCCCCCCCGAGGACAATGCAGTCGCCGACGTCGACGGAGCCAAGAAGAGCGGACACCTCTTCAAAGAAGCGCGTCTGCTGCGGGCCGGGATGAGGGGCGTACACGTTCACGAGATGGAGCGGCACGTCCCCCAGGCGAACCGTTACGTGCAGCAAGCGGCCTGGCACGGGCTCCTCGACCCCCAAGATCTCCGGCTGAAAATGCGGGCCCAGCAAGATGGCCACCCCACTAGAAATGGCGGTGAGGTGGCTCATGCGGACCTCTCCTTGCCATTCCAGGAGCCACGTGGCTTCGTCTCCCGGAACGGTGTGGGTTTCTTGCAGGAAGCACACCGCATATTTCCCCTCCCGCAGGAGCGAAAAATTGTCAAATCTACGGCGTGCCCCTCTGCCGCCGTTGATGTTGAGGCTGGCTATGGTTATCTTCATGGCAAAAGCATAGTGCAACCTCTACCTTAACCTATTGTGGGGGAGGGAGCGGAGTCTTTTGTTGAACTCCGCTCCCTCCGCAGCCCAGCGAGGAGTCCCTCGAGCTCGCGCAGCTCAAGGTGCTGCTCCTTTGTCAAGGGCCCGCCCGCGGCCAAGGTTTTAACGGCGGCGCGGACGGACCCCTTGATCAGCTCCGGCTCGGACCATTTTTCCAGGGCCAGTCGGGCTTGGTCGCGGCGACCCCGGCTCTGGGCCAAAAAGTCCCGGAGTTCCTTTGCAGGAACGAGGAGGGCCTCAGCGGCGGCCGCGAGCAGATCCACCGCCTCCCTGGCGGTGGTCTCTAGGTCTTCACCCGCGTCCCCCACCGAGTCCCCGTCCTCCTCCGGGAGGTGGCCGCCAGCAGCCGGCCCATCGACCGCACAAGGTACGGCAAATGAACCGGCCGCTCCAACCGGCCCTGGCACTGCCCCGATCCCACCCCCAGGATCGTCGGCAGAGGAGTCCCCACTGGGCTCTTTTAAAAATGGTGCTGGGTCGGGAAATGACAGCGGAAGGGGTTCCCCCTCCGCCCCAGGAACCGGAGAACAAGGAGAGACCCGGCCATAGGAAATCCCCAGGCCCTCCAAGTGCTCCAGCTCCAAAGTAAGGGGCGAGGGTGGGTGTTCCTCCCCCTCCCCGCTGCCACCCCCCGGCCCAGCATCTACAGTGTCATAATTATTTAATTGTTTTTCTGCCGGGTCGAGCGACTCCCGGGGGAAGTTGGATAATAGCTGGGCGGGCTCAGGTTCGGCCTTTTCGGCCTCGCCCGCCTCAGTCCCCGGGACGCCCGGCCCGGCGGCTACGCATTCCTCCGCGGTCCCCACGCCCCCCACGACAGGCAGATCTTCCACTCCATCCCCGGGAGGCAGAGGCTGGGCAGCCTCAACTGTCTCACCCTCCCCGGGGAAAGACTCCTCGCGCCTGCAGCGCAATTTGGGGGCACTGGTGGGGGACGCGGGACACGCGGCGGGCACCGCCTCCTCCGCGGAGGGATGTTGTTCCCCCTCCGCCTCATTGGGGCGGTGCCTCTTTTTGTTCCTGGGGGCGCGCGGAGTCAGGGAGACCTCCATGTCTGCCGAGGCCTCCCGCTCCGCCCCCCCCTTTTCCTTTTCTTGCCCGCGCCTGGGCCCCTCTGTGGTGGTATTCAAGGGCCCGGGCACGGGCTCGGGGCACCCCGCGCTCGCCGGTGACTGGGTTGGGCTGAGCGCGGTGGTCAGACTTTCCGGCGCACCGAGGGGACCCGCCTCTAGATGTTTCTCCTTCTTCCGCGCCTTCTTTCCGCTCGGACGCTCTCCCTCCCCCCCGCCGGAGGCCCTGAAAACAAAGGCCTCCGACGATGCCCGCGCACCCATGGCTCCCGGCACGCGGACGCAACTAGGGGGAGGGGTGGCGGCAGCGCCAGCCTTGGCCGCCTTCGGTGGTTTGGCGGCCTTGGGGGCGGGGCAGTTCTTGCGAACATGCCCCACCTCCCTGCAGGCATGGCACCGCACGCCGTCCGACGTCCAGAAGACGCGGTAGGCAGTCCCCTCGTGCACCACGTTAAAATCTCCCTCCGTCGTGTCCTCCCGCGCCAGCCGGACAAAGAGCTGGCGGCGGAAGGAGAACACGTGGCGCAGGCTGCTCTCCCTGAGGCCGAGCGGTATGGGGTTGATCCCTGACCTTACCTCCCCCAGTTGTTGTAGGTGAGGGAGGAGGAGCTCAGCGGGAACAAAGGGCGGGACGTTCGACACGATGACCCTCTGCGCGGTGGCCTCGAGAGGATCCACCGGCAGGAACGTCCCGCCCACCGTGAGCCCCTTTTCGAGGGCCAGGGACACCGCCCGCTCCGACCCCAGGAAGAAAACAGCCTTCCCAGACATCTTGGAGGCTGCGACAATGGCCGAGGGGCCGACTACCCCAGCCATCGCCCGCACGCACTCCTCAATGCTCATTGTGGGGTGAGTGTAGCTCTTGACCCCGTGTTTTCTAGTAATTAATCTAAATGGTGGCAGGGCAGCGGGTGGCGCAGGAGGTGCTGTGGAAGCGGTTGCCACCTGCGCATACGTCCTTGTTGGCCCTGCCACCGGCGTGGATGGGGTCGCCATCACGGGGTCCCTTTAAGGGCTACACCCACCCCAAAGTCACAGGCCTTAATGGTCTTTAATGGCCTCTTATGTTCACTGAGCAGAGGAGCCCTTAACGAGGCACCTCTCCCCTCGTTGACAATTGGGGAGAGGCCTTGCTCCCTCTGCTCAGTTGTCTTAATTGGTTTTTTTTTTAAAATTTGGAAGGAAAGGGTTCTCAGAGAGAGAGGGGAGAAACAGAGTAGCAGAGAAAAGAGAGAGGGGGGTGGGAAGGGGGGGGGGCTGCGAGGGCAGGTCTCTCCTCGCAGCTGTGGGTGGGTGCACTCCCCAGATGGCAAAACACAAAAGTCTTTGAGGTGGTCTTCAGGTGGGGGGAGAAGATGTCTTCACCTGGGGTAGCTGGAGCCACCAGGCACTCCTAACGATCTTTAATTGGGTGATTAATAACAATCTTCAGCCTGGTAGCTCCAGCTATCCCAGGCTAGGCAAATGTGGGGGGTGGGGGGGTTCCAATTGTGGGGGGGGCCTAGTTGTAAGCACAGCCCCCACGCACACTACCACACACACACACACCCCCCGCGATGTTCCGGCCCTCAGTGGTCTTCTTTCCTCCCCCCACCGATACAACAAAGTCTGTTTGGGGAAATGCACCCACACCCACCTGTAGAGTAGTTGAGTCTCCCTCCTTCCACACTGACTGGATGTTGTTGGTCTTTTCCCCCTCTCTCCAACTCCTTGCAGAAATGATAAAGTTGTTCTAAGTTTTCTGTTCTCCTCCTCTCCCTCTGGATAGAAGTTGGTGTTGAAGCCCCTTCCTTCCTTCTCTTCCTGGGCTGGTCTCAGGGCTCCCCAGGCAGGAGCTCAAGTTGCTAGCAGCTCCACTCACTGCTCACAGCTCCAACTGAGCAGGACACGCCTCCACTGCTGCACAATTGGTCCTTGTGCTTGAAACTCTTTTGAGTTTATCTGTGAAAACATAAAACATTAAACGGTGCCACCCGACCTGGGTGACACTCCAGACATTTACAAGGCCCTTTTTTCCTTTTTTTGTTTTTTTTTTGTTTTTTTTTGTGTTTTTTGTTTTTTTTTTTGGTTTTTTTTTTGGGCACTAAAATCACAATTTCTCCGGTGCCCCCTATAAAAGGGAAGGGGACACTAAAAGCACCGGCAATTAAAACAAATTAAACTTTAAAACGTAAAATCAAATTAAAATTTGGTTGCCGGGCGTGATGATGCACTCCAGTCCCTCCGGTGCCCACCTCTCGCGGAAGGCCGCGAGCGTACCGGTGGACACCGCGTGCTCCATCTCCAAGGACACCCTGGACCGGATGTAAGAGCGGAAGAGAGGCAGGCAGTCAGGTTGAACGACCCCCTCGACCGCCCGCTGCCTGGACCGGCTGATGGCACCCTTGGCCGTGCCCAGGAGCAGTCCTACGAGGAGGCCTTCGGACCTACCCGCTCCCCTCCGCACAGGGTGCCCAAAGATCAGGAGAGTGGGACTGAAGTGCAGCCAGAATTTCAGGAGCAGCCCCTTCAAATAATAAAACAGGGGCTGCAACCTCGTGCATTCCATAAAAACATGGAACACGGACTCCTCCAGACCGCAGAAATTGCAGGCGGCCTGGGAGTCCGTGAACCGGCTTAAAAATTTGTTGCACGGCACTGCTCCGTGCACCACCCTCCAGGCCAAGTCCCCGATGAATAGTGGGAGGACCCCTGCGTAGAGGGCCCTCCATCGGGGACCCCCGCCTCCTCCGGACGGCAAGATGGTACGCCATGGCGTGTCCGGACGGCCGGCGAGGATGGCAAAGTTGAGGGTGTGCAGGAGCAGCCCGTACAGGAAACCCCTCCGCGCGGAACTGAAAGGCACGGAGGGGATTTCCCCGAGGCGGCTCAAGTTGTGAGGCGCCGGCCCCCGAGGGAGGTTCCGGGGTTTGGCGCCGATGAGGAATTCCGTCCGGACGGGGGTCAGTTCGGACGGGATCTCCCCACGTGCTTGAGCCTCCTCGATACACCTAACGGAGTCAGGGCCCAGAGCTGTTTTTAGCGACTCGATGGCATCGGCCGCGCGGCGGACGTTGGCAGAATTTAGGCGCCGCGCCAGCGTGACTGGCGCCATCCAGCCCGCTCCTCCGCCATCGAGCAGGTCCCTGACCCTGGTCACCTCACCAGCCACAGCCCTCTCTTCCGACCGCCACATGAAGCCTCGGCCGTGGAGGTACGGATTCCCGAGCAGCGGCTCCTGCAGGACGGCCGCCACTCCAGCCGGCGGAGAGCTGCGCTTGGTGGAGACTTTGTTCCAGACCCTGATGAGTTCCCTGTAAAAGACAGGCAGCTCCCGGAGGGCGGTCCTGGCACCCCCCAAGTTCACAAACAGGAGCTGCGTGTCATAATTGAGGTCGAGCTGCTGGCGGAAGAAATACCTCGCCAGAGCACACCACCTAGGAGGGGGCTCGACGTAAAGGTATCTCTGCAGGGTCTGAAGACGGAAAGTCGCGAGCTGGGCGCTGACGCACACCAACGACTGACCGCCCTCCTCAAGCGGGAGACTCAAGACCGCGACAGAGACCCAGTGCTTCCTGTTGTTCCAGAAGAAGTCCACCAGCTTCTTCTGTATCTTGGCGACAAACGCAGGGGGAGGGGTCAAAGTGACCAGCCGGTACCACAGCATTGCGGCCACCAGCTGGTTTATGACTAGCGCTCGACCCCTGTAGGACAGCACTCGGAGCAGTCCTGTCCAGCGCCCTAGGCGAGCGGCGACCTTGGCCTCCAGCTCCTGCCAGTTCGCCGGCCAGGCTTCCTCGTCGGGGCTAAGGTAGACTCCCAGATAGAGGAGATGGGTCGTGCTCCAGGCAAAAGGCCTGAGCTCCTCCGGCAGGGAGTCCACCCGCCACTGACCCACCAGGAGTCCGGAACATTTCTCCCAGTTGATCCTGGCGGAGGACGCGGCCGAGTAAATCTCCTGGCACTCACGCATCCTCCGCAGGTCAGCGGGATCCTCTACCGCGAGGAGCACGTCATCGGCGTAAGCCGAGAGGACGACCTCCACGCCCGGCCCTTGCAGAGCCAGTCCCGTCAACCTCGTCCGCAAGAGGCGCAGGAAAGGCTCCACGCAAACGGCGTATAACTGGCCGGACATGGGGCATCCCTGGCGTACCCCTCTCCTAAAGCGAAGGGGCGCCGTCAAGGACCCGTTAACCTTAATCAGACACTCCGCGGCGGCGTACAAAAGTCGGATCCGGGCGACGAAATGCGTCCCGAACCCGAAAGCGCGCAGAGTTCCGAGCAGATAGTCGTGATCCACCCTGTCGAACGCCTTCTCTTGGTCGAGGGATAGGAAGGCGACCGACAGACCAGCCTCCTGGGAGCAATGGATGAGGTCCCGGACCAGATGGATGTTGTCGTGGATTGTCCGGCCCGGGACCGTGTATGACTGGTCGGGGTGGATCATGTGGTCCAGCACGGCACCAAGGCGAGCAGACATCGCCCTGGCGAAGATTTTGTAGTCCGTGCTGAGGAGGGAGACCGGGCGCCAGTTCTTAAGGAGGCGGAGATCGCCCTTCTTAGGCAGCAGGACGATGACTGCCCTGCGCCAAGAGAGGGGCATCTCCCCGGTCGCCAGACTTTCCCCCAGGACCCGCGCGTAGTCGCCCCCCAGGACGTCCCAGAACGCCCTGTGGAACTCCACGGTCAGCCCGTCCAGCCCCGGGGATTTTCCCCTCGAGAGCCGGGCGAGGGCACCGGTCAGCTCCGCCAGGCTTAGCGGAGCTTCCAGATTTTCGGCGCCCTCCGGGCCGACCTTCGGCAGGTCCTCCCACAAAACTCTACGCGCTTCCTCGCTGGACGGATCCGGAGAGAACAGAGCCCCGTAATATTCACGGACCCTGTTGTTGACGCCCTCCGGATCCGAGACGAGAGAGCCGTCGTCGGCCAGCAGCGTCAAGAGCTGCTTACGGACACTCTGCCTTTTTTCCAGCGAGTAGAAGAAGGGGGAGCCGCGGTCCAGATCCCGCAGGAACCGGATCCGCGACCTCACGAACGCGCCTCGGGACCCGACGAGCTGCAGGTCCTTCAGCGCGGCCTTCTTCGCTTCGTACACCGTCCGCAGGGCCGGGTCCTGGACGACTTGACCGAGACGGGCTTCCAGGTCGAGCACCTCTTTTTCTAGGCGCCCGACTCTGGCCGCCCGCCTCTTGGTCGACCCCCTCGCGTACTCTTGACAGAAGACGCGGACGTGAGCCTTGCCCACGTCCCACCATAGCCTCAAGGAGGGGAAGCCCCCCTGCTTCCTTCTCCAGTCGGACCAGAATCGACGGAACGAGTCCTGGAACCGCACGTCCTCCAGCAGCCGGTTGTTAAAGTGCCAGTACGCGGACCCCGTCCTCGCGCGGAGCGAAGCGAGCTCCGCCCACACCAGGTGGTGGTCCGAACACGGCACCGGCCGCATGGAGGCCGCCGGGACGCAGGAAACGTACGCCCGAGACACGTAAAGGCGGTCGACTCTAGACCATCCAACTCCAGGCCTCACCCAAGTAAAGGCGCTGGAGTCGGGGTGGAGATTTCGCCAGACGTCCACCAAGTCGAAGGACCCGACCAGGTCCCTCAACTTCTCCATCGCCGTCATGCACTGCGGGGCACCGGAGCGGTCCCTCGCCTCGAGGGTGCAGTTAAAATCCCCCCCGAGGACAATGCAGTCGCCGACGTCGACGGAGCCAAGAAGAGCGGACACCTCTTCAAAGAAGCGCGTCTGCTGCGGGCCGGGATGAGGGGCGTACACGTTCACGAGATGGAGCGGCACGTCCCCCAGGCGAACCGTTACGTGCAGCAAGCGGCCTGGCACGGGCTCCTCGACCCCCAAGATCTCCGGCTGAAAATGCGGGCCCAGCAAGATGGCCACCCCACTAGAAATGGCGGTGAGGTGGCTCATGCGGACCTCTCCTTGCCATTCCAGGAGCCACGTGGCTTCGTCTCCCGGAACGGTGTGGGTTTCTTGCAGGAAGCACACCGCATATTTCCCCTCCCGCAGGAGCGAAAAATTGTCAAATCTACGGCGTGCCCCTCTGCCGCCGTTGATGTTGAGGCTGGCTATGGTTATCTTCATGGCAAAAGCATAGTGCAACCTCTACCTTAACCTATTGTGGGGGAGGGAGCGGAGTCTTTTGTTGAACTCCGCTCCCTCCGCAGCCCAGCGAGGAGTCCCTCGAGCTCGCGCAGCTCAAGGTGCTGCTCCTTTGTCAAGGGCCCGCCCGCGGCCAAGGTTTTAACGGCGGCGCGGACGGACCCCTTGATCAGCTCCGGCTCGGACCATTTTTCCAGGGCCAGTCGGGCTTGGTCGCGGCGACCCCGGCTCTGGGCCAAAAAGTCCCGGAGTTCCTTTGCAGGAACGAGGAGGGCCTCAGCGGCGGCCGCGAGCAGATCCACCGCCTCCCTGGCGGTGGTCTCTAGGTCTTCACCCGCGTCCCCCACCGAGTCCCCGTCCTCCTCCGGGAGGTGGCCGCCAGCAGCCGGCCCATCGACCGCACAAGGTACGGCAAATGAACCGGCCGCTCCAACCGGCCCTGGCACTGCCCCGATCCCACCCCCAGGATCGTCGGCAGAGGAGTCCCCACTGGGCTCTTTTAAAAATGGTGCTGGGTCGGGAAATGACAGCGGAAGGGGTTCCCCCTCCGCCCCAGGAACCGGAGAACAAGGAGAGACCCGGCCATAGGAAATCCCCAGGCCCTCCAAGTGCTCCAGCTCCAAAGTAAGGGGCGAGGGTGGGTGTTCCTCCCCCTCCCCGCTGCCACCCCCCGGCCCAGCATCTACAGTGTCATAATTATTTAATTGTTTTTCTGCCGGGTCGAGCGACTCCCGGGGGAAGTTGGATAATAGCTGGGCGGGCTCAGGTTCGGCCTTTTCGGCCTCGCCCGCCTCAGTCCCCGGGACGCCCGGCCCGGCGGCTACGCATTCCTCCGCGGTCCCCACGCCCCCCACGACAGGCAGATCTTCCACTCCATCCCCGGGAGGCAGAGGCTGGGCAGCCTCAACTGTCTCACCCTCCCCGGGGAAAGACTCCTCGCGCCTGCAGCGCAATTTGGGGGCGCTGGTGGGGGACGCGGGACACGCGGCGGGCACCGACTCCTCCGCGGAGGGATGTTGTTCCCCCTCCGCGTCATTGGGGCGGTGCCTCTTTTTGTTCCTGGGGGCGCGCGGAGTCAGGGAGACCTCCATGTCTGCCGAGGCCTCCCGCTCCGCCCCCCCCTTTTCCTTTTCTTGCCCGCGCCTGGGCCCCTCTGTGGTGGTATTCAAGGGCCCGGGCACGGGCTCGGGGCACCCCGCGCTCGCCGGTGACTGGGTTGGGCTGAGCGCGGTGGTCAGACTTTCCGGCGCACCGAGGGGACCCGCCTCTAGATGTTTCTCCTTCTTCCGCGCCTTCTTTCCGCTCGGACGCTCTCCCTCCCCCCCGCCGGAGGCCCTGAAAACAAAGGCCTCCGACGATGCCCGCGCACCCATGGCTCCCGGCACGCGGACGCAACTAGGGGGAGGGGTGGCGGCAGCGCCAGCCTTGGCCGCCTTCGGTGGTTTGGCGGCCTTGGGGGCGGGGCAGTTCTTGCGAACATGCCCCACCTCCCTGCAGGCATGGCACCGCACGCCGTCCGACGTCCAGAAGACGCGGTAGGCAGTCCCCTCGTGCACCACGTTAAAATCTCCCTCCGTCGTGTCCTCCCGCGCCAGCCGGACAAAGAGCTGGCGGCGGAAGGAGAACACGTGGCGCAGGCTGCTCTCCCTGAGGCCGAGCGGTATGGGGTTGATCCCTGACCTTACCTCCCCCAGTTGTTGTAGGTGAGGGAGGAGGAGCTCAGCGGGAACAAAGGGCGGGACGTTCGACACGATGACCCTCTGCGCGGTGGCCTCGAGAGGATCCACCGGCAGGAACGTCCCGCCCACCGTGAGCCCCTTTTCGAGGGCCAGGGACACCGCCCGCTCCGACCCCAGGAAGAAAACAGCCTTCCCAGACATCTTGGAGGCTGCGACAATGGCCGAGGGGCCGACTACCCCAGCCATCGCCCGCACGCACTCCTCAATGCTCATTGTGGGGTGAGTGTAGCTCTTGACCCCGTGTTTTCTAGTAATTAATCTAAATGGTGGCAGGGCAGCGGGTGGCGCAGGAGGTGCTGTGGAAGCGGTTGCCACCTGCGCATACGTCCTTGTTGGCCCTGCCACCGGCGTGGATGGGGTCGCCATCACGGGGTCCCTTTAAGGGCTACACCCACCCCAAAGTCACAGGCCTTAATGGTCTTTAATGGCCTCTTATGTTCACTGAGCAGAGGAGCCCTTAACGAGGCACCTCTCCCCTCGTTGACAATTGGGGAGAGGCCTTGCTCCCTCTGCTCAGTTGTCTTAATTGGTTTTTTTTTTTAAATTTGGAAGGAAAGGGTTCTCAGAGAGAGAGGGGAGAAACAGAGTAGCAGAGAAAAGAGAGAGGGGGGTGGGAAGGGGGGGGGGCTGCGAGGGCAGGTCTCTCCTCGCAGCTGTGGGTGGGTGCACTCCCCAGATGGCAAAACACAAAAGTCTTTGAGGTGGTCTTCAGGTGGGGGGAGAAGATGTCTTCACCTGGGGTAGCTGGAGCCACCAGGCACTCCTAACGATCTTTAATTGGGTGATTAATAACAATCTTCAGCCTGGTAGCTCCAGCTATCCCAGGCTAGGCAAATGTGGGGGGTGGGGGGGTTCCAATTGTGGGGGGGGCCTAGTTGTAAGCACAGCCCCCACGCACACTACCACACACACACACACCCCCCGCGATGTTCCGGCCCTCAGTGGTCTTCTTTCCTCCCCCCACCGATACAACAAAGTCTGTTTGGGGAAATGCACCCACACCCACCTGTAGAGTAGTTGAGTCTCCCTCCTTCCACACTGACTGGATGTTGTTGGTCTTTTCCCCCTCTCTCCAACTCCTTGCAGAAATGATAAAGTTGTTCTAAGTTTTCTGTTCTCCTCCTCTCCCTCTGGATAGAAGTTGGTGTTGAAGCCCCTTCCTTCCTTCTCTTCCTGGGCTGGTCTCAGGGCTCCCCAGGCAGGAGCTCAAGTTGCTAGCAGCTCCACTCACTGCTCACAGCTCCAACTGAGCAGGACACGCCTCCACTGCTGCACAATTGGTCCTTGTGCTTGAAACTCTTTTTGGAGTTCACCTGCAAAAACATAAAACATGTATCCGTGCCACCCGACCTGGATGACACACACAAGACATTTACAAGGCCCCTTTTTTATTTATTTTTTTGTGTTTTTTTTTTGGGGCACTAAAATCAAATTTTCCTTTTTCCAGTGCCCCCTATAAAAGGAGAGGGGGACACTAAAAGCACCGGCAATTAAAACAAATTAAACTTTAAAACGTAAAATCAAATTAAAATTTGGTTGCCGGGCGTGATGATGCACTCCAGTCCCTCCGGTGCCCACCTCTCGCGGAAGGCCGCGAGCGTACCGGTGGACACCGCGTGCTCCATCTCCAAGGACACCCTGGACCGGATGTAAGAGCGGAAGAGAGGCAGGCAGTCAGGTTGAACGACCCCCTCGACCGCCCGCTGCCTGGACCGGCTGATGGCACCCTTGGCCGTGCCCAGGAGCAGTCCTACGAGGAGGCCCTCGGACCTACCCGCTCCCCTCCGCACAGGGTGCCCAAAGATCAGGAGAGTGGGACTGAAGTGCAGCCAGAATTTCAGGAGCAGCCCCTTCAAATAGTGGAACAGGGGCTGCAACCTCGTGCATTCAATAAAAACATGGAACACGGACTCCTCCAGACCGCAGAAATTGCAGGCGGCCTGGGAGTCCGTGAACCGGCTTAAAAATTTGTTGCACGGCACTGCTCCGTGCACCACCCTCCAGGCCAAGTCCCCGATGAATAGTGGGAGGACCCCTGCGTAGAGTGCCCTCCATCGGGGACCCCCGCCTCCTCCGGACGGCAAGATGGTACGCCATGGCGTGTCCGGACGGCCGGCGAGGATGGCAAAGTTGAGGGTGTGCAGGAGCAGCCCGTACAGGAAACCCCTCCGCGCGGAACTGAAAGGCACGGAGGGGATTTCCCCGAGGCGGCTCAAGTTGTGAGGCGCCGGCCCCCGAGGGAGGTTCCGGGGTTTGGCGCCGATGAGGAATTCCGTCCGGACGGGGGTCAGTTCGGACGGGATCTCCCCACGTGCTTGAGCCTCCTCGATACACCTAACGGAGTCAGGGCCCAGAGCTGTTTTTAGCGACTCGATGGCATCGGCCGCGCGGCGGACGTTGGCAGAATTTAGGCGCCGCGCCAGCGTGACTGGCGCCATCCAGCCCGCTCCTCCGCCATCGAGCAGGTCCCTGACCCTGGTCACCTCACCAGCCACAGCCCTCTCTTCCGACCGCCACATGAAGCCTCGGCCGTGGAGGTACGGATTCCCGAGCAGCGGTTCCTGCAGGACGGCCGCCACTCCAGCCGGCGGAGAGCTGCGCTTGGTGGAGACTTTGTTCCAGACCCTGATGAGTTCCCTGTAAAAGACAGGCAGCTCCCGGAGGGCGGTCCTGGCACCCCCCAAGTTCACAAACAGGAGCTGCGTGTCATAATTGAGGTCGAGCTGCTGGCGGAAGAAATACCTCGCCAGAGCACACCACCTAGGAGGGGGCTCGACGTAAAGGTATCTCTGCAGGGTCTGAAGACGGAAAGTCGCGAGCTGGGCGCTGACGCACACCAACGACTGACCGCCCTCCTCAAGCGGGAGACTCAAGACCGCGACAGAGACCCAGTGCTTCCTGTTGTTCCAGAAGAAGTCCACCAGCTTCTTCTGTATCTTGGCGACAAACGCAGGGGGAGGGGTCAAAGTGACCAGCCGGTACCACAGCATTGCGGCCACCAGCTGGTTTATGACTAGCGCTCGACCCCTGTAGGACAGCACTCGGAGCAGTCCTGTCCAGCGCCCTAGGCGAGCGGCGACCTTGGCCTCCAGCTCCTGCCAGTTCGCCGGCCAGGCTTCCTCGTCGGGGCTAAGGTAGACTCCCAGATAGAGGAGATGGGTCGTGCTCCAGGCAAAAGGCCTGAGCTCCTCCGGCAGGGAGTCCACCCGCCACTGACCCACCAGGAGTCCGGAACATTTCTCCCAGTTGATCCTGGCGGAGGACGCGGCCGAGTAAATCTCCTGGCACTCACGCATCCTCCGCAGGTCAGCGGGATCCTCTACCGCGAGGAGCACGTCATCGGCGTAAGCCGAGAGGACGACCTCCACGCCCGGCCCTTGCAGAGCCAGTCCCGTCAACCTCGTCCGCAAGAGGCGCAGGAAAGGCTCCACGCAAACGGCGTATAACTGGCCGGACATGGGGCATCCCTGGCGCACCCCTCTCCTAAAGCGAAGGGGCGCCGTCAAGGACCCGTTAACCTTAATCAGACACTCCGCGGCGGCGTACAAAAGTCGGATCCGGGCGACGAAATGCGTCCCGAACCCGAAAGCGCGCAGAGTTCCGAGCAGATAGTCGTGATCCACCCTGTCGAACGCCTTCTCTTGGTCGAGGGATAGGAAGGCGACCGACAGACCAGCCTCCTGGGAGCAATGGATGAGGTCCCGGACCAGATGGATGTTGTCGTGGATTGTCCGGCCCGGGACCGTGTATGACTGGTCGGGGTGGATCATGTGGTCCAGCACGGCACCAAGGCGAGCAGACATCGCCCTGGCGAAGATTTTGTAGTCCGTGCTGAGGAGGGAGACCGGGCGCCAGTTCTTAAGGAGGCGGAGATCGCCCTTCTTAGGCAGCAGGACGATGACTGCCCTGCGCCAAGAGAGGGGCATCTCCCCGGTCGCCAGACTTTCCCCCAGGACCCGCGCGTAGTCGCCCCCCAGGACGTCCCAGAACGCCCTGTGGAACTCCACGGTCAGCCCGTCCAGCCCCGGGGATTTTCCCCTCGAGAGCCGGGCGAGGGCACCGGTCAGCTCCGCCAGGCTTAGCGGAGCTTCCAGATTTTCGGCGCCCTCCGGGCCGACCTTCGGCAGGTCCTCCCACAAAACTCTACGCGCTTCCTCGCTGGACGGATCCGGAGAGAACAGAGCCCCGTAATATTCACGGACCCTGTTGTTGACGCCCTCCGGATCCGAGACGAGAGAGCCGTCGTCGGCCAGCAGCGTCAAGAGCTGCTTACGGACACTCTGCCTTTTTTCCAGCGAGTAGAAGAAGGGGGAGCCGCGGTCCAGATCCCGCAGGAACCGGATCCGCGACCTCACGAACGCGCCTCGGGACCCGACGAGCTGCAGGTCCTTCAGCGCGGCCTTCTTCGCTTCGTACACCGTCCGCAGGGCCGGGTCCTGGACGACTTGACCGAGACGGGCTTCCAGGTCGAGCACCTCTTTTTCTAGGCGCCCGACTCTGGCCGCCCGCCTCTTGGTCGACCCCCTCGCGTACTCTTGACAGAAGACGCGGACGTGAGCCTTGCCCACGTCCCACCATAGCCTCAAGGAGGGGAAGCCCCCCTGCTTCCTTCTCCAGTCGGACCAGAATCGACGGAACGAGTCCTGGAATCGCACGTCCTCCAGCAGCCGGTTGTTAAAGTGCCAGTACGCGGACCCCGTCCTCGCGCGGAGCGAAGCGAGCTCCGCCCACACCAGGTGGTGGTCCGAGCACGGCACCGGCCGCATGGAGGCCGCCGGGACGCAGGAAACGTACGCCCGAGACACGTAAAGGCGGTCGACCCTAGACCATCCAACTCCAGGCCTCACCCAAGTAAAGGCGCTGGAGTCGGGGTGGAGATTTCGCCAGACGTCCACCAAGTCGAAGGACCCGACCAGGTCCCTCAACTTCTCCATCGCCGTCATGCACTGCGGGGCACCGGAGCGGTCCCTCGCCTCGAGGGTGCAGTTAAAATCCCCCCCGAGGACAATGCAGTCGCCGACGTCGACGGAGCCAAGAAGAGCGGACACCTCTTCAAAGAAGCGCGTTTGCTGCGGGCCGGGATGAGGGGCGTACACGTTCACGAGATGGAGCGGCACGTCCCCCAGGCGAACCGTTACGTGCAGCAAGCGGCCTGGCACGGGCTCCTCGACCCCCAAGATCTCCGGCTGAAAATGCGGGCCCAGCAAGATGGCCACCCCACTTGAAATGGCGGTGAGGTGGCTCATGCGGACCTCTCCTTGCCATTCCAGGAGCCACGTGGCTTCGTCTCCCGGAACGGTGTGGGTTTCTTGCAGGAAGCACACCGCATATTTCCCCTCCCGCAGGAGCGAAAAATTGTCAAATCTACGGCGTGCCCCTCTGCCGCCGTTGATGTTGAGGCTGGCTATGGTTATCTTCATGGCAAAAGCATAGTGCAACCTCTACCTTAACCTATTGTGGGGGAGGGAGCGGAGTCTTTTGTTGAACTCCGCTCCCTCCGCAGCCCAGCGAGGAGTCCCTCGAGCTCGCGCAGCTCAAGGTGCTGCTCCTTTGTCAAGGGCCCGCCCGCGGCCAAGGTTTTAACGGCGGCGCGGACGGACCCCTTGATCAGCTCCGGCTCGGACCATTTTTCCAGGGCCAGTCGGGCTTGGTCGCGGCGACCCCGGCTCTGGGCCAAAAAGTCCCGGAGTTCCTTTGCAGGAACGAGGAGGGCCTCAGCGGCGGCCGCGAGCAGATCCACCGCCTCCCTGGCGGTGGTCTCTAGGTCTTCACCCGCGTCCCCCACCGAGTCCCCGTCCTCCTCCGGGAGGTGGCCGCCAGCAGCCGGCCCATCGACCGCACAAGGTACGGCAAATGAACCGGCCGCTCCAACCGGCCCTGGCACTGCCCCGATCCCACCCCCAGGATCGTCGGCAGAGGAGTCCCCACTGGGCTCTTTTAAAAATGGTGCCGGGTCGGGAAATGACAGCGGAAGGGGTTCCCCCTCCGCCCCAGGAACCGGAGAACAAGGAGAGACCCGGCCATAGGAAATCCCCAGGCCCTCCAAGTGCTCCAGCTCCAAAGTAAGGGGCGAGGGTGGGTGTTCCTCCCCCTCCCCGCTGCCACCCCCCGGCCCAGCATCTACAGTGTCATAATTATTTGTTTCATTCTCTGCCGGGTCGAGCAAATCCCGGGGGAAGTTGGGTAATAGCTGGGCGGGCTCAGGTTCGGCCTTTTCGGCCTCGCCCGCCTCAGTCCCCGGGACGCCCGGCCCGGCGGCTACGCATTCCTCCGCGGTCCCCACGCCCCCCACGACAGGCAGATCTTCCACTCCATCCCCGGGAGGCAGAGGCTGGGCAGCCTCAACTGTCTCACCCTCCCCGGGGAAAGACTCCTCGCGCCTGCAGCGCAATTTGGGGGCGCTGGTGGGGGACGCGGGACACGCGGCGGGCACCGCCTCCTCCGCGGAGGGATGTTGTTCCCCCTCCGCCTCATTGGGGCGGTGCCTCTTTTTGTTCCTGGGGGCGCGCGGAGTCAGGGAGACCTCCATGTCTGCCGAGGCCTCCCGCTCCGCCCCCCCCTTTTCCTTTTCTTGCCCGCGCCTGGGCCCCTCTGTGGTGGTATTCAAGGGCTCGGGCACGGGCTCGGGGCACCCCGCGCTCGCCGGTGACGGGGTTGGGCTGAGCGCGGTGGTCAAATTATCCGGCGCACTGAGGGGACCCGCCTCTTGATGTTTTGTCTTCTTCCGCGCCTTCTTTCCGGTCGGACGCTCTCCCTCCCCCCCGCCGGAGGCCCTGAAAACAAAGGCCTCCGACGATGCCCGCGCACCCATGGCTCCCGGCACGCGGACGCAACTAGGGGGAGGGGTGGCGGCGGCGCCAGCCTTGGCCGCCTTCGGTGGTTTGGCGGCCTTGGAGGCGGGGCAGTTCTTGCGAACGTGCCCCACCTCCCTGCAGGCATGGCACCGCACGCCGTCCGACGTCCAGAAGACGCGGTAGGCAGTCCCCTCGTGCACCACATTAAAATGACCTTCCGTCGTCTCCTCCCGCGCCAGCCGGACAAAGAGCTGGCGGCGGAAGGAGAACACGTGGCGCAGGCTGTTCTCCCTGAGGCCGAGCGGTATGGGGTTGATCCCTGACCTTACCTCCCCCAGTTGTTGTAGGTGAGGGAGGAGGAGCTCAGCGGAAACAAAGGGCGGGACGTTTGAAACGATGACCCTCTGCGCGGTGGCCTCGAGAGGGTCCACCGGCAGGAACGTCCCGCCCACCGTGAGCCCCTTTTCAAGGGCCAGGGACACCGCCCGCTCCGACCCCAGGAAGAACACGGCCTTCCCAGACATCTTGGAGGCTGCGACAATGGCCGAGGGGCCGACTACCCCAGCCATCGCCCGCACGCACTCCTCAATGCTCATTGTGGGGTGAGTGTAGCTCTTGACCCCGTGTTTCCTGGTTATAAGTCTGAATGGTGGCAGGGCAGCGGGTGGCGCAGGAGGTGCCGTGGATGTGGACACCGCCTGCGCATACGTCCTTGCTGGCCCTGCCACCGGCGTGGATGGGGTCGCCATCACGGGGTCCCTTTAAGGGCTACACCCACCCCAAAGTCACAGGCCTTAATGGTCTTTATTAGGCCTCTTGTAGATTGACTGAGCAGAGGAGCCCTTAATGAGGTACCTCTCCCCTAGTTGACAATTGGGGAGGGGCCTTGCTCCCTCTGCTCAGTTGTCTTAAATGTTTTTTTTTTTTTTAATTAAATTTGGAAGAAAGAGGCTCTCAGAGAGAGAGGGGAGAAACAGAGTAACAGAGAAAGAGAGAGGGGGGGTGGGAAGGGGGGGACTGCGAGGGCAGGTCTCCCCTCGCAGCTGTGGGTGGGTGCACTCCCCAGATGGCAAAACACAAAAGTCTTTGGGGTGGTCTTCAGGTGGGGGGAGAAGATGTCTTCACCTGGGGTAGCTGGAGCCACCAGGCACTCCTAACGATCTTTAATTGGGTGATTGATGACAATCTTCAGCCTGGTAGCTCCAGCTATCCCAGGCTAGGCTAATGTGGGGGGTGGGGGGGTTCCAATTGTGGGGGGGCCCAGTTGTAAGCACGGCCCCCACGCACACTACCACACACACACACACCCCCCGCGATGTTCCGGCCCTCAGTGGTCTTCTTTCCTCCCCCCACCGATACAACAAAGTCTTTTTGGGAAATGCACCCACACCCACCTGTAGAGTAGTTGAGTCTCCCTCCTTCCACACTGACTGGATGTTGTTGGTCTTTTCCCCCTCTCTCCAACTCCTTGCAGAAATGATAAAGTTGTTCTAAGTTTTCTGTTCTCCTCCTCTCCCTCTGGATAGAAGTTGGTGTTGAAGCCCCTTCCTTCCTTCTCTTCCTGGGCTGGTCTCAGGGCTCCCCAGGCAGGAGCTCAAGTTGCTAGCAGCTCCACTCACTGCTCACAGCTCCAACTGAGCAGGACACGCCTCCACTGCTGCACAATTGGTCCTTGTGCTTGAAACTCTTTTAGAGTCTACCTGTGAAAACATAAAACAATAACGGTGCCACCCAACCTGGGTGACACTCCAGACATTTACAAGGCCCTTTTTTTCCCCCCCCTTTTTTTGTTTTTTTTTGTGTTTTTCTTTTTTTGGTTTTTTTTTTGGGCACTAAAATCACAATTTTTCCCCAGTGCCCCCTATAAAAGGGAAGGGGACACTAAAAGCACCGGCAATTAAAACAAATTAACTTTAAAACGTAAAATCAAATTAAAATTTGGTTGCCGGGCGTGATGATGCACTCCAGTCCCTCCGGTGCCCACCTCTCGCGGAAGGCCGCGAGCGTACCGGTGGACACCGCGTGCTCCATCTCCAAGGACACCCTGGACCGGATGTAAGAGCGGAAGAGAGGCAGGCAGTCAGGTTGAACGACCCCCTCGACCGCCCGCTGCCTGGACCGGCTGATGGCACCCTTGGCCGTGCCCAGGAGCAGTCCTACGAGGAGGCCTTCGGACCTACCCGCTCCCCTCCGCACAGGGTGCCCAAAGATCAGGAGGGTGGGACTGAAGTGCAGCCAGAATTTCAGGAGCAGCCCCTTCAAATAATGGAACAGGGGCTGCAACCTCGTGCACTCAATAAAAACATGGAACACGGACTCCTCCAGACCGCAGAAATTGCAGGCGGCCTGGGAGTCCGTGAACCGGCTTAAAAATTTGTTGCACGGCACTGCTCCGTGCACCACCCTCCAGGCCAAGTCCCCGATGAATAGTGGGAGGACCCCTGCGTAGAGTGCCCTCCATCGGGGACCCCCGCCTCCTCCGGACGGCAAGATGGTACGCCATGGCGTGTCCGGACGGCCGGCGAGGATGGCAAAGTTGAGGGTGTGCAGGAGCAGCCCGTACAGGAAACCCCTCCGCGCGGAACTGAAAGGCACGGAGGGGATTTCCCCGAGGCGGCTCAAGTTGTGAGGCGCCGGCCCCCGAGGGAGGTTCCGGGGTTTGGCGCCGATGAGGAATTCCGTCCGGACGGGGGTCAGTTCGGACGGGATCTCCCCACGTGCTTGAGCCTCCTCGATACACCTAACGGAGTCAGGGCCCAGAGCTGTTTTTAGCGACTCGATGGCATCGGCCGCGCGGCGGACGTTGGCAGAATTTAGGCGCCGCGCCAGCGTGACTGGCGCCATCCAGCCCGCTCCTCCGCCATCGAGCAGGTCCCTGACCCTGGTCACCTCACCAGCCACAGCCCTCTCTTCCGACCGCCACATGAAGCCTCGGCCGTGGAGGTACGGATTCCCGAGCAGCGGTTCCTGCAGGACGGCCGCCACTCCAGCCGGCGGAGAGCTGCGCTTGGTGGAGACTTTGTTCCAGACCCTGATGAGTTCCCTGTAAAAGACAGGCAGCTCCCGGAGGGCGGTCCTGGCACCCCCCAAGTTCACAAACAGGAGCTGCGTGTCATAATTGAGGTCGAGCTGCTGGCGGAAGAAATACCTCGCCAGAGCACACCACCTAGGAGGGGGCTCGACGTAAAGGTATCTCTGCAGGGTCTGAAGACGGAAAGTCGCGAGCTGGGCGCTGACGCACACCAACGACTGACCGCCCTCCTCAAGCGGGAGACTCAAGACCGCGACAGAGACCCAGTGCTTCCTGTTGTTCCAGAAGAAGTCCACCAGCTTCTTCTGTATCTTGGCGACAAACGCAGGGGGAGGGGTCAAAGTGACCAGCCGGTACCACAGCATTGCGGCCACCAGCTGGTTTATGACTAGCGCTCGACCCCTGTAGGACAGCACTCGGAGCAGTCCTGTCCAGCGCCCTAGGCGAGCGGCGACCTTGGCCTCCAGCTCCTGCCAGTTCGCCGGCCAGGCTTCCTCGTCGGGGCTAAGGTAGACTCCCAGATAGAGGAGATGGGTCGTGCTCCAGGCAAAAGGCCTGAGCTCCTCCGGCAGGGAGTCCACCCGCCACTGACCCACCAGGAGTCCGGAACATTTCTCCCAGTTGATCCTGGCGGAGGACGCGGCCGAGTAAATCTCCTGGCACTCACGCATCCTCCGCAGGTCAGTGGGATCCTCTACCGCGAGGAGCACGTCATCGGCGTAAGCCGAGAGGACGACCTCCACGCCCGGCCCTTGCAGAGCCAGTCCCGTCAACCTCGTCCGCAAGAGGCGCAGGAAAGGCTCCACGCAAACGGCGTATAACTGGCCGGACATGGGGCATCCCTGGCGCACCCCTCTCCTAAAGCGAAGGGGCGCCGTCAAGGACCCGTTAACCTTAATCAGACACTCCGCGGCGGCGTACAAAAGTCGGATCCGGGCGACGAAATGCGTCCCGAACCCGAAAGCGCGCAGAGTTCCGAGCAGATAGTCGTGATCCACCCTGTCGAACGCCTTCTCTTGGTCGAGGGATAGGAAGGCGACCGACAGACCAGCCTCCTGGGAGCAATGGATGAGGTCCCGGACCAGATGGATGTTGTCGTGGATTGTCCGGCCCGGGACCGTGTATGACTGGTCGGGGTGGATCATGTGGTCCAGCACGGCACCAAGGCGAGCAGACATCGCCCTGGCGAAGATTTTGTAGTCCGTGCTGAGGAGGGAGACCGGGCGCCAGTTCTTAAGGAGGCGGAGATCGCCCTTCTTAGGCAGCAGGACGATGACTGCCCTGCGCCAAGAGAGGGGCATCTCCCCGGTCGCCAGACTTTCCCCCAGGACCCGCGCGTAGTCGCCCCCCAGGACGTCCCAGAACGCCCTGTGGAACTCCACGGTCAGCCCGTCCAGCCCCGGGGATTTTCCCCTCGAGAGCCGGGCGAGGGCACCGGTCAGCTCCGCCAGGCTTAGCGGAGCTTCCAGATTTTCGGCGCCCTCCGGGCCGACCTTCGGCAGGTCCTCCCACAAAACTCTACGCGCTTCCTCGCTGGACGGATCCGGAGAGAACAGAGCCCCGTAATATTCACGGACCCTGTTGTTGACGCCCTCCGGATCCGAGACGAGAGAGCCGTCGTCGGCCAGCAGCGTCAAGAGCTGCTTACGGACACTCTGCCTTTTTTCCAGCGAGTAGAAGAAGGGGGAGCCGCGGTCCAGATCCCGCAGGAACCGGATCCGCGACCTCACGAACGCGCCTCGGGACCCGACGAGCTGCAGGTCCTTCAGCGCGGCCTTCTTCGCTTCGTACACCGTCCGCAGGGCCGGGTCCTGGACGACTTGACCGAGACGGGCTTCCAGGTCGAGCACCTCTTTTTCTAGGCGCCCGACTCTGGCCGCCCGCCTCTTGGTCGACCCCCTCGCGTACTCTTGACAGAAGACGCGGACGTGAGCCTTGCCCACGTCCCACCATAGCCTCAAGGAGGGGAAGCCCCCCTGCTTCCTTCTCCAGTCGGACCAGAATCGACGGAACGAGTCCTGGAACCGCACGTCCTCCAGCAGCCGGTTGTTAAAGTGCCAGTACGCGGACCCCGTCCTCGCGCGGAGCGAAGCGAGCTCCGCCCACACCAGGTGGTGGTCCGAGCACGGCACCGGCCGCATGGAGGCCGCCGGGACGCAGGAAACGTACGCCCGAGACACGTAAAGGCGGTCGACTCTAGACCATCCAACTCCAGGCCTCACCCAAGTAAAGGCGCTGGAGTCGGGGTGGAGATTTCGCCAGACGTCCACCAAGTCGAAGGACCCGACCAGGTCCCTCAACTTCTCCATCGCCGTCATGCACTGCGGGGCACCGGAGCGGTCCCTCGCCTCGAGGGTGCAGTTAAAATCCCCCCCGAGGACAATGCAGTCGCCGACGTCGACGGAGCCAAGAAGAGCGGACACCTCTTCAAAGAAGCGCGTCTGCTGCGGGCCGGGATGAGGGGCGTACACGTTCACGAGATGGAGCGGCACGTCCCCCAGGCGAACCGTTACGTGCAGCAAGCGGCCTGGCACGGGCTCCTCGACCCCCAAGATCTCCGGCTGAAAATGCGGGCCCAGCAAGATGGCCACCCCACTTGAAATGGCGGTGAGGTGGCTCATGCGGACCTCTCCTTGCCATTCCAGGAGCCACGTGGCTTCGTCTCCCGGAACGGTGTGGGTTTCTTGCAGGAAGCACACCGCATATTTCCCCTCCCGCAGGAGCGAAAAATTGTCAAATCTACGGCGTGCCCCTCTGCCGCCGTTGATGTTGAGGCTGGCTATGGTTATCTTCATGGCAAAAGCATAGTGCAACCTCTACCTTAACCTATTGTGGGGGAGGGAGCGAAGTCTTTTGTTGAACTCCGCTCCCTCCGCAGCCCAGCGAGGAGTCCCTCGAGCTCGCGCAGCTCAAGGTGCTGCTCCTTTGTCAAGGGCCCGCCCGCGGCCAAGGTTTTAACGGCGGCGCGGACGGACCCCTTGATCAGCTCCGGCTCGGACCATTTTTCCAGGGCCAGTCGGGCTTGGTCGCGGCGACCCCGGCTCTGGGCCAAAAAGTCCCGGAGTTCCTTTGCAGGAACGAGGAGGGCCTCAGCGGCGGCCGCGAGCAGATCCACCGCCTCCCTGGCGGTGGTCTCTAGGTCTTCACCCGCGTCCCCCACCGAGTCCCCGTCCTCCTCCGGGAGGTGGCCGCCAGCAGCCGGCCCATCGACCGCACAAGGTACGGCAAATGAACCGGCCGCTCCAACCGGCCCTGGCACTGCCCCGATCCCACCCCCAGGATCGTCGGCAGAGGAGTCCCCACTGGGCTCTTTTAAAAATGGTGCCGGGTCGGGAAATGACAGCGGAAGGGGTTCCCCCTCCGCCCCAGGAACCGGAGAACAAGGAGAGACCCGGCCATAGGAAATCCCCAGGCCCTCCAAGTGCTCCAGCTCCAAAGTAAGGGGCGAGGGTGGGTGTTCCTCCCCCTCCCCGCTGCCACCCCCCGGCCCAGCATCTACAGTTTCATTAAAAACAGTAAATTGTGTTTCTGCCGGGTCGAGCGTCTCCCGGGGGAAGTTGGGTATTGGCTGGGCGGGCTCAGGTTCGGCCTTTTCGGCCTCGCCCGCCTCAGTCCCCGGGACGCCCGGCCCGGTGGCTACGCATTGCTCCGCGGTCCCCACGCCCCCCACGACAGGCAGATCTTCCACTCCATCCCCGGGAGGCAGAGGCTGGGCAGCCTCAACTGTCTCACCCTCCCCGGGGAAAGACTCCTCGCGCCTGCAGCGCAATTTGGGGGCGCTGGTGGGGGACGCGGGACACGCGGCGGGCACCGACTCCTCCGCGGAGGGATGTTGTTCCCCCTCCGCGTCATTGGGGCGGTGCCTCTTTTTGTTCCTGGGGGCGCGCGGAGTCAGGGAGACCTCCATGTCTGCCGAGGCCTCCCGCTCCGCCCCCCCCTTTTCCTTTTCTTGCCCGCGCCCGGGCCCCTCTGCGGTATTGGTCAAGGGCTCGGGCACGGGCTCGGGGCACCCCGCGCTCGCCGGTGGCTGGGTTGGGCCGAGCGCGGTGGTCAATCCTTCTGGCGCACTGAGGGGACCCGCCTCTAGATGTTTCTTCTTGTTCCGCGCCTTCTTTCCGCTCGGACGCTCTCCCTCCCCCCCGCCGGAGGCCCTGAAAACAAAGGCCTCCGACGATGCCCGCGCACCTACGGCTCCCGGCACGCGGACGCAACTAGGGGGAGGGGTGGCGGCGGCGCCAGCCTTGGCCGCCTTCGATGGTTTGGCGGCCTTGGAGGCGGGGCAGTTCTTGCGAACGTGCCCCACCTCCCTGCAGGCATGGCACCGCACGCCGTCCGACGTCCAGAAGACGCGGTAGGCAGTCCCCTCGTGCACCACATTAAAATCTCCCTCCGTCGTGTCCTCCCGCGCCAGCCGGACAAAGAGCTGGCGGCGGAAGGAGAACACGTGGCGCAGGCTGTTCTCCCTGAGGCCGAGCGGTATGGGGTTGATCCCCGACCTTACCTCCCCCAGTTGTTGTAGGTGAGGGAGGAGGAGCTCAGCGGGAACAAAGGGCGGGACGTTCGACACGATGACCCTCTGCGCGGTGGCCTCGAGAGGATCCACCGGCAGGAACGTCCCGCCCACCGTGAGCCCCCTTTCGAGGGCCAGGGACACCGCCCGCTCCGACCCCAGGAAGAACACGGCCTTCCCAGACATCTTGGAGGCTGCGACAATGGCCGAGGGGCCGACTACCCCAGCCATCGCCCGCACGCACTCCTCGATGGTCATTGTGGGGTGAGTGTAGCTCTTGACCCCGTGTTTTCTAGTAATTAATCTAAATGGTGGCAGGGCAGCGGGTGGCGCAGGAGGGGCCGTGGAAGCGGTTGCCACCTGCGCATACGTCCTTGCTGGCCCTGCCACCGGCGTGGATGGGGTCGCCATCACGGGGTCCCTTTAAGGGCCACACCCACCCCAAAGTCACAGGCCTTAATGGTCTTAATTGGCCTCTTGTATAATGACTGAGCAGAGGAGCCCTTAATGAGGCACACCTCTCCCCTAGTTGGCAATTGGGGAGGGGCCTTGCTCCCTCTGCTCAGTTGTCTTAAATTGTTTGTTTTTTAAATTAAATTTGGAAGGAAAGGGTTCTCAGAGAGAGAGGGGAGAAACAGAGTAGCAGAGAAAAGAGAGAGGGGGGTGGGAAGGGGGGGGGGCTGCGAGGGCAGGTCTCTCCTCGCAGCTGTGGGTGGGTGCACTCCCCAGATGGCAAAACACAAAAGTCTTTGAGGTGGTCTTCAGGTGGGGGGAGAAGATGTCTTCACCTGGGGTAGCTGGAGCCACCAGGCACTCCTAACGATCTTTAATTGGGTGATTAATAACAATCTTCAGCCTGGTAGCTCCAGCTATCCCAGGCTAGGCAAATGTGGGGGGTGGGGGGGTTCCAATTGTGGGGGGGGCCTAGTTGTAAGCACAGCCCCCACGCACACTACCACACACACACACACCCCCCGCGATGTTCCGGCCCTCAGTGGTCTTCTTTCCTCCCCCCACCGATACAACAAAGTCTGTTTGGGGAAATGCACCCACACCCACCTGTAGAGTAGTTGAGTCTCCCTCCTTCCACACTGACTGGATGTTGTTGGTCTTTTCCCCCTCTCTCCAACTCCTTGCAGAAATGATAAAGTTGTTCTAAGTTTTCTGTTCTCCTCCTCTCCCTCTGGATAGAAGTTGGTGTTGAAGCCCCTTCCTTCCTTCTCTTCCTGGGCTGGTCTCAGGGCTCCCCAGGCAGGAGCTCAAGTTGCTAGCAGCTCCACTCACTGCTCACAGCTCCAACTGAGCAGGACACGCCTCCACTGCTGCACAATTGGTCCTTGTGCTTGAAACTCTTTTAGAGTCTACCTGTGAAAACATAAAACAATAACGGTGCCACCCGACCTGGGTGACACTCCAGACATTTACAAGGCCCTTTTTTTCCCCCCTTTTTTTTGTTTTTTTTTTGTGTTTTTCTTTTTTTTTGGTTTTTTTTTGGGCACTAAAATCACAATTTTCCCTAGTGCCCCCTATAAAAGGGAAGGGGGACACTAAAATCACCGGCAATTAAAACAAATTAAACTTAAAAAACGTAAAATCAAATTAAAATTTGGTTGCCGGGCGTGATGATGCACTCCAGTCCCTCCGGTGCCCACCTCTCGCGGAAGGCCGCGAGCGTACCGGTGGACACCGCGTGCTCCATCTCCAAGGACACCCTGGACCGGATGTAAGAGCGGAAGAGAGGCAGGCAGTCAGGTTGAACGACCCCCTCGACCGCCCGCTGCCTGGACCGGCTGATGGCACCCTTGGCCGTGCCCAGGAGCAGTCCTACGAGGAGGCCTTCGGACCTACCCGCTCCCCTCCGCACAGGGTGCCCAAAGATCAGGAGAGTGGGACTGAAGTGCAGCCAGAATTTCAGGAGCAGCCCCTTCAAATAATGGAACAGGGGCTGCAACCTTGTGCACTCCATAAAAACATGGAACACGGACTCCTCCAGACCGCAGAAATTGCAGGCGGCCTGGGAGTCCGTGAACCGGCTTAAAAATTTGTTGCACGGCACTGCTCCGTGCACCACCCTCCAGGCCAAGTCCCCGATGAATAGTGGGAGGACCCCTGCGTAGAGTGCCCTCCATCGGGGACCCCCGCCTCCTCCGGACGGCAAGATGGTACGCCATGGCGTGTCCGGACGGCCGGCGAGGATGGCAAAGTTGAGGGTGTGCAGGAGCAGCCCGTACAGGAAACCCCTCCGCGCGGAACTGAAAGGCACGGAGGGGATTTCCCCGAGGCGGCTCAAGTTGTGAGGCGCCGGCCCCCGAGGGAGGTTCCGGGGTTTGGCGCCGATGAGGAATTCCGTCCGGACGGGGGTCAGTTCGGACGGGATCTCCCCACGTGCTTGAGCCTCCTCGATACACCTAACGGAGTCAGGGCCCAGAGCTGTTTTTAGCGACTCGATGGCATCGGCCGCGCGGCGGACGTTGGCAGAATTTAGGCGCCGCGCCAGCGTGACTGGCGCCATCCAGCCCGCTCCTCCGCCATCGAGCAGGTCCCTGACCCTGGTCACCTCACCAGCCACAGCCCTCTCTTCCGACCGCCACATGAAGCCTCGGCCGTGGAGGTACGGATTCCCGAGCAGCGGTTCCTGCAGGACGGCCGCCACTCCAGCCGGCGGAGAGCTGCGCTTGGTGGAGACTTTGTTCCAGACCCTGATGAGTTCCCTGTAAAAGACAGGCAGCTCCCGGAGGGCGGTCCTGGCACCCCCCAAGTTCACAAACAGGAGCTGCGTGTCATAATTGAGGTCGAGCTGCTGGCGGAAGAAATACCTCGCCAGAGCACACCACCTAGGAGGGGGCTCGACGTAAAGGTATCTCTGCAGGGTCTGAAGACGGAAAGTCGCGAGCTGGGCGCTGACGCACACCAACGACTGACCGCCCTCCTCAAGCGGGAGACTCAAGACCGCGACAGAGACCCAGTGCTTCCTGTTGTTCCAGAAGAAGTCCACCAGCTTCTTCTGTATCTTGGCGACAAACGCAGGGGGAGGGGTCAAAGTGACCAGCCGGTACCACAGCATTGCGGCCACCAGCTGGTTTATGACTAGCGCTCGACCCCTGTAGGACAGCACTCGGAGCAGTCCTGTCCAACGCCCTAGGCGAGCGGCGACCTTGGCCTCCAGCTCCTGCCAGTTCGCCGGCCAGGCTTCCTCGTCGGGGCTAAGGTAGACTCCCAGATAGAGGAGATGGGTCGTGCTCCAGGCAAAAGGCCTGAGCTCCTCCGGCAGGGAGTCCACCCGCCACTGACCCACCAGGAGTCCGGAACATTTCTCCCAGTTGATCCTGGCGGAGGACGCGGCCGAGTAAATCTCCTGGCACTCACGCATCCTCCGCAGGTCAGCGGGATCCTCTACCGCGAGGAGCACGTCATCGGCGTAAGCCGAGAGGACGACCTCCACGCCCGGCCCTTGCAGAGCCAGTCCCGTCAACCTCGTCCGCAAGAGGCGCAGGAAAGGCTCCACGCAAACGGCGTATAACTGGCCGGACATGGGGCATCCCTGGCGCACCCCTCTCCTAAAGCGAAGGGGCGCCGTCAAGGACCCGTTAACCTTAATCAGACACTCCGCGGCGGCGTACAAAAGTCGGATCCGGGCGACGAAATGCGTCCCGAACCCGAAAGCGCGCAGAGTTCCGAGCAGATAGTCGTGATCCACCCTGTCGAACGCCTTCTCTTGGTCGAGGGATAGGAAGGCGACCGACAGACCAGCCTCCTGGGAACAATGGATGAGGTCCCGGACCAGATGGATGTTGTCGTGGATCGTCCGGCCCGGGACCGTGTATGACTGGTCGGGGTGGATCATGTGGTCCAGCACGGCACCAAGGCGAGCAGACATCGCCCTGGCGAAGATTTTGTAGTCCGTGCTGAGGAGGGAGACCGGGCGCCAGTTCTTAAGGAGGCGGAGATCGCCCTTCTTAGGCAGCAGGACGATGACTGCCCTGCGCCAAGAGAGGGGCATCTCCCCGGTCGCCAGACTTTCCCCCAGGACCCGCGCGTAGTCGCTCCCCAGGACGTCCCAGAACGCCCTGTGGAACTCCACGGTCAGCCCGTCCAGCCCCGGGGATTTTCCCCTCGAGAGCCGGGCGAGGGCACCGGTCAGCTCCGCCAGGCTTAGCGGAGCTTCCAGATTTTCGGCGCCCTCCGGGCCGACCTTCGGCAGGTCCTCCCACAAAACTCTACGCGCTTCCTCGCTGGACGGATCCGGAGAGAACAGAGCCCCGTAATATTCACGGACCCTGTTGTTGACGCCCTCCGGATCCGAGACGAGAGAGCCGTCGTCGGCCAGCAGCGTCAAGAGCTGCTTACGGACACTCTGCCTTTTTTCCAGCGAGTAGAAGAAGGGGGAGCCGCGGTCCAGATCCCGCAGGAACCGGATCCGCGACCTCACGAACGCGCCTCGGGACCCGACGAGCTGCAGGTCCTTCAGCGCGGCCTTCTTCGCTTCGTACACCGTCCGCAGGGCCGGGTCCTGGACGACTTGACCGAGACGGGCTTCCAGGTCGAGCACCTCTTTTTCTAGGCGCCCGACTCTGGCCGCCCGCCTCTTGGTCGACCCCCTCGCGTACTCTTGACAGAAGACGCGGACGTGAGCCTTGCCCACGTCCCACCATAGCCTCAAGGAGGGGAAGCCCCCCTGCTTCCTTCTCCAGTCGGACCAGAATCGACGGAACGAGTCCTGGAACCGCACGTCCTCCAGCAGCCGGTTGTTAAAGTGCCAGTACGCGGACCCCGTCCTCGCGCGGAGCGAAGCGAGCTCCGCCCACACCAGGTGGTGGTCCGAACACGGCACCGGCCGCATGGAGGCCGCCGGGACGCAGGAAACGTACGCCCGAGACACGTAAAGGCGGTCGACTCTAGACCATCCAACTCCAGGCCTCACCCAAGTAAAGGCGCTGGAGTCGGGGTGGAGATTTCGCCAGACGTCCACCAAGTCGAAGGACCCGACCAGGTCCCTCAACTTCTCCATCGCCGTCATGCACTGCGGGGCACCGGAGCGGTCCCTCGCCTCGAGGGTGCAGTTAAAATCCCCCCCGAGGACAATGCAGTCGCCGACGTCGACGGAGCCAAGAAGAGCGGACACCTCTTCAAAGAAGCGCGTTTGCTGCGGGCCGGGATGAGGGGCGTACACGTTCACGAGGTGGAGCGGCACGTCCCCCAGGCGAACCGTTACGTGCAGCAAGCGGCCTGGCACGGGCTCCTCGACCCCCAAGATCTCCGGCTGAAAATGCGGGCCCAGCAAGATGGCCACCCCACTAGAAATGGCGGTGAGGTGGCTCATGCGGACCTCTCCTTGCCATTCCAGGAGCCACGTGGCTTCGTCTCCCGGAACGGTGTGGGTTTCTTGCAGGAAGCACACCGCATATTTTCCCTCCCGCAGGAGCGAAAAATTGTCAAATCTACGGCGTGCCCCTCTGCCGCCGTTGATGTTGAGGCTGGCTATGGTTATCTTCATGGCAAAAGCATAGTGCAACCTCTACCTTAACCTATTGTGGGGGAGGGAGCGGAGTCTTTTGTTGAACTCCGCTCCCTCCGCAGCCCAGCGAGGAGTCCCTCGAGCTCGCGCAGCTCAAGGTGCTGCTCCTTTGTCAAGGGCCCGCCCGCGGCCAAGGTTTTAACGGCGGCGCGGACGGACCCCTTGATCAGCTCCGGCTCGGACCATTTTTCCAGGGCCAGTCGGGCTTGGTCGCGGCGACCCCGGCTCTGGGCCAAAAAGTCCCGGAGTTCCTTTGCAGGAACGAGGAGGGCCTCAGCGGCGGCCGCGAGCAGATCCACCGCCTCACTGGCGGTGGTCTCTAGGTCTTCACCCGCGTCCCCCACCGAGTCCCCGTCCTCCTCCGGGAGGTGGCCGCCAGCAGCCGGCCCATCGACCGCACAAGGTACGGCAAATGAACCGGCCGCTCCAACCGGCCCTGGCACTGCCCCGATCCCACCCCCAGGATCGTCGGCAGAGGAGTCCCCACTGGGCTCTTTTAAAAATGGTGCTGGGTCGGGAAATGACAGCGGAAGGGGTTCCCCCTCCGCCCCAGGAACCGGAGAACAAGGAGAGACCCGGCCATAGGAAATCCCCAGGCCCTCCAAGTGCTCCAGCTCCAAAGTAAGGGGCGAGGGTGGGTGTTCCTCCCCCTCCCCGCTGCCACCCCCCGGCCCAGCATCTACAGTGTCATAATTATTTGTTTCATTCTCTGCCGCGTCGAGCAAATCCCGGGGGAAGTTGGGTAATAGCTGGGCGGGCTCAGGTTCGGCCTTTTCGGCCTCGCCCGCCTCAGTCCCCGGGACGCCCGGCCCGGCGGCTACGCATTCCTCCGCGGTCCCCACGCCCCCCACGACAGGCAGATCTTCCACTCCATCCCTGGGAGGCAGAGGCTGGGCAGCCTCAACTGTCTCACCCTCCCCGGGGAAAGACTCCTCGCGCCTGCAGCGCAATTTGGGGGCGCTGGTGGGGGACGCGGGACACGCGGCGGGCACCGACTCCTCCGCGGAGGGATATTGTTCCCCCTCCGCGTCATTGGGGCGGTGCCTCTTTTTGTTCCTGGGGGCGCGCGGAGTCAGGGAGACCTCCATGTCTGCCGAGGCCTCCCGCTCCGCCCCCCCCTTTTCCTTTTCTTGCCCGCGCCTGGGCCCCTCTGTGGTGGTATTCAAGGGCCCGGGCACGGGCTCGGGGCACCCCGCGCTCGCCGGTGACTGGGTTGGGCTGAGCGCGGTGGTCAGACTTTCCGGCGCTCCGAGGGGACCCGCCTCGAGATGTTTCGCCTTCTTCCGCGCCTTCTTTCCGGTCGAACGCTCTCCCTCCCCCCCGCCGGAGGCCCTGAAAACAAAGGCCTCCGACGATGCCCGCGCACCCATGGCTCCCGGCACGCGGACGCAACTAGGGGGAGGGGTGGCGGCGGTGCCAGCCTTGGCCGCCTTCGGTGGTTTGGCGGCCTTGGAGGCGGGGCAGTTCTTACGAACATGCCCCACCTCCCTACAGGCATGGCACCGCACGCCGTCCGACGTCCAGAAGACGCGGTAGGCAGTCCCCTCGTGCACCACATTAAAGCTCCCCTCCGTCGTCTCCTCCCGCGCCAGCCGGACAAAGAGCTGGCGGCGGAAGGAGAACACGTGGCGCAGGCTGTTCTCCCTGAGGCCGAGCGGTATGGGGTTGATCCCCGACCTTACCTCCCCCAGTTGGTGTAGGTGAGGGAGGAGGAGCTCAGCGGGAACAAAGGGCGGGACGTTTGAAATGATGACCCTCTGCGCGGTGGCCTCGAGAGGGTCCACCGGCAGGAACGTCCCGCCCACCGTGAGCCCCTTTTCAAGGGCCAGGGACACCGCCCGCTCCGACCCCAGGAAGAACACGGCCCTCCCAGACATCTTGGAGGCTGCGACAATGGCCGAGGGGCCGACTACCCCAGCCATCGCCCGCACGCACTCCTCGATGCTCATTGTGGGGTGAGTGTAGCTCTTGACCCCGTGTTTTTTTGTTATTAGTCTGAAAGGTGGCAGGGCAGCGGCTGGCGCAGGAGGTGCCGTGGATGTGGACACCGCCTGCGCATACGACCTTGCTGGCCCTGCCACCGGCGTGGATGGGGTCGCCATCACGGGGTCCCTTTAAGGGCTACACCCACCCCAAAGTCACAGGCCTTAATGGTCTTTATTAGGCCTCTTGTAGATTGACTGAGCAGAGGAGCCCTTAATGAGGTACCTCTCCCCTAGTTGGCAATTGGGGAGGGGCCTTGCTCCCTCTGCTCAGTTGTCTTAAATGTTTTTTTTTTAAATTAAATTTGGAAGAAAGAGGCTCTCAGAGAGAGAGGGGAGAAACAGAGTAACAGAGAAAGAGAGAGGGGGGGTGGGAAGGGGGGGACTGCGAGGGCAGGTCTCCCCTCGCAGCTGTGGGTGGGTGCACTCCCCAGATGGCAAAACACAAAAGTCTTTGGGGTGGTCTTCAGGTGGGGGGAGAAGATGTCTTCACCTGGGGTAGCTGGAGCCACCAGGCACTCCTAACGATCTTTAATTGGGTGATTTGTAAACAATCTTCAGCCTGGTAGCTCCAGCTATCCCAGGCTAGGCAAATGTGGGGGGGGGGGTGGGGGGGGTTCTCCAATTGTGGGGGGGGCCTAGTTGTAAGCAAGGCCCCCACACACACTACCACACACACACACACCCCCCGCGATGTTCCGGCCCTCAGTGGTCTTCTTTCCTCCCCCCACCGAAACAACAAAGTCTTTTGGGGAAATGCACCAACACCCACCTGTAGAATTGTAGAGTCTCCCTCCTTCCACACTGACTGGATGTTGTTGGTCTTTTCCCCCTCTCTCCAACTCCTTGCAGAAATGATAAAGTTGTTCTAAGTTTTCTGTTCTCCTCCTCTCCCTCTGGATAGAAGTTGGTGTTGAAGCCCCTTCCTTCCTTCTCTTCCTGGGCTGGTCTCAGGGCTCCCCAGGCAGGAGCTCAAGTTGCTAGCAGCTCCACTCACTGCTCACAGCTCCAACTGAGCAGGACACGCCTCCACTGCTGCACAATTGGTCCTTGTGCTTGAAACTCTTTTGAGTTCACCTGTGAAAACATAAAAACAATAAACGGTGCCACCCGACCTGGGTGACACTCCAGACATTTTCAAGGCCCTTTTTTTTTCCCCCCTTTTTTTTGGTTTTTTTTTTGTGTTTTTCTTTTTTTTTGGTTTTTTTTTTTTTTTTTTGGGCACTAAAATCACAATTTTCCCCAGTGCCCCCTATAAAAGGAGAGGGGGACACTAAAAGCACCGGCAATTAAAACAAATTAAACTTTAAAACGTAAAATCAAATTAAAATTTGGTTGCCGGGCGTGATGATGCACTCCAGTCCCTCCGGTGCCCACCTCTCGCGGAAGGCCGCGAGCGTACCGGTGGACACCGCGTGCTCCATCTCCAAGGACACCCTGGACCGGATGTAAGAGCGGAAGAGAGGCAGGCAGTCAGGTTGAACGACCCCCTCGACCGCCCGCTGCCTGGACCGGCTGATGGCACCCTTGGCCGTGCCCAGGAGCAGTCCTACGAGGAGGCCCTCGGACCTACCCGCTCCCCTCCGCTCAGGGTGCCCAAAGATCAGGAGTGTGGGACTGAAGTGCAGCCAGAATTTCAGGAGCAGCCCCTTCAAATAATGGAACAGGGGCTGCAACCTCGTACACTCAATAAAAACATGGAACACGGACTCCTCCAGACCGCAGAAATTGCAGGCGGCCTGGGAGTCCGTGAACCGGCTTAAAAATTTGTTGCACGGCACTGCTCCGTGCACCACCCTCCAGGCCAAGTCCCCGATGAATAGTGGGAGGACCCCTGCGTAGAGTGCCCTCCATCGGGGACCCCCGCCTCCTCCGGACGGCAAGATGGTACGCCATGGCGTGTCCGGACGGCCGGCGAGGATGGCAAAGTTGAGGGTGTGCAGGAGCAGCCCGTACAGGAAACCCCTCCGCGCGGAACTGAAAGGCACGGAGGGGATTTCCCCGAGGCGGCTCAAGTTGTGAGGCGCCGGTCCCCGAGGGAGGTTCCGGGGTTTGGCGCCGATGAGGAATTCCGTCCGGACGGGGGTCAGTTCGGACGGGATCTCCCCACGTGCTTGAGCCTCCTCGATACACCTAACGGAGTCAGGGCCCAGAGCTGTTTTTAGCGACTCGATGGCATCGGCCGCGCGGCGGACGTTGGCAGAATTTAGGCGCCGCGCCAGCGTGACTGGCGCCATCCAGCCCGCTCCTCCGCCATCGAGCAGGTCCCTGACCCTGGTCACCTCACCAGCCACAGCCCTCTCTTCCGACCGCCACATGAAGCCTCGGCCGTGGAGGTACGGATTCCCGAGCAGCGGTTCCTGCAGGACGGCCGCCACTCCAGCCGGCGGAGAGCTGCGCTTGGTGGAGACTTTGTTCCAGACCCTGATGAGTTCCCTGTAAAAGACAGGCAGCTCCCGGAGGGCGGTCCTGGCACCCCCCAAGTTCACAAACAGGAGCTGCGTGTCATAATTGAGGTCGAGCTGCTGGCGGAAGAAATACCTCGCCAGAGCACACCACCTAGGAGGGGGCTCGACGTAAAGGTATCTCTGCAGGGTCTGAAGACGGAAAGTCGCGAGCTGGGCGCTGACGCACACCAACGACTGACCGCCCTCCTCAAGCGGGAGACTCAAGACCGCGACAGAGACCCAGTGCTTCCTGTTGTTCCAGAAGAAGTCCACCAGCTTCTTCTGTATCTTGGCGACAAACGCAGGGGGAGGGGTCAAAGTGACCAGCCGGTACCACAGCATTGCGGCCACCAGCTGGTTTATGACTAGCGCTCGACCCCTGTAGGACAGCACTCGGAGCAGTCCTGTCCAGCGCCCTAGGCGAGCGGCGACCTTGGCCTCCAGCTCCTGCCAGTTCGCCGGCCAGGCTTCCTCGTCGGGGCTAAGGTAGACTCCCAGATAGAGGAGATGGGTCGTGCTCCAGGCAAAAGGCCTGAGCTCCTCCGGCAGGGAGTCCACCCGCCACTGACCCACCAGGAGTCCGGAACATTTCTCCCAGTTGATCCTGGCGGAGGACGCGGCCGAGTAAATCTCCTGGCACTCACGCATCCTCCGCAGGTCAGCGGGATCCTCTACCGCGAGGAGCACGTCATCGGCGTAAGCCGAGAGGACGACCTCCACGCCCGGCCCTTGCAGAGCCAGTCCCGTCAACCTCGTCCGCAAGAGGCGCAGGAAAGGCTCCACGCAAACGGCGTATAACTGGCCGGACATGGGGCATCCCTGGCGCACCCCTCTCCTAAAGCGAAGGGGCGCCGTCAAGGACCCGTTAACCTTAATCAGACACTCCGCGGCGGCGTACAAAAGTCGGATCCGGGCGACGAAATGCGTCCCGAACCCGAAAGCGCGCAGAGTTCCGAGCAGATAGTCGTGATCCACCCTGTCGAACGCCTTCTCTTGGTCGAGGGATAGGAAGGCGACCGACAGACCAGCCTCCTGGGAGCAATGGATGAGGTCCCGGACCAGATGGATGTTGTCGTGGATTGTCCGGCCCGGGACCGTGTATGACTGGTCGGGGTGGATCATGTGGTCCAGCACGGCACCAAGGCGAGCAGACATCGCCCTGGCGAAGATTTTGTAGTCCGTGCTGAGGAGGGAGACCGGGCGCCAGTTCTTAAGGAGGCGGAGATCGCCCTTCTTAGGCAGCAGGACGATGACTGCCCTGCGCCAAGAGAGGGGCATCTCCCCGGTCGCCAGACTTTCCCCCAGGACCCGCGCGTAGTCGCCCCCCAGGACGTCCCAGAACGCCCTGTGGAACTCCACGGTCAGCCCGTCCAGCCCCGGGGATTTTCCCCTCGAGAGCCGGGCGAGGGCACCGGTCAGCTCCGCCAGGCTTAGCGGAGCTTCCAGATTTTCGGCGCCCTCCGGGCTGACCTTCGGCAGGTCCTCCCACAAAACTCTACGCGCTTCCTCGCTGGACGGATCCGGAGAGAACAGAGCCCCGTAATATTCACGGACCCTGTTGTTGACGCCCTCCGGATCCGAGACGAGAGAGCCGTCGTCGGCCAGCAGCGTCAAGAGCTGCTTACGGACACTCTGCCTTTTTTCCAGCGAGTAGAAGAAGGGGGAGCCGCGGTCCAGATCCCGCAGGAACCGGATCCGCGACCTCACGAACGCGCCTCGGGACCCGACGAGCTGCAGGTCCTTCAGCGCGGCCTTCTTCGCTTCGTACACCGTCCGCAGGGCCGGGTCCTGGACGACTTGACCGAGACGGGCTTCCAGGTCGAGCACCTCTTTTTCTAGGCGCCCGACTCTGGCCGCCCGCCTCTTGGTCGACCCCCTCGCGTACTCTTGACAGAAGACGCGGACGTGAGCCTTGCCCACGTCCCACCATAGCCTCAAGGAGGGGAAGCCCCCCTGCTTCCTTCTCCAGTCGGACCAGAATCGACGGAACGAGTCCTGGAACCGCACGTCCTCCAGCAGCCGGTTGTTAAAGTGCCAGTACGCGGACCCCGTCCTCGCGCGGAGCGAAGCGAGCTCCGCCCACACCAGGTGGTGGTCCGAACACGGCACCGGCCGCATGGAGGCCGCCGGGACGCAGGAAACGTACGCCCGAGACACGTAAAGGCGGTCGACTCTAGACCATCCAACTCCAGGCCTCACCCAAGTAAAGGCGCTGGAGTCGGGGTGGAGATTTCGCCAGACGTCCACCAAGTCGAAGGACCCGACCAGGTCCCTCAACTTCTCCATCGCCGTCATGCACTGCGGGGCACCGGAGCGGTCCCTCGCCTCGAGGGTGCAGTTAAAATCCCCCCCGAGGACAATGCAGTCGCCGACGTCGACGGAGCCAAGAAGAGCGGACACCTCTTCAAAGAAGCGCGTCTGCTGCGGGCCGGGATGAGGGGCGTACACGTTCACGAGATGGAGCGGCACGTCCCCCAGGCGAACCGTTACGTGCAGCAAGCGGCCTGGCACGGGCTCCTCGACCCCCAAGATCTCCGGCTGAAAATGCGGGCCCAGCAAGATGGCCACCCCACTTGAAATGGCGGTGAGGTGGCTCATGCGGACCTCTCCTTGCCATTCCAGGAGCCACGTGGCTTCGTCTCCCGGAACGGTGTGGGTTTCTTGCAGGAAGCACACCGCATATTTCCCCTCCCGCAGGAGCGAAAAATTGTCAAATCTACGGCGTGCCCCTCTGCCGCCGTTGATGTTGAGGCTGGCTATGGTTATCTTCATGGCAAAAGCATAGTGCAACCTCTACCTTAACCTATTGTGGGGGAGGGAGCGAAGTCTTTTGTTGAACTCCGCTCCCTCCGCAGCCCAGCGAGGAGTCCCTCGAGCTCGCGCAGCTCAAGGTGCTGCTCCTTTGTCAAGGGCCCGCCCGCGGCCAAGGTTTTAACGGCGGCGCGGACGGACCCCTTGATCAGCTCCGGCTCGGACCATTTATCCAGGGCCAGTCGGGCTTGGTCGCGGCGACCCCGGCTCTGGGCCAAAAAGTCCCGGAGTTCCTTTGCAGGAACGAGGAGGGCCTCAGCGGCGGCCGCGAGCAGATCCACCGCCTCACTGGCGGTGGTCTCTAGGTCTTCACCCGCGTCCCCCACCGAGTCCCCGTCCTCCTCCGGGAGGTGGCCGCCAGCAGCCGGCCCATCGACCGCACAAGGTACGGCAAATGAACCGGCCGCTCCAACCGGCCCTGGCACTGCCCCGATCCCACCCCCAGGATCGTCGGCAGAGGAGTCCCCACTGGGCTCTTTTAAAAATGGTGCTGGGTCGGGAAATGACAGCGGAAGGGGTTCCCCCTCCGCCCCAGGAACCGGAGAACAAGGAGAGACCCGGCCATAGAAAATCCCCAGGCCCTCCAAGCGCTCCAGCTCCAAAGTAAGGGGCGAGGGTGGGTGTTCCTCCCCCTCCCCGCTGCCACCCCCCGGCCCAGCATCTACAGTTTCATTAAAATCAACAAATTGTTTTTCTGCCGGGTCGAGCAACTCCCGGGGGAAGTTGGGTAATAGCTGGGCGGGCTCAGGTTCGGCCTTTTCGGCCTCGCCCGCCTCAGTCCCCGGGACGCCCGGCCCGGCGGCTACGCATTCCTCCGCGGTCCCCACGCCCCCCACGACAGGCAGATCTTCCACTCCATCCCCGGGAGGCAGAGGCTGGGCAGCCTCAACTGTCTCACCCTCCCCGGGGAAAGACTCCTCGCGCCTGCAGCGCAATTTGGGGGCGCTGGTGGGGGACGCGGGACACGCGGCGGGCACCGCCTCCTCCGCGGAGGGATGTTGTTCCCCCTCCGCCTCATTGGGGCGGTGCCTCTTTTTGTTCCTGGGGGCGCGCGGAGTCAGGGAGACCTCCATGTCTGCCGAGGCCTCCCGCTCCGCCCCCCCCTTTTCCTTTTCTTGCCCGCGCCTGGGCCCCTCTGTGGTGGTATTCAAGGGCCCGGGCACGGGCTCGGGGCACCCCGCGCTCGCCGGTGACTGGGTTGGGCTGAGCGCGGTGGTCAGACTTTCCGGCGCACCGAGGGGACCCGCCTCTAGATGTTTCTCCTTCTTCCGCGCCTTCTTTCCGCTCGGACGCTCTCCCTCCCCCCCGCCGGAGGCCCTGAAAACAAAGGCCTCCGACGATGCCCGCGCACCCATGGCTCCCGGCACGCGGACGCAACTAGGGGGAGGGGTGGCGGCAGCGCCAGCCTTGGCCGCCTTCGGTGGTTTGGCGGCCTTGGAGGCGGGGCAGTTCTTGCGAACGTGCCCCACCTCCCTGCAGGCATGGCACCGCACGCCGTCCGACGTCCAGAAGACGCGGTAGGCAGTCCCCTCGTGCACCACATTAAAGTGCCCTTCTGTCAGGTCCTCCCGCGCCAGCCGGACAAAGAGCTGGCGGCGGAAGGAGAACACGTGGCGCAGGCTGTTCTCCCTGAGGCCGAGCGGTATGGGGTTGATCCCCGACCTTACCTCCCCCAGTTGTTGTAGGTGAGGGAGGAGGAGCTCAGCGGAAACAAAGGGCGGGACGTTTGAAATGATGACCCTCTGCGCGGTGGCCTCGAGAGGGTCCACCGGCAGGAACGTCCCGCCCACCGTGAGCCCCTTTTCAAGGGCCAGGGACACCGCCCGCTCCGACCCCAGGAAGAACACGGCCTTCCCAGACATCTTGGAGGCTGCGACAATGGCCGAGGGGCCGACTACCCCAGCCATCGCCCGCACGCACTCCTCAATGCTCATTGTGGGGTGAGTGTAGCTCTTGACCCCGTGTTTCCTGGTTATAAGTCTGAACGGTGGCAGGGCAGCGGGTGGCGCAGGAGGTGCCGTGGATGTGGACACCGCCTGCGCATACGTCCTTGCTGGCCCTGCCACCGGCGTGGATGGGGTCGCCATCACGGGGTCCCTTTAAGGGCTACACCCACCCCAAAGTCACAGGCCTTAATGGTCTTTAATGGCCTCTTATGTTAACTGAGCAGAGGAGCCCTTAACGAGGCACCTCTCCCCTCGTTGACAATTGGGGAGAGGCCTTGCTCCCTCTGCTCAGTTGTCTTAATTGGTTTTTTTTTTGCAAATTTGGAAGGAAGAGGCCTCAGAGAGAGAGGGGAGAAACAGAGTAGCAGAGAAAGAGAGAGGGGGGTGGGAAGGGGGGGGGCTGCGAGGGCAGGTCTCTCCTCGCAGCTGTGGGTGGGTGCACTCCCCAGATGGCAAAATACAAAAGTCTTTGGGGTGGTCTTCAGGTGGGGGGAGAAGATGTCTTCACCTGGGGTAGCTGGAGCCACCAGGCACTCCTAACGATCCCTAATTGGGTGATTAATGAAAATCTTCAGCCTGGTAGCTCCAGCTATCCCAGGCTAGGCAAATGTGGGGGGGGGTGGGGGGGGTTCCAATTGTGGGGGGGGGCCCAGTTGTAAGCACGGCCCCCACACACACTACCACACACACACACACCCCCCGCGATGTTCCGGCCCTCAGTGGTCTTCTTTCCTCCCCCCACCGATACAACAAAGTCTTTTTGGGAAATGCACCCACACCCACCTGTAGAAATGTAGAGTCTCCCTCCTTCCACACTGGATGGTTGTTTTTGGCTTTTCCCCCTCTCTCCAACTCTTTGCAGAATGGTAAAGTTGATGAAAGTTTTCTGCTTTTTCCTCCTCTCCCTCTGGATAGAAGTTGTAGGTGAAGCCCCTTCCTTCCTTCTCTTCCTGGGCTGGTCTCAGGGCTCCCCAGGCAGGAGCTCAAGTTGCTAGCAGCTCCACTCACTGCTCACAGCTCCAACTGAGCAGGACACGCCTCCACTGCTGCACAATTGGTCCTTGTGCTTGAAACTCTTTTGAGTTTATCTGTGAAAACATAAAACATTAAACGGTGCCACCCGACCTGGGTGACACTCCAGACATTTACAAGGCCCATTTTTTTTTCCCCCCTTTTTTGTGTTTTTTTTTGTGTTTTTTCTTTTTTTTTTGTTTTTTTTTTGGGCACTAAAATCACAATTTTTCCCCAGTGCCCCCTATAAAAGGGAAGGGGACACTAAAAGCACCGGCAATTAAAACAAATTAACTTTAAAACGTAAAATCAAATTAAAATTTGGTTGCCGGGCGTGATGATGCACTCCAGTCCCTCCGGTGCCCACCTCTCGCGGAAGGCCGCGAGCGTACCGGTGGACACCGCGTGCTCCATCTCCAAGGACACCCTGGACCGGATGTAAGAGCGGAAGAGAGGCAGGCAGTCAGGTTGAACGACCCCCTCGACCGCCCGCTGCCTGGACCGGCTGATGGCACCCTTGGCCGTGCCCAGGAGCAGTCCTACGAGGAGGCCTTCGGACCTACCCGCTCCCCTCCGCACAGGGTGCCCAAAGATCAGGAGAGTGGGACTGAAGTGCAGCCAGAATTTCAGGAGCAGCCCCTTCAAATAATGGAACAGGGGCTGCAACCTCGTGCATTCCATAAAAACATGGAACACGGACTCCTCCAGACCGCAGAAATTGCAGGCGGCCTGGGAGTCCGTGAACCGGCTTAAAAATTTGTTGCACGGCACTGCTCCGTGCACCACCCTCCAGGCCAAGTCCCCGATGAATAGTGGGAGGACCCCTGCGTAGAGTGCCCTCCATCGGGGACCCCCGCCTCCTCCGGACGGCAAGATGGTACGCCATGGCGTGTCCGGACGGCCGGCGAGGATGGCAAAGTTGAGGGTGTGCAGGAGCAGCCCGTACAGGAAACCCCTCCGCGCGGAACTGAAAGGCACGGAGGGGATTTCCCCGAGGCGGCTCAAGTTGTGAGGCGCCGGCCCCCGAGGGAGGTTCCGGGGTTTGGCGCCGATGAGGAATTCCGTCCGGACGGGGGTCAGTTCGGACGGGATCTCCCCACGTGCTTGAGCCTCCTCGATACACCTAACGGAGTCAGGGCCCAGAGCTGTTTTTAGCGACTCGATGGCATCGGCCGCGCGGCGGACGTTGGCAGAATTTAGGCGCCGCGCCAGCGTGACTGGCGCCATCCAGCCCGCTCCTCCGCCATCGAGCAGGTCCCTGACCCTGGTCACCTCACCAGCCACAGCCCTCTCTTCCGACCGCCACATGAAGCCTCGGCCGTGGAGGTACGGATTCCCGAGCAGCGGCTCCTGCAGGACGGCCGCCACTCCAGCCGGCGGAGAGCTGCGCTTGGTGGAGACTTTGTTCCAGACCCTGATGAGTTCCCTGTAAAAGACAGGCAGCTCCCGGAGGGCGGTCCTGGCACCCCCCAAGTTCACAAACAGGAGCTGCGTGTCATAATTGAGGTCGAGCTGCTGGCGGAAGAAATACCTCGCCAGAGCACACCACCTAGGAGGGGGCTCGACGTAAAGGTATCTCTGCAGGGTCTGAAGACGGAAAGTCGCGAGCTGGGCGCTGACGCACACCAACGACTGACCGCCCTCCTCAAGCGGGAGACTCAAGACCGCGACAGAGACCCAGTGCTTCCTGTTGTTCCAGAAGAAGTCCACCAGCTTCTTCTGTATCTTGGCGACAAACGCAGGGGGAGGGGTCAAAGTGACCAGCCGGTACCACAGCATTGCGGCCACCAGCTGGTTTATGACTAGCGCTCGACCCCTGTAGGACAGCACTCGGAGCAGTCCTGTCCAGCGCCCTAGGCGAGCGGCGACCTTGGCCTCCAGCTCCTGCCAGTTCGCCGGCCAGGCTTCCTCGTCGGGGCTAAGGTAGACTCCCAGATAGAGGAGATGGGTCGTGCTCCAGGCAAAAGGCCTGAGCTCCTCCGGCAGGGAGTCCACCCGCCACTGACCCACCAGGAGTCCGGAACATTTCTCCCAGTTGATCCTGGCGGAGGACGCGGCCGAGTAAATCTCCTGGCACTCACGCATCCTCCGCAGGTCAGCGGGATCCTCTACCGCGAGGAGCACGTCATCGGCGTAAGCCGAGAGGACGACCTCCACGCCCGGCCCTTGCAGAGCCAGTCCCGTCAACCTCGTCCGCAAGAGGCGCAGGAAAGGCTCCACGCAAACGGCGTATAACTGGCCGGACATGGGGCATCCCTGGCGCACCCCTCTCCTAAAGCGAAGGGGCGCCGTCAAGGACCCGTTAACCTTAATCAGACACTCCGCGGCGGCGTACAAAAGTCGGATCCGGGCGACGAAATGCGTCCCGAACCCGAAAGCGCGCAGAGTTCCGAGCAGATAGTCGTGATCCACCCTGTCGAACGCCTTCTCTTGGTCGAGGGATAGGAAGGCGACCGACAGACCAGCCTCCTGGGAACAATGGATGAGGTCCCGGACCAGATGGATGTTGTCGTGGATTGTCCGGCCCGGGACCGTGTATGACTGGTCGGGGTGGATCATGTGGTCCAGCACGGCACCAAGGCGAGCAGACATCGCCCTGGCGAAGATTTTGTAGTCCGTGCTGAGGAGGGAGACCGGGCGCCAGTTCTTAAGGAGGCGGAGATCGCCCTTCTTAGGCAGCAGGACGATGACTGCCCTGCGCCAAGAGAGGGGCATCTCCCCGGTCGCCAGACTTTCCCCCAGGACCCGCGCGTAGTCGCTCCCCAGGACGTCCCAGAACGCCCTGTGGAACTCCACGGTCAGCCCGTCCAGCCCCGGGGATTTTCCCCTCGAGAGCCGGGCGAGGGCACCGGTCAGCTCCGCCAGGCTTAGCGGAGCTTCCAGATTTTCGGCGCCCTCCGGGCCGACCTTCGGCAGGTCCTCCCACAAAACTCTACGCGCTTCCTCGCTGGACGGATCCGGAGAGAACAGAGCCCCGTAATATTCTCGGACCCTGTTGTTGACGCCCTCCGGATCCGAGACGAGAGAGCCGTCGTCGGCCAGCAGCGTCAAGAGCTGCTTACGGACACTCTGCCTTTTTTCCAGCGAGTAGAAGAAGGGGGAGCCGCGGTCCAGATCCCGCAGGAACCGGATCCGCGACCTCACGAACGCGCCTCGGGACCCGACGAGCTGCAGGTCCTTCAGCGCGGCCTTCTTCGCTTCGTACACCGTCCGCAGGGCCGGGTCCTGGACGACTTGACCGAGACGGGCTTCCAGGTCGAGCACCTCTTTTTCTAGGCGCCCGACTCTGGCCGCCCGCCTCTTGGTCGACCCCCTCGCGTACTCTTGACAGAAGACGCGGACGTGAGCCTTGCCCACGTCCCACCATAGCCTCAAGGAGGGGAAGCCCCCCTGCTTCCTTCTCCAGTCGGACCAGAATCGACGGAACGAGTCCTGGAACCGCACGTCCTCCAGCAGCCGGTTGTTAAAGTGCCAGTACGCGGACCCCGTCCTCGCGCGGAGCGAAGCGAGCTCCGCCCACACCAGGTGGTGGTCCGAACACGGCACCGGCCGCATGGAGGCCGCCGGGACGCAGGAAACGTACGCCCGAGACACGTAAAGGCGGTCGACTCTAGACCATCCAACTCCAGGCCTCACCCAAGTAAAGGCGCTGGAGTCGGGGTGGAGATTTCGCCAGACGTCCACCAAGTCGAAGGACCCGACCAGGTCCCTCAACTTCTCCATCGCCGTCATGCACTGCGGGGCACCGGAGCGGTCCCTCGCCTCGAGGGTGCAGTTAAAATCCCCCCCGAGGACAATGCAGTCGCCGACGTCGACGGAGCCAAGAAGAGCGGACACCTCTTCAAAGAAGCGCGTTTGCTGCGGGCCGGGATGAGGGGCGTACACGTTCACGAGATGGAGCGGCACGTCCCCCAGGCGAACCGTTACGTGCAGCAAGCGGCCTGGCACGGGCTCCTCGACCCCCAAGATCTCCGGCTGAAAATGCGGGCCCAGCAAGATGGCCACCCCACTTGAAATGGCGGTGAGGTGGCTCATGCGGACCTCTCCTTGCCATTCCAGGAGCCACGTGGCTTCGTCTCCCGGAACGGTGTGGGTTTCTTGCAGGAAGCACACCGCATATTTCCCCTCCCGCAGGAGCGAAAAATTGTCAAATCTACGGCGTGCCCCTCTGCCGCCGTTGATGTTGAGGCTGGCTATGGTTATCTTCATGACAAAAGCATAGTGCAACCTCTACCTTAACCTATTGTGGGGGAGGGAGCGGAGTCTTTTGTTGAACTCCGCTCCCTCCGCAGCCCAGCGAGGAGTCCCTCGAGCTCGCGCAGCTCAAGGTGCTGCTCCTTTGTCAAGGGCCCGCCCGCGGCCAAGGTTTTAACGGCGGCGCGGACGGACCCCTTGATCAGCTCCGGCTCGGACCATTTTTCCAGGGCCAGTCGGGCTTGGTCGCGGCGACCCCGGCTCTGGGCCAAAAAGTCCCGGAGTTCCTTTGCAGGAACGAGGAGGGCCTCAGCGGCGGCCGCGAGCAGATCCACCGCCTCCCTGGCGGTGGTCTCTAGGTCTTCACCCGCGTCCCCCACCGAGTCCCCGTCCTCCTCCGGGAGGTGGCCGCCAGCAGCCGGCCCATCGACCGCACAAGGTACGGCAAATGAACCGGCCGCTCCAACCGGCCCTGGCACTGCCCCGATCCCACCCCCAGGATCGTCGGCAGAGGAGTCCCCACTGGGCTCTTTTAAAAATGGTGCCGGGTCGGGAAATGACAGCGGAAGGGGTTCCCCCTCCGCCCCAGGAACCGGAGAACAAGGAGAGACCCGGCCATAGGAAATCCCCAGGCCCTCCAAGTGCTCCAGCTCCAAAGTAAGGGGCGAGGGTGGGTGTTCCTCCCCCTCCCCGCTGCCACCCCCCGGCCCAGCATCTACAGTTTCATTAAAAACAGTAAATTGTGTTTCTGCCGGGTCGAGCGTCTCCCGGGGGAAGTTGGGTATTGGCTGGGCGGGCTCAGGTTCGGCCTTTTCGGCCTCGCCCGCCTCAGTCCCCGGGACGCCCGGCCCGGCGGCTACGCATTGCTCCGCGGTCCCCACGCCCCCCACGACAGGCAGATCTTCCACTCCATCCCCGGGAGGCAGAGGCTGGGCAGCCTCAACTGTCTCACCCTCCCCGGGGAAAGACTCCTCGCGCCTGCAGCGCAATTTGGGGGCGCTGGTGGGGGACGCGGGACACGCGGCGGGCACCGACTCCTCCGCGGAGGGATGTTGTTCCCCCTCCGCGTCATTGGGGCGGTGCCTCTTTTTGTTCCTGGGGGCGCGCGGAGTCAGGGAGACCTCCATGTCTGCCGAGGCCTCCCGCTCCGCCCCCCCCTTTTCCTTTTCTTGCCCGCGCCCGGGCCCCTCTGCGGTATTGGTCAAGGGCTCGGGCACGGGCTCGGGGCACCCCGCGCTCGCCGGTGGCTGGGTTGGGCCGAGCGCGGTGGTCAATCCTTCTGGCGCACTGAGGGGACCCGCCTCTAGATGTTTCTTCTTGTTCCGCGCCTTCTTTCCGCTCGGACGCTCTCCCTCCCCCCCGCCGGAGGCCCTGAAAACAAAGGCCTCCGACGATGCCCGCGCACCTACGGCTCCCGGCACGCGGACGCAACTAGGGGGAGGGGTGGCGGCGGCGCCAGCCTTGGCCGCCTTCGATGGTTTGGCGGCCTTGGAGGCGGGGCAGTTCTTGCGAACGTGCCCCACCTCCCTGCAGGCATGGCACCGCACGCCGTCCGACGTCCAGAAGACGCGGTAGGCAGTCCCCTCGTGCACCACATTAAAATGACCTTCCGTCGTCTCCTCCCGCGCCAGCCGGACAAAGAGCTGGCGGCGGAAGGAGAACACGTGGCGCAGGCTGTTCTCCCTGAGGCCGAGCGGTATGGGGTTGATCCCTGACCTTACCTCCCCCAGTTGTTGTAGGTGAGGGAGGAGGAGCTCAGCGGAAACAAAGGGCGGGACGTTTGAAACGATGACCCTCTGCGCGGTGGCCTCGAGAGGGTCCACCGGCAGGAACGTCCCGCCCACCGTGAGCCCCTTTTCAAGGGCCAGGGACACCGCCCGCTCCGACCCCAGGAAGAACACGGCCTTCCCAGACATCTTGGAGGCTGCGACAATGGCCGAGGGGCCGACTACCCCAGCCATCGCCCGCACGCACTCCTCAATGCTCATTGTGGGGTGAGTGTAGCTCTTGACCCCGTGTTTCCTGGTTATAAGTCTGAATGGTGGCAGGGCAGCGGGTGGCGCAGGAGGTGCCGTGGATGTGGACACCGCCTGCGCATACGTCCTTGCTGGCCCTGCCACCGGCGTGGATGGGGTCGCCATCACGGGGTCCCTTTAAGGGCTACACCCACCCCAAAGTCACAGGCCTTAATGGTCTTTATTAGGCCTCTTGTAGATTGACTGAGCAGAGGAGCCCTTAATGAGGTACCTCTCCCCTAGTTGGCAATTGGGGAGGGGCCTTGCTCCCTCTGCTCAGTTGTCTTAAATGTTTTTTTTTTTAAATTAAATTTGGAAGAAAGAGGCTCTCAGAGAGAGAGGGGAGAAACAGAGTAGCAGAGAAAGAGAGAGGGGGGTGGGAAGGGGGGGGGGACTGCGAGGGCAGGTCTCCCCTCGCAGCTGTGGGTGGGTGCACTCCCCAGATGGCAAAACACAAAAGTCTTTGGGGTGGTCTTCAGGTGGGGGGAGAAGATGTCTTCACCTGGGGTAGCTGGAGCCACCAGGCACTCCTAACGATCTTTAATTGGGTGTTTAAGAAAAACAACAATCTTCAGCCTGGTAGCTCCAGCTATCCCAGGCTAGGCAAATGTGGGGGGTGGGGGGGGGGTTCCAATTGTGGGGGGGGGCCTAGTTGTAAGCAAGGCCCCCACACACACTACCACACACACACACACCCCCCGCGATGTTCCGGCCCTCAGTGGTCTTCTTTCCTCCCCCCACCGAAACAACAAAGTCTTTTTGGGGAAATGCACCCACACCCACCTGTAGAATGTTGAGTCTCCCTCCTTCCACACTGGATGGTTGTTGTGGTTTTTCCCCCTCTCTCCAACTCTTTGCAGAAATGATAAAGTTGTTGAAATGTTTTCTGTTCTCCTCCTCTCCCTCTGGATAAAGTTGTAGGTGAAGCCCCTTCCTTCCTTCTCTTCCTGGCTGGTCTCAGGGCTCTACAGGCAGGAGCTCAAGTTGCTAGCAGCTCCACTCACTGCTCACAGCTCCAACTGAGCAGGACACGCCTCCACTGCTGCACAATTGGTCCTTGTGCTTGAAACTCTTTTGAGTTTATCTGCGAAAACATAAAACATTAAACGGTGCCACCCGACCTGGGTGACACTCCAGACATTTACAAGGCCCTTTTTTCCTTTTTTTGTTTTTTTTTTTTGTTTTTTTTTTGTGTTTTTTGTTTTTTTTTTGGTTTTTTTTTTTGGGCACTAAAATCACAATTTCTCCGGTGCCCCCTATAAAAGGGAAGGGGACACTAAAAGCACCGGCAATTAAAACAAATTAAACTTTAAAACGTAAAATCAAATTAAAATTTGGTTGCCGGGCGTGATGATGCACTCCAGTCCCTCCGGTGCCCACCTCTCGCGGAAGGCCGCGAGCGTACCGGTGGACACCGCGTGCTCCATCTCCAAGGACACCCTGGACCGGATGTAAGAGCGGAAGAGAGGCAGGCAGTCAGGTTGAACGACCCCCTCGACCGCCCGCTGCCTGGACCGGCTGATGGCACCCTTGGCCGTGCCCAGGAGCAGTCCTACGAGGAGGCCTTCGGACCTACCCGCTCCCCTCCGCACAGGGTGCCCAAAGATCAGGAGAGTGGGACTGAAGTGCAGCCAGAATTTCAGGAGCAGCCCCTTCAAATAATAAAACAGGGGCTGCAACCTCGTGCATTCCATAAAAACATGGAACACGGACTCCTCCAGACCGCAGAAATTGCAGGCGGCCTGGGAGTCCGTGAACCGGCTTAAAAATTTGTTGCACGGCACTGCTCCGTGCACCACCCTCCAGGCCAAGTCCCCGATGAATAGTGGGAGGACCCCTGCGTAGAGGGCCCTCCATCGGGGACCCCCGCCTCCTCCGGACGGCAAGATGGTACGCCATGGCGTGTCCGGACGGCCGGCGAGGATGGCAAAGTTGAGGGTGTGCAGGAGCAGCCCGTACAGGAAACCCCTCCGCGCGGAACTGAAAGGCACGGAGGGGATTTCCCCGAGGCGGCTCAAGTTGTGAGGCGCCGGCCCCCGAGGGAGGTTCCGGGGTTTGGCGCCGATGAGGAATTCCGTCCGGACGGGGGTCAGTTCGGACGGGATCTCCCCACGTGCTTGAGCCTCCTCGATACACCTAACGGAGTCAGGGCCCAGAGCTGTTTTTAGCGACTCGATGGCATCGGCCGCGCGGCGGACGTTGGCAGAATTTAGGCGCCGCGCCAGCGTGACTGGCGCCATCCAGCCCGCTCCTCCGCCATCGAGCAGGTCCCTGACCCTGGTCACCTCACCAGCCACAGCCCTCTCTTCCGACCGCCACATGAAGCCTCGGCCGTGGAGGTACGGATTCCCGAGCAGCGGTTCCTGCAGGACGGCCGCCACTCCAGCCGGCGGAGAGCTGCGCTTGGTGGAGACTTTGTTCCAGACCCTGATGAGTTCCCTGTAAAAGACAGGCAGCTCCCGGAGGGCGGTCCTGGCACCCCCCAAGTTCACAAACAGGAGCTGCGTGTCATAATTGAGGTCGAGCTGCTGGCGGAAGAAATACCTCGCCAGAGCACACCACCTAGGAGGGGGCTCGACGTAAAGGTATCTCTGCAGGGTCTGAAGACGGAAAGTCGCGAGCTGGGCGCTGACGCACACCAACGACTGACCGCCCTCCTCAAGCGGGAGACTCAAGACCGCGACAGAGACCCAGTGCTTCCTGTTGTTCCAGAAGAAGTCCACCAGCTTCTTCTGTATCTTGGCGACAAACGCAGGGGGAGGGGTCAAAGTGACCAGCCGGTACCACAGCATTGCGGCCACCAGCTGGTTTATGACTAGCGCTCGACCCCTGTAGGACAGCACTCGGAGCAGTCCTGTCCAGCGCCCTAGGCGAGCGGCGACCTTGGCCTCCAGCTCCTGCCAGTTCGCCGGCCAGGCTTCCTCGTCGGGGCTAAGGTAGACTCCCAGATAGAGGAGATGGGTCGTGCTCCAGGCAAAAGGCCTGAGCTCCTCCGGCAGGGAGTCCACCCGCCACTGACCCACCAGGAGTCCGGAACATTTCTCCCAGTTGATCCTGGCGGAGGACGCGGCCGAGTAAATCTCCTGGCACTCACGCATCCTCCGCAGGTCAGCGGGATCCTCTACCGCGAGGAGCACGTCATCGGCGTAAGCCGAGAGGACGACCTCCACGCCCGGCCCTTGCAGAGCCAGTCCCGTCAACCTCGTCCGCAAGAGGCGCAGGAAAGGCTCCACGCAAACGGCGTATAACTGGCCGGACATGGGGCATCCCTGGCGTACCCCTCTCCTAAAGCGAAGGGGCGCCGTCAAGGACCCGTTAACCTTAATCAGACACTCCGCGGCGGCGTACAAAAGTCGGATCCGGGCGACGAAATGCGTCCCGAACCCGAAAGCGCGCAGAGTTCCGAGCAGATAGTCGTGATCCACCCTGTCGAACGCCTTCTCTTGGTCGAGGGATAGGAAGGCGACCGACAGACCAGCCTCCTGGGAGCAATGGATGAGGTCCCGGACCAGATGGATGTTGTCGTGGATTGTCCGGCCCGGGACCGTGTATGACTGGTCGGGGTGGATCATGTGGTCCAGCACGGCACCAAGGCGAGCAGACATCGCCCTGGCGAAGATTTTGTAGTCCGTGCTGAGGAGGGAGACCGGGCGCCAGTTCTTAAGGAGGCGGAGATCGCCCTTCTTAGGCAGCAGGACGATGACTGCCCTGCGCCAAGAGAGGGGCATCTCCCCGGTCGCCAGACTTTCCCCCAGGACCCGCGCGTAGTCGCCCCCCAGGACGTCCCAGAACGCCCTGTGGAACTCCACGGTCAGCCCGTCCAGCCCCGGGGATTTTCCCCTCGAGAGCCGGGCGAGGGCACCGGTCAGCTCCGCCAGGCTTAGCGGAGCTTCCAGATTTTCGGCGCCCTCCGGGCCGACCTTCGGCAGGTCCTCCCACAAAACTCTACGCGCTTCCTCGCTGGACGGATCCGGAGAGAACAGAGCCCCGTAATATTCACGGACCCTGTTGTTGACGCCCTCCGGATCCGAGACGAGAGAGCCGTCGTCGGCCAGCAGCGTCAAGAGCTGCTTACGGACACTCTGCCTTTTTTCCAGCGAGTAGAAGAAGGGGGAGCCGCGGTCCAGATCCCGCAGGAACCGGATCCGCGACCTCACGAACGCGCCTCGGGACCCGACGAGCTGCAGGTCCTTCAGCGCGGCCTTCTTCGCTTCGTACACCGTCCGCAGGGCCGGGTCCTGGACGACTTGACCGAGACGGGCTTCCAGGTCGAGCACCTCTTTTTCTAGGCGCCCGACTCTGGCCGCCCGCCTCTTGGTCGACCCCCTCGCGTACTCTTGACAGAAGACGCGGACGTGAGCCTTGCCCACGTCCCACCATAGCCTCAAGGAGGGGAAGCCCCCCTGCTTCCTTCTCCAGTCGGACCAGAATCGACGGAACGAGTCCTGGAACCGCACGTCCTCCAGCAGCCGGTTGTTAAAGTGCCAGTACGCGGACCCCGTCCTCGCGCGGAGCGAAGCGAGCTCCGCCCACACCAGGTGGTGGTCCGAGCACGGCACCGGCCGCATGGAGGCCGCCGGGACGCAGGAAACGTACGCCCGAGACACGTAAAGGCGGTCGACTCTAGACCATCCAACTCCAGGCCTCACCCAAGTAAAGGCGCTGGAGTCGGGGTGGAGATTTCGCCAGACGTCCACCAAGTCGAAGGACCCGACCAGGTCCCTCAACTTCTCCATCGCCGTCATGCACTGCGGGGCACCGGAGCGGTCCCTCGCCTCGAGGGTGCAGTTAAAATCCCCCCCGAGGACAATGCAGTCGCCGACGTCGACGGAGCCAAGAAGAGCGGACACCTCTTCAAAGAAGCGCGTCTGCTGCGGGCCGGGATGAGGGGCGTACACGTTCACGAGATGGAGCGGCACGTCCCCCAGGCGAACCGTTACGTGCAGCAAGCGGCCTGGCACGGGCTCCTCGACCCCCAAGATCTCCGGCTGAAAATGCGGGCCCAGCAAGATTGCCACCCCACTTGAAATGGCGGTGAGGTGGCTCATGCGGACCTCTCCTTGCCATTCCAGGAGCCACGTGGCTTCGTCTCCCGGAACGGTGTGGGTTTCTTGCAGGAAGCACACCGCATATTTCCCCTCCCGCAGGAGCGAAAAATTGTCAAATCTACGGCGTGCCCCTCTGCCGCCGTTGATGTTGAGGCTGGCTATGGTTATCTTCATGGCAAAAGCATAGTGCAACCTCTACCTTAACCTATTGTGGGGGAGGGAGCGAAGTCTTTTGTTGAACTCCGCTCCCTCCGCAGCCCAGCGAGGAGTCCCTCGAGCTCGCGCAGCTCAAGGTGCTGCTCCTTTGTCAAGGGCCCGCCCGCGGCCAAGGTTTTAACGGCGGCGCGGACGGACCCCTTGATCAGCTCCGGCTCGGACCATTTTTCCAGGGCCAGTCGGGCTTGGTCGCGGCGACCCCGGCTCTGGGCCAAAAAGTCCCGGAGTTCCTTTGCAGGAACGAGGAGGGCCTCAGCGGCGGCCGCGAGCAGATCCACCGCCTCCCTGGCGGTGGTCTCTAGGTCTTCACCCGCGTCCCCCACCGAGTCCCCGTCCTCCTCCGGGAGGTGGCCGCCAGCAGCCGGCCCATCGACCGCACAAGGTACGGCAAATGAACCGGCCGCTCCAACCGGCCCTGGCACTGCCCCGATCCCACCCCCAGGATCGTCGGCAGAGGAGTCCCCACTGGGCTCTTTTAAAAATGGTGCCGGGTCGGGAAATGACAGCGGAAGGGGTTCCCCCTCCGCCCCAGGAACCGGAGAACAAGGAGAGACCCGGCCATAGGAAATCCCCAGGCCCTCCAAGTGCTCCAGCTCCAAAGTAAGGGGCGAGGGTGGGTGTTCCTCCCCCTCCCCGCTGCCACCCCCCGGCCCAGCATCTACAGTTTCATTAAAAACAGTAAATTGTGTTTCTGCCGGGTCGAGCGTCTCCCGGGGGAAGTTGGGTATTGGCTGGGCGGGCTCAGGTTCGGCCTTTTCGGCCTCGCCCGCCTCAGTCCCCGGGACGCCCGGCCCGGCGGCTACGCATTGCTCCGCGGTCCCCACGCCCCCCACGACAGGCAGATCTTCCACTCCATCCCCGGGAGGCAGAGGCTGGGCAGCCTCAACTGTCTCACCCTCCCCGGGGAAAGACTCCTCGCGCCTGCAGCGCAATTTGGGGGCGCTGGTGGGGGACGCGGGACACGCGGCGGGCACCGACTCCTCCGCGGAGGGATGTTGTTCCCCCTCCGCGTCATTGGGGCGGTGCCTCTTTTTGTTCCTGGGGGCGCGCGGAGTCAGGGAGACCTCCATGTCTGCCGAGGCCTCCCGCTCCGCCCCCCCCTTTTCCTTTTCTTGCCCGCGCCCGGGCCCCTCTGCGGTATTGGTCAAGGGCTCGGGCACGGGCTCGGGGCACCCCGCGCTCGCCGGTGGCTGGGTTGGGCCGAGCGCGGTGGTCAATCCTTCTGGCGCACTGAGGGGACCCGCCTCTAGATGTTTCTTCTTGTTCCGCGCCTTCTTTCCGCTCGGACGCTCTCCCTCCCCCCCGCCGGAGGCCCTGAAAACAAAGGCCTCCGACGATGCCCGCGCACCTACGGCTCCCGGCACGCGGACGCAACTAGGGGGAGGGGTGGCGGCGGCGCCAGCCTTGGCCGCCTTCGATGGTTTGGCGGCCTTGGAGGCGGGGCAGTTCTTGCGAACGTGCCCCACCTCCCTGCAGGCATGGCACCGCACGCCGTCCGACGTCCAGAAGACGCGGTAGGCAGTCCCCTCGTGCACCACATTAAAATGACCTTCCGTCGTCTCCTCCCGCGCCAGCCGGACAAAGAGCTGGCGGCGGAAGGAGAACACGTGGCGCAGGCTGTTCTCCCTGAGGCCGAGCGGTATGGGGTTGATCCCTGACCTTACCTCCCCCAGTTGTTGTAGGTGAGGGAGGAGGAGCTCAGCGGAAACAAAGGGCGGGACGTTTGAAACGATGACCCTCTGCGCGGTGGCCTCGAGAGGGTCCACCGGCAGGAACGTCCCGCCCACCGTGAGCCCCTTTTCAAGGGCCAGGGACACCGCCCACTCCGACCCCAGGAAGAACACGGCCTTCCCAGACATCTTGGAGGCTGCGACAATGGCCGAGGGGCCGACTACCCCAGCCATCGCCCGCACGCACTCCTCAATGCTCATTGTGGGGTGAGTGTAGCTCTTGACCCCGTGTTTCCTGGTTATAAGTCTGAATGGTGGCAGGGCAGCGGGTGGCGCAGGAGGTGCCGTGGATGTGGACACCGCCTGCGCATACGTCCTTGCTGGCCCTGCCACCGGCGTGGATGGGGTCGCCATCACGGGGTCCCTTTAAGGGCTACACCCACCCCAAAGTCACAGGCCTTAATGGTCTTTATTAGGCCTCTTGTAGATTGACTGAGCAGAGGAGCCCTTAATGAGGTACCTCTCCCCTAGTTGGCAATTGGGGAGGGGCCTTGCTCCCTCTGCTCAGTTGTCTTAAATGTTTTTTTTTTTAAATTAAATTTGGAAGAAAGAGGCTCTCAGAGAGAGAGGGGAGAAACAGAGTAGCAGAGAAAGAGAGAGGGGGGTGGGAAGGGGGGGGGGACTGCGAGGGCAGGTCTCCCCTCGCAGCTGTGGGTGGGTGCACTCCCCAGATGGCAAAACACAAAAGTCTTTGGGGTGGTCTTCAGGTGGGGGGAGAAGATGTCTTCACCTGGGGTAGCTGGAGCCACCAGGCACTCCTAACGATCTTTAATTGGGTGTTTAAGAAAAACAACAATCTTCAGCCTGGTAGCTCCAGCTATCCCAGGCTAGGCAAATGTGGGGGGTGGGGGGGGGGTTCCAATTGTGGGGGGGGGCCTAGTTGTAAGCAAGGCCCCCACACACACTACCACACACACACACACCCCCCGCGATGTTCCGGCCCTCAGTGGTCTTCTTTCCTCCCCCCACCGAAACAACAAAGTCTTTTTGGGGAAATGCACCCACACCCACCTGTAGAATGTTGAGTCTCCCTCCTTCCACACTGGATGGTTGTTGTGGTTTTTCCCCCTCTCTCCAACTCTTTGCAGAAATGATAAAGTTGTTGAAATGTTTTCTGTTCTCCTCCTCTCCCTCTGGATAAAGTTGTAGGTGAAGCCCCTTCCTTCCTTCTCTTCCTGGCTGGTCTCAGGGCTCTACAGGCAGGAGCTCAAGTTGCTAGCAGCTCCACTCACTGCTCACAGCTCCAACTGAGCAGGACACGCCTCCACTGCTGCACAATTGGTCCTTGTGCTTGAAACTCTTTTGAGTTTATCTGTGGAAACATAAAACATTAAACGGTGCCACCCGACCTGGGTGACACTCCAGACATTTACAAGGCCCTTTTTTTCCCCCTTTTTTGTGTTTTTTTTTTGTGTTTTTTCTTTTTTTTTTGGTTTTTTTTTTGGGCACTAAAATCACAATTTTTCCCCAGTGCCCCCTATAAAAGGGAAGGGGACACTAAAAGCACCGGCAATTAAAACAAATTAACTTTAAAACGTAAAATCAAATTAAAATTTGGTTGCCGGGCGTGATGATGCACTCCAGTCCCTCCGGTGCCCACCTCTCGCGGAAGGCCGCGAGCGTACCGGTGGACACCGCGTGCTCCATCTCCAAGGACACCCTGGACCGGATGTAAGAGCGGAAGAGAGGCAGGCAGTCAGGTTGAACGACCCCCTCGACCGCCCGCTGCCTGGACCGGCTGATGGCACCCTTGGCCGTGCCCAGGAGCAGTCCTACGAGGAGGCCTTCGGACCTACCCGCTCCCCTCCGCACAGGGTGCCCAAAGATCAGGAGAGTGGGACTGAAGTGCAGCCAGAATTTCAGGAGCAGCCCCTTCAAATAGTGGAACAGGGGCTGCAACCTCGTGCATTCAATAAAAACATGGAACACGGACTCCTCCAGACCGCAGAAATTGCAGGCGGCCTGGGAGTCCGTGAACCGGCTTAAAAATTTATTGCACGGCACTGCTCCGTGCACCACCCTCCAGGCCAAGTCCCCGATGAATAGTGGGAGGACCCCTGCGTAGAGTGCCCTCCATCGGGGACCCCCGCCTCCTCCGGACGGCAAGATGGTACGCCATGGCGTGTCCGGACGGCCGGCGAGGATGGCAAAGTTGAGGGTGTGCAGGAGCAGCCCGTACAGGAAACCCCTCCGCGCGGAACTGAAAGGCACGGAGGGGATTTCCCCGAGGCGGCTCAAGTTGTGAGGCGCCGGCCCCCGAGGGAGGTTCCGGGGTTTGGCGCCGATGAGGAATTCCGTCCGGACGGGGGTCAGTTCGGACGGGATCTCCCCACGTGCTTGAGCCTCCTCGATACACCTAACGGAGTCAGGGCCCAGAGCTGTTTTTAGCGACTCGATGGCATCGGCCGCGCGGCGGACGTTAGCAGAATTTAGGCGCCGCGCCAGCGTGACTGGCGCCATCCAGCCCGCTCCTCCGCCATCGAGCAGGTCCCTGACCCTGGTCACCTCACCAGCCACAGCCCTCTCTTCCGACCGCCACATAAAACCTCGGCCGTGGAGGTACGGATTCCCGAGCAGCGGCTCCTGCAGGACGGCCGCCACTCCAGCCGGTGGAGAGCTGCGCTTGGTGGAGACTTTGTTCCAGACCCTGATGAGTTCCCTGTAAAAGACAGGCAGCTCCCGGAGGGCGGTCCTGGCACCCCCCAAGTTCACAAACAGGAGCTGCGTGTCATAATTGAGGTCGAGCTGCTGGCGGAAGAAATACCTCGCCAGAGCACACCACCTAGGAGGGGGCTCGACGTAAAGGTATCTCTGCAGGGTCTGAAGACGGAAAGTCGCGAGCTGGGCGCTGACGCACACCAACGACTGACCGCCCTCCTCAAGCGGGAGACTCAAGACCGCGACAGAGACCCAGTGCTTCCTGTTGTTCCAGAAGAAGTCCACCAGCTTCTTCTGTATCTTGGCGACAAACGCAGGGGGAGGGGTCAAAGTGACCAGCCGGTACCACAGCATTGCGGCCACCAGCTGGTTTATGACTAGCGCTCGACCCCTGTAGGACAGCACTCGGAGCAGTCCTGTCCAGCGCCCTAGGCGAGCGGCGACCTTGGCCTCCAGCTCCTGCCAGTTCGCCGGCCAGGCTTCCTCGTCGGGGCTAAGGTAGACTCCCAGATAGAGGAGATGGGTCGTGCTCCAGGCAAAAGGCCTGAGCTCCTCCGGCAGGGAGTCCACCCGCCACTGACCCACCAGGAGTCCGGAACATTTCTCCCAGTTGATCCTGGCGGAGGACGCGGCCGAGTAAATCTCCTGGCACTCACGCATCCTCCGCAGGTCAGCGGGATCCTCTACCGCGAGGAGCACGTCATCGGCGTAAGCCGAGAGGACGACCTCCACGCCCGGCCCTTGCAGAGCCAGTCCCGTCAACCTCGTCCGCAAGAGGCGCAGGAAAGGCTCCACGCAAACGGCGTATAACTGGCCGGACATGGGGCATCCCTGGCGCACCCCTCTCCTAAAGCGAAGGGGCGCCGTCAAGGACCCGTTAACCTTAATCAGACACTCCGCGGCGGCGTACAAAAGTCGGATCCGGGCGACGAAATGCGTCCCGAACCCGAAAGCGCGCAGAGTTCCGAGCAGATAGTCGTGATCCACCCTGTCGAACGCCTTCTCTTGGTCGAGGGATAGGAAGGCGACCGACAGACCAGCCTCCTGGGAGCAATGGATGAGGTCCCGGACCAGATGGATGTTGTCGTGGATTGTCCGGCCCGGGACCGTGTATGACTGGTCGGGGTGGATCATGTGGTCCAGCACGGCACCAAGGCGAGCAGACATCGCCCTGGCGAAGATTTTGTAGTCCGTGCTGAGGAGGGAGACCGGGCGCCAGTTCTTAAGGAGGCGGAGATCGCCCTTCTTAGGCAGCAGGACGATGACTGCCCTGCGCCAAGAGAGGGGCATCTCCCCGGTCGCCAGACTTTCCCCCAGGACCCGCGCGTAGTCGCTCCCCAGGACGTCCCAGAACGCCCTGTGGAACTCCACGGTCAGCCCGTCCAGCCCCGGGGATTTTCCCCTCGAGAGCCGGGCGAGGGCACCGGTCAGCTCCGCCAGGCTTAGCGGAGCTTCCAGATTTTCGGCGCCCTCCGGGCTGACCTTCGGCAGGTCCTCCCACAAAACTCTACGCGCTTCCTCGCTGGACGGATCCGGAGAGAACAGAGCCCCGTAATATTCACGGACCCTGTTGTTGACGCCCTCCGGATCCGAGACGAGAGAGCCGTCGTCGGCCAGCAGCGTCAAGAGCTGCTTACGGACACTCTGCCTTTTTTCCAGCGAGTAGAAGAAGGGGGAGCCGCGGTCCAGATCCCGCAGGAACCGGATCCGCGACCTCACGAACGCGCCTCGGGACCCGACGAGCTGCAGGTCCTTCAGCGCGGCCTTCTTCGCTTCGTACACCGTCCGCAGGGCCGGGTCCTGGACGACTTGACCGAGACGGGCTTCCAGGTCGAGCACCTCTTTTTCTAGGCGCCCGACTCTGGCCGCCCGCCTCTTGGTCGACCCCCTCGCGTACTCTTGACAGAAGACGCGGACGTGAGCCTTGCCCACGTCCCACCATAGCCTCAAGGAGGGGAAGCCCCCCTGCTTCCTTCTCCAGTCGGACCAGAATCGACGGAACGAGTCCTGGAACCGCACGTCCTCCAGCAGCCGGTTGTTAAAGTGCCAGTACGCGGACCCCGTCCTCGCGCGGAGCGAAGCGAGCTCCGCCCACACCAGGTGGTGGTCCGAACACGGCACCGGCCGCATGGAGGCCGCCGGGACGCAGGAAACGTACGCCCGAGACACGTAAAGGCGGTCGACTCTAGACCATCCAACTCCAGGCCTCACCCAAGTAAAGGCGCTGGAGTCGGGGTGGAGATTTCGCCAGACGTCCACCAAGTCGAAGGACCCGACCAGGTCCCTCAACTTCTCCATCGCCGTCATGCACTGCGGGGCACCGGAGCGGTCCCTCGCCTCGAGGGTGCAGTTAAAATCCCCCCCGAGGACAATGCAGTCGCCGACGTCGACGGAGCCAAGAAGAGCGGACACCTCTTCAAAGAAGCGCGTCTGCTGCGGGCCGGGATGAGGGGCGTACACGTTCACGAGATGGAGCGGCACGTCCCCCAGGCGAACCGTTACGTGCAGCAAGCGGCCTGGCACGGGCTCCTCGACCCCCAAGATCTCCGGCTGAAAATGCGGGCCCAGCAAGATGGCCACCCCACTTGAAATGGCGGTGAGGTGGCTCATGCGGACCTCTCCTTGCCATTCCAGGAGCCACGTGGCTTCGTCTCCCGGAACGGTGTGGGTTTCTTGCAGGAAGCACACCGCATATTTCCCCTCCCGCAGGAGCGAAAAATTGTCAAATCTACGGCGTGCCCCTCTGCCGCCGTTGATGTTGAGGCTGGCTATGGTTATCTTCATGGCAAAAGCATAGTGCAACCTCTACCTTAACCTATTGTGGGGGAGGGAGCGAAGTCTTTTGTTGAACTCCGCTCCCTCCGCAGCCCAGCGAGGAGTCCCTCGAGCTCGCGCAGCTCAAGGTGCTGCTCCTTTGTCAAGGGCCCGCCCGCGGCCAAGGTTTTAACGGCGGCGCGGACGGACCCCTTGATCAGCTCCGGCTCGGACCATTTTTCCAGGGCCAGTCGGGCTTGGTCGCGGCGACCCCGGCTCTGGGCCAAAAAGTCCCGGAGTTCCTTTGCAGGAACGAGGAGGGCCTCAGCGGCGGCCGCGAGCAGATCCACCGCCTCCCTGGCGGTGGTCTCTAGGTCTTCACCCGCGTCCCCCACCGAGTCCCCGTCCTCCTCCGGGAGGTGGCCGCCAGCAGCCGGCCCATCGACCGCACAAGGTACGGCAAATGAACCGGCCGCTCCAACCGGCCCTGGCACTGCCCCGATCCCACCCCCAGGATCGTCGGCAGAGGAGTCCCCACTGGGCTCTTTTAAAAATGGTGCCGGGTCGGGAAATGACAGCGGAAGGGGTTCCCCCTCCGCCCCAGGAACCGGAGAACAAGGAGAGACCCGGCCATAGGAAATCCCCAGGCCCTCCAAGTGCTCCAGCTCCAAAGTAAGGGGCGAGGGTGGGTGTTCCTCCCCCTCCCCGCTGCCACCCCCCGGCCCAGCATCTACAGTGTCATAATTATTTGTTTCATTCTCTGCCGGGTCGAGCAAATCCCGGGGGAAGTTGGGTAATAGCTGGGCGGGCTCAGGTTCGGCCTTTTCGGCCTCGCCCGCCTCAGTCCCCGGGACGCCCGGCCCGGCGGCTACGCATTCCTCCGCGGTCCCCACGCCCCCCACGACAGGCAGATCTTCCACTCCATCCCCGGGAGGCAGAGGCTGGGCAGCCTCAACTGTCTCACCCTCCCCGGGGAAAGACTCCTCGCGCCTGCAGCGCAATTTGGGGGCGCTGGTGGGGGACGCGGGACACGCGGCGGGCACCGCCTCCTCCGCGGAGGGATGTTGTTCCCCCTCCGCCTCATTGGGGCGGTGCCTCTTTTTGTTCCTGGGGGCGCGCGGAGTCAGGGAGACCTCCATGTCTGCCGAGGCCTCCCGCTCCGCCCCCCCCTTTTCCTTTTCTTGCCCGCGCCCGGGCCCCTCTGTGGTGTTGTTCAAGGGCTCGGGCACGGGCTCGGGGCACCCCGCGCTCGCCGGTGACGGGGTTGGGCTGAGCGCGGTGGTCAAATTATCCGGCGCACTGAGGGGACCCGCCTCTTGATGTTTTGTCTTCTTCCGCGCCTTCTTTCCGGTCGGACGCTCTCCCTCCCCCCCGCCGGAGGCCCTGAAAACAAAGGCCTCCGACGATGCCCGCGCACCCATGGCTCCCGGCACGCGGACGCAACTAGGGGGAGGGGTGGCGGCGGCGCCAGCCTTGGCCGCCTTCGGTGGTTTGGCGGCCTTGGAGGCGGGGCAGTTCTTGCGAACGTGCCCCACCTCCCTGCAGGCATGGCACCGCACGCCGTCCGACGTCCAGAAGACGCGGTAGGCAGTCCCCTCGTGCACCACATTAAAATGACCTTCCGTCGTCTCCTCCCGCGCCAGCCGGACAAAGAGCTGGCGGCGGAAGGAGAACACGTGGCGCAGGCTGTTCTCCCTGAGGCCGAGCGGTATGGGGTTGATCCCCGACCTTACCTCCCCCAGTTGTTGTAGGTGAGGGAGGAGGAGCTCAGCGGAAACAAAGGGCGGGACGTTTGAAACGATGACCCTCTGCGCGGTGGCCTCGAGAGGGTCCACCGGCAGGAACGTCCCGCCCACCGTGAGCCCCTTTTCAAGGGCCAGGGACACCGCCCGCTCCGACCCCAGGAAGAACACGGCCTTCCCAGACATCTTGGAGGCTGCGACAATGGCCGAGGGGCCGACTACCCCAGCCATCGCCCGCACGCACTCCTCAATGCTCATTGTGGGGTGAGTGTAGCTCTTGACCCCGTGTTTCCTGGTTATAAGTCTGAATGGTGGCAGGGCAGCGGGTGGCGCAGGAGGTGCCGTGGATGTGGACACCGCCTGCGCATACGTCCTTGCTGGCCCTGCCACCGGCGTGGATGGGGTCGCCATCACGGGGTCCCTTTAAGGGCTACACCCACCCCAAAGTCACAGGCCTTAATGGTCTTAATTAGGCCTCTTATCTAAAAGACTGAAGCAGAGGAGCTCTTAACGAGGTACCTCTCCCCTCGTTGACAATTGGGGAGAGGCCTTGCTCCCTCTGCTCAGTTGTCTTAATTGGTTTTGTTTTTTTGTTTTTTTTTGTAAATTTGGAAGGAAGAGGCCTCAGAGAGAGAGGGGAGAAACAGAGTAGCAGAGAAAGAGAGAGGGGGGGTGGGAAGGGGGGGGGGGGACTGCGAGGGCAGGTCTCCCCTCGCAGCTGTGGGTGGGTGCACTCCCCAGATGGCAAAACACAAAAGTCTTTGGGGTGGTCTTCAGGTGGGGGGAGAAGATGTCTTCACCTGGGGTAGCTGGAGCCACCAGGCACTCCTAACGATCTTTAATTGGGTGTTTAAGAAAAACAACAATCTTCAGCCTGGTAGCTCCAGCTATCCCAGGCTAGGCAAATGTGGGGGGTGGGGGGGGTTCCAATTGTGGGGGGGGGCCTAGTTGTAAGCAAGGCCCCCACACACACTACCACACACACACACACCCCCCGCGATGTTCCGGCCCTCAGTGGTCTTCTTTCCTCCCCCCACCGATATAACAAAGTCTTTTTTGGGAAATGCACCCACACCCACCTGTAGAGTAGTTGAGTCTCCCTCCTTCCACACTGGATGTTGTTGGTGGTTTTTCCCCCTCTCTCCAACTCTTTGCAGAATGATGAAGTTGTTTAAAGTTTTCTGCTTTTTCCTCCTCTCCCTCTGGGTTAAAGTTGGTGTTGAAGCCCCTTTCTTCCTTCTCTTCCTGGGCTGGTCTCAGGGCTCTCCAGGCAGGAGCTCAAGTTGCTAGCAGCTCCACTCACTGCTCACAGCTCCAACTGAGCAGGACACGCCTCCACTGCTGCACAATTGGTCCTTGTGCTTGAAACTCTTTTTGGAGTTCACCTGCAAAAACATAAAACATGTATCCGTGCCACCCGACCTGGATGACACACACAAGACATTTACAAGGCCCCTTTTTTATTTATTTTTTTTGTGTTTTTTTTTTGGGGCACTAAAATCAAATTTTTCCTTTTTCCAGTGCCCCCTATAAAAGGAGAGGGGGACACTAAAAGCACCGGCAATTAAAACAAATTAAACTTTAAAACGTAAAATCAAATTAAAATTTGGTTGCCGGGCGTGATGATGCACTCCAGTCCCTCCGGTGCCCACCTCTCGCGGAAGGCCGCGAGCGTACCGGTGGACACCGCGTGCTCCATCTCCAAGGACACCCTGGATCGGATGTAAGAGCGGAAGAGAGGCAGGCAGTCAGGTTGAACGACCCCCTCGACCGCCCGCTGCCTGGACCGGCTGATGGCACCCTTGGCCGTGCCCAGGAGCAGTCCTACGAGGAGGCCCTCGGACCTACCCGCTCCCCTCCGCACAGGGTGCCCAAAGATCAGGAGAGTGGGACTGAAGTGCAGCCAGAATTTCAGGAGCAGCCCCTTCAAATAGTGGAACAGGGGCTGCAACCTTGTGCATTCAATAAAAACATGGAACACGGACTCCTCCAGACCGCAGAAATTGCAGGCGGCCTGGGAGTCCGTGAACCGGCTTAAAAATTTGTTGCACGGCACTGCTCCGTGCACCACCCTCCAGGCCAAGTCCCCGATGAATAGTGGGAGGACCCCTGCGTAGAGTGCCCTCCATCGGGGACCCCCGCCTCCTCCGGACGGCAAGATGGTACGCCATGGCGTGTCCGGACGGCCGGCGAGGATGGCAAAGTTGAGGGTGTGCAGGAGCAGCCCGTACAGGAAACCCCTCCGCGCGGAACTGAAAGGCACGGAGGGGATTTCCCCGAGGCGGCTCAAGTTGTGAGGCGCCGGCCCCCGAGGGAGGTTCCGGGGTTTGGCGCCGATGAGGAATTCCGTCCGGACGGGGGTCAGTTCGGACGGGATCTCCCCACGTGCTTGAGCCTCCTCGATACACCTAACGGAGTCAGGGCCCAGAGCTGTTTTTAGCGACTCGATGGCATCGGCCGCGCGGCGGACGTTGGCAGAATTTAGGCGCCGCGCCAGCGTGACTGGCGCCATCCAGCCCGCTCCTCCGCCATCGAGCAGGTCCCTGACCCTGGTCACCTCACCAGCCACAGCCCTCTCTTCCGACCGCCACATGAAGCCTCGGCCGTGGAGGTACGGATTCCCGAGCAGCGGTTCCTGCAGGACGGCCGCCACTCCAGCCGGTGGAGAGCTGCGCTTGGTGGAGACTTTGTTCCAGACCCTGATGAGTTCCCTGTAAAAGACAGGCAGCTCCCGGAGGGCGGTCCTGGCACCCCCCAAGTTCACAAACAGGAGCTGCGTGTCATAATTGAGGTCGAGCTGCTGGCGGAAGAAATACCTCGCCAGAGCACACCACCTAGGAGGGGGCTCGACGTAAAGGTATCTCTGCAGGGTCTGAAGACGGAAAGTCGCGAGCTGGGCGCTGACGCACACCAACGACTGACCGCCCTCCTCAAGCGGGAGACTCAAGACCGCGACAGAGACCCAGTGCTTCCTGTTGTTCCAGAAGAAGTCCACCAGCTTCTTCTGTATCTTGGCGACAAACGCAGGGGGAGGGGTCAAAGTGACCAGCCGGTACCACAGCATTGCGGCCACCAGCTGGTTTATGACTAGCGCTCGACCCCTGTAGGACAGCACTCGGAGCAGTCCTGTCCAGCGCCCTAGGCGAGCGGCGACCTTGGCCTCCAGCTCCTGCCAGTTCGCCGGCCAGGCTTCCTCGTCGGGGCTAAGGTAGACTCCCAGATAGAGGAGATGGGTCGTGCTCCAGGCAAAAGGCCTGAGCTCCTCCGGCAGGGAGTCCACCCGCCACTGACCCACCAGGAGTCCGGAACATTTCTCCCAGTTGATCCTGGCGGAGGACGCGGCCGAGTAAATCTCCTGGCACTCACGCATCCTCCGCAGGTCAGCGGGATCCTCTATCGCGAGGAGCACGTCATCGGCGTAAGCCGAGAGGACGACCTCCACGCCCGGCCCTTGCAGAGCCAGTCCCGTCAACCTCGTCCGCAAGAGGCGCAGGAAAGGCTCCACGCAAACGGCGTATAACTGGCCGGACATGGGGCATCCCTGGCGCACCCCTCTCCTAAAGCGAAGGGGCGCCGTCAAGGACCCATTAACCTTAATCAGACACTCCGCGGCGGCGTACAAAAGTCGGATCCGGGCGACGAAATGCGTCCCGAACCCGAAAGCGCGCAGAGTTCCGAGCAGATAGTCGTGATCCACCCTGTCGAACGCCTTCTCTTGGTCGAGGGATAGGAAGGCGACCGACAGACCAGCCTCCTGGGAACAATGGATGAGGTCCCGGACCAGATGGATGTTGTCGTGGATTGTCCGGCCCGGGACCGTGTATGACTGGTCGGGGTGGATCATGTGGTCCAGCACGGCACCAAGGCGAGCAGACATCGCCCTGGCGAAGATTTTGTAGTCCGTGCTGAGGAGGGAGACCGGGCGCCAGTTCTTAAGGAGGCGGAGATCGCCCTTCTTAGGCAGCAGGACGATGACTGCCCTGCGCCAAGAGAGGGGCATCTCCCCGGTCGCCAGACTTTCCCCCAGGACCCGCGCGTAGTCGCTCCCCAGGACGTCCCAGAACGCCCTGTGGAACTCCACGGTCAGCCCGTCCAGCCCCGGGGATTTTCCCCTCGAGAGCCGGGCGAGGGCACCGGTCAGCTCCGCCAGGCTTAGCGGAGCTTCCAGATTTTCGGCGCCCTCCGGGCTGACCTTCGGCAGGTCCTCCCACAAAACTCTACGCGCTTCCTCGCTGGACGGATCCGGAGAGAACAGAGCCCCGTAATATTCACGGACCCTGTTGTTGACGCCCTCCGGATCCGAGACGAGAGAGCCGTCGTCGGCCAGCAGCGTCAAGAGCTGCTTACGGACACTCTGCCTTTTTTCCAGCGAGTAGAAGAAGGGGGAGCCGCGGTCCAGATCCCGCAGGAACCGGATCCGCGACCTCACGAACGCGCCTCGGGACCCGACGAGCTGCAGGTCCTTCAGCGCGGCCTTCTTCGCTTCGTACACCGTCCGCAGGGCCGGGTCCTGGACGACTTGACCGAGACGGGCTTCCAGGTCGAGCACCTCTTTTTCTAGGCGCCCGACTCTGGCCGCCCGCCTCTTGGTCGACCCCCTCGCGTACTCTTGACAGAAGACGCGGACGTGAGCCTTGCCCACGTCCCACCATAGCCTCAAGGAGGGGAAGCCCCCCTGCTTCCTTCTCCAGTCGGACCAGAATCGACGGAACGAGTCCTGGAACCGCACGTCCTCCAGCAGCCGGTTGTTAAAGTGCCAGTACGCGGACCCCGTCCTCGCGCGGAGCGAAGCGAGCTCCGCCCACACCAGGTGGTGGTCCGAACACGGCACCGGCCGCATGGAGGCCGCCGGGACGCAGGAAACGTACGCCCGAGACACGTAAAGGCGGTCGACTCTAGACCATCCAACTCCAGGCCTCACCCAAGTAAAGGCGCTGGAGTCGGGGTGGAGATTTCGCCAGACGTCCACCAAGTCGAAGGACCCGACCAGGTCCCTCAACTTCTCCATCGCCGTCATGCACTGCGGGGCACCGGAGCGGTCCCTCGCCTCGAGGGTGCAGTTAAAATCCCCCCCGAGGACAATGCAGTCGCCGACGTCGACGGAGCCAAGAAGAGCGGACACCTCTTCAAAGAAGCGCGTTTGCTGCGGGCCGGGATGAGGGGCGTACACGTTCACGAGATGGAGCGGCACGTCCCCCAGGCGAACCGTTACGTGCAGCAAGCGGCCTGGCACGGGCTCCTCGACCCCCAAGATCTCCGGCTGAAAATGCGGGCCCAGCAAGATGGCCACCCCACTAGAAATGGCGGTGAGGTGGCTCATGCGGACCTCTCCTTGCCATTCCAGGAGCCACGTGGCTTCGTCTCCCGGAACGGTGTGGGTTTCTTGCAGGAAGCACACCGCATATTTCCCCTCCCGCAGGAGCGAAAAATTGTCAAATCTACGGCGTGCCCCTCTGCCGCCGTTGATGTTGAGGCTGGCTATGGTTATCTTCATGGCAAAAGCATAGTGCAACCTCTACCTTAACCTATTGTGGGGGAGGGAGCGGAGTCTTTTGTTGAACTCCGCTCCCTCCGCAGCCCAGCGAGGAGTCCCTCGAGCTCGCGCAGCTCAAGGTGCTGCTCCTTTGTCAAGGGCCCGCCCGCGGCCAAGGTTTTAACGGCGGCGCGGACGGACCCCTTGATCAGCTCCGGCTCGGACCATTTTTCCAGGGCCAGTCGGGCTTGGTCGCGGCGACCCCGGCTCTGGGCCAAAAAGTCCCGGAGTTCCTTTGCAGGAACGAGGAGGGCCTCAGCGGCGGCCACGAGCAGATCCACCGCCTCACTGGCGGTGGTCTCTAGGTCTTCACCCGCGTCCCCCACCGAGTCCCCGTCCTCCTCCGGGAGGTGGCCGCCAGCAGCCGGCCCATCGACCGCACAAGGTACGGCAAATGAACCGGCCGCTCCAACCGGCCCTGGCACTGCCCCGATCCCACCCCCAGGATCGTCGGCAGAGGAGTCCCCACTGGGCTCTTTTAAAAATGGTGCCGGGTCGGGAAATGACAGCGGAAGGGGTTCCCCCTCCGCCCCAGGAACCGGAGAACAAGGAGAGACCCGGCCATAGGAAATCCCCAGGCCCTCCAAGTGCTCCAGCTCCAAAGTAAGGGGCGAGGGTGGGTGTTCCTCCCCCTCCCCGCTGCCACCCCCCGGCCCAGCATCTACAGTTTCATTAAAAACAGTAAATTGTGTTTCTGCCGGGTCGAGCGTCTCCCGGGGGAAGTTGGGTATTGGCTGGGCGGGCTCAGGTTCGGCCTTTTCGGCCTCGCCCGCCTCAGTCCCCGGGACGCCCGGCCCGGCGGCTACGCATTGCTCCGCGGTCCCCACGCCCCCCACGACAGGCAGATCTTCCACTCCATCCCCGGGAGGCAGAGGCTGGGCAGCCTCAACTGTCTCACCCTCCCCGGGGAAAGACTCCTCGCGCCTGCAGCGCAATTTGGGGGCGCTGGTGGGGGACGCGGGACACGCGGCGGGCACCGACTCCTCCGCGGAGGGATGTTGTTCCCCCTCCGCGTCATTGGGGCGGTGCCTCTTTTTGTTCCTGGGGGCGCGCGGAGTCAGGGAGACCTCCATGTCTGCCGAGGCCTCCCGCTCCGCCCCCCCCTTTTCCTTTTCTTGCCCGCGCCCGGGCCCCTCTGCGGTATTGGTCAAGGGCTCGGGCACGGGCTCGGGGCACCCCGCGCTCGCCGGTGGCTGGGTTGGGCCGAGCGCGGTGGTCAATCCTTCTGGCGCACTGAGGGGACCCGCCTCTAGATGTTTCTTCTTGTTCCGCGCCTTCTTTCCGCTCGGACGCTCTCCCTCCCCCCCGCCGGAGGCCCTGAAAACAAAGGCCTCCGACGATGCCCGCGCACCTACGGCTCCCGGCACGCGGACGCAACTAGGGGGAGGGGTGGCGGCGGCGCCAGCCTTGGCCGCCTTCGATGGTTTGGCGGCCTTGGAGGCGGGGCAGTTCTTGCGAACGTGCCCCACCTCCCTGCAGGCATGGCACCGCACGCCGTCCGACGTCCAGAAGACGCGGTAGGCAGTCCCCTCGTGCACCACATTAAAATGACCTTCCGTCGTCTCCTCCCGCGCCAGCCGGACAAAGAGCTGGCGGCGGAAGGAGAACACGTGGCGCAGGCTGTTCTCCCTGAGGCCGAGCGGTATGGGGTTGATCCCTGACCTTACCTCCCCCAGTTGTTGTAGGTGAGGGAGGAGGAGCTCAGCGGAAACAAAGGGCGGGACGTTTGAAACGATGACCCTCTGCGCGGTGGCCTCGAGAGGGTCCACCGGCAGGAACGTCCCGCCCACCGTGAGCCCCTTTTCAAGGGCCAGGGACACCGCCCGCACCGACCCCAGGAAGAACACGGCCTTCCCAGACATCTTGGAGGCTGCGACAATGGCCGAGGGGCCGACTACCCCAGCCATCGCCCGCACGCACTCCTCAATGCTCATTGTGGGGTGAGTGTAGCTCTTGACCCCGTGTTTCCTGGTTATAAGTCTGAATGGTGGCAGGGCAGCGGGTGGCGCAGGAGGTGCCGTGGATGTGGACACCACCTGCGCATACGTCCTTGCTGGCCCTGCCACCGGCGTGGATGGGGTCGCCATCACGGGGTCCCTTTAAGGGCTACACCCACCCCAAAGTCACAGGCCTTAATGGTCTTTATTAGGCCTCTTGTAGATTGACTGAGCAGAGGAGCCCTTAATGAGGTACCTCTCCCCTAGTTGGCAATTGGGGAGGGGCCTTGCTCCCTCTGCTCAGTTGTCTTAAATGTTTTTTTTTTTAAATTAAATTTGGAAGAAAGAGGCTCTCAGAGAGAGAGGGGAGAAACAGAGTAGCAGAGAAAGAGAGAGGGGGGTGGGAAGGGGGGGGGGACTGCGAGGGCAGGTCTCCCCTCGCAGCTGTGGGTGGGTGCACTCCCCAGATGGCAAAACACAAAAGTCTTTGGGGTGGTCTTCAGGTGGGGGGAGAAGATGTCTTCACCTGGGGTAGCTGGAGCCACCAGGCACTCCTAACGATCTTTAATTGGGTGTTTAAGAAAAACAACAATCTTCAGCCTGGTAGCTCCAGCTATCCCAGGCTAGGCAAATGTGGGGGGTGGGGGGGGGGTTCCAATTGTGGGGGGGGGCCTAGTTGTAAGCAAGGCCCCCACACACACTACCACACACACACACACCCCCCGCGATGTTCCGGCCCTCAGTGGTCTTCTTTCCTCCCCCCACCGAAACAACAAAGTCTTTTTGGGGAAATGCACCCACACCCACCTGTAGAATGTTGAGTCTCCCTCCTTCCACACTGGATGGTTGTTGTGGTTTTTCCCCCTCTCTCCAACTCTTTGCAGAAATGATAAAGTTGTTGAAATGTTTTCTGTTCTCCTCCTCTCCCTCTGGATAAAGTTGTAGGTGAAGCCCCTTCCTTCCTTCTCTTCCTGGCTGGTCTCAGGGCTCTACAGGCAGGAGCTCAAGTTGCTAGCAGCTCCACTCACTGCTCACAGCTCCAACTGAGCAGGACACGCCTCCACTGCTGCACAATTGGTCCTTGTGCTTGAAACTCTTTTGAGTTTATCTGTGGAAACATAAAACATTAAACGGTGCCACCCGACCTGGGTGACACTCCAGACATTTACAAGGCCCTTTTTTTCCCCCTTTTTTGTGTTTTTTTTTTGTGTTTTTTCTTTTTTTTTTGGTTTTTTTTTTGGGCACTAAAATCACAATTTTTCCCCAGTGCCCCCTATAAAAGGGAAGGGGACACTAAAAGCACCGGCAATTAAAACAAATTAACTTTAAAACGTAAAATCAAATTAAAATTTGGTTGCCGGGCGTGATGATGCACTCCAGTCCCTCCGGTGCCCACCTCTCGCGGAAGGCCGCGAGCGTACCGGTGGACACCGCGTGCTCCATCTCCAAGGACACCCTGGACCGGATGTAAGAGCGGAAGAGAGGCAGGCAGTCAGGTTGAACGACCCCCTCGACCGCCCGCTGCCTGGACCGGCTGATGGCACCCTTGGCCGTGCCCAGGAGCAGTCCTACGAGGAGGCCTTCGGACCTACCCGCTCCCCTCCGCACAGGGTGCCCAAAGATCAGGAGAGTGGGACTGAAGTGCAGCCAGAATTTCAGGAGCAGCCCCTTCAAATAGTGGAACAGGGGCTGCAACCTCGTGCATTCAATAAAAACATGGAACACGGACTCCTCCAGACCGCAGAAATTGCAGGCGGCCTGGGAGTCCGTGAACCGGCTTAAAAATTTATTGCACGGCACTGCTCCGTGCACCACCCTCCAGGCCAAGTCCCCGATGAATAGTGGGAGGACCCCTGCGTAGAGTGCCCTCCATCGGGGACCCCCGCCTCCTCCGGACGGCAAGATGGTACGCCATGGCGTGTCCGGACGGCCGGCGAGGATGGCAAAGTTGAGGGTGTGCAGGAGCAGCCCGTACAGGAAACCCCTCCGCGCGGAACTGAAAGGCACGGAGGGGATTTCCCCGAGGCGGCTCAAGTTGTGAGGCGCCGGCCCCCGAGGGAGGTTCCGGGGTTTGGCGCCGATGAGGAATTCCGTCCGGACGGGGGTCAGTTCGGACGGGATCTCCCCACGTGCTTGAGCCTCCTCGATACACCTAACGGAGTCAGGGCCCAGAGCTGTTTTTAGCGACTCGATGGCATCGGCCGCGCGGCGGACGTTAGCAGAATTTAGGCGCCGCGCCAGCGTGACTGGCGCCATCCAGCCCGCTCCTCCGCCATCGAGCAGGTCCCTGACCCTGGTCACCTCACCAGCCACAGCCCTCTCTTCCGACCGCCACATAAAACCTCGGCCGTGGAGGTACGGATTCCCGAGCAGCGGCTCCTGCAGGACGGCCGCCACTCCAGCCGGTGGAGAGCTGCGCTTGGTGGAGACTTTGTTCCAGACCCTGATGAGTTCCCTGTAAAAGACAGGCAGCTCCCGGAGGGCGGTCCTGGCACCCCCCAAGTTCACAAACAGGAGCTGCGTGTCATAATTGAGGTCGAGCTGCTGGCGGAAGAAATACCTCGCCAGAGCACACCACCTAGGAGGGGGCTCGACGTAAAGGTATCTCTGCAGGGTCTGAAGACGGAAAGTCGCGAGCTGGGCGCTGACGCACACCAATGACTGACCGCCCTCCTCAAGCGGGAGACTCAAGACCGCGACAGAGACCCAGTGCTTCCTGTTGTTCCAGAAGAAGTCCACCAGCTTCTTCTGTATCTTGGCGACAAACGCAGGGGGAGGGGTCAAAGTGACCAGCCGGTACCACAGCATTGCGGCCACCAGCTGGTTTATGACTAGCGCTCGACCCCTGTAGGACAGCACTCGGAGCAGTCCTGTCCAGCGCCCTAGGCGAGCGGCGACCTTGGCCTCCAGCTCCTGCCAGTTCGCCGGCCAGGCTTCCTCGTCGGGGCTAAGGTAGACTCCCAGATAGAGGAGATGGGTCGTGCTCCAGGCAAAAGGCCTGAGCTCCTCCGGCAGGGAGTCCACCCGCCACTGACCCACCAGGAGTCCGGAACATTTCTCCCAGTTGATCCTGGCGGAGGACGCGGCCGAGTAAATCTCCTGGCACTCACGCATCCTCCGCAGGTCAGCGGGATCCTCTACCGCGAGGAGCACGTCATCGGCGTAAGCCGAGAGGACGACCTCCACGCCCGGCCCTTGCAGAGCCAGTCCCGTCAACCTCGTCCGCAAGAGGCGCAGGAAAGGCTCCACGCAAACGGCGTATAACTGGCCGGACATGGGGCATCCCTGGCGCACCCCTCTCCTAAAGCGAAGGGGCGCCGTCAAGGACCCGTTAACCTTAATCAGACACTCCGCGGCGGCGTACAAAAGTCGGATCCGGGCGACGAAATGCGTCCCGAACCCGAAAGCGCGCAGAGTTCCGAGCAGATAGTCGTGATCCACCCTGTCGAACGCCTTCTCTTGGTCGAGGGATAGGAAGGCGACCGACAGACCAGCCTCCTGGGAGCAATGGATGAGGTCCCGGACCAGATGGATGTTGTCGTGGATTGTCCGGCCCGGGACCGTGTATGACTGGTCGGGGTGGATCATGTGGTCCAGCACGGCACCAAGGCGAGCAGACATCGCCCTGGCGAAGATTTTGTAGTCCGTGCTGAGGAGGGAGACCGGGCGCCAGTTCTTAAGGAGGCGGAGATCGCCCTTCTTAGGCAGCAGGACGATGACTGCCCTGCGCCAAGAGAGGGGCATCTCCCCGGTCGCCAGACTTTCCCCCAGGACCCGCGCGTAGTCGCTCCCCAGGACGTCCCAGAACGCCCTGTGGAACTCCACGGTCAGCCCGTCCAGCCCCGGGGATTTTCCCCTCGAGAGCCGGGCGAGGGCACCGGTCAGCTCCGCCAGGCTTAGCGGAGCTTCCAGATTTTCGGCGCCCTCCGGGCTGACCTTCGGCAGGTCCTCCCACAAAACTCTACGCGCTTCCTCGCTGGACGGATCCGGAGAGAACAGAGCCCCGTAATATTCACGGACCCTGTTGTTGACGCCCTCCGGATCCGAGACGAGAGAGCCGTCGTCGGCCAGCAGCGTCAAGAGCTGCTTACGGACACTCTGCCTTTTTTCCAGCGAGTAGAAGAAGGGGGAGCCGCGGTCCAGATCCCGCAGGAACCGGATCCGCGACCTCACGAACGCGCCTCGGGACCCGACGAGCTGCAGGTCCTTCAGCGCGGCCTTCTTCGCTTCGTACACCGTCCGCAGGGCCGGGTCCTGGACGACTTGACCGAGACGGGCTTCCAGGTCGAGCACCTCTTTTTCTAGGCGCCCGACTCTGGCCGCCCGCCTCTTGGTCGACCCCCTCGCGTACTCTTGACAGAAGACGCGGACGTGAGCCTTGCCCACGTCCCACCATAGCCTCAAGGAGGGGAAGCCCCCCTGCTTCCTTCTCCAGTCGGACCAGAATCGACGGAACGAGTCCTGGAACCGCACGTCCTCCAGCAGCCGGTTGTTAAAGTGCCAGTACGCGGACCCCGTCCTCGCGCGGAGCGAAGCGAGCTCCGCCCACACCAGGTGGTGGTCCGAACACGGCACCGGCCGCATGGAGGCCGCCGGGACGCAGGAAACGTACGCCCGAGACACGTAAAGGCGGTCGACTCTAGACCATCCAACTCCAGGCCTCACCCAAGTAAAGGCGCTGGAGTCGGGGTGGAGATTTCGCCAGACGTCCACCAAGTCGAAGGACCCGACCAGGTCCCTCAACTTCTCCATCGCCGTCATGCACTGCGGGGCACCGGAGCGGTCCCTCGCCTCGAGGGTGCAGTTAAAATCCCCCCCGAGGACAATGCAGTCGCCGACGTCGACGGAGCCAAGAAGAGCGGACACCTCTTCAAAGAAGCGCGTCTGCTGCGGGCCGGGATGAGGGGCGTACACGTTCACGAGATGGAGCGGCACGTCCCCCAGGCGAACCGTTACGTGCAGCAAGCGGCCTGGCACGGGCTCCTCGACCCCCAAGATCTCCGGCTGAAAATGCGGGCCCAGCAAGATGGCCACCCCACTTGAAATGGCGGTGAGGTGGCTCATGCGGACCTCTCCTTGCCATTCCAGGAGCCACGTGGCTTCGTCTCCCGGAACGGTGTGGGTTTCTTGCAGGAAGCACACCGCATATTTCCCCTCCCGCAGGAGCGAAAAATTGTCAAATCTACGGCGTGCCCCTCTGCCGCCGTTGATGTTGAGGCTGGCTATGGTTATCTTCATGGCAAAAGCATAGTGCAACCTCTACCTTAACCTATTGTGGGGGAGGGAGCGAAGTCTTTTGTTGAACTCCGCTCCCTCCGCAGCCCAGCGAGGAGTCCCTCGAGCTCGCGCAGCTCAAGGTGCTGCTCCTTTGTCAAGGGCCCGCCCGCGGCCAAGGTTTTAACGGCGGCGCGGACGGACCCCTTGATCAGCTCCGGCTCGGACCATTTTTCCAGGGCCAGTCGGGCTTGGTCGCGGCGACCCCGGCTCTGGGCCAAAAAGTCCCGGAGTTCCTTTGCAGGAACGAGGAGGGCCTCAGCGGCGGCCGCGAGCAGATCCACCGCCTCCCTGGCGGTGGTCTCTAGGTCTTCACCCGCGTCCCCCACCGAGTCCCCGTCCTCCTCCGGGAGGTGGCCGCCAGCAGCCGGCCCATCGACCGCACAAGGTACGGCAAATGAACCGGCCGCTCCAACCGGCCCTGGCACTGCCCCGATCCCACCCCCAGGATCGTCGGCAGAGGAGTCCCCACTGGGCTCTTTTAAAAATGGTGCCGGGTCGGGAAATGACAGCGGAAGGGGTTCCCCCTCCGCCCCAGGAACCGGAGAACAAGGAGAGACCCGGCCATAGGAAATCCCCAGGCCCTCCAAGTGCTCCAGCTCCAAAGTAAGGGGCGAGGGTGGGTGTTCCTCCCCCTCCCCGCTGCCACCCCCCGGCCCAGCATCTACAGTGTCATAATTATTTGTTTCATTCTCTGCCGGGTCGAGCAAATCCCGGGGGAAGTTGGGTAATAGCTGGGCGGGCTCAGGTTCGGCCTTTTCGGCCTCGCCCGCCTCAGTCCCCGGGACGCCCGGCCCGGCGGCTACGCATTCCTCCGCGGTCCCCACGCCCCCCACGACAGGCAGATCTTCCACTCCATCCCCGGGAGGCAGAGGCTGGGCAGCCTCAACTGTCTCACCCTCCCCGGGGAAAGACTCCTCGCGCCTGCAGCGCAATTTGGGGGCGCTGGTGGGGGACGCGGGACACGCGGCGGGCACCGACTCCTCCGCGGAGGGATGTTGTTCCCCCTCCGCGTCATTGGGGCGGTGCCTCTTTTTGTTCCTGGGGGCGCGCGGAGTCAGGGAGACCTCCATGTCTGCCGAGGCCTCCCGCTCCGCCCCCCCCTTTTCCTTTTCTTGCCCGCGCCCGGGCCCCTCTGTGGTGTTGTTCAAGGGCTCGGGCACGGGCTCGGGGCACCCCGCGCTCGCCGGTGACGGGGTTGGGCTGAGCGCGGTGGTCAAATTATCCGGCGCACTGAGGGGACCCGCCTCTTGATGTTTTGTCTTCTTCCGCGCCTTCTTTCCGGTCGGACGCTCTCCCTCCCCCCCGCCGGAGGCCCTGAAAACAAAGGCCTCCGACGATGCCCGCGCACCCATGGCTCCCGGCACGCGGACGCAACTAGGGGGAGGGGTGGCGGCGGCGCCAGCCTTGGCCGCCTTCGGTGGTTTGGCGGCCTTGGAGGCGGGGCAGTTCTTGCGAACGTGCCCCACCTCCCTGCAGGCATGGCACCGCACGCCGTCCGACGTCCAGAAGACGCGGTAGGCAGTCCCCTCGTGCACCACATTAAAATGACCTTCCGTCGTCTCCTCCCGCGCCAGCCGGACAAAGAGCTGGCGGCGGAAGGAGAACACGTGGCGCAGGCTGTTCTCCCTGAGGCCGAGCGGTATGGGGTTGATCCCCGACCTTACCTCCCCCAGTTGTTGTAGGTGAGGGAGGAGGAGCTCAGCGGAAACAAAGGGCGGGACGTTTGAAACGATGACCCTCTGCGCGGTGGCCTCGAGAGGGTCCACCGGCAGGAACGTCCCGCCCACCGTGAGCCCCTTTTCAAGGGCCAGGGACACCGCCCGCTCCGACCCCAGGAAGAACACGGCCTTCCCAGACATCTTGGAGGCTGCGACAATGGCCGAGGGGCCGACTACCCCAGCCATCGCCCGCACGCACTCCTCAATGCTCATTGTGGGGTGAGTGTAGCTCTTGACCCCGTGTTTCCTGGTTATAAGTCTGAATGGTGGCAGGGCAGCGGGTGGCGCAGGAGGTGCCGTGGATGTGGACACCGCCTGCGCATACGTCCTTGCTGGCCCTGCCACCGGCGTGGATGGGGTCGCCATCACGGGGTCCCTTTAAGGGCTACACCCACCCCAAAGTCACAGGCCTTAATGGTCTTAATTAGGCCTCTTATCTAAAAGACTGAAGCAGAGGAGCTCTTAACGAGGTACCTCTCCCCTCGTTGACAATTGGGGAGAGGCCTTGCTCCCTCTGCTCAGTTGTCTTAATTGGTTTTGTTTTTTTGTTTTTTTTTGTAAATTTGGAAGGAAGAGGCCTCAGAGAGAGAGGGGAGAAACAGAGTAGCAGAGAAAGAGAGAGGGGGGGTGGGAAGGGGGGGGGGGGACTGCGAGGGCAGGTCTCCCCTCGCAGCTGTGGGTGGGTGCACTCCCCAGATGGCAAAACACAAAAGTCTTTGGGGTGGTCTTCAGGTGGGGGGAGAAGATGTCTTCACCTGGGGTAGCTGGAGCCACCAGGCACTCCTAACGATCTTTAATTGGGTGTTTAAGAAAAACAACAATCTTCAGCCTGGTAGCTCCAGCTATCCCAGGCTAGGCAAATGTGGGGGGTGGGGGGGGTTCCAATTGTGGGGGGGGGCCTAGTTGTAAGCAAGGCCCCCACACACACTACCACACACACACACACCCCCCGCGATGTTCCGGCCCTCAGTGGTCTTCTTTCCTCCCCCCACCGATATAACAAAGTCTTTTTTGGGAAATGCACCCACACCCACCTGTAGAGTAGTTGAGTCTCCCTCCTTCCACACTGGATGTTGTTGGTGGTTTTTCCCCCTCTCTCCAACTCTTTGCAGAATGATGAAGTTGTTTAAAGTTTTCTGCTTTTTCCTCCTCTCCCTCTGGGTTAAAGTTGGTGTTGAAGCCCCTTTCTTCCTTCTCTTCCTGGGCTGGTCTCAGGGCTCTCCAGGCAGGAGCTCAAGTTGCTAGCAGCTCCACTCACTGCTCACAGCTCCAACTGAGCAGGACACGCCTCCACTGCTGCACAATTGGTCCTTGTGCTTGAAACTCTTTTGAGTTTATCTGTGAAAACATAAAAACATTAAACGGTGCCACCCGACCTGGGTGACACTCCAGACATTTACAAGGCCCATTTTTTTTTTCCCCCTTTTTTGTGTTTTTTTTTTTTTGTGTTTTTTTCTTTTTTTTTTGTTTTTTTTTTGGGCACTAAAATCACAATTTTTCCCCAGTGCCCCCTATAAAAGGGAAGGGGACACTAAAAGCACCGGCAATTAAAACAAATTAACTTTAAAACGTAAAATCAAATTAAAATTTGGTTGCCGGGCGTGATGATGCACTCCAGTCCCTCCGGTGCCCACCTCTCGCGGAAGGCCGCGAGCGTACCGGTGGACACCGCGTGCTCCATCTCCAAGGACACCCTGGATCGGATGTAAGAGCGGAAGAGAGGCAGGCAGTCAGGTTGAACGACCCCCTCGACCGCCCGCTGCCTGGACCGGCTGATGGCACCCTTGGCCGTGCCCAGGAGCAGTCCTACGAGGAGGCCCTCGGACCTACCCGCTCCCCTCCGCACAGGGTGCCCAAAGATCAGGAGAGTGGGACTGAAGTGCAGCCAGAATTTCAGGAGCAGCCCCTTCAAATAGTGGAACAGGGGCTGCAACCTTGTGCATTCAATAAAAACATGGAACACGGACTCCTCCAGACCGCAGAAATTGCAGGCGGCCTGGGAGTCCGTGAACCGGCTTAAAAATTTGTTGCACGGCACTGCTCCGTGCACCACCCTCCAGGCCAAGTCCCCGATGAATAGTGGGAGGACCCCTGCGTAGAGTGCCCTCCATCGGGGACCCCCGCCTCCTCCGGACGGCAAGATGGTACGCCATGGCGTGTCCGGACGGCCGGCGAGGATGGCAAAGTTGAGGGTGTGCAGGAGCAGCCCGTACAGGAAACCCCTCCGCGCGGAACTGAAAGGCACGGAGGGGATTTCCCCGAGGCGGCTCAAGTTGTGAGGCGCCGGCCCCCGAGGGAGGTTCCGGGGTTTGGCGCCGATGAGGAATTCCGTCCGGACGGGGGTCAGTTCGGACGGGATCTCCCCACGTGCTTGAGCCTCCTCGATACACCTAACGGAGTCAGGGCCCAGAGCTGTTTTTAGCGACTCGATGGCATCGGCCGCGCGGCGGACGTTGGCAGAATTTAGGCGCCGCGCCAGCGTGACTGGCGCCATCCAGCCCGCTCCTCCGCCATCGAGCAGGTCCCTGACCCTGGTCACCTCACCAGCCACAGCCCTCTCTTCCGACCGCCACATGAAGCCTCGGCCGTGGAGGTACGGATTCCCGAGCAGCGGTTCCTGCAGGACGGCCGCCACTCCAGCCGGCGGAGAGCTGCGCTTGGTGGAGACTTTGTTCCAGACCCTGATGAGTTCCCTGTAAAAGACAGGCAGCTCCCGGAGGGCGGTCCTGGCACCCCCCAAGTTCACAAACAGGAGCTGCGTGTCATAATTGAGGTCGAGCTGCTGGCGGAAGAAATACCTCGCCAGAGCACACCACCTAGGAGGGGGCTCGACGTAAAGGTATCTCTGCAGGGTCTGAAGACGGAAAGTCGCGAGCTGGGCGCTGACGCACACCAACGACTGACCGCCCTCCTCAAGCGGGAGACTCAAGACCGCGACAGAGACCCAGTGCTTCCTGTTGTTCCAGAAGAAGTCCACCAGCTTCTTCTGTATCTTGGCGACAAACGCAGGGGGAGGGGTCAAAGTGACCAGCCGGTACCACAGCATTGCGGCCACCAGCTGGTTTATGACTAGCGCTCGACCCCTGTAGGACAGCACTCGGAGCAGTCCTGTCCAGCGCCCTAGGCGAGCGGCGACCTTGGCCTCCAGCTCCTGCCAGTTCGCCGGCCAGGCTTCCTCGTCGGGGCTAAGGTAGACTCCCAGATAGAGGAGATGGGTCGTGCTCCAGGCAAAAGGCCTGAGCTCCTCCGGCAGGGAGTCCACCCGCCACTGACCCACCAGGAGTCCGGAACATTTCTCCCAGTTGATCCTGGCGGAGGACGCGGCCGAGTAAATCTCCTGGCACTCACGCATCCTCCGCAGGTCAGCGGGATCCTCTACCGCGAGGAGCACGTCATCGGCGTAAGCCGAGAGGACGACCTCCACGCCCGGCCCTTGCAGAGCCAGTCCCGTCAACCTCGTCCGCAAGAGGCGCAGGAAAGGCTCCACGCAAACGGCGTATAACTGGCCGGACATGGGGCATCCCTGGCGCACCCCTCTCCTAAAGCGAAGGGGCGCCGTCAAGGACCCGTTAACCTTAATCAGACACTCCGCGGCGGCGTACAAAAGTCGGATCCGGGCGACGAAAAGCGTCCCGAACCCGAAAGCGCGCAGAGTTCCGAGCAGATAGTCGTGATCCACCCTGTCGAACGCCTTCTCTTGGTCGAGGGATAGGAAGGCGACCGACAGACCAGCCTCCTGGGAGCAATGGATGAGGTCCCGGACCAGATGGATGTTGTCGTGGATCGTCCGGCCCGGGACCGTGTATGACTGGTCGGGGTGGATCATGTGGTCCAGCACGGCACCAAGGCGAGCAGACATCGCCCTGGCGAAGATTTTGTAGTCCGTGCTGAGGAGGGAGACCGGGCGCCAGTTCTTAAGGAGGCGGAGATCGCCCTTCTTAGGCAGCAGGACGATGACTGCCCTGCGCCAAGAGAGGGGCATCTCCCCGGTCGCCAGACTTTCCCCCAGGACCCGCGCGTAGTCGCTCCCCAGGACGTCCCAGAACGCCCTGTGGAACTCCACGGTCAGCCCGTCCAGCCCCGGGGATTTTCCCCTCGAGAGCCGGGCGAGGGCACCGGTCAGCTCCGCCAGGCTTAGCGGAGCTTCCAGATTTTCGGCGCCCTCCGGGCTGACCTTCGGCAGGTCCTCCCACAAAACTCTACGCGCTTCCTCGCTGGACGGATCCGGAGAGAACAGAGCCCCGTAATATTCACGGACCCTGTTGTTGACGCCCTCCGGATCCGAGACGAGAGAGCCGTCGTCGGCCAGCAGCGTCAAGAGCTGCTTACGGACACTCTGCCTTTTTTCCAGCGAGTAGAAGAAGGGGGAGCCGCGGTCCAGATCCCGCAGGAACCGGATCCGCGACCTCACGAACGCGCCTCGGGACCCGACGAGCTGCAGGTCCTTCAGCGCGGCCTTCTTCGCTTCGTACACCGTCCGCAGGGCCGGGTCCTGGACGACTTGACCGAGACGGGCTTCCAGGTCGAGCACCTCTTTTTCTAGGCGCCCGACTCTGGCCGCCCGCCTCTTGGTCGACCCCCTCGCGTACTCTTGACAGAAGACGCGGACGTGAGCCTTGCCCACGTCCCACCATAGCCTCAAGGAGGGGAAGCCCCCCTGCTTCCTTCTCCAGTCGGACCAGAATCGACGGAACGAGTCCTGGAACCGCACGTCCTCCAGCAGCCGGTTGTTAAAGTGCCAGTACGCGGACCCCGTCCTCGCGCGGAGCGAAGCGAGCTCCGCCCACACCAGGTGGTGGTCCGAACACGGCACCGGCCGCATGGAGGCCGCCGGGACGCAGGAAACGTACGCCCGAGACACGTAAAGGCGGTCGACTCTAGACCATCCAACTCCAGGCCTCACCCAAGTAAAGGCGCTGGAGTCGGGGTGGAGATTTCGCCAGACGTCCACCAAGTCGAAGGACCCGACCAGGTCCCTCAACTTCTCCATCGCCGTCATGCACTGCGGGGCACCGGAGCGGTCCCTCGCCTCGAGGGTGCAGTTAAAATCCCCCCCGAGGACAATGCAGTCGCCGACGTCGACGGAGCCAAGAAGAGCGGACACCTCTTCAAAGAAGCGCGTCTGCTGCGGGCCGGGATGAGGGGCGTACACGTTCACGAGATGGAGCGGCACGTCCCCCAGGCGAACCGTTACGTGCAGCAAGCGGCCTGGCACGGGCTCCTCGACCCCCAAGATCTCCGGCTGAAAATGCGGGCCCAGCAAGATGGCCACCCCACTTGAAATGGCGGTGAGGTGGCTCATGCGGACCTCTCCTTGCCATTCCAGGAGCCACGTGGCTTCGTCTCCCGGAACGGTGTGGGTTTCTTGCAGGAAGCACACCGCATATTTCCCCTCCCGCAGGAGCGAAAAATTGTCAAATCTACGGCGTGCCCCTCTGCCGCCGTTGATGTTGAGGCTGGCTATGGTTATCTTCATGGCAAAAGCATAGTGCAACCTCTACCTTAACCTATTGTGGGGGAGGGAGCGAAGTCTTTTGTTGAACTCCGCTCCCTCCGCAGCCCAGCGAGGAGTCCCTCGAGCTCGCGCAGCTCAAGGTGCTGCTCCTTTGTCAAGGGCCCGCCCGCGGCCAAGGTTTTAACGGCGGCGCGGACGGACCCCTTGATCAGCTCCGGCTCGGACCATTTTTCCAGGGCCAGTCGGGCTTGGTCGCGGCGACCCCGGCTCTGGGCCAAAAAGTCCCGGAGTTCCTTTGCAGGAACGAGGAGGGCCTCAGCGGCGGCCGCGAGCAGATCCACCGCCTCCCTGGCGGTGGTCTCTAGGTCTTCACCCGCGTCCCCCACCGAGTCCCCGTCCTCCTCCGGGAGGTGGCCGCCAGCAGCCGGCCCATCGACCGCACAAGGTACGGCAAATGAACCGGCCGCTCCAACCGGCCCTGGCACTGCCCCGATCCCACCCCCAGGATCGTCGGCAGAGGAGTCCCCACTGGGCTCTTTTAAAAATGGTGCCGGGTCGGGAAATGACAGCGGAAGGGGTTCCCCCTCCGCCCCAGGAACCGGAGAACAAGGAGAGACCCGGCCATAGGAAATCCCCAGGCCCTCCAAGTGCTCCAGCTCCAAAGTAAGGGGCGAGGGTGGGTGTTCCTCCCCCTCCCCGCTGCCACCCCCCGGCCCAGCATCTACAGTGTCATAATTATTTGTTTCATTCTCTGCCGGGTCGAGCAAATCCCGGGGGAAGTTGGGTAATAGCTGGGCGGGCTCAGGTTCGGCCTTTTCGGCCTCGCCCGCCTCAGTCCCCGGGACGCCCGGCCCGGCGGCTACGCATTCCTCCGCGGTCCCCACGCCCCCCACGACAGGCAGATCTTCCACTCCATCCCCGGGAGGCAGAGGCTGGGCAGCCTCAACTGTCTCACCCTCCCCGGGGAAAGACTCCTCGCGCCTGCAGCGCAATTTGGGGGCGCTGGTGGGGGACGCGGGACACGCGGCGGGCACCGACTCCTCCGCGGAGGGATGTTGTTCCCCCTCCGCGTCATTGGGGCGGTGCCTCTTTTTGTTCCTGGGGGCGCGCGGAGTCAGGGAGACCTCCATGTCTGCCGAGGCCTCCCGCTCCGCCCCCCCCTTTTCCTTTTCTTGCCCGCGCCCGGGCCCCTCTGTGGTGTTGTTCAAGGGCTCGGGCACGGGCTCGGGGCACCCCGCGCTCGCCGGTGACGGGGTTGGGCTGAGCGCGGTGGTCAAATTATCCGGCGCACTGAGGGGACCCGCCTCTTGATGTTTTGTCTTCTTCCGCGCCTTCTTTCCGGTCGGACGCTCTCCCTCCCCCCCGCCGGAGGCCCTGAAAACAAAGGCCTCCGACGATGCCCGCGCACCCATGGCTCCCGGCACGCGGACGCAACTAGGGGGAGGGGTGGCGGCGGCGCCAGCCTTGGCCGCCTTCGGTGGTTTGGCGGCCTTGGAGGCGGGGCAGTTCTTGCGAACGTGCCCCACCTCCCTGCAGGCATGGCACCGCACGCCGTCCGACGTCCAGAAGACGCGGTAGGCAGTCCCCTCGTGCACCACATTAAAATGACCTTCCGTCGTCTCCTCCCGCGCCAGCCGGACAAAGAGCTGGCGGCGGAAGGAGAACACGTGGCGCAGGCTGTTCTCCCTGAGGCCGAGCGGTATGGGGTTGATCCCCGACCTTACCTCCCCCAGTTGTTGTAGGTGAGGGAGGAGGAGCTCAGCGGAAACAAAGGGCGGGACGTTTGAAACGATGACCCTCTGCGCGGTGGCCTCGAGAGGGTCCACCGGCAGGAACGTCCCGCCCACCGTGAGCCCCTTTTCAAGGGCCAGGGACACCGCCCGCTCCGACCCCAGGAAGAACACGGCCTTCCCAGACATCTTGGAGGCTGCGACAATGGCCGAGGGGCCGACTACCCCAGCCATCGCCCGCACGCACTCCTCAATGCTCATTGTGGGGTGAGTGTAGCTCTTGACCCCGTGTTTCCTGGTTATAAGTCTGAATGGTGGCAGGGCAGCGGGTGGCGCAGGAGGTGCCGTGGATGTGGACACCGCCTGCGCATACGTCCTTGCTGGCCCTGCCACCGGCGTGGATGGGGTCGCCATCACGGGGTCCCTTTAAGGGCTACACCCACCCCAAAGTCACAGGCCTTAATGGTCTTAATTAGGCCTCTTATCTAAAAGACTGAAGCAGAGGAGCTCTTAACGAGGTACCTCTCCCCTCGTTGACAATTGGGGAGAGGCCTTGCTCCCTCTGCTCAGTTGTCTTAATTGGTTTTGTTTTTTTGTTTTTTTTTGTAAATTTGGAAGGAAGAGGCCTCAGAGAGAGAGGGGAGAAACAGAGTAGCAGAGAAAGAGAGAGGGGGGGTGGGAAGGGGGGGGGGGGACTGCGAGGGCAGGTCTCCCCTCGCAGCTGTGGGTGGGTGCACTCCCCAGATGGCAAAACACAAAAGTCTTTGGGGTGGTCTTCAGGTGGGGGGAGAAGATGTCTTCACCTGGGGTAGCTGGAGCCACCAGGCACTCCTAACGATCTTTAATTGGGTGTTTAAGAAAAACAACAATCTTCAGCCTGGTAGCTCCAGCTATCCCAGGCTAGGCAAATGTGGGGGGTGGGGGGGGTTCCAATTGTGGGGGGGGGCCTAGTTGTAAGCAAGGCCCCCACACACACTACCACACACACACACACCCCCCGCGATGTTCCGGCCCTCAGTGGTCTTCTTTCCTCCCCCCACCGATATAACAAAGTCTTTTTTGGGAAATGCACCCACACCCACCTGTAGAGTAGTTGAGTCTCCCTCCTTCCACACTGGATGTTGTTGGTGGTTTTTCCCCCTCTCTCCAACTCTTTGCAGAATGATGAAGTTGTTTAAAGTTTTCTGCTTTTTCCTCCTCTCCCTCTGGGTTAAAGTTGGTGTTGAAGCCCCTTTCTTCCTTCTCTTCCTGGGCTGGTCTCAGGGCTCTCCAGGCAGGAGCTCAAGTTGCTAGCAGCTCCACTCACTGCTCACAGCTCCAACTGAGCAGGACACGCCTCCACTGCTGCACAATTGGTCCTTGTGCTTGAAACTCTTTTGAGTTTATCTGTGAAAACATAAAACATTAAACGGTGCCACCCGACCTGGGTGACACTCCAGACATTTACAAGGCCCATTTTTTTCCCCCCTTTTTTGTGTTTTTTTTTGTGTTTTTTCTTTTTTTTTTTGTTTTTTTTTGGGCACTAAAATCACAATTTTTCCCCAGTGCCCCCTATAAAAGGGAAGGGGACACTAAAAGCACCGGCAATTAAAACAAATTAACTTTAAAACGTAAAATCAAATTAAAATTTGGTTGCCGGGCGTGATGATGCACTCCAGTCCCTCCGGTGCCCACCTCTCGCGGAAGGCCGCGAGCGTACCGGTGGACACCGCGTGCTCCATCTCCAAGGACACCCTGGACCGGATGTAAGAGCGGAAGAGAGGCAGGCAGTCAGGTTGAACGACCCCCTCGACCGCCCGCTGCCTGGACCGGCTGATGGCACCCTTGGCCGTGCCCAGGAGCAGTCCTACGAGGAGGCCTTCGGACCTACCCGCTCCCCTCCGCACAGGGTGCCCAAAGATCAGGAGAGTGGGACTGAAGTGCAGCCAGAATTTCAGGAGCAGCCCCTTCAAATAATGGAACAGGGGCTGCAACCTCGTGCACTCAATAAAAACATGGAACACGGACTCCTCCAGACCGCAGAAATTGCAGGCGGCCTGGGAGTCCGTGAACCGGCTTAAAAATTTGTTGCACGGCACTGCTCCGTGCACCACCCTCCAGGCCAAGTCCCCGATGAATAGTGGGAGGACCCCTGCGTAGAGTGCCCTCCATCGGGGACCCCCGCCTCCTCCGGACGGCAAGATGGTGCGCCATGGCGTGTCCGGACGGCCGGCGAGGATGGCAAAGTTGAGGGTGTGCAGGAGCAGCCCGTACAGGAAACCCCTCCGCGCGGAACTGAAAGGCACGGAGGGGATTTCCCCGAGGCGGCTCAAGTTGTGAGGCGCCGGCCCCCGAGGGAGGTTCCGGGGTTTGGCGCCGATGAGGAATTCCGTCCGGACGGGGGTCAGTTCGGACGGGATCTCCCCACGTGCTTGAGCCTCCTCGATACACCTAACGGAGTCAGGGCCCAGAGCTGTTTTTAGCGACTCGATGGCATCGGCCGCGCGGCGGACGTTGGCAGAATTTAGGCGCCGCGCCAGCGTGACTGGCGCCATCCAGCCCGCTCCTCCGCCATCGAGCAGGTCCCTGACCCTGGTCACCTCACCAGCCACAGCCCTCTCTTCCGACCGCCACATGAAGCCTCGGCCGTGGAGGTACGGATTCCCGAGCAGCGGCTCCTGCAGGACGGCCGCCACTCCAGCCGGCGGAGAGCTGCGCTTGGTGGAGACTTTGTTCCAGACCCTGATGAGTTCCCTGTAAAAGACAGGCAGCTCCCGGAGGGCGGTCCTGGCACCCCCCAAGTTCACAAACAGGAGCTGCGTGTCATAATTGAGGTCGAGCTGCTGGCGGAAGAAATACCTCGCCAGAGCACACCACCTAGGAGGGGGCTCGACGTAAAGGTATCTCTGCAGGGTCTGAAGACGGAAAGTCGCGAGCTGGGCGCTGACGCACACCAACGACTGACCGCCCTCCTCAAGCGGGAGACTCAAGACCGCGACAGAGACCCAGTGCTTCCTGTTGTTCCAGAAGAAGTCCACCAGCTTCTTCTGTATCTTGGCGACAAACGCAGGGGGAGGGGTCAAAGTGACCAGCCGGTACCACAGCATTGCGGCCACCAGCTGGTTTATGACTAGCGCTCGACCCCTGTAGGACAGCACTCGGAGCAGTCCTGTCCAGCGCCCTAGGCGAGCGGCGACCTTGGCCTCCAGCTCCTGCCAGTTCGCCGGCCAGGCTTCCTCGTCGGGGCTAAGGTAGACTCCCAGATAGAGGAGATGGGTCGTGCTCCAGGCAAAAGGCCTGAGCTCCTCCGGCAGGGAGTCCACCCGCCACTGACCCACCAGGAGTCCGGAACATTTCTCCCAGTTGATCCTGGCGGAGGACGCGGCCGAGTAAATCTCCTGGCACTCACGCATCCTCCGCAGGTCAGCGGGATCCTCTACCGCGAGGAGCACGTCATCGGCGTAAGCCGAGAGGACGACCTCCACGCCCGGCCCTTGCAGAGCCAGTCCCGTCAACCTCGTCCGCAAGAGGCGCAGGAAAGGCTCCACGCAAACGGCGTATAACTGGCCGGACATGGGGCATCCCTGGCGCACCCCTCTCCTAAAGCGAAGGGGCGCCGTCAAGGACCCGTTAACCTTAATCAGACACTCCGCGGCGGCGTACAAAAGTCGGATCCGGGCGACGAAATGCGTCCCGAACCCGAAAGCGCGCAGAGTTCCGAGCAGATAGTCGTGATCCACCCTGTCGAACGCCTTCTCTTGGTCGAGGGATAGGAAGGCGACCGACAGACCAGCCTCCTGGGAACAATGGATGAGGTCCCGGACCAGATGGATGTTGTCGTGGATTGTCCGGCCCGGGACCGTGTATGACTGGTCGGGGTGGATCATGTGGTCCAGCACGGCACCAAGGCGAGCAGACATCGCCCTGGCGAAGATTTTGTAGTCCGTGCTGAGGAGGGAGACCGGGCGCCAGTTCTTAAGGAGGCGGAGATCGCCCTTCTTAGGCAGCAGGACGATGACTGCCCTGCGCCAAGAGAGGGGCATCTCCCCGGTCGCCAGACTTTCCCCCAGGACCCGCGCGTAGTCGCTCCCCAGGACGTCCCAGAACGCCCTGTGGAACTCCACGGTCAGCCCGTCCAGCCCCGGGGATTTTCCCCTCGAGAGCCGGGCGAGGGCACCGGTCAGCTCCGCCAGGCTTAGCGGAGCTTCCAGATTTTCGGCGCCCTCCGGGCCGACCTTCGGCAGGTCCTCCCACAAAACTCTACGCGCTTCCTCGCTGGACGGATCCGGAGAGAACAGAGCCCCGTAATATTCACGGACCCTGTTGTTGACGCCCTCCGGATCCGAGACGAGAGAGCCGTCGTCGGCCAGCAGCGTCAAGAGCTGCTTACGGACACTCTGCCTTTTTTCCAGCGAGTAGAAGAAGGGGGAGCCGCGGTCCAGATCCCGCAGGAACCGGATCCGCGACCTCACGAACGCGCCTCGGGACCCGACGAGCTGCAGGTCCTTCAGCGCGGCCTTCTTCGCTTCGTACACCGTCCGCAGGGCCGGGTCCTGGACGACTTGACCGAGACGGGCTTCCAGGTCGAGCACCTCTTTTTCTAGGCGCCCGACTCTGGCCGCCCGCCTCTTGGTCGACCCCCTCGCGTACTCTTGACAGAAGACGCGGACGTGAGCCTTGCCCACGTCCCACCATAGCCTCAAGGAGGGGAAGCCCCCCTGCTTCCTTCTCCAGTCGGACCAGAATCGACGGAACGAGTCCTGGAACCGCACGTCCTCCAGCAGCCGGTTGTTAAAGTGCCAGTACGCGGACCCCGTCCTCGCGCGGAGCGAAGCGAGCTCCGCCCACACCAGGTGGTGGTCCGAACACGGCACCGGCCGCATGGAGGCCGCCGGGACGCAGGAAACGTACGCCCGAGACACGTAAAGGCGGTCGACTCTAGACCATCCAACTCCAGGCCTCACCCAAGTAAAGGCGCTGGAGTCGGGGTGGAGATTTCGCCAGACGTCCACCAAGTCGAAGGACCCGACCAGGTCCCTCAACTTCTCCATCGCCGTCATGCACTGCGGGGCACCGGAGCGGTCCCTCGCCTCGAGGGTGCAGTTAAAATCCCCCCCGAGGACAATGCAGTCGCCGACGTCGACGGAGCCAAGAAGAGCGGACACCTCTTCAAAGAAGCGCGTTTGCTGCGGGCCGGGATGAGGGGCGTACACGTTCACGAGATGGAGCGGCACGTCCCCCAGGCGAACCGTTACGTGCAGCAAGCGGCCTGGCACGGGCTCCTCGACCCCCAAGATCTCCGGCTGAAAATGCGGGCCCAGCAAGATGGCCACCCCACTAGAAATGGCGGTGAGGTGGCTCATGCGGACCTCTCCTTGCCATTCCAGGAGCCACGTGGCTTCGTCTCCCGGAACGGTGTGGGTTTCTTGCAGGAAGCACACCGCATATTTCCCCTCCCGCAGGAGCGAAAAATTGTCAAATCTACGGCGTGCCCCTCTGCCGCCGTTGATGTTGAGGCTGGCTATGGTTATCTTCATGGCAAAAGCATAGTGCAACCTCTACCTTAACCTATTGTGGGGGAGGGAGCGGAGTCTTTTGTTGAACTCCGCTCCCTCCGCAGCCCAGCGAGGAGTCCCTCGAGCTCGCGCAGCTCAAGGTGCTGCTCCTTTGTCAAGGGCCCGCCCGCGGCCAAGGTTTTAACGGCGGCGCGGACGGACCCCTTGATCAGCTCCGGCTCGGACCATTTTTCCAGGGCCAGTCGGGCTTGGTCGCGGCGACCCCGGCTCTGGGCCAAAAAGTCCCGGAGTTCCTTTGCAGGAACGAGGAGGGCCTCAGCGGCGGCCGCGAGCAGATCCACCGCCTCCCTGGCGGTGGTCTCTAGGTCTTCACCCGCGTCCCCCACCGAGTCCCCGTCCTCCTCCGGGAGGTGGCCGCCAGCAGCCGGCCCATCGACCGCACAAGGTACGGCAAATGAACCGGCCGCTCCAACCGGCCCTGGCACTGCCCCGATCCCACCCCCAGGATCGTCGGCAGAGGAGTCCCCACTGGGCTCTTTTAAAAATGGTGCTGGGTCGGGAAATGACAGCGGAAGGGGTTCCCCCTCCGCCCCAGGAACCGGAGAACAAGGAGAGACCCGGCCATAGGAAATCCCCAGGCCCTCCAAGTGCTCCAGCTCCAAAGTAAGGGGCGAGGGTGGGTGTTCCTCCCCCTCCCCGCTGCCACCCCCCGGCCCAGCATCTACAGTGTCATAATTATTTGTTTCATTCTCTGCCGGGTCGAGCAAATCCCGGGGGAAGTTGGGTAATAGCTGGGCGGGCTCAGGTTCGGCCTTTTCGGCCTCGCCCGCCTCAGTCCCCGGGACGCCCGGCCCGGCGGCTACGCATTCCTCCGCGGTCCCCACGCCCCCCACGACAGGCAGATCTTCCACTCCATCCCCGGGAGGCAGAGGCTGGGCAGCCTCAACTGTCTCACCCTCCCCGGGGAAAGACTCCTCGCGCCTGCAGCGCAATTTGGGGGCGCTGGTGGGGGACGCGGGACACGCGGCGGGCACCGCCTCCTCCGCGGAGGGATGTTGTTCCCCCTCCGCCTCATTGGGGCGGTGCCTCTTTTTGTTCCTGGGGGCGCGCGGAGTCAGGGAGACCTCCATGTCTGCCGAGGCCTCCCGCTCCGCCCCCCCCTTTTCCTTTTCTTGCCCGCGCCTGGGCCCCTCTGTGGTGGTATTCAAGGGCTCGGGCACGGGCTCGGGGCACCCCGCGCTCGCCGGTGACGGGGTTGGGCTGAGCGCGGTGGTCAAATTATCCGGCGCACTGAGGGGATCCGCCTCTTGATGTTTTGTCTTCTTCCGCGCCTTCTTTCCGGTCGGACGCTCTCCCTCCCCCCCGCCGGAGGCCCTGAAAACAAAGGCCTCCGACGATGCCCGCGCACCCATGGCTCCCGGCACGCGGACGCAACTAGGGGGAGGGGTGGCGGCGGCGCCAGCCTTGGCCGCCTTCGGTGGTTTGGCGGCCTTGGAGGCGGGGCAGTTCTTGCGAACGTGCCCCACCTCCCTGCAGGCATGGCACCGCACGCCGTCCGACGTCCAGAAGACGCGGTAGGCAGTCCCCTCGTGCACCACATTAAAATGACCTTCCGTCGTCTCCTCCCGCGCCAGCCGGACAAAGAGCTGGCGGCGGAAGGAGAACACGTGGCGCAGGCTGTTCTCCCTGAGGCCGAGCGGTATGGGGTTGATCCCTGACCTTACCTCCCCCAGTTGTTGTAGGTGAGGGAGGAGGAGCTCAGCGGAAACAAAGGGCGGGACGTTTGAAACGATGACCCTCTGCGCGGTGGCCTCGAGAGGGTCCACCGGCAGGAACGTCCCGCCCACCGTGAGCCCCTTTTCAAGGGCCAGGGACACCGCCCGCTCCGACCCCAGGAAGAACACGGCCTTCCCAGACATCTTGGAGGCTGCGACAATGGCCGAGGGGCCGACTACCCCAGCCATCGCCCGCACGCACTCCTCAATGCTCATTGTGGGGTGAGTGTAGCTCTTGACCCCGTGTTTTTTGGTTATAAGTCTGAACGGTGGCAGGGCAGCGGGTGGCGCAGGAGGTGCTGTGGAAGCGGTTGCCACCTGCGCATACGTCCTTGCTGGCCCTGCCACCGGCGTGGATGGGGTTGCCATCACGGGGTCCCTTTAAGGGCTACACCCACCCCAGAGTCACAGGCCTTAATGGTCTTTAATGGCCTCGTATGTTAACTGAGCAGAGGAGCCCTTAACGAGGCACCTCTCCCCTCGTTGACAATTGGGGAGAGGCCTTGCTCCCTCTGCTCAGTTGTCTTAATTGGTTTTTTTTTGCAAATTTGGAAGGAAGAGGCCTCAGAGAGAGAGGGGAGAAACAGAGTAGCAGAGAAAGAGAGAGGGGGGTGGGAAGGGGTGGGGGGGACTGCGAGGGCAGGTCTCCCCTCGCAGCTGTGGGTGGGTGCACTCCCCAGATGGCAAAAACACAAAAGTCCTTGGGGTGGTCTTCAGGTGGGGGGAGAAGATGTCTTCACCTGGGGTAGCTGGAGCCACCAGGCACTCCTAACGATCTTTAATTGGGTGATTAATAACAATCTTCAGCCTGGTAGCTCCAGCTATCCCAGGCTAGGCAAATGTGGGGGGTGGGGGGGGTTCCAATTGTGGGGGGGGCCTAGTTGTAAGCACAGCCCCCACGCACACTACCACACACACACACACACCCCCCGCGATGTTCCGGCCCTCAGTGGTCTTCTTTCCTCCCCCCACCGAAACAACAAAGTCTTTTTGGGAAATGCACCCACACCCACCTGTAGAATGTAGAGTCTCCCTCCTTCCACACTGGATGTTGTTGTGGTTTTTCCCCCTCTCTCCAACTCTTTGCAGAATGATAAAGTTGTAAAAGTTTTCTGTTCTCTTCCTCTCCCTCTGGATAAAAGTTTGAAGGTGAAGCCCCTTCCTTCCTTCTCTTCCTGGGCTGGTCTCAGGGCTCTCCAGGCAGGAGCTCAAGTTGCAAGCTGCTGCTCTCACTGCTCACAGCTCCAACTGTGCAGGACACGCCTCCACTGCTGCACAATTGGTCCTTGTGCTTGAAACTCTTTTAGAGTCTACCTGTGAAAACATAAAACAATAACGGTGCCACCCAACCTGGGTGACACTCCAGACATTTACAAGGCCCTTTTTTTCCCCCCCTTTTTTTTTTTTTGTGTTTTTCTTTTTTTGGTTTTTTTTTTTGGGCACTAAAATCACAATTTTCCCCAGTGCCCCCTATAAAAGGGAAGGGGGACACTAAAATCACCGGCAATTAAAACAAATTAAACTTAAAAAACGTAAAATCAAATTAAAATTTGGTTGCCGGGCGTGATGATGCACTCCAGTCCCTCCGGTGCCCACCTCTCGCGGAAGGCCGCGAGCGTACCGGTGGACACCGCGTGCTCCATCTCCAAGGACACCCTGGACCGGATGTAAGAGCGGAAGAGAGGCAGGCAGTCAGGTTGAACGACCCCCTCGACCGCCCGCTGCCTGGACCGGCTGATGGCACCCTTGGCCGTGCCCAGGAGCAGTCCTACGAGGAGGCCTTCGGACCTACCCGCTCCCCTCCGCACAGGGTGCCCAAAGATCAGGAGAGTGGGACTGAAGTGCAGCCAGAATTTCAGGAGCAGCCCCTTCAAATAATAAAACAGGGGCTGCAACCTCGTGCATTCCATAAAAACATGGAACACGGACTCCTCCAGACCGCAGAAATTGCAGGCGGCCTGGGAGTCCGTGAACCGGCTTAAAAATTTGTTGCACGGCACTGCTCCGTGCACCACCCTCCAGGCCAAGTCCCCGATGAATAGTGGGAGGACCCCTGCGTAGAGGGCCCTCCATCGGGGACCCCCGCCTCCTCCGGACGGCAAGATGGTACGCCATGGCGTGTCCGGACGGCCGGCGAGGATGGCAAAGTTGAGGGTGTGCAGGAGCAGCCCGTACAGGAAACCCCTCCGCGCGGAACTGAGAGGCACGGAGGGGATTTCCCCGAGGCGGCTCAAGTTGTGAGGCGCCGGCCCCCGAGGGAGGTTCCGGGGTTTGGCGCCGATGAGGAATTCCGTCCGGACGGGGGTCAGTTCGGACGGGATCTCCCCACGTGCTTGAGCCTCCTCGATACACCTAACGGAGTCAGGGCCCAGAGCTGTTTTTAGCGACTCGATGGCTTCGGCCGCGCGGCGGACGTTGGCAGAATTTAGGCGCCGCGCCAGCGTGACTGGCGCCATCCAGCCCGCTCCTCCGCCATCGAGCAGGTCCCTGACCCTGGTCACCTCACCAGCCACAGCCCTCTCTTCCGACCGCCACATGAAGCCTCGGCCGTGGAGGTACGGATTCCCGAGCAGCGGCTCCTGCAGGACGGCCGCCACTCCAGCCGGCGGAGAGCTGCGCTTGGTGGAGACTTTGTTCCAGACCCTGATGAGTTCCCTGTAAAAGACAGGCAGCTCCCGGAGGGCGGTCCTGGCACCCCCCAAGTTCACAAACAGGAGCTGCGTGTCATAATTGAGGTCGAGCTGCTGGCGGAAGAAATACCTCGCCAGAGCACACCACCTAGGAGGGGGCTCGACGTAAAGGTATCTCTGCAGGGTCTGAAGACGGAAAGTCGCGAGCTGGGCGCTGACGCACACCAACGACTGACCGCCCTCCTCAAGCGGGAGACTCAAGACCGCGACAGAGACCCAGTGCTTCCTGTTGTTCCAGAAGAAGTCCACCAGCTTCTTCTGTATCTTGGCGACAAACGCAGGGGGAGGGGTCAAAGTGACCAGCCGGTACCACAGCATTGCGGCCACCAGCTGGTTTATGACTAGCGCTCGACCCCTGTAGGACAGCACTCGGAGCAGTCCTGTCCAGCGCCCTAGGCGAGCGGCGACCTTGGCCTCCAGCTCCTGCCAGTTCGCCGGCCAGGCTTCCTCGTCGGGGCTAAGGTAGACTCCCAGATAGAGGAGATGGGTCGTGCTCCAGGCAAAAGGCCTGAGCTCCTCCGGCAGGGAGTCCACCCGCCACTGACCCACCAGGAGTCCGGAACATTTCTCCCAGTTGATCCTGGCGGAGGACGCGGCCGAGTAAATCTCCTGGCACTCACGCATCCTCCGCAGGTCAGCGGGATCCTCTACCGCGAGGAGCACGTCATCGGCGTAAGCCGAGAGGACGACCTCCACGCCCGGCCCTTGCAGAGCCAGTCCCGTCAACCTCGTCCGCAAGAGGCGCAGGAAAGGCTCCACGCAAACGGCGTATAACTGGCCGGACATGGGGCATCCCTGGCGCACCCCTCTCCTAAAGCGAAGGGGCGCCGTCAAGGACCCGTTAACCTTAATCAGACACTCCGCGGCGGCGTACAAAAGTCGGATCCGGGCGACGAAATGCGTCCCGAACCCGAAAGCGCGCAGAGTTCCGAGCAGATAGTCGTGATCCACCCTGTCGAACGCCTTCTCTTGGTCGAGGGATAGGAAGGCGACCGACAGACCAGCCTCCTGGGAACAATGGATGAGGTCCCGGACCAGATGGATGTTGTCGTGGATTGTCCGGCCCGGGACCGTGTATGACTGGTCGGGGTGGATCATGTGGTCCAGCACGGCACCAAGGCGAGCAGACATCGCCCTGGCGAAGATTTTGTAGTCCGTGCTGAGGAGGGAGACCGGGCGCCAGTTCTTAAGGAGGCGGAGATCGCCCTTCTTAGGCAGCAGGACGATGACTGCCCTGCGCCAAGAGAGGGGCATCTCCCCGGTCGCCAGACTTTCCCCCAGGACCCGCGCGTAGTCGCTCCCCAGGACGTCCCAGAACGCCCTGTGGAACTCCACGGTCAGCCCGTCCAGCCCCGGGGATTTTCCCCTCGAGAGCCGGGCGAGGGCACCGGTCAGCTCCGCCAGGCTTAGCGGAGCTTCCAGATTTTCGGCGCCCTCCGGGCCGACCTTCGGCAGGTCCTCCCACAAAACTCTACGCGCTTCCTCGCTGGACGGATCCGGAGAGAACAGAGCCCCGTAATATTCACGGACCCTGTTGTTGACGCCCTCCGGATCCGAGACGAGAGAGCCGTCGTCGGCCAGCAGCGTCAAGAGCTGCTTACGGACACTCTGCCTTTTTTCCAGCGAGTAGAAGAAGGGGGAGCCGCGGTCCAGATCCCGCAGGAACCGGATCCGCGACCTCACGAACGCGCCTCGGGACCCGACGAGCTGCAGGTCCTTCAGCGCGGCCTTCTTCGCTTCGTACACCGTCCGCAGGGCCGGGTCCTGGACGACTTGACCGAGACGGGCTTCCAGGTCGAGCACCTCTTTTTCTAGGCGCCCGACTCTGGCCGCCCGCCTCTTGGTCGACCCCCTCGCGTACTCTTGACAGAAGACGCGGACGTGAGCCTTGCCCACGTCCCACCATAGCCTCAAGGAGGGGAAGCCCCCCTGCTTCCTTCTCCAGTCGGACCAGAATCGACGGAACGAGTCCTGGAACCGCACGTCCTCCAGCAGCCGGTTGTTAAAGTGCCAGTACGCGGACCCCGTCCTCGCGCGGAGCGAAGCGAGCTCCGCCCACACCAGGTGGTGGTCCGAACACGGCACCGGCCGCATGGAGGCCGCCGGGACGCAGGAAACGTACGCCCGAGACACGTAAAGGCGGTCGACTCTAGACCATCCAACTCCAGGCCTCACCCAAGTAAAGGCGCTGGAGTCGGGGTGGAGATTTCGCCAGACGTCCACCAAGTCGAAGGACCCGACCAGGTCCCTCAACTTCTCCATCGCCGTCATGCACTGCGGGGCACCGGAGCGGTCCCTCGCCTCGAGGGTGCAGTTAAAATCCCCCCCGAGGACAATGCAGTCGCCGACGTCGACGGAGCCAAGAAGAGCGGACACCTCTTCAAAGAAGCGCGTTTGCTGCGGGCCGGGATGAGGGGCGTACACGTTCACGAGATGGAGCGGCACGTCCCCCAGGCGAACCGTTACGTGCAGCAAGCGGCCTGGCACGGGCTCCTCGACCCCCAAGATCTCCGGCTGAAAATGCGGGCCCAGCAAGATGGCCACCCCACTAGAAATGGCGGTGAGGTGGCTCATGCGGACCTCTCCTTGCCATTCCAGGAGCCACGTGGCTTCGTCTCCCGGAACGGTGTGGGTTTCTTGCAGGAAGCACACCGCATATTTCCCCTCCCGCAGGAGCGAAAAATTGTCAAATCTACGGCGTGCCCCTCTGCCGCCGTTGATGTTGAGGCTGGCTATGGTTATCTTCATGGCAAAAGCATAGTGCAACCTCTACCTTAACCTATTGTGGGGGAGGGAGCGGAGTCTTTTGTTGAACTCCGCTCCCTCCGCAGCCCAGCGAGGAGTCCCTCGAGCTCGCGCAGCTCAAGGTGCTGCTCCTTTGTCAAGGGCCCGCCCGCGGCCAAGGTTTTAACGGCGGCGCGGACGGACCCCTTGATCAGCTCCGGCTCGGACCATTTTTCCAGGGCCAGTCGGGCTTGGTCGCGGCGACCCCGGCTCTGGGCCAAAAAGTCCCGGAGTTCCTTTGCAGGAACGAGGAGGGCCTCAGCGGCGGCCGCGAGCAGATCCACCGCCTCCCTGGCGGTGGTCTCTAGGTCTTCACCCGCGTCCCCCACCGAGTCCCCGTCCTCCTCCGGGAGGTGGCCGCCAGCAGCCGGCCCATCGACCGCACAAGGTACGGCAAATGAACCGGCCGCTCCAACCGGCCCTGGCACTGCCCCGATCCCACCCCCAGGATCGTCGGCAGAGGAGTCCCCACTGGGCTCTTTTAAAAATGGTGCTGGGTCGGGAAATGACAGCGGAAGGGGTTCCCCCTCCGCCCCAGGAACCGGAGAACAAGGAGAGACCCGGCCATAGGAAATCCCCAGGCCCTCCAAGTGCTCCAGCTCCAAAGTAAGGGGCGAGGGTGGGTGTTCCTCCCCCTCCCCGCTGCCACCCCCCGGCCCAGCATCTACAGTGTCATAATTATTTGTTTCATTCTCTGCCGGGTCGAGCAAATCCCGGGGGAAGTTGGGTAATAGCTGGGCGGGCTCAGGTTCGGCCTTTTCGGCCTCGCCCGCCTCAGTCCCCGGGACGCCCGGCCCGGCGGCTACGCATTCCTCCGCGGTCCCCACGCCCCCCACGACAGGCAGATCTTCCACTCCATCCCCGGGAGGCAGAGGCTGGGCAGCCTCAACTGTCTCACCCTCCCCGGGGAAAGACTCCTCGCGCCTGCAGCGCAATTTGGGGGCGCTGGTGGGGGACGCGGGACACGCGGCGGGCACCGCCTCCTCCGCGGAGGGATGTTGTTCCCCCTCCGCCTCATTGGGGCGGTGCCTCTTTTTGTTCCTGGGGGCGCGCGGAGTCAGGGAGACCTCCATGTCTGCCGAGGCCTCCCGCTCCGCCCCCCCCTTTTCCTTTTCTTGCCCGCGCCTGGGCCCCTCTGTGGTGGTATTCAAGGGCTCGGGCACGGGCTCGGGGCACCCCGCGCTCGCCGGTGACGGGGTTGGGCTGAGCGCGGTGGTCAAATTATCCGGCGCACTGAGGGGACCCGCCTCTTGATGTTTTGTCTTCTTCCGCGCCTTCTTTCCGGTCGGACGCTCTCCCTCCCCCCCGCCGGAGGCCCTGAAAACAAAGGCCTCCGACGATGCCCGCGCACCCATGGCTCCCGGCACGCGGACGCAACTAGGGGGAGGGGTGGCGGCGGCGCCAGCCTTGGCCGCCTTCGGTGGTTTGGCGGCCTTGGAGGCGGGGCAGTTCTTGCGAACGTGCCCCACCTCCCTGCAGGCATGGCACCGCACGCCGTCCGACGTCCAGAAGACGCGGTAGGCAGTCCCCTCGTGCACCACATTAAAATGACCTTCCGTCGTCTCCTCCCGCGCCAGCCGGACAAAGAGCTGGCGGCGGAAGGAGAACACGTGGCGCAGGCTGTTCTCCCTGAGGCCGAGCGGTATGGGGTTGATCCCTGACCTTACCTCCCCCAGTTGTTGTAGGTGAGGGAGGAGGAGCTCAGCGGAAACAAAGGGCGGGACGTTTGAAACGATGACCCTCTGCGCGGTGGCCTCGAGAGGGTCCACCGGCAGGAACGTCCCGCCCACCGTGAGCCCCTTTTCAAGGGCCAGGGACACCGCCCGCTCCGACCCCAGGAAGAACACGGCCTTCCCAGACATCTTGGAGGCTGCGACAATGGCCGAGGGGCCGACTACCCCAGCCATCGCCCGCACGCACTCCTCAATGCTCATTGTGGGGTGAGTGTAGCTCTTGACCCCGTGTTTTTTGGTTATAAGTCTGAACGGTGGCAGGGCAGCGGGTGGCGCAGGAGGTGCTGTGGAAGCGGTTGCCACCTGCGCATACGTCCTTGCTGGCCCTGCCACCGGCGTGGATGGGGTTGCCATCACGGGGTCCCTTTAAGGGCTACACCCACCCCAGAGTCACAGGCCTTAATGGTCTTTAATGGCCTCGTATGTTAACTGAGCAGAGGAGCCCTTAACGAGGCACCTCTCCCCTCGTTGACAATTGGGGAGAGGCCTTGCTCCCTCTGCTCAGTTGTCTTAATTGGTTTTTTTTTGCAAATTTGGAAGGAAGAGGCCTCAGAGAGAGAGGGGAGAAACAGAGTAGCAGAGAAAGAGAGAGGGGGGTGGGAAGGGGTGGGGGGGACTGCGAGGGCAGGTCTCCCCTCGCAGCTGTGGGTGGGTGCACTCCCCAGATGGCAAAAACACAAAAGTCCTTGGGGTGGTCTTCAGGTGGGGGGAGAAGATGTCTTCACCTGGGGTAGCTGGAGCCACCAGGCACTCCTAACGATCTTTAATTGGGTGATTAATAACAATCTTCAGCCTGGTAGCTCCAGCTATCCCAGGCTAGGCAAATGTGGGGGGTGGGGGGGGTTCCAATTGTGGGGGGGGCCTAGTTGTAAGCACAGCCCCCACGCACACTACCACACACACACACACACCCCCCGCGATGTTCCGGCCCTCAGTGGTCTTCTTTCCTCCCCCCACCGAAACAACAAAGTCTTTTTGGGAAATGCACCCACACCCACCTGTAGAATGTAGAGTCTCCCTCCTTCCACACTGGATGTTGTTGTGGTTTTTCCCCCTCTCTCCAACTCTTTGCAGAATGATAAAGTTGTAAAAGTTTTCTGTTCTCTTCCTCTCCCTCTGGATAAAAGTTTGAAGGTGAAGCCCCTTCCTTCCTTCTCTTCCTGGGCTGGTCTCAGGGCTCTCCAGGCAGGAGCTCAAGTTGCAAGCTGCTGCTCTCACTGCTCACAGCTCCAACTGTGCAGGACACGCCTCCACTGCTGCACAATTGGTCCTTGTGCTTGAAACTCTTTTAGAGTCTACCTGTGAAAACATAAAACAATAACGGTGCCACCCAACCTGGGTGACACTCCAGACATTTACAAGGCCCTTTTTTTCCCCCCCTTTTTTTTTTTGTGTTTTTCTTTTTTTTTGGTTTTTTTTTTTGGGCACTAAAATCACAATTTTTCCCCAGTGCCCCCTATAAAAGGGAAGGGGACACTAAAAGCACCGGCAATTAAAACAAATTAACTTTAAAACGTAAAATCAAATTAAAATTTGGTTGCCGGGCGTGATGATGCACTCCAGTCCCTCCGGTGCCCACCTCTCGCGGAAGGCCGCGAGCGTACCGGTGGACACCGCGTGCTCCATCTCCAAGGACACCCTGGACCGGATGTAAGAGCGGAAGAGAGGCAGGCAGTCAGGTTGAACGACCCCCTCGACCGCCCGCTGCCTGGACCGGCTGATGGCACCCTTGGCCGTGCCCAGGAGCAGTCCTACGAGGAGGCCTTCGGACCTACCCGCTCCCCTCCGCACAGGGTGCCCAAAGATCAGGAGGGTGGGACTGAAGTGCAGCCAGAATTTCAGGAGCAGCCCCTTCAAATAATGGAACAGGGGCTGCAACCTCGTGCACTCAATAAAAACATGGAACACGGACTCCTCCAGACCGCAGAAATTGCAGGCGGCCTGGGAGTCCGTGAACCGGCTTAAAAATTTGTTGCACGGCACTGCTCCGTGCACCACCCTCCAGGCCAAGTCCCCGATGAATAGTGGGAGGACCCCTGCGTAGAGTGCCCTCCATCGGGGACCCCCGCCTCCTCCGGACGGCAAGATGGTACGCCATGGCGTGTCCGGACGGCCGGCGAGGATGGCCAAAAAGTTAGTTTGCAGGTGCAGCGGGTAATCAGGAAGGTGAATGGAATGTTGGCCTTCATTGCGAGAGGGATGGAGTACAAAAGCAGGGAGGTCCTACTGCAACTGTACAGGGTATTGGTGAGGCCGCACCTGGAGTACTGCGTGCAGTTTTGGTCACCTTACTTAAGGAAGGATATACTAGCTTTGGAGGGGGTACAGAGATGATTCACTAGGCTGATTCCAGAGATGAGGGGGTTACCTTATGATGATAGATTGAGTAGACTGGGTCTTTACTCGTTGGTGTTCAGAAGGATGAGGGGTGATCTTAGAGAAACATTTAAAATAATGAAAGGGATAGACAAGATAGAGGCAGAGAGGTTGTTTCCACTGATAGGGGAGACTAGAACTAGGGGGCACAGCCTCAAAATACGGGGGAGCCAATTTAAAAGCGAGTTAAGAAGGAATTTCTTCTCCCAGAGGGTTGTGAATCTGTGGAATTCTCTGTCCAAGGAAGCAGTTGAGGCTAGCTCATTGAATGTATTCAAATCACAGATAGATAGATTTTTAACCAATAAGGGAATTAAGGGTTACGGGGAGCAGGCGGGTAAGTGGAGCTGAGTCCACGGCCAGATCAGCCATGATCTTGTTGAATGGCGGAGCAGGCTCGAGGGGCTAGATGGCCTACTCCTGTTCCTAATTCTTATGTTCTTATGTTCTTATTATGTTAACCGGCCGAAGGGACTCCGGGACCGGTCTAGGGCAACACAGTAAACTACCCAAAACTACTGCTCAACACGCCCAGCTTGCGCTTGGGCCCCCGGCGGCATCCAGGCCTCACCCGGGGGCGTCCGGGCGTTCGGGCCCCCTTTGGGGACGACTGGGCCTCTGCTTCCCCGCGGTGCTCCGGGTGTGACCTGGAAGGGCTTTGTGCAACTGCAGAGGGCTGGCAGCGCCCATGGAGCAGTGCCAAGGGAGTAACCTACTTACATCTTCAACTTTTAATCAACTTTTAAACTCTTAATCAACTTGAGATACTTGTTAAACAATTTGGAAACGTTTAAACTTTTAAACAACCAGGAGAAATTTATTTTAAAATCCTCTGGAGAAACTTTTAAATAACTTTGGAAAACTTTTTTTTTGAACTTTTGAAGCAACTTTTAAAACTTCCCTCGGAACTCCAGCGGACAATTGACCTGCTTAATGCTTGCCCCCCAACCAAGTCTCGGGCCACCTAACATCAAGGGCACTACTCAGCGCCGAGCTTGCGGCCAACATCTCGACGTAGGCAATTAGGCTTATAGAGCTGTGCCTGGTCTCCAGTCATCTTGGACCCCCTTGCCACTGGACCAACACCTTGCTCAGCTAAGCCCGTGTGGTAGCCGGTGTGCAACGAACCCCCCACGTTAAAATAATTCACGCATAGGCATCTTCCACTCCGTTAACATGAAGTTCGGGACCTGGAACGTGAAGACCATCATGGACAACCCCAACAGCGACAGGCTGGAACGCCGCACCACCATAGTTGCCCGGGAACTTAGATGCTTTGACATTGACATGGCCGCCATAAGCGAGACCCGGCGGGCAGGGAAAGGCCAGCTCAAGAAACAAGGTGGAGGTTACGCCTTTTTCTGGAAAGGAAAACCAGAGGAAGAACGCTGCCTTCACCGAGTCGGCTTCGCCATCAAAAATGAGCTGGTCGGCCGCCTCAAAGACTCCCCCTGCGGGGTTAACGAACGCCTCATGACTCTTCAACTCACCCTATTCAGGAACCAATGCGCCACAGTCATCAGTGCGTACGCCCCAACACTCGATGCAATGGATGAGACCAAAGAGGGTTTTTATACCAACCTTGAAACATCCCTGTCTCACGTCCCCGCGGGAGACAAATTGATCCTCCTCAGTGACTTCAACGCCAGGGTCGGCAAAGACATAACCCTCTGGGGAGGCGTGATTGGCAGAGAGGGGGTAGGGAAAGCCAACACCAGTGATACTCTACTCCTGACAAAATGTCTAGAACATGAACTCCTCATCACCAGAGGGACAAATAAAAGGCATCGTGGCAACACCCACGCTCAAAACACTGGCACCTGCTAGACTATGTCATCATCCGAGCCAGGGATCGCAAGGATGTGCGCATCACCCACGCCATGACAGGAGTTGACAACTGCTGGACGGACCACCGCCTAATCCAATCTATCATCCACATTAAAATGCCCCAAAGCAGAGGGGACAGCAGAAGCAGTGACGCAAAAAAGTCAATGCCGGGGCACTTAAAGACCCAGCTAAGCGCCTCACAGCTAACCTGCTGTGCCTTGATGACCCTGAGATGCTGAATGCCCACAGTGCTTGGTCTGCCCTCCAGGCCTCCATAACCAGTGCCTGTGAAGAGAAACTTGGTCACTCAACCAGAAAACATCAGGACTGGGTTTGATGAGAATGATCAGGAATCCAAGAATTAATAGATCGCAAGCGCAGAGCATTTCTGAACCTCAAGCAACAACCCAACTCGGGAGCTGCAAAGCAGCATTATAGACGGCTCAAGGCTGAGGTCCAACAAAAAACCCGGGACCTAAAGAACAGGTGGTGGATGGAGAAGGCACAGGAGATACAACAACTAGCAACAGCCATGATATGCGAGGATTCTTCATCGCAGTCAAGGTCACCTACGGTCCAAACTCCCACAGCCCCACCCCACTGCTGGCCAAGAACGGGGAAACACTCATCAAGGACACTGAGACTGTCAGGACCCGCTGGAAGAAGCACATCGAAGATTTCCTCAATCGAGACTCTGCCTTTGACTCGAGTGTTCTCGACTCCATCCCGCAGCATGCGACCCGCCACCACCTCAGTGAAACCCCAACATTGCACGAGGTAGGCAAAGCCATAAAACAGCTCAAGAATAACAAGGCTACGGGAGCGGATGGAATCCCTGCTGAGGCACTAAAATATGGAGGAGAGGCGCTGTTGGCGCGGATACATGACCTCATCTCTCTCATCTGGAGGGAGGAGAACATGCCGGAAGATCTCAGAGATGTAGTGATCGTGACCATCTTTAAAAAAGGGTACAAGTCCGACTGCGGCAACTACTGAGAAATATCCCTGCTATCAGCCCCTGGGAAAGTTGTCGCTAGAGTTCTCCTCAACCGTTTTCTCCCTGTGGCTGAGGAGCTCCGCCCGGAGTCACAGTACAGATTTCGTCCCCTACGGGGGATAACGGACATGATCTTTGCAGTGTGACATCTGCAGGAAAAATGCCTTTGACACTGACAACCGCGAGGGTCTATGGAGCGTCCTCCTCCGTTTCGGATGCCCCCAAAAGTTTGTCAACATCTTTTGCCTGCTCCACGACAACATGCAGGCCGTGATCCTTACTAACGGATCCATTACAGACCCAATCCACGTCCGGACCTGGGTCAAACAGGGCTGCGTCATGGCCCCAACCCTCTTCTCAATCTTCCTCGCTGCCATGCTACACCTCACAGTCAACAAGCTCCCCACTGGAGTGGAACTAAACTACAGAACCAGTGGGAAGCTGTTCAACCTTCGCCGTCTCCAGGCCAGGTCCAAGACCACCCCGACTTCTGTCGTTGAACTACAGTACGCGAACGATGCCTGCGTCTACGCACATTCTGAGGCTGAACTCCAGGATATAGTCAACGTATTTAATGAGGCATACGAAAGCATGGAACTTACGCTTAACATCCGTAAGACAAAGGTCCTCCACCAGCCTGTCCTTGCCGTACAGCACTGCCCTCCAGTCATCAAGATCCACGACGCAGCCCTCGACAACGTAAACCATTTCCCATACCTCGGGAACCTCTTATCAACAAAAGCAGATATTGATGTGGAGATTTAACACCGCCTCCAGTGCGCCAGTGCAGCCTTTGGCTGCCTGAGGAAAAGAATGTTCGAAGACCAGACCCTCAAATGTATCACCAAGCTCATGGTCTACAGGGCTGTAATAATACCCGCCCTCCTTATTGCTCAGAGGCATGGACGATGTACAGAAGACACCTCAAGCCGCTGAAGATATATCACCAATGATGTCTCCGCAAGATCCTACAAATACCCTGCGAGGACAGGTGCACCAACATCAGTGTCCTGGTCCAGGCTAACATCCCCAGCATTGAAGCACTGACCACACTCAATCAGTTTCGCTGGGCAGGTCACATAGTTCGCATGCAAGACATGAGACTTCCAAAGCAAATGCTCTATGCAGAGCTCCTTCACGGCAAATGAGCCAAAGGTGGGCAGCGGGAACGTTACAAGGACATGCTCAAAGCCTCCCTGAAAAAGTGCGACATCACCACTGACACCTGGGAGTCCCTGGACAAAGACTGCCCTAAATGGAGAAAGTGCATCCGGGAGGGCGTTGAGCACTTCGAGTCTCAACACCGAGCGCATGCAGAAATCAAGCGCAGACAGCAGAAAGAGCGTGCGGCAAACCAGACTCCCCACCCACCCCTTCCCTCAACGTCTATCTGCCCCAGCTGTGACAGGGTCTGTGGCTCTCGTATTGGACTATTCAGTCACTAAAAAAACTCACTTCAGGAGTGGAAGCAAGTCTTCCTCGATTCCAAGGGACTGCCTATGATGATGATCTATAAATGGACTTGGACATAGGAGCACAATCTTGAAATTTGCAAATACACAAAAGTAGAGTACTTGGCAAACGATGTGGAGGACTGCAAAATACTTCAGGACGACATAGACAGGCTAATGAAATGGGCAGACAGGTGGCAGAAGCAATTTAATACCCAGGGTAAACATTTCATGAAAGTGCAATTGCAGGTAGATACATCTATAATAAAGACCAATCGCATTATTATGAGGCAAATAAGTAATGATAATCTTGTAGTGATTAGGCTAGAGTTGGAGTACTGTGTGCAGTTTCATGGGCCCAAATTTACTCCTCTACAGCGTGGGAACCGATGTCCCGCCCCTATCCCAGGCCGAGTGGCGTCACAAGAGAAGTCAGCAATCCCTCGGAGAGAGAAGTCACCAGTCCCTCGGAGAGAGAAGTCACCAGTCCCTCGGAGGAGATGTTACCAGTCCCTCGGGGGGCGATATCCACCAGTCCCTCGGAGAGAGAAGTCAGCAGTCCCTCAGAGAGAGAAGTCAGCAGTCACTCGGAGAGAGAAGTCACCAGTCCCTCGGAGGAGATGTTACCAGTCCCTCGGAGAGAGAAGTCACCAGTCCCTCGGAGGAGATGTTACCAGTCCCTCGGAGAGAGAAGTCACCAGTCCCTCGGAGGAGATGTTACCAGTCCCTCGGAGAGAGAAGTCAGCAGTCACTCGGAGGAGATGTTACCAGTCCCTCGGAGAGAGAAGTCAGCAGTCCCTCGGAGGGAGAAGTCCACCAGACCCTCAGAGAGAGAAGTCTGCATTCCCTCGGAGTTGACTCCTGCAGCCTCCGTATTCTGCGAGCCCAGCCTGCTGTGTGTTGTGTGTGGCCAGTTACGTGCGCTCTCTCTCCCGCCCCGGCGACCCACCCACCCGCAGCTATCCCCAATAGAGTGGCCTCTCGCACCGGCTGGATATCAGAGCAAATCATTGTAAGTGTGACGTACTTTGCAAGTGCTAGATGCAAGACTTATTACATGTATAAAATATAGCTTTTATTTTAATTTATTCTTCGCTAGGTCTTTAGATAGAGCATTATATTGGTGTGTATCATTTCATCTTGGATAAGAGAAAGAGGCATATCGGGATCTGCCTGTTTGCAACTCTTAGTGTATGTGTGTATATAAGACTTTTCTTTCTACTCTGTCCTCTCTTAAATCTTGTACCCCACATATCATTCCAAACCAACGGGAGGCCTCCAGAAAGGTTGCTTTATTGGATAAGGGCAGTATAGGATGGTGTGCTGGTTATTTTTTTAACTGGCTCCTGCAGCCTGTGTGTTCTGCAAGCCCAGCCTGCTGGGTGTTGTGTGTGGCCAGTTCCCTGTGTGCTCTCTCTCCCACCCGCACCTATCCCCGGCCGAGTGGCCTCTCGCACCGGCAGGTCCGCTGACTTACCGGGCCGAGTTATGAAGGTAGGACTAAAGTTTTATTTTTCATTTTTAAAATGTGTTTTTTTAAAATTTATTATTGATGGGTTTTATGCTTCTTGAATGTTGTGAAGGTGTTTAGTGCTTTGCAAGGTCCTCTCCGCTTCCCTCCTCCCCCCACCCCCCCCACATCTCTGGCTACCTGCGCTGATTTCTTAACTCTCCGCAAGGGTTTTCTGTGTGGCCACAAGTGGCCACGTATGCTGGCCTAAGTTAGTTTGGAGCAACTATTAGCTGTCCAAACTGGCTTAAATGGCCAAAACTGGCGTAGGTGGCTGGTAACGCCCCCTTTTGAAAAAAAAAAACAAAATTTTAAAAAATCCTAACTAACTCACTCACACTGGCGCAAATTAATTGTGCAGAATGGGGATTTTTAAGATATTCCAGAAAAATCAAGCTGCTCCAAAACAAATGGAGCAACTCCTGGGCAAATTTGGGCCCACAGAAAGAACACTAAAGCTATGGAGAGCATACAGCATAGATTCACTAGGATATTGTGCCAGGGATGGAAACCTATAGCTATGAGGAGGGAATTGGATGAAAGAATGAAAGAACGAAAGAAAGAAAAGAACAAAGAGATCTTGCATACAGTGTCCTTTACAACCTCAAGTCCCAAAACGCTGTTCAACCGACAAAGTACTTTTTGAACTGCAGTCACTGTAGTGTCAGAGCTATATCCATTAATAGATAGAATTGAATTTTTTTTAATTATGAAGAGTTTTGATAGAGTGAATTAGGGACTATTTCTTCTGGCTGAGGATTCAGTAATGAGGTGTCACGAATTGAAAATGATCACTGAAAGTGTGGAGAGCGATTAGGAGAAATTTATTCATGCAAAGAGATGTTGGAGCATGGTGTGTTTTGCCATAGGAGGTGGTTGAAGCAGAGACTATTGTATCTATTAAGGGAAGATTGGATAAATATTTGAAGCAAAGGAAGATACTCAACTAATGCGAGAAAGTCAGTGGGATTAGTTTAGGCTTGCTCCTGCACAGAGCTCACACAGACACGATGAGCCAAATGGCTTTCTTTTGTTCTTCTATTGTTCCTTCTATCTCCAAATCCACATAATTTCTACATATGTAATAAGTATAAGCACAATCCCAACAGAAACCCCTGTGGAACATCATCAGCACATCTTTGCAGGCTGAGACATTTCCTTTGCCCCTACATTTTGCTTTACATCTTCCAACCAACCATTTCTCTATCTATGTGACCAGATTCCACAAGCCATTATCTTTACCACAAGTCTCTCATGTGGTACCTTCTCCAATACCTTTTTTTTAAAGCTATATAAACCACATCCACTGCATTTCCTTTATCGATCCTCTCTGATATTTCTCCAAAGAATTCTATATGGTTGATCAAGTGACCTTTCTCTCAGAAATAATAGGTACTGTAATGCATTTGGAGAGGACTAATGAGAGAATACACAATAAATTATAAGATATTGAGAAGTGTAGAGGAACAGAGGAACCTTGCAGGTAAATAAAGAGGTTATGAAGGCATATGGAATACTTGCCACTACTAGCTGAGGCTTAGAATATAAGAACAGGGAGGTTATGCCTGAACTGACCCTTGACCTCCAGAATCACAGGAATCGAACGTTGCCATGCCGCTCCTAAAGACGGCCACACTTTACGGCAGAAGGTCAAAAAAATTTAACGCTACCGCCCATTTTATATCGCTCGCGGTAACGGTCATTTTCAAAAGTTAAGACTTGGTGGTTTGAGAATGGGCGAGAAGCTGGTGATCTGAAAACCCATTTTTACTGCCCATGCTGGAAATATAACCACAAAAGTGGAGGTTCTAGCCTATGTCCCCTCGTTTTAGTTCCCCCATGAGTCCTCTCTTTCCGCAGGTGGAAATGGCGCATAACACAAGGGAGAAGAGTAAGACCAGGGATGGAACACCCAGCAGTCTGGCCCTCGCCCAGATGGAGCAGGAAGCACTGGAAACCTGTGGCCCATTCCATGGGCAATGAACATTTGAAGCTGTCGTGTCCTCAGGCAGATGCAGAAAACTCACTCTTGGCCTCACTCATTCCACCTAGGGAGAAAGGAAATAAAAATAAGGCAGCGCGCATCTGTAAGAGGCTCTTACACATCTCCAACCAGTGGGTAAAAGGTCACTGCTGGCAGTGGCCTGGAACCAGGTCACTTCTGGAACGGGGAATGGCACAGAGAGCCTGAAACTAAAAGAAGGAAGACAATATTTTTTTTTAACCGACAAATATGGCTTGTTACTAGCTAGTTCAGATTTACAAAAGTTGCTGCTATGTGTCATTGCTGGGGTGAATGTTATTTGTGCTGTGAAAAGTGCATGATTTAAAAAAAAACCAATACCGCTGCTGGTCAATCTGAATTGCAGTCCTCTTGGTGCGAGATGGAGATCTCAAATCACTGGGATTTGCCTCAAGCCTGCACTGTTACCTGGCAACAGATGATGCAGCCTGGAGAATAAGAAATCGAGCAGGAATAAAACTGGGAGGAAAAGTTTAACACTAAACTAAAAGGACAAGCTTGGTCTCGAGGTAGAAAATGAGCAAGATAGCAATTATTTATTTGAGGGAGCTCTTTTCATTTTAAATGTCAACTTGGGAATTTCATATCTCTTGAAGTTATTAAAATTAAAATCCATCCTCAGCGAAGACAAGCCAAAGCGCTTCAGCAGTTGGTAATGAGGCTGCAATTAAATGTCAAGAATTGATCCAAGGCATAATCCAGTAAATTATAGGCCAGTTAGTCTTAATTCCTATTGATCAATTTACGACCTGCTGCTATCAGAAATTCAGATGCAGTGTGGGTTTAGTTTGTGATGGGCAGTGCTGTGAGGGAAAGCTCCCTGCCAGCAGTGTAATGCTGGAATATTACTCCTCTGGAGAGTATAATATAGAATGGAATTACTAAGCACTTGGAGAAACATGATTTATTCAGTTCCAGTCATAATGGATTTATAGGATCATAAAATCATAGAGGTTTACAGCACAGAAGGAGGCCATTCAGCCCATCGTGTCCGCACTGGTCGATAAAAAGCCATCCAGCCTAATCCCACTTCCCAGCTCTTGGTCTGTAGCCCTGTAGGTTACAGCACTTCAAGTGTACATCCAAGTACATTTTAAATGTGATGAGGGTTTCTGCCTCTACCACCCTTTCAGGCAGTGAGTTCCAGACCCCCACCACCCTCTGGGTGAAAAAAATGCTCCTTATCTCCCCTCTAATTCTTCTATCAATTACTTTAATTCTATGCCACCTGGTTATTGACCCCTCTGCTAGGTCCTTCCTATCAACTCCAACACGGCCCCTCATCATTGTATATACCTCAATTAAATCTTCTCTCACCCTCCTCTGTTCGACCGAAAACAATCCCAGCCTATCCAATCTTCCCTCATCGTGAAAATTCTCCAGTCCAGGCAAAATCCTCGTGAACCTCCTCTGCATCCGTTCTAATGCAATCACACCTTTCCTGTAATATGGTGACTAGAACTGCACGGATTAATCTAGCTGTGGTCTAACTAGCTCCTCTCCCACCTCACTGCTCTCTCCAGTGTCAGTCTGCACAGTGTGCTATGATGCCTCCTCCTATCTGCATTATAGGCCAAATTCAGTCAAATATGTGGCTGGTAACAGCTACTTTTTGTTTCCCTATTTGCTGTGAAGCTCTAAAGTCTCCCTCCTTCCTCCCAAAGCAGCCACACCACACCCAGCCATGCCTTCAGTTCCTCTGAGCTCCCTCTCTCTCTGTCTCTTCTTCTGCGCATGTCATGGTGACCCTTGACCTCCAGAATCATGGGAATCGAGTAACGCTGGGGTGATTTGACACAGGGAGGGCGTGGGAAGCCCACCCCAAAGGCATACCAGAAGATATGAACTGAGATAGCAGAGGTGGTCTTGTCGACCAACGAGATGCCTGAGGGCCAGCAATGCCGCAAATGATGGAACAACCTTGTGGGATCCGCAAGAGTAAGTATTACATTGATTTACATGTACTTATGTATTTATATAATATTATTTGTAACAGTCATAGTGACTATCAGCAGATGTGAGGCCTTGCAATTTTACCGGAAATGTTTTACTCAAAGCCTGCTGTCACGGTGTACATCTTTAGGTAAAGAATGATAATTGTCATAATAATCATGATTACATCTGTCGTTTATGTGTTGTATCAGTCTCTGTGATAGTACCGAGCAATGATATCATGCAATGATCTCATGCCATGTCGTCCTGTCACCTTTTACAGAAGAAGCTATCGACGATGAGGTCCGTGCAGAGGCGAACGGGTGGGGGGCCACCAGTCCCCAGCGACATCACTGACATGGAGGAGCGTGTGCTCACACTCGTGGGGAAGCACCTCCGGACAGCCACAGACACATCTGCAGAGCCTTAGGTGATGGCATGTGAGTAAAGCTTACACCATTGCGTAATGTAAAGTCTATAGATGCCACACCCACTCATATCCGAACAATCATATATGATAGATGATTTCTAAAATTGCCATACAAATAGTGTTGGTCGAATGAAAATAATTGCAATGCACAATGTGTTGATTGTCATGAAATGTGATGTCTGTGATGATTTTGAGAGCGGTGGTGCTTTTGTCGTGTATATGCTGTGTGTAGAGCTGGACTCACCTTGTCACCCTAGCACCCCCTTCTCCTCTAATAACCTCATTTGTGTCTTGCAGCTCATCCAGCAGCGTGGCCCCAGGCAAGACCACAGAGGCCAGAAGTTGGGGGCGCGGGACAGGAGTCGGCAGATGATCCCACTACATCTGGTGCTGAGGAGCTCCGATTGTCGCCCGTCAATCCGCTGGGTATGTTCTCCACGGATGAGAGCGCATACTTCGAAGGACCTGCATCGCCATGCTCCAGAAGCCATTCCACCCCAAGGCCATCTAGTGGTCCTCTGGTCATTCCTCTGGAGGTACCGGCCCCAAGCACCTCGCCACAGGGCACACCATTTGTCCCCAGGATGGTGCCGACCCCGCGGAGGCCTCGTGGACATGGCAGGTCTGTTCCACGAGCGCGACATGACAGCGGAGAGATGGTACAGTTGTCCAGGAGGACTGTAGACATTGGTGACCAGCTCATTGAAGCATTGGGGGGCATATCCCGACAGCTGGCCACCATGACCGAATACATTCCACGCATGGCAGAGGCCCTGGATGCGATAGCCAGGAACACGGCTGCCACAGGCCTCCCAGTGGTCCCTGAGTGCGGCACTCCACACCTAGGTTCCGCACCACCACTGCGAACGACAGATGAGAGCAAGGACCAAGATCCTGCTTCTGCATCAGGGAATGTTGCCCTCTCGGCATCCCCTGCTCCTGTACCCGTGCAACGCACGTATCTGCCTTCATGCCCCCCAATAAGGCACCGCCTGAGGAGTTCCTCGGTCAGACGCCGTGGAGCGAGGAGGGGAAGGGGTAGATGTGGGGAGAACAATGGGAGGGGGGAAGGAAAGTGAGGTGCATGTGCGCAGGTGACGGCTGTGTTATATCTCCATCTGGGTGTATGCAATTTATTGCAATGTATGGGGGCAGGGGACCACGCTCCTGCTTTTCCTTTGAATTCTGTGTTGCTGGACATGTTGAACATGCGATTTATGTCAATGGTGGAAAAAGTGGGGTGTGGGCGGGGATTGGGTGTTATTGGCTGTAATACATATGATTTCAGACCAATGTTGGTATTACATTTTTGTTATTGAACATAACCTTGTTGCGCATTGTCTCAGATAGCTGGACCGTTACACACTGGCGATTCCTTAACATGAAAGGGTGAACTACAACTTAACATCAATCAATGTAAACTTTAACTGGCACCAAGGTGATGGGCATCATTGATGCCCGAGCTGCACACACAGCAGTGTGTCAGCGTTGTCACTCACATCAGCGCACTTTCAGTCAAATCTTTCCAATATCAGCTCCTCACGTAAGAGTGAGATTTAACAAATGCCAGCCACACCGCTGGCATTCGTTCAGAACAGTTGCACTTTTTGTGGGCAGTTTATTGGGTGAGCGATATTGTGGGCGATATGTGTGCGAGGTGGTGAAATTGACGCTGGGCGATCTCACGGCTGCTAGTTTGGGTAAATATGCTCTTTATGACAAAAAACAGTGGGCGGGCGTTAATATTGAATCTCGGCATTAATTGCATGCGGAAAGTAACGCTGGGTGATATTATGGGCGTTGATTTCTCCCATTCTGATGATTCCGACCAAAAAAGGTAGGCGGGCGGTCATATTTTTTCCCGGCGTTAAGCACATGGGGAAAGTAATGCTCGGCAATAAGTTTCCTAAAAATGGGCGTCAGTTTTCATTTTATGTCAAAATGGGCGAAATATGGGCGTTATATGTCATTTCAGCAGAAAAATGGGTTTAAGTGGGCATTAAGCATGCAAACAAAATGGAGTTTTTACCCCATGGTCTCAGAATAAGGGCCGCCCGTTTGAAACTGAGATGAGGAGGAATTTCTTCTCTCAGAGGGTTGTAAATCTATGGAATTCTCTCCCCCAGAGAGCTGTGGATGCGGGATCATTGAATATATTTAAGGCGGCGATAGACAGATTTTTCAGCGATAAGGGAGTAAAGGGTTATGGGGAGCGGGCAGGGAAGTGGAATTGAGTTCATGATCAGATCAGCCATGATCTTATTGAATGGAGGAGCAGGCTCGATGGGCTGAATGGCCTAATCCTGCTCCTATTTCTTATGTTCTTACGTAGGACAAGCGTTAGTGAGTGGCTAGTGCAAAGGAAAGTGCACATGTGCAGGCCTTTTGAAAGTAGTGTGTATGCTAAGTGATGTAAGCATGAGGGGGTAACATTTAGTGAAAAGCAAATGTTGCAGGAAGAAGTCATGAGAGGAGTTTCTGGTTCTGCGATTGCTACCATGTGAGAATAGAATGCTGCCAGTACCTGCTGTGAAGACAAGCAGAGAAGAGATGAATGTGTCAAAATACTGCGGAAGCCGGAATCTAAAATAAAAACAGAAAATGCTGGAAATCTCAACAGGTCAGGCAGCGTCTCTGGAGAGAAACCGAGTTAATGTGCATTTGGAATGTGTTATGTATGGAGAAAGAGTCAGACTGAACACTGTGAGCTCAAAGTAAAGTGTGACCGTAGTCTTTTATTGCAGGTCTCCAGAGTTGCTCTCCAACCTGTGAGGCCTCCTTAAATACCTGTGCTCCCAAGGGATTGTGGGATCCCTTGGGACACCAGGGGATGAGCCCTCTGGTGGCTGTACAGAGTATATACAAGTTTACATATATAACAACACTCCCCACCGCCGCCCCCCCCCCCACCCCAAAGTCAATCATGTAACTATTTACAATGTGAGTTGATCTGGGACCCTTCTTGCCCTGGTTGATCGTCTCGGTGTGAAAGCTGGTATTGTGAGTCAACTGTTGGGCCCTCGCTGGACTGTTGTGCAGCTGGCCTTGCTGGGCTGCCTGGTGTGGTGAGTCCTGCTGGGCTGCTGTGGATGATGGGTTCTGCTTTGTGGCCAACCGTGGTGCCGGTTGTCACTAGTGTGTATGTTGGGGGGTCAAAAAAGGTAGGGTCCAAAGTGGGTTGCTCAGAGTAGTCTGTGAATCTGAGTTTGATTTGGTCCAAGTGTTTCCGGTGAATGAGTCCATTTGAAAGGTTGACCGGAAACACCCTGCTCCCCTCTTTGGCCACGAAGCCACTTGGGACCTTGTCCATAATTCAATACAAATACAGGATCATTGATTTCAATCCAGCGTGACACATTGGCGCTATCATAGAATGTACTTTGTTGAATTCGCCTGCTCTCTATCTGTTCATGTAGATCAGGGTGAACTAACGAGAGCCTTGACTTAAGTGCTCTTTTCATGAGCAGTTCAGCAGGTGGGATCCCAGTGAGCGAATGGGGTCTCGTGCGGTAGCTAAGAGGACTCGGGATAGGCAAGTCTGCAGTGTGCCTTCCGTTACCCTTGATGGTTTGCACTGCTCCCTCTGCCTGGCCATTGGATGCTGGTTTAAACGGGGCAGATGTAACATGTTTGATCCCGTTGCGGGTCATGAATTCTTTGAACTCAGCACTGGTAAAACATGGCACGTTGTTGCTCACCAGGGCTTGCAGGCCATTTGTGGCAAACATGGCCCGCAGGCTTTCAGCAGTGGCAGCAGACGTGCTAGCCGACATTATATGACATTCAATCCATTTGGAGTACGCATCTACAATCACAAGGAACATTTTGCCCAAGAACGGGCTTGCATATTCGACATGTACTCTAGACCATGGTTTGGAGGGCCAAGACCATAAACATAGTGGCGCTTCCCTGGGTGCATTGCTTAAATGCGAGCATGTATTACATCTATGAACGCAGGACTCTAAGTCCACATCAATACCGGGCCACCACACGTGGGATCTGGCGATCGCTTTCATCATTACGATGCCTGGGTGGGTACTGTGTAAGTCATTGATGAAGGTGGCTCTGCCCTTATTGGGAACCACTGCACGATTTCCCCACAGGAGGTAGTCTGCCTGTATGGATATTTTATCATTGCGCCGCTGGAATGGCTTTATCTCTTCCTGCATTTCCACTGGGACACTGGACCAGCTCCCGTGAAACACACAGCTTTTGACTAGGGACAATAAAGGGTCCTGGCTCATCCAGGTTTTGATCTGCTGGGCAGTGACAGGTGATTGCTCACTCTCAAATGCTTCCATAACCATGGCTAAATCTGCGGGCTGTGGCATTTCCACCCCCGTGGTGGGCAATGGCAGCTTACTGAGAGCATCGGCGCAGTGTTCTGTGCCTGGCCTTGGCGGATGGCGTAGCTGTATGCGGACAACGTGAGCACCCATCTCTGGATGCAGGCCGATGCATTGGTATTTATCTCCTTACTCTCGGAAAAGAGGGATATCAGTGGCTTATGGTCAGTTTTCAATTCGAATTTTAGCCCAAACAGATATAGAAACATAGAAACATAGAAAATAGGTGCAGGAGTAGGCCATTCGGCACTTCGAGCCTGCACCACCATTCAATATGATCATGGCTGATCATTCACCTCAGTACCCCTTTCCCGCTTTCTCTCCATACCCCTTGATCCCTTTAGCCATAAGGGCCACATCTAACTCCCTCTTGAATATATCCAATGAACTCTCTGCGGCAGGGAATTCCACAGGTTAACAACTCTCTGAGTGAAGAAGTTTCTCCTCATCTCAGTCCTAAATGGCCTACCCCTTATCCTAAGACTGTGTCCCCTGGTTCTGGACTTCCCCAACATCGGGAACATTCTTCCCGCATCTAACCTGTCCCGTCCCGTCTGAATCTTATATGTTTCTATGAGATCCCCTCTCATCCTTCTAAACTCCAGTGAATGCAGGCCCAGTCGATCCAGTCTCTCCTCATATGTCAGTCCAGCCATCCCTGGAATCAGTCTGGTGAACCTTCGCTGCACTCCCTCAATAGCAAGAACGTCCTTCCTCAGATCAGGTGACCAAAACCGAACACAATATTCCAGGTGAGGCCTCACCAAGGCCCTGTACAATTGCAGTAAGACCTCCCTGCTCATATACGCAAATCCCCTAGCTACGAAGGCCAACATTGGCCTTTTTCACCGACTGCTGTACCTGCATGCCAACTTTCAATGACTGATGAATCATGACACCCAGGTCTCGATGCACCTCCCCTTTTCCTAATCTGCCGCCATTCAGATAATATTCTGCCTTCGTGTTTTTGCCACCAAAGTGGATAACCTCACATTTATCCACATTATATTGCATCTGCCATGCATTTGCCCACTCTCCTAACCTGTCCAAATCACCCTGCAGCCTCTTAGCATCCTCCTCACAGCTCACACCACCACCCAGTTTAGTGTCATCTGCCAACTTGGAGATATTACCCTCAATTCCTTCATCCAAATCATTAATGTATATTGTGAAGAGCTGGGGTCCCAGCACTGAGCCCTGCGGTACTCCACATATTGATGTATTTTCTTTACCCATAGACACACGTGAACGCTTCTTTTTCAGTCATGTTGTAGGCTCTCTCAGCCTTAGACAGACTCCTGGATGCATAAGCAACTGGTTGCAATTTCCCAAAATCATTAACTTGTTGCAATACACATCCGATGCCATATGAAGACGCATCACATGCTAGTACCAAACGCTTACATGGATCATACAACACAAGCAATTTGTTTGAGCATAACAATTTTCTCGCTTTTACAAAGGCATTTTCTTGGATTTTGCCCCATGCCCATTCGTCCCCTTTACGCAATAAAACGTGCAGTGGTTCTAACAGTGTACTGAGACCCGGTAAGAAGTTACCAAAGTAGTTCAGGAGTACGAGAAACGACCGCAGCTCCATCACGTTCTGTGGCCTCTGATCGTTCTCGATTGCCTCCGTCTTCACGTTGGTGGGCCTGATGCCGTCAGCCGCGATCCTCTTCCCCAGGAACTCCACTTCAGGCGCCAGGAAAACGCACTTCGAGCGTTTTAACCTGAGCCCCATGCGGTTGAGTTGACAAAGAACCTCCTCCAAGTTCTGCAGATGCTTGACTGTGTTCCAACCTGTGACCAAGATGTCGTCCTGGAAGACCACGGTGTGCGGGACTGACTTCAGTAAACTTTCCATGTTTCTCTGGAAAATCGCTGCCGCTGATCGGATTCCAAATGGGCATCTGTTATGAACAAAAAGACCTTTATGCGTGTTGATGCAGGTGAGGCCCTTCAATGATTCCTCCAGTTCCTGCGTCATGTAGGCTGAAGTCAAATCCAGCTTCATGAACATCTTTCCTCCCGCCAGCATTGCAAAGAAGTCGTCGGCCTTTGGTAGTGGGTATTGGTCCTGCAGGGAGAAACGATTGATAGTTACTTTGTAATCGCCACAGATTCAGATGGTGCCATCTCCCTTGAGGACTGGGACAATGGGACTGGTCCACTCGTTGAACTCGATTGGTGAAATGATGCCCTCTCGTTGCAGTGGGTCTAGCTCGACCTTTACCCTTTCTCTCATCATGTACGGTACTGCTCTCACCTTGTGATGGATGGGTCGAGCCCCTAGAATTAGGTGCATCTGCACTTTTGCTCCTTGGAATTTCCCGATGCCTGCTTCAAACAGCGAAGGGAACTTCTTTAAGACCTGGGCACACGAAGTGTCATCAGCGGGCGATAGCGCTCGGAGGTCGTCCCAGTTCCAGCATATCTTTCCCAGCCACCTCCTGCTGAGCAGTGTGGGACCATCGCCTGGTACCACCCAGAGTGGTAGCTTGTGCACCGTTCCATCGTAGGAGACCTTTACAATAGCACCACTGATTACGGGAATCAGGTCTTTTGTGTAAGTTCTTAGTTTCATACGATCTGGAGTTAAGACTGACCTTGAGGCTTTGCTGCACCACAATCTTTCAAAAGTCTTTTTGCCCATGGTGGACTGGCTTGCGCCCGTATCCAGCTCCATTGACACCGGGAGTCCATTTAGTTCAACATTCAGCGTTATAGGGGGACAATTTTTGGTAAATGTGTGCACCCCATGTACCTCTGCCTCCTCAGCCTGAGGCTCTGGTTCGTCGTGATCCTCCGTGGATCTGTCCTCTTCTGCAACATGGTGGTTTGCAGGTTTAACAGGATTTGAAGCTCACCTGCACACTCATTGGAGGTGTCCCATTGTTCCACAGTCCTTGCAAACGTACCCTTTCAAGCAGCATGAATGGAAATGATGATCACCCCCGCAGCACCAACAAGTTGTTAATGGCCTTGCATTCACCACCCTTGATGGTGGACTCTGAGACATCTGCGGACGTGCAGCTGCAGTCATGTGTGACCTGCCCTGTACATTGCAATTTGAAAACAACATCACTTTGTTCACAGTACTTTTAGCAGCACTTGTATGCTGATAGATTTGCTTAGTATTGTCACTGGTGGCAATGAACACCTGGTCTATCGCTATGGCCTTACTCAAGGTTGTGGTCTCTACAGTCAGAAGTTTGCAAAGTATGGTTTCGTGACCAATGCCAAGTACGAAAAAGTCTCTAAGCATGTGCTCCAAATCTCCTTCAAATCCGCAATGTTCTGCAAGGCGTCTTAGCTCAGCGACATAACTCGCCTTTTCCTGGCCTTCAGACCTCTTGTACGTGTAGAACCGATACCTCGCCATCAGAACGCTTTCCTTCGGGTTCAAATGCTCCCAGACCAGTGTACACAAGTCATCATACGATTTGTCTATGGGTTTCGCTGGAGTAAGCAAATTTTTCATGAGACCATATGTTGACGCCCCACAGACGCTGAGGAGGATCGCCCTTCATTTGGCAGCGTTCTCTTCTCCATCCAGCTCGTTGGCTACGAAGTACTGGTTGAGTCGCTGCACGAAGGTTTCCCAATCATCTCCCTCCGAGAATTTCTCCAGGATGCCCACTGTTCTCTGCATCTTTGGGTTCGCTATCTGCATCTCGTTGCCAGTTGTTATGTATGGAGAAAGAGTCAGACTGAACATTGTGAGCTCAAAGTAAAGTGTGACCTTAATCTTTTATTGCAGGTCTCCAGAGTGCCTCTCCAACCTGTGAGGCCTCCTTAAGTATCTGTGCTCCCAAGGGATTGTGGGATCCCTTGGGACTCCAGGGGACGAGCCCTCTGGTGGCTGTACAGAGTGTATACAAGTTTACATATATAACAGAATGAGAATGGGAGGTGGTATTTTGTCCCCTTGTGAAGTAGGGGAGGGAAATGTTCAGAATGCAAGGGGAGGAGGGAACAGGATTATTGCCAGGTATTATGCAGAGAGGTGGAGAAAGGAAAAAGAGGCTCATGTGGAGCATAAACACCAGCATGGACCTGTTGGGCCAAGTGGCCTGTATCTGTGCTGTAATTACTTTGAAAGTTCTCACCCTTGCTACTCTTGTACAGTCCTCGAAGCGTTTCCTGCATCGAATCCAGGTCTGGAACTAGCAAGCTCAGCCATCTCTCTCTAGGCCTGCTGTATGGATCTTCTTCCCATTCCTGGAAAAGCGAAGGTCCCTCCTTGCCCTGGCCTGTTCCACTAGGATATCTAAGGAGGCATCAGAGAACTTGGGGGCAACCTTGTGACTCATTCGGAAGAATCAGTTCTGCAGCAGTATTAGTCAACAATGTGGCAGAATTGAATGCAACCTCCCTTTAAGAGGTGCATTCACGCTTTAAATAGGCCTTGGGGAGGTTGGCCAGAAATCACGGCCTGCATGTGGGTGCGTGGCCCACTCCCAACGCAATTAGCAGATCAGCCCGCCAATAATATAATAATGAGCTAAGCCTCATGTTGCTGATGTGGGGCAGTTTACTGTCCCATGCCCACCCAAATCTCGCTCCAGTTCAAACTCCTATTGTATTTTATTAAAAAGAGGAATATGTTGGTTCGTACTTTGTGTTAGTATCAGTTGTGACTCAATTGGTAGCACAGTCACCTCTGAGTCAGAAGGTTGTGGGTTCAAATCCCACTCGAGCACAAAATCTAGGCTGACACTCTAGTGGAATACGGAGGGAGTGCTGGACTGTCGGAGTTGCTGTCTTTCGGGTGAGATATTAAACCGAGGCCCCGGCTGCCCTCTCAGATGGACGTAAAAGATCCCACACCACTATTTTGAAGAATAGCAGAGGAGTTATACCATCTGCCCTGGCCAATATTTAACCTACAATCAACATCATAAAACAGATGATCTGGTCATTATCATATTGCTGTTAGTGAGACCTTGCTGTGCGCAAATTGGCTGCCACATTCCCTACATTACAATAGTGGCTACTCTCCAAAAGTACTTCATTGGTTGTAAAGCGCTTTGGGATCTCCTGAGGTTGTGAAAGGCGCTATATAAATGCAAGTCTCGATCATTTCCTACTTCTTTTGCGCTAACAGCATGAAAGGAACACCATGAGGTGTGCCACACCAGCCACTTATCCACTGCAATGCAAACTGGCTCATCCTCTTTGCTGAGCCTCAACAGCAGTTTCCAGTTCTCATCCAGCAGGTAGGTCTGGCACACTCCCGCCCCTCCAATTCCCTTCCTCTTCTTCCCCCCATCATTCATATCAACACACCATTAAATGGCCACCTGTGCCACATAGAATATTTGATATAGAGAAATGTAAAGGGTCACAGAGAAACGGCAAGAGAATGGGACTAAGCTCAGGCATGTTGGGCTGAATAGCCTTCTGTGCTGTATGATCCAATTTGTCGCTATAATATTCAGACAGAAAGGAAAAGGAGGTGGGGTAGCACTTTTAATAAAGGAGTGATCAGTGTGTTAGTGAAGATCAAGATGTTGAATCAGTTTGGGTGGAGATAAGGAATAATAAGGGAGAGAAGTCGCTGGTGGGTGTAGTTTATAGGCCCCCAAACAGTAACTACACTGTTGGATGGAGTATAAATCAAGAAATAATGGAGGCTTGTAAAAAAAGGAACGGCAATAATCATGGGCGATTTTAACCTTCATATTGATTGGACAAAACAAATTGGCCAGGGTAGCCTTGAGGAAGAGTTGTGGAGGCTGGGTCATTGAATATATTTAAGGTGGAGATAGACAGATTTTTGAGCGATAAGAGTTAAGGTCATGGAGAGCGGGCAGGGAAGTGGAGCTGAGTCCATGATCAGATCAGCCATGATCTTATTGAATGGTGGAGCAGGCTCGAGGGGCCAGGTGGCCTACTCCTGCTCCTATTTCTTATGTTCTTTGGTAACATATTTGAATCCAATTAACAATTGAATGTTTAAAGGGGCAGTTGCAGCATGGATATGAAATTGGCTACGAGACACAAAGCAGAGAGTAGTGAACAGCTGTTTTGTCGGACTGGAGGGATGTCTCCAGTGGTGACCCACAGGGATCGGTATTAGGATCACTTCTTTTTCATATATATTAATGACCTGGACCTAGGTATAGGGAAAATAATTTCAGAGTTTGCAGATGGCGCAAAGTTTAGAAATGTTATAAACAGTGAGGGGAATAGTTGCAGACTTCAGGAGGATATAGATAGACTGGTAAAATGGGCAGACACGTGGTAGATGCAACTTGATGCAGCGAAGTGTGAAGTGGTTCATTTTGGAATGGTACCAGGGGTGAGGGGCGTCAGTTATCTGGAGAGACTAGAAAAGTTGGGATTGTTCTCCTCGGTGCAGAGAAGGGTTAGGAGATTTAATAGAGGTGTTGAAAAATTATGAGGGGTTCTGATAGAGTAGACAGGGAGAAACTGTCAGGATGATCAGTAACCAAAGGACACAGATTTAAAATCATCGGCAAAAAAGTAGGAGATGAGAAGAATTTTGTTGTTCAGCGAGTGGTTCTGATCTAGAACGCACCATCTGAAAGAGTGGGGGAAGCAGATTCAATTGCAGCTTTCAAAAGGGAATTGAATAAATACTTAAGAAAAAAAAAATGCAGGACTATGGGGAAAAAGCAGGAGAGCGGAACGAATTGGTAGCTCTTTCAGAGAGCCGGCACAGGCAAGATGATGGGCTGAATGGCCTCCTTCTGTGATGTATCATTCTTTGATTCTATATCAAGGCAAAGTGTATCAATAAGCCATACATAGCAATCATTTGAAATATGTTGTGCTGTGTAATGTTTTATGCGCTGTCACATACACCCATGTTCAAACCTAATCTTCATCATTGCAGCTGATCCAGATTTCAGATAAGACGCAAGTGCACAACATCTGTGTGTTGGATTATTGTTATAATCGGTAGTGATTGCATCACACGCCAGGATGTATGTAGAAAAGCTTTTTATCCATCTCGGCCAAGGCATTTGAGGGTCCCCAGGTGTGGAGAGGAAAAGCAGGGGGTAGGGAGGTTAATTTGATTCATCCTTGTCGCCAAATTATGTTGTGCACGTAAATAAACAGACTAACTGAAACAGGAGTAATGTGTCCTTTATAGCAAAATAAAATGGAGTCCCAAAACCAGCATGAAACAGCATGTTTACAGCAGTGTGTGAATAGCTCCCGCAGGGTCCTAATAGAAACATAGAAACATAGAAAATAGGTGCAGGAGTAGGCCATTCGGCCCTTCAAGGCTGCACCACCATTCAGTAAGATCATGGCTGATCATTCACCTCAGTACCCCTTTCCTGCTTTCTCTCCATATCCCTTGATCCCTTTAGCCGTAAGGGCCATATCTAACTCCCTCTTGAATATATCTAACGAACTGGCATCAACAACTCTCTGCAGTAGAGAATTCCACAGGTTAACAACTCTCTGAGTGAAGAAGTTTCTCCTCATCTCGGTCCTAAATGGCTTACCACTTATCCTTAGACTGTGACACCTGGTTCTGGACTTCCCCAACATCGGGAACATTTTTCCTGCATCTAACCTGTCCAGTCCCATCAGAATTTTATATGTTTCTATGAGATCCCCTCTCATTCTTCTAAACTCCAGTGAATACAGGCCCAGTCGATCCAATCTCTCCTCATATGTCAGTCCTGCTATCCCGGGAATCAGTCTGGTGAACCTTCGCTGCACTCCCTCAGTAGCAAGAAGGTCCTTCCTCAGATTAGGAGACCAAAACTGAACACAATATTCCAGGTGAGGCCTCACCAAGGCCCTGTACAACTGCAGTAAGACCTCCCTGCTCCTATACTCGAATCTCCTAGCTATGAAGGCCAGCATGCCATTTGCCGCCTTCACCGCCTGCTGTACCTGCATGCCAACCTTCAATGACTGATGTACCATAACACCCAGGTCTCGTTGCACCTCCCCTTTTCCTAATCTTTCGCCATTCAGATAATATTCTGCCTTCATGTTTTTGCCACCAAAGTAGATAACCTCACATTTATCCACATTATACTGCATTAGGCATGCATTTGCCCACTCACCTAACCTGTCCAAGTCACCCTACAGCCTCTTAGCATCCTCTTCACAGCTCACACCATCACCCAGCTTAGTGTTATCTGCAAACTTGGAGATGTTACACTCAATTCCTTCATCTAAATCATTGATGTATATTGTAAATAGCTGGGGTCCCAGCACTGAGCCCTGCGGCACCACACTAGTCACTGTCTGCCATTCTGAAAAGGACCCATTTATCCCGACTCTCTGCTTCCTGTCTGCCAACCAGTTCTCTATCCACATCAGTACATTACCCCCAATACCATGTGCTTTAATTTTTCACACCAATCTCTTGTGTGGGACCTTGTCAAAAGCCTTTTGAAAGTCCAAATACACCACATCCACTGGTTCTCCCTTGTCCACTCTACTAATTACATCCTCAAAAAATTCTGGAAGATTAGTCAAGCATGATTTCCCTTACATAAATCCATGCTGACTTGAACCGATCCTGTCACTGCTTTCCAAATGCGCTGCTATTTCATCTTTAATAATTGATTCCAACATTTTCCCCACTAGTGATGTCAGGCTAACCGGACTATAATTCCCTGTTTTCTCTCTCCCTTCTTTTTTAAAAAGTGGTGTTACATTAGCTACCCTCCAGTCCATAGGAACCGATCCAGAGTCGATAGACTGTTGGAGAATGATGACCAATGCATCCATTATTTCCAGGGCCAGTTCCTTAAGTACTCTGGGATGCAGACTATCAGGCCCTGGGGATTTATCGGCCTTCAATCCCATCAATTTCCCTAACACAATTTCCTGACTTATAAGGATTTCCTTCAGTTCTTCCTTCTCGCCATCCAGTGAGAGTTCGTGCAACAAACAAACAGTGTATGAACACAACAGGAGGCAAGCTGACATTCTTTTGATAAATCGCTGTTGGCATCAAATTATCAGCTGGTGAACTGCCCCACAGCCTGTGGACAGAAACATATCCTTTTTCATATGTTACAAAACATTTAAGTGATCTACATTATTATAAAAACATAAGAAATAGGAGCAGGAGTAGGCCATATGAGATCATGGCTGATCTTCGACCTCAACTCCACTTTCCTGCCCAAACCACATGACCCTTGATTCCCTGAGAGTCCAACAATCTATCGATCTCAGCCTTGAATATACTCAATTATTCAACATCCATGGTCCTCTGGGGAAGAGAATTCCAAAGATTCACAACCCTCTGAGTGAAGAAATTTCTCCTCAGTTCAGTCCTAAATGGCCGATCCCTTATTCTGAGACTATGTCCCTAGTTCTAGACTCTCCAGCCAGGGGAAACAACCTCTCAGTATCTATTGTGTTGAAATGAAAACTCATTGTTTTGCAGGACCTCGAAGTTTACTTGCTTCGATACCTAGTTGGTTTGTAAAACCCAAGCATGTCACTGCCTAACCACTTCTTGATTTACTTCCTTATCTTACCTACATTTTTCAGCTTCGGCGGTGCTTGGTATTAAGGATCTCAATGCCACACAATAGTATATCAAAACAAAATACATTGCTATATTCATTACCACATTTCAGGTGATGGAGATCTTGGTGTAATATATATATTGGCCCTGAAGAGGCCCTGCAAGTTCCGGGTTTAGGCAGGCGAAGCGTATGCGCCTGAACCCGGCCCTTGAGATCTGTCAAAATGTTCTTTTGACAGATCGCACGCATCCACGGGACAAGGGCCTTCACGGGCGGAGATTTGGGCTATTTGCCCAACTCTTGCTCAGCAAATGTCCTTCAAACTCTTACACCTGGTAAAACAAGCGTGGAGGCCTGCTTTTACCAGCATAAGAGTTTTAATAGATAGAAAAAATAAATGGTGTTACTTATTTTTATATTCAAAACCCTGTCTGTGAAGGTAAGTTTATTTTTAACACTATTAAAACATTGTTTTAAAAATTTCAAAAGAATAATTTTTTCTCTAAAGCATTTAATTTAATGCAATATTTATTCATTTTAAAAAAGTGAAGTGTTTTTTTATATTTATGTTTGTGATTTATTTATTTTAGGGGTATTCTCATTGATAGTAATGGAAACTCGGAGCTACATTGTGATTGGTGGTCCAGGCCCACGTGATCCCAGGATGTACATACGGTCAGACGTGCAGATGGGACGTCCCAACCAGTGTTGGAGACAATGTAAGGTACTTTAATTATCCACAGATTGTTTACATTCATGGCTGCTGCTTCATTTGAACTCAACAGAGGTCATTGCCCAGTTCGGCTGGTGGATTCTGCTATTGGGTGGGGAGTGGGTAGTCACTTTGACTGAAAGTTGACACTGGAGTCAGGCTGATTAGAGGAAACAGCAGACTGCGGGAAATGGAAGTCTCTGCCCTGGGCTCAAAGCCAACATGCAGTGCTTCAGTTTCCTATAGTTAGTAGTTGTACGGAAAATAAGATAATATTGGAAATACACGAAAGACAGCTCACCAAAATGTGAGGAAAGCGTGGCAAGTTCATTATTTTCCATATATAGAGGAAGCAAAGTGATGCGGAGTAGAATGAGTGAGTTATGTCAAAGCACAGCCCTTCCTGAATGACAAGGGTGTGGAGAGCACAGCAGGCTAGAATTATTCTGGACATTCAATCTGGATATTGCAGATCCCCTCCCGACCTGTCCAGGCAGTGTAAGCATGCTTTCAACATCTCACTTTTTTTGATGACCAGCCTAGTAGATGCATGTGCTTTGTTGCACCACCCCTCTGCTTGTGGTCATTTGCCATGGGAGCAGCAGGTCACCCAAAATCCATCTATGGATTTGATTCTCTCCCCAGACGATGTCAGGGAGGGCCGAGCGATGAAAGACAAAGGCGTCATGGCAACTCGCTGCGTATTAGGCATTGGCACGACTCTGATTGCTGCCAAACACTATTTGGACATTGAGGGAGTGGAATTCTTTCGTTATTGCAGCTGAGTTGCTGTTCTGCAGGGGGGAGGTGGGGGGGTGGGGAGGCAATGTGAAAGAAAGAAAGACTTGCATTTATATAGCGCCTTTCACGACCACCGGACATCTCAAAGAGCTTGACAGCCAATGAAGTACTTTTGGGGTGTAGTCACTGTTGTAATGTAGGAAATGTGGCAGCCAACTTTCACACAGCAAACTCCCAACAACAGCAATGTGATAATGACCAGATAATCTGTTTCCTTTATGTTGATTGAAGGATAAATATTGGCCAGGATACCGGGGATAACTCCCCTGCTCTTCTTCGAAATAGTGCCATGGGATCTTTTACGCCCACCTAAGAGAGCAGACGGGGCCTCGGTTTAATGCCTCATCTGAAAGACGGCACCTCCGACAGTGCAGCACTCCCTCAGCACTGCACTGGAGTGCCAGCCTAGATTTTTTTTTAAGTGCTCAAGTTCCTGGAGTGGGACTTGAATCCACAACCTTCTGACGTGGGTGCCATCAACTGTACCATGGACTTGGGATCTGATGAGCCCATACTGCTCCCTGTCTGATGTTGCGGAGATCCCCTGCTGCCTGAATTGGGCCTGTACTGTAGAGTTTGAGTGCAGTGTGGACAGGTACGCCCTATTGCATCTTTGGTGAAATGCACGTTTCTTATGCAGAGCTCCAAAGAGATGGCCTGATATGATTTGTGCTGCCGTTATGGGGGACGGAGTAGGGGGAGATAAAGTATTATCCAGTGGGTTACTTTGTCTTGATGAGACCAAGGGGGACTCAGTAAGAGGATCACTGAAGGTTCAACAAGCGCAAAGTACATTACATAAGAATTAGGAACAGGAGTAGGCCATCTAGCCCCTCGAGCCTGCTCCGCCATTCAACAAGACCATGGCTGATCTGGCCGTGGACTCAGCTCCACTTACCCGCCCGCTCCCCGTAACCCTTAATTCCCTTATTGGTTAAAAATCTATCTATCTGTGACTTGAATACATTCAATGAGGTAGCCTCAACTGCTTCCTTGGGCAGAGAATTCCACAGATTCACAACCCTCTGGGAGAAGAAATTCCTTCTCAACTCGGTTTTAAATTGGCTCCCCCGTATTTTGAGGCTGTGCCCCCTAGTTCTAGTCTCCCCGACCAGTGGAAACAACCTCTCTGCCTCTATCTAGTCTATCCCTTTCATTATTTTAAATGTTTCTATGAGATCACCCCTCATCCTTCTGAACTCCAACGAGTAAAGACCCAGTCTACTCAATCTATCATCATAAGGTAACTCCCTCATCTCCGGAATCGGCCAAGTGAATCGTCTCTTTACCCCCTCCAAAGCTAGTATATCCTTCCTTAAGTAAGGTGACCAAAACTGCACGCAGTACTCCAGGTGCGGCCTCACCAATACCCTATACAGTTGCAGAAGGACCTCCCTGCTTTTGTACTCCATCCCTCTCGCAATGAAGGCCAACATTCCATTCGCCTTCCTGATTACCTGCTGCACCTGCAAACTAACTTTTTGGGATTCATGCACAAGGCCCCCCAGGTCCCTCTGCACCGCAGCATGTTGTAATTTCTCCTCATTCAAATAATATTCCCTTTTACTGTTTTTTTTCCCAAGGTGGATGACCTCACACTTTCCAACATTGTATTCCATCTGCCAAACCTTAGCCCATTCGCTTAACCTATCTAAATCTCTTTGCAGCCTCTCTGTGTCCTCTACACAACCCGCTTTCCCATTAATCTTTGTGTCATCTGTAAATTTTGTTATACTACATTCTGTCCCCTCTTCCAGGTCATCTATATATATTGTAAACAGTTGTAGTCCCAGCACCGATCCCTGTGGCACACCACTAACCACCGATTTCCAACCTGAAAAGGACCCATTTATCCCAACTCTCTGCTTTCTGTTAGCCAGCCAATTCTCTATCCATGCTAATACATTTCTTCTGACTCCACGTACCTTTATCTTCTGCAGTAACCTTTTGTGTGGCACCTTATCGAATGCCTTTTGGAAATCTAAATACACCACATCCATCGATACACCTCTATCCACCATGCTCGTTATATCCTCAAAGAATTCCAGTAAATTAGTTAAAAATGATTTCCCCTTCATGAATCCATGTTGCGTCTGCTTGATTGCACTATTCCTATCTAGATGTCCCGCTATTTCTTCCTTAATGACAGTTTCAAGCATTTTCCCCACTACAGATGTTAAACTAACCGGCCTATAGTTACCTTCCTTTTGCCTGCCCCCTTTTTTAAACAGAGGTGTTACATTAGCTGCTTTCCAATCCGCTGGTACCTCCCCAGAGTCCAGAGAATTTTGGTAGATTATAACGAATGCATCTGCTATAACTTCCGCCATCTCTTTTAATACCCTGGGATGCATTTCATCAGGACCAGGGGACTTGTCTACCTTGAGTCCCATTAGCCTGTCCAGCACTACCCCCCTAGTGATAGTGATTGTCTCAAGGTCCTCCCTTCCCACATTCCTGTGACCAGCAATTTTTGGCATGGTTTTTGTGTCTTCCACTGTGAAGACCGAAGCAAAATAATTGTTTAAGGTCTCAGCCATTTCCCATTATTAAATCCCCCTTCTCATCTTCTAAGGGACCAACATTTACTTTAGTCACTCTTTTCCGTTTTATATATCTGTAAAAGCTTTTACTATCTGTTTTTATGTTTTGCGCAAGTTTACTTTCGTAATCTATCTTTCCTTTCTTTATTGCTTTCTTAGTCATTCTTTGCTGTCATTTAAAATTCTCCCAATCTTCTAGTTTCCCACTAACCTTGGCCACCTTATACGCATTGGTTTTTAATTTGATACTCTCCTTTATTTCCTTGGTTATCCACGGCTGGTTATCCCTTCTCTTACCTCCCTTCTTTTTCACTGGAATATATTTTTGTTGCGCACTATGAAAGAGCTCCTTAAAAGTCCTCCACTGTTCCCCAATTGTGCCACCGTTTAGTCTGTGTTCCCAGTCTACTTTAGCCAACTCTGCCCTCATCCCACTGTAGTCCCCTTTGTTTAAGCATAGTATGCTCGTTTGAGACACTACTTCCTCACCCTCAATCTGTATTACAAATTCAACCATACTGTGATCACTCATTCCGAGAGGATCTTTTACTAGGAGATCGGTTATTATTCCTGTCTCATTGCACAGGACCAGATCTAAGATAGCTTGCTCCCTTGTAGGTTCTGTAACATACTGTTCTAAGAAACAATCCCGTATGCATTCTATGAATTCCTCCTCCAGGCTACCCCGTGCGACCAATCGATATGTAGGTTAAAATCCCCCATGATTACTGCCGTTCCTTTTTCACATGCCTCCATTATTCCCTTAATTATTGCCCGCCCCACCGTGAAGTTATTATTTGGGGGCCTATAAACTACGCCCACCAGTGACTTTTTCCCCTTACTATCTCTAATCTCCACCCACAATGATTCAACATTTTGTTCATTAGAGCCAATATCGTCTCTCACAACTGCCCTGATATCATCCTTTATTAACAGAGCTACCCCACCTCCTTTCCCTTCTTGTCTATCTTAACTCGAGAGAAGCGTTTTAAAGGCACACAGTGGGAAGAAATGACTTCCATCCAATTCTCCTCAGAAAATTTCCACTTCATTTTCTGATAATGCGCTACCTTTGATCTGAACAGCGATTCCATAGAAACATAGTGATAGACCTGTGATAATTCTATAACTGGGAACCATTGAATTCAAAGCAGGCCAACAAATTCCCATTGGGCAAGGACTGGCTCTCTTTATTCCAACCAACCATTTACTTCAAATAACAGAGAAGATTAATCTTAAGAATTCCTCAACATACACAAAAAGCAAGACCTATTGTAAATATTAGATAGTCTGCAGTCGTTGAATTGGTGAGTACTGGCAATATTTTATTAGTGCTTATTTCTCCCAAGGGCTGGAACTTGTATAGGTAGTCCAGTCACATAGAGAACGGCATCATTTTAAAGGCTCTAGTACCGCAAAGATCAAATAAATAAGCATTTTAAAAAGTGATAATTGGTACATTTAAACAATCAATCAATGGTCACAGAAAGAAAGACTTGCATTTATAAAGCACGTTTCACGATCTCAGGATTGGCTCCCAAATAATAATGACCAAATAATCTATTTTTGTTTTGTTGGTTGAGGGATAAATATTGGCCAGGACACCTGCCATAACTCCCCTGCTCTTCTTCGAAATAGTGCCCTGGGATCCGTTACATTCACCTGAGAGAGCAGACAGCGCCTCGGTTTAACGTCTCATCCAAAAGACAGCACCTCCAACAGCGCAACGCTACCTCAGTACTGTGCTGGAGGGTCAGCCTAGATTTTTGTACTCAAAACTCCGGAGTGGCACTTGAACCCACAACTTTCTGAATCAGAGGCAAGGGAGCCACCGACTGAGTCACAGCTGACACTGTTCAGTAACTGTTCAGAGCGTTATGATAGTTTTATGAAAAGATGTGATCAAATATAAGAGGAAACATATGCTGCTCATGGAATTAATACAATATACTGCACCATTCAATCCCGGAAGACCACAGGTTTAACCGTTGATCTCAGCTGAGGGAGCAGCAGGGATTTCATAATTGGGCTGCCCTGGGCCAGGGGAGGATATAAATCAGTCAGGTTCCATTGTTATTCAACAACCTGTGTCTAAAGGTCTGCAGACATTGGATAAGGGCAAGAATGGGTTCAGCTGCGATGTCTTTCCATAGTAAAATAGCCTGCTGAAAAAACATAAGTAATATTTTTATGTCCTCGTACAACATTTTAAACTAAAACTATCGTGGTAAAATGCCTTCAATGTCTCCCAAGCCACAAAGGCGTATGTGAGCTCTAACAGTCGTTTGTACAAGTACACACTGCCTCAGACTCCTACTCTTGATGAACTACTGTGCTTGTTGCTTTTGCAGTTTTTTCTCCCCCCACCACCCCTCCACCCTCCCACTCCTGAAGGTGCTGCCTCTTCCTGGGGTGTGGTTTAGGACATGCCAGCAGCCATACTAATCCTGACAAGTGACCATTCTTCATTTGTGAGGATGGACGATGAATACCAGCTCACCCATGGAGCACATCGCTGCCAAACCCAATCCTTGTTTGCACCCAGTATCCGCACAAATGCAGATAGCGGAGATGAGAACTAGGGTGCATAATCTTAGAATAAGGGGCCGCCCATTTAAAACTGAGATGGGGAGGAATTTCTTCTCTCAGAGGGTTATAAATCTGTGGAATTCGCTGCCTCAGAGAGCTGTGGAAGCTGGGACATTGAATAAATTTAAGACAGATAGTTTCTTAACCGATAAGGGTTTAAGGGTTATGGGGAGCGGGCAGGGAAATGGACCTGAGTCCATGATCGGATCAGCCATGATTGTATTAAAAGCGGAGCAGGCTCGAGAGGCCGTATGGCCTACTCCTGCTCCTATTTCTTATGTTCTTATAAATGGTGGTAATTTTGACTTTGTGCGGGCATGTAAAACAGGTGACTTCAATTCAAATAAAAATCAGGAGAGGTGTAGAGCGGGCTGTCGATTCGCTACCACTTCTTTTACTCTATCGCACAAAGTCAGAGTTACCCATACGCACTTTCTCAAAGCAGTAAGTTGATAGCAGCCAAGAATGGGAACCTTGACTAATCTTTCCCCTTCAGGGGCACTGAGTACAACTGCAATATCACAACGCATGCTCCGGTTGAGAATAGCTAACTCAGTCTGTCTGGGAATTTCATCTGGGACCTTCGAAGTATGATTGGCTTGGTGTTACACTGCACGGCATCTTTATCCATGAGCTCATCAGGACGACTCCTGAAAATGAATACTTAATGTTGCATATTCATGAAATGAATCACGAGCTTACCGACCCATTAGTGGGCATGCTTGTGATGGTCCTGTGGTGAGCAGACCCTTTCATTTCTTCCCGCGGGAAGCCTCTGAAAGCAAAATGTGGGCCGTTATATTACATTAGAATATAAATTAATTACACACTCTATCCTTCACAAGATTCCTCCGACCTAACTTGTGGATCTCGGGTAGAGATGTCTATTGGACATTGACTGGTGGCATGCAGGTAATAGGGAGAGTGGTGCTCAGAGTTCATGGGACTGGTGTTGAGCACGGTATTCCAGAGCCCCAGCACTAATGCAAAAGTGCCTTCATTAACCATCATATTGACAGCCTATATGGAACAGTTTATAATGATAGCCCAATAAAATTCACAGCAGCAACAAAAGTAATTGCATTCCAGAAACTTACATTTCTCCACAAGAAAATACAAATTTTAATCATCAGTTATGCAGCAGCACCCATGCTGAGCTCCATTCCTAACTGTCACGCCATCCACTTTAGCTTGATGAACAGTGCTTTGTCCCACAGAAGTCATTTCTAATGATAAAAAAAGTGTTTCGGTGCGAATCATCAACTGGTAACGACAGTGAACGTTACATTGTGGTATGTATTTTCATATTTTTAGATGTGGGAGACTGACTCATATAGAAATGTGATTTATATACTTGTTATTGTGATTTGTAGAAGAAAAACATGGAGAATAAGTGCGAGATGTTTACGTTGGAATCAATGGCCCCAAGTTTCCACATGATTTGCTCCTGATTTTTAGGAGCAACTGGTGGAGAACGGAGTATCTCAGAAATCGGAATTCTCCATATTTAAGTTTTCTGCAGTTCTAGTCAGGTAGAACAGTTTCACTTTTGAACAGAATTTTTTTTTCAAAAGGGGGCGTGTCCGGCCACTGACGCCTGCTCTGAAAGTTTCCACAGTGAAAACGTACTCCAAACTAACTTAGAATGGAGCAAGTGAAGATTTTTGTAGGCCTGAAAAAACCTTGTCTACACATTAAAAATTCAGGCGCAGGTTGCAAATTAGGCGTCGGGAACGAGGTGGGGGGGGAGGGGGGGGAAGTCATTACATTCTACAATAAATCCTTAGTTATACTTATACAAATATTATACAAATAATTCCAACCTGAATAAAAATTTATAAGCAAAGAAAAGATTAAATAAACCATCTTCCTACCTGTGTGAAAGTGCTTCAGGCAGGGAGAATGCTGCAGGAAGCCTCACAAGTTGAGGCAGCCGTTCCCGACAGCAGGGGGGGGGTGCGGGAGGCAGTGAGGGCCCGACCGACCGCAGCCTGGGGCAGGCAGTGAGGGCCCGACCGACGGCAGGGAGAAGGCTGCAGGAAGCTTCAGAAGTTGAGGCAGCCATTCCCTCCCCGCTCTCCCCCCTGCCGTCGGTCGGGCCCATCGGGAAACGGCTGCCTCAACTTCTGAGGCTTCCTGCAGCCTTCTCACTGCTGCAAGAAGCCTCAGTGCTGATCATGGAAGGGCAATGTGGTTTTATTAAAAAATGTTAACAATTGAACAGCTACAAAGAACTACAAAAATGGCCGAGTGCCAATGTTTCCTTCGCACTGCGCATGCGCGAACGCTCCAACGCGCACGCGCAGGGTTGCCGGCACGAAAAAAACTCATTTAAATGGTACCCGCCCCCTCCTACTTACAAAATCAGCGCGAGTGGTAGGCTCCGCCCCCTGGGCGCCGCGCCAAGCAGACATCGAGCTGCAAAGCGCTCGAGAATGGCGCGTTTTTTTTTCGGGCGGCGTTTTCGGCGCGAAAAACGGGCGCCCAGCTCGTGGGGCGCCTGTTTTGCCGCGTGTGGAAACTTGGGGCCATTATTTCCAGCATTCGCGCATGGAGTCATAAATATTCCCTTCTGGTGAGCATTCTGCTAACTGGTGAAGTACTCCTTCAGTAACTGTTTAAAACAGCACTAACCTAGCTGTAGACTTGCCAGAATGCACTTTGGCCCCGATATTGGTGGCCTTACCACCCACTGCTGCCTGCTGCCACCGACTGCTACCGAGTTTTCCTGACGTTTTTCTCTCCTCGACATTTTCCTCTTGGGCTGGATCGGGCGGGAGGGGAGCATCGCCCGGAACCGCCCGCTGACATCCTCTGGTGGCCAAGTCGCGCAAGTGGTCTCCCACCTGCTGAGATGCCGGATTGGTGTGGGTGGGAGTCGCCGGGAGTCGGCGGGACTCGGTGCCAGCAGGGGGATGGACCGCTGCATGGAGGTTGTTCGTACCCCGACGGTAGGTATGAAGACCTGCAAAAGAAGGATAGCGAACATCTTTAACATTTTTTTTTTACAGCGACTTACCTGGATAGGATCCCCTGAAGGTGTTCCGGTGATTTTTTTTTTTGTGATGTTTTTTACTTTTCAGATCTTCCGCCCTCCCTGGGCCAGCATTTATTGCCCATCCCTAATTTCCCTTGAGTGGTTTGCTGGGCCATTTCAGAGAGAAATTAAGAGTTAACCACATTGCTGTAGGTCTGGAGTCACATGTAGGCCAGACAGGGTAAGGACGGCAGATTTCTTTCCCTGAAAGACATTTGTGAATCAGATGGGCTTTTATGATAATCCAATAGATTCATGAGGCTTGAAATTGATTCCAAACTGCCACCGTCGGTATACCACCCAAAAAACCGCTAAGATTATTAAATTAAGGTCGGGGGAAAATTAATCAAAAAATGGAAAAAAATCCGCCCGGTGGGAAAAATCGCTGTTGTACGCGGATTCTCGGCGGAACACTGAGCCTCGTCAAATTTAGATTGAATGTTGATCAGGATACTGGAAGTACTTGATTTAACATCCCATCTGAAATGCCACATTTCAAATAATGCAGCATTCCCTCAGTAATGCACTGACATCTTAGCCTAGATTATGTGCTCCAGTCTGCTATGGGCTTGAATTTAGAATTGCGGGTATTGTATATACATTTAGTCAAGTTGGGCCTATGGAGGGAGGAAAACACAAAAAAATATTTTTCAATAAAACAAAAAAATAAAAAAATCGGAAAACATTCTCAGGGCCCTTTTCCACTGAATTACTGCAAAAGAATTTAAAAAATCTTTAGCTCTCCTTTTTTTGCAGGGTTTCATACCTACCGGCGAACAACGGCTGATTTCATGGGAGCATTTCTTTTTTCCTCACCTACGGGTCACGGCTATGACCAAACTTGGGCGGTCGTGGTTTTTCCGGCGGTGCATGCCAGCAGTCCGCTCCCCGGTGGTATTTCGAAGGCTGGTGGTTTTCCGCCGAAAACAAAGAATAACGCCAGAAAACCCAGCCCACGGTCACCGTTACAGAAACTAGCCTTTTTATTTAAATTCCAGAATAATTAATTAACTGGCAGGACTGACATATGAGGAGGGACTGGATCAACTGGACCTTTATACCTGGGAGTTTAGAAGGATGAGAGGGGGTCTCATAGAAACGTATAAGATTCTGACGGGACTGGACAGGTTAGATGCAGGTAGAATGTTCTTGATGTTGGAGAAATCCAGAACCAGGGGACAGAGTCTTAGGATAAGGGGTAGGCCATTTAGGACTGAGATGAGGGGAAACTTCTTCACTCAGAGAGTTGTTAACCTGTGGAATTCCCTACCGCAGAGAGTTGTTGATGCCAGTTCATTGGATCTATTCAAGAGGGAGTTAGATATGGTCCTTACGGCTAAAGGGATCAAGGGGTATGGAGAGAAAGCAGGAAAGGGGTACTGAGGTGAATGATCAACCATGATCTTATTCAATGTTGGTGCAGGCTTGAAGGGCCGAATGGCGTACTCCTGCACCTATTTTCTATGTTTCTATGTTTCTATGTAACTGAATTTAAACTCCCCAGTTGCCATGGTGGGATTTGAACTCATTAGTCCAGGCCTCTGGATAGCTCAGAAACATAATCATTATGCTACCGTACCCAATATTTGAAGAAATGTGATTTGAAAAGGTTTGTGATGCGATGTGCCTGTAAATAAATAACAAACTTGCATTTATAAAGCGCCTTATTATTCCTGAGGTTGTCCTAATGCACTTTACAACTGCCAGATTACTTTTGAAATTTAGTCGCTGTTATGTCGGCAAACATAGCAACCAATTTGTGCACAGCAAGGTCCCACAAATAGAAAATGGATGAATAATCAGTTAATCTGCTTTGGTTGTGTTGTTGAGGATTGAATGTTGACCAGGCCACGGGGAGAACTTGATTTAACATCCCATCTGAAATACCGCATTTCCAATAATGCAACATTCCCTCGGTAGTGCATTAGTGTCTTAACCTAGATTATATACTCTAGTCTGCTGTGGGTTTGAATTTAGAATTGCGGTGTATAATTATGGTATATAACACATTTAGCTTGCTGTCTGGGAACCAAAAATAATTATTTTTGTCTTTGATGTTTGTGATGCTTGCAGTCTCTGCCTGATGTTGTTTTGCTGACTCCTTCCCATCTTTCCCCTCATCTTCTTCTGACAATCCCTATCCACATTTTCACTTTATTTAAAACCAGGATTCCACTGAGCCAAACCCTGTCAATAAGGGAGCGTTTTTTTTTAATTACATAACCAAATCCACTACATAACAAAAGTTTAAAATACTGCATGCATTTTATGCCAATGCTTGACTTTGTTCCTCCTGCAGTTCTCCTTTCATTTTACTTCTCATATCGTTGACAGTACATGTACCATTTACAAGACGCACTGCAGGAACTCACCACGGCTTCTTAGACAGCACCACCCAAACCCACCGAGAAGGACAAGGGCAGCAGGCGCATTGGAACACCACCCCCCACCTCCACGTTCCCCTCCAAGTCACACACCATCCTGACTTGGAAACATATTGCCATTCCTTCATCGTCGCTGGGTCAAAATCGTGAAACTTCCTCCCTTACAGTACTGTAAAAGAACCTTCACCACACGGACTGCAGCGGTTCAAAATGGCGGCTCACCATCACCTTCTCAAGGGCCATTAGGGATGGGCAATTAATGCTGGCTTTGCCAAAGATGCCCACATCCCAAAAACAAATAAAAAATAACATGTGGACCATAGTTCTATTAAAAGGCCTGTACCTCAACCATTCTTAATTCTTCATGGCTAAGCCTACAGCAGGCTATTTGAGGAGAAGCATTGGAGTTAAGTGCTTGATTCACCTTTAACTGCTATTCACACGCAAGTACCTTCTAATAGAAAACATTTCAAGGCTGAGGAGAAAGAGCAGAGGTCTGGGACTAATTGGATAGCTCTTTCAAAGTGCCTGCACAGGCACAATGGGCTGAATGGCCTCCTTCTGTGCTGTATGATTTTATAATTCAAATAGGTGTCAGTGAGTAGAAATCTTGAGTGTGAACCCTGACTGATCTTTCATGTCCCTATCCAGGGGACACTTTGGCCAAATCCACCTTCCATTGCAGTCCCTGCTCAGATCAGCTAACTTAAGGGGCTCAATTTTCCCCAGTTATGTACACCGCCTTTTTTGGTTTAAATTTTAAAATCCAAGTTTCCCCAATCTTTCTACACTAGCGTAACTCAGTTAGTTACAAGTTTTTTTATGTTAGTTTCTTTTTGCGTCATGGTGGCGTCACATAGAAACATAGAAACATAGAAAATAGGTGCAGGAGTAGCCATTCAGCCCTTCGAGCCTGCACCACCTTTCAATAAGATCATGGCTGATCATTCACCTCAGTACCCCTTTCCTGCTTTCTCTCCATTCTCCTTGATCCCTTTAGCCGTAAGGGCCATATCTAACTCCCTCTTGAATACATCCAATGAACTGACATCAACAACTCTCTGTGGCAGGGAATTCCACAGGTTAACAACTGTCTGAGTGAAGAAGTTTCTACTTACCTCAGTCCTAAATGGCTTACCCCTTATCCTTAGACTGTGTCCCCTGGTTCTGGACTTCCCCAACATCGGGAACATTCTACCTGCATCTAACCTGTCCCGTCCCGTCAGAATTTTATATGTTTCTATGAGATTCCCTCTCATCCTTCTAAACTCCAGTGAATACAGGCTCAGTCGATCCAATCTCTCCGCGTATGTCAGTCCTGCCATCCCGGGAATCAGTCTGGTGAACCTTCCCTCAATAGCAAGAACGTCCTTCCTCAGATTAGGAGACCAAAATTGAACACAATATTCCAGGTGAGGCCTCACTAAGGCCCTGTACAACTGTAATAAGACCTCCCTGCTCCTATACTCAAATCTCCTAGCTATGAAGGCCTTCTTCACCGCCTACTGTACCTGCATGCCAACTTTCAATGACTGATGAACCATGACACCCAGGTCTCATTGCACCTCCCCTTTTCCTCATCTGCCCCCATTCAGATAATATTCTGCCTTCGTGTTTTTGCAACCAAAGTGGATAACCTCACATTTATCCACATTGTATTGCATCTGCCATGCATTTGCCCACTCACCTAACCTGTCCAAGTCACCCTGCAGCCTCTTAGCGTCCTCCTCACAGCTCACACTGCCACCCAGCTTAGTGTCATCTGCAAACTTGGAGATATTACACTCAATTCCTTCATCTAAATCATTAATTTATATTGCCTGATGTCAGCACCAGTTTTTCACAATTATGGAAGTTTGGCCAATTTACATTTCTCCTAGGACGGCCTATGTGACCACTCCCACTTAAGAGAAACCAACGGACATAAAAAAATCGGTGCAGAAAGATGCCGTTGTTTTTATGCGATGTTTTGGAGGGAGTCAAAAACACATAAATATCCATAAACAAGCTAAATTGCTAAAACATAAAACGCAGTAAATGGAAGTTTAATGGAATTCCTAAAGTTTTCATTTTTTTAAACCTGACACGCCACCACCAAACATCTCCAAACTGGGCTCAAGGGTCGGAGCGTCATCCGGCAGAATCAGTCCCTCGCCCGGACACGGGCTCAGGGCTCGGCTTGAAAAGAGGCTCGTGGGGAGGGGAGTGGGGGGATGTGCAAAGCGAATGGAAGGCATGAGAAGCCTATGCCACGCATCAAATGAAGCCCGTGGGGGAGGGGAGAGGTTCCTAATCGTTGTGCCTACTCAGACTTGGGTGTGGTCCATACTAGGACATCGACCTTTGGGAGAGTGAACAAAGAACCTGGTCCTGTCTGCCGTTTTGAGCTTCTTGCAAAAGTACAATTTAATCATGGGGGCAATATTGACAATGCCATACCTCGTGCCAGCCTTCTGCATGATGGTGCTGCGGAGGAGACAATTGATTCAACGTCATCGCATGAAAAACCTCAGAGCATGTAGAGTGATGGGCAGGAGACCTTACCCATGTCAGGTATATCGAGGCAAGCTTTCGTACCTGCACTTGAGTGACACAGACTGTGTGAGAAGACTGCGTTTCTGCAAAGAAGTTGTAACTGAGATCTGTGAGTTAGTAAAAGCAGACCTGCAACTTCGAAGTGTCAGGAGGACTGTTTTGCCAGTTGAAGTGAAAGTTACAGCCGTACTTTAATTCTATGCATCTGGATCATTCAAGGCCACAACTGGGGATGTGTGCACCATTTTTCAACATGCAACACATATCTGCATTCGGCAGGTGACTGCTGCACTATATGCCCGGAGGAATGATCGCCCAGGCAATGCGTGAAAGGGTTGTGGATTGCTGGCTTCCCAAAGGTACAGGGCTGCGTTGATTGTAGCCACAGCCTCCATTATTTCTTGATTTATATTCCATCCAACCGTGTAGCTACTATTAGGGGGTCTATAGATTACGCCCATCAGCGCCTTTTTCCCTTTATTATTCCTTATCTCCAACCTAATGATTCAACCTCTTAATCCTGTGAGCCAATATTGTTTCTCACTAATGCACTGATCCCATATTTTATTAACAGTGCTACTCCACCTCTTTTTCCTTTCTGTCTGTCCTTCTGAATTGTCTAATACCCCTGAATTTTTAGTTCCCAGTCCTGGTCACCTTGCAACCACGTACCTGTGATGGCTATCAGATCATACCCATTTGTATCTATTTGTGCCGTCAACTCATCTATTTTGTTACGACTGCTATGTGCATTTAGACAAAGGTGCTAATTAAATGGTGATAGCTTGGGAAATGTCGATGTAAAAAGGCATCAGTCATTGAAAGCAAACATACAGGTGCAGCAAACAGTTAGGAAGGCAAATGGTATGTTGGCCTTTATTGCAAGAGGATTTGAGTACAGGAGCAAGGATGTCTTACTACAGTTATACAGGGCCTTAGTGTGGCAACACCTTAAGTATTGTGTGCAGTTTTGGTCTCCTTACCATAGAGGGAGTGCAGCGAAAGTTCACCAGCCTGATTCCTGGGATGCCAGGACTGTCGTATGAGGAGAGATTGGGTAAACTAGGCCTGTATTTACTAGAGTTTAGAAGAATGAGAGGGAATCTCATTGACATGTATAAAATTCTGATGGGTTGGGACATACTGGATGCAGGGAGGATGTTTCCCCTGGCTGGGAAATCTAGAACAAGAGATCACAGTCTCAGGATACGGAGTAGAAATTTAGGACTGAGATGAGGAGAAATTTCTTCACTCAGAGGGTGGTCAACCTGTGGAATTCTCTACCACAGAAGGCACTGAATATATTTAAGAAGGAGATAGATAGATTTCTAAATACAAAAGGCTTCAAGGGATATTGGGAGAAAGCAGGAATATGATGTTGAGATAGAGGATCAGCCATGATCATATTGAATGGTGGTGCTGCCCTAAAGGGCTGAATGGCCTACTAGTGCTCCTATTTTCTATGTTTCTATATATATTTTCTGAACTTTATGAAGGTTGAAATTAAATGTTTAATGAGAGCACCTACATTTTGAATATTTATAATCAAGAAATTCATTTCAACACACAGAAAATATGCTGTGTAAAAGTGCAGTGAGAAAACTAGTGAGGCAAAAGAGATTAAAACATGTTCATTTCAAGAGTACTAAATAAAACATTGTTCTTACAGTTTATTAAATAGTCACTCTATTTTTGATTTCCATTTCCTACATTCACAATAAAGTGGAAACATCGCAAGGATACTCATTTCATTTGATATTATTGCAATGTGTCATCAGTGTGTATTTGTTGATCATACTAAAATGATCCATGTTATGATTTGGAAGTCAAGCTGGGCGCTTTGCAATCAGAATCACTCGATGCTATGTTGTGTTTCTTTCATAACATTTGAATTGTAAGGAAATTATTATCAAAATAAATAACTTCACTTTTTTCCGTTCATCAGGTTGTAAACAGAGGAGTTAATGACTTTACCCAGAAATTCTACATTTTTACAACACATTGGAGGTGGTGAGAAAGACGTTTCCTCTGTGTCTGCAAATGCACGTTGTGATAGAATAATAGTGTTATGTATGGAATAAAGGTTCAAACTGAGTACTGTTTAACTAAGCAAGGTACAACCTTGTCTCTTTTTTATTTAGGCCCAAAGTGCCTGACTCTCAAAATGGCTGGCCTTTTATATCTGAGCAGCACCATGTGCGTGCTGCTCAGTGGCCTCCAACAATGACATCATCTGAATGTACATACATGACAATATCCCCCTCTGAGATCTTATCACAGTCTTTCACAGGTTGAGACGGTCCGGTGCTTTGCGCTCCCGGGTTGACCGTCTCAGTTCGATTCCAGCCTTGAGTGAGTGTGCGGGGCCTGTTGTGACTGATGGCTGGATGACTGACTTGTTGGGAGTGGCAGCGGCCATATCAGGAATTGCAAGTCCATTTTTATTGAACAGGTCCGTGATGGAAATTCCAGGTTCACTGATGACCCTTGAGTCCTCTGAAGACTGCTGGTAGGTTGGTTGGTCGGTCATCGATGGTTTCTTCGTCTGACTGTTCTGGTTCGTCTATGTGCCTCAGCTTTGTCTGATCCATGTGTTTCCTGCAAGTTTGCTCATTCTTGAGCTTAATAACGAATACTCTGTTGCCCTCCTTGGCCATGACCGTACCAGCGATCCATTTGGGACCCTGACCATAGTTCAACGCATATACATGATCATTAACAGAAATCTCGCGTGACACAGTTGCGCGATCATGGTACCCCTGTTGACTTTGTCTTCTGTATTCAACATGATTATTTAAATCTGGGTGTACCAGAGATAGCTTGGTCTTAAGACCTCTTTTCATCATGAGTTCAGCAGGCGAGACCACTGTGAGTGTGTGGGGTCTTGTCCTGTAACTCAACAGTATGTAGGACAAGCGGGTCTGCAGTGACCCTTGGGTTACTCTCCTCATGCTTTGCTTGATCTTTTGTACATGATATATGCCATTAAGTTTCACAAACTCCTGAAACTCCTGACTGGTGAAGCATGACCCATTGTCGCTCACCACTATGTCAGGCAGACAAGACCATGTGTCGCGAACATGACATTGAGATTCTCTATGGTTGCCGTGAACGTGCTGGATGACATGATTATGCATTCTATCCACTTTGAATAAGCATCTACCATCACTAAAAACATCTTGCCCAGGAAGGGACTTGCAAAATCTACATGGATCCTCAACCAAGGTTTGGATGGCCACGACCACAGATTCAGCGGCGATTCTGCTGGTGTTTTGCTGAGCTGCATGCAAGTGTTGCACTGATGCACCCATGCTTCCAGCTCAGAATCAATTCCTGGCCACCATACATGGGACCTGGCGATGGCCTTCATCATCACTATACCTGGATGTGTGCTATGTAACTTACGCACGAATTTCCTTCTCCCTTTCTTGGGCATTACAATGCGATTGTCCCACAATATGCAATCTGTTTAAATAGACAGTTCATCCTTGCGACGAATATATGGTTTGGCCTCCTCGCACATTTGCTTAGGTATGGCAGACCAATCCCCTTTGAGGATGCAACCTTTTACCACTGATAAAATTGGGTCCTGGCTGGTCCAGGTCTTAACTTGTTGAGCCGTGACAGATGTTCCTTCAAAAGCACCATGATTAACATTAGATCCGCCGGTTGTGGCATTTCCACCTCCGGTGTGGGCAACCGGCTCAAAGCATCGGCACAATTCTCTGTGCCAGGTCTGTGGTGAATGACATAATCATAGGCAGATAATGTCAGCGCCCACCTTTGGATGCGGGATGAAGCATTGTTATTGATACCTTTGCTCTCGGAAAACAATGAAATGAGCGGCTTATGATCAGTCTCTAATCGAACCACAGACCAAACAGGTATTGATGCATCTTTTTAACATCGTACACACACGCTAAAGCTTATTTTTCTACCATGCTATTGGCTCTTTCTGCTTTAGACAAATTTTTGGGTGCATACGCGACAGGTTGAAGTTTCCCTGACTCATTGGCTTGTTGGAGTATGCAACCAATTCCATATGACGATGCGTCACAGGCCAAAACTAAACATTTACATGGGTCATAATGTACCAGCAGCTTGTTCGAGCAAAGCAGATTGGTGGCTTTCTCGAAAGCTCTGACTTGCGATACGCCTCACATCCAGTTGTCGTCTTTTCTCAATAGCATGTGCAGTGGTTCTAGTAAGGTGCTCAATTTAGGTAGGAAGTTACCAAAGTAGTTGAGTAGACCCAAGAACGAATGCAGCTCCGTCACATTCTGCAGCTTGGGTGCATTCTTGATGGCCTTGGATTTCACGTCAGTAGGTCTGATGCCATCAGCAGCGATTTTCCTCCCGAGGAATTCGACCGCTGGTGCCATGAAGACGCACTTCAAGCTTTTCAGTCTGAGTCCCACTCTATACAAACGCAGTAGAACCTCTTCCAGGTTGTTCAGATGTTCCTTGGAGTCACGAACAGTGATCAGGATGTCATCTTGGAACACGACGGTTCTGGGAACGGACTTCAATAGACTTTCCATATTCCTCTGGAATATTGTTGCAGCCGAGCGAATTCCAAAAGGGCACCTATGGTAAATAAACAGTCCTTTGTGCGTGTTAATGCATGTAAGTCTCTTCGATGTCTCGTCCAACTTCTGTGTCATATCTGTAGGGGATGGTGTCAGTGGGGTCAGCTTACCTTCCCTGACCCAGAGCGGTTACGAGTCGCTCCCACTCCCTGGTTCTCGAGCCTGGATTTATTAATCAGGGTGTGATAAAGTACAGCAGACAACTGTTTTGTACACTTTAAATGAGAGAAAACTCATCACTCTAATGGGGAATCCTTTACTCAAACACAAGAGAATACACAGCAGTACAATACCTCCCACCTCCCAATTCCCTCTATCTAACCAGGTTAGGCTCTGGGGCTTCAGGGACTATGCTCACCAATCCTTCCTTGACAGTCGGTATTGGGTCACGGTTTCGAGGTGCGTTGGATTTTGTCGATTCTGCTCACCGTATTAGGAAAAGGGGAGGTGCAAAGAGACCTGGGTGTCATGGTACATCAGTCATTGAAGGTTGGCATGCAGGTGCAGCAGGCGGTTAAGAAAGCAAATGGCATGTTGGCCTTCATAGCAAGGGGATTTGAGTACAGGGGCAGGGAGGTGTTGCTACAGTTGTACAGGGCATTGGTGAGGCCACACCTGGAGTATTGTGTACAGTTTTGGTCTCCTAACCTGAGGAAGGACATTCTTGCTATTGAGGGAGTGCAGCGAAGGTTCACCAGACAGATTCCCGGGATGGCGGGACTGACCTATCAAGAAAGACTGGATCAACTGGGCTTGTATTCACTGGAGTTCAGAAGAATGAGAGGGGACCTCATAGAAACATATAAAATTCTGACGGGGTTAGACAGGTTAGATGCAGGAAGAATGTTCCCAATGTTGGGGAAGTCCAGAACCAGGGGCCACAGTCTAAGGATAAGGGGTAAGCCATTTAGGACCGAGATGCGGAGGAACTTCTTCACCCAGAGAGTGGTGAACCTGTGGAATTCTCTACCACAGAAAGTTGTTGAGGCCAATTCACTAAATATATTCAAAAAGGAGTTAGATGAGGTCCTTACTGCTAGGGGGATCAAGGGGTATGGCGAGAAAGCAGGAATGGGGTACTGAAGTTGAATGTTCAGCCATGAACTCATTGAATGGCGGTGCAGGCTAGAAGGGCCGAATGGCCTACTCCTGCACCTATTTTCTATGTTTCTATGTTTCTATCCCGAATGTAGGAGAGGACGTCTTGCTGCGTGTTCCTCAGTTGGGTGGTGTCCGCTGATGCGGTAGGGTGCGTATTGAATTTATGGGGTAAGTACCCACTTTCTTCCTTCAGCAGTAGGTTTTAAAGTTCTTTCAGGTAATGTTTTACTCGTTGGTAGCTCAGGGATAGCTTGTAGAGTGGTAACAGCTTGCGAATCTTTGCGTTTTTGTAGAGTTGACTACGGTTTGGAAATCATTGGTCGCGGTGGCTCAATATTACCAATTTGGTTGCTGGTAATATCTTGGTGGTTGCTTCATGAGCCTCTTGCTGCCGTGGCGTGCTTGGTGTCCTGGTCGTTTGCGATGCTGTCTTGGTTGATGTTCTGAAGAATTAGGTTAACGAAGCTAGTGTGCTGGTCTTGAAGTCTGCCAGGTTTGAAGCATACGAAGCTGGTGGAGAAGCCAAGTGCAGTCCTGGCTGTAAAAACAGGCCTTAATTATACTTTGAGAGACTTCCTTATCTGTCCCCAAATCAACCTTGGTTCTTTGTTAAAGGTGTTGGAATATGTATGTGACATTTGGGTCCTCTAGGTAGGGTGATAATGTTTCTTCAGTGGTCGATTGTTTAAATGCTAATGTTTTCTAGGGGCAGGTTTCGGGGGTAAACAGTTCCCAGACAATTTGATTAGCTCCAATGTCCAAACTGGCCTTTCAGAGATTAACTCCACCCCTTTTCTTGCAGATCCAACATTCACCTTTTAAAAATCCCAAGCTTGGTTAAAACTCGTAGATTTCTTCCATAAGTATTTTAGGATCCCAAACTTTCTGGTAGATAGATCCAAATTAAATTTCCTTTCCAATGAGTCCAAACACTGGGGGGTTTTCCCATGAATTTTGCAACTCTACATATAGGCCGACGTCAAGTCCAGTTTTGTTAACGACTTCCCTCCGGCTAGCGTCGCAAACAAGTCACCATCAGCCTTCGGTAAAGGGTACTGATCTTGTTTTCAAATCCTGTTGATCGTAGCTTTGTAGTCTCCACAGATTCTGACTGTGCCATTATTTTTCAGCACAGGAACAATGGGTTTGGCCCATTCATTAAATTCGACCGGTGATATGATCCCTTCATGCTGGAGTCTGTCCAGTTCAATTTCGACCTTCTGCCTCATCATATACGACACTGCCCGAGCTTTATGATGGACGGGTCTTGCATCTGAGTCCACGTGGATCTGCACCTTGGCTCCCGTGAAGTTGCCGATACCCGGTTCGAAAAGCATGGGGAACTTGCTCAATACTTGGGCACATGTATCTCCCTCTGATGACAATGCCTTTATGTTGTTCCAGTCGTATCTGATTTTCTCCAACCAGCTCCTGCCGAGCAGCGTTGGGCCATTGCCTGGACCAATCCACAGCGGTAACTCGTGAACCGCACTGTAATATGACACATTAATTTGTGCGCTGCCAATCACCTTTATCAGTTCTTTGGTGTACGTGCGCAGCTTGGCGTTAACAGGGCTCAGCCTGGGCTTCACAGTCTTAGTATCCCACAGCTTATTAAATGCCCTCTCGTTCATGATCGATTGACTCGCCTTTGCAACTATATTGCTTAAATTGGCACTGCTGGTGCCGATGAGTTCCCCCACAACGCCAACACGGAGAAGTTGGATACATTCTTACTGGCGGACTTTGGGCAGCCACAGGTTTCGCGAACACAGCCGGATAGGCCCTGCCATGTGCCGCTCTGCCGAACACCGAATCAATCACATTTACAGTACTTGCCGGGGTTCGGTTCTTCACCGCTATTTGCTTTAGACTCCTGTCCGTCGTCATACATGATTGAGCGATCTGGATGGCCCTTTTTAAATCCAAATCCTCCACTGCCAGAAGTTTGCGTAGAATCACCTCGTGGTTGATACTGATAACAAAGAAGTCCCGCAGCATGTCTGCCAACACCGTCCCGAACTTGCACGGTCCCGCTAGACATCTCAGGTCGGCAACAAATTCTGCCGCGCTCTGGCCTTCCGATCGAACGTGTGTATAAAACCTGTATCTCAAGATAATGATGCCGTCATCTGGCTTGAGGTGCTCCCGTACCAATGTACAGAACTCCTCGTACGTTTTCTCTGTTGGATCACTAGGTATGAGTAGATTCTTTATCAGACCGCAGATCTTTGAACCGTACACAGTGAGGAACACGGCCCGGTGCCGATCTGCATCGTCAACCCCCTTCATTTCGTTGGCTACGAAGTACTGGTTCAAATGACTCACAAAGTCTGCCCAATCTTCTCCCTCCACAAATCGCTCAAAAAATCCAATCGTGCTAATTTTGCAAACAAAGGTTCTTGCATTCTTGTCGCCAAATGTTATGCATACAATAAAGGTTCAAACTGAGTACTGTTTAACTAAGCAAGGTACAGCCTTGGCTCTGCTTTATTTAGGCCCAAAGTGCCTGACTCTCAAAATGGCTGGCCTTTTATACCTGAGCAGCACCATGTGCGTGCTGCTCAGTGGCCTCCAACAATGACGCCATCTGGTGGCTACAAACAGAATGTACACACATGACACATAGAATCCTAGAAATTTACAGCACGGAAGGAGGCCATTTCAGCCCATCGTGTCCGTGCCGGCCGGACAAGGGCTACCCAAGCTAATCCCACTTTCCAGCTCTTGGTCCATAGCCCTGTTGGTTACGGCATTTTAAATGCACATCCAAGTATTTTTTAAATGTGATGATATCATCTGACTTGTAAAAACCTCCAAGGTTTAAAAAGAAGGCTGGTCATTTCTTGAGATATCCTGCGAACACTTGGAAAGCAGGGAAACCACTCTATTCCCAATCAAATATGTGGTACAGTGGGCCATGAAAAGGTGTGGTGAGGATGGAGGACAATATCAAGCCAGGATGGAGGGAAAGCACTTATCCTCTGATCTTGCAAATAGTGGGAAGAGGCTCTGGAGATCAAAGCTTTTAATTGAACAGAGGAGGACAGAGAAGTATATGATTGATCAGGGCGGGAAAGAAGTGGGCAAGTCACCCACTCCATTTTAACTGATTTCCGGAGGGTGGTGGGGTGTCTGGGCGGGGAAGGGTGGGGGTGGGCAGAGGAATTCAAATCGGGGGCATTTTTCTTGAATTTCTAATGAGAATACACTGCAGTGAGTATGATGGGGAATTATAAATGGCACCGCCATCATTCTAGACACAATTCCAGACACCTTCATTTAAAGCCGTCCTGACGATGCTTGGTTTTGCCTACCACTAATTAAACAGCTGTACACATATAGATTCATAATTGGTGAATTGCTTCTGTTTTGCCAAATTCTAGTATTAAGATGTTTCACTCATCCAAGATATAATGTTGGATCGGCATTTGAATATTACAGGAAAAGCTGGTACCAGCATTGTGGCAGGAGGGTCGAGCTGTGAGTCATCGCCGTACACACAGAAGCTGACCCTAAGTTTGTGGATGATGCTGTTGAGCAGGCCAGGCGTAGATGATGATTGGTGACCAATGGTAGAGCTCTGGACCTCACCAGAGGCAGATCATGTGGAGATGGGAGGATAAACGGTGTGAGGAGATGTAGTCACTGCATTGGGATGAGTAGGAGTGGAAGTAGAGACACAGGGAAACCGTGAAGGAGCAGGTGATGGAGGAGAATGGAGTGGCCTACAATGGCGAATGTGATAGAGACATTGAAGAAGACAAGGTGGAACAGTAAGCTGAAGCTGTAGTCACACAAGACATCATCGGTGGCTTTGACTAGGTGCTATTGCCTAGTGGGAAGCAATGTTAGTGACAGTACTAGAGTTACACATGCTTCATGTGTCTAGCATCTGCATTACCTTGTTTATATCACAAACTTCTCTGTATTGGTTGTGGATGTGCCCTTATTTGAGGGAGCATCCCCTAGTGAATGATTGGAAGGGATACAGAGACCCACTGTAATGGTTCAGGCTTTTGTCCCAGGTTTTTGTGGATATTGCAGGAATCAAGGGATATGGGGATTGGGCAGGAAAGTGGAGTTGAGGTAAAAGATCAGCTATGATGGTGCAAGGCAAAAGGAGAGGGTAATGGGACAAGTTAAGAAACAAAAGATGAATCTAGATAGGGTGTAAATGGAGATGGCAGAATCATCAACAGCTTCCACGGGAAAGAGAAAAAAGCAGAAAAAAAGAAAAAAAGTAGGGGCAGAGGTTATGATTTGAAATTGTTGAACTCGATGTTGAGTTCAGAAAGCTGTAAATTTCCTAAACTGACGATGAGATGCTGTTCCTCACGCTTGCGTTGAACTTCATTGGAACAGTGCTTCATTTACATACACTGGGTTGCAAATCCCAGTTTATTCATGGCGTACAGTTTTGGTCTCCGTATTTAAGAAAGGTTATACTTGCATTGGAGGCTGTTCAGAGAAGGTTCACTAGGTTGATTCCGGAGATGAGGGGCTTGACTTATGAGGAAAGGTTGAATAAATTGGTCCTCTACTCATTGGAGTTCAGAAGAATGAAAGGTGATCTTATTGAAACTTATAAGATAATGAGGGGGCTCGACAAGCTGGATGCAGAGAGGATATTTCCACTCATAGGGGAAACTAAAACTAGGGGACATAGTCTTAGAATAAGGGGCCGCCCATTTAAAACTGATATGAGGAGAAATTTATTCTCTCAGACGGTTGTAAATCTGTGGAATTCTCTGCCCCAGAGAGCTGTGGAGGCTGGGTCATTGAATATATTTAACACGGAGATAGACAGATTTTTGAGCGATAACAGAGTAAAGGATTATGGGGAGCGGGCAGGGAAGTGGAGCTGAGTCCATGATCAGATCAGCCAGGATCTTATTAAATGATGGAGCAGGCTTGAGAGGCCAAATGGCCTACTCCTGTTCCTATTTCTTATGCTCTTATGTTTCCCGATCTCTTTCCAGAACTGAAGCTGAGTAAGCAGAGCTGTGATTTATTCCTGTTATATTCATTTCCTTAATATAAACAAACAGACTGAGAGACTGACAAACGTCTCACCTCGTGAGGCGAGGTGTTAATATCGGAATGTTGCTGCTTCTTCCATAGTTTTTCCTAAATGGATCAGCAATCAGAGAGACTAGAATTGTCTTTTCAATTATCTATCAATCTGCATGTGTCAACGTTTCAAATAAATTATTCTTGCCGCCAAGCAACTTTTAATTTGTTTCTGCACAAATGCATTGAAACAAAAAGAACCCATTTAGGACAGACATTTCTCATTGAATACATAGTGAAAATCTAACTGTGTATCGGTTACCACTGTCACAAACTAATGGGGCCCTCTCAGAACTACAGCTGGATGAAATGAACTTTTTAAATCCGATTTCCACTATCTAACATCACGTAAAATGAAAATACAGAAATCTTCCCAACTGTTACACTTCCAAGTGCATCAGCAACTAACTAGTGACCTAGCAAGCCATTCCGTTGTATCACCTGCCATCAGCAGCTTAAGAAGGTCCACTGCCATCTTCTCAGGGCAACTGAAGTGGGGCTTTCAAGCTCTGCTATAATTAAAGGGTTCTTTCTAAGTTGCTTAAAGGGCAGAAGAGATACGTCAGAATGATTAACTGTTACAAGCTGTGTAACCTCAGGACAATTACAAATAGCCAAATTGTTGAACCACAGGAGGCTCAGAGGGGCAGTTAAACAGGACAAGGGGTCAAAAGTGACCCATTGGAGAAACTTCATCTGGTATGAGACATAGGCCAATGATTGTGTGACGCGAAAGGGAATTCGTCAATCAGCAATTGTGCACCCGGGCTTTGGGCCAATTAAACGGCATAGGGGGACCGTGCACAAGGCTGTGCACGGTCCCCCTATGTGTATAAAAGATTGCTTGTAACTTTGTATCATCGGAGAAGCCTGGCTACAGACAATCAGCAGGCAGGCTCACCACCGGTGCAAAATAAAGACTACTTGAATCTTCGAAACCAGACCTAGTGTTGAGTGTTTATTTTCAATACTCCACTACAGCAACTAGGGTTTGGGCAATAAATGTGGCCTTGCCAGCGATACCCAAATCCTGAAAATGAATAATCAAATAAAGCTCATCATCATCATCATCATAGGCAGTCCCTCGAAACCAAGGAAGACTTGCTTCCACTCTAAAATTGAGATATCAGGTGACTGAACAGTCAAATATGGGAATTACCGTCTCTGTCACAGGTGGGGCAGACAGTGGTTGAAGGAAAGGGTGGGTGGGGAGTCCGGTTTGCCGCACGCTCCTTCCGCTGTCTGCGCTTGGTTTCTGCATGCTCTCGGCGATGAGACTCGAGGTGCTCAGCGCCCTCCCGGATGCTCTTCCTCCACTTAGGGCTGGTCTTGGGCCAGGGACTCCCAGGTGTTAGTGGGGATGTTACACTTTATCAAGGAGGCTTTGAGGGCATCCTTGAAATGTTTCCTTTGCCCACCTGGGGCTCGCTTGCCGTGAAGGAGCTCCGAGTAGAGCGCTTGCTCAAATAAAGCGATAAGGTTTTAGAATCCCTTGTTCATGGTCTCTGTAACTATGTTCCAAGTGAGATAAAAGCAGCCATTCATTTGAACCCCAAATATTCCATAGCAGCAGCAGATTGCAGTATAGTCAACTATTGCCCCGTGAGTAAATAAATAGAAACTGCTTCCAATGGTTAAAGGACCAATAAGCAGAGGGCAGAGATTTAAGGTGATTGGCAAAAGAACCAGGCCAACATGAGGAAAAGCTTTTTTACACAACGAGTGTTTAGGATTTGGAATGGGCAGCCTGATGGGTGGTGGAAATAGCTTCAATAGTAGCCTTCAAAATGGAATTGGATAAATACTTGAAGGAGAAAGAATTTCAGGGATATGGGGAAAGAGCGGAGGAGAAAGAGCCAACTTAATGAGCCTAATGGCCTGGCCTCCTTTTGTGTAGTAATATTTTGTGGTTCTATGGGTGATTTTTTTTTTCTTTCCTTAACTAGGATCATTTAGTGCAAAGCGGGATCCTGGTCTGTATGCTTTAGTAGCAGAACCATTCGACTGCTACTCAACCCACTGGGCCATCTGTAGACTGTGAATTAAACAGAATACCTATTGTGAACCCTGAAAATGCAATAATAAAAGCTAATTTCAAACCACTGTGGTTCAAGCCGGAGCTCATTATATAGCCCAAAATTCCAAAAATGTGAAAAATGTTACCTACTTGTCAGTCTGACTGTTGCAGCTTTTATTAGGGATGGGGAGCAGGGTGAATGGATATTCTCTCTGTCGGCCCCATGGTAAGCATTGGCCGTTAATTCGAGGCCCCTACGGGTGCATACAAGGTGCGCATGTGGCAGTAGGGGCCCCACAAGTTCCGGGTTTAGGCACCTAAACCCGGGACTTGAGATCGCACGCATCCGGAAGTAAGGGGCCTCCGCAGGCGGAGAGTTGGACTATTTGCCCAACTTCCTATGACTGATAAAAGCAGGTATAAGGCTGCTCTTTTCTCAGCGTAAGACTTTTAAAGGACATAAAAATACATTTATTTCAATAATTTGTTGATTTAAAAACCTCTGAAATAAGGTAGGTTTATTTTTAGACCCTTTAAAATATGTAAATTTAGTTTTCAAAAAACTAAGTTTAGTTTTAAATAATTAGTTCAATTCCATTTTGATTAATTTTAAATATGTGATGTTTTTTAAAATGTATTTGAAGTGTTTGCATATTATTGGGGGTATTCCCATTCATATTTATGGTGATTCTGTACAAACAGAACTCAGCCCAAGTATGAATGGGAATATCCCTACTTTGATTGGTTGGGCTGGCCCACGTGATCCCAGGGACGCTTGCGAAGCACCTATGTCCCTGGGATACGTGGGCCTCTACGCAGGCCTTTGCGTAAATACCAGGACCGCAAGTCTCCGAATCTCCCAGACCACCAAGTAAGTTCGTAGAAATTTTTCAGGTCGGAGGCATCCGCCCACAGGAAGCCGCTGACCACAATTTCTGCATTGTTGTTTACTACCTGTGCAATATAGATATACAGAAGTTAGAAATTCAAGAGCTATGGAGGATGTGAGAGAAGGGAAGGCAAAAAACAAACCACGCAGTGATTGAATACTTCTTCCATGCCTTTGCAACCTCTAGACTTGGCAACGCACTCCTAGCTGGCCCCCTACGTTTCACCCTACTTGAGGTCACCCAAAACTCAGCTGTCCATGTCAAAACTCGCACCAAGTCCAGTTCACCCATCGCCTCTGTGCTCGCTGACCTACATTGGCTCCCAGTTAAGCCTCGATTTCAAAATTCTCATCCTTGTTTTCAAATCCCTTCATAGCCTCACCCCTCCCTATCTCTGTAATCTCCTCCAGCCCCTCAACCCCCCCGAGATACCTTCGCTCCTCTAATTCTGCCCTCTTGAGCATCGCTGATTTTAATCGCTCAACCATTGGTGCCAGTGCCTTCTGTTGCCTAAGTCCTCAGCTCTGGAATACCCTGCCTAAACCTCTCTGCCTTTTTACCTCTCTTTCTTCCTTTAAGACGCTCCTTAAAACCTACATCTTTCACCAAGCTTTTGGTCATCTGCCCTAATTTCTCCTTATATGGCTCGGTGTCAAGACTTTTGTCTCATAATACTCCTGTGAAACGCCTTGGGATGTTTTACTGCGTTAAAGCCGCTATATAAATACAAATTGTTGTTGAATCAAAGATGAATTTTCATTCTTGGATTGTGATGTTAGTTTTATGTTAGGTTAAGCAGCAGTCCAATGAATGAGCTCTGATCAAGGCACAATGTCCTCTATACTGTATTTTATATTCCTTTGACTCTCAATTAGACTACTTTCAGGAATAAAACCAGAAAATGCTGGAAACACTCAGCAGGTCAGCCAGCATAGTTAGCGTTACAGATCGATGACCTTTCAATGTCATCGACCTGAAACATTAACTCAGTTTCTCTCTCCACAGAGGCTGCCTGATCTGCTGAGTGTTCCCAGTATTTTCTGGTGCTATTGCTGATTTCCATCATCCGCAGTATTTTGTTTCTACTTTAAGGAGCTCTATACAAAATGATTTCTAATTCTCAGATTTCTATGAGGATATAGTTAGCCACAAGCTGAAATGGCAGCTACATGAATTGCACAAGTATTGATGTTTGTAACTTGTGTTAGGATTCCGTGAGGAATGAAATATATGATTTCTTTTGGTTTTCTTGGGGTGGAACATTAAAAACATCCTGTGATGATTCCGTTCCTTTATTGTGGCAAGACTTGTGAAAGTATGGTCATAATTCCTATACCATTGCAAGAAATTATCCCACAAACTGGTTTGGGAATCTGAATTTATTTTTACAAAGCTATAAGTGTAAATTCTATCAGATTGACAAAGGCAAGTTGAATTCATATTTCTTCCCAAATGGTTGATGTTTGTAGAGAGTGAAAATCCCATTAATTCCTGATCATTTTGTTTTCAGAAGTATTTAGTTGCGCTCCTACATTACAATGAAAAGCTTCCTGGATTGCTGTCAGATCTCCTGTGAGACCTTGCTGCTGCCATTCCTTCACATTGTAATTTATGTTCCTGCACTGTATTTTTTCTGGGATGTTCTTTAGTATTCGCATCCTTTAAACTACATCACTGGAGATGGAACTATTCTATTTTTATATGACCTTCACCAATACATCAGAAAATGACTCTCAGGATTGCTGCTGTACTTGGGAGGTATGTACTTGATGAATCTTCAGTCTGAATTCACTTCCAGAACTATTAAACATCCACTGCCTCCACCATTGGCACACCGTGGCTGCAGTGTGTACTATCCACTGGATGCACTGCAGCAAATCACCGAGGCTTCTTCTGCAGCGCCTTCCAAACCCGTGACCTCTACCACCTAGAAGGACAAGGGGGATGGTAACACAACCACCTCCAAGATCCCCTCCAAGTCACACACCACCCCGACTTGGACATATATCGCCGTTCCTTCATCGTGGCTGGGTCAAAATGCTGGTCCCCTTCCCTGACAGCACTGTGGGAGTGCCTTCACGACATGGACTGCAGCGGTTCAAGATGAAGGCCCACCACCCCCTTCTCAAAGGGCATCTAGGGATGGGCAATAAATGCTGGCCTTGCTACAGGCACCCATATCCTAAGAATGAATCAAAAAACTCTGTCGAGTGGAGGGTAGCCAATGTAACCCCACTTTTTAAAAAAGGAGGGAGAGAGAAAGCAGGGAATTATAGACCGGTCAGCCTGACCTCAGTAGTGGGTAAAATGATGGAATCAATTATTAAGGATGTCATAGCAGCGCATTTGGAAAATGGTGACATGATAGGTCCAAGTCAGCATGGATTTGTGAAAGGGAGATCATGCTTGACAAATCTTCTGGAATTTTTTGAGGATGTTTCCAATAAAGTGGACAAAGGAGTACCAGTTGATGTGGTATATTTGGACTTTCAGAAGGCTTTCGACAAGGTCCCACACAGGAGATTAATGTGCAAAGTTAAAGCACATGGGATTGGGGGTAGTGTGCTGACGTGGATTGAGAACTGGTTGTCAGACAGGAAGCAAAGAGTAGGAGTAAATGGGTACTTTTCGGAATGGCAGCCAGTGACTAGTGGGGTACCGCAGGGTTCTGTGCTGGGGCCCCAGCTGTTTACATTGTACATTAATGATTTAGACGAGGGGATTAAATGTAGTATCTCCAAATTTGCGGATGACACTAAGTTGGGTGGCAGTGTGAGCTGCGAGGAGGATGCTATGAGGCTACAGAGTGACTTGGATAGGTTAGGTGAGTGGGCAAATGCGTGGCAGATGAAGTATAATGTGGATAAATGTGAGGTTATCCACTTTGGTGGTAAAAACAGAGAGACAGACTATTATCTGAATGGTGACAGATTAGGAAAAGGGAAGGTGCAACGAGACCTGGGTGTCATGGTACATCAGTCATTGAAGGTTGGCATGCAGGTACAGCAGGCGGTTAAGAAAGCAAATGGCATGTTGGCCTTCACAGCGAGGGGATTTGAGTACAGGGGCAGGGAGGTGTTGCTACAGTTGTACAGGGCCTTGGTGAGGCCACACCTGGAGTATTGTGTACAGTTTTGGTCTCCTAACTTGAGGAAGGACATACATGCTATTGAGGGAGTGCAGCGAAGATTCACCAGACTGATTCCCGGGATGGTGGGACTGACCTATCAAGAAAGACTGGATCAACTGGGCTTGTATTCACTGGAGTTCAGAAGAGTGAGAAGGGACCTCATAGAAACGTTTAAAATTCTGACGGGTTTGGACAGGTTGGATGCAGGAAGAATGTTCCCAATGTTGGGGAAGTCCAGAACCAGGGGTCACAGTCTAAGGATAAGGGGTAAGCCATTTAGGACCGAGATAAGGAGAAACTTCTTCACCCAGAGAGTGGTGAACCTGTGGAATTCTCTACCACAGGAAGTAGTTGAGGCCAATTCACTAAATATATTCAAAAGGGAGTTAGATGAAGTCCTTACTACTCGGGGGATCAAGGGGTATGGCGTGAAAGCAGGAAGTGGGTACTGAAGTTTCATGTTCAGCCATGAACTCGTTGAATGGCTGTGCAGGCTAGAAGGGCTGAATGGCCTGCTCCTGCACCTATTTTCTATGTTTCTATGTTTCTATGAGATTATTTATAAGGTTTTGTAGAGGGCATGGTTCTGAAGCATGTTGGTGATAAAGACTCGGATTTGTACCCAATTTTCCAAGTCAAAATGTTCTAATCTGCTATACAAGGGTGGAACTAAGCAAATGCATGCCAAACGGATACAGGAAATACCAGAGGAAAGGCACACCAGCCTACTATTGCAGCCCCGCTAGATGTACATTAGTGGGTTCTGCCAGATTACAAACTCTGTTTTACAGACTGAATCTGACTGGTTGCCCAACTGATGCACTGATAGTTAAGGGACTGACTATAAATGCTCAGAATCAAACTGATTGATAATTACTGGAATAAAAGCAGCATCTGTAAATATTTGTATTGTTGGTCAGTAGAGCCCTGCTGCCCTCCACTCTTCCCAAACTACTTCCACTTCCCTTTAGGCTGGGAAATGGGACTTGGTCCTAAATGAGCAAACTAAAATGGTGTTGAATAGCAATCGAAAAGTTCCTTATAAAAATTGGAGTTAGAACTCATTGTTAGTGATTCTAATAGAAAGCTAATTGTCGGCTGTGATAATGGCTGGGGTAAGTGCATTTGGAAGTTGGCACCACAGATCTTTATGATGATAGCATTGTAACTAAGCAAACCAGCTGGCTATGAAGATTAAAGCAGCCTGAATAATAAAAAAACATTTTAAAGTTATAGAACTATATAGTTTTGGAGAAGTTTAGAGAAGTTTAGAGAAGTTTAGAGAAGATTAGAGAAGTTTAGAGAAGTTTAGAGAAGATTAGAGAAGTTTAGAGAAGTTTAGAGAAGATTAGAGAAGATTAGAGAAGTTTAGAGAAGTTTAGAGAAGTTTAGAGAAGATTAGGGGGCCGAAATTGTCTCTTAACACTGGAAAGTTTCAGCCATGGCTGCCATTATCAAAATTCTGCTCCTGCGGTATGCCGGCAGTGACAAGCTCCTTCCACTGCGACTCCGCTGCTGCAATCCGTCCTAAGTGGATCATCACAGTGCGCGCCGCCAATGTTCCTCCCGACGGCGAAATTCCGCCGTGAAAATCTTTGGCCCGGCAAGATTTCGGGCAGTGCCAAAACAAGTGAGGCTGAGGCCTTCTGCAATGGTGGTGCAGCTCCCCTTAAAGGGGATCTCCCACTGCCGCTGCCACCATATTTTTTTTTGTTGGCCACCTCTCTTGGGTGCCAGGCTGCTGGCCCGGCTGAAACTCTCCCTGGTGGCCCAGTGGACCGAAGTTAAAACATCGTGGCGGCTCTCTGCTTTAAGTGAAGGGGAGAACCGAGGTGATGCGGCGCCGTGATTATGTCCTCGCGGCAGTCATGACACTCCCCCACCCCCGTCCCGCCCAAACCTCCGCCGCATATCATCCCCTCTCGTGTAGTCACCGCCCTGCCAGGGAAAAAAACAAGAGTGGAATTTTGCTCAAGAAACCACATCAACCTCCGCGGCAGTAAAAACCATAGAAACGGGGTGCGTGCACCCCATTTCGGGCAGGGGGCGGGGAGCAGAGGGCAATTTCAGCCTCTCGAAGTTTGCAGAAAGACTGGCATTTATATAGCACCTTTCACGATCACTGAACATCACAAAGCACTTTATTGCCAATGAAGTACTTTTTGAAGAGCAGACACTGTTGTAACGTAGGAAACACAGCAGCCAATTTGCACGCAGCAAGCTTCCACAAACAGCAATGTGAAAATGACCAGATAATCTGTTTTTGTTACGTTGATTGTGGGATAACTCCCCTACTTTTTTTCAAAGCAGTGCCATAGGATCTTTTATGTCCACCTGAGAGGGGCCACAGTTTAACATCACATCTGAAAGGCAGCACCTCCAATAATGCAGCACAACCAACCTAGAGTTTTGTGCTCAATGTCTGGAGAGGGACTTGAACCCACAACAGTCTGACTGAGAGACACAGGTGCTTCCAGCTGAGCCACAGCACAGACAAGGCCGTTCAGCCTGTCATTCTAGGACAATCCAAAACTTATCCCAACTGCCCTGCTCTCCCTGCAGCCCTGTACCTTCCTTTTTGGCATGTATTCAACCAGCATTGTAACCCATGTATAAACTGACCTAAGTTGTACACTGTGAGAACAATGACCATTAGGTGGTGAACTTGTGGGAGACATTCCTAACCTGGACCTTCAGAGATAAAAGGGGAAGCTCCACCCATTTCCATGACTTGAGTGCTAAGGAATAAAGGACAGGTCACAGACTGATCTTCTCTCAAGCATGGGCCTCGTGTGCATTTATACTGTATAGTGAGGACGTATCAATGGCGAAGAGAAACTGGGATTTAAACCACGCGAGCATGGCCACAAGCAGAACAGACGAGAGGTACTGTGTTAAGCAATATTTGGGACAGAGATTCAACATTGTTAAAGCAGCACACAGTTCTCCAGGCAGACAAGGGCAATCGGGCATGCCCCAACATGTAGTCGAACCCAGAGGGGGAGTTCGACAGAGACAATGGCAAGCTGAACGGCGATTCACGCCATTGCAAGAGACAATGTGGCCAGTAATGGGGCCATCAACACCTGTTAATGGCGCACTCAAGGACAATCACAGGGGCAGTCAGGGACGATTGACTGGCAAGGGACCTTTTGTTTCCAACAACAGCTCAGGTTGGAGGTGGGGAGGCACACACTCAGCCGGAGTTTACAGAGATGAGCAAAATACCTGCAGAAATTGCAGAAATGAACGCTGGGGGAAATCGCTGGAAGCTGAAGTTCAGCGAGTTCATGTGGAGCACGTATACAGTTCATACACCAGGACGCCACCGATAATGATGAAAGTGCTCGTCCTCAATGGCATCCCAGTATCAATGGAGCTAGACACGGGGGCCAGCCAGTCCCTGATGGGTATCAAACAGCCAGCGAGGGAATGGAAGACCAGCAGGAAGAGTAGTGCAAGGAAGGTAGTGCAGGGATCCCCTGTGGTCATCCCACAGCAAAACAGATACACTGCTTTGAGTACTGTTGAGGGGGATGACTCATCAGGAGAGTGCAGCAGCAGTCAAGTTCATGGCACCGTGGCTGGCTCTGTTGCACAGGAGGGCAGGAAAAAGAGTGGGGGAGCGATAGTGATAGGGGATTCAATTGTAAGGGGAATAGATAGGCGTTTCTGCGGCCGCAACCGAGACTCCAGGATGGTATGTTGCCTCCCTGGTGCAAGGGTCAAGGATGTCTCGGAGCGCGTGCAGGACATTCTAAAAAGGGAGGGAGGACAGCCAGTTGTCGTGGTGCACGTTGGTACCAACGACATAGGTAAAAAAAGGGATGAGGTCCTACGAAATGAATTTAGGGAGCTAGGAGCTAAATTAAAAAGTAGGACCTCAAAAGTAGTAATCTCGGGATTGCTACCAGTGCCACGTGCTAGTCAGAGTAGGAATCGCAGGATAGCTCAGATGAATACGTGGCTTGAGCAATGGTGCAGCAGGGAGGGATTCAAATTCCTGGGGCATTGGAACCGGTTCTGGGGGAGGTGGGACCAGTACAATCTGGACGGTCTGCACCTGGGCAGAATCGGAACCAATGTCCTCGGGGGAGTGTTTGCTAGTGCTGTTGGGGAGGAGTTAAACTAATATGGCAGGGGGATGGGAACCAATGCAGGGAGATAGAGGGAAACAAAAAGGAGGCAAAAGCAAAAGACAGAAAGGAGATGAGGAAAAGTGGAGGGCAGAGAAACCCAAGGCAAAGAACAAAAAGGACCATTGTACAGCAAAATTCTAAAAGGACAGAGGGTGTTAAAAAAACAAGCCTGAAGGCTTTGTGTCTTAATGCAAGGAGTATCCGCAATAAGGTGGATGAATTAACTGTGCAAATAGATGTTAACAAATATGATGTGATTGGGATAATGGAGACGTGGCTCCAGGATGATCAGGGCTGGGAACTCAACATCCAGGGGTATTCAACATTCAGGAAGGATAGAATAAAAGGAAAAGGAGGTGGGGTAGCATTGCTGGTTAAGGAGGAGATTAAGGCAATAGTTAGGAAGGACATTAGCTTGGATGATGTGGAATCTATATGGGTAGAGCTACAGAACACCAAAGGGCAAAAAACGTTAGTGGGAGTTGTGTACAGACCTCCAAACAGTAGTAGTGATGTTCGGGAGGGCATCAAACAGGAAATTAGGGGTGCATGCAATAAAGGTGCAGCAGTTATAATGGGTGACTTTAATATGCACATAGATTGGGCTAACCAAACTGGAAGCAATACGGTGGAGGAGGATTTCCTGGAGTGCATAAGGGATGGTTTTTTAGACCAATATGTCGAGGAACCAACTAGGGGGGAGGCCATCTTAGTCTGGGTGTTATGTAATGAGAGAGGATTAATTAGCAATCTCGTTGTGCGAGGCCCCTTGGGGAAGAGTGACCATAATATGGTGGAATTCTGCATTAGGATGGAGAATGAAACAGTTAATTCAGAGACCATGGTCCAGAACTTCAAGAAGGCTAACTTTGAAGGTATGAGGCGTGAATTGGCTGGGATGGATTGGTGAATGATACTTAAGGGGTTGACTGTGGATGGGCAATGGCAGACATTTAGAGACTGCATGGATGAACTACAACAATTGTACATTCCTGTCTGGCATAAAAATAAAAAAGGGAAGGTGGCTCAACCGTGGCTATCAAGGGAAATCAGGGATAGTATTAAAGCCAAGGAAGTGGCATACAAATTGGCCAGAAATAGCAGCGAACCTGGGGACTGGGAGAAATTTAGAACTCAGCAGAGGAGGACAAAGGGTTTGATTAGGGCAGGGAAAATGGAGTATGAGAAGAAGCTTGCAGGGAACATTAAGACGGATTGCAAAAGCTTCTATAGATATGTAAAGAGAAAAAGGTTAGTAAAGACAAACGTAGGTCCCCTGCAGTCAGAATCAGGGGAAGTCATAACGGGGAACAAAGAAATGGCGGACCAATTGAACAAGTACTTTGGTTCGGTATTCACGAAGGAGGACACAAACAACCTTCCGGTTATAAAAGGGGTCAGGGGGTCTAGTAAGGAGGAGGAACTGAGGGAAATCCTTATTAGCCGGGAAATTGTGTTGGGGAAATTGATGGGATTGAAGGCCGATAAATCCCCAGGGCCTGATGGACTGCATCCCAGAGTACTTAAGGAGGTGGCCTTGGAAATAGTGGATGCATTGACAGTCATTTTCCAACATTCCATTGACTCTGGATCAGTTCCTATAGAGTGGAGGGTAGCCAATGTGACCCCACTTTTTAAAAAAGGAGGGAGAGATAAAACAGGGAATTATAGACCGGTCAGCCTGACATCGGTAGTGGGTAAAATGATGGAATCAATTATTAAGGATGTCATAGCAGTGCATTTGGAAAGAGGTGACATGATAGGTCCAAGTCAGCATGGATTTGTGAAAGGGAAATCATGCTTGACAAATCTTCTGGAATTTTTTGAGGATGTTTCCAGTAGAGTGGACAAGGGAGAACCAGTTGATGTGGTATATTTGGACTTTCAGAAGGCGTTCGACAAGGTCCCACACAAGAGATTGATGTGCAAAGTTAGAGCACATGGGATTGGGGGTAGTGTGCTGACATGGATTGAGAACTGGTTGTCAGACAGGAAGCAAAGAGTAGGAGTAAATGGGTACTTTTCAGAATGGCAGGCAGTGACTAGTGGGGTACCGCAAGTTTCTGTGCTGGGGCCCCAGCTGTTTACACTGTACCTTAATGATTTAGATGAGGGGATTAAATGTAGTATCTCCAAATTTGCGGATGACACTAAGTTGGGTGGCAGTGTGAGCTGCGAGGAGGATGCTGTGAGGCTGCAGAGCGACTTGGATAGGTTAGGTGAGTGGGCAAATGCATGGCAGATGAAGTATAATGTGGATAAATGTGAGGTTATCCACTTTGGTGGTAAAAACAGAGAGACAGACTATTATCTGAATGGTGACAGATTAGGAAAAGGGGAGGTGCAAAGAGACCTGGGTGTCGTGGTACATTAGTCATTGAAGGTTGGCATGCAGGTGCAGCAGGCGGTTAAGAAAGAAAATGGCATGTTGGCCTTCATAGCAAGGGGATTTGAGTACAGGGGCAGGGAGGTGTTGCTACAGTTGTACAGGGCATTGGTGAGGCCACACCTGGAGTATTGTGTACAGTTTTGGTCTCCTAACCTGAGGAAGGACATTCTTGCTATTAAGGGAGTGCAGCGAAGGTTCACCAGACTGATTCCCGGGATGGCGGGACTGACCTATCAAGAAAGACTGGATCAACTGGACTTGTATTCACTGGAGTTCAGAAGAATGAGAGGGGACCTCATAGAAACATTTAAAATTCTGACGGGGTTAGACAGGTTAGATGCAGGAAGAATGTTCCCAATGTTGGGGAAGTCCAGAACCAGGGGTCACAGTCTAAGGATAAGGGGTAAGCCATTTAGGACCGAGATGCGGAGGAACTTATTCACCCAGAGAGTGGTGAACCTGTGGAATTCTCTACCACAGAAAGTTGTTGAGGCCAATTCACTAAATATATTCAAAAAGGAGTTAGATGAGGTCCTTACTACTAGGGGGATCAAGGGGTATGGCGAGAAAGCAGGAATGGGGTACTGAAGTTGAATGTTCAGCCATGAACTCATTGAATGGCGGTGCAGGCTAGAAGGGCCGAATGGCCTACTCCTGCACCTATTTTCTATGTTTCTATGTTTCTATGAAAAGTTGTGGCCGTTCAAGGCCAGGATGCCAAAATTATCGCCGATTGACGCACAGCTGCAGAAATACACAAAGGAGGTCATTCTGGTGCTAGGCAGCGCCACGGTAGTCGTGACCCACAAAGATTCGGAGAACAGGTTGCCACTCTGGGTTGTCCCGGGGGAAAGTCCTGCACTGCTGGGGAGGAGTTGGCTTGCTATCATGAACTGGAAATGGGGCGATGTCAATGCAATTTCCTCTGTGGAGCAAGTATCATGCTCACAGATCCTGGACAAATTTGACTTATTATTTCAACCCGGCATTGGCACTTTCATGGGGGCCAAGGTAGTGATTTACATAAACCCGGACGCCAGGCCAGTACACCACAAGGTCAGAGCGGTGCCGTACGTGATGCGGGAAAAGATAGAAAGCGAATTGGACCGCCTGCTGAGGGAAGGCATCATCTCGCCAGTCGAATTCAATGACTGGGCGAGCCCAATTGTGCCGGTGCTCAAGGCGGATGGGTCGGTCAGGATATGTGGTGATTACAATGGTGATTAAATGAAATAGCAGGGCATTTGGAAAGCAGTGACAGGATCGGTCCAAGTCAGCATGGATTTATGAAAGGGAAATCATGTTTGACGAATCTTCCGGAATTTTTTGAGGATGCACCGAGCAGAGTGGACAAGGGAGAACCAGTGGATGTGGTGTATTTGGACTTTCAAAAGGCTTTTGACAAGGTCCCACACAAGAAATTGGTGTGCAAAGTCAAAGCGCATGGTATTGGGGGTAATGTACTTACGATAGAGAACTGGTTCGCAGACAGGAAGCAGAGAGTCGGGATAAACGGGTCCTTTTCAGAATGGCAGGCAGTGACTAGTGGAGTGCCGCAGTGCTCAGTGCTGGGACCCCAGCTCTTTACGATATACATTAACGATTTAGATGAAGGAATTGAATGTAATATCTCCAAGTTCGCAGATGACACCAAACTGGGTGTCGGTGTGAACTGTGAGGGGGACGCTAAGAGGCTGCAGGGTGACTTGGACAGGCTAGGTGAGTGGGCAAATGCATGGAGCTTGGAGCCTAGGCAACAGAAGGCATGGCCACCTATGGTTGAGCGATTATAGGGATGCTCAAGAGGGCAGAATTAGAGGAGCGCAGACATTTCGGTGGGTTGTGAGGCTGAAGGACATGACAGGTATAGGGAGGGGCGAGGCCATGGAGGGATTTGAAAATAAGATTGAGAATTTTGAAATCGAGGCGTTGCTTAACCAGGAGCCAATGTAGGCAGCAAGCACAGGGGTGATGGATGAGCGGGACTTGGTGCGAGTTAGGACACGGGCAGTTGAGCTTTGGTAGTGTAGAATGTGGCAGGCTAGCCACGAGTGTGTTGGAATAGTTAAATTTAGAGCTAACAAAGGCATGAATGAGGGCTTCAGCAGCTGAGGCAAGGACGGAGATATAAGAACATAAGAACATAAGAATTAGGAACAGGAGTAGGCCATCTAGCCCCTCGAGCCTGCTCCGCCATTCAACAAGATCATGGCTGATCTGGCCGTGGACTCAGCTGCACTTACCCGCCCGCTCCCCGTAATCCTTAATTCCCTTATTGGTTAAAAATCTATCTATCTGTGATTTGAATACATTCAATGAGCTAGCCTCAACTGCTTCCTTGGGCAGAGAATTCCACAGATTCACAACTCTCTGGGAGAAGAAACTCCTTCTCAACTCGGTTTTAAATTGGCTCCCCCATATTTTGAGGCTGTGCCCCCTAATTCTAGTCTCCCCGACCAGTGGAAACAACCTCTCTGCCTCTATCTTGTCTATCCCTTTCATTATTTTAAATGTTTCTATAAGATCACCCCTCATCCTTCTGAACTCCAATGAGTAAAGACCCAGTCTACTCAATCTATCATCATAAGGTGACCCCCTCATCTCCGGAATCAGCCTAGTGAATCGTCTCTGTACTCCATCCAAAGCTAGTATATCCTTCCTTAAGTAAGTTGACCAAAACTGCACGCAGTATTCCAGGTGCGGCCTCACCAATACCCTATACAGTTGCAGAAGGACCTCCCTGCTTTTGTACTCCATCCCTCTCGCAATGAAGGCCAACATTCCATTCGCTTTCCTGATTACCTGTTGCACCTGCAAACTAACTTTTTGGGATTCATGCACAAGGACCCCCAGGTCTCTCTGCACCACAGCATGTTGTAATTTCTCCCCATTCAAATAATATTCTCTTTTACTGTTTTTTTTCCCAAGGTGGATGACCTCACACTTTCCGACATTGTATTCCATCTGCCAAACCTTAGCCCATTCGCTTAACCTATCTAAATCTCTTTGCAGCCTTTCTGTGTCCTCTACACAACCTGCTTTCCCATTAATCTTTGTGTCATCTGCAAATTTTGTTACACTACACTCTGTCCCCTCTTCCAGGTCATCTATGTATATTGTAAACAGTTGTGGTCCCAGCACCGATCCCTGTGGCACACCACTAACCACCGATTTCCAACCCGAAAAGGACCCATTTATCCCGACTCTCTGCTTTCTGTTAGCCAGCCAATTCTCTATCCATGCTAATACATTTCCTCTGACTCCGCGTAATCTTTTGTGTGGCACCTTATCGAATGCCTTTTGAAAATCTAAACACACCACATCCATCGGTACACCTCTATCCACCATGCTCGTTATATCCTCAAAGAATTCCAGTAAATTAGTTAAACATGATTTCCCTTTCATGAATCCATGCTGCGCCTGCTTGATTGCACTATTCCTATCTAGATGTCCCGCTATTTCTTCCTTAATGATAGTTTCAAGCATTTTCCCCACTACAAATGTTAAACTATAGTTACCTGCCTTTTGTCTGCCCCCTTTTTTAAACAGAAGCGTTAGATTAGCTGCTTTCCAATCCGCTGGTACCTCCCCAGAGTCCAGAGAATTTTGGTAGATTATAACGAATGCATTTGCTATAACTTCCGCCATCTCTTTAATACCCTGGGATGCATTTCATCAGGACCAGGGGACTTGAGTTCCATTAGCCTGTCCAGCACTACCCCGCCTAGTGATAGTGATTGTCTCAAGGTCCTCCCTTCCCACATTCCTGTGACCAGCAATTTTTGGCATGGTTTTTGTGTCTTCCACTGTGAAGACCAAAGCAAAATAATTGTTAAAGGTCTCAGCCATTTCCACATTTCCCATTATTAAATCCCCCTTCTTATCTTCTAAGGGACCAACATTTACGTTAATCACTCTTTTCCATTTTATGTATCTGTAACAGCTTTTACTATCCGTTTTTATGTTTTGCGCAAGTTTACCTTCGTAATCTATCTTTTCTTTCTTTATTGCTTTCTTATTCATTCTTTGCTGTCGTTTAAAATCTTCCCAATCTTCTAGTTTCCCACTAACCTTGGCCACCTTATACGCATTGGTTTTTAATTTGATACTCTCCTTTATTTCCTTGGTTATCCACGGCTGGTTATCCCTTCTCTTACCGCCCTTCTTTTTCACTGGAATATATTTTTGTTGAGCACGATGAAAGAGCTCCTTAAAAGTCCTCCACTGTTCCTCAATTGTGCCACCGTTTAGTCTGTGTTCCCAGTCTACTTTAGCCAACTCTGCCCTCATCCCACTGTAGTCCCCTCTGTTTAAGCATAGTACACTCGTTTCTGACACAACTTCCTCACCCTCAATCTGTAATACAAATTCAACCATACTGTGATCACTCATTCCGAGATGATCTTTTACTAGGAGATCGTTTATTATTCCTGTCTCATTACACAGGACCAGATCTAAGATAGCTTGCTCCCTTGTAGGTTCTGTAACATACTGTTCTAAGAAACAATCCCGTATGCATTCTATGAATTCCTCCTCCAAGCTACCCCGTGCGATTTGATTTGACCAATCGATATGTAGGTTAAAATCCCCCATGATTACTGCCGTTCCTTTTTCACATGCCTCCATTATTCCCTTGATTATTGCCCGCCCCACCGTGAAGTTATTATTTGGGGGCCTATAAACTACACCCACCAGTGACTTTTTCCCCTTACTATCTCTAATCTCCACCCACAATGATTCAACATTTTGTTCATTAGAGCCAATATCTCACAACTGCCCTGATATCATCCTTTATTAACAGAGCTACACCACCTCCTTTCCCTTCTTGTCTATCTTTCCGAATCGTCAGATACCCCTGTATGTTTAATTCCCAGTCTTGGCCACCCTGCAACCACGTTTCTGTAATGGCCACCAAATCATACCCATTTGTAATGATTCGTGCCGTCAACTCATTTACTTTATTTCGAATGCTGCGTGCATTTAGGTAGAGTGTTTTAATACTAGTTTTTAAACCATGATTTTTAGTTTTGACCCCTCCTGCAGCCCCTTTATATTCAGTGGCTCTTTTTGTTTTTTGCCTTGGGTTTGTCTGCCCTCCACTTTTACTCATCTCCTTTCTGTCTTTTGCTTTTGTCTCCATTTTGTTTCCCTCTGTCTCCCTGCATTGGTTCCCATCCCCCTGCCATATAAGTTTAACTCCTCCCCAACAGCACTAGCAAACACTCCCCCGAGGACATTGGTTCCGGTCCTGCCCAGGTGCAGACCCTCCGGTTTGTACTGGTCCCACCTCCCCCAGAACCGGTTCCAATGCCCCAGGAATTTGAATCCCTCCCTGCTGCACCACTGCTCAAGCCACATATTCATCTTAGCTATCCTGCGATTCCTACTCTGACTAGCACGTGGCACTGGTAGCAATCCTGAGATTACTACTTTTGAGGTCCTACGTTTTAATTTAGCTCCTAGCTCCTTAAATTCGTCTCGTAGGACCTCATCCCTTTTTTTTACCTATATTGTTGGTATCAATGTGCACCACGACAACTGGCTGTTCACCCTCCCTTTTCAGAATGTCCTGCACCCGCTCTGAGACATCCTTGACCCTTGCACCAGGGAGGCAACATACCATCCTGGAGACTTGGTTGCGGCCGCAGAAACACCTATCTATTCCCCTTACAATTGAATCCCCTATCACTATTGCTCTCCAACTCTTTTTCCTGCCCTCCTGTGCAGAAGAGCCAGCCACGGTGCCATGAACTTAGCTGCTGCTGCCCTCCCCTGATGAGCCATCCCCCTCAACAGTACTCAAAACGGTGTATCTGTTTTGCAGGGGGATGACCGCAGGGGACCCCTGCACTACCTTTCTTGCACTGCTCTTCCTGCTGGTCTTCCATTCCCTATCTGGCTGTGGACCCTTCACCTGCAGTAAGACCAACTCGTTACATGTGCTACTCACGTCATTCTCAGCATCGTGGATGCTCCAGAGTGAATCCACCCTCAGCTCCAATTCCGCAACGCGGACCGTCAGGAGCTGGAGGCGGATACACTTCCCACACACGTATTCGTCAGGGACACCGGAAGTGTCCCTGAGCTCCCACATGGTACAGGAGGAACATATAACGTGACCGAGCTCTCCTGCCATGACTTAACCCTTAGATGCACTTAAATTGGCAACAACAATGCTAAAGTTTACTCACTGATACAGAAGAGAAAAAAGAAAAACTACTCACGAGCGATGTTACGGAGGTTGAGATAGGTGGTCTTAGTTATGCTGCGGATATGTCATTTCAGGATCATGTGATAGCTCATCTCAGGGTCAAATATGACATTAAGGTTGCGAACAGTCTGGTTCAGCCTCAGACAGAAGTTGGGAAGAGAGATGGAGTCAGCGGCTAGGGAACAGAGTTTGTGGTGGGGACCGGAAACAATGGTTTCGGTCTTCCCAATATTCCATTGGAGAAAATTTCTGCTCATCTGGAACTGGATATTGGGCAAGCAGTCTGACAATTCTGAGACCATGGAGGAGAAAAGAACAAAAGGGAAGGTCTGTGATAGGGTGGAAGGCAGGAGAGATTAAATGACAAAAGGGATGATGGTACGAGGCAAAAAGGAGATGGTAATGGGACAGGTAAAGAAACAAAAGATGGGTCTAGAAGAGGTGTAAATGGGAATTTCAGAATCAACAAGAACAGCAGTTGTCCGAAAAATGGGGGCAGAGGATTTACTCAAAAATGGTTGACCTCAATGTTGAGGCCAGAAGGCTGTAAAATGCCTAATCGAAAAATGAGGTGATGTTCGTCGAGCTTGCGTTCAGCTTCATTGGAAAAGTGTAGGAAGCCGAGGATGGAGAGGTCAGAGTGGGAGTGGAACGAAGAATTAATGTGACAGGCAACCGGAAGCTCGGGGTCACCCTTGCGAACTGAACGGAGGTGTTCCGCAAAGCGGGCACCTAATCTGCTGAGTATTTCCAGCATTTACCGTTTTTATTTCCGATTTCCACAACTATTTTGCTCCTGTTTTTCTTTTGTTTAAATGTGTTGAAAGCCTCTGTGTCTCACTCGCTGGGCTTCACTGACATCCTAGCTGTGAACACCGTGCCAGCTTGAACTGCTGATGTTGCGAGAACGCGGGGGACCAATGATTGGGCAAATGCATCAAATGATTGAGGAGTTTGTTTGGTACGGAAATGCTTCTTTTTTAATAACAGGATTACGTGTGAATGCTGGATGCGTGATGAACTAGTGCCAGAAGGAGCAGTACCCCTGGCTCTTTGGAATGCTGGCGTGCTGTCAAGCACCCTTGGAACCCTGGTTCAGCATTCTGGTGACGCCTTATTTAAACAAGCCCTGTCAGAGCTGCAGAGATTGCCCACTCGTTTAAGGTACGTGTTTCAGCCATAAATATATAAAACTCCGAGTTCTTTCAACCTTTTACTTCGAACCTTTCACAACCACAAACCTATATTTTGGTCTGAACAGTGGCAAACCTAACTTATATCCATATCAGCAATGGATCAAAACTTTTTGGTGTCTGTGAATGAACAATTACTGTTACTCTCTTTTAAGACCCTCTTTAAAACCTATCTTTTTGACCAAGCTTTTTGTCTCCTCTCTTAATAGCTCCTTCTTTGGCTCAGTGTGCATTTTCTGTCCGATTATGCATCTGTGAAGCATCCTGAGACTTTTTCCGACTTTAAAGGTGTTATATAAATGTAAGTTGCAGTCGTTATAAAGTATGTGCTGTCACTTGAGTGCTTATAGGAACTTCTCTATCTCACCTATTTAATCACTGGAGGGAAAAGTCATGCAAAGATTATAAATAGAAATTCAGCACATTCATCCATCTTCCTATCTCGACTGTTCAACCCTGGCAAGCTGCCCTACATAGATGAGGGGGATCTATGTATGTTGTCCTGCCCCAAACCCCAGGGCTAGAGGCACCAACTTGTTCCATGATCGTGTAAAATACAAGAGCAGGGAGGTTATGCTTGGATTGTGTAAAACATTAGTTAGGCCACAGCTAGAGTACTGCGTGCAGTTCTGGTCACCGCATTACAGGAAAGATGTGATTGGACCAGAGAGTGTACAGAGGAGATTTACGAGGATGTTGCCTGGATTGAGAATTTTAGCTTTGAGGAAAGATTGGATAGGCTTGGGCTTGTTTTCGTTGGAACAGAGGAGGATGAGGTGATCTTATTGAGGTGTATAAAATTATGAGGGACCTAGATAGAGTGGATAGGAAGGATCCATTTCCCTTAGCAGAGGAGTCAACAACAAGGGGGCATAAATTTAAAATAATTGGTGGGAGGTTAGTGTTGTGTATCTGTAAAGCATGCACTCCCATGTTCCGCCACCAGGGAGCACATCCCCTGAAGTCCCAAGGGATCCCAGCATCCCTTGGGAGCACTGTATATAAGCCGGCCCCTAAGTTACTCACTCTGGAGTGTCTTAATAAAGACTGAGGTCACTGTCGCTTTAACCTCCCTGAGTGCAGTCTCATCTGTGTTAGGAACACAACAACTGGTGACGAGTACACAAATCCAACGCAAAGATGCAGCAAACTGTGGGCATCCTGGAGAAGTTCTTGGAGGGTGAGGACTGGGAAGCCTATGTCGAATGGTTAGACCAGTACTTTGTAGCCAACGAGCTGGATGGAGAAGGAAGCGCTGCAAAAAGTAGAGGGGTCCTCCTCACGGTCTGCGGGGCACCAACCTACAGCCTCATGAAGAATCTTCTGGCTCCGGTGAAATCCATAGATAAGTCGTATGAGGAGCTGTGTACGTTCGGGAGCATCTTAACCCGAGGGAGAGCATGCTGATGGCGAGGTATCGGTTCTATACGTACCAGCGATCTGAAGGTCAGCAAGTGGCAAGCTATATCGCTGAGCTAAGGCGACTTGCAGGACAATGTGAGTTTGATGGCTACCTGGAGCAAATGCTCTGAGACTTATTTGTACTGGGCATTGGCCACGAGACCATCCTACGAAAACTTTTGACTGGAGAGACACCGACCCTCAGCAAGGCCATTGCGATAGCACAGGCGTTTATGTCCACCAGTGATAACACCAATCAAATCTCTCAGCACACAAGTGCTAGCAATGTTCATAAATTAACTGGAACTGTGTTTGCGAGTAGAAATGTGCAGGGCTGGAACCACGAGTCTGCAACTGCCAGCAGGCCTCAGGTGATCCAGATGACTCAGAGTCTGCAGAGAATGCAAGGCAATTCACACCTCGTTGGCATTGTGGAGGCTTCCATTCAGCCTATTCATGCCGCTTCAAAGGGTATGTTTGCAAGAGCTGTGGAACAATGGGGCACCTTCAACGAGCTTGCAGACGAGCCGCAAGCTCTGCAAAATCTGCTAACCACCACGTGGCAGAGGAAGATCGGTCCATGGTGGATCAAAGCAATTTCGAGCCTCAGAGAGAGGAAGCAGATGCTGAAGTACACGGGGTGCACACATTTTCGACAAAATGTCCACCTATAATGCTAAATGTAAAATTGAATGGCTTACTCGTAGCCATGGAAGTGGACACTGGCGCTAGCCAATCCATCATGAATAAAAAGATGTTTGAGAGACTGTGGTGCAACAAGTCACTCAGACCAGCCCTGAGCCCCATCCACACGAAACTGAGAACGTACACCAAAGAGCTTATCACTGTCCTGTGCAGCACCATGATCAAGGTTACCTACGAGGGCACGGTGCATGAACTGCCACTCTGGATTGTCCCGGGCGATGGTCCCACACTGCTTGGAAGGAGCTGGCTGGGCAAAATCCACTGGAACTGGGATGACATCCGAGAGCTATCACATGTCGATGAGGCCTCATGTACCCAGGTTCTTTACAAATTTCCTTCCCTTTTTGAGCCAGGCATTGGAAACTTTTCCGGGTCGAAGGTGTGGATCCACTTGGTCCCAGAGGCACGACACATTCACAACAAGGCGCGAGCGGTACCTCGCATGATGAGGGAGAGAGTGGAAATTGAGCTAGACAGGCTGCAACGCGAGGGCATCATCTCCCCAGTGGAATTCAGTGAGTGGGCCAGCCCGATTGTTCCAGTACTCAAAAGTGATGGCCCGGTCAGGATTTGCGGCGATTATAAAGTAACTATTAATCGCTACAGGAGCAATACCCGCTACCTAAAGCAGACGACCTATTTGCGACGCTAGCAGGAGGCAAGATGTTCACCAAGCTCGACCTGACTTCGGCCTACATGACGCAGGAGCTGGAGGAGTCTTCGAAGGGCCTCACCTGCATCAACACGCACAAGGGACTGTTCATCTACAACAGATGCCCGTTTGGAATTTGGTCGGCTGCAGCAATCTTCCAGAGAAACATGGAGAGTCTACTCAAGTCGGTACCACGCACGGTGGTTTTCCAGGACCACATATTGGTCATGGGCCGGGACACCGTCGAGCACCTACAAAACCTGGAGGAGGTCGTGCAGCGACTGGATCGTGTAGGGCTGCGGCTGAAGAGGTCGAAATGCGTCTTCATGGCAACAGAAGTGGAATTCTTGGGGAGAAAGCTCGCGGCGGACGGCATTCGGCCCACAGACACCAAGACGGAGGCTATCAGGAATGCGCCCAGGCCACAGAACGTCATGGAGCTGCGGTCATTCCTGAGACTCCTCAACTATTTTGGTAACTTCCTACCAGGGTTAAGCACCCTCTTAGAGCCCCTACATGCGTTATTGCGTAAAGGTGAGAACTGGGTAAGGGGGAAAAAACCAAGTAATTGCTTTTGAGAAAACCAGAAACATTTTATGCTCCAACAAGCTGCTTGTATTGTATGACCCGTGTAAAAGACTTGTGCTAGCATGTGATGCATTGTCGTAAGGAGTCGGGTGTGTATTACAACAAGCCAACGTTGCGGGGAAGTTGCAACCTGTCATCTATGCTTTCAGGAGCTTGTCTAAGGCCGAGAGGGCCTACAGCATGATTGAGAAAGAGGCATTAGCGTGTGTGTTTGGGGTAACGAAAATGCATCAGTATCTGTTTGGCCTCAAATTTGCACTGGAAACCGATCACAAGCCCCTCACATCCCTGTTCGCTGAAAACAAGGGGATAAATACTAATGCCTCAGCCCGCATACAAAGTTGGGCACTCGCGCTATCAACGCATAACTATACCATCCGCCACAGGCCAGGCACCGAGAACTGTGTGGATGCTCTCAGTCGGCTACCATTGCCCACCACGGGGGTGGAAATGGCGCAGCCTGCAAACCTGTTGATGGTGGCGCAGCCCACAGACTTGTTGATGGTCATGGAAGCATTTGAAAATGATAAATCACCTGTCACGGCCTGCCAGATTAGGACTTGGACCAACCAAGATCCTCTGCTGTCCCCACTAAAAAACTGTGTACTGCATGGGAGTTGGGCCAGCATCCCCGTTGAAATGCAAGAGCTAATCAAGCCGTTCCAGTGGCGAAAGGACGAGCTGTCCATTCGATTGCCTGTTGTGGGTAACCGTGTAGTGCTACCCAAAAAGGGCAGGGAGATGTTCATCTCGGATCTCCACAGCACACACCCGGGTATAGTAATGATGAAAGCGATAGCCAGATCCCATGTGTGGTGACCCGGTATCGACTCTGACTTTGAGTCCTTTGTACGGCAATGTAGCGTGTGTGCTCAGTTGAGCAACGCGTACAGAGAGGCACCACTGAGTTTGTGATCCTGGCCCTCCAGACCATGGTCGAGGATCCATGTCGACTATGCAGGCCCGTTTCTCGGTAAAATGTACCTGGTGGTGGTGGATGCTTTTTCAAAATGGATTGAATGTGAAATAATGTCGGGAAGCACCGCCGCCACCACCATTGAAAGCCTGAGGGCCATGTTTGCCACCCAAGGCCTGCCTGACATACTGGTCAGTGACAACGTGCCATGTTTCACCAGTACCGAATTTAAAGAATTCATGACCTGCAATGGGATCAAACATGTCACCTCAGCCCTGTTTAAACCAGCCTCCAATGGGCAGGCAGAGCAGGCAGTACAAACAATCAAACAGAGCCTCAAACGAGTCACAGAAGGCTCACTCCAAACCCGCCTGTCCCGAGTACTGCTCAGCTATTGCACGAGACCCCACTCGCTCACAGGGGTGCCCTTGGCTGAGCTACTCATGAAAAGGACACTTAAAACCAGACTCTCGCTGGTTCGCCCCAACCTGCATGATCAGGTAGAGAGCAGGCGGCAGCAACAAAATGTAAACGATGGTCACGCCACTGTGTCACGGGAAATTGATCTGAATGATCCTGTGTATGTGCTAAACTATGGACATGGTCCCAAGTGGATCGCTGGCACGGTGATAGCTAAAGAAGGGAATAGGGTGTTTGTATTCAAACTGGACAATGGACAAATTTGCAGAAAGCACCTGGACCAAACGAGGCTGCGGTTCACAGACTGCCCTGAACAACCCACAGCAGACACCATCTTTTTCGAGCCCACAACTCATACCCAAAGGATCAACGACACCACACCGGACCAGGAAATCGAACCCATCACGTCCAACAGCCCAGCAAGGCCAGGCTCACCCAGCAGCCCTGCAGGGCCAACAACACGCCAGCCCAGCGAGGGCACAGCCAACACACCAGAACAGACATTTGTACCGAGGCGGTCCACCAGGGAAAGAAAGGCTCCCGACCGCCTCACCTTATAAATAGTTTTCACTTTGACTTTAGCGGGGGGAGTAATGTTGTGTATCTGTAAAGCATGCACTCCCATGTTCCGCCACCAGGGAGTGCGTTCCCTGAAGTCCCAAGGGATCCCAGCATCCCTTGGGAGCACTGAATATAAGCCAGCCCCTAAGGCCTGTTACTCACTCTGGAGTGTCTTAATAAAGACTGAGATCACTGTCACTTTAACCTCCCTGGGTGCAGTCTCATCTGTGTTAGGAACACAACAGTTAGTATGCAGGTACAGCAAGTGATCAGGAAGGCCAATGGAATCTTGGCCTTTATTGCAAAGGGGATGGAGTATAAAAGCAGGGAAGTCTTGCGACAGTTGTACAGGGTATTGGTGAGGCCACACCTGGAATACTGCGTGCAGTTTTGGTTTCCATATTTACGAATGGATATACTTGCTTTGGAGGCAGTTCAGAGAAGGTTCACTAGGTTAATTCCAGAGATGAGCGGGTTGATTTATGAGGAAAGGTTGTGTAGGTTGAATTAGAATTCAGAAGAATGAGAGGTGACCTTATCGAAACGTATAAGATTATGAGGGGGCTTGACAAGATGGATACAGAGAGAATGTTTCCACTGATAGGGGAGACTAGAACTAGAGGGCAGAATCTTAGAATAAGGGGCCACCCATTTAAAACTGAGATGAGGAGAAATTTCTTCTCTCAGAGGATTATGGATCTGTGGAATTTGCTGCCTCAGAGAACTGCGGAAGCTGGGACATTGAATAAATTTAAGACAGAAATAGACAGTTTTTTAAACAATAATGGAATAAGGGGTTATGGAAAGCGGGCAGGGAAGTGGACCTGAGTCCATGACCAGATTAGGCATGATCATATTAAATGGCGGAGCAGGCTCTATGGCCTTCTCCTGCTCCTATTTCTTATGTTCTTAAGGTGTTATGTTTAGAGGGGATTTGAGGGGAAAAGTCTTTACCAAAGGGTGGTGGGGGTCTGGAACTCACTGCCTGAAAGGTTGGTAGAGGCAGAAACCCGCACCACATTTAAAAAGTACTTCGATGTGCACTTCAAGTGCTGTAACCTACAAGGCTATGGACCAAGAGCTGGAAAATGGGATTAGGCTGGATCGCTCTTTGTCGGCCGGCACGGACATGATGGGCCAAAGTGGCCTCCGTTCATTCTGTAAATGTCTATGATTCTATGATTTTATGTACCAATTGATCATGTCAATCTACACCTATCCCTGTATCCTACAGTTCCTTTCATAATCATATATTTATCTGGCTGTAATTATAAAAAATGATTACAAAATCACAGTTAGCTCGATCTATCTTCCCCATCCTCAACAGCAACAGAGTAAGGGAGTGGTAGCATAGTGGTTATGTTATGAGACTAGTAATCTATGAGCCCTGGATGAATGATGTGAAGACATGAGTTCCAATCTCACCACAGTAGCTGGGGAATTTCATTCCAGTTCATTAAATAAATCTGGAATATTTACAAGAATTTTGAATCTGCTTCCACCAACCTTTCAGGCTGTGCATTCCAGAGCCTAATAACTCGCATTGTACAGTAATCTCGCCTCTGGCTCTTTTTCCAATCGCCTTAAATCTGTGTCCTCTGGTTACCGATATTCCTCCCAGTGAAAACAACTGAGCATAAATAGCAACTGATGCACACAGGGCAACAAGACAATTTAGATGGGTGGGCGGAGGGAGAGGCTGGATCTTGACCAGAATTAACATTTTGAGGCCAGCATTCCTCAAGTTGGGTGGCCCTAGTGGAAAATTAAGACCGCCCAAAGGAAAAAAATTGTAACATTTCCCTACACCCCTTCCTAGGAACAGGTGCAGGGTGATTGTTGTATTTCTAAGCATGGTAGCTACATCATGGGATGTGTGATTATTTGTTCTCAGATTGTGGGCGTCGCTGGCAAGGCTGCATTTATTGCTCCTCCCATTATGCCCCAAGGACAATGAGAGTCAGTCGTGTAGTGTGGGTCGGGAGTCACATGTAGACCAGGCCAGCTAGGAATGGAACGTTTCATTCCTTTAAGGAGAGATGTGCTTGTGTTGGAGGCTGTTGAGAGTGGGTGCACTGGATTGATTCCAGAGATGAGGGGGTTGACTTATGAGGATAGGTTGAGTAGGTTGGGCCTATACACATTGGAGTTCAGAAGAATGAGAGGTGATCTCATTGAAACTTATAAGATAATGAGGGGGCTCGACAAGGTGGATGCAGAGAGGATATTTCCACTCATAGGGGAAACTAAAACTAGAGGACATAGTCTGAGAATAAGGGGCCGCCCATTTAAAACTGAGATGGGAGAAATTTCTTCTCTCAGAGGGTTGTAAATCTATGGAATTCTATTCCCCAGAAAGCTGTGGAGACTGGGTCATTGAATATATTTAAGGCGGAGATAGACAGATTTTTGAGCAATAAGGGTATAAAGGGTTATGGGGAGCGGGCAGGGAAGTGGTGCTGAGTCCATGATCAGATCAGCCATGATCTTATTGAATGGCAGAGCAGGCTCAAGGGGCCAAATGGCCTACTCTTGCTCCTATTTCTTATGTTCTTAAGTTTCCCGAAGGATATTAATGAACCACTTGGGTTTTTACAACAATCCGGTATCCGGTAGCATTTGTGGTTATTTTATCTGATGCCAGCCCGCAAATGACCAGATTTACTAAATTCGACTTCCCGACTTACTTTGCTTCCCGACGGTCTCTGGATTTCTAGTGCAGCGGTAGGTTGTCCTACCCTGTACAGTCGGCATAACCGACCCCTGGCACCCTGGGCGCTTGAAGCAGCATTGGCCTGCGCGCAGTGCAATGAACACAGCGAGTTCCTCACACCACTGCAACCACCAGTGGGAATGGTAACATAGTGGTTATGTTACTGGACTAACAACCCAGAGGCCTGGACTAGTGATCTGGCAGATGTGAGTTCAAATCCCACCATAGCAGCTGGGGAATTTAAATTTAATTCAACAAATCTGGAATGAAATGCTAGTATCAGTAATGGTAACCATGAAACTACCAGATTGTTGTTAAAAACCCATCTGGTTCACTAATGTCCTTTAGGGAAGGAAATCTGTCATCCTTTCCCAGTCTGGCAATGGGGTTGACTCTTTGTTGCCCTCTGAAATGGCCAAGCAAGCCACTCAGTTATTCAAGGGCAATTGGAGATGGGCAGGCCGTCCCATGAATGAATATAAATAAATTAACACAGGATGGTGCTTTGGACACACAGGCCACATTATCAGACCCAGCGGGTTTGTGATGATACTGATAGAATTACTAGTATCAATCCGCAAAGAATTACAGCATATTTCACCAGATAACTAGAGATGAGTGAGATTATTTGCCCCGTCTTTGCTCGTTCACATAGGAACAGCTTTGGTGGGCTGAATAGCTGGCTCCTGCATTGACGTTTTGTTTCTAGCCTAAAGCACTTCAACCAGCTTCGTCACCGCATCCAACAAGTGAACCCAAGTCAAGATTGAATACCCTTGTTTATCTGTCATATGAATATACTCATATATGAAGAGCCCTGAATTTTGAGTTAATTTTTGACTCCCCTCTCCCTGCTTTGAAACATGTCTACAATATTCTGTGGCATATTTTTACTATGGGAATGGCAGCACAATGGTTATGTTACTAGACTAGTAATCCATCCAATCACTCATAACAAACTGCCTTTTACTCTTTCTTACTGGTGTTGTGCTAGATTAAGCATTGAAGTGATTATCATCTGTCAATGAGTTCAAATCCCACCATGACAGTTAAGTTAAAAAATCTGGAATAAAAAGCGAGTGTGACCATAAATGGTGTAGTAAATATCCATCTGGTTTATTAATGTCCTTTAGGGAAAGAAATCTGCCGTCCTTACCCAGTGGTTGGCTCTTAACTGCCCTCTGAAATAGCATAGCAAGCCACCCAGCTGTATAAAACTGCTATGAAAGCAACAATAATAAGAATAAAACCAGATGGACCACCTAGGCACCGGTTTCAAACATGAAGCGACACACCTAGCCCAGTCCTCCTCACTAACATCTAGTTCCAAAATTGGGAGAGCTGTCCCACAGACTAGTCAAGCAACAGCCTGACGTACTCATACTCACCGAATCATACCTTTTAGCCAATCTCACCATCCCAGGGTATGTCCTGTCCCACTGGCAGGACTGAGCCACCTGAAGTAGCGGCACAGTGGTACACAGTCAGGAGGGATTGGTCCTGGGAGTCCTCAACATTGACTCCAGACTCTATATGGAGTACCTTTATCGCACAGACTGCAACAGTTCAAGAAGGTAGCTCACCCACCACCTTCTCAAGGGCAATTAGGGATGGGCAATAAATGCTAACCTTGCCAGCGACGCCTACATCCCAGGTACGAGTTTAAAGCATTTTTTTTATCCTAAAAGTACCTGACCCTGACTTCAAAGTGCTGATTCCTGTTGGACAAGATCATGGGCCAAATGTATTTCAGAGCAATGCAACAAGAGTTTGAAAGGTGAGAGGATGTGTTCAATGTGCATTTGGAAAATATTGCTGCAAATATGTAACATATGTCTCAATCACTCATAAACTGTCTTACTCTTTCTTATTGGTGCTGTGCTAGACTATGCATTGAAGTGATTATCATCTGTCAAGTACAATCTGTCTGTAGAATCTATAAGGCAAGGTGAGTGATTGACTTGTGAAAATGGAACATGGTTAATAATAATAGTATGTTTTATGATAATGCATTCACAGCTATTAGCATAGTTTTGATTCCATTCACTAGGTAACGTGATTACTTATTATTATTTGGGTAAATGAAGCAAAAATTATGAGTACTTTAATAGGACATGACAGTCAGTTCATTTTTGTTTTCCCTCTTTAGAAAAGCCCTGCTATAGTTTTATCGCACGCTCATTATCCTCTTTCTGCGAGGTTCAGCGATTATACAAGTTCAAGAGCCTGGCCTGGCATGTTTTCTGAAGCACCACTTTACATTATTGAATAGAGACTGTCACTTTTAAAAGCAAACAAGTAATGCATCAATCCATTTTCACTTCCTCCTACCGAGATTTGCGTTCAAATTAATGAACCTCCTGCCTGCCATGTACCAGATAAAGCCACATTTTAATCAAAGCACTATCAACGGCAGATATGAGTTCTAATATATTTATGTAAGATGTTCATTAGTGCAGCTCTAATAAGCTCATTAATAGTCTCCTAAAGCATCACTGTGTAATTACCAAGCTGCCCAGTATAAACAAGTGCTTCCTTGTTTACTTGCCCGTTTGACCCTTTCCCTCCAATCAGCTACCTCTTCCGTACACAGTTCTACTTTGGTCGTGAGCTATAATCACCTTTGAGAATTGTGGGTCATCAATTATCTGCTCGCATTTGATTCACCTTCTGTTTCACATCATACACTCATAGAAATTTACAGCACAGAAGGAGGCCATTCAGCCCATTGTGTCCATGCTGGCCGACAAAGAGCTATCCATTCCAGTCCCATTTTCCAGCTCTTGGTGCATAGCCATGTAGGTTACAGCACTTCAAGTGCATATTCAAGTACTTTTTAAATGCTATGAGGGTTTCTTCCTCTAACCACCCTTTCAGGCAGTGAGTTCCAGACTCCCACCACTCTCAGGGTCAAAAATTTCTCCTCAAATTCCCTTTAAACCAATTACTTTAAATCTATGCCCCCGGGTTATTGACCCCTCTGCTAAGAGAAATAGGTCCTTCCTATCCACTCTATCTCGGCCCCTCATAATTTTATACACCTCAATTAGGTCTCCCCTCAGCCTCCTCTGTTCCAAAGAAAACAAACCCAGCCTATCCAATCTTTCCTCTTAGCTAAAATTCTCCAGTCCAGGCAACATCTTCGTAAATCTCCTCTGTACCCTCTCTAGTGCAATCACATCTTTCCTGTAATGTGGTGACCAGAACTGCACGCAGTACTGTAGCTGTGGCCTAACTAATGTTTTACACAGCCCAAGCATAATCTCCCTGGTCTTATATTCTGTGCCTCAGCTAATAAAGGCAAGTATCCTGAATGCCTTCTTAACCATCTTATTTACCTGTCTTGCTACCTGCACTCCAAGGTTCCTCTATTCCTCTACACTTCTCAGTGTCCTACCATTTATTGTGTATTCTCTTGCCTTGTTAGTCCTCCCCAAATGCATTACCTCACACTGCTCCAGATTGAATTCCATTTGCCACTGTTCTGCCCACCTGACCAGTTCATTGATATCTTCCTGCAATCCGCAGCTTTCTTCTTCATTATTAACCACACAGCCAATTTTTGTATCATCTGCAAACTTCTTAATCATACCCCCTACATTCAAGTCTAAATCATTGATATATATACCACAAAAAACAAGGGACCTAGTACTGAGCCCTGCGGAACCCCACTCGAAACAGCCTTCTAGTCACAAAAACATCCATCAATCATTACCCTTTGCTTCCTGCCTCTGAGCCGATGTTGGATCCAACTTGCCACTTTGCCTTGGATCCCATGGGCTTTTACTTTCATGACCAGTCTGCCATGTAGGACCTTATCAACAGCCTTGCTAAAATCCATATACACCATGCACTACCCTCATTGACCCTCCTGGTTACCTCCTCAAAAAATTCAATCAAGTTAGTCAGACATGACCTTCCCGTAACAAATCTGTGCTGACTCTCCTTGATTAATCTGTGTCTTTCTAAATTAAGATTTATCTTGTTCCACAGAATTTATTCCAATAATTTTCCCACCACTGAGGTTAGGCTGACTGGCCTGTAATTACTCAGTCTTTCCCTTTCTCCCTTTTAAACAACGATTAAACGTTAGCAGTCCTCCAGTTCACCGGCGCCACACCTGTAGCCAGGGAGGATTGGAAAATAATGGTCAGAGCCTCTGCTATTTCCTCTCTTGCTTCTCTTAATAGCCTGGGATACATTTCATCCAGGCCTGGGAATTTATCTACTTTCAAAGCTGCTAAACCTCTTAATACTTCCTCTCTCGTTATGTTTATTTCAGCTAATATTTCACACTCTTTCTCCCTGATTGCAATGTCTGCATTGTCCCTCTCTTTTGTGAAAACAGGCGCAAAGTATTCATTAAGAACCATACCCACATCTTCCGCCTCCACACACAGGTTACCTTTATGGTCTCTAATAGGCCCTACTCTTTCTTTAGTTATCCTCTTGCTCTTAATATATTTATAAAACAGTTTTGGGTTGTCCTTGATTTTACTTGCCAATATTTTTTCATGCTCTCTCTTTGCTTTCCTAATTTCCTTTCTAATTTCACCTCTGCACTTTCTATACTCCTCGAGGGTTTCTGCAGTATTGAGCCCTCGGTATCTGTCATAAGCTTTCATTTTTTTCTTTATCCTACCCTGTATGCCCCCTGACATCAAGGGGGCTCTAGATGTCTTAGTCCCACCCTTTTTCTTTAAGGAACATACTAGCTCTGTACCGTCAAGATCTCCTCCTTGAATGCCTCACACTGCTCTGACCTTCAAGCAGCTGTTTCCAGTCCATTTTGGCTAAATCACATCTCAGCTTAGTATGGCTTTTCCCCAATTGAGAACTTTTATTCCTGGTCTATCTTTGTCCTTTTCCATAATTACCTAAATCTAACTGAATTATGATCATTACCACCAAAATGCTCTCCCACTGATACCCCTTCCACCTGCCCAGTTTCATTCCCTAAAACTAAGTCCAGAACCACACCCACTCTTGTTGGGATTGCTACGTGCTGACTAAAAAAGCTTTCCTGAATATATTTTAAGAATTCTGCTCCCTGTATACCTTTCACACTAATTCTATCCCAGTTAATACTAGGGTAGTTGAATCCCCAACTGTTACTTCACTATTGTCTTTGCACTTCTCAGAAATTTGCCTACATATTTGCTCTTCTATCTTCCTCCAACTGTTTGGGTGCTATAGTCCAACTGTGTGATTGCCCCTTGTTTGTTCTTCAGTTCAATGCATATGACCTCATTTGATGATCCTTCTAACATATCATCCCTCCTCACAGCTGTAATTGTTTCTTTAATCAATACTGCGACCCCCCCTCTTTTTTACCCCCCTCTCTATCCTGTCTGAAAACCCTGTAATCAGGAATGTTGAGCTGCCATTCCTGCCCTTCTTTCAGCCATGTCTCAATAATAGCTATAATATCATATTCCCACATAGCTATCTGTGACCTCAACTCAAGTGCCTTATTTCTTAGACTCCTTGCATTGAAGTATATGCCATTTAGTACTGCCAAACTGCCTTGTTATCTATTTTCTAGCCTTTGTTTTTGTTATATATGTAAACTTGTATTTACTCTGTACAGCCACCAGAGGGCTCATCCCCTGGAGTCCCAAGGGATCCCATAATCCCTTGGGAGCACAGGTATTGAAGGAGGCTTCACAGGTTGGAGAGCACTCTGGAGACCTGCAATAAAAGACTACGGTCACACTTTACTTTGAGCTCACTGTATTCAGTCTGACTCTTTCTCCATACACAACAATTGGCGATGAGATACAGATAGCGAATCCAAAGATGCAGAGAACAGTGGGCACCCTGGAGAAATTCTCGGAGGGAGATGATTGGGAAACTTTTGTGGAGCGACTCGACCAATACTTCGTGGCCAATGAGCTGGATGGGGAAGAGAGCGCTGCCAAACAAAGGGCGATCCTCCTTACCGTCTGTGGGGCACCAACATATGGCCTCATGAAGAATCTGCTCACTCCAGCGAAACCCACGGAGAAATCGTATGACAATTTGTACACACTGGTCCGAGAGCATTTGAACCCAAAGGAAAGCATTCTGATGGCGAGGTACGCGTTCCACACCTACAAAAGGTCTGAAGGCCAGGAAGTGGCGAGTTATGTCGCCGAGCTATGACGCTTTGCAGGACATTGTGAATTTGAAGGATATATGGAGCACATGCTAAGAGACTTTTTCATACTTGGCATTGACCACGAAACCATACTTCGCAAAATTTTGAATGTAGAGACCCCAACCTTGAGTAAGGCCATAGCGATAGCCCAGGCGTTCATTGCCACCAGTGACAATACAAAGCAAATCTCTCAGCACACAAGGGCTGCTACAAGTACTGTGAACAAAGTGATGTTGTTTTTGAATCGCAACCTACAGGGCAGGTCACATACCGGCAGCTACACGTCCGCAGATGTCTCAGAGTCCACCACCAAGGGTGATGAATGCAAGGCCATTAACACCTTGTTGACGCTGCGGGGGTGATCATCATTTCCATTCATGCCAATTCAAAGAGTATGTTTGCAAGGGCTGTGGAACAATGGGACACCTCCAACGAGTGTGCAGGCGAGCTGCACAGCCTGTTAAACCTGCAAACCACCATGTTGCAGCGGAGGACAGATCCATGGAGGATCACTATGAACCAGAGCCTCAGATCGAGGAGGCAGAGGTACATGGGGTGCACAATTCACCACGAATTGTCCCCCGATAATGCTGAATGTTGAACTAAATGGACTCCCGATGTCAATGGAGCCGGACACGGGCACGAGCCAGTCGATCATGGACAAAAAGACTTTCAAAAGGTTGTGGTGCAACAAGGCCTCAAGGCCAGTCTGAACTCCAGTTCGCATGAAATTAAGAACTTACATGAAAGAACTGATACCTGTAATCGGCAGTGCTACCGTAAAGGTCTTCTACAATGGAGCGGTGCACAAGCTACCACTCTGGGTGGTACCGGGCGATGGTCCCACGCTGCTCGGCAGGAGCTGGCTGGGAAAGATATGCTGGAACTGGGACGACATCCGAGCGCTATCGCCCGCTGACGACACTTCATGTGCCTAGGTCTTAAACAAATTTCCTTCACTGTTCGAACCAGGCATCGGGAAATTCCAAGGAGCAAAAGTGCAGATCTACCTAATTCCGGGGACACAACCCATTCATCATAAGGTGAGAGCAGTACGGTACATGATGAGAGAAAGGGTAGAAATTGAGCTAGACCGGCTGCAAAGAGAGGGCATAATTTCCCCGATCGAGTTCAACGAGTGGGCCAGTCCTATCGCCCCAGTCCTCAAGGGAGACGGCACCGTCAGAATCTGTTCTGTGGCGATTACAAAGTAACTATCAATCGTTTCTTCCTGCTGGACCAATACCCACTACCAAAGACCGACGACCTCTTTGCAACACTGGCAGGAGGAAAGACATTCACAAAGCTGGATCTGACTTCAGCCTACATGATGCAGGAACTGGAGGAGTCATCGAAGGCCCTCACCTGCATCAACACACACACAGGTCTTTTTGTTTATAACACATGCCCATTTGGAATCCGATCGGCGGTGGCGATATTCTAGAGAAACATGGAAAGCTTACTGCAGTCGGTCCTGCACACCCTGGTCTTCCAGGACGACATCCTGGTCACAGGTCGGAACACAGACGAGCATCTGCAGAACCTGGAGGAGGTTCTTAGTCGACTCAACTGCGTGGAGCTCAGGTTAAAACGCTCAAAGTGTGTTTTCCTTGCGCCTGAAGCGGAGTTCCTGCGAAGGAGGATTGCGGCGGATGGCATCAGGCCCACCAACGCGAAGACGGAGGCAATCGAGAACGCATCGAGGCCACAGAATGTGACGGAGCTGCTTCATTTCTGGGACTCCCGAACTACTTTGGTAACTTCTTACCGGGTCTCAGCACACTGTTAGAACCATTGCATGTCTTACTATGAAAAGGGGATGAATGTGTTTGGGGCAAAAGCCAAGAAAATGCATTTGTAAAGAAATGCATTTGCAAGAAAATTGTTATGCTCAAACAAATTGCTTGTGTTGTATGATCCATGTAAGCGCTTGATACTCGCATTTGATGCGTCATCATATGGCGTCGGGCGTGTATTGCAACAAGCTAATGATTTCGGTAAACTGCAACCGGTTGCTTATGCATCCAGGAGTCTGTCTAAGGCTGAGAGAGCCTACAGCATGATTGAGAAAGAAGCGATAGCATGTGTTTATGGGGTAAAGAAAATGCATCAATACCTGTTTGGGCTAAAATTCGAATTGGAAACTGACAATAAGCCACTTATATCCCTGTTCTCCGAGAGTAAAGCGCTAAATGCCAACGCACAGCCCGCACCCAGAGATGGGCGCTCACGTTGTCTGCATAAAACTACGCCATCCGCCACAGGTCAGGCACAGAAAACTGCACCGATGCTCTCAGTAGGCTGCCATTGCCCACCAAGGGGGTGAAAATGGTGCAGTCCGCAGCTCTAGCCATGGTTATGGAAGCATTTGAGAGTGAGCAATCACCCGTCACTGCCCGGCAGATCAAAACCTGGACAAGCCAGGACCCCTTATTATCTCTAGTCAAAAGCTGTGTGCTTCACGGGAGCTGGTCCAGTATTCTAGTGGAAATGCAGGAAGAGATAAAGCCGTTCCAGCGACGCAAAGATGAAATGTCTATACAGGCAGACTGCCTTCTGTGGGGCAATCGAGTAGTGGTCCCCAGGAAGGGCAGAGACACCTTTATCAATGACCTCCACAGTACCCACCCAGGCATCATAATAATGAAATTGATAGCCGGATCCCACGTGTGGTGGCCCGGTATCAATGCGGACTTAGAGTCCTGCATTCATAGTTGTAATACATGCTTGCAGTTAAGCAATGCACCCAGGGAGGCGCCGTTAAGTTTATGGTCTTGGCCCTCCAAACCGTGGTCTAGGGTACACGTCGAGTATACAGGCCCGTTCTTGGGTAAAATGTTCCTTGTGGTTGTAGATGCATACTCCAAGTGGATTGAATGTGAGATAATGTAGGCTAGCATGTCCGCTGTCACTACTGAAAGCCTGCAGGCCATGATTGCCACACACGGCCTACCCGATGTCCTGGTGAGTGACAACGGGCCATGTTTTCCCAGTGCTGAGTTCAAAGAATTCATAACCTGTAACGGGATCAAACATGCCACATCTGCCCCATTTAAACCAGCGTCCAATGGTCAGGCAGAGAAAGCAGTGCAAACCATCAAGCAAGGCTTGAAGAGGGTAACTGAAGGCTCACTGCAGACTCGCCTATCTCAAGTCCTGCTTAGCTACCGCATGAGACCTCACTCACTCGCTGGGATCCCACCTGCTGAACTGCTCATGAAAAGAGCACTTAAGACAAGGCTCTCGTTAATTCACCCTGATCTACATGAACAGGTAGAGAGCAGGCGGCTTCAACAAAGTGCATACTATGATAGCGCAAATGTGTCACGCGAGATTGAAATCAATGATCCTGTATTTGTATTAAATTATGGACAAGATCCCAAGTGGCTTCCCGGCACTGTTGTGGCCAAAGAGGAGAGCAGGGTGTTTCAGGTCAAACTTTCAAATGGACTCATTCACCGGAAACACTTGGACCAAATCAAATTCAGATTCACGGACTATCCTGAGCAACCCACCTTAGACCCTACCTTTTTTGATCCCCCAACATACATACCAATGGCAACCGGCACCACGGTTGACCATGAAGCAGAACCCTTCAACCACTGCAGCCCAGCGAGGGCCCAACAAATGATTCAACAACACCAGCTTTCACACCGAGACGATCAACCAGGGAAAGATGGGCCCCAGATCGACTCACATTGTAAATAGTTACACTATTGACTTTGGAGGGGTGTGTTGTTATATATGTAACCTTGCATTTACTCTGTACAGCCACCAGAGGGCTCATCCCCTGGAGCCCCAAGGGATCCCATAATCCCTTGACAGCACAGGTATTTAAGGAGGCTTCACAGGTTGGAGAGGCACTCTGGAGACCTGCAATAATAGACTAAGGTCACATTTTACTTTGAGCTCACAGTATTGAGTCTGATTCTATCTCAATACACAACAGTTTTCTCTGTCTTCCAAATTTGCTTACTAATTTTCTGCCTTCCATTTCCAGCTTTGCTTCTCGCCCTTCTGAATCTACTTTCAGGTTCCCACCCCAATGCCAAACTAGTTTAAAACTTCCCTAATAGCAACCCCCCACCCCCACAAGGATATTGGTCTCGGCTTGTTTGACTTGTTCAGGTCCCATCGCCCCCAGAAACTATTCCAATGCCTCAGGAATCTAAAGCCCTCCCTCTGGCACCATCTCTCCAGCCACGCATTCATCTGCTCTATCCTCTTATTTCTGTATTCACTAGCACGTGGCACCGGCAGTAACCCGGAGATTACTATCTTTAAGATCCTGTTTTTTAATCTCTTTCATAGCTCGCTAAGTTTCTACATGCAAGACCTCATCCCTCTTTCTACCTATGTCATTGACACCGATATGGAACATGACCTCTGGCTGATCACAATCTCCCCCTCAGAATATCCTGGAGACGTTCAGTGACATCCTTGACCCTGGCACCAGGGAGGCAACATACCATCCTGGAGTCACATCTGCAGCTGCAAAAACGCCTGTCTGTTCTCCTAACTATCGAATCCTCTATCACTATTGCTCTTCCACTCTCCTTCCTCCCCCCTGTGCAGCTGAGCCGCCCGTGGTGCCATGGACTTGGTTCTGGCTGCAGTCCCCAGAGGGCCCTCCCCAGTATCCAGGTCTGAAAACCAGATAGCGAGCGAGATGCACTCAGGTCACTCCTGACTTACCTGCCAGGTGCTCCTTGTCTGTCTGGCAGTCACCCATTCCCTCCCTGCCTGCATACTCTAAAGCTGCGGGGTGACCACCTCCTAAACATGCTATCCACGAAGTTCTCAGCCTCGCGGATGCACTGCAGTGATGTCAGCCGCCGCTCAAGCTCTGAAACCCGGAGCTCGAGCTGCTCTAGCTGGTGCCACTTCCCGCACACATGGTCGTCCAGGCCATGAGAAGCATCCAGGACTTCCCACATGGCACAGGATGCGCATTCCAAGGAACTGAGCTGCCCTGCCATGCCTCTATTTAATAGGCTATAGAAACATAGAAAATAGGTGCAGGAGTAGGCCATTCAGCCCTTCGAGCCTGCACCACCATTCAATAAGATCATGGCTGATCATTCACCTCAGTACCCCTTTCCTGCTTTCTCTCCATACCCCTTGATCCTCTTTAGCCGTAAGGGCCACATATAACCTCCTCTTGAATATATCCAATGAACTGGCATCAACAACTCTCTGCGGCCGGAAATTCCACCAGTTAACAACTCTCTGAGTGAAGAAGTTTCTCCTCATCTCAGTCCTAAATGGCCTACCCCTTATCCTAAGACTGTGTCCCCTGGTTCTGGACTTCCCCAACATCGGGAACAATCTACCCGTATCTAACCTGTCCAGTCCTGTCAGAATTTTATATGTTTCTATGAGATCCCCTCTCATCCTTCTAAACTCCAATGTATAAAGGCCCAGTTGATCCAGTCTCTCCTCATATGTCAGTCCAGCCATCCCGGGAATCAGTCTGGTGAACCTTCGCTGTACTCCCTCAATAGCAAGAATGTCCTTCCTCAGATTAGGACACCAAAACTGAACACAATATTCCAGGTGAGGCCTCACCAAGGCCCCGTACAACTGCAGTAAGACCTTCCTGCTCCTATACTCAAATCCCCTAGCTATGAAGGCCAACATACCATTTGCTTTCTTCACCGCCTGCTGTACCTGTATGCCAATTTTCAATGACTGATGAACCATGACACCCAGGTCTTGTTGCACCTCCCCTTTTCCTAATCTGCCGCCATTCAGATAATATTCTGTCTTCGCGTTTTTGCCCCCAAAGTGGATAACCTCACATTTATCCACATTATACTGCATCTGCCATGCGTTTGCCCACTCACCTAACCTGTCCAAGTCACCCTGCAGCCTCTTCGCTTCCTCCTCACAGCTCACACTGCCACCCAGTTTAGTGTCATCCGCAAACTTGGAGATATTACACTCTATTCCTTCATCTAAATCATTGATGTATATTGTAAATAGCTGAGGTCTCAGCACTGAGCCCTGCGGCACTCCACTAGTCACTGCCTGCTATTCTGAAAAGGACCCGTTTATCCCGACTCTCTGCTTCCTGTCTGCCAACCAGTTCTCTATCCACGTCAGTATATTACCCCCAATACCATGTGCTTTAATTTTGCACACCAATCTCTTGTGTGGGTCCTTGTCAAAAGCCTTTTGAAAGTCCAAATACACCACATCCACTGATTCTCCCTTGTCCATTCTACTAGTTACATCCTCTAAAAATTCCAGAACATTTGTCAAGCATGATTTCCCCTTCATAAATCCATGCTGACTTGGACCAATCCTGTCACTACTTTCCAAATGTGCTTCTATTTCATCCTTAATAATTGATTCCAACATTTTCCCCACCACTGATGTCAGGCTAACCGGTCTATAATTACCCGTTTTCTCTCTCCCTCCATTTTTAAAAAGTGGTGTTACATTAGCTACCCTCCAGTCCATAGGAACTGATCCAGATTCGATAGACTGTTGGAAAATGATCACCAATACATCCAGTATTTCTTGGGACACTTCCTTAAGTACTCTGGGATGCAGACTATAAGGCCCTGGGGATTTATCGGTCGTCAATCCCATCAATTTCCCAAACACAATTTCTTGGCAATAAGGATATCCTTCAGTTCCTCCTTCTCACTAAACCCTCGGTCTCCTAGTACTTCCGGAAGGTTATTTGTGTCTTCCTTCGTGAAGCCAGAACCAAAGTATTTGTTCAATTGGTCTGCCATTTCTTTGTTCCCCATTATAAATTCACCTGGATCTGACTGTCTTCACTAATCTTTTTCTCTTCACATATCTATAGAAGCTTTTGCAGTCAGTTTTTATGTTCCCGGCAAACTTCTTCTCGTACTCTATTTTCGCTCTCTTAATTAAACCCTTTGTCCTCCTCTGCTGAATTCTAAATTTCTCCCAGTCCTCAGGTTTGCTGCTTTTTCTGGCCAATTTATATGCCTCTTCCTTGGATTTAACATTATCCTTAATTTCCCTTGTTAGCCACGGTTGAGCCACCTTCCCCGTTTTATTTTTACTCCAGACAGGGATGTACAATTGTTGATCTTTAAATGTTTGCCATTGCCTATCCACCGACAACCCATTAAGAATCATTTGCTAGTCTATTCTAGCCAATTCACGCCTCAAACCATCAAAGTTATCTTTCCTTAAGCTATGAACTTACTTAGCAGAAATAAACTTTAAAATGTTAAAAAAACACTCAACAGCTACTCACCAATCAGCTTCTTTTCTTGTGCCGATGTCACTTAGGTTTTTCACTCTGACATCACACCTTCAAATGCTGCCTGTGTTAAGTTGCTCCCAGCTTGGGTCCTGCTCAGGTCTGATGCCTGTGGAACTTTGCATTGGTCTAATGGTTATGCTAGATCTGGGTTGCCAGCCACTGGATTTTGGATCAGACAGTACAGTTTTGGAGTATTAGCAATTGGAACTGGGATCGGCCATTCAATCCTTGAGCCTATTTTGGCAACAGCAACAACAACTTGTATTTAAATAGCATCTTTAACATAGTAAAGTATCTCAAGGCGCTTCACAGGAGTGTTTTAAGTCAAAAAGTTTGACACTGAATCACATAAGGAGAAATTAGGGCAAGTGACCAAAAGCTTGGTCAAAGAGGTAGGTTTTAAGGAGTGTTTTAAAGGAGAAAATAGAGGTAAATAGGCAGAGAGGTTTAGGGAGGGAATTCCAGAGCTTAGGGAATTCCAGGCAGTTTAAAGCATGGCCACCAATGGTTGAGGGATTAAAATCAGGGATGCTCAAGAGGGCAGAATTAGAGTAGCGCAGAACTCTCAGGCGGTTGTGGGGCTGGAGGAAATTACAGAGACAGGGATTCAATCAGAAGTGGTGTTTCATACAGACCGGTGCTGGGACCACTATTGTTCACCATTTACATAAATGATTTGGACTCGGGAATTAGAAATGTAATATCAAAATTTGCAGATGACACCAAAGTGGGAAGTATAGTTAATACTGAGGAAGACTGCGACAGAGTACAAGACGTTAAGAAACTTGAAGAGTGGGCGTGTAAATGGCAACTGAATTTCAATGTGGATAAGGGTGAGATGGAACCTTGTGGTTAGCGGAATAAGGAGAGGCTACCACCTCATTGGACAATAAGAGTCGAAGATCCGGAAATTGGGGGCGGTAACAGCCACGAGGCGGGAATTCCTGCGGCAGGCGCAGCAGTCCCGTCCCATGAGCTTTATTGGGCTTACCGCCCCCGAGAGGAAGTGAAACATAAAATATCGCGCTCCAGTTCCTCTTGCGGGCGGGACGGGGGCGCAAAGGGATGCGAATTTCCCAGCGCTTTGCGGGGCAGCTTTATGGAGCATAACCGAATTTTTGCTCCGGGGCACTACCGGTTTGTGCCGCCACTAATCTCCTGTGGAATTTCGTGGGAGTCGATAGCGGCCCTGTGCCTGTGTGAAAAGCCCTTTGCTAACGGGAGGCGCAAAGGACCCGAATTTTTCCCCCCCAAATGGGAAAGAGTCACATTTTTGCTGAAAGTGTGGTAGAAACTCCATTTATTTGTGTAAACGAGGTTTCTGTCCCACCTCCAGTGAAGATACAGTGGCGGAACAGGAACAGCTCCAAAAAAATTGAGGCCCCAGTCTTTATCTCATTGATGTTTGTGGGACCTTGCTCTATGCGTATTGGCTGCCGTGTTCACAGAAGTTACAACAGTGTCAAAAGTAATTAATTAGCTGCAAAGTATTTGGGACATCATGAGGATGTGAAAGGTGTATAAATGCAAGTTCTGCCTTTCATTGTCTTAACAGTGGTGAGCAAGCATCACACCAACCTCTCGGCCCACTGTTGACGCCGAATCGCTTTCATTTTTAGCATGATCGGCAAATAATTTGAAAACCAATTAGAACAAAAAGGAAGCCCTTGATTAATATGTTTATTTTCTAATTAGTCATACTAGAACAAGTAGACTATTTAAATGAATGAATAACAAATGAGCCAGGCAGGCTACCAAAAGAATTGAAGGATTACCCTGAACCTCAGATTTAGCTAAAATATGCATTTATGCACAAGGACTCCAGCATCCCAGTTAATGCTGTGAATCACTGTAATTAAGGGGATTCATTCTGAATGCAATTAGAGACCTCGTCAAAATTTCAATTCTCATTGATTGACAAGCTGGATCAATGTCAAAATACCAAGATATGTTTTCAACAAGAATTTAGACAGATTAATACGATAACAAATGATGAGAATTAAAGGAAATTATTTGGTTATTTTGGTGTTTTATGGTTAATAGATTATAAGAACATAAGACACATGGCTCCTCAACTTGCTCCGCCGTTCAATAAAATCATGGCTGATCTTCGACCTCAACTCCACTTTCCCGCCTGATCTCCATATCCCTTGATTCCCCTAGACTCCAAAAATCTATCTATCTCAGCCTTGAATATATTCAAAGATTCAGCATCCACAGCCCTCTGGGGCAGAGAATTCCAAAGGTTCACAACCCTCTGCGTGAAGAAATTCCTCCTCTTCTCTGTCTTAAATGGCCAACCCTTTATCCTGAGACTATGCCCTCTAGTTCTAGACACGCCAGCCAGGGTAAACAACTTCTCAGCATCTACCCTGTCAATCCCCTTCAGAATCGTGTATGTTTCAATGAGATCATCTATCATTCTTCTAAACTCCAGAGAATGTAGGCCCATTCTGCACAATCTCACATTATAAGATAAACTTCTCATCTCAGGGATCAATCTAGTGAACCTTCGTTGCATCGCCTCCAAGGCAAGTATATCTTTCCTTAGATAAGGAGACCAAAACTGTGCACAGTACTCCAGATCTGGTCTCACCAAGGCCCTGTACAATTGTAGCAAGACTTCCTTACTCTTATACTCCTACCCCCTTGCAATAAAGGCCAACATTCCATTTGCCTTCCTAATTGCTTGCTGTACCTGCATGCTAGCTTTTGGTGTATCTTGTACAAGGATACCCAAATCACTCTGAACACCAACATTTAAAAGTTTCTCACCATTTAAAAAATATTATGTTTTTCTATTCTTCCTAACAAAGTGAATAACCTCACATTTTCCCCACATTATACTCCACCTTACTGCCCACTCACTTAGTCTATCTATATCCTGGTGAGTGATACTTAAAGGGTTGATGGTGGATCGGCAATGGCAAACATTTAAAGATCACATGGATGAACTTCAACAATTGTACATCCCTGTCTGGAGTAAAAATAAAATGGGGAAGGTGGCTCAACCGTGGCTAACAAGGGAAATTAAGGATCGTGTTAAATCCAAGGAAGAGGTATATAAATTGGTCAGAAAAAACAGCAAACCTGAGGACTGGGAGAAATTTATAATACAGCAGTGGAGGACAAAGGGTTTAATTAGGAGGGGGAAAATAGAGTATGAGAGGAAGCTTGCTGGGAACATAAAAACTGACTGCAAAAGCTTCTATAGAAATGTGAAGAGAAAAAGATTAGTGAAAACAAACATAGGTACCTTGCAGTCAGATTCAAGTGAATTTATAATGGGGAACAAAGAAATGGTGGACCAGTTAAACAAATACTTTGGTTCTGTTTTCACAAAGGAAGACACAAATAACCTTCCGGAAATACGAGGGGACCGAGGGTCTCATGAGAAGGAGGAACTGAAGGAAATCCTGATTAGGCGGGAAATTGTGTTAGGGAAATTGATGGGATTGAAGGGCAATAAATTCCCAGGGCCTGATAGTCTGCATCCCAGAGTTCTTAAGGAAGTGGCCATAGAAATAGTGGATGCATTGGTGATCATTTTCCAACATTCTATCGACTCTGGATCGGTTCCTATGGACTGGAGGGTAGCTAATCTAACACCATTTTTTAAGAAAGGAGAGAGAGAGAAAACGGGTAATTATAGACCGGTTAGCCTGACATCAGTAGTGGGGAAAATGTTGGAATCAATTATTAAAGATGAAATAGCAGCACATTTGGAAAGCAGTGACCGGATTGGTCCAAGTCAGCATGGATTTATGAAAGGGAAATCCTGCTTGACAAATTTTCTAGAATTTTTTGAAGATGTAACTGGTAGTGTGGACAAGGGAGAACCAATGGATATGGTGTATTTGGACTTTCAAAAGGCTTTTTACAAGGTCCCACACAAGAGATTGGTGTGCAAAATTAAAGCACAGGGTATTGGGGGTAATGTACTGACGTGGATAGAGAACTGGTTGGCAGTCAGGAAGCAGAGAATCGGGATAAACAGGTCTTTTTCAGAATGGCAGGCAGTGACTAGTGGGGTGCCGCAGGGATCAGTGCTGGGAACCCAGCTCTTTACAATATACATTAATGATTTGGATGAGGGAATTGAGTGTAATATCTCCAAGTTTGCAGATTACACTAAGCTGGGTGGCGGTGTGAGCTGTGAGGAGGAGGCTAAAAGGCTGCAAGGTGACTTGGACAGGTTAGGTGAGTGGGCAAATGCATGGCAGATGCAGTATAATGTGGATAAATGTGAGGTTATCCACTTTGGTGGCAAAAACATGAAGGCAGAATATTATCTGAATGGTGGCAGATTAGGAAAAGGGGAGCTGCTACGAGAACTGGGTGTCATGGTACATCAGTCATTGAAAGTTAGCATGCAGGTACAGCAGGCAGTGAAGAAGGCAAATGGTATGTTGGCCTTCATAGTTAAGGGATTTGAGTATAGTAGCAGGGAGGTCTTACTGCAGTTATACAGGGCCTTAGTGAGGCCTCACCGAGAATATTGTGTTCAGTTTTGGTCTCTTAATCTGAGGAAGGACCTTCTTGCTCTTGGGGGAGTGCAGCGAAGGTTCACCAGACTGATTCCCGGGATGGCAGGACTGACATATGAGGAGAGACAGGATTGACTGGGTCTGTATTCACTGGAGTTTAGAAGGATGAGAGAGGATCTCATAGAAACAATATAAAATTCTGACGGGACTGGACAGGTTAGATGCAGGAAGAATGTTCCCGATGTTGGGGAAGTCCAGAACCAGGGGACATAGTCTAAGGATAAGGGATAAGCCATTTAGGACTGAGATGCGAAGAAACGTCTTCACTCAGAAAGTTGTTAACCTGTGGCATTCCCTACCGCAGAGAGTTGTTGAGGCCAGTTGATTGGATATATTCAAGAGGGAGTTAGATATGGCCCTTACGGCTAAAGGGATCAAGGGGTATGGAGAGAAAGCAGGAAAGAGGTGAATGATCAACCATGATCTTATTGAATGGTGTTGCAGGCTCGAAGGGCCGAATGGCCTACTCCTGCACCTATTTTCTATGTTTCTATCCCTTTGCAAATGCTTTGTGTTCTCTTCACAATTTACTGTCCCACCTAGCTTTGTATCATCAGCAAACTTGGACACATTACACGCGGTCCCTTCATCTAAGTCATTACTATAGATTGTAAATAGCTGAGGCCCCAGCATTGATCCTTGTGGCAGCCCACTAGTTACAGCCTGCCAACCTGCGACCAATATGCATGCTCATTAACCTACTCAAACATATTTACAAAATACTCAGTGCTGGTCAACTGAAAAGAACAACTAAAGAGATTTCTAGATAATTTTATCTGTAAACATATGGTATAATATTGCAATAATTACGAGAGATCCGGTAGCAATGAGTTATTTTAAAATCTCGACCTTGACTAGCATGCAAATTCAGGGCAATAACATGCAACGCTGAGCAACGTTGAGATACTTTGCTAGTAAGAGGAGGGGAAAGATTCCAATTTAGGTCAAACTTCAACCTCGAGCAGTTTCAGTGGAGATATTTCTGGGAACTTTTTTTTATTCATTCACGGGATATGGGCGTTGCTGGCAAGGCTGGTATTTATTGTCCATCCCTTATTGCCCTTTGATAAGGTGGTGATGATTCGCTGCAGTACGTGTGGTGAAGGTACCCTTCAATTAATTTAGCTGAACTTCAGGTAACATGGCTATAAAAAGGAAGTAATACACATAATTATATCAAGAAAACAAAACTGCATGGAGTAAAGTTGTGTTGTCTAAAGTTTGATTGTTTAAATATTAGCCTTGATAGAGCAGCATTTTTTCCTATACATCTATTCATATTTTCAAGTGATCCAGTAGTGACAAACATTCCTTTTTATCATATATAAAAGTAAAATACTGCGGATGCTGGAATCTGACATAAAAAACAAAATGCTTGAAATCTCAGCGGGTCAGGCAGCATCTGTGGAGGGAAACAGAGTTAATATTTTGGGTTGATGACCCTTTGTCAGAACTGGCAAAAGTTTGAAATTAGCAGATTCTTAAGGAGCAGTGAAAGGGGGAGGGGAGTAAAGAACAAATGGGAAGGTCTGTGATAGGGTGCAAGACAGAAGAGATTTGAGAGACAAAAGGGATGATGGGTAACTTGAGATGGTAAATGCAGAAGTTAGAAAAAGATGAGTCTAGATAGGGTGTGAATGGTGGAATAATTACTAGCCATGGGCGAGTTTTGGCAGATACTTGATCAAACACGAGAAAAGGAAACAGAAAGAACATAAGAACATAAGAAATAGGAGCAGGAGTAGACCATTTGGCCCCTCGAGCCTGCTCCGCTATTTAATAAGATCATGGCTGATCTGACCATGGACTCAGCTCCACTTCCCCGCCCGCTCCCCATAACCCTTGACCCCTTTATCGCTCAAAAATTTGTCTATTTCCACCTTAAATATATTCAATGACCCATTCTCCACAGCTCTCTGGGGCAGAGAATTCCATAGATTTACAACCCTCTGAGTGAAGAAGTTCTTCCGCCTCTCAGTTTTAATTGGGCGGCCCCTTATTCTGAGACTATGGACTAGAATTTCCCCTGGGATTGCTGCCACCGGATTCTTAGCGGTATTCCGGCAGTTGTGTCTTTTGAACCGTGGGAGTACTGCTGCAATTTTCAGTGGTTGAGTCTTGGCGGTGGCGATGTGTTGCTGTTGCAGTAGCAGGCCGGTAGCGGGCGGTGGCGAGGGGCCTAAAAGTCGGCGAAAGGCAAGCAGCACCCCTGGAAAACGTGCATTTTTTCTTCTCTGCGCATGCACGGGCATTCTCCCGCGAATTCGGGGTCAAAGGTGACCCTGCGCATGCGCAGAGAACACTGAGAGAGTGCTGGACATTTTGAAAGTGCAGAGGTGGGTCAATCTGAGAGAGAGGAGCTGTTGAATAAAATCTGTGTATAAAATGATTTGGAGTAGTATATTCACTATTAATTGATAATATAATATAACTTTTAATAATAATAGTAATAATAGTACATCATAAAAAATAATACTACTAATAAATAATAAATAATTATTTAAATGTAAATATATAAATCAGTATAAATAAGATGGAAAATCAAGCCATAGAAGTGGAGAGGGAGGTAGGTGATAGGAGGAGGGCTGTTTGTTTCTTCGAAGAAGCCCAGGAATCATTGTTCCACGAAGTGGAGGCCCGCTGGGATCAACTAACACGGGTGGGCGAGGAAGACCTGCACCAAACGTGTATCAAAGGTTATGGCGAGGGATCGCTGAGGCAATGTCATCCGTCGCACCCATGATGCGGGGGCCGAACTAATGTCGCAAACAGTGGAATGACATTGTTGGGTCTGCGAGAGTAAGTGATAACTTTTATCATGCACTGACTAATTAGTGCCACGTTTTATTATGTTGTAAAGCTTGGCGACATTTTTTATTACCCATCATCGATCTCATTGTGTTAGTCCTCTGTATTTTCATGTGTTCATTATGCAGCACTTGCGTGCTAACAGAACTTAACTGGTGCACTCATTGACGAAAAGACTGGGGACGGTTAATTGGGGATGTGTACATATATATGTGTATGTATGTGTTCCGTATTAGTAGCTGTGAAATTAGTTAACACATATTTTTTTTCACCTTTGCAGAAAAAATTAGCTGGCAATAGGGCGGAGGTCCGCAAAATGGGCGAAGGTCAGCCAAAGACTATTCCCTTAATAGACCTACAGGAACGCGCAGCAGCCCTGACAGGAGCATATGATTGCACTGCCATGTGTGTTGGTGCCGAACCAGTTCTCCAGGAGGGTACGTTTGCATAAGCTCTGGACTGTACTGTGGTCATTTAATTCAATCTTGTTTGGCAATATAATGTAGAATGTAATGTAATGCTGGGAGCATGAAATGTTGTTAGTTCTGACATGATTTTTTGGTTGATCACACTGTGCCACTTGGAAAACAAGTTTTGTTATGTCATGTAGTTTCTGTCTACTTTGCTTATGATAGTTTCATGTAATGATTCTCGGTAATATATGTGTGTTCTCGACACAAGCCTGTGTAAAGTGAATTGCTCTGGCATTACCTCTGACCCCTCTCCTCCCCTGTAGGCAACCATTAATGTTGTGTTTTTACAGTTGCACAGCTGGAGCCGCCTGCCCACCCCTGAGAGGAGTCATTCCAATAAGGAATGAAGAGACGGTGGTGGAAGAGATGGAAGAGATGGTGCTGCAGGAGCAGGAGGAATACAGTCCTCAAAACTTTGTCACGGTGGTGATGCAGGAGGAGGGAGGCGTGGCATGACTTCCTTTTTACCGGCGGCCACCGGTTGCTCGTCGGATTCCAACTTTCCTGGATCACGGTCAGAGGAAGTGGGACCAAGCGGCATGCAGCAATGCACACTGACCCCCATGCTGAATCCTCGGCGGCTGATCCGGCAAGGTGGGAATGCTGCGAGACAGGCAGATGCAAGCCTGGACATGGTGGGACTGTCCAGGATGAGCATCGACTTGAGTCGAGAGCTCCTCCACGCCATTGCTGGGTTGTCCGAAAACATCAGCCCGTCAATCGGAGGATATGCCGGAGCTGATTGCGGTGGTGAGGGAGAACACCCGGACCGCCAAAGCCAATGTTATGTGGCAATCGATGGTCATGGGATATGGCACTGCAACCCAAGATGTGGCCCTTACGGGAGTCGTGGTGCATCGGTGAGAGGCTCGGGAGGTGCGTGGAGAGACCTATAAAAAGGCCCAGCGTCTGAGAGTCATTGGGAGTCATGCTGCGTCAGCGAGAGGCACGGGAGGTGCGTGGAGAGGCCTATAAAAAGGCCCAGCGTCCGTGAGTCATCGGGAATCGTGGTACGTTGGCGAGAGGCTCGAGAGGTGCTTGGAGAGGCCTATAAAAAGGCCCAGCGTCCGTGAGTCGTCAGGAATCATGGTGCGTTGGCGAGAGGCTCGGGAGGTGCTTGGAGGGGCCTATAAAAAGGCCCAGCGTCCGTGAGTCATCAGGAATCGTGGTGCGTTGGCGAGAGGCTCGGGAGGTGCTTGGAGGGGCCTATAAAAAGGCCCAGCATCCGAGAGTCATTGGGAGTCATGGTGCGTCGGCGAGAGGCACGGGAGGTGCGTGGAGAGACCTATAAAAAGGCCCAGCGTCCGCAAGTCGTCGGGAATCGCGGTGCGTCGGCGAGAGGCTCGGGAGGTGCGTGGAGAGGCCAGCTGGTGCAGCTACAGGGAGAAGGCAAAAAAAGAAGTAGAAAGAAATCGAAAGGTGACGTCACAGCTGTGGCGTATGTAGCACACAAATCACTGACTCCACACGGTCTGGTGTTAATCTAACTGCGGTGACCTTCGTCCTTTATTGAACAGCTCCAGAGTGACTCTCAGGTGTGGTGGTCAGCCTTTTATACTGCCTCTTGCAGGTACTTTCAGGTCTCCCACCACAGCGCCCTCTGTGGTGTACCATTGTGCTTATTATGCATTTAAGGTACCAGGACGATACACACATCGACACATCACATCTCACTTCCCCCCCCAGGACGCAGGACGATACACACATCGATACATAACATCTCACTTCCCCCCCCAGTCCCGAAGCCGTTGCCGGGGATCTCGACCTTATTTGTCCAATGGAAGGCAGGTATGCATAGACATGTATGCTACATGTTTGTATGGTACATGTTATCTGGTACAGATGTTGTGTCAAAGGGTTGCGGGTACACTGAGCAGTTACATTAAATAGTTATTAACTGGTAACGGATCCCTGATTTCCTTATTACCTCTTAGCATTAATTGTACTTCATAGCCATTATTTTACACAAACACAGTGACCATTCAGCATTAAAATATTAATTCTTATTATAAATCCGTCATCTCACATTAACATAGCTCATTTTAGACTTGCTCTTGCCTTACAGAAGTCACTTTGTGGGGACCACCACTTGGTAAGGCCCTTTTAAGACTCCCGGGTGCATTTCCTTTTTAAGGCACCATCTTTGATGCAGCAGGATTCCACGAGGCTTCTCCTTGGGCGCCACCATCTTTGATGCTCTGCTGCTCTGCTGCTCTGGACACGAGGCCACCGCCATCTTGCTCTCCGCAGCTCCGGATGCCCTCCGCCACCGCAGTCTCCGCTCCCCTCCGCTGCCACCTGACTTGCCACCTCTCCTGCGGCCGTCATCATCGCTTCTCCGGTGGCCACCATAGCCGCCTCCCCTCGGCCGTCATGGCCACTCCAGCCGCCATACTTGCCGCCTCTCCTGCAGCCTCCGTAGAGGCCTCCTCTGCGGCCATCATGGCCGCCGACCTCCAGCTGCTGCTGCCGCCCGACTCTCCCTCCGCGCGGGCCCCTCCGATCCGCCGGCCATCCTGGATCCCTCGCACCCCGCCCGCAGCGCCCCGCCGGCTCACCCCCACCCCCCCCGCCCCCCACCCCACTAGGTCCGCCTCTGCAGGGCTGCATGCCTGTGGGGGCTAAGGCTGCAGGATCTCTGTGGCTTGAGCTCCGGGGCTGGGGCTTGCTCTGCTTGCCTGTGGGTGGATTGAGGCTGCAGCTCCAGCTCGGTCGGCGCTGCTCTCTGGGGACCCGGGGCACGGCAGCACCCCGGGGAGCAGCAGCCTGTGGAGTGGTGAAGTCTTCCCAGCTCCCACGGACCGTCCCCATCCACCTCCAGCCGAGGAGCGTCGGCCCATCGCCTGCAACGACCCACAAAGGTAAACTGTGCGTCTCGTCCCCGTGGGATACCTGCACCATCGCTCTGCCAAGAACAGATATCAGTTCCCTGGTGTAGGTACGCAGCTTCGCCGTGACAGGGACCAGCTTGGGTCATGCATCTGGGTTAATCCACAGTTTATCAAAAGTTCTCCGACTCATCAACGACGGACCCGAGCAGGTGTCCACTTCCATACTCAAAGGGACTCCGTTGATTTTTACTTCCATTATCACTGGGGCGAATTGTCGGTGCACGTGTACAGTCCCAACACCTCATCTTCTTCTGCCTGCTCCTCACTGAACAGTGGATCATCCCCCATCTTCTCAGCCACATGGTGAGTCTGATTTCTTTTACACATACGCTGAAGGTGGCCTTTCAGGTGGCAGGTATTGCACGTGTACTCCGCAAACCTGCACCGGTGAGCCCCATGGCTTCCTCCGCAGCGCCAGCATGGTGTTACTCGATTAGCCCCCCTCGGCGGACTCTGAGTTCCCGGACCCCGAGTTCCATGCTCTCTGCCCCGGGCACAGCCACGTTCGGCAGTTTTGTCCGTGGTGGGCGCTATCCTGTGGACAGTGCCTGCCGGGTTCGCGACTGTGTGGATCATTTGTTTGGTGCTGCACATCAAGGTCATATGTGCCCGGCTGATGATGATGGCCTTTGTCAGGGTGACTGTGGGTTTCGTGACTAGCAGCTTGTGAAGGAGGCCCTCATGGCCAATCCCCATAACAAAAACGTCCTGCAACGCCTCGTCAAGGTGTGCGCCAAAATCACACGGCGCCACGAGTCTCCTGAGGTCTGCAGCATATTTGGTGATATCCTGGCCCTCAGGTCTGCAGTGATGGTAAAATTTGTATCTGGCCGTGAGGATGCTCTCCTTCGGTTTCAACTGGTCATGAATAAGTTCAGTCAGCTCCTCATATGACTTGTCCCTGGCGCTCCCAGGTGCCAGCAAATCCCTGACGAAACAATAAACCTCATCGCCACAACTGGAAAGCAATATTGCCTTACGCTTCTCTCTCAGTGCGTTTGTGTCCTCCGTCAGATCGTTTGCTGTGAAGTAGTACTCGAGCCTTTCCGTAAAGGCCTCCCAATCATTGCCCACAGTAAAATCTTTTAGGGAGCCCAGAGTAGCCATGGTTGCGTGGAATTCATCCGCTTCCTTGTCGCCAATGTTGTGTCTGTAGCACACAAATCACTGACTCCACACGGTCTGGTGTTAATCTAACTGCTGTGACCTTCGTCCTTTATTGAACAGCTCCAGAGTGACTCTCAGGTGTGGTGGTCAGCCTTTTATACTGCCTCTTGCAGGTACTTTCAGGTCTCCCACCACAGCACCCTCTGTGGTGTACCATTGTGCTTATACATTTAAGGTACCAGGACGATACACACATCAATACATAACAACAGTCAAGGGGGTAAGTGATTGGCTGGTGATTGGTGAGTAGCTTTTCTTTTTCTTTGTTAAACAGTAAGTAACATTTAGCATTGTTGTTGCCAACTTAAGTGTATCTAAGAGTTAAGTCGTGGCTGGAGAGCTCGGACACGTGTTATGCTCCTCCTGTACTATGTGGGAAGTCAGGGACGCTTCCGGTGTCCCTGACGACTACATATGCGGGAAGTGCATCCGCCTGCAGCTCCTGACGGACCGCATTGTGGCACTGGAGCTGCGGGTGGATACACTCTGGAGCATCCACGATGCTGAGAATGACGTGAATAGCACGTTTAGCGAGTTGGTCACACCACAGGTAAAGGGTACTCAGCCAGATAGTAAATGGGTGACCAGCAGGAAGAGCAGTGTAAGGAAGGTAGTGCAAGGGTCCCCTGCTGTCATCCCCCTGCAAATCTGATACTGTTGAGGGGGGTGACTCATCAGGGGAGGGCAGCAGCAGCCAAGTTCATGGCACCGTGGGTGGCTCTGCTGCACAGGAGGGCAGGAAAAAGAGTGGGAGAGCTATAGTGATAGGGGATTCGATTGCAAGGGGAATAGATAGGCGTTTCTGCGGCCGCAACCGAGATTTCCTGGTGTAAGGGTCAAGGATGTCTCGGAGCGGGTGCAGGACATTCTGAAAAGGGAGGGTGAACAGCCAGTTGTCGTGGTACACATAGGTACCAACGATATAGGTAAAAAACGGGATGAGGTCCTACGAGACGAATTTAGGGAGCTAGGAGCTAAATTAAAAAGTAGGACCTCAAAAGTAGTAATCTCAGGATTGCTACCAGTGCCACGTGCTAGTCAGAGTAGGAATCGCAGGATAGCTCCGATGAATACGTGGCTTGAGGATTGGTGCAGAAGGAAGCGATTCAAATTCCTGGGGCATTGGAACTGTTTCTGGGGGAGGTGGGACCAGTACAAACCGGGCGGTCTACACCTGGGCAGAAGCGGAACCAATGTCCTAGGGGAAATGTTTGCTAGTGCTGTTGGGGAGGAGTTAAACAAATATGGCAGGGGGATGGGAACCTATGCAGGGAGGCAGAGGGAAATAAAAGGGAGACAGAGGCAAAAGATAGAAAGGAGAATAGTAAAAGTGGAGGGCAGAGAATCCCAAGGCAAAAAACAAAAAGGGCCACATTACAGCAAAATTCTAAAGGGGCAAGGTGTATTAAAAAGACAAGCTTGAAGGCTCTGTGCCTCAATGCGAGAAGTATTCGGAATAAGGTGGACAAATTAACTGTGCAGATAGCAGTTAATGGATACGATGTAATTGGCATCACAGAGACATGACTCCAGGGTGACCAAGGCTGGGAACTCAACATCCAGGGGTATTCAACATTTAGGAAGGATAGGCAGAGAGGAAAAGGAGGTGGGGTGACGTTGCTGGCTAAAGAGGAAATTAATGCAATAGTAAGGAAGAACATTGGCTTGGATGATGTGGAATCGGTATGGATGGAGCTGCGGAATACCAAGGGCAGAAAACGCTGGTGGGAGTTGTGTACAGGCCACCAAACAGTAGTAGTGAGGTTGGGGAAAGCATAAAACAAGAAATAAAGGATGTGTGCAATAAAGGTACAGCAGTTATCATGGGCGACTTTAATTTACATATAGATTGGGTTAACCAAACTGGTAGCAATGCGGTAGAGGAGGATTTCCTGGAGTGTATTAGGGATGGCTTTCTTGACCAATATGTGGAGGAACTGACTAGAGAGCTGACCATCCTAGACTGGTTGGTGTGTAATGAGAAGGGACTAATTAGCAATCTTGTTGTGCGAGGCCCCTTGGGGAAGAGTGACCATAATGTGGTAGAATTCTTTATTAAGATTGAGAGTGATACAATTAATTCAGAAACTAGGGTCCTAAACTTAAGGAAAGCTAACTTCGATGGCATGAGGCGTGAATTGGCTAGAATAAACTGGCAAATGATACTTAAAGGGTTGACGGTGGAGAGGCAATGGCAAACATTTATAGATCATATGGATGAACTTCAACAGTTGTACATCACTGTCTGGAGTCAAAATAAAACAGGGAAGGTGGCTCAACCATGGCTAACAAGGGAAATTAAGGATCGTGTTAGATTCAAGGAAGAGGCATATAAATTGGCCAGAAAAAGTAGCAAACCTGAGGACTGCGAGAAATTTAGAATTCAGCAGAGGAGGACAAAGGGTTTAATTAGCAGGGGGGAAATAGAGTATGAGAGGAAGCTTGCCGGCAACATAAAAACTGACTGCAAAAGCTTTTATAGATATGTGAAGAGAAAAAGATTGGTGAAAACAAACGTAGGTCCCTTGCAGTCGGACTCAGGTGAATTAATAATGGGGAACAAAGAAATGGCAGACCAATTGAACAAATACTTTGGTTCTGTCTTCACGAAGGAAGACACAAATGACCTTCCGGATGTACTAGGGGACTGAGGGGCTAGTGAGAAGGAGGAACTGAAGGATATCCTTATTAGGTGGGAAATTGTGTTGGGGAAATTGATGGGATTGAGGGCCGATAAATCCCCAGGGCCTGATAGTCTGCATCCCAGAGTACTTAAGGAGGTGGCCCTAGAAATAGTGGATACATTGGTAATCATTTTCCAGCAGTCTATCAACTCTGGATCAGTTCCTATGGACTGGTGGGTAGCTAATATAACATCACTTTTTAAAAAAGGATGGAGAGTGAAAATGGGTAATTATAGACCAGTTAGCCTGACATCAGTAGTGGGGAAAATGTTGGAATCTATTATTAAGGATGAAATAGCAGCGCATTTGGAAAGCAGTGACAGGATCGGTCCAAGTCAGCATGAATTTAAGAAAGGAAAATCATGTTTCACCAACCTTCTGGAATTTTTTGAGGATGTAACCAGTAGAGTGGACAAGGGAGAACTAGTGGATGTAGTGTATTTGGACTTTCAAAAGGCCTTTGACAAGGTACCACATAAGAGATTGGTGTACAAGATCAAGGCACATGGTATTGGCGATAATATATTGGCGTGGATAGAGAATTGGTTGGCAGGCAGGAAGCAGAGAGTCGGGATAAACGGGTACTTTTCGGAATGGGAGGCAGTAACTAGTGGAGTACCGCAGGGCTCAGTGCTGGGACCCCAGCTCTTCACAATATACATTAATGATTTGGATGAAGGAATTGAGGGTAATATCTCCAAGTTTACAGATGACACTAAACTGGGTGGCGGTGTGAACTGTGAGGAGGATGCTAAGAGGCTGCAGGGTGATTTGGACAGGTTAGGAGAGTGGGCAAATACATGGCAGATGCAGTATAATGTGGATAAATGTGAGGTTATCCACTTTGGTGGCAGAATATTATCTGAATGGCGGCAGATTAGGAAAAAGGGAGGTGCAACGAGACCTGGGTGTCATGGTTCATTAGTCATTGAAAGTTGGCATGCAGGTGAAGAAGGCAAATGGCATGTTGGCCTTCATAGCTAGGGGATTTGAGTATAGGAGCAGGGAGGTCTTATTGCAGTTGTACAGGGTCTTGGTGAGGCCTCACCTGGAATATTGTGTTCAGTTTTGGTCTCCTAATCTGAGGAAGGACGTTCTTGTTATTGAGCGAGTGCAGCGAAGGTTCACCAGACTGATTCCAGGGATGGCTGGACTGACATATGAGGAGAGACTGGATCAACTGGGCCTTTATACATTGGAGTTTAGAAGGATGAGAGGGGATCTCATAGAAATGTATAAGATTCTGACGGGACGGGACAGGTTAGATGCGGGAAGAATGTTCCCGATGTTGGGGAAGTCCAGAACCAGGGGACACAGTCTTAGGATAAGGGGTAGGCCATTTAGGACTGAGATGAGGAGAAACTTCTTCACTCAAAGAGTTGTTAACCTGTGGAATTCCCTGCCGCAGAGAGTTGTTGATGCCAGTTCATTGGATATATTCAAGAGGGAGTTAGATGTGGCCCTTACGGCTAAAGGGATCAAGGGATATGGAGAGAAAGCGGGAAAGGGGTACTGAGGTGAATGATCAGCCATGATCATATTGAATGATGGTGCAGGCTCGAAGGCCGAATGCCCTACTCCTGCACCTATTTTCTATGTTTCTATATTTCTATACCACCTTTGGTGACAGCACCTGATCGTCGGGAGGAACTAGTTTCTTCCAACTTTGAAGGTGGGTCCTCAGCAGCCCCATCTTCTCCAGGGCCTCCACACATAGTGCTGCCATTGTCGCCCACCCCCTCAGCAGTCATGCTCGAGGTGCTCTGCTGCTGCATGATGTACTAGTCCCGGCGTGGGCAGGGCCAGGGGTATTGATAGCGGGAGGAGGAGGAGGGGGTCAGAGCCAAGGATTGGCGGGGGGAGGGAGGGGTGGGATTGGGGAGGAAAGGCGTTGGGCAAGGTGGCCGCAGGTAGAATTGTGGGAGGGTACAGGGGTGGTTTGAGTGTTGTTTATACTGTTGTTGATGTTGTTGTTGCTGGTTGTTGTTGATAATGTTTTGTTTTGTAAAATTTTCATTCAGAAGAATTTTGTTATTTTATTACATTGTTAAAGTTTAATAGAAATTACAAATTTTAATAAACAATTTATTCAATTAAACCAAACTAATTCAACTAAACGACTGAGTCTCACTCACTTCTGTGACGGGGAAAATATGTCCCATATGACAACTTTTAGGAAACACAACTTTAAATGTGTGATTGCTGGTGTCCCTTGTAACTGTGTTGTTTGGGTTTTACTGTTGCCATATCTTAAGTTTTTAATACATCTATCAGAAACCAACCCAGCAGTGGAGGAAACAACTCAAAATACAACAGAAAATGTGGGAAAAACGTAGCAGTCAGTGAAAATTTGCAACGAGAAAATATACTTTATTATGCTTTAGATGTGTCCCCTTCACTAGATCTAAAAGCTGAAAAATAATATCAAAAATCCTTCTTTCTTTCATAAGGTGTAGTATTTTCTGGTAATCATCTGCAGATTGTCATTTGTTAAATCTGCAGTGATTTAATAATTTGCCAAGGCTTCAACTCGTGTCCAGTAACTCCCCCCACCCACCAATGCTCAAATAGCCTGTCAACACTGACTATCTAAGCTTACACATCAGAATGTCCTCTTGGCTGAGGCAATAGATGTTCCACTGTACCCAAGGGGAACCAGTGGATGTGGTGTATTTGGACTTCCAAAAGGCATCTGACAAGGTGCCACATAAAAGGTTACTGCACTAGATAAAAGTTCACAGGGTTGGGGGTAATATATTAGCATGGATAGAAAATTGGCTAACTAACAGAAAACAGAAAGTCGGGATAAGTGGTTCATTCTCTGGTTGGCAATCAGTTACTAGTGGGGTGCCATTGGGGTCAGTGCTGGGACCCCAACTATTTACAATCTATATTAACGACTTGGAAGAAGGGACTGAGTGTAACGTAGCCAAGTTTGCTGACAATACAACGATGGGAGGAAAAGCAATGTGTGAGGAGGACACCAAAACTCTGCAAAAGGACATACAGACTAAGTGAGTGGGCAAAAATTTAGCAGATGGAGTATAATGTTGGAAAGTGTGAGGTCATGCACTTTGGCAGAAAAAAAAATCAAAGAACAAGTTATTATTTAAATGGAGAAAGATTGCAAAGTACTGCAGTACAGAGGGATCTGGTGGTACTTGTGCATGAAACATAAAAGGATAGTATGCAGGTACAGCAAATGATCAGGAAGGCCGTGGGAATCTTGGTCTTTATTGCAAAGGGGATGGAGTATAAAAACAGGTAAGTCTTGCGACAGCTATATAGGGTATTCCAGCTATACCTGGAATACTGCGTGCAGTTTTGGTTTCCATATTTACGAAAGGATATATTGCCTTGGAGGCAGTTTAGAGAAGGTTCACTAGGTTGATTCCGGAGATGAGGGGGATTGACTTCTGAGGAAAGGTTGAGTAGGTTGGACCTCTACTCATTGGAATTCAGAAGAATGAGAGGTGATCTTATCAAAACGTATAAGATTATGAGGGGGCTTGACAAGGTGGATGTAGAGAGGATGTTTCCACTGATGGGGGAGACTAGAACTAGAGGGCATGATCTTAGAATAAAGGGCCGCCCATTTAAAACTGAGATGAGGAGAAATTTCTTCTCTCAGAGGGTTGCAAATCTGTGGAATTCGCTGCTCCAGAGAGCTGTGGAAGCTGGGTCATTGAATAAATTTAAGACAAAAATAGACAGATTTTTAAACGATAAGAGGATAAAGGGTTATGGGGAGCGGGTGGGGAAGTGGACCTGAGTCCATGATTGGATCAGCCATGATCGTATTGAATGGCGGAGCAGGCTCGAGGGGACGTATGGCCTACTCCTGTTCCTATTTCTTATGTTCTTATACTCCAGCAAGGTTCAATATTTTCAGAACATAAAAGCGGGGGAGGAGGTGGGAGGGGGGTGCATGGCAGTAACTCATCTTTATTAGGGGCAGATTTAAAAAATGGAATAAAATTTAGTCAGCCTAACCGCTGCAAATTCGGGGGAAATATTTTGAAGCAATAGAATTTTACTGATTGAGCTACTAATGTTCTCTGAATTGTGAGTGAATGGCAACAGTTGGGAACCCTGCAAAAGCAAGGAAGGGTTTCTGTAAGATTTTAGGGTAACAATACTTGTTTGAAAACACTGCAAAATAAAACAAGAGACAGGAAACAATTTGAATTAGCTAGCAATTTAAACCTCAGTTGCAATATTTTCTATGAGGCCTCGAGATTGCTGGGCTGACTGATTATCATTTGTTGCACATCAAATGCCCCTGTTTCTTCTTGTCCTCCTTCAATATACATTGGGAGTGAAAGGTAAACTAAAAACGCAGCCGTTTCTCCACAGAGAAAAAACAAAACAAAATGGAGGCATAACGCCGGGCCCAAGTAGGGTAAGTACCTAAAAAAATGGGCGATTTCAATCCTGAGCAATAACGGGCAGTAGCGGGTGGTAAAAACAACATTTTTGTGGAAATTTGCGCTGCAGCGGAATTTTGATCGATTTTTGGGCGGGAAACGTGGGCGGCGAAGTGCAGATAGTCGGGAGTAAAACGGGCATCCCGCTCATCTCTGGAATCAACCTAGTAAACCTTCTCTGAACTGCCTCCAAAGCAAATATCCTCCATCTCCAATTATCTGCAAAATATTTGCCCACTCACTTAGCCTGTCTGTATCCCTTTGCAGATTTTTTGTGTCCTCCTCACAATTTGCTTTCCCACCCATCTTTGTACATAGAAACATAGAAACATAGAAAATAGGTGCAGGAGTAGGCCATTTGGCCCTTCTAGCCTGCACCGCCATTCAATGAGTTCATGGCTGAACATTCAACTTCAGTACCCCATTCCTGCTTTCTCGCCATACCCCTTGATCCCTCTAGCAGTAAGGACCTCATCTAACTCCTTTTTGAATATATTTAGTGTATCATCAGCAAACTTGGCAACATTACACTCGGTCCCTTTATCCAAGTCATTAATATAAATTTTAAATAATTGAGGCCCCAGCACCGAACCCTGAGGCACCCCACTAGTTACTGTTTGCCAACCGGAAAATGACCCGTTTATTCCGGCTCTCTGTTTTCTGTTAGTTCGGCAATCCCCTATCCATTACCCCCAACCCTGTTAAGTTTTATCTGTGTTGTAACCTTTTATGTGGCACCTTATCGAATGCCTTCTGGAAATCCAAATACACCACATCCCCTTATTCACCCTGCTCGTTACATTCTCAAAGAACTCCAGTAAATTTGTCAAACATGATTTCCCTTTCATAATACCATGTTGGCTCTGCTTGATTGAATCATGCTTTCCCAAATGTTCTGCTGCTGCTTCCTTAATAATGGACTCCAGAATTTTCCCAACGACAGATGTTAGGCTAACTAGTCTATAGTTCCCTGCTTTCTGTCTGCCTCCCTTTTTAAATAGGGGCGTAAATTTGTGGTTTTCCAATCCGCTGGGATCTCCCCAGAATCCGGGGAATTTTGGTAAATTACAACCAATGCTTCCACTCTCTCTGCAGCCACTTCCTTTAAGACCCTAGGATTTAAGCCATTAGGTCCAGGGGATGTGTCCACCTTTAGTCCCATTATTTTACCGAGTTCTACTTCTTTAGTGATAGTGATTGTATGAAGTTCCTCCCTCACTATAGCCCCTTGATTATCCACTATTGGGATGTTTTTAATGTCTTCTACCATGAAGACCGATACAAAATATTTGTTCAACATCTCTGCCATTTCCCTGTTCCTCAGTATTAATTCCCCAGTTCCATCCTCTAAGGGACCAACATTTACTTTAGCCACTCTTTTCCTTTTTATGTACCTATTACTATCTGTTTTTATATTTCATGCTAATTTACTTATCTTCCCTCTCTTTATCATTTTTTTAATCGTTCTCTGCTGGCTTTTAAAAATTTCCCAATCCTCTGGCCTCCCACTAGTCTTGGCCACATTGTATGCCCTTGTTTTCAATTGCAATGAAGATGAACAAGGTAAAAGAGACAAACAGAAATCCCGTCTGAGGGAAGGGCATCTCAGCTCTCCTCTCCTTTCCTCTCCTGAAGGCAAAGACTGATAAAATTCTTCATGTGCAAGTGTAAATTTTGGGGAATTTTGAGCATGCTTCTACAGGGGGGCCGTTGTATAATATTTATTAAAAATGCTACTTTGAGCTAGGTGTAACTCTTAAGCGTAAACTCATGGGGCAGCATGGCTGGGAAAAGTAGATTAAGATTCAGATAGAGGTCTGAACCAGTGGGTTTGGAGAATGAAAGCTAGTGTAACATTCTAACGCTCATTCACACTCGTTGCCGTTGCGACAACTTTATTCAATTAAACTCATTGCCACATATTAGGCTGATGGATTACGTTCTGGAGGTGGTGGGGGGGTTGGCGGGGTGGGTGGGTGAGGGGGGGGGTGGGGTGGTGTAGTTAAAAAAAAGACAGGATATTGCAGAGGAAGGAGGTTAGACAGAGGTTCTGCCCTGGCCTGAAGGGGTTAATCACCAAGAATTTCTTCGGGGGTTTCTCTTGATCGTCCATCGTAACTTCGGTATAAGAACGGTGGAAACCTCAGATAGACATGTAAATGGAGTTGGTGCTGATCTTCCACTGAAGCTATGCTGGCCCCTGAGGAAATTGCTGTCAATTCTGTTTAAGCCAAATAAGATGATCCACTGATGTGGGAAGCAGAGCACGCGGTCTTTGCGTAAAGGTGCACTATTTTGTACTCTTATACAAAGACCAGAAATAAATTAATACGATCGTAACTGTTGCTCTGTATGTTCATGTGCCCTGAAATAAAGCGACTGACTGATTTGTATTAAGCCTTAAATCAGCAAGTGTTCTCTTAGTTTGTCTTGGGGGAGATTGAAGAAGCAGTCATGCAAAAGATTGAACCTGAGAAGATATCTAGAGCAGATCCAAATTTGTAACAGCGATCTCTTCTCAGAAGTGAGCTGGCTGCTAAATTAGAATGCAGCAAGTTCTAGGTGTACAGGATGCCTGCTCAAAACAGGCATTAGGCATCTGGCATATACTAATCGGGGTCTTAATACTGGTTGTAGGACCCCGATGCAAATTGGTTCTCAAATGGGTGAATACTGGGCCGTGCACTAACTGTCCAGTTGTTGTGGGTCTTCAGTGGCCTAACTAGCATTCATTAATGGAACCACTGGAGGCTATCTTCAAAGAAAAGGAAAGACTTGCATTTATATTCCCAACCTCAGTTCAGCATTAATGATCTGTCACTGGATCTCATACCATAATCATATTTACAGGGCACAATAAAGATACTTAGGAGTAAACATCATTATCACGCTAGCATTGAGTTCTTTAATCCGATAGTGAATTCCTGTAATTTGGAATTCAAATGGATTCCTAGTTTTGGAATCCCAAAAGCAAGCGAAGAGACGAGTGAAAAGATAATGGGAAAAATTTTCCGAGTTTGCCACCAAACACTAAAACATAAAAAAGTGAGTCAGGTACCCAAGGGTTCAGTAGTTCATAGAAATATAGAAACATAGAAAATAGGTGCAGGAATAGGCCATTCGGCCCTTCGAGCCTGCACCACCATTTAATATGATCATGGCTATCATATTACATCCCTGTGCCAAAAATGTGTGTAACCAGGTTTGGCAATCAAAGAATCAACTTGTCGAGTGAGGTCTCTTGAAAGGCAAGACATATAAGGTTGAATTCCTGTGGCAATTTGACTGACTGTCTGTCACACTGGTGAAAGAGCCTCAGATATTCAGGAATAATGGCATCAATGGTATATGAGAACAAAAGCAGGTTCTGGAAAGCGCCCAAGTAGTATAACAGCTGGTATTGATCCTGCAAAAAATGCCAATCTGAAAATTTATCTGAACTATGAAGGCAACGATGAAACTCCTGAGGAAACCACAGCATTTTTTTTGTTATAATGAAGGAAAGTCAATTCTGGGACCAAACCATTAGTGAACAAAGAACCAAGTAATAAAGCTTCAGAGGACAAAGTCTCGAGGGTTGATTCACAAACCTTTTATCGCAATGAAGAAGTAGCGGGGGTGAATTTCAGTGGGGGAAGCAGGGAGATGGGGGGCGGGGGAAGGGAGGAAACCAAGGGCGTCTTTGTCAGAAGCTTGGAAAAAAATGGCATGTTTTCATCCATGAGTTTTATTTTCCCTTTGGCACAAACGAAATGCATTCGGCCTATAAATGTGCCAGTTCTGTCGATTTAGTATGATTTACATTGTATCATGTTTAATTGGGTCCAATCCTTCAGCAAGGTGCGAACAAAATGCTGAAAGTGGTGGTTTTGAACATTTACTCCCTGGCTACAGACTATGTCTCATCTCCGCCAAAGAAAATAACAGTTGAAAGATTGGGGTCTTAGTCTGTTCAAATATCTTCACGTCTCTTTATGCTCCCGTCAGCCAACAAAGGTTAAACTGATGAGACACATGTGCTTGTTGGGGTGCCTCTGGCTTCATTCTGTTGTTATGATGCCTAACACAAATTTAGAAAACAGATAAAGCACCTGGCTGGTTTCGTATCAAATATCCAATATATGCGGTGGTAGTCTGAAGGGGATTATTATGATATCTGCAGTGGTCTGCAGAAAATGGATGGACTGTTCCCATTTTAAATCCCAACATATTATACATTAGAAATGCAAAATTTTTCATTCGTGGACTATCAATGGGCATAAAATCTACCAGTGTCTTTCCCATAGGCTTATCTTAAACAGAACTAGTGTCTATCTCTTTAAGCCGTTCCATCTTAATCTGTCTGCTCAAATCAAAGGTGTCTCATAATGATCTAATTAATGAGCCATGCTGATGTATCAAAGTTAGACTGTTGTACTTTCTCTGACCTTTGTGTCGGCTTGCTATGATATGAAATGATTTATAACTTCCCTTTGTGCAGAAGCCATCTTTCCTTTGCATTGCATTAATTGGAAAAGAGCTGATATTCAATGCAGTGTTAAACGGTCGGCCAGAGTAAATTTCCCCTAAAGCTACATTTTTGCAGGCAGCCTGACTTTTCACCCAACAGTCTACATTACATTTCATAACAAAAAAGAGGTGGACTGGGACATTGCACTGTCTTAAGCGATCATATTTCATGTAGCTTTAATGGCACACATGTTAATCTAAGAAAAGGAAAATCACTACCAAATTGTGCAGAAGTTTCATTTCTGAGTTGGCTCATTCATTTTCATAGGAACATAGGAACAGAAGTAGGCCATTCAGCCCCTTGAGCCTGTTATGCCATTCGATGAGATTATGGCTGATCTGCGACCAAACTCCATATAACCGTCTTTGGCCCATATCCCTTAATATCTTCGTTAACAAAAATCTATCAATCTCAGATTTAAAATTAATAATTGATCTAACATCATTTCACGTTTGCGGAAGAGAATTCCAACATTCTATCACCCTTTGTGTGGAAGTGTTTCCTAATTTCACTCCTGTAAGGTCTGCTTCTAATTTTTACACAATGCTCCCCTATTCCTAGACCTCTCAACCAGTGGAAATAGTTTCTCTCTATCTACCCTATCTACTGGGCTCTCCTCCCTTTGGTTCCGGTGTTTGGTCACCTTTGGTGGAGTGAAGTCTATATCGTGTTCTTCCTCTGCTTCTTCTATGGGGTTGCTGAACCTGATTTTTGTTTGATCTTTACGTGTTTGCGGCAGATTTATCCATTGGTGAGTTTAACTACCAGAATCCTATTTCCCTCTTTGGCAATCACAGTGCCTGCGAGCCATTTGGGCCCTGCAACGTAGTTGAGGACCAAAACAGGGTAATTTACATCAATACATCGCGCCCTCGCATTCCTGTCATGGTAGTTATATTATGATTGTCGCCTGCTCTCGACAATTTCTTTCATGGTGGGGTGTATAAGGGATAACCGGGTTTGAGCGTCCTTTTCATTAGCAGCTCTGTGGGTGGAACCCCTGTGAGCGAGTGTGGTCAGGATCTGTAAATAGGAAGCATGATAAGCGGGTTTGTACGGAATCCCCTTGGATTCTGAGCATCCCCTGTTTGATTATCTGCACTGCTCGTTCTGCCTGGCTGTTTGAGGCCGGCTTGAATGGTGCCGTTCTGACATGGTTAATTCCATTGCCTGCCATGAAGTCCTGGAATTCAATGCTTGTGAAGCACGGGCCATTGTCGCTGACCAAGATGTCCGGTAGACCGTGGGCGGTGAACATTGCCCGTAAACTTTCTACCGTGGCAGAGGATGTGCTTGAATTTAAAATGTCACACTCGATCCATTTGGAGTAGGCGTTTACTACAACCAAAAACATTATTCCCATGAAAGAACCTACGTAGTCCTCATGGATGCGTGACCAAGGCTTGGCGGGCCATGGCCAGGGGCTAAGAGGGGTTTCCTTGGGCGCATTGCCCAACTGGGCACACGTGTTGCACCTGCGATCACAAAGTTTCAGATCTGCGTCTATCCCTGGCCATCAAACGTGTGACCTGGCAATTGCCTTCATCATGACAATGCCCGGGTGCTCATTGTGGAGTTCTCTGATGAACACCTCTCTGCCCATCTTAGGCATGACTACGCGGTTTGCCCACAGTAGGCAATCGACATGAATCGAGAGTTCATCCCTGTGCCTGTGAAATGGTTTAAATTCCTCAGGGCATGCCCTGCACGTGGCTGCCCAGTCCCCATTCAGAACACATTTCTTGACTAGAGACAATAGCGGGTCTCTATTTGTCCAGACTTTAATCTGACGGGCTGTCACGGGTGAGCCTTCGCTTCCGAAAGCTTCAACAGCCATGACCATCTCAGCAGCATGCTCGGTAGCCCCCTCAGTGGTGGCTAGTGGGAACCTGCTGAGTGCATCGGCGCAGTTTTCGGTGCCCGGTCTGTGCCGAATTGTATAGTCATAGGCGACTAACGTGAGTGCCCACCTCTGTATGCGGGCCGATGTGTTTGCATTTATGGCCTTGTTGTCGGCCAAAAGGAACGTTAGGGGTTTGTGATCTGTCTCCAGCTCAAATTTCCTGCCAAACAGGTACTGGTGCATTTTCTTTACCGCATATACACATGTGAGCGCCTCCTTTGCTACCATTCCGTAGCCCCTTTCTGCCTGGGACAGACATCTGGTGGCATAAGCTATCGGCTGTAACTGACCCTTGGCATTGACATGCTGCAACACACACCCGACCCCATAGGACGACGCATCGCCCGTTAAAACAAGTTTCTTACATGGGTCATATAGTGTTAACAGATTGTTGGAACATAACAAATTGCGTGCTCTATTAAAAGCCCTTTCCTGGCTGTCCCCCCAGACCCATTCACGACTTTTGCATAGGAGCACGTGTAGCGGCTCTAGCAGCGTGCTCAATTTGGGAAGAAAGTTACCAAAATAGTTCAGGAGCCCCAGGAACGAACGCAGCTCCGTCGTGTTACAGGGTCTGGGTGCTCTCTGGATCGCTTCCGTCTTGGACGCAGTAGGGCTGATCCCGTCTGCTGCTACCCTCATCCCCAGGAATTCTACCTCTGGAGCTAGGAAGACACACTTCGCCTTTTTCAGTCGCAGCCCTACCTGGTTCAGTCTGCGTAGCACCTCCTCCAGGTTGTGGAGGTGTTCTTCAGTATTGTAACCCGTGATGAGGATGTCATCCTGAAAAACCACCGTCCCTGGAATCGACTTGAGGAGGCTTTCCATATTTTGTTGGAAGATCGCGGCGGCCGAGCGAATCCCGAACGGACATCTGTTGTACTCAAACAACCCCTTGTGTGTCATGATGGTGGTCAGCTTCTTCGACTCACTCGCCAGCTCCTGGGTCATGTAAGCCGAGGTCAGGTCCAATTTTGAAAAAAGTTTGCCACCGGATAGCGTCGCAAAGAGGTCCTCCGCTCTCGGTAGCGGGTACTGGTCTTGGAATGACACCCGATTGATGGTGACCTTATAATCACCACATATCCTGACCGACTCATCCGCCTTGAGCACCGGCACAATCGGGCTCGCCCAATCACTGAATTCGACTGGCGAGATGATGCCTTCCCTCAGCAGGCGGTCCAATTCGCCTTCTATCTTTTCCCGCATCATGTACGGCACCGCTCTGGCCTTGTGGTGTACTGGCCTGGCGTCCGGGTTTATGTGAATCACTACCTTGGCCCCCATGAAAGTGCCAATGCCGGGTTGAAATAATGAGTCAAATTTGTCCAGGATCTGTGAGCATGATACTCGCTCCACAGAGGAAATTGCATTGACATCGCCCCATTTCCAGTTCATGACAGCAAGCCAACTCCTCCCCAGTAGTGCGGGACCGTCCCCCAGGATAACCCAGAGTGGCAACCTGTTCTCCGAATCTTTGTGGGCCACGACTATCGTGGCGCTGCCTAGCACCGGAATGATCTCCTTTGTGTATGTCCGTAGCTGTGCGTCAATTGCCGATAATTTTGACCTCCTGGCCTTAGATGCCCACAACTTTTCGAACTGTTTGATACCCATCAGGGACCTGCTGGCCCCCGTGTCTAGCTCCATTGATACTGGGATGCCATTGAGGAGCACTTTCATCATTATCGGTGGTGTCCTGGTGTATGAACTGTATACGTGCTCCACATGAACTTGCTGAACTTCAGCTTCCAGCGATTTCCCCAGTGTCCATTTCTGCAATTTCTGCAGGTATTTTGTTCATCTCTGCAAACTCCGGCTGAGTGTGTGCCTCCACGTCCCCAACATGAGCTGTTGTTGGAAACAAAAGGTCCCTTGCCAGTCGATCGTCCCTGACTGCCCCTGTTATTGCCCTTAAGTGCGCCATTAACAGGTGTTGATGGTCCCATTACTGGCCGCATTGTCCCTTGCAATGGCGTGAATCGCCGTTCAGCTTACCATTGTTTCTGTCGAACTCCCACTCTGGGTTCGACTACATGTTGGGGCATGCCCGATTGCCCTTGTCTGCCTGGAGAACTGTGTGCTGCTTTAATAATGTTGAATCTCTGTCCCAACCATTCCTTACCACAGTATCTCTCGTCTGTTCTGCTAGTGGCCATGCTCGCGTGGTTTAAATCCCAGTTTCTCGTCGCTATTGATATGTCCTTACTACACAGTATAAATGCACACGAGGCCCATGCTTGAGAGAAGGTCAGTCTGTGACCTGTCCTTTATTCCTTAGCACTCAAGTGATGAAAGTGGGTGGAGGTTCCCTTTTTATACCTGAAGGTCCAGGTTAGGAGTATTTCCCACAAGTTCACCACCTAGTGGTCACTGTTCTCACAGTGCACAACTTAGGTCATATTAATAATGGGTTACAATGCTGGTTGAATACATGACAGTAAGCATTGTAATACCATCACCTGAGTGTCAGCTGTGTCTCAGTGTGTAGCACTCTCTTGCCTCTGAATCAGAAGGTTGTGGGTTCAAGTCCTACTTCAGAGACTTGAGCACAAATATCCAGGCTGACACTCCAGTGCAGTGCTGAGGGAGCAATGCACTGTCGGAGGTGCTGTCTTTCAGATGAGACATTAAACCGAGGCCCCGTCTGCTCTCTCAGGTGGATGTAAAAGATCCCATGGCACTATTTCAAAGAAGAGCAGCGGAGTTATCCCTGGTGTCCTGGCCAATATTTACCTATCAATCAAATAACAAAACAGATTATCTGGTCATTATCACATTGCTGTTTGTGGAAGCTTGCTGTGCGCAAATTGGCCGTCGTGTTTCCAATATTACAACAGTGACTACACTTCTGTATGCATGCTGTAAAGTGCTTTGGGACGTTTGGTGGTTGTGAAAGGCGCTATATAAATGCAAGTCTTTCTTTTTTTATATATCAATGTACTCCTCGAGTAAATACCATGTAATGAAAATGGACAATAATTTCATAAGATCTATGTATCTTTAAGAACTCAATTATAAAAGCTATAAAACATGTCTCAAAACTGACAGAAGAGAGAATTACTCACCTTTAGGAATAGATGTGAGTGTTCGAATAAAGGTACAGTCCACAAAATGATTAATGCTATTGTCAAAATCAGAGGAATGCTACCCCTTTAAGAGACTTTGGCCAGGACCCACATCAGTTCCCCTTATGCTGTCCTGTACAGCCCCTTCTCCTCAGGCAGTTACTCTCTTTTTCTTTTGATCAGAGCAGGAATTTCTGCATTGGCTCAGTATGATTCCACACGATCGCAGTTCCTTTGCAAAGGACATTGAAATATTCCTCCTGTTACATTTGAGATAGATTAACCATTCAAATATTAATGAAACAAGTTTACACACTAAAATTACATTTATTGTCATAAGAAATCCTCCCAGCAATATACAAAAAACAATTGAGAATAACAGTTAAATTAACCTTTAAAACATGACTACGGCTGTCTAGATTAGCATCCTAAACAAACCTGACGGTGCGGATAAATACACTGGATAACTAAATACCCCGAGAGAACAGCAACATGCAGACTGAATGGGATGAGTGGGAAATATGTGTGTTACGCTTTCATGTGAAGAATGAGGACTAAGCTGTACCTTTCTTTGTTTATTAAAGTCCACATACCTTCAATTAGTATCCCACGGTAGTTCATGGAGGAAAAAAAAGAAGCTTGTTCACTACGTATCCAGAGCAGGGCAAAGCTCTGTCATATTGCCCAGAGGTTGGAGAGCAGCGGGAGGCCCAGAGGTCGGAGGGCAGCAGGAGGCCCAGAGGTCGGAGAGCAGCGGGAGGCCCAGAGGTCAGAGAGCAGCGGGAGGTCCAGAGGTCGGAGAGCAGCGGGAGGCCCAGAGGTCAGAGAGCAGCGGGAGGTCCAGTGGTCAGAGAGCAGCGGGAGGCCCAGAGGTCGGAGGGCAGCAGGAGGCCCAGAGGTCGGAGAGCAGCGGGAGGCCCAGAGGTCAGAGAGCAGCGGGAGGTCCAGAGGTCGGAGAGCAGCGGGAGGCCCAGAGGTCAGAGAGCAGCGGGAGGCCCAGAGGTCGGAGAGCAGCGGGAGGCCCAGAGGTCAGAGAGCAGCGGGAGGCCCAGAGGTCGGAGAGCAGCGGGAGGTCCAGAGGTCAGAGAGCAGCGGGAGGTCCAGTGGTCAGAGAGCAGCGGGAGGCCCAGAGGTCAGAGGGCAGTGGGAGGCCCAGAGGTTAGAGAGCAGCGGGAGGCCCAGAGGTCAGAGGACAGCGGGATGCCCAGAGGTTGGAGAACAGCGGGAGGTATCGCGGTCGACGAAGCCTGGAGGTCGGAAGCATGGACCAACAGCGGGGTCGTGGCCCAGGAGCAGCGCAGCACGGACCAACAGCGAGTTCGTGAGGCCGCCATTGTCTATTAAACCTAGGGAGAGAGTTCCTGCGGAAGGAGGAAGGAGGACAGTAGGAGTATGCATGTGAATCAACAAGGCCCATACAGCAGAGCTGGTCTCCAGGCATCTTGGATCCCCATGCCACTGGACCAAGACCTTGCTCTGTCAAGCCCGTGTGGTAGCTGGGGTGCAACGACCAGGCATCGTTCACACTTTAAGATGAAGTTCGGGACCTGGAATGTCAGGTCCCTCATGGACAACTCCAACAGCAACAGAGCGGAATGCCGCACCGCTATCATTTCCCGGGAACTCAGGTGCTTCAACAAAGACATCGCTGCCCTAAGCGAGACCCAGCAGGCAGGGGAAGGCCAGCTCCAAGAACAAAGTGGTGGCTACACCTTCTTCTGGAAATGCAAACCAGAAGCAGAACGCTGCCTCAGTGGGGTTGGCTTCGCCGTAAAAAATTAACTAGTGGGCCGCCTCAGAGACACTGCAGGATAAACGAACGCTTCATGATACTTCGGCTCACCCTAGCCCGGAACCAATGTGCTACGGTCTTCAGTGCGTACACCCCAACACTGAAAGCTACAGACGAGACCAAAGAGGAACTCTACTCCAGCCTCAAACAATCCCTGTACCAAGTCCCAACGAGCGACAAACTGATCCTCCTTGGCGGCTTCAACGCCAGAGTCGGAAAGGACATTGACTTCTGGGGAGGTGTGATTGGCAGAGAGGGGCCAGGGAAAGCCAACTCCAGCGGTACCCTCCTCCTGATGAAACGCTTAGAACACGGCCTCTTCATGACCAATACCTTGTTCCATCAGAAGGACAAATATAAGGCCTCACTCCAAGCACTGGCATCTGCTAAATTATGTCATCGTCCGAGCGAGGGACCGCGAAGACGTGCACAGAAACATAGAAAATAGGTGCAGGAGTAGGCCATTCAGCCCTTCGAGCCTGCACTGCCATTCAATGAGTTCATGGCTGAACATGCAACTTCAGTACCCCATTCCTGCTTTCTCGCCATACCCCTTGATCCCCCTAGTAGTAAGGACTACCTCTAACTCCTTTTTGAATATATTTAGTGGGTTGGCCTCAACAACTTTCTGTGGTAGAGAATTCCACAGGTTCACCACTCTCTGGGTGAAGAAGTTTCTCCTCATCTCGGTCCTAAATGGCTTACCCCTTATCCTTAGACTGTGACCCCTGGTTCTGGACTTCCCCAACATTGGGAACATTCTTCCTGCATCTAACCTGTCTAAACCCGTCAGAATTTTAAACGTTTCTATGAGGTCCCCTCTCATTCTTCTGAACTCCAGTGAATACAAGCCCAGTTGATCCAGTCTTTCTTGATATGTCAGTCCCGCCATCCCGGGAATCAGTCTGGTGAACCTTCGCTGCACTCCCTCAATAGCAAGAATGTCCTTCCTCAAGTTAGGAGACCAAAACTATACACAATACTCCAGGTGTGGCCTCACCAAGGCCCTGTACAACTGTAGTAACACCTCCCTGCCCCTGTACTCAAATCCCCTCGCTATGAAGGCCAACATGCCATTTGCTTTCTTAACCGCCTGCTGTACCTGCATGCCAACCTTCAATGACTGATGTACCATGACACCCAGGTCTCATTGCACCTCCCCTTTTCCTAATCTGTCACCATTCAGATAATAGTCTGTCTCTCTGTTTTTACCACCAAAGTGGATAACCTCACATTTATCCACATTATACTTCATCTGCCATGCATTTGCCCACTCACCTAACCTATCCAAGTCACTTTGCAGCCTCATAGCATTCTCCTCGCAGCTCACACTGCCACCCAACTTAGTGTCATCCACAAATTTGGAGATACTACATGTAATCTCCTTGTCTAAATCATTAATGTACAATTTAAACAGCTGGGCCCCAGCACAGAACCTTGCGGTACCCCACTAGTCACTGCCTGCCATTCTGAAAAGTACTCATTCACTCCTACTCTTTGCTTCCTGTCTGCCAACCAGTTCTTGATCCACGTCAGCACACTACCCCCAATCCTATGTGCTTTGACTTTGCACATTAATCTCTTGTGTGGGACCTTGTCGAAAGCCTTCTGAAAGTCCAAATACACCACATCAACTGGTTCTCCCTTGTCCACTATACTGGAAACATCCTCAAAAAATTCCAGAAGATTTGTCAAGCATGATTTCCCTTTCATAAATCCATGCTGACTTGGACCTATCATGTCACCTCTTTCCAAATGTGCTGCTATGACATCCTTAATAATTGATTCCATCATTTTACCCACTACCAATGTCAGGCTGACCAGTCTATAATTCCCTGTTTTCTCTCTCCCTCCTTTTTTAAAAAGTGGGGTTACATTGGCTACCCTCCACTTCATAGGAACTGATCCAGAGTCAATGGAATGTTGGAAAATGACTGTTAATGCATCCACTATTTCCAAGGCCACCTCCTTAAGTACTCTGGGATGCAGTCCATTGGCCCTGGGGATTTATCGGCCTTCAATTCCATCAATTTCACCAACACAATTTCCCAACTAATAAGGATTTCCCTCAGTTCCTTCTCCTTACTAGACCCTCTGACCCCTTTTATATCCAGAAGGTTGTTTGTGTCCTCCTTAGTGAATACCGAACCAAAGTACTTGTTCAATTGGTCTGCCATTTATTTGTTCCTCGTTATGACTTCCCCTGATTCTAACTGCAGGGGACCTACGTTTGTCTTTACTAACCTTTACTAACCCACGCCACAACAGGAGCTGACAACTGCTGGACGGACCACCGCCTAATCCGCTCTGTCATCACCATCAACATTGACCCAAAACTGCGATGGCGACGGAAACAATGCCGCAGGAAAATCAACGCCGGTGCGCTCAAAGATCCTGCTAAGAAAGGCCTATTCAGCCAGCGCCTCGCTACCAACCTAACGACCCAGAGATGTAGAGTGTCCACAGTGCCTTGTCAACCCTCAAGGCTTCCATAACCAGCGCCTGCGAAGAGACGCTCAGTCACGTGACCAGAAAACACCCAAGACTGATTCAACAAGAATGACCAGGAGATCCAGGAGCTAATATGCTGCAAGCGCAAGGCATTCTTGGACAGGAAGCAGCAACACAACTCGAGGGCAAGAAAGCAGCTTTTCAGATGTCTGAAGGCCGAGGTCCAACAGAAAACTTGTGACCTAAAGAACAGATGGTGGGTGGAGAAAACACAAGAAATCCAGCAGCTAGCCGACAACCACGCCGTGCGGTGATTGTTCAGTACAGACGACCTACGGCCCAAGCACCCAAGGCCTTCCCCCATTGCGGGCCAAAAACAGAGAGGTATTCATCAAGGACAGAGAGGCAGTCAGTGCCCGCTGGAAGGAGCACGTCGAGGATCTCCTCAACCGAGACTCTGTCTTCGACGTGAGTGTCCTCGACCCCATCCCGCAGCATGCCACCCGCCACCATCTCAGCACAACCCCAGCCCGGCACGAGGTTGAAAAGGCCATCCGATAACTGAAGAACAACAAGTCATCAGGAGCAGATGGAATCCCCGCCGAAGCACTAAAACATGGCGGAGAAGCATTACTGGCGCGGATTCATGACCTCATCTTTCTTATCTGGACGGAGGAGAACATGCCAGGAGATCTCAGAGACACTGCAATTGTGACCATCTTCAAGAAAGGTGACAAGTCCGACTGCGGTAACTACAGAGGAATCTCCCTGCTGTCGACCACCGGGAAAGTCGTCGCAAGAATCCTCCTCAACCGCCTTCTCCCTGTAGCTGAAGAGCTCCTCCCAGAGTCGCAATGCAGATTCCGATCACTAAGGGGCACAATGGACATAATCTTCACCGCACGGCAGATACAAGAGAAATGCAGGGAACAGCACCAACCGTTGTACATGAGCTTCTTTGACCTCACAAAAGCCTTCGGCACTGTCAAATGTGAAGGATTTTGGGGCTTAATCCTCAGATTTGGCTGCCCTCAAAAGTTTGTCACCATCATCCGCCTGCTCCACGATGACATGCAAGCCGTGATCCTGATCAACGGATTCCACGTTCGGACCGGGGTCAAGCAAGGCTGTGACATCGCACCAACACTCTTCTCGATCTTCCTTGCTGCAATGCTTCATCTCACCCTCAGCAAGCTCCCCGCTGGAGTGGAGCTAAATTACAAGACAAACTGGAATCTGTTCAACCTGCGCTGCCTCCAGGCCAGATCTAAGGTCATCCCATCCTCAATCATCGAATTACTGTACGCAGGCGATGCCTGCGTCTGCGCACACTCAGCGGATGAACTCCATCGTCAACACCTTCACTGAGGCTTACAAGAGCATGGGCCTTACACAAAACATCCATAACAGACAGGTCCTCTGCCAACCTGCCCCTGCCACAATGCACTGCCCCACCGGTTATCAAAATCCACGACGAGGCCTTGAACCATTTTCCATACCTCGGGAGCCTACAGTCAACAAGCACAGACATTGACAATGAGGTCCAACACCGCCTTCAGTGTGCTAGAACAGCCTTCGGTCACCTGAGGAAGAGAGTGTTTGAAGACCAGGACCTCAAACCCGGCACCAAGCTCATAGTCTACAGAGCAGTGGTGGTACCCGCCCTTCTATATGGCTCGGAGACATGGACTATGTACAGCAGACACCTCAAAGCACCAAACGTTACCTCCGCAATATCCTGCAATCCATTGTCACTCAGGCCAACATCCCCAGCATCGAAGCATTGACCACGCTCGATCAGCTCTGATGGATGGGCCACATTATTTGTATGCCTGACATGAGACTCCCAAAGCAAACACTCTACTTGGAGCTCCGACTTGGTAAGCGAACACCAGGTGGGCAGAGGAAACACTTCAAGGACACCCTCAAAGCCTCCTTGATAAAGTGCAACATCCTCACTGGCACCTGGGAATTCCTGGCCCAAGACCACCCAAATTGGAGGAGAAGAATCCGGGAAGGTGCTGAACACCTCGAATCTCTTTGCCGAGAGCAAGCTGAAGCCATGCGTCGACAGCGGAAGGAGCGCGTGGCAACCAAGCCCCCCAATCTCCTGTTCCTCCAACCACTGCTGCCCCACCTGTGACAGCAACTGTAATTCTCACATTGGATTCTTCAGTCACCCCTGAGAACTCATTTGTAATGTGGAAGCAAGTCATCCTCGACTCTGAGGGACTGCCTATGATGATGATGAGTAAAATTAACATTACCCAGCAGAAGTAAAATTAGTAGCACTTGTTGAAAGAGAGTTGATAGCGAACAGCTTTCTTGGAACATCACTAACCTAACACAATAGGCAATAGAGTTTGGCTGAGTACCCCTTGATTCCATTAGGATTCCCTAATCCTTTAAGCTCATGGCAAAGAATGATGCAATGAACTAGCTAAGAAGTTGGTCATCGTTTTGACATAAAGGGTTGGATTTTCGGTCTTCTGCCGGCCCTCTTAGCGACCCTGAGGGGCGGCGATGGCAGTGGAAAGCACGTGCCCAGGCGGCCAGCTTCCAGGACCTTGCTGGGACATTTGGTGCCGGTATCGACGGGGCATCGAGCAGTATCGCCCGGGAGAGGCGATCTGGTGTGCAACGCGCCTGGTTGTGAGAGCGGCTCGATTTCTGGTTGCCGCCCAACCCTGAGCCGTCCATAGCGCCCCCTGCTGGGAACGCCTGTGAAAGCAGACTTTCCAAGTTTTAGCGGCCGCAGTGAGGGAAGTAATGCCGACCGCAGGTAACTGAATGTTTAAAAAAAAAAATTTGCGATTTATGTAGTGATGGAGTGAGCTCTGTATTGGGAATGTTTTTGGTGTATCTGATATGGCGCTCCACGGCCGGCTGTTTAGCTCTGGAGTTTCCTTGCTCAGCCAGCCTAGCGCCCTAAAAGAGGCGTACAAGGCCTCCTTTAGTGCCCTGCTCCAAACTCCGGGCCCAGCTGAGGAATTTTGTGGCGACAGATGCAAACCATTTGCCGGCGGAAAAATTTACCGCTCCGCCCGACACACCGCCCCAACTGAGACGCGACCAAATTTCTTCCCCCAAAGGCTTTGTTCTGTTAGACGCAGCATTGTCGGATTGTCTTGGTTATATGATTAGTTTAATAGAGTTCGCCTAATGCTTACATAGTGAAGTTCATAGTTCTTTTCAGACATGTTTAGCAACAAGGTAGAGGAGGCACCATAACATCCGCCACATGCAACTTAGACAGCACTGATTGCAGGAATTCCAGAATACTAATAGGTCAATCAGTTTTTAATAGTCGGCCGATAGGTGCTGGAATCCCTATCTTTTCTAGCACGGGTGATTCGTTCTGTGCCACCAAGCTGAGTCTTCAGTTAGAGCAGGATTCCGTCAACAAAAATGAGGTGCTACCTTGAAATTCCAGCCTGCCTGTTTTTGTGCCAAGTGGACTGAAGCTTCCTTGGCACTAATTCACCCACTGCATAAGCTCTCCAGACAGTGAACGGGTGTGAGCAGTAATGAATCAGAGATGGAGAAGGAGAATAAAGAGCATTTCCACGAGAATGTTGTGCTAAATTCTGACAGGTTTCTGCGACGCTTGGACCCAGTCTTATTAACATAGAAACATAGAAACATAGAAAATAGGTGCAGGAGTAGGCCATTCAACCCTTCGAGCCTGCACCGCCATTCAATAAGATCATGGTTGATCATTCACCTCAGTACCCTTTTCCCGCTTTCTCTCCATACCCCTTGATCCCTTTAGCTGTAAGGGCCATATCTAACTCCCTCTTGAATATATCTAACAAACTGGCATCAACAACTCTCTGCTGTAGAGAATTCCACAGGTTAACAACTCTCTGAGTGAAGAAGTTTCTCCTCATCTCAGTCCTAAATGGCTTGCCCCTTATCCTTAGACTGTGACCCTTGGTTCTTGACTTCCCCAACATTGGGAACATTCTTCCTGCATCTAACCTGTCCAGTCCCGTCTTTATATGTTTCTATGAGATCTCCTCTCATTGTTCTAAACTCCAGTGAATACAGGCCCAATTGATCCAGTCTCTCCTCATATGTCAGTCCTGCTATCCCGGGAATCAGTCTGGTGAACCTTCGCTGCACTCCCTCAATAGCAAGAACGTCCTTCCTCAGATTAGGAGACCAAAACGGAACACAATATTCCAGGTGAGGCCTCACCAAATGTTTAAAGAGTGTGTGTTTGGGCTGAGGGTTCATGCACCTGAAAATATGCAGTTGACACCTGCCAACAATCCCAAAACTCTAAGGTTGGCTTTTGCTGTGACTGTACTGTCTGAAAAATGAAAGGAAGGAAGACTGGCATTTATATAGCGCCTTTTACTACCACCAGATGTCTCAAAGCACTTTACAACCAATTAAGTACTTTTGGAATGTAGTCACTGTTGTAATCAGGGCTGGATTAAGGCTGCGAGGGGCCTAAGGCTAATAGGAGGGAAGGGCCTATATATGTACTATATATTGCATGCAATTCATAAAATCATCAAACAAATATAATTGTATATTTATCCAAATTTAACAACTAACAAAAATCAAAGTTATGTACATTAAAAACAGCATACAATTCAAACAGAGAATGGTTTCTTCCTGGTTTTAAACTGTGATATCAAAAACAAAATTCTTTGAATACATATTTTCAAACAAAGACTGGTAAGTTCCTGGCCTTGACTGTGGCAAACAAATGACAAAAATCAAAGCTATGTACATTAAAAAACCCAGCAAAAACAGCATACAGTTCAAACAGAGATTGGTTTCTTCCTTGCTTAAACTGCGATATCAAACTAAAAATTCTCTGAATAGTTCTCTTCAAACAAAGACTGGCCTTAGCTGTGGCAAAGTCGTGAATAATATAATCAAAATTTAAAGACATATAAAAAAAACTATTCAAAATGGTTTGTTTGGCACACATATATGAATAAGCTAACAGTAAATAACGTGTTGTCATTTTGATGACGTTATGAGGACAAATACTGACATGTTGATAAAACGAGGGGATGGCAAAGCTGAATCCTTACATCGTTACATGAACTGCAAAATTTAACATTTTGAAAGCCAGGCCAGAAAGTATTTTAGTGAATCCATTTTTCCCAAAGAAAACAGTATTGAGATGACTTTCTTGACTCAAAAACTACTTGACTTGAGAAAACAGGTCAGAATAACATAAGAATATAGGAACAAGAGCCGCTCAGGGTCACAAGGGTTTATTGAAGCTGCCCTCCCCCAAAAAACAAATGTTTAATTCCAATATAGTCTTTCAGACTTAATTTGGAGTATTCCTGTTTTACCCCCAGTAGTTTCTAGTAGGATATCGAGGGGTATCAATGAGGGATATGTAGAGGTATTCATGAGGGATATGTAGGGGTATCTATGAGGGATATCTAGGGGTATCTATGAGGGATATCTAGGGGTATCTATGAGGGATTTCTATGAGGGATATCTAGGGGTATCTATGAGGGATATGTAGGAGTATCTATGAGGGATATATAGGGGTATCTATGAAGGATATGTAGAGGTACCTATGAGGACATATATACTGTACTAAATACTTTTGACATTTGACTTTGATATCTACATTTCCACTTTCAAAGAATAAATGAAAATTCTTCATCCTTTCGTAAGGAAGGTGCAATGAGACCTGGGTGTCATGGTACATCAGTCATTGAAGGTTAGCATGCAGGTACAGCAGGCGGTTAAGAAAGCAAATGGCATGTTGGCCTTCATAGCGAGGGGATTTGAATACAGGGGCAGGGAGGTGTTGCTACAGTTGTACAGGGCCTTGGTGAGGCCACACCTGGAGTATTGTGTACAGTTTTGGTCTCCTAACTTGAGGAAGGACATTCTTGCTATTGAGGGAGTGCAGCGAAGGTTCACCAGACTGATTCCCGGGATGGCGGGACTGACCTATCAAGAAAGATTGGATCAACTGGGCTTGTATTCACTGGAGTTCAGAAGAATGAGAGGGGACCTCATAGAAACGTTTAAAATTCTGACGGGTTTAGACAGGTTAGATGCAGAAAGAATGTTCCCAATGTTGGGGAAGTCCAGAACCAGGGGTCACAGTCTGAGGATAAGGGGTAAGCCATTTAGGACCGAGATGAGGAGAAACTTCTTCACCCAGAGAGTGGTGAACCTGTGGAATTCTCTACCACAGAAAGTAGTTGAGGCCAATTCACTAAATATATTCAAAAGGGAGTTAGATGAAGTCCTTACTACTCGGGGGATCAAGGGTTATGGCGAGAAAGCAGGAAGGGGGTACTGAAGTTTCATGTTCAGCCATGAACTCATTGAATGGCGGTGCAGGCTAGAAGGGCTGAATGGCCTGCTCCTGCACCTATTTTCTATGTTCTATATTTCTATGTAAGCATTGACAATTATCAAACCTGATATTAATTATGCATTTATCCTATGAACAGCGTACATAACTCTCCAGATGAATTTTTGGGGGATGTTTATACATGTTTCAAGATTTATACACTCTTTGAGCCATAAGGACACAATGTTTTGCATCTCTGAAGATATAATTATGCAGTTATATAAGATATTGCTTAACCAAACTTGTGACAAAGATTTAGGGTTACTGATATAAAAATTAGGGTCTAAAGTCGAGGGCCTAAAAATATGAGGGCCTAAGGTTAATCTGGCCCTGGTTGTAATGTGGGAAACGCGGCAGCCAATTTGTACACAGGAAGCTCTAATAAAGCCATGTGATAATGACCAGATAATCTGTTTGCTTATGTTGATTGAGGGATAACTATTGGCCAGGAGACCGGCGATAACTCTTCTGCTCCTCTTCGAAATAGTGGCCATGGGATCTTTTGCGTCCACCTGAGAGAGCAGACAGGGCTTCAGTTTAACGTCTATACTGAAAGACGGCACCTCCGACAGTGCAACACTCCCTCAGCACACTGCACTGGAGTGTCAGCCCACATTTATGTGCTCAAGAACCCACAACCTTCTGACTCAGAGATGAGTGTGCTACCCACTGAGCCACAACTGAGCTGAAAGCAAGACAACAAAGACTTGTATTCCTATAGCACTTTGCACGGCTTCAGGACACCCCGAAGCATTTTACAGCCAATGAACTTTTGGTGTGTAGTCACTGTTGTGGCGGAGGTGCGGCGAATGAGTGTACGGGGCCCAGAAGAACCGAGGGCCCAGGGGCAGCACGGGCCAGCCCACACTGCGATATGTGTGTGCACTAGGTCCGTGCAGCAGAGCAGGTCACCCCGTCGTCCTGGTTAATCCTTGCCACTGGATAAAGGCCTAGCTCTGTCAAGCCCGTGTGGTGGCTGATGTGCAATGGTCACTACACGTTAAAAAAATCCACGCACAGGCATCTTCCACCCACCAACTGGAGTTTAGGACTGGAACATCGGGTCCTTCATTGAAACATCTGTGAACTCTCATAGAAGCAAGTCATCCTCATTCGAGGGACCGCCTATGAGGCTGAATGAACAACATTTTCTCTTTATTTACTCTATCTAATCCCTTCATGATTTAAAACTCCTCTATCAAATCTGCTTCAAGGAGAACAACCCAGCTTCTCTAGCCTATCCACATAACTGAACTCCCTCATCCCTGGAACCATTCAGTAAATCTCTTCTGCACCCTCTCTAAAGCCTTCACATCCTTCCTAAATTGTGGTGCCCAGAATTGGACACAGTACTCCAGCTGCGGCCGAATTAGTATTTTATATAGGTTTAGCAGAACTTCCTGGCTTTTGTACTCTATAATATGCCTCTATTTATAAAGGCCAGGATCCCATATACTTTATTAACTGCTTTGTTAACCTGTCCTGCCACCTGCAAAGATTTGTGCACAAGCAACCCCAGGTCTCTCTGTTCTTGCACCTTCATTAAAATTGTATTGTGTCATATGTATGGGTTTTCCTCAATTTTCCTACCACATGGTGTTTGCTGGGAGTTCAGTTAAGTCAAGGCAGCAGTACATGGTGTATATTTTAACACTGACGTCAGCCTATTAATCCATGATGTAGTAGGCTTGCCAGAGATAGATGGTTACCAGCAAATCTCAATGGTAAACTACTTGAATGATAATGCTTGCTCTATCAAAAAGTCTTTCCTTTTAAGAATTGTTTTCAAACTTCTGAAGCTGAGAATGGAGTGAGCCATTCTATTAGGTACCAGAAATTATTAGGAAAAGAAACTGTTGCCTTATCAGATAAAATTGTAATAAAAGAAATGTTGCCACCTTGAGGGAAAGTTCAGAAGAGGAGACGTGACATGTGACTGTGATTTTAGTAGAACCACTTTAAATTGTAGAATGTATCTTTATAGTGTTTCCCAAGCATGAACAATCCTACATTCCTATGGACATTTGGGAATTAGGGAAGAAGGAACTGCATTAGTTAAGTACATCTAGTGATTTTTTTTACCTTAACCTCTCCACAGAGTTGCATTTGCCATCTTCTTCCACTGCCACTTCTCCATGGTTTGCCTCCATGGGACTGCTCCTGTTTGGTTCCAGTCAGTGCATTCCAGCAAAGGTTTCTCCTTCGACTCCTGCACTTTCACCTCTGTTGTACCTCAAGGCTTCTTTCTTGGCTCCCCTTCTTTTCCTCATTTAGATGTTGCTTCTTGGTGATATCTTCCATAGCCATGGGGCCAGTTTCTATCTCTCAGTTGATGACAACCCGCTCTACCTTGTTGGCAGTGAATGGGTTAAAGCGGCGGGTGGAATACTGTGAGGATAACATGCACTGTTCTTATGCTGGGCACATAATGGAAAAGTATTGAATGCTGTTAGGCAATAGTTGGTAGAAATTGTTCAGTCTCATTTATGATTATAGGGATGAGAATGTACCAAGGAGTGGAAAAGTCTGAGCCAGCAGGAAAGACTTTAAGTATGTGAAAGGCAGGAGGTAACTCAGTGAGTATGTAAGATCCTGGCTACAGAACTGGAACAGTCTAGTTTTCTAGTGGGAGAACATTTAAACATTTTTGAGAGGCCATAGTATGCCATGATCATAGATGTTAAATGAGTGTATGTATTTGTTGTAGTATAAGGGGCCGATTTTCAGCATCTCACCGCCCATTGCTGCCGACTGTCATCGACATTCCTCCTGAAGATCCGCCCAGTGCCACTTTCGGGGTGGCCTGGAGCGGGCGGGAGGGGTGAGCCGCCGGGAGCCGCCCGTTGACGTCAGCGAATGGCCAAGTGGTGCAACTGAGCTCCCGCCCGCCGAGCTCCCAGATTCCTGTGGGTGGGAATCGGCGGGACTCAGTGGCAGAACAGGGGTGGACGGCTAGCTGGAGGCTGGTCTGTCCCAACGGTGAGTATGAAGAACCTGAAAAAAAAAGGTAAGTGAACATTTTAATATTTTTTTTCAACAGCGACTTACCTGGATGGGATCCCCTGAAGGTCTTCGGATACTTTAAACATTTTTTCCTGTTGTTTTTTTTTCAGGTCTTCGACCCTCCGTGGGCCCGACGCCATCCTCGGCGGCACTTGGGCGGCAAGCGCCTCTGCCACCGAGAATGAGACCTCCCGCCGCTGCTGCCCAGATTGGCGGTGTACGTCATCCATTTGCCACCCGCCAATCTTCGAGGGACCTCGGCCATGAATATCCCGCCCAAAGTACCGTCCGGTACCTCAGCAGCCATCGGCGGCACTTTGAGCAGCACTTGGCTGGGCAGAGGCCTTGATCAAAATCGGCCCCTAGGTGTGCAAACTACACTGGGGGCTTTGAGTACTCTGTTCCCAAGGGCTTTGAGCCAAGTCCCGATAGGTCTGCTATTTGTAAGTATTGCTTGCAGATATTATGCTACTTTGCTAATAAAATATTATCTTAAGTGTTTGCCAGCCTTATTTGGATGGAAGAAAGTTCAATATACTACTCCACCTCTTTCCTCAACTCCAAAACTATTTCTATGGTATCAGATTATCTGTCTAACATCAAGTTTTCGATCAGCAAGATTTTCCTCCAATTGATCATTCGGAAAAGGCAGTTGTCACATTCTTCCCCATGCCAAAAATACTGTTCTGATCCAGATTCAAACTCTCATATCCTGGACATCAGTCATTGAAGGTTTGCATGCAGGTACAGCAGGCGGTTAAGAAAGCAAATGGCATGTTGGCCTTCATAGCGAGGAGATTTGAGTACAGGGGCAGGGAGGTGTTACTACAGTTGTACAGGGCCTTGGTGAGGCCACACCTGGAGTATTGTGTACAGTTTTGGTCTCCTAACTTGAGGAAGGACATTCTTGCTATTGAGGGAGTGCAGCGAAGGTTCACCAGACTGATTCCCGGGATGGTGGGACTAACATATCAAGAAAGACTGGATCAACTGGGCTTGTATTCACTGGAGTTCAGAAGAATGAGAGGGGACCTCATAGAAATGTTTAAAATTCTGACGGGTTTAGACAGGTTAGATGCAGGAAGAATGTTCCCAATGTTGGGGAAGTCCAGAACCAGGGGTCACAGTCTAAGGATAAGGGGTAAGCCATTTAGGACCGAGATGAGGAGAAACTTCTTCACCCAGAGAGTGGTGAACCTGTGGAATTCTCTACCACAGAAAGTTGTTGAAGCCAATTCACTAACTATATTCAAAAAGGAGTTAGATGTAGCCCTTACTACTAGGGGGATCAAGGGGTATGGTGAGAAAGCAGGAATGGGGTACTGAAGTTGCATGTTCAGCCATGAACTCATTGAATGGCGGTGCAGGCTCGAATGGCCGAATAGCCTACTCCTGCACCTATTTTCTATCTTTCTATGTTTCTACACCACCAAGACCTCTATGCATTATGCTTAGTGCAAATAGCTTCACCGTCTAAAGGATAGGGTAAATATTTGATCCCTTTAGCCGTAAGGGCCACATTTAACTCCCTTTTGAATATATCTAACAAACTGGCCTCAACAACTTTCTGTGGTAGAGAATTCCACAGGTTCACAATTCTCTGAGTGAAGAAGATTCTCCTCATCTCGGTCCTAAATGGCTTACCCCTTATCCTTAAACTGTGACCCCTGGTTCTGGACTTCCCCAACATCGGGAACATTCTTCCTGCATCTAACCTGTTCAATTCCGTCAGAATTTTATATTGCCTACCCAACACTGTGGCATCCTTTGCCCTTAAACCTCGTCCCAAACCCTTTATTTCCCATAAATATGCCCTCCTGTGCATTTCCTGTTCCATTTCATTATTGGAGCAATTCTTTCAGATATCCATGAAACTCCCTCCCTAAATCCATATGCCTTGCTCCTCATCTTTAAATGCCTTCTCGAAACAAATCCAATCATTGATGGGCTTGCCGGTCTTTACTTTCACTTTCTTTTTGTACATCTTTGGATTAGAGAAAATACGTGTGAATTGCTGCCTCATATGGAAGGAGTGTCTGGGGCCCTGGGGGGTTGTGTGGGAGGAGGTAACTAGATACATGTTGCGTCCCCTGTGGCTGCATGGGACAGGGCAGGGGAAATGATAGTTGGAAGTCGGGATGGTGGAAGATGAATTGGGAATCATGGAGAAACGCTGGTCCTTCCCAAAGGCAGAGAGGAGAACATTTGCTTGGTGGTAGGATTGTGTTGTAAGTGGAGGAATGGGAGAAGACGACTTGCCAAATGCAGAGGTTGGTGAGGTGGAAGGTGAAAGAAACCCTGCACACACCTGTAACTTAAGCTACAAAGCCCTATTTTCTATGTTTCTATAATGGGGTACTGAAGTTGCATGTTCAGCCATGAACTCATTGAATGGCGGTGCAGGCTAGAAGGGCCGAATGGCCTACTCCTGCACCTATTTTCTATGTCTCTATGTTTCTAACCACCTGTTTTCACACATTGCTTTATAATCAAGGCCAGTCTTGGAGTGTCAGGTTTTGGGGAGATTGCCAGCTTTTCTGAGGCTGTTGGCCAACTTTTGCTGCTTTTCTAAGTTGGCATACACTCCTTCTTGTGCCAGGGACTGAGAATGAAAATATTATCTGGGTTTGTGATCTTAATTCTCTCGAGGTTCTAATGTTTGGATTCAGACCAGAGATGGTGCAATCTGTGAACAACAGTTCCTCTTTTGAATGTAGCATCCAGCAACTGGAAAGATCTGTTTTGTTTTCTAAAATGACTTTCGCTTACCAAATAAAGCAGGAATAGTGGAGACTTATCCTGTGCACAGCCATCTATCCTTTTACCTAGTACAGAATCAAAGAAATAACTGCAGAGGCAGCTCTAGTATGACCTGGTCCATGTCCTTGAGTTCCCCCCTCCCCTCCCCAACCCCGCTATCCTGAAGATATTGGCTCCTTGACAGGATATGATTCCACAGGCACAGGGTACCTTCCATTGCTTCACCCAATCACCACTTCTGTGTGAATCTTGACAGTTAGTGTGGCCGGAGATTTTTACAATGGCGGGGCAAGCATCACAACTGAATCCTATCCTATCCTCATATAACATCCACAAATACATCCTGGACAGACATGAGGAATGGGAACCCTGGATGATTTCTCCCCCCTCCCGAACCTCGGAGTGCTAACACTGCCTGGATGTGATCAACTAATTCAACCCAGACTGGAGGTCAAAGCAGGGAACCCTCCTGGCCTGTCGAGTTCAGCTACTTAATGCATAGATTTGCTGAGCCATTTGGGTTGCTCAAAATCAATTTAAAAGAGATATAAATATAGTGCACCCTGAAGGAATTACAAAATGCAAGTAATTAAATATTAAGACGTGCATTTATATAGTGCCTTTCATGGCCATCAGACGTCTCAAAGCACTTTACAGCCAATTAAGTAATTTTGGAGTGTAGTCAATGTTGTAATGTAGGAAACACAGAGGCAATTTGTGCACAGCAACTCCCACAAACAGCAATGTGATAATGACCAGATAATCTGTTTTTGTTTTGTTGATTGAGGGATAAATATTGGCCAGGACACCGGGTAACTCCACTGCTCTTCTTCAAAATGGTGCGATGGGATCTTTTACATCCACCTGAGAGGGCAGACAGGGCCTTATCTGCAAGACCTCCAACAGTGCAGCAGCCCCTAAGCACTGCACTGGAGTGTCAGCCTAACTTTTTGTGCTCAAGTCCCAGTAGCAGGATTGGAACCCTCAATCTTCTGACTCAGAGGCAAGTGTGCTACTCACTTAGCCACAGCTGACATCTGTGTGCAAATTGCGTGCAAATACTTTTATGCTTTTTCATAAAATGAAGCTTACTCTCAGTTTTATGTTGGCAGTTACCTGATAATTTAAATCTTTCAAATTTATATGTTCTTCTAACAACTTACTGTACGAAATTGTGGTTGATCCATTTTGGTTGCTAGCAGTCTTAGTCACACACACACACACACACACACACACACATACTCATACTCACAAAGATGGGCTGGGACATTATATTAATAAGCCCTTTCACACTTCACTCCAAATGAATTTGAAAAGCAACATCAGATGTTGGAAATTCGGACTTTTTATTTACGGGTAAGTTATGTCTTACACTGAACCCTAAAGACATCCATTACAATATTAAGTCTGAACAATATCTCAATATTTTCCAAAAAATTATCAATACTGTACACAGACAGTTGAACTGTTACAATAATTTAGTTAAAAATGCTTTCTCCCTAGTTAATGCAAGAAACACCAATAATTAAAATACAGTACATGATTAACCTCACAACTTCATTACAGTGGATTCTTCGTCTTTTTATTCCTCATAATTATGAGTGATGTTGGGGTACAGTAGCTATATACATGCACTAAAGTGCTATGGACCCAATGGCATGCAAGTCAAGTATTGTACCATCATACAGCTAACGTATTAAGACTGTCTGTATCTCTCCTTTTTTTTGCCTTTTACTCTAGCAAAAAAAAAATTAAAACTCTATTCAATATAATTTTTTTTTCTTGTCCCTAAACCTGTACGATGCAGCTCGCTTTGGTCGAGTTGCACCATGGACTCTTTGTATCAATTTATAACTAATGCTTCAATCAATAAGAAGCACTTTTACAAACTCGCACTGGCACCAATAGTAGAATAAAATTAATGCTTTATAAAATAATATTATTAGGACTATATTACATGGAAAACAATACAGTGCAATGTAAAAGAAAGGCAGCCCAAGTTACTGAGAGATCACTCCAACCCCATCAACTTCTCAGGATTCTGATTCATTTCTCTTCTTCCCTTGCTGCATAGACTTACTTGTTACAGGCAAATACCTGGACACCATAACCGTCATACTGAGGCGTGCAACGCTGTATGGTGATACTGAGGAAACTACTGTAAGCAATGAATTACAAGACTTTGTTGATATAATAGTTACAAATTTTATTGTAGATAATACTTAACATTTTTTTTTTTTGCATTTATTGGAATTTTTTGCTTGAAGAAGAATTCCTCCCACTTGACTTGACCTGATGCCCCCACGCAACCTTCAGGGATGGCAGGGCAATCTGAGCTGTCGACATCTCCACAGCCACTGCTGCTCCGTGATCAGCCAACAGAAGTTGCAACTTTGACAGGACGGGACCAACCATGTCGATTCCCATCTCTCCCCCCTTCCTCACCAGTGGACCACAAGGTCCTGTGGCTGATGGTCTGGTCCATAGAAAACAGACAAACTCATCCCAACTGCGGTTGCAGGTCTGATTAACAAGCCTCCCTGGGAACATAAACCGGTGTCCTCCATTTTAATAAGGAGCTCAACGCTATTACCGCAAGGCTTCCAGCTGTCCTGCACTGAATACAAATCACATGGTTTAAGAATTTAACTTGGTCCCTGCCTGTAGGCAGCAGTGGAAAAATAAATCCTCACTGCACAGCCCAAATGGTGGAAGAACAGAGAGGGGAGCCTTCACAGTCTATACTGTGTACATTTCAAATTGCTTTGTCTACTCTCCATAATGGCTAAATAAAAATAACAGAGACTCCTAAACAACTGTTCTACAAGCAAAGAAATCTCCATCTTTACAGCCATGTGTGCTAGCTGGTCTCAGGTTGGAGTACAGACATAGTGTTATAGGTTTGGTACACAACAGTTACTTCTCCATTCCTGATCTGTCGAATCCTTCGCAATTCCAACTGCGGACTAGGTTTGGCCAATTTGTTGAGCTGCTGTGACTGTGAATGGCAGTGTTTCTTGTCTTATTCACCTGTGGATCACGCAGACTTGTGCTCTGGGTCATGGTCTGGCACTGTTGCGGGCGGTTCACTGCTTCTGGGTTGTTCGGCGCAAGCTAAATCCCCAGAGGACGAAGACCGGGAGGCAGAGGGGGAGCGTGAAGCCCATCGCGATGGTGGACGTTGGTTGGCAGGTCTGGCGGGGCGTGAGAAGCAGGGTTCGAGTGGTGGAGCTACTGAGGACCAAGGTAACTCCTTTCAAGCAGAAAATAGAAGGAAAAAGGGAAGATTAGAACATTGCAATGGAAGAAAAACAATCAGATCCTATCAATCGGGTCTATCATCAGCTCAACTCAGCCTTCACTATTTCTTTCACTTCAATGAATTCTTGCTGCAGTTTTATAGAGATCACGTGTTAAGAGCACCATAGTTACCACTGGTCATTACTCCTGTTCTAGACTGTTCTCCACAGATATAAATGAGTTAATGACGTCAACAATGCCAGTCGATTAAACAAATGATTGAAAGAAACATGAAGTATTGTGTGATCAGGAGTACATTTCAAACTCATGGAGTATCTGTGCTCAGCCAGCCTTGTTCAATAATAACTGCTCACTTAATCTCACTCATTGGAAGCAGCCCAATTCTTACAACAATGCCAGTGTAATAGATCATATACATTTCTACGCGCAATGAATCCATTCCTTGCCAAGATTTTTCACAGAATCGAGTTTCAGGATCCCACATGACAAATCGTTCCCAGTATCCAATAACTGAATGGTTTTTAACTAGGGCTGAAGCACAGTGGATTTATTTTTTAAGCTCATGAAATTTGACAGCCATAATATTCGATTGCTCTTTACCCTGAAAGCTGACTGATGGAAAAATATCCTGGACAGAGGGCAGTTGAATTTGATTCAGGTTCCCGGGTAAGACCTGCGTGTGAAGCATCATGTAACTGAACAGCGAGCAGGGAATGGAGGGCTAGATAAATAGCAGAGGTCTTCTTGAAAAATCTTTGCTGGAAAGTATGGGTGTGTGGAAGTCATGGTCTCCACAGCAGAACCATATCCCAACACTCACTCTCCGGGCTCAAACATGAAGGCTAGCCATTTGGGAAAGATGGCTGTTCATTAGACTATATTTCAGCCAAAGTCAGCACCTTCACGGGAAGTGGAGCGACAAAGTCCAAATACTGGCACATGGCAGCTAGAGACATGTGGAAGCTGGAAAGTATCCTGCCGGTTGACATAATGATTTTGTTATTTATGTTTGGCAATGGGTGAGCATTTTCTTCGGAGCCCCTGAAGCTCCGTGAAGTCAAGGTGGTTCGAAGCACTTCATAGGAACATGCTACAATCTGTGTAGAACACCTCTAGGAAGTATTTTGGGCCTTTCCAACTTAGTGGAACCTTAGGGTTGTCCATGAAACAATAAACTCTGTGCAAAAGGTACACCCCTATCCATGGGTTTCGTTGCTTGGATCATAAGTGAACTTTTTGCAATACATCTCACATTTCTACTATGAAAGTACTGAAAACTGGAAGTAATCCTATAATGTAAAGTTTAAGGGGCAGCATTTTGACGCACCCATGATGTAGAAAGATGTGTGTTTGCATCCATGCCTCCCCACAGAGTAGGTTCCCTATCTCAGTTATGTCATCAATAGGAAGCACTGAGTGCAATCCAGGTACAGGTTGAATCTCCCTTATCCAGAACCACCCCTCGTCCAGACCATTCCCGGCCACCGGGTGGCGCATGCGCAGAACTCCGACATGAACAAATTGAAGTCCTTCCTCGCGGCCGACTCCCGCAATCGCTGGTCTGAGCCCGTGATCCACTACTTCCCCCCCCCATGATCTCCCTGACGCACGCCCAGCCCCAAGCCAGCCAGCCCCAGTATCCTCTTGCTCAATACCCATACCATCCAATTTAACTTGACCACCCCTCGCCCAGAAAAATCCATTATCCAGAACAGGCCAAGTCCTGAAGGTTCTGCATAAGGGAGGATCAACCTGTAGTTCCTAAACAGCGAGGGGAGGGTGAGGGAACACTGTAGAGCTACTTATCTAGGGCATCATCACCACACTCCCAGTGGCTGGCTGGACAGTGCCATCTGCGGAAGTCTGAGATCTACTTTGTCCTCTAGCCAAGGGAAGGTGAATACGACAGGAAGACTTCAGGGGGAGTAAAAAGGGAAACTACAATAAAATGAAAAACAAAAACCTGAACTATAGTCTCAACCTGTTCTGTGTTGTTAGTGTAGGGTCAGAGTACAAGACTGACAAAGAGTTAACCTTCGACCCATTCTTGTTATAGCAACTGAGTGCGTAGCATTCAGTCCGACCAACACTAAACAGGCTCAGGGAACCTGGAGACTAATAGGCTGCAAGATCAATTTGGGGTGTTTAAAATCAGGCACAGGCCATTTTCAAAGGTTGGAAAATTCTGAGGCTTAAACGAGAAAAGGTGCCACTTACACTCAAATAATTGAAAAAATACAAAAGGGTGGATGCAGTTGACTCCAAGTAGATACACACATGCACCTGATTCATAGGTAATCCAGATTAAAATCTATTATATATTAAAATAAAAGAGTGGGTTCCAACATTGCATTTCAAATTGCATTAAAAATGCCATTGTCTCTCTATAGGTAAATCCATTTTAAAATGTCAACATTTGCATGCGGTACCTGGCATGGTGCTGTGCTAGGGCATTTATACGTTAAATATGTCACATAACGCTATGTTGAAACGTAGGAGCTGATACTGTAATTTGAAAGTTGCGAGCCTTCATGCTGTTCCACATCCTGGTCTCTGGGTGGCTCTACCAGTATTTCAGTCCCACATTGACTCTGACGAGTATTATTTCCAAAGTGGAATATTGGAATGAAGGTAATGGATGTAAGCTAAGAAAACGAACCAACTTCCAGTCCATTTGTTTCCTTCCCCAACCTTTGAAAATGACCTGTTCCTTATTTGAAATTTCCCGTATTGATCTTATACTTGAGCAGTCTGCAGCTTCCTTGCATTCTGCATTAATGACCCAAACCGACATCCACCCTGAACAATTCTTCAGACTTGCCCCCACACTATGCTGTGACCTGTCGCACATTTTCATTGCCCCATTTATTCATTCCTTCTAATTCTGGCCTCCTGTGTATCCCTGGTTTTAATCGTTCCACCATCGGTGGCCGTGCCTTCAGCTGCCTGGGCCCTAAGCTCTGAAATTCCTTCCCTAACCTCTCCACCTCTCCTTTCTTTTCTCCTTTAAGACGCTCATTAAAACTTACCTTTTTCCCTCTTCCACCCTCCCCCTCTCCTTCCCTCCCACCCCCTCTCCATCCCTCCCTCTCCCTCCCCTTTCCTCCTTCCCTCCCTCCCCTTCCCTCCTTCCCTCCCTCTCTCTCTCCCTCTACCCTGCACTGACCGAGAATGGGTGTATTCCCTGTTTGTCCAGTGAATTGTGTCTCGAATTGTCCTTATCGATGTATGTTTTCCGAAAAAAACTGAGCCTGATGACTTGATGGGCTCACAATTGCCTTTTTAAATGATGTGTCTTCTGGTAGTGTGAATTTTATACTTCATTATTGTACCAAATATATATAGGGATTTGGTCATCTGCCCTAATATCTCCTTTTGTGACTCGGTGTCAAATTTTGTTTTATAACGCTCCTGTGAAGCGCCTTGGGACATTTCACTGCGTTAAAGACGCTATATAAATACAAGTTATTGTTAGTGGCAGCTCTCGCACCCCCTTGATGGTGATTGGGTGTGTGGCCCTGGCCAGTGGAACCTTCTCCAAGGAGCAGGAGTACACATCCTGAATGTTTTACATACTTGTTTTGGGCCCTGGTGTTTGATAATGTCCAATTGGGTGCCCCGAGTCCTTTAATTCCCAATTCTCACTCCTGTTGATTTGGCTTTTTGCAGATGCAGCCCACATTTCACCCCCCTCCTTTCCGAGTTGCCGCCCCCATATTCTGCTCTGCTACAATGAAAATCCAGACCTTGGGCTCAAGCGGGAGGAAAGAGAAACTTCATCCAAACCTCCCTCTGGGTCTGAGGGAGGGAAGGGAAGCTCAACACAATGCCCCCGCCCCGCTGAGCCAAGATTTCAGCCCTGCCTGAGGGAAGAGGGACTCACTGGAGCCCTCCCCTCCTCACTGAGATAGTCTCCGTGTCTCTCTCCTCCATCACATCCTTCTCCCCATCATTCTCCCCCCTTTCCCATCTTCCTCCTCTCCCCACTCCCCATCTCCTCCTTCATTCCCTCTCTTCTCCTCCTTTTCACCCACCCCCCTTTCCTCCTCTGCATACAGGGTGGAGTTATCCGCCGACCTACTTGACCTGAATACTGAATTTGGACTTGGCTCCCCAGGTGCCTGTCGCAGGAATCAACTTGTACAGTAGTAAAACCAATTCCCATTTATTCCTACTGTACAACATTCCTGGCAGAAGCATCATAATTCTTCCCTGTAAATTCCCTAAGCCAAGCGTAAAATATTCCTAGATTGCCTGGCTTAAACTGTTCAAAACATTAGATATAGTTCGTCTGCTGTCTGGTTTCAACGAGAGCCAGCAGAAATCCAAACTCTTTTGTGTCAAATCGAGGTTTTTATTCAGACTGAATAACTGAATGGGCGATTAAGGAGCTACATTACAAAAAATGGCTACTTCTATCCATAAATACAAAAAAAATAACATTTACAATTAATCCTGACCAAACAGTTCTAGACAAGCTGGGTAAAATATTTTTAAAGGGATTTAAAAGAAAGAAACTCTTCCATTTATATAGTGCCTTTCATGACCACTGGATGCCCCAAAGCGCTTTACAGTTGAAATACTTTTGAAGTGTAGTCACTGTTGTAATGTGGGAAACACGCCAGCCAATATGCGTACAGCAAACTCCCACAAACAGTAATGACCAGATAATCTGTCTTTGTTATGTTGATTGAGGGATATATACTGGCCAGGACACTGGGGATTACTCCCTTGCTCTTCTTCGAAATAGCACCATGGGATCTTTTACATCCACCTGAGAGAGCAGACCGGGGCCTTGGTTTAACGTCCGATCTGAAAGATGGCACCTCCGACACTGCAGCACTCCCTCAGCACTGCATTGGAGTATCAGCCTAGATTTTTGTGCTCAAGTCGCTGGAGTGGGACTTGAACCCACAGCCTTCTGACTCAGAAGCGAGGGTGCTACCCACTGATATACGCAAAGATTGTTCGCCAGACCCTGCAGGGAACTTCCGCAGTTGCATGGGACTGTCTCTTGCTGCTCTTTTGAGGGTTTACTATTACTTTGGGTGTTTGAGGTTTGCAAAGGAAAGTATTTAACATCTAATTTTAGTTTTCAGTAGGCGCAGCTAAAACGTGTTGCAGGTACTTAACACCTGACCAGCAGGCCAGCCAATCGAACAGAAGAAGTAAAGATTGTGATACTCTGGTGTGAACTGCAATTCAAAACCATTGAAACACCTGACATGGTAATGGGGAGAACAGGGCAACTATTTACTCTGAGTAATGTTGTTGTGCAATAGGTCTCTGCAGAGAAGGAGTCAGGAGGAAGGACACGCTATATAAGGCCCCATGACCCCCCTCGCTCAAGCACCTCGTGCAGCAGGTAAGGGAAGAAGTTGCAGACAGGGTGAATGCAGTGTCTGGGACCCGCAAAAGCTGCAGAAAGAGCAGGAAATATATGTCAGACCTCAGTAAATCTGCTGAGCAAGACAACAATATTTTCCTGCACGAAAAACACCTGCCCCAAGTGCGCAGACAAACAGTTTCTAACAGATGAATCCTTCCATGCTTGAAGATCCTAACAGTATGGTACCTGGATGAGTGCTGCCAAAATAGACCCAGGGGGAAAAGAATGCTTTGCTAGAATGGATGGCATCAAAGTATGCAAAGTTATTGTTACAATTAAGAATGCATCCAGCAACCTATGTCCACCCCAATAATTCTAAAAGGAGCTTTACACAAGCAAAATTCATTCTCATTAAGTAGCGCACTGTATGGGCCTGAAACTGTACAGCTCCAGCGCATAATCATGGCTCTATGTATTTTCAATATCTCTATAATATTCTTTGCTTGCAGGACAAATTGGCATATAATCGACAAGAACAGACATATACTGGTCCCAAGCAACTTAATGTTGACTCCTTTTGAAGAGGCCAGTACAGAAATCATTGGCTTGGAAATCATCAACGCAATGGGGAAGGCAAAACTGGAGGCCTCACCTGACCTCAGAGCCCGTAGCACCGTGTTCATGTCACGCTATGTGCCCCGACTAAGTGACTGTCACACATTCATGCACTCATCCGCAGTAGCACCATACAGCAGCAGAACTGAATTCTCCTCCGCAAACCCACCCTAAATCCTGCGGGATAGTGGTGGAAATGGTGGGAAAATGAGGCAGTGAGGCATACCGTCTCCACCCCCATTCTGACCTGTACTTTCCTCCCCAAGCCCCCACTCGGATTGCAGCTAGCCACCCCTTCCTCCACTGGTTACATATAAAGGCCAATAGGGGCCTGGCCTCCTACATAAGAATTAGGAACAGGAGTAGACCATCTAGCCCCTCGAGCCTGCTCCGCCATTCAATAAGATCATGGCTGATCTGGCCGTGGACTCAGCTCCACTTACCCGCCTGCTCCCCGTAACCCTTAATTCCCTTATTGGTTAAAAATCTATCTATCTGTGATTTGAATACATTCAATAAGCTAGCCTCAACTGCTTCCTTGGGCAGAGAATTCCACAGATTCACAACCCTCTGGGAGAAGAAATTCCTTCTCAACTCGGTTTTAAATTGGCTCCCCCGTATTTTGAGGCTGTGCCCCCTAGTTCTAGTCTCCCCGACCAGTAGAAACAACCTCTCTGCCTCTATCTTGTCTATCCCTTTCATTATTTTAAATGTTTCTATAAGATCACCCCGCATCCTTCTGAACTCCAACGAGTAAAGACCCAGTCTACTCAATCTATCATCATAAGGTAACCCCCTCATCTCCGGAATCAGCCTAGTGAATTGTCTCTGTACCCCTCCAAAGCTAGTATATCCTTCCTTAAGTAAGGTGACCAAAACTGCACGCAGTACTCCAGGTGCGGCCTCACCAATACCCTATACAGTTGCAGCAGGACCTCCCTGCTTTTGTACTCCATCCCTCTCGCAATGAAGGCCAACATTCCATTCGCCTTCCTGATTACCTGCTGCACCTGCAAACTAACTTTTTGGGATTCATGCACAAGGACCCCCAGTAATTCCTATTGCATTTCTCTCCTGCCTATCCCTGCTATTGCTGGTCCCCCCGTGACCACCTAGCAGAAGGTAGCGACAGGCCTGGGGTAGCGGAGTAATGGCCCCAAGTTGCAGTAATGGAGGGTGAGGCCTTCACAGATGCCTCCAATTTGGCCTCTACTCACTTACCCACATCGGCTTCGGCCTCAGGAGACTGAAAGGCTGCTCCTCCTGTCATCTTCAGGGCTCTTCTGCCCTTTTAAGGTCCCATTTGTAACGTTCCCCACTGCAGCACCACCAGAGTTTCCTCAGAGGGTCTTTTCTTGGCTATGGGACTCCGGCTGGGAGCCCATCCAAGGGTAATGAATCTTAACCCAGGAAGACAAGTCGAGGTTATGGCGGTGGCAGTGAGGATGGTTTTCTACGTCATGTTCAACAGGTTTCCCACACGATTCCCAACATCTGCAGATTTCTGCCTCCCATCAGATTTGTGTATTTTTCTGCACTTGTTGCATACTAATAAAAATACATTTTCTATATCTATAACACTGTTTCCCTTTGAGCAGCTGAAAGTAGGATGGGGGGAGGGCTCTGTGGGAGTGTGCCAATATTTACAGAGGACCCCTGACAATACGTTTACACTTGCAGAGGTCCCTGATTATGCCCGACACGAGATTCCAAAAACAAGTGCTCTACTCGGAGCTCCGACACAGTAAGCGAGCCCCAGGTGGGCAGAGGAAACGCTTCATGGACAGCCTCAAAGCCTCCTTGAAAAAATGTAACATCCCCACCAGCACCTGGGAATCCCTGGCCCAAGACTGCCCAACGTGTAGGAAGAGCATCCAGGAAGGCGCTGAACACCTCGACTCTCTTCGCCGAGAGCAAGCTGAAGCCAAACATCGACAACAGAAGCAGCGTGTAACAACCCAGGCCCCCCCACCCGCCCGTTCCTTCAACCACTGTCTGCCCCACCTGTGACAGAGACTGTAGGTCCCGCATTGGACTCTTCAGTCACCCTGAGAACTCATTTCTATTGTGGAAGCAAGTCATCCTCGACTCCGAGGGACTGTCCATGATGATGATGATCCCTGATCATGTGTTAATATTTGCAGGGGGGCGCCCCCAAAAAGAAAAGTTTGTAAGGTAACAGTTCTGATGTTAAGTCACATTGTGGATGGTCGCAATGCAGCAACTCGCCAAGGCTTCTTCGACAGCACCTCCCAAACCCAAGACTTCCACGATCTAGAAGGACAAGGGCAGCAGGTGCATAGGAACACAATCACCTCCAAATTCTCCTCCAAGTCAGACTCAGTTGGAACTTGCGCTTTGTAAGCTAGAATTTCTGGATCTTGAGAACCATAACCAGCGGAACCTAAAGGGATCCAGCTGGGAGCTGCTCAAACAAAAAAGCCCCAAAACTTTCAGAAATATCATTTCTTGTGGAGTCAGAAGGAATAGCAGTGTTTCTCATGGCTACAGAAAGCAATAGTGGAATACTGCCAGCCTGGTCTCACTCCCCTCCCGATCGCCTCACCGCCCCCTCCTGATCGCTCCCCACTACACCCCCCCGACCCCACCCCCCGCCCAACCCCCGCCCAACCCCTACCAGGCAAGCCATAGCACCGACTGAAAGTGGTTAGCTTCCAAGTGACCTGTGACAGGGTGTCGATGTCCTGGTCCCCCATGATGTTCAGATGATCAAAGTCTCACCATGACACCAGTCAGCATGTCTGTTGTCCACACCTTCTGGTCCGAGGCCACCAAATGAGATTTTACTCACAGAAGCAAGCTTGTAGAGAATCACTTCAATGCCTGGCCAAAACACGACAATTAGATGAGATATAACAGCTAATCTTGGAGTATAGTATCATTGTCCTTCACTTGTTCCTGGTGTCAGGACTGAGGTTTTATCTTGGGGATCTAGCTTAGCATTTATGGCTGAATGATTAAGGTGTACTTATGACTCATAATCAGCACAGTACATATCAGATTAGTTTAGTCAATCTAGGATTTACCTAATAATATTCTGCTTGACTCTCAGTATCAGTATCAAATAAATTTTATTAAAAATTACAATTGAAATATCTTCCTCTTTCAGGTAAATGCTATTTAGATAGGAAGGTTATAATTTGGCAAAATCATTGGATGGCAGAGATGTAATGATACAAGGTTGAAGATGATTAAAACACACTACTAGTGTTCAGCTCATTATGGATTTTAACATGAATTCTTAATGATTTTGGTACTGATATATTTAATTTTGGTTCACCAAATTAAGCTTACCCTAGAGTAGCTCAGCCAGTTGGAGGCTGGCTTAACAGACTGATTTATATTCTGTTCCCTTTTATCCTGCTGTTAAAATCCATTTTGCCTCACTCATATTGTTGTGTTGCATATTTAGCTTCCCATCCACAGTGTCTCTTGAATTGGTGAAGGGATGAGGGAGATAAGCGCCTTGACCCATTAGTGTTTTGCCACTTTGCCCTATGACAGCATTAGATGTAGTTAAGAACTCCATCCACAATGTGACTTAACATCAGCCTCAGGACTGTACTTTAAAAACTTTTCACATGCATCCTGACTTGGACATGAATCTCCATTCCTTCTACGTCACTGAGTCAAAATCCTGGACCTCCCTACAGTTTATGTGAGCACCTTCACCACACAGACTGCAGAGTTTCAAGAAAACGGCCCACCTTCTCCGGGCAACTGGGCAATAAATGTTGGCCTTGCTATCAATCCCAAAAATGAATATTAAAACAAACTCCAGCCTAATCGCTCATCCTCCTCCTGTCAGCCTCACTTATTGGGGGTAATTTTGACTTTGTGTAATAGAGTAAAATGTTGATTCAGCCACTCATTATTTATTTATTTTGTATTTATGAGATGTGGGCGTCGCTAGCAAGGCCAGCATTTATTGCCCATCACTAACTGTCCTTGAGAAGGTGGTGGTGAGCCGCCTTCTTGAATACAACTGAGTAGCAGAGGGCAGGTAAGAGTCAACTACATTGCTGTAGGTCTGGAGCCACACAAAGGCCAGACCGGGTAAGAACAGCAGATTTCCTTCCTTAAAGGACATTAGTGAACCAGATGGGTTTTTACAATTATCATGGTTGCCATTACTGATACTAGCTTTTTATTCCAGATTTATTTAATTAAATTTAAAATCACCAGCTGCTGTGGTGGGATTTGAACCCATCTCTAACAGATCATTAGTCCAGACCTCTGGATATTAGTCCAGTAACATAACCACTATGCTGCCATTTTCTTTAGATCTCCTTATGTTCCTGGGACAGCCTGCAGTGGTGAATTTAATGGAAAGGAAAATGGTTGATTCGTCATCGCTGTTTTACACGATCGCCCCAAAGGCAAAATTACCCCCATTGAAACCCAAACTAATCACATATCCCTCTACCTTAACACTTTTCTCCCTTACTCCTACGTGTCCCGTAGTGCGAACCTCGGCTGTTCAAATCAAAATTAAATTGCTAGGCCAAAAGAGACCAGATAGCAATTCAGTGAAACATCAGGGAGCGTGTGGATATGGACCTCGAGTGATTGGTTCATACCATTAAATCAGCACAAAATATAAAATATTAAAAATGTAATAAAAACATAAAATGCTGGAAACACACTGCAGGCAAATCAGCATGTGTGAAGAACAGAACAAAATATAAAAGGTGTTGTCATCGCCAGCAGATAGCAACTGCCATTGTGTAAGGGTCAACTTCGGGCAAGATAAACAGTGGAGCGCGTAGAGGGACCATCAACCTGTCTGCCTCTCATAAGAGCACTGAATATTTTTAAAGGATTAGGTGGATCTAACTCTTCCAATGTCTGAGCTGTGCCAAATTCACATTTTTCTAAAATAAATCCAAATTGGTGTAGGCTAGACTATTCTGGATTCAAACGTAATCTGCTAAATTGTTGGCCAAAATCAGTGGGTCAAAGTTCAAATGTAAACCAGTGATTAAGATCCTTAATTTGCACTTGAAACAGTCCTTTATCAAAGTGACATTAATTTAATATCGTCATTGAAAACGTGAATTTTGGAATAGATTGCAATCTGGCTAGGCCGGAGGGCATCACACAGTAACACTGGTGTAAATAGATTCTGCAGCTGTGCTGTAATCAGAGACACAGGCCCATTATTACTTAATACCCACTCTTTTCATTTTCAATGCAATGTGATACGCTGAACTTTGCTTTACAAACGCTCTCCAGTAAAAGGCAAAGTGGCACTGCCTTTGTACAAAAGTGTTTCGGTAAACTTTTTGAAGAACTATGTAAGATTTTTGTCATACCATCCCATGTTATGGAACGATGAGATCCAATTTAAGTAGCGTCTTCTGTCGTGTGTTTGCAAGGTAATGAAATACGTTTTTATGATGTTGTTATCCCTTTAAGGTTGCAGAATTACAATCACAAAAATTAAAAATATTTATTATTACATCCTAAATAATCGCGATGTTCGGACACATTTGTTCGACACTTTGCTTGTAAAGCAAAACAACTGCAGATTATCTATCAGAATGAATGGAAATATGAACCCAATAGTGAAAAAGGGTACAATTCCTGCCTCTTGCTCTGTTGAAACTCTCGATAATGTGCTATTCATTTAAAAAGGGGCTCTGTTAAGGTCTTGGCAGTGATACTGGATTATAGGAATTTATTATTGCTTTTTATTACTTACTCAGAGCTTCTGAATTGAAAAATGTAATGCCCCCTTTTTTAACTAGCTTGTAAACAGTGCTGGTAGATGTCACAGAAAATGAGTGGTCAAATATGCTGTGACATAATTAGAGACCTTTAGAATCACTTCTTATCGTTTGCCAACGATAATTTCTTACATTTTTGTGGGTTATTAGTAAAAAAACGATTTTTGACTAGTTTTTATCCTGAAAAATACCCCAATTCTGCTCCATGTGGATCCTGATAGGCACACATGACATACTGGTGATGTCATCACATACACGCAATTTACACCTCGTCCAGGCTAACATCCCCAGCATTGAAGCACTGACCATACTCGATCAGCTCCGCTGGGCAGGCCACAAAGTTCACTTGCCAGACACGAGACTCCCAAAGCAAGCGCTCTACTTGGAACTCCTTCACGGCAAATGAGCGGAAACGCTGCAAGGACACCCTCAAAGCCTCCCTGATAAAGTGCGACATCCCCACTGACACTTGGGAGTCCCTGGCCAAAGATCGCCCCAAGTGGAGGACGTGCATCCGAGAGGGCGCTGAGCACCTCGAGTCAGGCATCGGAAAGAGCGTGTGGCAAACCAGTTCCATCCACCCTTTCCCTCAATGACTATCTGTCCCACCATGACAGAGTCTGTGGCTCTCGTATTGGACTGTTCAGCCACCAAAGAACTCACTTCAGGAGTGGAAGCAAGTCTTCCTTGATTCCGAGGGACTGCCTATAATGATGATGATGATAATGACATCACCGGCATGATGTGTGCGCTTCCTGGGACTGATGTTAAGTGCCCTATTCTGGAGGTAAAGCCAGCTTAGGTCAGCCCACTTGTTCATATTGCTAGTCAAATTGCTTAACGCCTGTCTCACAAGCTGCTTTCTCACTGATAACACTGGGCTAAAGCAACCGAAAGCAGAGGGTAAAGGTCACCATCAGCTGACGTGTGACCAATGGATCAGTGCATGAGGTGTACAGAATAGTAGGGGATCTGAAGGTATTCCAGGATGATCCTAGAGTAGTGAGCAACAAGGTTAATTGCATTTATGTAGCACCTTTAAAGTAGCATAACATCCCAAGATGTTTCACCAGGAGGGTTATCAAGAAAAATCTGACACTGAGCAATATAAGGAGAAATTGGGATCGATGACCAAAACCTTGGTCAAAGAGGTAGGTTTTAAGGAATGTCTTAAAGGAGGGGAGGGAGGTAGAGAGGCGGAGAGGTTTAAGGAGGGAATTCCAGGGCCTCAGGCCCAGGCAGCTGAAGGCACGGCCACCAATGGTGGAATAATTAAAATTGGGGGATGTGTCATCATCATCATAGGCAATCACTCGAAACGAGGATGACTTGCTTCCACGCCAAAAAGGGATGAGTTCACAGGTGTTTCAAACTACATGTTGAAGGGTGGAAGATGCCTGTGCATGGATTTTTTTAACGTGTGGTGGCCGTTGCACACCAGCCACCACACGGGCTTGACAGAGCTAGGTCTTGGTCCAGTGGCAAGGGTTAACCAGGACGACTGGAGACTAGCTCTGCCACACGGACCTAGTGCGCATACACATATCACAGTGTAAGAGGCCAGAATTAGAGGAGCAGAGAGATCGCGGCGAGATGTAAAGCTGGAGGAGATTACAGAGATAGGGAGGGGCAAGGCCATGGCGGGATTTGAAAACAAGGATGCCAATTAAAAAACTGAGGCAATGCTGGATCGGGAGGCAATGTAGGTCAGCGAGTTTTGGGAGAGGAGAGCAGGGTCCGATAGTGTTTGTTCTGGTCCAGACAGATCTGATTGAACTAGTTGTGCACCATATACCTTCCAAGTCTGTACCCCATGGATATAAGGGAGTGAAAATTGGGAGGAGGGGGGGGGGGGGGGTTGGGCTTACTAGGAGGAATGACCAGGATGGGAGAGAGTCAGGGTTTTACTGGGGACAAGGGCATCAAAGGCGGAGACGAGGGAGCGATTGAGCAGATTGACAGATGCAGGATTATTGTGGTGACAGCAGGGCCAAAGGCTGGGCAGTTGGGAGTCTGAAAGTGCCGACGTAAGTGACTTGGGGGAAGTGTTTTTACCAGAACACAGAAGGAAGTGGGTTGGAAGACGGATGTGTGTGGTGAGGGAGATAAGATAGTGATCAGATATTGTCTTGTTTGTGAGTGAGACGATGGTAATAGAGTGGCCTTGTAAGATAGCCAGTATAGTCAGTTTTATGATGTCGGCAAATGTGGCATCCAGTTTGCATACTGCAAGTTCCCACAAACAGCAGAGGGAAAAATGACCAGCTAATCTGTTGTAACAACCATGTCCGAACATTCACATGTCTCTCCTGCTCCTACTCGTCTCTTAACTTGGATTATAGAGTCTGCGAGAGAACTGGTCAGCAGTGCGATAATTTTATTGCCAACAATCAATAAATAATTTCAACATCCTTAAGCCTGAAATGAATATTGCTATGAAGCTGCAGGTTATAACTTCATATCATAAAGAACACCTGCAGCAGCTGAATGGCCAGTTTTCAAGATCCTAAGTCGCAATTTAGTCATAGCCCAAAGGACAATGTGCAACTTATCTGTCTAGTTGTTAAGTCTCTTTGCAGTTTATACTTTCCTCGGGAACAACTGCTTTACCCATATGATTTAGCACAATCTGCAAACTTATGACACTCTGTATTTAATGCCGATATAGAAATAATTTATTACTACTAGCCTGCGTATGCTAAATAATAATAATTAATGCTCGTTAATTTCTTGGCCACTGGGAATTTTTTTTTAACGTGAACTAAAAAGGAAATGCTGCAAGGCATATGGAGAGGGCCAAAGAAAAAGAAAGAAAGACTTGGATTTATATAGCGCCTTTCATGACCACCGGACGTCTCAAAGTGCTTTATAGCCAATGAAGTAATTTTGGAGTGTAGTCACTACTGTAATGTGGGAAACAGTAAAAGGGAAGACATGCAGGAAAGCAGAGAGGTAGTCAGAAAGAACGACAAAAGAGTCGGCCAGAAGGAGAATCACAATTACGAAGACAAAATTTAAAAAAAAATTAACATGTTGAAAACACACATCAGGTCAGTCAGGACAAATAAAGAGAAATGACAGATTATGACAGCTAGCAGATAAACAGGCATTTTAGTTCAGGTTGGAAACAGAAAGAAAAAGCAGAGAGTAATGCAAAGAAAAAACAGATGGACTAATCGCAGAGAGGGAGCTGATGTGTTAATGACCTACAAACTGTTAAATTAAAGATTATTTGTGCTTCAAGATTGAAAACGAGCTATAACTGGCGCAGGACATGGATTTGCGTATACAAACAGCCTTCTGACTATTTCTGGGAGGAATGCTGGGTACCAGGTGTCCGAGAGGTGGTGCTGTTTCCATCCATTTGTAACTGCTGGACGTAAACTGGGTGGGCGGCCGCTGAAAACTCCAATTTTTAATAAGTGTTGTAGATTCATAGAATCATGGAAGTTTACAGCACGGAAGGAGGCCATTTCAGCCCATCGTGTTCATGCCGGCCAACAAGTGGTTATCGAACCTAATCCCACTTTCCAGCTCTAGGTCCGTAACCCTGCAGGTTACGGCACTTCAGATATTGGCAGAGTGCTTCTTTTTTTAAACAAAATTTACAATGTTTACTCAATGAATGAGGAAATGACTCTCTAATTAATTAATCTGTTTAGACCATTATGCCCGAGAAGCTAATGGTCGATACAAGTCTAATGGTTGGACTGAATGGCCTGTTTCTGTGCCATATGTCCGATGTAATCCTTTGTAATGCAGTAACATTAAAGAAGATGGATGGGAGGGGAAGGACCAAAGAGGATTCAGGAACCACATACGTTTTATAACTTTCTTATCTGAAAATCATTGTGGAAGCTGATTAAGAAAAATACTTTTTAAATGACTTGTACTATAGGGATTGTTTATAAAATCTAAAACTAATAAAAGAACAAAAAGAGATCCAGATTGAGAGAGGTTCGTTCTGCCCACTTTATCCAGAGTCCATGTATGATTACTGTATCAAAGACTTCCCTCCCACTCGCTTCCTTGATCCGCTACTTTAGGGAATGCTAATTTCCTTCCCCAGCCTTCAATGAAAAAATTACAATGTAATCTTTCTGGTCTGTCAAAATCGCTCCATGTATAATAAACAGAGAATCCTCAATGATGTTTCAGACGTTGATTTTAAATAATGAGGGAGCCCTGGGCTTCATTGAGAAATAAAACCACTATCGTCCCTCTCTGTCTATGACTTTGGCCGCATTGTGATAATGTAGAGAACAACTTATGAATAAACATCAACGTGTGCTTCACAAGGGTGCACGGCTTAGTGGGGTTTAAGGAGAGTCTCAAAGGAGAACATAAGAACAAAAGAACATAAGAAATAGGAGCGGGAGTCGAGCCTGCTACACCATTCAATAAGATCATGTCTGACCTGATCTTGGCCTTAACTCCACTTTCCTGCCTGCTCCCATAACCCTTGACTCCCTTAACATTCAAAGAGAGAGAGGGAGGAAAGAGAGGGAGAGGGATTTAGGGAAGGAATTCCAGAGAGAGGGACCTAAACGTACCTTTCCTCTCCAATGTCCTTGAACGTGTTCTCGCCTCCAAAATCCGTGCCCATCTATCTCGGAACTCCAGGTTTGAATCTCTCCAATCAGGTTTTCGCCCCTGCTGCAGTACCAAAAAGGCTCTTATCAAAGTCACAAATTACATCCTATGTGACTGTGACAGAGGTAAGTTATCTCTCCTCGTCCTTCCAGACCAGGCTGCAGCCTTTGACCATTCCATCCATCACCAACGCTTCTTCATCGTCGTCCAGCTGGGTGGGACTGCACTCGCCTTTTCTATTCTTTACCTATCTAATCGTAGCCAGAGAATCACCTGCAATGGTTTCTCTTCCCATTCTCGCAACGTTACCTCTGGTGTCCCCAAGGATCTATCCTTAGCCCTCTCCCATTTCTCATCTACATGTTGCCCCTCGGCGACATCATCTGGAAACACAGCGTCAGTTTCCACATGTACGCCGATGACACCCAGCTCTACCTCACCACCACTGCTCTCGACCCCTCCACGGTCTCTAAATTGTCAGACTGCTTGTCCGACATCCAGTTCTGCATGAGCAGAAATTTCCTCCAACTAAATATTGGGAAAACAGAAGCCAATGTCTTCAGTCCCCACCACAAACTCTATTCCCTGACCACCAACTCCATCCCTCTCCCTAACATCTGTCGGAGGCTGAACTCGACTGTTTGCAACCTTGATGTCATATTTCACCCTGAAATGAGCTTCCGACCACATATCCACAGCTTAACTAAGACCACCTATTTCCTCCTCCATAACACTGCCCAACTCTACCCCTGCCTCAGCTCATCTGCTGCTGAAACTCTCATCCATGACTTTGCCACCTCTAGACTCTCTCCCTAAACCTCTCTGCCTTGTTTTCCTCCTTTAAGACGCTTCTTAAAACCTACCTCTTTGTCCAAGCCTGCCTTAATTTCTCTTTATGTGGCTCAAGGTCAAACTTTGTTTTATAATACTCCTGTGTTGCGCCTTGGGATGTTTTACTACATTAAAGGCGCTATATAAATACAAATTGTTCTTGTTGCTGCTGTTGTAGTTGATAGTTGTAGTATCGCCTGCAAATTTCAACATCACTTCCTCGAGCTCTATATCTGAATCATTGATGCACACAGTAGCAGGAGCAGTGCCAGAACAGATCCCTGTTATCCACTTCCACTCGAAGAAATTGCCCGATTTTGTATTTCCTCCTTTTCACCAGTTTCCAATGCAATTTGCCGTCCTTCCACTAATCCATACCCCTTAATCTTCTCCAGCACTTTCCTGTGTGGGATCGAATTCAATTCCATATCTTGCCATGGTGGGATTTGCACTCACGAACGACACTCTGTGTTTCTATTCCAGTGCCGTAATCACTAGGCCACCATTCCCTGCCTCATAGACAGTTTTTGAATGTTCTGCAATACCAATAGCCGCTGAGCTTAACTTGATAGCATTTTCTAAGTAACAGTAAGCATAGAGGCAAAAAGAGAGAGGGAGAGATTCTATGAGATCAATCTCCATTAAAATGAGCTGTCTGTTGGGTGCAGCACTGACTCTCATTTAAGTTGCCGAACAGCCAGAATACAATGCAACCATGTAGTATGTATTCCAAACTGAGTTCTGACGAAGGATCACAGACTGAAACATTAGCTCTGTTTCTCTCTCCACAAATGCTGCCTGACCTGCTGAGTATTTCCAGCATTTTCTGTTTTTATATTATATATGTGGTGAGTATTGTTCAATCCCTGCAGTGCCCCCTTCACACCCAACAACATGGTTCCACTTTTATCCATCTCAATAACAAGCGATGTTGAGCGAACCCTGCTGGGATTTGAATCCAGGGCCTATTTAGCCCTGGGGCTGATAGTTAGCCGACCGAGCTGCCTAAACTCACAGCTACTGTGCACACATAAAAGAAGAATGAACTTGTGTTTATACGGAGCTTTTCACCTCAATCCAAAATGCTTCAAAAACAATGGAGTCATTTTGAAACGGAGTCACTATTGTAATGTTGGCAAATCCGGATCTAATTTGCACACATGAAAACATGTGGATGTTTTATGTCCACTTTAGCAGGTAGACGTAGTCTCCCATTTATGTCTCATCTGAAAGATGGCACCTCTGGCAATACAGCACTCCCTCTGTACTGCACTGAAATGTCAGTCTAGTTTATTGGCTCAAGTGCACCCAAATTTCAGAATATATATTTCAGCCACCCGAGCTCCATCACTACTCGGACATCACCAGCCTTATCTCGGAGTGGCATATCTTGGAGATCTAATAATGTGATATCAAGCTTCAAATGTATAAGCATCATTTACAAACAGAACTTTGTCTATTGGCTATCATATCACACTGCCCTTCAGTCAGTTCCTCAGCTGGAGCAGTTTACTTCCATAAAGGATTTGTTATGATTGTGTTCTGCTCTGAAGTGAAGAGTGACTGAGCACTGTTTCCGCTTTTTGTGCAGTGAAAGGAATAGATGCAGTACACATGAGCTAGAAACACGATGTTCCCAACATTGGCCCAACAACGAACATCAACCCTTGAATCTCAGTGGTCCTAAATTCCAAATCAGTCCTGGGGTGGCGGGGGGGGGGGAGGAAATGTGGTAGATCTACCGTCAGGAGAGCCAGAATGCAATTGGTGGAATGCAGTTCTGCTGGAATTCCCTTCCCCGCCTTTGCACTCCCGATCTCCCAGCTGCGGGGAAGGAAGCGTGATTCTTCTGCTTGCCGCCTTGCCACAACAAGGAAACATATCTCGGGAGAGTCCCCAGGCTCTCCTGGGAATTTCGCCCATTCCAGTCTCGGAGGAACTGATGCCAGCTGAGAGCTGGGGTGAGTCCGCACGAGGCACCAGTAAAAGCTCCAGAGGCCATTGATTACCCTGAGTCCAAGGCCATTCCCAAGCCTCTTCTCAGCTATCGGAGCGGCATGATGCCACTGGTCCATCCTTGCAGACATGGGTCGCCCGTCTCCATTATTTGGAACAGGGTCGGGGATTCCTGGATTTGGGAGACTTAGGGCTCGCTCTGCCACACTTGCGCCGATGAAGTGGGCCCATTGGAATTTTGGGGCCTAGGAAATCATCTTATATTGCATCAGTGTTGCCTTTCCACGCCCCATATTCTATCCTTAGGTCTTAAGTACATTTAATACATGTTGACTTAAGAGAAACCTCATGCTTTGACTTAAATGCTCTAGTTTTAGTACAGAGACTGGTCAAACACACTTCATTGAAGACAAAGTATTGGCCACCAAAGAGTTAGTGAGGAGACGCTATTGCCATCTATATGGACTGGATCCAGTTCCAGAGATTAACTGATTGTGCTGTAATCCCCGGTACCACCTAGCCTTTCCCTTCACCCCAACTTCCGTCAATGCCACTCAAATCTCATTCTCCTGAAATTGTATAACTCAGAATGTTTGGCAATGATAAACGTGATCAAAGAACATTCGATCCAGTTTCAACGCAGTAACACAGGTAACTCTTTCTTAAACTAAAACCAAGAATCTCTCAGCCAGTATTTATTAAACGGATAGTTCAAACGGCACTAAGGTTGGAAACAAAGAACTTACAGCAGTGAGGCAGGCAGGGTTAGAGTCCCCAGGGAGTGGTTAGTAAGAGAGTTTGGCTCTGGGCAGAACAGACAGGAGAAAAAAAATAAGACAAGATAAAGAGCAAAGTTACACATTGAAACAGTTGTTATTAAACAGGGGCAATAGGATCAGGTTTCTGAAGGCTGTAGGTAGTACTGCATTGCAGGACGCTCTCCAAATAGGTCTATCACAGATGAACAGGCAGATACTCGTACAACATGTCAGGGCTTATGATTTATTGTTTTACTAAAATAGTTGTTGAGATTATTTGACCATTTAAAGTTTAAAGTTTAATTTGTCGGTTTTAGTGCCCCTTTAATAAGGGAGCATTTGATTTACAGGTTCAATTAAAATAGTTGTAAACTTTCCCCACTGACTCAGTTACAGAATGGGAACTTTCCAACACGAGCAACCTATTGTAGCTCATTTGTAATTCTATTGTGGCATGTGCTAATTGTTCACTAACCGAAAATCGATTGACATCGGGTTTGACCAAAGTGTCTCCGATTTACTGTATTAGATGCAATGAGGTTTTGCAAATTTTCGGTAGACCTTGGGAGCAAAAGAGAACTGAAGATCTCAACATCCGCTGACTGTGCACATGCCCAGCAGCACAGACCTCCTATAGATGTCAGCAGTAGTTCTTAAAGGCTAACAACCCCTTCACCAGCCATTGAGTTAATACAAAACCTCATGCCCATTTACCCACAAGTACTGTAAACCCACAGATTATATACAAACGTTTAGAAATCAAAAAGAAACAGCTGAAAAATATAAATTTGATGTAAGATTACATATATATATATATAAATAGTTTAGACCTCGCAAATATAGCAAGGTATACAATTTCAAAGCTTTTTGTGTCTTCATTGCTGATGAAAATATAATCAATTTAAAATGCTTCAGTTCTGAGAGCAATGGCTGCCCACTGTAGTCAGCTGGGGACTCGTTCCTGTTTCTGGAATGCTGCTCATGTGCAGGCTTCTTCCTGAGATCATGCACATTATAGTAAACTGGCTTATTCACGTTGAAAACCCATGTCTAGGGCACATATGAACGCAATTCCTCTCTTCTTGCGGGAGAAGCTGGCACATAACAGTAAGGAGACAACCAGCAATGGTTTTATGAAAAGGAAATCATGTTTGACAAATTTGCTGGAGTTCTTTGAGGATGTAACGAGCAGGGTGGATAAGGGGGAACCAGGAGATGTCATGTATTTGGATTTCCAGAAAGCATTCGATAAGGTGCCACATAAAAGGTTACTGCACAAGATAAGAGTTCACGGGGTTGGGGGTAATATAATAGTGTGGATAGAGGATTGGCTAATTAACAGAAACCAGAGAGTTGGGATAAATGGGTCATGTTAAGGTTGGCAAACTGTAACTAGTAACTATTTACAATTTATGTTAATGACTTGAATGAAGGGGCCGAGTGTAATATAGGCAAATTTGTTGATAGGTGGGAAAGCAAGTTGTGAGGAGGACGCAAAGAATCTACAAAGGGATATAGATAGGATAAGTGAGTGGGCAAAAATTTGGCAGATGGGAGTATAATGTGGGAAAATGTGAGGTTATCTTGGTAGGGAAAATAAAAAAGCAAATTAGTATTTAAATAGGAAGAGATTACAAAATGCTGCGGTACAAAGGGATCTGGGGGTCGTTGTACATGAAACACAAATAGTATGCAGGTACAGCAAGTAATTAGGAAGGCAAATGGAATGTTGCCTTTATTGCAAGGGGGATGGAGTATAAAAGTAGGGAAGTCCTGCTACAACTGTACAGGATGTTGGTGAGGTCACACCTGGAGTACTGCGTACAGTTTTGGTCTCCTTATTTAAGGAAGGATATACTTGCATCGGAGGCTGTTCAGAGAAGGTTCACTCGGTTGATTCCTGAGATGAAGGGGTTGTCAAATGAAGAAAGGTTGTGTAGATTGGGCCTATACACATTGGAGTTTAGAAGACTGAAAGGTGATCTCATTGAAATATATAAGATTCTGAGGGGGATTGACAGGGTAGATGCAGAGAGGATGTTTCCCCTCGTGGGGGAATCCAGAATGAGTGGGGCATAGTTTCAGAATAAGGGGTCGCACATTTAAAACGGAAATTAGGAGAAATTTCTTCTCGCAGAGGGTCGTGAATCTTTGGAATTCTCTACCTCAGAGAGCTGTGGAAGCTGGGTCATTGAATATATTCAAGGCTGAGATAGACAGACTTTTGAACGATAAGGGAGTCATGGTTTATGGGGAGCAAGCGGAGAAGTGTTGAATGGCGGAGCAGGCTCGAGGGGCCAAATGGCCTGCTCCTGCTCCTATTTCTTATGGTCTTATGTTCAAAGGAGGAGGGCACGCTTCACAGCAGCATTGACCCCTGTGGAAAAGATCACCATTGACATCATAGGAAGACACACAGCAGTCAGCATTGGAGATGATGAGGGTCAGACCTAGCACAGCAGAGAGTGTGTCGGCATCTTACTTGGAATTTACAACACAGAGACAGGAAATTCGGCTCAACAGGTCCATGGCGGTGTTTATACTCCACACGAACCTACCCCCACCCCTCTTCATCTAACTCTATCAGCATATCCTTCTATTCCTTTCTCCCCATGTGCTTATCGAGTTCCCCCTTAAATGCATCAATGCTATTTGCCTCAACTACTCTTTGTGGTAGCCACTCTCTGGGTGAAGAAGTTTCTAACCACTCTCTGGGTGAAGAAGTTTCTGAATTCCTTATTGGATTTTGTTAGTGACTAACTTAGAAAGTCCCTAGTTCTGGTCTTGTCTAATGCGGTCATTAGTGCCAGACAGAGAGTCATGAGGCTAACCCTGGTGACCTGGGATCGGTGGGCTTGGACCTATTTACCAAGCTGGTGCTTGGCAGGGTAAGAGCTGCATTGGCATTTTGACGGTGATTCCATTTAAATATTTTTTATTTTAAAATAGCTGCTCCTTTCTCCCCCAAAGTGAATTCCTGACATCTTCATTGTTCTTCAGTTGGGAGGGTGGAGCTTCTCAGCACACAGACTCACAGATCTGATCTGACTTGCCTGAAAGTTTCTATAAATGTAGCAAATGGATACACCCACCCACGCCAGGTTCTCCCCGCTCCCATCCCTCACGGACCAACCAGACTGGACTGCCGGTTGTAGGGATCCCGAGTTCCAAATACCAGACAGGATGGGGTTTCCAGCCAGGAGTCTAATAACTGCAGTCAAGATTGGAGCTTGAACTGGAATTTCCAGGGAGGAGCATGCTGATATCATTTTCACCTGAACGGGAAGGCATCAGAGTAAGTGGCTATATTAGCACCAATAACACAATATACTGTATATTAGAACTGTTTATTTTCTAAAAATGTTGAAACCTAACATAAAGTTTAGGCCAGTGAAAGGGTTAGTAGCTTTCCAAATATACTTTTTGGAACATAAAATAAAATTGAAAATATTGCTGGTATTGTAGTTCTGTTTATAAAATCAACATAAATTGTTGCATTAATTGCAGTGAGCGCTGTTTCAGCTCACAGGTTGTTTATGACAATTACTACCCTTATAGTTGTGCACTGAGTTGCGCTGTAGGTTCACTCTGGACTCTGGTCCAATGTCCCCAGTTGTTTCAGTGTTTCTAACTCCAGACCTTTTAGATTAGATCGTGTGGCCGTGCAACAAAGATGGCCGTGCGATGAAACCTCGTCACAGAGGTTCTCTCGGAGACCCATGAGTTATATCGAATATTGGTTTGTGATGTTACAGCAAGCACTTGCTTATTCTGTGGGTCAGCAGGCTCCAACACCCCTGCACTCACGTCACTAGGAGGGGCCTTGCACTGCTCGGCTTGCTCTGGAGTTTTTCAAACTGAACTGAAGCATAAACTTTGAAATGTAAATTAGGTATCAGCCTCGTAGGAACAGGGGTAGGTCATTCAGCCCCTCAAGCCTGTTCCGCAATTTAATGAGATCACAGCTGATCTGTATCCTAACTCCATTTAACCTGCTTGGCTCCCTATCTCATAATACCCGTGTCTAGCTAAAATCTACCGATCTCAGATTGAAAATGATTAATTGAGTTAGCATCTACTGTTTTTTCGTGGGAGAAGATCACATTTCTACCGCCCTTTATGCAATGCAGTGTTTCCGAACTTTTCTCCTGAGTGGCCTGGCTCTGATTTTAAGGTCATGTCCCCGTCTCCTAGACTCTCCCACCAGCAGATAAAGTTTCTCTCTACCTACCCTATCAAGGCCTTTCAAAATCCTCAAAACCTAATTCCTAAAAGTCTCCTAATTGTAGGTGACTTATTTGTTAGCTTCTTCTTTCAGTCCTAGGCATTCACTGTGTAAACCAAAAGCAGTCTCAGGCTTATAGGGGTAAAAGGAATCATTTTCGACGGACTTATTCATCCTACAGATGGGGCAACATCTCAGTTGCAAGGCTCACTCGAGCTCATTTTAATTCCTGCCACTATCTCAGTCCTGACTGCTCGCACGCTCTTTCAGTAATTTCCTGCTCCCCTTTGCTGGCTCCTTCCTCTCCCACCACCACTGCTTCCCAAGAAAATTATGGATAAAAATAAAGTTAACAATTTTTCGAGGCCCTCTGACAGCTCAGTGACTTTGCTCAGTGAACCCCGAAGATCAAAAGTCCCTGCGTTCAGTTACTGGTCTGTGCTGAGCGAACTGATCTCAGATTGGACAGTGCTGCACATGCCTCAGTGCTCTTGGGTCATGCCGGGGAAATCGTTCAGGGTCCTGATCACTATCCAGCCACCCTTGCTGGAAAACATATGGACGGGGCCGTCAGGCAATGGTAGGATTGTGGTGTCCCATATGGTTAAATCACCAGCCAACTCTGGAAGTCCAAGTCACACGTGACCAATGCACCGAATGGATGCGGTACCAAAGGGCAAATGGTGCCAGTGGAAACACATCAGTGTCAGATCGGGTCTTTCAGGAGACGAAAGGAGAAAACTTACTCGTGGCCATACGCATGAAGTAAATCGACCTTCGCGCTGCCGACCCAAGATGAGATGCGACGGTGGTGGTAGGGGAAAAAAGGTCATGGCAACAGGGCTGGGGAACTGGCATCGTGAAAGTGGGCAGCATGTGCAGAATTTTCTAGCCACTGGAGTTGCCATGCAGTACAATATCAGGTCAGTCCAGCGGGAGGAGCAAATCTGGACCCTGAGTCTGGAATGAAGCACTAGCTCTCAGCATAAACCAGGCACTCAAGTGAGATCCAAAATAGAAGTTACAAACTGAGCCAATCCATCAGCTCCCCCCCGTGATTTTAATGTGACCTCAACAGATTAGCCACTGATCCGCAACTGCACCACAAAACAGACCAAGTCTAGGACAGGTTTCAAAGTGAGCACATTGAGATCCAATCCCTTGAGGTGGTGGCCCGAGAAGATATGCTTTTACTTTCGCTCTGATTACTGCAACACTTTGGCTAGGAAAGAGACTTGCAGATATTTACAAGGTGCAAAAGCCACTTGCTTTGTTTATTGCGGCAATTTGACAAATTTCCCAGCTCTCAGAGCTAAACCTGACACTGATTTAGAATCCAGGCTGGCTTTGTACATGCTCACCATGAACAAGGTCAAGAACTGGCTGAGAAAAAGCAGCAGCCTTTAACAGCAACCAATGTGAGAGGAATTTCATCTCGCTGCCTTGACCCACAATTAGATCCTTCAGTAAATCAATTCACCATCACTCGCATGGTGCGAGGATTTAGTTGACTGTCAAGTCCCAAATACAACTCTTGAGGCACAGAATTGGCTTGCCTCCCCTTGACCTGGAACCGTTTTGTGAATGCAACCACAGATCTTCTGCAAAGCACGCAGAAATATATATAGTTTTTTAATGATTAAAGTTTTACCTCAGCAACATAACGTAAACACCGCGATTCCAAGCAGAAAGCATAAAGAAAAAATATTACCTCAAGGGAGCCCGGGGAAGCTCCTTCTGCATCTTCTGCCTTCGTATCATCATTGGCAGGTTTCTGGTCGTTCAGCGCTTGAATTTGTTCCTCATTAAAGGCCTGCTCAAGAAGTTGTTTCTTTAAGGCCCTGGCAGGACTTTCAACAAGTGTGTATCCTGGAGAAATAGAGAGTTCCTGCTTCAGAACGAGATCCTCGCCGTCTGTTTCCAACTCTGATTCTAAGGTCACGCAGACTGGGCTTGGCGATCTGCCACGAACACTCTTCAAAAACTCTTGAACTAAGACATAGTTTGACCTGGCTTCTGCGGGCTTCGACCTACTTACGGGCCTGGACAACCTCTGTACAGTGTCACAAACTATGGGCGTGTGATCTATAATATTGAACAAGCTCGAAAGGCCATCATTAATGGTAGTGTGAACTGGGCTGTCTCGGGTGGTAGTCGACCTTGCCCAGGCTGATTCATTAAATCCTTTCTGTGGGTTGGCGGGCAAAACTCGATCTTTTGGCTGATCAGGTTTCAGTGGGGTTTTTCTTTGAAGCTTTGGGGAGCCATATTTTGGCGAACAGCACGCACGTTCAAATTTTGCCTGCATCTTCTCAACTCCAGGAGCCACCTGTTTGTTCCGCAAACTGCGCGAGGGCGATGAAACTGGGGTTGAGCCCCCCTTTGGTGTCAGACACTTGTGTGGACTGCTGGTGATGCTCCGAAGACACTCCGTCTGCAGACCTACACTGATGGTCTGGGTGGTCTGCGTTCCTGTACTTGTCACACCATTAGTCTGACATGCAATGTCTTTGAACTGGGGCTCCATCGAGTTAGAACGTATTCGACTTATGACTGAATGAGCTACTTCTTTCATGTCGTCACTCATGTTGCCAGATATTTTCAGATCATGCAGGGATGAAGCAAAGCCAACAGTACTACAGATCGGGTGCTCCATGGGATGGAGACTGCCCTCCAGCAGGTCTTTATGGTGTTTGCCAATGTCACACGGCCATCTTCCAAATACATCTGGGGATCCTCCCTTTGGCTCAGTTACATTCCCATTTGGCTTGATCTTGGAAAAAGTATAGTCTGAGTCAACCAATTTCGTCCCATCATTATTAGGATGTGCTGACCCATCAAACCTACGGATCACTGGTGGGCTGTGATAGAGTCGCAATCCTATTTTATCCGGAACCATGCTGCTTCGTTGTAGCTGCTTTTCAGCATAATCTTGGCTGCTCACTGTGTTGGTTGTCATAGTGACGCTAGTTGTGAGGTACCATGAAGTCGCTTGGAAAGGTTCTGAAGGTAAACCGCCAACCATTTTATCACTCTCAGTCTTTTCCGTCCAGGCTTCCGTTGGTTTATCCCGGTTGGTGTATTCCCAGTTTTTTCTGTTGAACTCTTCAATGTACTTCAGGTCATCTGGAGACAATGGTGGGGTCGTCTCATCCTTAGTTGTGTATCGGGGTGGTTCAGGATCACCAGGCAAATACTTCTCGGGGAGGAAAGGGGAACTGTCCATCAAACGTTGGAACTCGGACATGGAGGAAACCGACTTTGCCCTTTGAATAAAACAAGAACATTTTTAGTTGTATTTTGTGAATAAAAAATGACAGTGTACTGCTAACAATAATAGTGCTTGCGCCACTTCACACAATCAATTTCTTCGAGTCCCGTGACTGTTGTTATGTGGACAAATGCTTCAGCTGTTCTGCACCAGCGTTCCACAGTCAGGAACGAGGTGAAAAGATTATTAATCTGCTTTATTTTTGTGGTACTGGATGAAATGGGAATGTTGGCCAATACGTTGGGAAAGCTCCCTGCTCTGAATATTGCCATGTGATCATTATTGTCCACCTGAACCATTGGAAAAGGCAGTCAGGACCTCAGTTTGGCATTTCAACCAAAGGATGGCACCTCTGACACAGCAGCATTACTGCACTGATGCATCAGCCTCGATGGTGTACTCAAGTCCTGGTGCGGGACTCAAATCCGCAATCTTCTGACGCATACAAGAGAATTCAACCAATTGGTCCAAGATGTTATTGGAATACTTATTTTCACTGACTCATGCTGGGTTACAGGTCCATGGGTGTTGTTATCCCTTCACAACTTCACCAACCACATTCTTCACGCATGAACCTCAACAGTAAATGGTACACAAAGTTACATAGAATGAGTTACATAGCACAGAAACAGGCCATTTGGCCTAACAGGTCTATGCCGGTGTTTATGCTCCATACATGCCTCCTCCCCCTGCTCTTCAGCTAAACCTATCAGCATATCCTTCTATTCCTTTCTTCCTCAAGTGCTTATCTAGCTTCCCCTAAAATGGATCTATGCTATTTACCTCAACTACTCCTTATGGTAGCGAGTTACACATCTTTACCACTCTTTGGGTAAAGAAGTTTCTCCTTAATTTCCTATTGGATTTATTGATGACTATCTTATACATATGGCCCCTAATTTTGGTCTCCCCCACAAGTGGAAACATCTCTCTCCATCTACCCCATCAAACCCTTTCATAACCTTAAAGACCTCTGTCAGGTCTGTTTCCAATGGCTGAAGGGTCCAAAGAACCAGAAACGAGTGGTTAGGATTTGGAATCCACGGCCTGATAGGGTGGTGGATAAAGATTCAATAGTAGTTTTCAAAAGTGAATTGGATGAACCCTTAAAGGAGAAATTTGCAGGGATATGGGGAAAGGGCCAGGGAGTGGGACTAAGTGGATTGCTCTTCAAAAGAGCCAGTGCAGACTGGATGGGCCGAATGGCCTCCTTCTGTGCTGCACTATTTATGATTATGATTCTTTTCTAGAGAAAAGAGTGGGACCAATTGTGTCCTCATCCAACATCCACGTGCACTTTTCTTGGGCTCACTGGGTCGTGAATAGTTGCTGGACCTTAGCTGATTTTGTTCCTTTACCTAACCCAGAGATACAGCCACCAATTCCAGCATCTCTGCAGCTACCCCATCTGAGATCAGCTAACTCACCACACGTTAGTGATCAAACCCTGAGATCCTCCTGGTCTATATTGGGCTGTGCCATTACCAACTGAAAACTGGGGGGAGGGGGACACTAGGAAATGCGATCACTGTTGAGAGCTTTGGCTTTTTTTGATCACTAACAGACTAAGGAAAAGTGACGTTCTTCCAATTCACCCTAAAATTAATGCAGATAATTCGGCCCAAAGTCGATCAGCTAAAGTGATTTGCTGGAAGCATTTCTGCTCTCAATTCACATTTGGTATTAAAAGCTGAAACAGGGTTGGGATTTAAATGTCATAGCCCAGTATAATCACAATGGATTGAAAGACATGACAGGAAAACTTGAGGTGGAAGAATCATCTTTTGTCCTAGCTGATGTCAAAAAACAAGACAAACCCAAAAATACATTCGGAAGAAAGTAAGAGGGAAAAATTGATTGTCGGTCATTTTGAGGTGCTAACATTGCCTGGTTGCTAATTTTAGCGTCTGGTGATATTTAGCGCCTGTGGTAGCGATATTAATTTTTAGCACCCGAAGAGTGGCGTGAAGCGCTAAGGGAAGTGTTCCACACTTCTCTTAGGGTGCTAAGCCAATAGCGCTACTGAAGTTCTGGTGCTATAATACCGGCAAAGTAGTGCTCAAAGAGGAGGTCAGCTGGACCACCTGAAGAGTGAAAATAAATGGAAGGGAAGTGAGTCGAACATTTTTAAGCATCGGACAAAGTGAAACAAAGCTAAATAAAGTGCAAGTAAATGAAAAAATCTCACCTTCTAACTACTCACTTGATGATTTGTTTCAGTATCACCCCGGGAGCTTCTGGCATGTCTGCTTTCACCGGCACAATGAGCGCCAGGCGGTAAGGCAGGCGGACCCATTGAAGTCCCCGACCATGGCGCTACCGGGGCGTTCTACACGCATTGACGTCACCAAGTCGTCGGTGCTAGAGTGCGCAGTGCTAACTGGTAGTGCCGCCATTAATCCTCCAATCAAGTCCTCGGGAGGCACTGACAGTGCGGCACTCCAGCGGTAAGCGCTTAGCGCCCCTCTCCGGTGCTAACGGGTGGCGCTGTTCCATTCAATTTGTTTGCCCAAGGCATCTAATCAAACTTATTTTTCCTTAGGAAAATTGAAAACTGACGGACAGGAAAAGACCAGCTGGTACATCAAGCCTGTTCCTTCTACTCTAATTTCTCCCCCTCCCTTCAGGAAGGAACCAATTCGTGATGGCTCTACTGGCATCAGGTGATCGCTCGGAGTTTGTCCCCATGACCATTATTCATGTGTGAGTGGAGACAGTGCGGTAGACCTTTATGTGTGGTCCTTTTCGGGAAGGCAGAGTCACCAGGACCCATTTTGATGGTCAGGCCTCATGTCAGTCTGACGGGAAAGCTGGTGACATATTTTCCGTGCTGCTTCTCAACTTGCCGATAGGGGGAATGAGGGGGTGGGGGGGGGGGGGGGCGTCATAAAACCAGCAACTCCTTTGCAGAGCTGAGATGGCCATTTCAATTTAAAGGGGATTTTGAGGGGGGCGGGCGGCAATGGAGGCTCTGCAGATGGTCCAGCATTAGGCGGGAAGATTTCTGAGGGGCCAGAAGATGCAGTCATGCTCCTCCTGGCTCCACAAAAATCCGTAAAACCACTCACCTCTGGCAGTTTAGGAGCGGCCTCCAGTGAAGCCTTTAGGTTCCGCTGGTTAGACCACTCTGTATAGAGTTCCACTGGGCAGGGCATGCCACCCATTGGCACTCTGAAATGGCATTGGGGTCCTATGTACATGGTGTCCCGCCTATTTCCAGTGGCAGCTTTCCTATTTCCCAGCCTGGACCAAAATGGAAGTGGGGCAGGTGCCAGTGGCAGCGGGATGATAATTATTTTTTTCTTAAGCGCTTTCGATCTCGTTGCTGCCCCATTCGACAGGGCGGTAGAGGGATAAATATTGGCCCTAGTAAGTGCTGTGGGCTATTTTACCACATAGGGGTATCACAGCAGAACCCAGTCCCTGTCTTCACCCGATGTTCATAAACGTGCACATGCCTGCGGGCATCACAGTGGGCACATTTTCCGGCCCTAGCGCCAAGGCGAACTGTACAGTGGGAATAAAACACTGCTCGGAGAGCCAGCAAGCACTCATTGAACATCACACAACAAAACCCGATCGTGTACCTCTGAAGATTCGCTTTACGAGTTTCTTCTTCTTCTTGGAACTCAGCCGTGTCCTTCGTCTCACAGATTTCATTCAGAGCCTATAAAATGGAAAGAAGCACTTAAAGAACTTGGCATTTTACGCAGTGCTTATGCTGCAGCACATTGTTAACACTTGCACCGTTACACCCCATCGTTATGTCGCCCAATATAAAAAACGTTAGCAACAACCTTCCAGAGAAATCGGAACCCGCCACCATATCAATGTGTCAAACGGCGTATTACAGCAAGTGATGGTGAGTTCCAAATGTTCTTCAGCTTATGAAACAGATCTCTGCGGGTGACCTGGAGTGCCCTTGAACAGCTGATCTTTCATGCTCATTGAGAAATAAAGGAGCACAGCATTACCATGCAATGCATTGTATGCCTTTAAATACAATATTATAAGCTGCTCAATCACACTTCATTAAATACTATAATCAGACATACTGAAAGGCATCCTTAATTCATTATTAGGGGCAGTTCAACTTGGTTACTTTGATGATATAATTAGCACTGGAAAAATGTTATTCCTTGCTTCACAAGTTTGGGCTCTCTACTACAGGCAAATGTTGTCAAACTTGCACTTGTATAGTGCCTTTAATGTCGCAATCTGTCCAAGGCACCTGGCAGTTGGGTGCCAGGCCTAAGGAGGATTGGGTGGGGTGAAGAGCACCGTCTGCGAGATAGGCTTTAAGGGAACATTTGAAGGGAGGGAAAGATGCAGCAAAGGAAAGGGGTTTCGGGAGTGACTTCCAAAGCATGGAAGTGAGATAGCTGATGGCCCTGCCGCTGATGTTAAAGTGGTGGGAGGGGAAAATTTACAGCAGTCACAAATGGAAGAGGGGAGATGGTAGACAGGGGTGTAGTGTTGGAAGAATTGAATATTTAAGAGAGGGCAAGAGGGATTTGAGGACAAAGACGAGGATTTTGAAATCGATGCACTGAGGGACAGTGAGCCAATGGAAGGTGGCGACGATAAGGTCAATAGGTGAGCAGGATTTTAGCAGAACAGAATATGGACAATGGAGATCTGGGTGATTTGATATAAGGTTTATATAAGGTGAAACCAAAAGGCCAGCAAACAGGCATTGGAAAAATTGTCTGAAGGGGATAAATGTGTGGATAAGGGTTTCAACCGTGAAGTAGAGACAAAGACGGTTGATATTTCAGAGGTGGAAGTAGGCAGTCTTAGTAATCAATTAGATTTGGGTGTTGAAGCTCAGCTCAGGGACGAAGACATTGAGGCTGTGTACGATTGGGTTGAGCATGAGAGGGTATCCTGGAAGGGGGAATGTGATCTGCTGATCAGGATGAAGAGTTTCTGATGGCAACCAAACCGGATGCCTTTGCGCACTGTTGAGATATAGTTCATCCACAACTTGAGATGCCTGGCAGGCATTATTATTACACTGTAACAGGCATGGAAGTGGGTAGATAAAGCTGGGCATCATCAGCACACCCAACGCACATGCAATGTTTTTGGATAATGTTGCCAAGGGGCAACATGTTGATGAGGAATAGGAGGCGGTCAAGGATGGCACCCTAAAATGGAAACAAAAACTGGTCACTTGCCAAAACCTGCTTCTTGAACTTTAACCAGAACAAAACCTTGTAATCAAATAAGGACCTGAGGCAGAGGAGTGTTGCATCAAGGATAAGTTAGAAAAAGGAATAGCACTGAAGGATTGGAAATTAGAATGCAACAGGGATAGAAGTTATGCTACAGCTGTACAAAGCCCTGGTTAGACCACAGGTGGAGTAGTGTGAGCAGTTCTGGCACCACACCTTAGGAAAGATATATTGGCCTTGGAGGGAGTGCAGCTTGGATTTACCAGAATGTTACCCAGACACCAAAGGTTAAATTACGAACAGAGATTACACAAATTAGAGTTATATTCCCTAGAATTTAGAAGGTTAAGGAGTGATCTGATCGAGGCTTTCAGGATGTTAAGGGGGACAGATAGGGTAGATATAGAGAAACTATGTCCACTGGTTGGGGATTGTCTAAAAATTAGAGCCAGACCTTTCAGTAGTGAAATTAGGAAACACTTCTACACACAAAGGGTGGTAGAAGTTTGGAACTCCCTTCTGCAAATGACAATTGATGCTAGATCGATTGTTAATTTTAAATCTGAGGTTGACAAGATATTTGTTAACCAAAGATATTAAGGTATATGGGCCAAAGGCAGTATATGGAGTTAGGTCGCAGATTAGCTGTGATTTAATTGAATGGCAGAACATACTTAAGGGGCTAAACGTCCTACTCCTGTTCCTATGTTAACAGAGACAAAAACATTAATGTTACTTATAATCTGACCCCAGAAAAGTTGTCACGTGGAATATTCCAACCCTGGTCATATTATCATAATATGATTAATTCAATCATAAATACCAATTGTCTATATAGTCATCCTGAAAGAGTGACAGATTTGCCTGCAACGTGATTTCAAAGCTCTGCATTGACAGGATGCAAAGATGTGAGCTGAGGAAAGTATATTTTTGCCATTGTACTAGGGCATATTGGGTTAAAAAAGTTGCCGTAGCCAATTAGGCTCATCGCCGTAGGCAATTAGGCTCATACAGCAGTGCCTGGTCTCCAGTTGTCTTGGAGCCCTTTGCCACTGGACCAAGACCTTGCTGAGCTAAGCCCGTGCGGTTGCCAGTGTGCAACGGCCATCCCATGTTAAAAGAACTCACGCACAGGCATCTTCCACTTCGTTAACATGAAGTTCGGGACCTGGAACATCAGGACTCTCATGGACAACTCCAACAGCGACAGGCCAGAACACTGCGGGGTTAACGAACACCTCATGACTCTTCAACTCATCCTATCCCGGAACCAATGCGCCACAGTCATCAGTGCGTACGACCCAACACTCGATGCAATGGATGAGACCAAAGAGGGTTTTTATTCCAACCTGTCCTGCGTCCCCGCGGGTGACAAACTGATCCTCCGAGGTAACTTCAATGCCAGGGTCGGCAAAGACGCAGCCCTCTGGGGAGGCGTGATTGGCAGAGAGGGGGTAGGGAAAGCCAACTCCAGCGGTAAGCTACTCCGGATAAAATGTCTAGAACATGAACTTCTCATCACCAACACCCTGTTCTGCCAGAGGGACAAATACAAGGCATCGTGGCAACACCCTCGCTCCAAACACTGGCACCTGCTAGACTATGTCACTGTCCGAGCCAGGGATCGCAAGGATGTGCGCATCACCCGCGCCATGACAGGAGCTGACAACTGCTGGACGGACCACCCATTGGATCCATCATCAACATTAAAATAGCCCCAAAGCAGAAGGGGCAGCAGAAGCAGTCCCGGGGCACTAAAAGACCCAGCTAAGAGAGCCCTTTCCAGCCAGCACCTCACAGTTAACCTGGCACGCCTTGATGGCCCTGAGATGCTGAATGCCCACAGTGCTTAGTCTGCCCTCCAGGCCTCCATAACCAGTGCCTGTGAAGAGACACTTGGTCACTCAACCAGAAAATACCAGGACTGGTGTTGTTGAGAATGATCAGGAGATCCAAGAACTAATAGATCGCAAGCGCAGAGCATTTCTGAGCCTCAAGCAACAACCCAACTCAGGAGCAGCAAAGCAACATTACAGGCGGCTCAAGGCTGAGGTCAAACAAAAAACCCGGGACCTAAAGAACAGGCGGTGGATGGAGAAAGCAGAGGAGCTACAAAAACTGGCCGACAGCCAAGTTTTGCGAGATTCTTCATTGCAGTCAAGGCCATCTATGGTCCAAACTCCCACAGCCCCACCCCACTGCTGGCCAAGAACGGGGAAACACTCATCAAGGACACTGAGACTGTCAGGGCCCGCTGGAAGAAGCACTTCGAAGATCTCCTCAATCGAGACTCTGTCTTTGACTCGAGTGTTCTCGACTCCATCCCACAGCATGCGACCCGCCACCACCTCAGTGAAACCCCAACGCTGCACGAGGTAGGAAAGGCCATAAAACAGCTCAAGAATAACAAGGCTACGGGAGCGGATGGAATCCCTGCTGAGGCGCTAAAGTATGGGAGCTGTTAGCGTGGATACATAGCCTCATCTCTCTCATCTGGAGGGAGGAGAGCATGCCGGGAGATCTCAGAGATGCAGTGATTGTGACCATCTTTAAAAAAGGGGACAAGTCCGACTGCGGCAATTACAGGGGAATCTCCCTGCTATCAGCCACTGCGAAAGTTGTCACTAGAGTTCTCCTCAACCGTCTTCTCCCTGTGGCCAAGGAGCTCCTCCCGGAATCATAGTGCAGATTTCGTCCCCTTCGGGGCACAATGGACATGATCTTTGCAGCGCGACAGCTGCAGGAGAAATGCAGGGAGCAGCACCAGCCCTTATACATGGCCTTTTTCAACCTTACAAAGGCTTTTGACACTGTCAACTGTGAGGGTCTATGGAGTGCCCTCCTCTGTTTCGGATGCCCCCAAAAGTTTGTCAACATCCTTCGCCTGTTCCACGACGACATGCAGGCCAGGATCCTTACCAATGGATCCATTACAGACCCAATCCACATCCGGACCGGGGTCAAACAGGGCTGCTTCTTCGCTCCAACCCTCTTCTCAATCTTCTCGCTGCCATGTTCCACTTCACAGTCCGCTGGAGTGGAACTAAACTACAGAACCAGTGGGAAGCTGTTTAACCTACACCGCCTCCAGGCCAGGTCCAAGGTCACCCCAACCTCTGTCGTTGAGCTGCAGTATGCGGACAACGCCTGCATCTGCGCACATTCTGAGGCTGAACTCCAGGATATAGTCAATGTATTCACTGAGGCATATGAAAGCATGGGCCTGACGCTTAACACCCGTAAGACAAAGATCCTCCACCAGCCTGTCCTCGCCGCACAGCACTGCCCCCCCAGTCATCAAGATCCACAGCGTGGCCCTCGACAATGTGGACCATTTCCCACATCTCGGGAGCCTCTTATCAACAAAAGCAGACTTTGGTGCGGAGATTCAGTATCGCCTCCAGTGCGCCAGTGCAGCCTTTGGTCGCCTGAGGAAAAGAGTGTTCGAAGACCAGGCCCTCAAATCGACCACCAAGTGCATGGTCTACAGGGCTGTAGTAATACCCGCTTTCCTGTATGGCTCAGAGGCATGGACGATGTACAGAAGACACCTCAAGTCGCTGGAGATAGATCACCAACGATGTCTCCGCAAGATCCTACAAATCCCCTGGGAGGACAGGCGCACCAACATCAGTGTCCTCGTCCAGGCTAAGATCCCCAGCATTGAAGCACTGACCATACTTGATCAGCTCCGCTGAGCAGGCCACATAGTTCGCATGCCGGACATGAGACTCCCAAAGCAAGTGCTTTATGCGGAACTCCTTCGCGCCACCGAGCCAAAGGTGGGCAACGGAAACGTTACAGGGACACCCTCAAAGCCTCCCTGGTAAAGTGCGACATCACCATTGACACCTGGGAGTCCCTGGTCAAATACCGCCCTTAGTGGAGAAAGCGCATCCGGGAGGGCGCTAAGTACCTCGAGTCTCAACGCTGAGAACGTGCAGAAATCAAGCGCAGGCAACGGAAAGAGCGTGTGGCAAACGAGTCCCACTCACCCTTTCCCTCAACGACTCTCTGTCCCACCTGTGACAAAGTCTGTGACTCTTGTATTGGACTGTTCAGCCATCAAAGAACTCACTTCAGGAGTGGAAGCAAGTCTTCCTCGATTCCGAGGGATTGCGTATGATGATGATAATGGGATAAAAAAAACAAATTGTACATAACATGAGATCATGACCTGAGTAGATATAGAGCTCTATTTGGTGAGCCAAAATTGGGAAAAAATATATTTGAAGTTTCTAACTAAATAGCCATTAACTTGCCCTCCTTCTCCTCTCAAGGAGTATCCTGCTATCCCTTCACCCATACGAGAGGTGAAGCAGCTGGTGCTGTGAGACACCGCATGTAGATGTAGTATACGCACAGGCGGCCAGTATCATGCCTGAGTCCCAGTTGAGGCTCTGATGAAAATACAGCTGAGCATCCCCGTCCATTGCTGAGACAGCTCGCAAGAAGCAGCAACTCCTGTTGGCTGACATCTCCGCCAGGCACATTTCAAAAAGTTTTGCCTGTCCTTGACTAGGTCAAAGAACAGCTTACAACAGCAAAGGACTTCATCTTATCATTGCCCCCCTCCCCCACCCTTCCTTAGTTCACACAACAAATGCCGTTTGTGTGAAGTTAAGAACCATCTTATGTTATTTTGGGACATTTACCATAAATATACTTGAACAATAAGTGCTAAAATGGGAAATGATGACAGGGAGAAAATGTCTTTAAAAAAAAATGCTGACCACGATATAACAGAATTTGCTTCCGTACAAAACTACAGGCAGAGGCCGAGAAATTCGGTTATCATTGGTGCGGAGATGATGACACTTTTAGAGTGCGTGCCTGAAGATCTCAGACCCACGGCTTGCTCCAAATTAGGCCCGAGGCCTCATCTCCACGTCCTTTCTGGGGCGGTAGTGTGGCAGGCGGGTCGGGAGCGGGGCACGGCGCTCCGCACTGGGCCAAGTAGCAGGGGCTCTCCCCTTCATTAAAGGGGAGGGCCCTAGCTACAAACTCTGCAGGTAAGAACCGGGCCTCCATGGACAACCGGAGAGCGTGGGGTGCCGTGCCAAAAGCCCGGCAGTCAAGCAGAGTGCCGGGTTGAACGATCACGCACGGACCCCACGATTGCGACGCTCTGAAGAAAAACTGCACTTTTGTTTTTAAGATGGCCACCACCTCCCCTTTAAGTACCCCCCCTCGAGCAGCCTACAGCCCGGTTCATGTCCCTTGAAGCTGTCGCTGCCATCAACAGCTATAGGGAGCGCTCCCCAATTCTTATTCGAGAGAAATTGGGGTGCTGCGCAAGGTGATGACGTCGTCGGTGCTATGGATTACCGCTGCCGCTAAACTCTCACGGAATTTAGGAGTCGTTAGCGGTACTGCGCCCGGGCGGAAAGTCGTTTGTGAGGCGCTAACAAGATGTGCAAACAACTCGAATTTCTAGGCCTGTATGTTTCTTTGATGAAAAAAAATGTGGCATTTTCCCCAAATTAATAATGAACTGGCTGCTGTAAAGCCTCAGCATTCCCTGCCAGGTGTCTGCTTTGACAGTAGTTCAATTATGCAGCACCGAGTTATTTGGCCCCACTCACACCACTCTGTGCTCAGACAAAGTGGATCTCTCTCTCTATGCATACTTAACGGCATAAGCAGAGCTCTGCTCACCGCTGTCTGACAGCCAGGGAAATGTTTGATGTAGTTACTGTTCTGATGGTTCTTTATTAAAAATATCGGAGCTTTTATAAACTTTCAAAAGTCAGTTTTAACTTTTTTTTTATTCATTCATGGGATGAGGGCATCGCTGGTAAGGCCAGCATTTATTGCCCATCCCTAATTGCCTTTGAGCAGGTGGTGGTGAGCCGCCTTCTTGAACTGCTGCAGTCCATACAGTGGGTTGGTACAACTGAGTCACTTGCTAGGTCATTTCAGAGTCAAACACATTGCTGTGGGTCTGGAGTCACATATAATCAGGTACGGATGGCAGACTTCCTTCCCGAAAGGACATTAGTGAACCAGATAGATTTTTACAACAACCCAGTAATTTCACCATTACTGATACTAACTTTTAAAATTCCAGACTTATTTAATTAACTGAATTTAAATTGCCCAGTTGCCATGGTGCGAATTGAACGCATGTCTCCGGATCATTCACCCAGTAACATAGCCACTGTACCATACTGGCTGATGTAAGGTGCAGCCGTTTTACTGGCCGCAGCTGAGACTCCAGAATGGTATGTTGCCTCCCTGGTGCAAGGGTCAAGGATGTCTCGGAGCGGGTGCAGGACATTCTAAAAAGGGAGGGAGAACAGCCATTTGTCGTGGTGCACATTGGTACCAACGACATAGGTAAAAAAGGGATGAGGTCCTACAAAACGAATTTAAGGAGCTAGGAGCTAAATTAAAAAGTAGGACCTCAAAAGTAGTAATCTCGGGATTGCTACCAGTGCCACATGCTAGTCAGAGTAGCAATAGCAGGATAGTGCAGATGAATACGTGGCTTGAGCAGTGGTGCAGCTGGGAGGGATTCAAATTCCTGGGGCATTGGAACCGGTTCTGGGGGAGGTGGGACCAGTACAAACCGGACGGTCTGCACCTGGACAGGACCGGAACCGATGTCCTCGGGGGAGTGTTTGCTAGTGCTGTTGGGGAGGAGTTAAACTAATATGGCAGGGGGATGGGAACCAATGCAGGGAGATAGAGGGAAACAAAAAGGAGACAATAGCAAAAGACAGAAAGGAGATGAGGAAAAGTGGAGGGCAGAGAAACCCAAGGCAAAGAACAAAAAGGGCCACTGTACAGCAAAATTCAAAAAGGACAAATGGTGTTAAAAAAACAAGCCTGAAGGATTTGTGTCTTAATGCAAGGAGTATCCGTAATAAGGTGGATGAATTAACTGTGCAAATCGATGTTAACAAATATGATGTGATTGGGATTATGGAGATGTGGCTCCAGGATGATCAGGGCTGGGAACTCAACATCCAGGGGTATTCAACATTCAGGAAGGATAGAATAAAAGGAAAAGGAGATGGGGTAGCATTGCTGGTTAAAGAGGAGATTAATGCAATAGTTAGGAAGGACATTAGCTTGCATGATGTGGAATCTATATGGGTAGAGCTGCAGAACACCAAAGGGCAAAAAACGTTAGTGGGAGTTGTGTACAGACCTCCAAACAGTAGTAGTGATGTTGGGGAGGGCATCAAACAGGAAATTAGGGGTGCATGCAATAAAGGTGCAGCAGTTATAATGGGTGACTTTAATATGCACATAGATTGGGCTAACCAAACTGGAAGCAATACGGTGGAGGAGGATTTCCTGGAGTGCATAAGGGATGGTTTTCTAGACCAATATGTCGAAGAACCAACTAGGGGGGAGGCCATCTTAGAATGGGTGTTGTGTAATGAGAGAGGATTAATTAGCAACCTCGTTGTGCGAGGTCCCTTGGGGAAGAGTGACCATAATATGGTGGAATTCTGCATTAGGATGGAGAATGAAACAGTTAATTCAGAGACCATGGTCCAGAACTTAAAGAAGGGTAACTTTGAAGGTATGAGGCGTGAATTGGTTAGGATAGATTGGCGAATGATACTTAAGGGGTGGATGGGCAATGGCAGACATTTAGAGACCGCCTGGATGAACTACAACAATTGTACATTCCTGTCTGGCGTAAAAATAAAAAAGGGAAGGTGGCTCAACCGTGGCTATCAAGGGAAATCAGGGATAGTATTAAAGCCAAGGAAGTGGCATACAAATTGGCCAGAAATAGCAGCGAACCTGGAGACTGGGAGAAATTTAGAACTCAGCAGAGGAGGACAAAGGGTTTGATTAGGGCAGGGAAAATGGAGTATGAGAAGAAGTTTGCAGGGAACATTAAGACGGATTGCAAAAGTTTCTATAGATATGTAAACAGAAAAAGATTAGTAAAGACAAACGTAGGTCCCCTGCAGTCAGAATCAGGGGAAGTCATAACGGGGAACAAAGAAATGGCGGACCAATTGAACAAGTACTTTGGTTCGGTATTCACTAAGGAGGACACTAACAACCTTCCGGATATAAAAGGGGTCAGAGGGTCTAGTAAGGGGGAGGAACTGAGGGAAATCCTTATTAGTCGGGAAATTGTGTTGGGGAAATTGATGGGATTGAAGGCCGATAAATCCCCAGGGCCTGATGGACTGCATCCCAGAGTACTTAAGGAGGTGGCCTTTGAAATAGCAGATACATTGACAATCATTTTCCAACATTCCATTGACTCTGAATCAGTTCCTATCGAGTGGAGGGTAGCCAATGTAACCCCACTTTTTAAAAAAGGAGGGAGAGAAAACAGGGAATTATAGACTGGTCAGTCTGACATTGGTAGTGGGTAAAATGATGGAATCAATTATTAAGGATGTCATAGCAGCGCATTTGGAAAGAGGTGACATGATAGGTCCAAGTCAGCATGGATTTGTGAAAGAGAAATCATGCTTGACAAATCTTCTGGAATTTTTTGAGGATGTTTCCAGTAGAGTGGACAAGGGAGAACCAGTTGATGTGGTATATTTGGACTTTCAGAAGGCTTTCGACAAGGTCCCACACAAGAGATTAATGTGCAAAGTTAAAGCACATGGGATTGGGGGTAGTGTGCTGACATGGATTGAGAACTGGTTGTCAGACAGGAAGCAAAGAGTAGGAGTAAATGGGGACTTTTCAGAATGGCAGGCGGTGACTAGTGGGGTACCGCAAGGTTCTGTGCTGGGGCCCCAGCTGTTTACACTGTACATTAATGATTTGGACGAGGGGATTAAATGTAGTATCTCCAAATTTGCGGATGACACTAAGTTGGGTGGCAATGTGAGCTGTGAGGAGGATGCTATGAGGCTGCAGAGTGACTTGGATAGGTTAGGTGAGTGGGCAAATGCATGGCAGATGAAGTATAATGTGGATAAATGTGAGGTTATCCACTTTGGTGGTAAAAACAGAGAGACAGACTATTATCTGAATGGTGACAGATTAGGAAAAGGAGAGGTGCAACGAGACCTGGGTGTCATGGTACATCAGTCATTGAAGGTTGGCATGCAGGTACAGCAGGCGGTTAAGAAAGCAAATGGCATGTTGGCCTTCATAGCGAGGGGATTTGAGTACAGGGGCAGGGAGGTGTTGCTACAGTTGTACAGGGCCTTGGTGAGGCCACACCTGGAATATTGTGTACAGTTTTGGTCTCCTAACCTGAGGAAGGACATTCTTGCTATTGAGGGAGTGCAGCGAAGGTTCACCAGACTGATTCCCGGGATGGCGGGACTGATGTATCAAGACAGACTGGATCAACTGGGCTTGTATTCACTGGAGTTCAGAAGAATGAGAGAGGACCTCATAGAAACGTTTAAAATTCTGATGGGTTTAGACAGGTTAGATGCAGGAAGAATATTCCCAATGTTGGGGAAGTCCAGAACCAGGGGTCACAGTCTAAGGATAAGGGGTAAGCCATTTAGGACCGAGATGAGGAGAAACTTCTTCACCCAGAGAGTGGTGAACCTGTGGAATTCTCTACCACAGAACGTTGTTGAGGCCAATTCACTAAATATATTCAAAAAGGAGTTAGATGTAGTCCTTACTACTAGGGGAATCAAGGGGTATGGCGAGAAAGCAGGAATGGGGTACTGAAGTTGAATGTTCAGCCATGAACTCATTGAATGGTGGTGCTGGCTAGAAGGGCCGAATGGCCTACTCCTGCACCTATTTTCTATGTTTCTATGTATTGCACATTTTCATGCAAACCATGTTGAATCAGTGGAGTCTGTAATCTAACTGGCCTACATTGCAGAACACGTGGGAAAGGATATTCTTTTAATATTGCGTTTATGGATTTATAATTTTGTTCCATCTAGCACACAGAGTAAAGCTCCCCCCCATGAGGTTGTAAAAAAGTTAACTCATGCTTTCTGGAGTTTCAGGGAGGCCCAGTTCATGTTGTCGGGATGGATTGAGCGGTCAAAGTTCAGATGCAGCTTATGGTGCAACAATATCATCATATTCCCAAATATGTCACTGCACAGCTCCGCTTACAAACCCTGTGAAATGACATGGAGTTCATTTAACTAGCAGGCTCCTGCAAATGATGTAAAGAATCCCTGTGAAAGAAATGGTGCATCGGTTAGTAGAGCCATATACAGCAATATTTCTATTGTGTATACACCCGTTGACAGCAGATTCTGGCTGGCTGATGTCACAGTTAAGACTAACCTCACCAATGCAGACTGCAAAATTTTTCTTCTCGCTTTCCAAGCTGCGAGGCTGAGGAGCCTCGGCCTCACTTAATGAGTCAAGTGACAAGGCATCAAGGAACAAATTTGGAGCAGCGTGGCACCTGTCCCCTTCCTTCAGAGCCAAGGATGCAGCGTGTTCTCTGCACTGCTGTCCCTCAGATTCCGAGAAAGGCATGTGGCCTTGTGAGCGACGACTGTGAATGCTCCCTTTTGCCGGACATTGTCCGAAGGCCTCCAGGACTGGCTCCTGTTGGTCAGTGAAATGGCTTTCTCCTCGCCAGGGCCTGGCCTCTGTCTGAAGCTGCATTAGGAACACAAGAGGGTCGTTTCTAACAGGCAAACGTCTGAACAGCTGAACATGAAATGGAAGCAGCTGCCAGGGACTGTGGCATTATGTTGCAATGGTCCCCCACATGAATCACTAATACTCAGATGCCGCAAGAGCACACAGTAGCTAGGATGCTCACTAGTTTGATTGACTTCCATGCACTGACCTATGTTGGGTATTTCCTCTATCCCAAGTAGGAGCTCTGGAGGAGATGCAGAGGGGTTAAATTCACAGGAACCCAGATCACAGAGGCTGTCAGAATGTTACAAGGGCTACTTCTCAAAGCGTCACTTATTACCTAATTGCACTGTGATCGCTGTTTGTAGCAAAAGCTAGATTTAGGGTTGCCATGCTTCGCAAAGGCTCGAGCCAGGTGTGGGGCAGATGCGGACGTGAGATCACAGCTCAGGGTCTGATGTTGCCGATAAAAATTAACGCCTTAGTAACTTTAATAATGAAAGCCTCTGCATCACAAGCCACGACAGTAACTGGAAATAATGGACCTTATTTTAATACCATATATTTACATTTAGAAACTTCCATAAACCCTACCCAAAAATCAGACTGTCCAGTTCAAAGTCACAACCAAAGTTAGATTACAATATCATTCTCATTCTAGCAAAGTAGATCAACCTCTGCATACAAATGAAATACATTGATGTCCAAAGGAAGAAAAAACATTGTCCTTTTAAGGGGTTTGCATCATAATTAGCCATCTTAGTCAAGCGCTTTCCCCCTCTTCTGTTGTACATTAGACCTCACCTTGAGTCATGCCTTGGCAAGTAGGAACAATTAAAGAATGCAGCATTACACAGGAGCAATTTAACAGAAAGCTCCAAGCTCTGTAAGATTAGAAAGATAACCAAGGAGAAGGAACTTTGTATGTAGAGTCTGAATTGCGTTCAAAAGATGAGAAAGGCCATATTTACCGTGCTGTTCTCCCTCATTCTATCAATTGTGTTACACCAAATATAGGAGCACAACTTCATCAACATTACATTTTTTGGGGAAAACTTAGGAATATTAGGTGAAATAAAAATATGATTTTATGATCCTATATTTCCCACCTTCTGACCATATCTCTCAATCTCTTCTCTTTCCAGAAATATACCTAGTTTCCTCCTGGATCCATCTATACAGGATATTCAGTAGACTTCTCTGATAGCATTCCACCACTTCAATTAGCCTTTATGTAAGAAAGTTTTCCTTCTCACTCCTATCTTACTAATTTTTAATGAAAACTGCAAATGCTGGAAACACTCAGCAGGCCAAGCAGCATCTGTAGAGAGAGAAACAGAGTTAAAGATGTTGTAGATGAACAGTTTTTAAGCAAGTGCAGAGCCAGGGAACAGGGGGCATGAAAAGAACAAAAGGGGTAGGCCTGTGATAGGGTGGAGGGAACATAAGGAATAGGAGCAGGAGTAGGCCACCTGACCCCTCGAGCCTGCTCCGCCATTCAATAAGATCATGGCTGATCTGATCATGGACTCAGCTCCACTTCCCTGCCCGCTCCCCATAACCCTTCACTGCATTATCGCTCAAAAATCTGTCTATCTCTGCCTTAAATATATTCAATGACCCAGCATCCACAGCTCTCTGGGGCAGAGAATTCCATAGATTTACAACCCACTGAGAGAAGAAATTCCTCCTCATCTCAGTTTTAAATGGGCGGCCCCTTATTCTGAGACTACGGGCTAGAATTTCCCTAACTTGATTTTCTGGTGCTCTCACCCGACGTGCGCCGTTTCTGTCCACCTCCAAGTGCGCCGATAAAAAGACGTCGTAATCTGGCCGCTCCCCAGCCTCTCTTCGGTCGTGGCGCAGCGTGGCCCAATGGATTGGGGGTGGACCTCTGCACATGCGCGCTAGAGTCTATGCGCATGAGCCGTAGCTCCTAGCAGGCCGTTTCTGCAAACGCGCGCTGCAGGCTGTGTGGGAGGGGCCCGAAGCACACCGCCCCCTAGCCCTGGCCGAATGGGCTCCCTCATTGGCGGCCCGCTGCGTTCCCTAAGGTAGGACTTCTATTTTTTGTTATTTGTTATTTACTGATTGATTTTGGTGCTTTCGGGGCAGGGTTCCTTCTATTTTATTTGTTAATTAATTGCTTGTTACTTTTTGTGCTTTGTTTGGTGCTTGGTGGTGCTTTAAATGTAGTTACTTGCGCTGATTCCTTAACTGTAAGTAAGGTCTTTCTGTGCGGACAAAAGCAGACACATACGCTGCCCTAAGTTAGTTTAGTACAACTTTTTTTTGGCCAAATTGGCATAAATGGCGGAAGTGGCTGGGAACGCCCCCTGTTGAAAAAAAAACTGACCGAACAAAAAACCTAACTAACTCACTTACACTGGCGCAAATTAAATGGCCATATTTGCAACTGAAAAGAAACACCAGAAAGATCAAGTTACACCAAAAAAAACGATGCAACTCATGGGGAAATTTGGGCCCTATGTCCCCTAGTTTTCCCCTATGACTGGAAATATCCTCTCTGCATCCACCTTGTCGAGCCCCCTCATTATCTTATATGTATAATAAGGGAAGGAGTGATTAAATGACAAACAAGCGATGGTGCAAGGCAAAAAGGAGCAAGTACAGAATCAAAAGCTGGGTCCACAGGAGGTGTGAATGGTTGCAGCAGATAGCATAGAGTGAAGGAAGCATAGAACATCTGGCAATGAGAAGGCTATTCTGCCCCGGGAATGTGATGGAATAGAGTCTGGTAGACCCCAAGTGTGCAGACCAACCCCGTCCCCCCGATAGGAGAACCTCACCCCCAAGCACCAGCCCACACCTCCGCCACACCCAATGGCTCTGGTGCTGCCATCCTCCATTACCAGTGCCTGCTCTCAGAGAGAAAATGGAAGTGGTGGCTAAGGTCTAAAGGCGTCAAACTCAATGTTGAGTCCATAAGGATGCAAAGTTTCCAGCAGAAAGATGAGATGCTGTTCCTCGAGCTTGTGTTGAGCTTCATTCAGCGTAGGAGGCGAAGTACAAAGAGGTCAAAGTGCAAGTGGGATGGTGAATTAAAGCAGCCGGAAGCTCAGACTGTCGCTTGCGGTCTGAAGACAGGCGTTCAGCAAAGCGATCACTCAAACTAGGTTATGTTTTCCCAATGTAGCCGAGACAGTAATGTGAGCAGTGAATACAGCATACGAAGTTGGAAGAATTACAAGTAAATTACTGCTTCACCCTGTAGGAGTGTTTAGGGCCCTGGACTGTGGGAAGGGAGGAGGGGTTATTTTTAACCTGTAACTTTGAGTCCTTTGCTACAGCGAACAAGTTGCCTGGATTTACTTTTTCAGTCCCCATCCTAACCTCGAGAGATTTCATTTTAGTCATTGCAGTCTCCTATTTTCAAAAAGAAACCCACCTTCCTTAACCTTTCCTTATAATTTAAAATTCCTGATGCCTAGGATCATCTAGTTTACTCATGCCACACCCTCTCAAGGGCAGTTATATAATTTCTTGAATTAGTGATCAGAACTGTACGTTACTCCAGATAGAGTCAGACAAATCACTGTACGAAAACCAAATTACCTTTTTTGATTTATACTGTTCTTCTGCAACTTAGTACTTGACAGTTGTTTTTTTTTAACTGCAATCAAGCTGTTAGACTGAAATTTTATAGAATTATCAATAATAACCTCTAATTTCTTTCCTGATCAACAATTTGTATGACTGTTCCATTTAACACACTTTTGGTTCCCTGCCCTCATACTAATTACACTGGTCCACATTGAACTGTATTTGCCACTTCCTGGACCAGCTACCGAAAGATTCAAATCGTGCTAAATCTGGTTGCCATGTTGCTGATTACTTGCACCACCTTCTGTGCTAGAGTCATGAAGCAAATGGCTGATTTGGATATTCAGTTCTTTAGTAAAGAATACCGGGTGTAATATTTTCTCTGGTGTGACAGTTCAAATTCTCACCTCAGCATCGGAAAATAAACAATGGAAATTTAATACGATCCACCAAACAAACTTTCCATGTCATCAGCTATCACCATGGGAACAGAGGAGCAGTGGGCAGAAATTCGGTCCGTGCAGTGAGCATGCTCCTTTCACTAGAACAATAAGTCTTCAACGGTAAAATCAACCCCAGTGCGCGTGACCATAACATGTTCAATCACCCAGTGTGCATGACTGGGATATGCTTACAGAGGTTTGGATTTTCAATACATAACAATTTTTGAAGAAATACGGGAAGCACAGAATAGTGGGTCACAGCAGAAATGAGGTCACCTTACATTTGACTTCAACTGCATCAGCATAATGCTCAAATGTTGTGGGGAAGGGTACCACCAGCGTTCTATCCTGCCCACCTTGCTCAGGTGTCTATCCTCACCTTATGTGTTGCCCAAATTCCTTTTCTGATCCCAAAGGATGAGCAGATCCCATCCTTCACTCTTCTTTGTTCATCAGCCACCATTCTGTGATAATTCCCAGTCCATAACCTATTCTTTCCTTGAAACTTAGTAGTTGTTTACATGTCAAACCATCTTCCTATTTATTATGGAACCCTGTTGGTAGATGCTTTCCATCCCTTCAACGTCTGCTCTGTCTCACTATCACTGTTTCCATCCCATTCTTTTCTGCCCTGCTTTGCCCTTTATAAGAACATAAGAAATAGAAGCAGGAGTAGGACATTTGGCTCTTCGAGCCTGCTCCGCCATTCAATAAGATCATGGCTGATCTTCTATCAACTGCGCCACTGTGTTAGCCAATGGCTCAGTTGGTAACACTATCGCCTCTGAGTCAGAAGATTGCGGGTTCAAGTCCCAGTCTAGAAACTTGAGCACAAAAAATCTAAGCTGACACTCCAGTATAGTACTAAGAGAGTGCTGCACTGTCAGAAGTGTTGTCTTACGGATGAGACGTTAAACCAACCTGTCTGCCCTTTCAGGTGGATGTAAAAGGTCCCATGGCACTATTTTGAAGAAGAGTTATTCTTGGTGTCCTGACCAAGATTTATCCCTCAATCAACATAACAAAAACAAATTATCTGGTCATTATCACATTGCTGTTTGTGGGAACTTGCTGTGCGTAAATTGGGTGCTGCTCTTCCGACATTACAACAGTGACTACACTTCAATGTTACTTCATTGGCTGTAAAGTGCTTTTGGAAATCCGGTGATCATGAAAGGCCCTCTATAAATGAAAGTCTTTCTTTCTTACCTCAACTCCACCTTCCCGCACTATCCAATATCCCTTGATTCCCTTAATATCCAAAAATCTACTGCTCTCTGTTTTGAATATAAGAACATAAGAACATAAGAATTAGGAACAGGAGTAGGCCATCTAGCCCCTTGAGCCTGCTCCACCATTCAACAAGATCATGGCTGATCTGGCCGTGGACTCAGCTCCACTTACCCGCCCGCTCCCCATAACCCTTAATTCCCTTATTAGTTAAAAATCTATCTATCTGTGAATACATTCAATGAGCTAGCCTCAACTGCTTCCTTGGGCAGAGAATTCCACAGATTCACAACCCTCTGGGAGAAGAAATTCCTTCTCAACTTGGTTTTAAATTGGCTCCCCTGTATTTTGAGGCTGTGCCCCCTAGTTCTAGTCTCCCCGACCAGTGGAAACAACCTCTCTGCCTCTATCTTGTCTATCCCTTTCATTATTTTAAATGTTTCTATAAGATCACCCCTCATCCTTCTGAACTCCAACGAGTAAAGACCCAGTCTACTCAATCTATCATCATAAGGTAACCCCTTCATCTCCGGAAACAGCCTAGTGAATCTTCTCTGTACCCCTTCCAAAGCTATACTCAACAACTGAGCCTCCACAGTTTTCTGGGTAGAGATTCAGAAGCCTCTGAGTGAAGAAATTTCTACTTATCTCAGTCCTAAAGAGCAGATCCTTATTCTGAGACTCTGACCCTTGGTTCTAGACTCCCCAGCCAGGGAAACATCATAGAATCATAGAAGTTTATAATACGGAAGGAGGCCATTTCAGCCCATCGTGTCTGTGCCAGCCAACAAGAGACTATCTAACCTAATCCCACTTGCCAGCTCTAGGTCTGTAACCTTGCAGGTTACGGCACTTCAGGTGTACATCCAAGTGCTTTTTAAATGTGGTGAGGGTTTCTGCCTCCACCACCCTTTCAGGTAATGAGTTCCAGACCCCCACAACCCTCTGCGTGAAGAAATCTCTGCTCAAATCCCTTCTAAACCTTCTACCAATTACTTTAAATTTATGCCCCCTGGTTGTTGACCCCTCTGCTAAGGGAAATAGGCCCTTTCTATCCACTCTATCTAGGCCCCTCATAATTTTATACACCTCAATGAGGTCTCCCATCAGCCTCGTCTGTTCCAAGGAAAATAAATCCAGCCTATCTAACCTGTCCTCATAGCTAAGATTCTCCACTCCCGGCAACATCCTCGTAAATCTCCTCTGTACCCTCTCCAGTGCAATTCCTGTAATGCGGTGACCAGAACTGCATGCAGTACTCCAGCTGTGGCCTAACCAGTGTTTATACAGTTCAAACATAACCCTCCTGCTCTTGTATTCTATGCCTCGGCTAATAAAGGCAAGCATTCCGTATGCCTTCTTAACCACCTTATCTACCTGGCCTGCTACTTTCAGGAATCTGTGGATATGCACTCCAAGGCCCCTTTGTTCCTCTACACTTCTCAGTGTCCCACCATTTAATGTGAATTCCCTTTCCTTGTTAGCCCTCCCCAAATGCATTACCTCACACTTCTCCGGATTAAATTCCATTTGCCACTGTTCTGCCCACCTGACCAGTTGATCGATATCTTTCTGCAGTCCGCAGCTTTCTTCTTCATTATCAACCACACAGCCTATTTTAATATCATCTGCAAACTTCTTAATCATACCCCCTATATTCAAGTCTAGATCATTGAAGTGTATCACAAAAAGCAAGGGACCCTGCAGAACCCCACTGGATACAGCCTTCCTGTCACAAAAACACCCATCAACTATTACCCTTTGCTTCCTGCCTCTGAGCAAATTTTGGATCCAACTTGCCACTTTGCCCTGGATCCCATGGGCTTTTACCTTTTTGACCAGGCTGCCATGTGCGATCTTATCACCGCCATTCAATAAGATCATACCTGATCATTCCCTCAGTACCCCTTTCCTGCTTTCTCTCCATACCCCTTGATCCCCTTAGCCGTAAGGGCCATATCAACTCCCTCTTGAATATATAAGTGAAGTATGGATGCAAACACAATAAACATTATTTTTATCTGACCCTTTTCCCGTTGATTAATTGGTCCAATATCCAGAATATTAAACTCCAGCCCAGTTATAAGGGGAATCACTATCAGCAGAAAGAAACCCCAACTGTCAGAATGGACACGATGCAGTCTGGGGGAACAGTAGAATCCAACCCTTCCAGTCAATTGTGAACTCGCTGGTGTGTCAGCAGGTTGGATGAGGTAGTGAATCCCTTCCCACACACGGAGCAGGTGAACAGTCTCTCCCCAGTGTGAACTCGCTGGTGTGCCAGCAGGTTGGATGACACAGTGAATCCCTTCCCACACACGTTGCTTCGCTTAACAGCCTGGGATACATTTTATCCAGGCCTGGGGATTATCCGCTTTCAAAACTGTTAAACCCATTAATACCTCCTCTCTCACTATGTTTATTTCATCTAATATTTCACACTACTCCTCCTCGATAGTAGTGTCTGCATCGCCCCTCTCTTTGTGAAAACAGACACAAAGTTTTCATTAAGAAATATACCTACATCTTCTGCCTCCACACACAGGTTACCCTCTTACATAGAAACATAGAAAATAGGTGCAGGAGTAGGCCATTCGGCCCTTCGAGCCTGCACCACCATTCAATATGATCATGGCTGATCATTCCCTCAGTACCCCTTTCCTGCTTTCTCTCCATACCCCTTGATCCCTTTAGCCGTAAGGGCCATATCTAACTCCCTCTTGAATATATCAACGAACTGGGATCAACAATTCTCTGCGGCAGGGAATTCCTCAGGTTAACAACTCTTTGAGTGAAGAAGTTTCTCCTCATCTCAGTCCTAAATAGCCTACCCCTTATCCTAAGACTGTGTCCCCTGGTTCTGGACTTCCCCAACACCGGGAACATTCTTCCCGTATCTAACCTGCCCAGTCCCGTCAGAATCTTGTAAGTTTCTATGAGATCCCCTCTCATCCTTCTAAACTCCAGTGTATAAAGGCCCAGTTGATCCAGTCTCTCCTCATATGTCAGTCCCACCATCCCAGGAATCAGTCTGGTGAACCTTCGCTGCTCTCCCTCAATAGCAAGAACGTCCTTCCTCAGATTAGGAGACCAAAACTGAACACAATATTCCAGGTAAGGCCTCACCAAGGCCCTGTACAACTGCAGCAAGACCTCCCTGCTCCTATACTCAAATCCCCTAGCTATGAAGGCCAACACACCATTTGCCTTCTTCACCGCCTGCTGTACCTGCATGCCAACTTTCAATGACTGATGAACCATGACACACAGGTCTCGTTGCACCTCCCCCTTTCCTAATCTGCCACCATTCAGCTAATATTCTGCCTTTGTGTTTTTGCCCCAAAAGTGGATAACCTCACATTTATCTGCATTATACTGCATCTGCCATACATTTGCCCACTCACCTAACCTGTCCAAGTCACCCTGCAGCCTTTTAGCGTCCTCTTCACAGTTCACACCACCACCCAGTTTAGTGTCATCTGCAAACTTGTAGATATTACATTCAATTCCTTCATCTAAATCATTAATGTATATTGTAAAGAGCTGGGGTCCCAGCACTGGACCCTGCGGCACTTCACTAGTCACTGCCTGCCATTCTGAAAAGGACCCGTTTATCCTGACTCTTTGCTTCCTGTCTGCCAACCAGTTCTCTATCCACGTCAGTACATTACCCCCAATACCATGTGCTTTGATTTTGCACTTGAATTTCTTGTGTGGGACCTTGTCAAAAGCCTTTTGAAAGTCCAAATACACCACATCCGCTGGTTCTCCCTTGTCCACTCTACTCGTTACATCCTCAATAAATTCCAGAAGATTTGGCAAGCATGATTTCCCTTTCATAAATCCATGCTGACTTAGACCGATCCTGTCATTGCTTTCCAAATGCGCTGCTATTTTATCTTTAATAATTGATTCCAACATTTTCCCCACTACTGATGGCAGGCTAACCGGTCTAAAATTACCCGCATTCTCTCTCCCTCCTTTTTTAAACAGTGGTGTTACATTAGCTACCCTTCAGTCCATAGGAACTGATCTAGAGTCAATAGACTGTTGGAAAATGATCATCAATGCATCCACTATTCTATGGCCACTTCCTTAAGTACTCTGGGATGCAGACTATCAGGCCCCGGGGATTTATCGGCCTTCAATTCCATCAATTTCCCGAACACAATTTCCCACTTTATAAAGATATCCTTCAGTTCCTCCTTCTCTCTAGACCCTTGGTCCCCTAGTACTTCCGGAAGGTTATTTGTGTCGTCCTTCATGAAAACAGAACTAAATTATTTGTTCAACTGGTCCACCATTTTTTTGCTCCCCATTATAAATTCACCTGAATCTGACTGCAAGGGAACTACGTTTGTTTTCACGAATCTTTTTCTCTTCACATATCTTTCAAAGCTTTTGCAGTCAGTTTTTATGTCCCCAGCAAGCGTCCCCTCAAACTCTATTTTCCACCTTCTAATTAAACCCTTTGTCCTCCTCTGTTGTATTACAAAATTCCCCCCGTCCTCAGGTATGTTGCTTTATCTGGCCAATTTCTATGCCGCTTCCTTGGATTTAACACTAATTTCCCTTGTTAGCCACGGTTGAGCCACCTTCCACGTTTTATTTTTACTCCAGGCATGGATGTACAATTGTTGAAGTTCATCCATGTGATCTTTAAATGTTTGCCATTGCCTATCCACCGTAAATCCTTTAAGTATCACTCGCCAGTCTATTCTAGCCAATTCACGTCTCATACCATCGAAGTTACCTTTCCTCAAATTCAGGAACCTAGTCTCTGAATTAACTGTGTCACTCTCCATCTTAATAAAGAATTCTACTATATTATGGTCACTCTTCCCCAAGGGACCTCGCACAATAAGATTGTTAATTAGTCTTTTCTCATTACACATCACCCAACCTAGGATGGCCAACTCCCTGGTTGGTTCCTCGACATATTGGTCTAGAAAACCATCCCTAATACACTCCAGGAAATCCTCCTCCACCGCACTGCTACCAGTTTGGTTAGCCCAGTCAATATGTAGATTAAAGTCGCCCATGATAACTGCTGTACCTTTATTGCACGCATCCCTAATTTCTTGTTTGATGCTGTCCCCATCCTCATTACTAATGTTGGTTGTCTGTACACAACTCCCACTAGCGTTTTCTGCCCTTTGGTATTCTGTAACTCCACCCATACAGATTCCACATCATCCAAGCTAATGTCCTTCCTTACTATTGCGTTAATTTCCTCTTTAACCAGCAACGCCACCTCACCTCCTTTTCCTTTCTGTCTATCCTTCCTAAATGTTGAGTTCCCAGCCTTGGTCACCCTGGAGCCATGTCTCCGTGATGCCAATTACATCATATCCGTTAACTGCTATCTGCGCAGTTAATTCGTCCACCTTATTCCGAATACATAGAAACATTTCTAATCCGAATACTCCTCGCATTGAGGCACAGAGCCTTCAGGCTTGTCTTTTTAACACCTGTTGCCCATTTAGGATTTTGCTGTAATGTGGCCCTTTTTGCTTTTTGCCTTGGGTTTCTCTGCCCTCCACTTTTACTTTTCTTCTTTCTATCTTTTGCTTCTGCCCCCATTCTACTTCCCTCTGTCTCCTTGTACAGGTTCCCATTCCCCTGCCATATTAGTTTAACCCCTCCCCAATAGGACTAGCAAACACTCCCCCTAGGACATTGGTTCCTGTCCTGCCCAGGTGCAGACCATCCGGTTTGCATTGGTCTCACCTCCCCCAGAACCGCTTCCAATGTCCCAGGAATTTGAATCCCCCCCCTGCTGCACCACTCCTCAAGCCACGTATTCATCTTAGCTATCCTGCGATTCCTACTCTGACTAGCACGTGGCACTGATAGCAATCCTGAGATTACTACTTTTGAGGTCCTATTTTTTAATTTAGCTCCTAGCTCCCTAAATTCATCTTGTAGGACCTCATCCCATTTTTTACCTATATCTTTGGTACCTATATGCACCACGACAACTGGCTGTTTACCCTCCCTTTTCAGAATGTCCTGCACCCGCTCCGAGACATCCTTGACCCTTGCACCAGGTAGGCAACATACCATCCTGGAGTCTCGGTTGCGGCCGCAGAAACTCCTATCTATTTCCCTTACAATTGAATCCCCTATCACTATAGCTCTCCCACTCTTTTTCCAGCTCTCCTGTGCAGCAGAGCCACCCACGATGCCATGAACTTGGCTGCTGCTGCTGTCCCCTGATGAGTCATCCCCCTCAACAGTACCCAAAGCGGTGTATCTGTTTTGCACGGGGATGACCGAAGGGGACCCCTGCACTACATTCCTTCCACTGCTCTTCCTGTTGGTCACCTACCCCCTATCTGACTGTCTAACCTTTACCTGCGGTAAGACCAACTCACTAAACGTACTTTTCACATCATTCTCAGCATCGTGGATGCTCCAGAGTGAATCCACCCGCAGCTCCAATGCCACAGTCCGGTCTGTCAGGAGCTGCAGCCGGATACACCTCCCGCATATGTAATTGTTAGGGACACTGGAACTGTCCCTGACTTCCCACATAGTACAAGAGGAGCATAACACATGTCTGAGCTCTCCTGCCATGACTTAACCCCTAGATTAACTTAATTTGGCAACAATAATGCTAAAGGTTACTTACTGATAGAGAAAAGAAAAAGAAACTGGTCCCCACCCTTTCTTTAGTTAACCTCTTGCTCTTAATATATTTATCAAACATCTTTGGGTTTTCATTTATTTTACTTGCCAAGAATTTTTCATGCTCTCTGTTTGTTTTCCTAATATCCTTTTTAATTTCACCCCTGGACTTTCTATACTCTTCCTTGCGTCTACCCTGTCAAGCCCTGTCAGAATTTTATATGTTTCAATGAGATCACCTCTCATTCTTCTAAACTCTAAGGAATATAGGCCTAGTCTGCTCAATCTCTCCTCATAGCACAATCCCCCCCCATCACAGGAATCAGTCTAGTGAACCTTTGTTGCACTCCCTCTATGGCAAGTATATCCTTCCTTAGGTAAGGAGACCAGAATTGTACACAGTACTCCAAGTGTGGTCTCACCAGGGCCCTATATAATTGTAGTAAAACTTCTTATACTCAAATCCTCTTGTAATAAAGGCCAACATACCATTTGCTTTCCGAATTGCTTGTTGTACCAGCATGTTAACTTTCAGTGATTCATGTACAAGGAAACCCAGGTCCCTCTGAACACCGACATTTCCCAATCTCTCACCGTTTAAAAAATACTCTGCTTTTCTATTTTTCCCACCAAAGTGGATAACTTCACATTTCTCCACACTATGTTCCATTTGCCATGTTCTTGCCCACTCTATATCCCCTTGAAGCCTCTTTGTATCCTCCTCACAACTTACATTCCCACCTAGCTTTGAATCGTCAACAAATTTGGATATATTAAATTTGGTCCCCTCATCCAAATCATTGATATAGAACCCTGTTCACTGAACTTTGTTGGTAGGTCGTTATCATCTCTGCAAGTACTTTTTATTTAATGCATTAACACTTGCCTAGCTCGTTTATTGTCAATGATCATTATGAAAATTGTGACCACTGTTAAAATTATGAATATGTTTTAAAATAAAAAAATATCTGAACATACAATATTGATGGGCAGGAAAAGACCAGCTGGTCCTTCAAGCCTGCTCGTCACCACGATGGTCGGTCCTCCAAACATACAACTTAAAAGCACAAGCAGCAGCAAGGTTTTCTGGTGAAAGGCCAGTAAACATAGCGTGCCAAAAATCACAGTCTCTCTGGGCGGGTACAATATGTGCACGCACCTGTAGGGGCCTACAAGTGTCGGTTCTCGGAGCGTAATGCGCATGCGTCAAAACCCGGCACTTGCAAACTGCCAAAATTTCTCTTGATAGTTCAACGCATCCCCAGAAGGGCCTTTCTGGGTGGAGATTTGGGCTATTTGCCCAACTCCTGCCCAGCGACTGTCTTTCAAACTCTTACACCTGGTAAATGCTTAAGGCCTGCTTTTACCAGCGTAAGATTTTCAAAAGATAGAAAATTTAAATTTTATCAATAATGTGTATATTAGAAACCCTGTCCATTAAGGTAAGTTGATTTTTTACCCCTATTAAAACATGTTACCAAAATTATAAAAAAAACTTTATTTTTGTCTGAAACATTTAATTAAATTCCATTTCAATTAATTTTAAATATATGAAGCGTTTTTCTTATTTATTTAAAATGTTTGTGTTTTTGGGGAAATACCATTTTCATTGGTTGATCCGGCCCACGTGATCCTACGCTGCACATAAGCTCCTGGAATACTTGGGCACCTACGCTGGACTGTGCAGCAAGGCCTCGGAGCGCAAGTGTACGTTCCTCCGGGTCCACCCATCAGGTACTTTCATAAAACAATTTTTTAGTCGATGGCATCCGCCTGCAGGAAGCCTCCGACCGCAATATTTGGCCCATTATCTACCCCCTCCCCCCACAGGTTTCACTCTGGCCATTTGCGGGAAACAAAATCTTGCTGACTTTGCCTTCAGTGCTGGAAGTGTGGCTAGAAACTATGACAGAGTACTTTATATATTCAAGTTGCATTGCTGTTGGAATATGCAACCATTCCTTTAGCGTTAGACTGGCAAAGGCAAATGGCCAAATGAGACGTGTAAAAAATAAAAGGCCATATAAAAAAAACTCTGTTCCTATTAAACCAATACTATCTTCCTCATCTAAAGACTTCAGATTATTATTACTGTATCTAAAGAAATGTAATCAAGGAGCTCATGTCTCAATTACAGTGAGGCCCTGAGGGAGACAGGATTGGGAAGTGTTTCCTTGTGGAAAGATCAGCCAAGTGCCGGGCTTACCACTCCCCTCGTTGCTCTTCGGAGGAGAAATGTTTGTTTGTGTTATTGAACCAAATAGCTCTTGCACAAGAGATTCAAATTCTGGAGTGAACGGTCATGAAGAATGGGTGATTCAACTCACTTCAGCACTGCTTTCCATAGCTCAGCATTGCTGTGTTAGGCAGAGCACAATGCACTAACAATAACCGTGTAAAACACAGAGATCGTAAGCACAAATTTCTTAACAGAAATGTGCCAAATGTCTAATCTTTTGACAGTAGCATCCGTTTCATATGCAGCATGAATGGGGTGGCGAGAAGGTTTTAAGCAGCGGATGCAAGCACGAGAGTGCCCCAACTCCTGTCCCAAGTTTTAAGACACTGACTAAAGCAAGCTGCCTTCAGAGGAAGTCGATAGACCTTAAAACCCTCAGGAGACCGAATACCCCGGACAGTGACACCATTATGTTGTTTTCAACAACTCCCAGCTGTTACGAACACGGGTTGTGACACAGGATTCACATTTGAACACAGCAAGTTTCGTTCAACGGCCAACCCCATGTCACTTCCCTCGAGGCCTTGCTTTGTGTTAAGTGCCTATGATACAACACAATCACTGACGAAGATACTCAAGAGTCTGAGCAGCTTCATAAAATGTGGATTTTTCCCATGTTGGGAGCTCGCTTTAATCTTTCTTCTACAGCTACTGTTTGGTTATTCTCAAAACACCCCCACCCCCGCACCACTGAGAAGCTCAATCCACGCTATTAAAAAGAATTGGCTTTCAGCTGTTGGTAAGGGTTTGCGGTCGGTCAAAGATTTTTTAAATTTCATTATCAAACAGGGGCAGGCAGAGAACTGATTCACATCAGACATCCTTTAATCCACAAAGACTAATGGTGCAGGAAGCTGACTGTAGACTGACTGTACACGGTTACATCGCTGCTACCTCTATGTGTGTTGCAAAGCAGATACTGGAAACCACAAAACTCTCTATTGTATTATTCATTGATATTTTTTCTTTTAAATTCGATTTCGAGCTGCAACTGGATCTTTTGCATCTAGAAGTTTCTAACTAATAATTCTAACAGATCTCTGCCAGATGTTCCCAGCCACATTCTAGAGCAATGCTGAGCTTCTGAAAAGTGAAATTTTTCGCATTCCTGACTGTCAATTGAACCTGCCCCTGCACTTTCACACTTCAGCTCTCCGTGAAGGGCTGGCGTCAACAGATTTGAAGAAATATCAAAGTTACAAGTGTGGATGTAGAAAATCTGGAAATGAACAACAGGTTAGTCAGCATCTGAAAGAGAAAAGAGAGGTTAACATTTCAGTGACCTTCTTCAAGTGTGCAGTTCCAGCATTTTCTGTTTTGACTGAAGATGAATCAACCATTTTGTAACCTACATACTGCAATCGCAGCCAACAAGATAGTCATAAATCAAACAGCAGCGGTGCTTATGTCAGTTTAAGGCTAAGTCACTCTATTTGCACAGCACATGCTCCCATTTTAGTTTCTGCGCTGGTTTTGATGTTCACTTATTACAGTTTAATAACAATGAGGCCAGTCCTAATATCAAGGCACTTGAGCATTGTATTTAAGTGGAGGGTTATTTTGAATGTATTATGTGCATTTCCAAATGAAACAGGTGTGAGAGCACTGTCAGACTGTCTAGGCTCTATTAGCAAATGACTCAGGAAACCATCTGGTTCACTGTTACATTCTATCTCCTGTTTGGTTCTGTTGGCATCTTCCATCTGTTATTTCTCTGTCCTTGTCTCTAGGCCACTCCCAACTCTACCGCCTTAAGGGTGTGTAATATATTATGACAATTATATCTGCTGACACCACTCGGTATCATCATAGGCAGTCCCTCGAAATCGAGGAAGACTTGCTTCCACTCTAAAAGTGAGTTCTCAGGTGACTGTACAGTCCAAAAAGGGAATTACAGTTTCTGTCACAGGTGGGGCAGACAGTGGTTGAAGGAAGGGGTGGGTGAGGAGTCTGGTTTGCCGCACACTCCTTCCGCTGTCTGCGCTTGTTTTCTGCATGCTCTCGGCGACAAGACGCGAGGTGCTCAGCGCCCTCCCGGATGCTCTTCCTCCATTTTGGGCGGTCTTGGGCCAGAGATTCCTAGGTAACGGCGGGGATGTTGCACTTTATCAAGGAGGCTTTGAGGGTGTCCTTGAAATGCTTCCTCTGCCCAACTGGGGCTCACTTGCCATGTAGGAGTTTCGAGTAGAGCGCTTACAGACCTCTGGGAAGGTGTGATCGGCAGAGAGAGGGTAGGCAAAACCAACTCCAGCAGTACCCTACTCCTGACAAAAGGCCTAGAACATGTCCTTGTCATCACCAACACCTTGTTCCATCAGAGGGACAAGTACAACATATCACGACAACACCTTCGCTCGAAGCACTGGCATCTGCTCGACTACGTCATCATGCGAGCGAGGACGTGCATATCACTAAGTATGGTTGGATGCTGGTCCCCTCCCACTGCTGGCTCCAAAGGGCTAGAAATTCAACTAATTTGCACCTCCCGTTAGCGACCCCGGGGGGAACAAATGGGGGGCATATGAGATTGCAACCGGGCACGATGCCCAGAGGTCGTGCTGGGACGGCCTGTGAAAGTGGGCGGTCCGATCTCTAGTGGTTGCAGTGCAGTAAGTAATGTCCACCTCAGGTAAATGTGATTGTTTTTTTTTGCGATTTATGTTGTGGTGGCGTGAGTTATTTATTGGGAATGTTTTTGGTGGGGTTATTTTCTCCCCAGGCCTCTCTTAGAGCGCTCCGAGGTTGGCTGTTTACCTCGGGATTTTCACATGCTAAGCCGGCCTAGCGCCCAAACAGAGGTGTGCATCGCCTGCACCCCCCCTAGTGCTCCGCCCCACATTCAGGGCCAAGCTGCCCAATTTTGCTGACAGAGGCGCAAGCTTTTTCCAGGCGGTATCAGGACCGCCCTGCCGTCATTAACCGCCCCCTCACCCCCGAAATCTTAAAAGCCGAAAATCCAGGCCAAAGTTTCACTTGCCTCTGTGCAGCCTGACGAGAGCAGACTTGCTCCTCAAGGCCACATGAGGTTTAGGCCTCCCTGCTCCAGACCCCCCCCCCCCACCTTCTGTACTGTGAGACCCCTCCTCCTCCTCTTAGACTTAACCGAGTGCCAGCGGGCGGCCAAGCGACACAGGAATCTCTGCAGGCAAGTGTTCACTTCCCGCCCTGTTGTCGCTCATTCCGGGCGGGAAGTCAGCATGTTGATGAGGCTCGGAAGTTACAATGGCCTCCTCTGCTATTGATCCTCTTCTCACTTGACTTTACCCAGCAGGAAAAGAGTAACTTCCCCACTTAGGTCAGAGTTAAAATCGTGGTTGAGGCCCGATTACATCATCTGACGGCAACGTGCATATTTAAAGAGGAAGCCCACTGGTTTCAGCTGGAAGCTTTTATTGTCTGCTGAGAAGATCAGGTTAAAATTGATGATGACAAGGTCCAGGCAGGGCATGGGCACGTAAGTCGCATGGTCAAGTTAACCGCCTGCACGCCCAGTTTCCAATGGGAAAGTAGGGTTGAAATTGACCCCAAGATTTTTACTGTAATATACAGATGTTATTCTGCTGTGGACAGGCAGGAATCTAACTGAAACCACTGGTTTCCTAGGCACAGACCTGTAAGTAATTAAAATCCCTCCCCTTCGTAAACTTGAGGTCACCCAAATCCCGGCAGTCCATGTCATAACTCGCACCAAGTCCCGTTCACCCCTCACCCCTGTGGTCAATGACCTACATTGGCTCCCGGTTAGGCAACGTCTCGATTTCAATATTCTCATCCTTGTTTACAAATCACTTCATGGCCTTGCCCCTCCCTATCTCTGTAATCTCCTTCAGCCTCCACCCCCCCCCCCCCCGAGATATCTGCGCTCCTCAAATTCTGCCCTCTTGAGAATCCTTGATTATAATCACTCAACCATTGTTGCCTTCTGTTGCCTCGGCCCCAAGCTCTGGAACTCCCTGCCTAAACCTCTCCACCTTGCTAGCTCTCTTTCCTCCTTAAAGACGCTCCTTAAAATCTATCTCTTTGACCAAGTGTTTGGTCACCTACCGTAATTTCTTCTTATGTTGCTCGGAGTCAAATTTTTGTCTTATAAGACTCCTGTGAAGTGCCTTGGGATGTTTCACTATGTTAAAAGATGCTATATAAATACAAGTTGTTGTTGTATGCAATTGCTGTCTACAAATCTAACCTCCTGTTGTCATGTTTATTGCTCGCACTTTGGTACCAATTTTTCACACTGTAAATTCCTATGTACACACTTGACATTCATCATCATGGCATGTTGATTAACCAATTGATGCACTCAATACACGTTCTCAAAAAACTCTCGGCAATAAATTTTTTTCTCAGTAACTGAAATTTTTAATGTCCAAAGTAAAATGTTAAAACAAAATCAAAAGAATCAAAACATTACATATTTCACCATAACATGATTAAATTTATCAACTGAATTATTTTTGTGACTCCGTTAGCTGAAGATAGATCCTGCAGACAGAACATCTGGCAGTGTGCACAACTTTCCAGGAATACACCAGTAGCATCTTTGTTTCTCCCTGAGTCCCTAACAAAATCTATTTTGTTATTTTCAAAAAGTACTTGAGGAAAAGTTTTATTCAGGCACAAATTCTTATTGACTTGTTTTGTAAAACAGAGAAGATGGGCTGATTATAGTCTCTTTAGTGCCCTTTATTTTTGGCATAATGGAGTAGTAGCGAGTCGAAGGTGAAATTGGAGGACATACCGTTCAGTTCCCGCTGACATGTGGCTTGGTGCATGTGGGAAATAATTATCTGGGACTCCCGCTGGAAGCAGCATGGGGCCTGATTCAAGTATGACGCACATACGACCTGGATGCAATTTTGAATTAAGAAAGAAAAACTTGGATTTATATAGCGCCTTTCATGACCACCGGACGTCTCAATGCGCTTTACAGCCAATTAAGTACTTTTGGATTGTAGTCACTGTTGTAATGTAGGAAACACGGCTGCCAATTTGCGCACAAGCAAGCTCCCACAAACACTAATGTGATAATGACCAGATAATCTGTTTTTTTGTTATGTTGATTGAAGGATGAATATTGGCCAGGACACTGGGATAACTCCCCTGCTCTTCTTCAAAATAGCTCTATGGGATCTTTTATGTCCATTGAGAGAGCAGACGGGGCCTTCGGTTTAATGTCTCATCCGAAAGACTGCACCTCTGACAGTGCAGCACTCCTTCAACACTGCACAGGGAGTGTCAGCCAAGATTTTTTGTGCTCAAGTCCCTGGAGTCAGACTTGAACCTACAACCTTCTGACGTAGAGGCGAGTGTGCTACCCACTGAGCCACAGCTGACACTAATGAGAGTGCATTATGCTCGTGCTATGCAAACCCCACCCACTGAAAGTTTACATAAAGTAGCCAAACCAGCAGTCCTCAATACCGCTACTAAACTCATGTCTGACTAACTTGATTGAAATTTTTGAGGAGGTAACCAGGAGGTTCAATGAGGACAGTGCGTATGATGTAGTGTATATGGATTTTAGCAAAGCTTTAGCAGGTCCCACATGGCAGACTGGTCACGAAAGTAAAAGTCCATGAGATCTATGGCAAAGTGGCAAGTTGGATCCAAAATTGGCTCAGAGGCAGGAAGCAAAGGGTAATGGTTGATGGGTGTTTTTGTGACTGGAAGGCTGTATCCAGTGGCTCAGTGCTGGGTCCCTTGCTTTTTTGTGGTATATATCAATGACTTGGACTTGAATGTTGGGGGTATGATTAAGAAGTTTGCAGATGACACTAAAATAGGCTGTGTGGTTGATAATGAAGCAGAAAGCTGTGGACTGGAGAAAGATATCAATATACTGATAGTGCGAGCCTGGAGCAGCTGGAGGGAGATTTAAACATCAGCGTCTCCTGGCAACAGAGGCAGCTCGAGCCTGGAGCAACTGGAGGGAGATTTAAACATCAGCGTCTCCTGGTAACAGAGGCAGCTCAAGCCTGGAGCAGCTGGAGGGAGATTTAAACATCAGCATCTCCCTGACAACGGAGGCAGCTCGAGTCTGGAGCTATTACTGGTCATATCAGGAGGATAAAATGAGAAATAAAAAATAATACAATTATGACATTAAAGGATGGAGGACAATGATTGGTTCTTATAGATTAATTGAATCACTGGACAGTGAATGAATCTTAAAGACAGCTAATAACTGATTTAATTTGATTCAATTGCTGGTTTTTTAATTTTAGCTTAATTTATAATTATGGTATATCTTATTTAATTTTGTTTAATTTTGTTTAATTATAATTAATCTTTATTATACTGATTTTACTATTGTATACTTCTTATTGTATTATTTACAATGTAATTTGAATGTGTTATTTTTAACGTTTTTCGCCTGTGTCTATCTGCGTGCACATTTTGGCTGCCGCTTCGGACCTGAGCCTTTAACCTCTTTTTTTGCACTTTCTTCTCACTCTTTTTCTCTCTTTTCTTCAATGGTCAATATCTAAAGTGCTGTAAAATATTTGTGAAATGCCTTGGAACGTTTTATTACGTTAAAGGCGCTATATAAATAAAAGTTATTATTGTTATTACTGGTCAGGCGGGCAGAACAGTGGCAAATGGAATTTATTCCGGATAACTGTGGGGAGGTCTAACAAGGCAAGGGAATACACATTAAATGATACGACACTGAAAAGTGTAGAGGAACAAAGGGACCTTGGAGTGCAGGTCCACAGATCCCTGAAGGTAGCAGGCCTGGTAGATAAGGTGCTTAAGAAGGCATATGGAAAATTTGCCTTTATTAGTCGAGGCATGGAATACAAGAGCAAGGAGGTTATGCTTAAACTGTATAAAACACTGGTTTAACCGCAGCTGGAGTACTGCGTGCAGTTCTGGTCACCGCATTACAGGAAAGATGTGATTGCACTGGAAAGGGTGCAGAGGAGATTTACAAGAATGTTGCCTGGACCGGAAAATTTTGGCTATGAGGAAAGATTGGAGATGCTGGGTCTGTTTTCTTTGGAACAGAGGAGGCCAAGGGGAGACCTGATTGAGGTGTATAAAATTATGACAAGAGTCGATAGGAAGGACCTGTTTCCCTTGGCAGAGGGAAACAGGTCAACAACCAGGGGGCATAGATTTAAAGTAATTGGGGGGATGTATAGAGGAGATATGAGGGGAAATTTCTTCACCTAGAGTGTAGTGGGGGTCTGGAACTCACTGCCTGAAAGGGTGGTAGAGGCAGAAACCCTCACCACATTTTTAAAATACTTAGATGTACACTAAAAGTGCAGTAACCTACAGGACTACAGACCAAGAGCTAGAAAATTTGATTAGGCTGGATAGCTCTTGGTCAGTCGGCGCGGACTCGATGGGCCGAAATGGCCTCCTTCCATGCTGTAAATTTCTATGATAAACTGCAGCAGGTGTTTAAGAACTTTGAGCCCCCGGACCCCACCCTATGGCGTGGCCCTTCAGTTTCGATCCTAACTGGGGCTTGACTCCATGGAGGAATCCACTGGATCTCCCTCCCTCCTGCACATTCCCCACAGCCAATTTCACGGTTCGGTCTCAGTAAACTAAAGCCAGTGATCTTCTGCTGGTGAAACGGCAGCTCACTGATTTTAATGAGACCCAACCTCATATACGGCGGTGGTGTTGTGGTTCTGTTACTCGACCAATAACCGAGAAACGTGAATTCAAATCCCACCATGGGAGTTTTGAGAATTTGAAAAGTAAAAGTGATCAAGAAGCTGTCAAACTATCGTAAAAGCCCAACTGGTTCACTGATGTCACTTAGGGAAGTAAACATGTCCTACTTACCCGGTCTAGTCTATATGTAAACTACAGTCCCTCCCACACCAACTGCTCTCTGAACGGCTTTGTCAAACTGCTGTCAGTGATTGAAGAAACCAGTCAATCATCATCTTTTCAGGATTAATAGGAACGAGTAATAAATGCTGGCCTTGCCAGCACCACCCACATCCTAAGAAATAATTAAAAAATAGAGTAAACAGCCATTTGTGCCATTTCTCAGGGGTTTCCGGCAATCTTCCTCCGAAGTTATAACTGGAGAACAGAAGAACCCCCCCGTAGAAATTACTGATGCAAATATCTAAGTCCAACTGGTGCATCCTGCATGTCATCTTATGTTGCATTCTGAGCTTTTAAATGGGTATCTATGTGCCGTTCCCTGTCTTTACTCTGTTTCTGTCTCACAGTAAAAGAAAATGTAAATATTCTCATTATTATCAACACAACACAAGTAACAATTAGAGCTTTTAAAATTTAACTCACTTGTTTAATTATTTGAAAAAATAATTCAAATTAAGATAAAGAAAGACACTATTTGTGTGTGTATCTCTCTGTTCCCCGTGTTTCATTATGCCTGATAGCTGTTAGTAATTAAAATGTTTACATTTCCTAACTTAGCAACAAAACTCAGGTGACAATCAAAGGCTATCCGGTTAACACAACACTGGTGATAATTAGAGGTAGTTTGCTGCTAAATCAAATTTTGAGGGGAAAATGAACTCAAATTAGGATTATGTTGTTTCTCAGGGTTTGCCTGCCGATCTTCTGCCGATCAGGAGAACCTCCGTGGAAATTCTACTCCTCTGTTTCTCTCAGCTTAATGCACCTTCTGAAGAACACAAAATAAAAGCTGCAACAGATGTGTAATGAGCAGTCATTTTCTTTTTCACTCACACACAAATGCAAAGCCTATTTTTTTTTTAAAACAGACCTTTTTTTTAAAGTACAATTTAAAATTTACTTGAATAACATTTTTGTATTTTGTCTTCTAGCTTTTCTTTCAATTTTGAATAAAAACTAAAGGGATTCTGATCAATATTAAACAAGAATATTCCAGCAGACCTGCTACGGAGTGGTATTAATGCATCTTGGGAAATCAAGCACACTGCACATGCTCAAACTGTACATAGGAATATGGGAATTGCTAGATGAAGCAAGACCAAGATCCTTCTACTTCCCCTTCTACCATCCTGGTAGTCGCATGACACAATGATAATTCAGTCGCATTGTACAATCCAAATTCAGCTTATGACATCACAGCTCTGAACAAAAATATCAAGCCAAGGGTTTTAGGAAGACTGAAACCTTCAAGGAAAATCTTTAATGAAGGGATTAAAAGACACAAAAGACAATTCAGTGGTTAAGTTTAATCGTGCTATTGTGAAGTATATTTAAACCCTTATTTTAGCCATTAGAAATTTCAATTACTGAGCAAAAATTGGTGGCTGAAAAAAATTTCAAAACACATTTTGAGTAATCACCTGGTGGTGAGAGTTAGTCTGACAACTATGTATAGGTGGTTTCCATGATAAATGTGAACACAGGAATTTATAATGCTAAAAATGTGTCTGAAAAGATGGCAACAGTATTTTTTGGGGGTTATATATATAAAAGGGCACTCACTTATAGTTTTCACAGAATAAAGTTCAGAGTTTTGGAATTTAAGGCAAAACACCAGCAAAAATCTCAGAACACCATGTACTTTTACTGATACCAACTTTTGTTTTAAAACTGAATTTAAATTTTCAAACTCCACAGTGGGATTTGAACTCACATTTTCTGAATTATTAGTCCAGGCCTTTGAATTATGAGCCCAGTAGCATAATCATTACACTACCGTACCCCATTTTGCATTTAGATATTCAAGGCTGAGATAGACAGATTTCCAACTGCAGAAATTGCTCCTGAAACTCTCCAGAATCTTCAGAATCAGAAACCCTTCATTTTCATATAAAATGAAGGCGGATCATTGGAAAGGGGCAAAAAGCACAAGGGAGTGCTGGGGTAGTAATTTAACAGAGGGACACTGGTCGATATATCTTGTGCCTGATTTCCCTGCCACAAAAAGTGCACTTGCATTTTTTATAGTGCCTATCATGACAACAGGATGTCCCAAATAGCCTCAGGACATCCCAAAGCACTTTACAGCCAATTAAGTACTTTTTTTGATGTGTAATCACTTATAAAGTAGGAATTATGCACTGGAAATATGCCAGAAATGGTGAGGAAATTCACTCCCCCTCCCATGTTAATTACTTCTCGTGAAACCGTTAAAAGCGCCTGAAAGAATCGATTTATGATTTCACTGACAAATAGTAATGAATTCCCTACTGTGTACGACATTTCAGTACCATGCTACTATTCTCATGTCAGTCACTTTCTGTTACATGTAAGGTTGCATCTGCTGTCCAGGATGGTGAAGATTTCATGACGTTTATTATGAAGAACAGTACAGCTCATTCCCCCTGTTCTGACAAAAGGTCGTCGACCTAAAACGTTAACTCTGTTTCTCTCTGAGTATTCCCAGCATTTTCTGTTTCTATTTCAGATTTCCAGCATCTGCAGTATTTTGCTTTTGTGTCGTTCCCCCTTCTCTCTGACTCACTTAGTCCTGCAAACAAGATAAGCTATTGAGCTACTCTATCATTGCAAGCTGTCCCTGCAGTACTGCACATCCACTCTGCATAAAAGCAGTGAATATTCCACTGAGAGTAGCAATGGGTGCACTGCCAAACTTTAGTAGTCATACAATCATAGAAATTTATAGCATGGAAGGAGGCCATTTCAGGCCATTGTGTCAGCGCTGGCCGACCAAGAGCTATCCAGTCTAATCCTTCCTTCCAGCTCTTGGTCCATAGCCTTGTAAGTTACAGCATTTCAAGTGCATATCCAGGTACTTTTTAAATGTGGTGAGGGTTTCTACCTCTATCACCCTTTCAGCAATGAGCTCCAGACCCACCCCCCCCCCCACCCTCTGGGTGAAAAAAAATCCCTCAAATCCCCTCTAAACCTCCTAACAATCACTTTAAATCTGTGCCCCCTGGTTGTTGACCTCTCCGCTAAGGGAAATAGGTCCTTCCTTTCCACCCTATCTGGGCTCCTCAGAATTTTATACACCTCAATAAGGTCTCGCCTTAGTCTCCTCTGTTCCAAAGAAAACAACCCCAGCCGATCCAAACTTTCTTCATAGCTAAAGTTCTCCAGTCCAGGCAACATCCTCATAATTCTGTTCTGTACCCTCTCTAGGGCAAACACATCTTTCCTGTAATGTGGTGACCAGAACTGCAGTCAATGGAGTGTATTTTGTGCAACATTATGTAAGCCGCTTCAACCACAGATGGATTTTCAGGTGTTTTTTTCCCCTGACAAGCTGCTCCTTTTCACCCACCTGCTCCAGTTTGCCCTGCAGCTCCTTCATCTGCCATTCCCACTCGTGTCGCTCCCGGTCGAACCTATCCAGCAGCTCCACCTTCTCACGGTTCCAGTTCTTTTCAGAGTGCTGCAGCTGCCAGTGGAGATCCATGACCTGACTGTGACTGTCGGCCAGCAGTTTCCGGTGCTCCTCACGCTCCCGCTTGAACACTTCTTTGGGATCAACGGAGTCCTTCTTGCTGGACTGTTTTCCGAGCCCCTCTTCAAACTGCCACATAAAAATGTAGTTTTCAAATACCAAAAGTGCCATTGGTAAATGCTGGAAGTATTTCTTCAGTTCTAACATTAGGAACTCTCCTTAAAAATTAAAACAACAACAAATTGCATTTATATAGCGCCTTTAACATTGTAACCGGTCCCACGGCGCTTCACAGGAGTGTTATGAAACAAGATTTGACGCCGAGTCACATGAGGAGAAATTAGGGCAGATGCTTGGTTAAAGAGGTTTCAAGGAGTGTATTAAAGGAGGAAAGAGAGGTAAAGAGGTGGAGAGGTTTAGGGAGGGAATTCCAGAGCTTAGTGTGTTGGCAGCTGAAGGCACGGCCACCAATGGTTGAGCGATTAAAATCAGGGATGCTCAAGAGGCCAGATTTAGAGGAGCGCAGATATCTTGGGGGAGGGGTTGTGGGGTTGGAGGTGATACAGAGATAGGGAGGGGTTAGGCCATGGAAAATCTGATAAAAACCTGACAGGCTTAGTTGAACCAAGCACTTAGTGGGTAAATGCTCCAGCTGAGTGTGCCAAACAAGGAAGGTCCAATCCTCAATCAGTGCTATATAAATGCAAGTTGTTGCTGAGTTAGCTGCTTTCAGTGAGTCGAGCAGTAGAGGTGCCACAATTGACCTTTGCGTCTCGTCGGGTTAGACACAGGAAATAAAAATCTGCCAGGGCTCCTTCTATTCATTGCTATCCAATGATCCCTGCTGGAAAGTATACATGCATGGGCAGTAAGCGAGGAGAATATTGGGCTCCGCTGTGATGACCCTTATGGTCACATGGTCTGCTGACACTCGGGGGTGGGAATGGGGCCTAGAGAGTAGCCAGACCTGAGCGGGAGCAACACCAGGGAGGCACGGCCGATTTTATCGACTGGGCCGCATTAGCATGTTGCTTGGCAACAAAAGGGCCGGGGGAGGTGGGAGGTTGGGGGTGGGGGGGCGGGGGGAAGCCAAGGTCAGCGGAGGCCCAAGGTGTTCTTGCGGGACCCGGAGGAGTAATCCTGCTTCTCTTGACCCACATCAAAACTTCTAATGGAAACTGGACCTCTTCCGGCCCTCGATGGAGCTCCTGACAGCTTTGGCCTGGTGGGGAGGCAACCATCGTTCAGGCCTCAGGTAAAATTAGCAGACGGGCTCCGGTGATGTCATCGGCGCCTGATCTGCATATTTAAAGCATTCCAGCGGGTGTTTTTGCCTCCCGCAATTTAACATTGCAGTCGGCCAGATCGGGGCAGGATGTCATTGGCTCTGTCCCCACACCATCTTAACTACCTGCCCAGGGGGGAATAGGGTTGGGGGGGGGGGGCGGGGGTGGGTTAAAATTCTCCTTTCACTGCCCATGTTCACACATGAAGAATGAGCAGCAGGGTTCAGTATACCCTGAGGGCAGCTGATACACGTGCAACTGTAGCCCTAACAGGAGAGCCAGCATCTTCGGGTGAGGAGGGCTGAAATTGGTGGGAAAAGTCTGAGCATGTGGTGGACCTTCTCTGGTCATGTATCCACCCCTTCAAAGGGCCACTGTCACACTCAGCATGGCAATAATGTTACAGGCTCCTGTGAAATTTCATTCGCAATGTAGCTGTCGATACTAAGTGACGGCTTTTGCAAATGGATTTGCTAAAGCTGTGGTTGATCGCCACTATTTTTAGCATATATAGTATGTGGCGCTAAATGGCACACAAGAGGGAATGAGAGCAATGTATCCAAACCTCTCGTCACACGGTTGTGGACGGTTTTCCTTGCACTGCTTACATACTGATCAATAAAAGTGTTGCCAATTACCTGGGCAATTTGACATTTTTGCTCGATGTATTCCATTTCCCAGGCAGCTTTTTCATTTGAAAACTGCTGCTGTAGTTCACAGCGCCGTTTCTCCTCGTCCCCGATCTCATCACCAAACTGCTCCAAAATAGTCTTCAGAGCAATCAGAATCCTTCGGTTTTCTCTGGCCTGCAGAAATGAGGAAATCACTTAGAATTGCATTGAGTGTGCAAAAGAAAGAAAGACTGGCATTTATAGAGCGCCTTTCGCGACCAAAGCGCTTTACAGCCAATGAAGTACTTTTGGAGTGCAGCCACTGTTGTAATGTGGGAAAGGTGGCAGCCACTTTGCACACAGCAAGCTCCCACAAACAGCAATGTGATAATGACCAGATAATCTTTTTTTTTGTTATGTTGACCGAGGGATAAATATTGGCCCGGGACATCGGGAATAACTCCCCTGCTCTTCGAAATAGTGCCGTGTGATCTTTTACGTCCACCTGCGAGGGCAGACGGGGCCTCGGTTTAATGTCTCATTTGAAAGACGCACCTCCGACAGTGCAGTACTCCCTCAGCACTGCACTGGAGTGTCAGCCTAGATTTATGTGCTCAAACCCCTGGAGTGGGACTTGAACCCACACAACAAGATGCCATTCAGCCCATTATGGCTGTGCTGGCTATTTGAAATAGCTATCCAATCAATTCCACTGGCCTGCTCTTTTCCCATAGCCCCGCAAATGTTTCCTTTTCAACTGTTCCATTCCGGTGTTTATGCTCCAAATGAGCCTCCGCCCATCCCTCCTCAACAACAACAGCAACAACAACTCGCATTTATATGGTGCAGTTAACATAGTAAAACGTCCCAAGGCGCCTCAAAATTTGACACCGAGCCACACAAGGAGAAATTAGGGAAGACGACCAAAAGCTTGGTCAAAGAGGCAGGTTTTATGGATCCTCTTAAAGGAGGATAGGGAGGTAGAGAGGCAGAGAGGTTAAGGGGGGGAATTCCAGAGGTTAGGATCTCAGCAGCTGACGGCACGGCCACCAACGGTGGAGCGATTATAATTCGGGATGCACATGAGACCAGAATTAGAGCAGCGCAGATATCTCAGAGGGTTGTGGCACTGGAGGAGGTTACAGAGATAGGGAGGGGCGAGGCCATGGAGGGATTTAAAAATAAGGTTGAGAATGTTAAAATTGAGGCGTTGCTTAACTGGGAGGGGTAGGTCAGCGAGCACAGGGGTGATGGGTGAATCTAACGCTGTCAGCATAACCTTCTATTCCTTTCTCCCTCGTGTGTTTATCTAGCTTCCCCTTAGATGCATCTGTGCATTTCGACATAGTTAGCTGTTTTTAAAATGGGTCATGGAGTTCTTGGATCGTTCCCCAATTTTCTGTGCCATTAATTTAACTCCTTTCTCTTCTAATGATGGTAACCAGCTGGATTACAATTCCATGGACAATGACAGGCCTATATGGTCATTCTTTATGTGACGTGAAGAGTAAAAAGTATTCGGCGGGCTATTTAACAATGGAGGTCATTGTATCCAAGTCATAGAATCATAAAATGGAGTGGCAAGAGCACTTCAGCTAGTCCCACTCCCCTGTGCTTTCCCCATAACGCATACAATTTTTTTTCTTGCAGGTACTTATCCAATTCCCTTTTGAAAGCCGTGAGTGAGTTTGCCTCCATCACCCTTTCAGGCGGTGCATTCTAGATCCTAACCACTCGCTGTGGAAAAGTTTTTTTTATGTCGCCTTTGGTTCTTTTGCCAATCACCTTAAATCTGTATCCGCTGGTTCTTGATCCTTCTCTCTATCTACTCTGTCCAGACCCCGTCATGATTTTGAACACCTCTATCAGATCTGCTCCCATCAGATTTGTCTGGTCAGATCCAACTCTGATCCTATTTTAAGCCCAAAAGCCACATGAAATTCCCAGCAGGGATCACTACACCACAATTAGTAGTGGGAACCCAGGACGACTTTATTTTCTCCTGGCCAGAGGCAGGGAACTGTTACCATCATGGAACTGTTCACTGTTACCATCACGGGGCCCAGAAGAGCCGAGGGCCGGGGGCAGAAGGGGCCAGGTCACACTGCGATATGTGCGCGCGCTAGGTCCGTGCAGCAGAGCAGGTCTCCAGTATTCCTGGTTAACCCTTGCCACTGGATAAAGGCCTAGCTCTGTCAAGCCCGTTTGGTGGCTGATGTGCAACGGTCACCACACGTTAAAAAAAATCCACGCACAGGCATATTCCACCCCCTCAATTGGAGTTCAAGATTGGAACATCGGGTCCTTCATTGAAACATCTGTGAACTCTTGTGGAAGCAAGTCATCCTTGTTCGAGGGACCGCCTATGATGATGATGATTTTAACACAAAACTTACCGTAACACTTGTGCATGGAGTTTTGCAACAATGTACAGAAGTTCTCCTATTTGTTGTCAAGCATAATTCTTTTACTCGAAATGTGGTCCAAAAGCCTTAAGTCAACTAGTAATATACTAGATATACTTCATGTATATCGTCATATTTCTGTGTAGCCTTGATAATATCCACAAGATGGTCTTGATAATATCTACAAGGTGGATAAGACAGAAACTGCAATTTGTCTTCGTGTCTCTGGGCTAGGGAAGGCAGAAAGAAAAAAAAAACTGCTAGGGTTCCTGCTCCAGATCGAGGTCTAGTGACCTATTTTTTATTCATTCAAGGACAGCATTTGTTGCTCATCACTGATTACCCTTGAGAAGGTGGTGGTGAGCTGCCTTCTTGAACCGCTGCAGTCCGTGTGGTGAAGGTACTCCAACAGTGCTGTTACGGAGGGAGTTCCAGGATTTTGAGTTCCAGCGACGATGGAAGACTTGGATTTATATAGTGCCTTTCATGACCACTAGATGTCTCAAAGCGCTTTACCGCCAATTAAGTATTTTTGGAATGTAGTGTCATGTGGGAAACGCGGCAGCCCATTTGCGCACCGCAAGCTCCCACAAACAGCAATGTGATAATGACCAGATAATCTGTTTTTGTTATGTTGATTGAGCAATAAACATTAGCCAAGGCACTGGGGATAACTCCCTTGCTCTTCTTCAAAATAGTGTCATGGGATCTTTTACGTCCACCTGAGAGGGCAGATAGGGCCTTGGTTTAATGTCTCATCCGAAAGAATCCCTCAGCACTGCACCAGAGTGTCAGCCTAGATTTATGTGCTTAAGATTCTGGAGTGGATCTTGAACCCACAACCTTCTGACTCAGAGGTGAGTGTGCTACCCACTGAGCCACAGTTAATACACCAAAGGGACGGCAAGTGCTGTCGAAGAAGCCTTGGCGAGTTGCTGCAATGCATCTTGTAGATGGTTTAGGGATGTCCTGAGGTTGTGAAAGTTGCTATATAAATGCAAGCGTTTCTTTTTTTCTGTAATGTTAAGACTTTTTGTGAGTCTGTAAGGACTGACTCATGCTGGGTTAAATGTTTCGGTGTTGGTCTTGCTTGCTCTAACACAAAAATCCTTGAGATGGAATACAAGGCTACTTTGATGTCTGAGCCGTAATGAATAGTAGCTCAATTAGTACTCTACTGTGAACAGAGATTATGCTAGTAGACTGTGCAGTGCGTGTAGACAACATGGACATGTTCTGCACTCTCGAACTTTGCAGTGTCAAATGCATCATATAGGTCTCACTGTGGCCTGGCCTGGTCCTTTATGTCACAAATCAAATCTTTTGAAACCTATTTCAATATTGGTCTTGGATCTGCTGAAGAACCTGCAAATAGCAAGACGTGGCTACGACACTTGTCACAGAAAACAGCTTACTGACCCTAACTGTCTATGATTGTGTATTAAGACTGGCGATTCAGGTGAGGGTATGGAGGGGCTGCCTGTCTCCATGGAAACATACCCCAGCATGAGTCGGGAAAACATTGGAAAATAATAAAAGGCACTAGCGATTAATATTACAATTCCGGGCCGGGGTGGGGAGGGGGGCATATAACTCCAATACTGCAACTTATAAAAGATTTGCATATAAATGCTTCATATATCATGAATTAATTTTAAGTGCATAGTAAAATGTAACAGGAAATTTGCAAATATCAGAATTCCACATATGCCAATGAAATCAATGGCCACGTAATCTGTTCCCGGTGGTCTCGGTTGAAGGATAAATATTGGCCAGTGCACCAGACAAACTCCCTGCTCTTTTTTGAACAGTGCCATTGGATCTTTAACATCCCCCTGAACAGAAAGGTTGCAGTTCAGATTATTTCATCTGAGGTATGGCCCCTCCAATACTCCAGCATGCCTCAGTTTTGCGTTGGCGTGTGATCCCAGATTATGTGCTTAAATTAGCGTTGGATGTATTCCTGGAGATTTCAGCACATGACCTCCCATCTCCAACCACCACGGCCAGTCAAACACCCTTTTTGCCCCCCATTTCCAATATTTCTAAAACTAATAAACAAAAGTATAAAAAAACATAATGTTTTTTTTATTGCCGCTGTGATTTTGCTCCTGGGTGGCTCGCAGCAGTATCCCGGAGATTAATCTCCAATTTCTGGAGACTCCAGGGCGATCCTGGAGAGTTGGCAACCCCTAGGTTAAGACCTGGTGTGGGACTCGAACCCACAACCTTACGAGCCAGAGGTAAAAGTGCTACCACTACATACAATGCCGTGCGACTGACAGGACAGTGTAATCTCACCAAAGGAAATCATTGCTACCATTGCAGAAAACGTTTCTCTTTGTCTGTATACAACAACAGCAAAAATGCACTATTGAGTCGACATGTACCGAGATGAGGTGAGACAGACGGAAGGTGACTGATGATATCGTGGAGCCCCCTTGCGATTCTCTTGCATCCCCAGTTTGAAAACCACTGGTGTATACACTGCTCTATACCCCGGAACCCAAATGTGCCTAATGAAGCAATTTGAACTACTCGTAAACAATGGGGAGTAGTGAGTCAGAGCAACCTCTGTTAAGCCAGGGATGCCAGCCAGCTAGCTCGAGTCTCCCATGTGTTCAATAGAATCATGCTTCCTTTGCCTGGAACCAATTTGCTAATAGGTTAAAACTATTTGGCTGGAGGAAAGGGAGGATGTACAGTCACCTTGAATAAATAAATTACCAATTCTAACAGGCTCCCCATACTTAACGATTTTCCAGTACTGCTGTCCTCATGGCCAGAATACACAGTGAACTCTGTCCAAGTGTCTATACCTTTGGCATCAAGTACATCAACGCCACTACAAGGTCATAATATCAGAAGCAAAGTTGTAGCTTTAAAATGTAATAGTTGAATGAAAAGCAGAGCAACAGGAACTTTTAAAGAAATCTAAAGTTACAAGCTGGTCGTGGGTTGTCTCAGTTGATTCTATACTGACTGTTTGGCCCCGATTTTAACTCACGGTGGATTCCCCACTCAGGCCCGAGTTAAAATCACAGTCGGGACTCAATGATGTCATCGGGCCGCAACATGCATAAGAACATAAGAAATAGGAGCAGGAATAGACCACTTGGCCCCTCGAGCCTGCTCCGCCATTTAAGATCATGGCTGATCTGATCATGGACTCAGCTCCACTTCCCTGCCCGCTCCGCATAACCCTTTATTCCTTTATTGCTCAAAAATCTGTCTATCTCCACCTTAAATACATTCAATGACCCAGCCTCCACAGCTCTCTGGGACAGAGAATTCCATAGGTTTACAACCCTCTGAGAGAAGAAATTCCTCCTCATCTCAGTTTTAAATGGATGACCCCTTATTCTGAGACTATGTCCCCTAGTTTTAGTTTCCCCTACGAGTGGAAATATCCTCTCTGCATCCACCTTGTTGAGCCCCCTCGTTATCTTATATGTTTCGATAAGATCACCTCTCAGTATTCTGAACTCCAATGAGTATAGACCCAACCTCTCAAACTATCTTCATCAATCAACCCCCTCATCTCCGGAATCAACCTAGTGAATATGTAAAGAAGCACCCTGTTGGCTCTGGGTGTCTGTCCTTGTTGCCTGCTCAGGAGAGCGGGTTAAAATTGCAGATGTTGCGATCATGGGAGCTTTCGGACAGGGAAGAGCCAGAGCGATTTTGACTGCCCAACCGCCAGGTTTCTGTTGAGCAAGGAGGGTTAAAATCGCCATATGTAGCCATTCCAAGTGGGAAATAGTTTTAGGGGAAATAATGCAGTCTATCCACAGGCCAATGCTCAGTGTTATTTTTCACTTATGGTGGATAAAAATGCAGTTCTCTCCCCTGGGTCTCCTGTGTAATGCAATGTTCGAATGGCGTATCAGCTTAATTCTACAGCTGAATTTGTTATTTCCTCAATACCCATAAGGAAGCTACAGGCTTGGTCCTATAGCATAGAAACTGGACAGGACATTTCCCCCTCGGCATAAAGCTGGAGTAAAATTGCTTCTGCATCAGCTGCTGCCATGGACAATATGGCTTGAGCACAAGATGGAAACACCCTGGGAGTAGGGGCCCATCTATTAGTTGATCGTTGTAAAAAGGTTTACTTTCGACCTATATAGCATTGTCAGTATAGGCTAATGGGATGGGAATATCGCACCTCAATTGGTAAACACTTCACTTTGCATATTATCGACTGAAATTCTGCACTTCCTGTGCAAACGCAGTACACCGCAGGTTGAAATAAAGTGTGAATTACAGGGACAAATTAGAACCCAAGGCAAAAATGTTGACCAAACTTGCTGGGTTAGAAAACCATGGAATGTTGGTTTTAAACCTGGGTAAAAAAATCTCAAAATGTATGTCAGTTGGTAGCACTCTCACCCAGTCAAAAGCTGGTGGGTTCAAATCCCACTCCAGAGACTTGAGAACAAAAATCTAGGCTGACACTCTAGTGCAGTGCTGAGGGAGTGCTGCACTGTCAATGGTGCCGTCTTTCAGATGAGACGTTAAACTGAGGCGCCGTCTGCTCTCTCAGGTGGACGTAAAAGATCTCACGCCACTATTTCGAAGAAGAGCAAGGGAGTCATTACCACATTGCTGTTTGTGGAAGCTTGCTGTGTGCAAATTGGTTGTCGCGTTTCCTACATTATAACAGTGACCACTCTAAAATTACTTCAGTGGCTGTAAAGCGCCTTGAGACATCCGGTGGATGTGAAAGACTCTATATAAATGCAAGTCTTTTTTTTCTCAAAAGCGAGGAATGGCCATTTGGAGGTCTGGTGACCTTAGAATCAACAAGAATGCACCAACAGCAGGAGAGGAGGGGGAAGGAAAGGTTGAATGTTAAGATTAGCTTTTCTGCCGCCGTGACTCGAGCAGCTTTTACTTGTCCTCTGCATCTTTGAAAAAATGCTGGCGCAGCACAGAAGGTGCTGGGTATCCACAGGCACTGGGACAGACAGGAACGAATCAGACAATGTCAGCAGAAAAGTGTGGATAAGGACAAGCAATGTCGGGAGAAACTTTGTGAGAGGAATTGCTGGAGGCAGGAACGAGACCTGCTTAAACATCTAAAATTCTTAAGGGGCATGACAGGGTTAATGCTGAGAAAATGATTTTGAACAAATATTTTGTATCGATTTTCACGGTAGAAGACACTAAAAGCATCCCAATAATAAATATTGGGGTGGGGGGGAGGTGGAACTTAAGATAATCACTATCACTAGAGAAAAGTACTAGGCAAACTAATGGGACTAAAGGTGGACAAGTCCCCTGGACCTGATGTCCTGCATCCTAGGATCTTAAAAGAAGTGCCTTTAGAGATAGTGGATGCATTGGCTGTAATCAGCCAAAATTCCCTGGATTCTGGAGAGGTTCCAGTGGATTGGAAAACCACAAATGTAGTGCCCCTATTTAAGAAACTATAGACCAGTTAACCTAACAACTGTCTTTGGAAAAGTGCTGGAGTCCATTATTAAGGAAATAGTAGCAGGACATTTAGAAAATCCTAATACAGTCAAGTCGAGTCAGATGGTTTTATGAAAGGGAAATCATGTTCGACAAATTTGCTGCAATTCTTTGAGGATGCAACAAGCAGGGTGGAGAAAGGGGATGTGGTAGATTTGGATTTCCAGAAGGCATTCGATAAGGTGCCACATAAAAGGTTACTACACAGCTCACGGAATTGGGGGTACGGATACGACCTTCCAAATCTGGAAACCTCAGGACCGAGGCCGTTCTGGATTTTGGGTATTTCCGGATTTTGGAATATATTTTCGACGTCCCAAATCCAGAAACGCCTGGATATTTCCGGATTTCGGAGATGAAATCCAACATCCTAAATACGGAAACCTATTTGGTTCTACTGGTGACCTGTAGTTAGTAAGAAAAAAACCACCCGGGAAAAACCTGCGTTGCAGCCCTTGGGACAACGGTAGGTATGAAGACCTGCAAAAATGTTAAGTTAAAGTTTTATTTTTTTATTCTTTTGCAGCGATTCAACAGTTAAGTGTCTTGTGAATGTTTTGTGATTTTTTTTTTGTTTGTTTTTTGCAATTTTTTTATTGGTGTGTGTGCCTGTGTGTGTCGGGTGGGGGATTTTTTACTGTTGTGAAAAAAATGTCCAGGTTTCGGAAAATTTTTATGAATTTCAGACAACCCCTCCACCGATCTGCCCGATGTCCGGTTTTCAAAACATTCCGAAATTTGGAACTCCGGATTTGGGAGGTTGCATCTGTAGTATATTAGCATGGATAGAGGATTGTCTAACTAATAGAATACAGAGAGTTTGGATAAATATATTATTTTAAGGTTGGCAAACTGTAACTAGAGGGTGCCACAGGGATCAGTGCTGGGGCCTCAACTATTTACAATCTATATTAATGACTTGGATGACGGAACCGAGTGTAATGTAGCCAATTTGCTGATGATATAAAGACAGGTGGGAAAGCACATTATGAAGAGGACACAGATAATCTGTAAAGGCTAAGTGAGTGGGCAAAAATTTGGCAGATGGAGTAAAATGTGGGAAAATGTGAGGTTATCCATTTTGGTAGGAAAAATAAAAAAGCAAATTTTTATTTAAATGGAAATAAATTACAAAATGCTGTGGTACAGTGGATCTGGGGGTCCATGTACATGAAACATAAAAAGTTAGCATGCAGGTACAGCAAGTAATTAGGAAGGTAAATGGAATGCTGGCCTTTATTGCAAGGGGGATGGAGTATAAAAGTTGGGAAGTCTTGCTACAATTGTACAGGGCATTGGTGAGACTGTACTGTATACAGTTTTGGTCTCCTTATTTAAGGAGGGATATACTTGCATTGAAGGCAGTTCAGAGAAGGTTCACTAGGATGATTCCTGAGATGAAGGGGTTGTCTTATGAAGAAAGGTTGAGCAGGTTGGGCCGAAACACATTGGAGTTCAGAAGAATGAGAGGTGATCCTATTGAAATGTGTAAGATTATGAGGGGGCTTGACAGAGTAGATGCAGAGAGGATGTTTCCCCTCGTGGGTGAATCTAGAACTAGCAGGCATAGTTTCAGAATAAGGGGATGCCCATTTAAAATGCACACGAGGAGGAATTTCTTCTCTCAGAGAGTCGTGAATCTTTGGAATTCTCTACCCCAGAGGGCTGTAGATGCTCAGTCGTTGAGTATATTCAAAACATATGTCGACAAATTTTGGGGCACTAAGGGAATCAAGGCCTATGGCGATAGGGCAGGAAAGTAGAGTGATGAATGGCAGAGCAAGCTTGAGGGGCTGTATGGCATATTGCTGCTCCTATTCTATATGTTCTTAGACACCATGGGCCAATTGGCCTACTTCTGTGCTGTAAACTTCAATGATTCTAAATGTCAGTACTCTCAGATGGGGAGTGGAGAAAGTTAATATATTTTATTTTGAAAAGAGCAGTTTCCTTTTCATCAATAAGTGAGGATCCCATTCATGATCTCCCCCGATGACACTGAGAATTTACCCAGTCAGTAGCTAAGCCACATAGACCAAGAAGGTGCAAGGCTCGGCCTATGCTAAGTTAGTTGACATTCAGCAATGGCAACAATCGAAGAGATGATAATTGGTCTCGGTGCCTTCTGGGTTAGGGAGATTAGTAAACCAAATCAACCAGGGATCCTGCTCCTAATTGCTGTCCAGTGACGCCTGGCAGTGTCTCCGTGTGCAGGCTGAGTATGAACAGGTTCCAGCTTGGCTGTGGTGCAACCCCTCGTTGATATTCAGTGTCGAAGCTAACATGAGTAATGGTGATTTGTTCAGGGAACCCGGAGGACGACAGGCAGTGGTTGAAATGGACCCCAAGGAATCAACTCCTTCAGGAGAAGAGGTGCAAGACTGGCCAACAGGAAGTTCTGTATCTTGCAACCTTCTTAGCCGGATTGTGGCCTATGTCAATGTGCGATTGAACTGGCTGCAATCAGTGTAGAATGAGAGCCAGCATAATCATTTCAACCCTGTGAGGGGAAATCATGTTTAACTAATTTACTGGAATTCTTTGAGGATATAACGAGCATGGTGGCTAGATGGATGTAGTGTATTTAGATTTTCAAAAGGCATTCGATAAGGTGCCACACAAAAGGTTACTGCAGAAGATAAGGGTACTTGGAGTCAGAGGAAATGTATTAGCATGGATAGAGAATTGGCTGGCTAACAGAAAGCAGAGAGTCGGGATAAATGGGTCCTTTTCGGGTTGGAAATCGGTGGTTAGTGGTGTGCCACAGGGATCGGTGCTGGGACCACAACTGTTTACAATATACAGAGATGACCTGGAAGAGGGGACAGAGTGTAGTGTAACAAAATTTGCAGATGACACAAAGATTAGTGGGAAAGCGGGTTGTGTAGAGGACACAGAGAGGCTGCAAAGAGATTTAGATAGGTTAAGCGAATGGGCTACGGTTTGGCAGATGGAATACAATGTCGGAAAATGTAAGGTCATCCACCTTGGGAAAAAACACAGTAAAAGGGAATACTATTTGAATGGGGAGAAATTACAACATGCTGCGGTGCAGAGGGACCTGGGGGTCCCTGTGCATGAAACTCTTTTGAGCGCAGAGGGACCTGGGGGTCCCTGTGCATGAATCCCAAAAAGTTAGTTTGCAGGTGCAGCAGGTAATCAGGAAGGCGAATGGAATGTTGGCCTTCATTGCGAGAGGGATGGAGTACAAAAGCAGGGAGGTCCTGCTGCAACTGTGCAGGGTATTGGTGAGGCCACACCTGGAGTACTGCGTGCAGTTTTGGTCACCTTACTTAAGGAAGGATATACTAGCCTTGGAGAGGGTACGAGACGATTCACTAGGCTGATTCCGGAGATGAGGGGGTTACCTTATGATGATAGGTTGAGTAGACTGGGTCTTTACTCGTTGGAGTTCAGAAGGATGAGGGGTAATCTTATAGAAACAGTTAAAATAATGAAAGGGATAGACAAGATAGAGGCAGAGATGTTGTTTCCACTGGTCGGGGAGACTAGAACTAGAGGGCACATCCTCAAAATACAGGGGAGCCAATTTAAAACCGAGTTGAGAAGGAATTTCTTCTCCCAGAGGGTTGTGAATCTGTGGAATTCTCTGCCCAAGGAAGTAGTTGAGGCTAGCTCATTGAATGTATTCAAATCACAGATAGATAGATAGTTAACCAATAAGGGAATTAAGGGTTATAGGGAGCGGGCAGGTAAGTGGAGCTGAGTCCATGGCCAGATCAGCCATGATCTTTTTGAATGGCGGAGCAGGCTCGAGGGACTAGATGGCCTACTCCTGTTCCTAATTCTTATGTTCTTATGCATAGATGCATTTAAGGGGAAGCTAGATAAGTATATGAGGGAGAAAGCAATAGAAGGCTATGTTGATGGAGTTAGATGAAGTAGGTTGGGAGGAGCCTCGTGTAGAGCATAAACACTGGAATAGACCAGTTGGGCCAAAAGGCCAGTTTCTGTACTGTAATTTCTACGTAATTCTATATGTAATAACAACGATTGTCATGTAAATAAAGTTTGTATAGCACGCATTTGGGTCACATGAGAAGCCATCAATCACGTTAACCCTGGGAAGTGCATGCAAAGCAAAATGCTTTCAAGGAATCTAAAGTGACTCCACTTCAAACAAGCTCAGCTCACTGCCAATCATTTGGTAGCAACACTGTGTGGTCAGGGTAACTTTCACATGTTCACTGTCAGCACAAACATTTATAAAACTGAATCCTGTGACTCACATATGTTTAGAACTGAGCGACAGCACAACAAACCATCTAGCGGCTGCTGGAGGGCATGCGGAGGTCGTTAAGGTCTTGTTGGAGGCTGGTGCTGATGGCACCGATGAGAACACGGTGCGTATTAACCTAATAGAGGTCTTTAAAATTATGACGGGATTTGTCAGAGTAGATGTAAAGAAGATGTTTACACTTGTGGGAGAGTTCAAAACTAGCGGTCGTAAATATACGGTGGTTACTAATAAATCCAATATGGAATTCAGGAGAGACTTCTTTACTCAGAGAGTGGTTAGAATGTGGAACTAGCTACCACATGAGGTGACTAGCATATTTGCATTTAAGGGGAAGCTAGATAAATGCATTAGGGAGAAAGGAATAGAAGGATATGTTGATGGGGCTAGATGAAGAAGGGTGGGAGGAGCCTCTAGTGGAGCATAAACACTGGCATGGACCTGTTGGGCTGAATGGCCTGTTTCTGTGCTATAATTTCTTTGTAATTATATATGTAATAACAACTGTTGTCAAGTAAATAAAGCTTGTATAGCAAGCATTTGATGGACAGAGACCAATTTGGACACCAAAATAATTCATTTTTCCGCTGCTCTGATTGTCATTTGGGTACCAATTAAAGTGGAAACGTGAGAAGAAGACCAATCTTTCACACCGGGCTAATTATCCGTGGCCTACAGGAATGAGAAATTCTACTCATTCATTCATTATAACCTGTTCAGTAAAGCACTATAGTTCCTAACAAAGCTGCTCCCTAAAGGACTGCAGATGTCCTTTACTCGGCAACATTGCTCTGTAATGAGCACATGGTCCTCCAGTGCTGTATCTTCTTACAACTTCAGAACCTTTATTAAGAAAAGACAATTGGACTCAACGGCCTCGATATAAACCCCCCCCCCCCCCTCCCCCTGCCCTCCCACCCATGATGGGCGCATTACAATCCTGCCGCACATGCACCCATTGCTGTTTTTACAGCGGCGGATATCGTGACATCCGAGTGTCCCGCCGTGGAGGTGGGATGCCTTATTAACATATTTAAATCGGGTTCAACTTGCGAGGTAAGTGCCATTTTGCACTGCTTGTGGACCGGGGGAGCAGGAGCGCTCCCCTGGCCAATTGTGGGCTATCTCTCACCCCTCCCGATGTCCCATCTCCATCTCCCCTGCATTGATGTACAATCCACCGCCCACCCCACCCCCCCCGCAACCATGATGTCCGACCTTCCCACCCCCTCGCGATTGCCGAGGAATGTCCCCACAAGGGACTCTGGCTGCGACCTCCTGCCACTGGTTTATCCTCCCAGCCACTGGCCAGTTTGTTCATTTAGCCGGCTGCTGAACGGGAATAGGATCCCAATAAATATAATGAGGTCCTGTCGATAAGTTAGTAAATATAATGAGGTCCTGAGTCCAGTGCTATGCGGTTCAGGCCAGAGCTGCGCGGATGCCCCGCCAAGTGCTGACGCGTTATAACGCCCTTCCACTTCCATTAAAGGGGAGGGCCGCTGCACATGGTCCTTTGCTGGCCACTGGTGGACCACAGGGAATGTGTTAGACCAGGCCAGCACCACGGCACCCAAAACGGAGTACCGCGCTGCATGATGGCGACCTGGTCGGCGCTAGGGCTGTCAATGTTGGGCCGACTCAAGAGTCGGTTGACAAATAAAGATGGCGGCCTGGGGCGCTAAAGACCCCCTTTAAGGGGCGGCCCGGCAGCGGATGACTGCCAGCTTCGCGACCCACGGGGCAATTTCCCCCATGGGGCAGAAAGGGGTCGGCGCGAGGCGGTGAGGGGTTGCCACACACGCCGATGACATCATTGCCGGTTGCGTGCCGGCCCGGGGTGCTAACCGCGGTGCTACCAGGAAAGCACCCCCCCCCCCCCGAAACCTCCGGGGCAATTTTCAGCAAAAGCCCCATTGCGCCCCGTTAGCAACCCCCAGAGGCGCTAACTGGGCTACAAAATGGGACAATGTCATCCCCAAAGTGCTTTATAGAACTGAATTGACTATATGGTTGGTTGGCCAATATTAGCAGCCTGCCATTGAAGCATTCTGCCCATAACTGGATCCCCCCCCTCAGTGATACTGGAAACGTACACAATCAGCCTACAAACTTAGTGCTTGTTTACTAGCTCCCTTGTCTGTAATGTTTGGCTGGCTCTGCTTTACCATTTTGTGTCCAGGGAGAATTGATGCTAAAAAATGCAGACCAGTGGGTAGAAACACAAAGAGCTAAATTTACGGCTTAATGCTGTAACACAAAGAATTTTTTAAAAAGCTAGCTCTGGATACAACTTTTTAAAAAAGTGGTATCTCCGGATTGTATTGGTACTGTTCGCTGGGTTGGAACTGGGGTTTGGTGGGGGGGATGGGGTCGTGGGTGGGGGCGGAGTATGACTAGAAGGTCAGTAATTTAGCTTCTCCCCATTTGTTTCTTCAAAACATGTGACGTTGCTTGGAAATAATGCCCTGTAACACTGAGGTAAATGGAATGTCAATGGTTCAAAACATATATTTTTCTAAAAGCTTTATGCCAGTATAAAGCTGCTGATCTGAGGATCAACCTGGAATGAGGGGGTTGTCCTATCAGGAAGGGTTGAGTAGATTGGGCCTATACTCTCTGGAGCTTAGAAGAATGACAGGTGATCTCATTGAAAGATTCAGAGGGGGATTGACAGGGTAGATACAGAGTGGTTGTTTCCCATGGCTGAAGGGTCTAGAACTAGGGGGCATCGTCTCAGGATAAAGGGTCCGCCATTTAAGACTGAGAAGAGGAAGAATTTCCACAGAGGGTGGTAAATCTTTGGAATTCTCTACTCCAGAGGGCTGTAGATGCTGAGTCGTTGAGTATATTCAAGGCTGAGATAGATAGATTTTTGGTCTCTAGGGGGAATCAAGGGATATGGGGATCGGGCGGGAAGGTGGAGTTGAGGTCGAAGATCAGCCATAATCTTATTGAATGGCAGAGCAGGCTCGAAGAGCCGTATGGCCTACTCCTGCTCCTAATTCTTATGTTCTGGCTTCATAGTGGTACTTACGGCAGTCCTTGTGACTTCACACAGCAATGCGTACACAGCGTTTAATAAAAACTTTAATATTCAGTGAGTGAAGAGGGTTCTACCTTTCTTCACAGGAAGATGAGTGGGAGCTCTGTAACCTTTGTCACCTGTTTCATTAACAAAATCCACTCCGCTATATACTCCTTAATGAACTATAATGGGAACATTAGTGGTGAAGAATAATGATTGACAGCCACTCGGCACATCGGCTGATAAGACCCGTCTGTCATTGCTCAAGTTTCCAAAGTGACACACGGCACGTTATAAGGTCAGGCTCACTCTGATGATAAACCCATAGCGAAACTAAATGACAAGATGCGATTGCTGAGAAAAACTGTCCTCTTTTTCTATGCGCATATTCAACTTTCTCGTGATTGAACACCAACACGCAGTGCCATCTGCTTTCCTTGACCAGATGACGAGACATTAGTTCCATTCCTAGTTTTGCCATCACTTGACATGTTCATCACTGTTTGCAAAAGAATTAGGTCAGTTCTCACCCAGGTTGCTAAATAATCTGTTTCACTGCTCCAAGATGCTCCATGTTGGTTTTTATGGGAAGCATTAACACAGCAGTATGTGCCTTTTGTGACTGTACCTCTTCTTGCATAGTATTTAAGGCACAGAAACATGCCATTTAGCCCAACAGGTCCACGAGCCTCCTCCCACCTTTCTTCATCTAACCCCATCAACATATCCTTCCATTCCTTTCTTCCTCATGTGGTTTAACTAGATTCCATTATTTATCTTTGCAGATGACACCAAATTGGGGATAAAGTCAATACTGAGGAGGACTGCAACAAGTTACAGGAGGACATAAATAAACTTGCAGAATGGGCATATTATTGGCAAATTAAGTTCAACACAGATAAATGTGAGGTATTACATTTTGGTAGGAAGAATAGGGAGGTCACTTATTATTTGGAGGGTGCGAGTCTAGGTGGGGTAGATGAACAAAGGGATCTCGGAGTACAAATACACAAATTACTAAAAGATTCAACACAGGTTAGCAAGGCCATTAAAAAAAGCAAACCAAGCACTAGAGTTTATTTCTAGAGCTATAGAATTGAAAAGTAGGAAAGTTATGGTAAACCTGTATCGAACCTTGGTTAGAAACATAGAAACATAGAAAATAGGTGCAGGAGTAGGCCATTTGGCCCTTCTAGCCTGCACCGCCATTCAATGAGTTCATGGCTGAACATTCAACTTCAGTACCCCATTCCTGCTTTCTCGCCATACCCCTTGATCCCCCTAGTAGTAAGGACCTCATCTAACTCCTTTTTGAATATATTTAGTGAATTGGCCTCAACAACTTTCTGTGGTAGAGAATTCCACAGGTTCACCACTCTCTGGGTGAAGAAGTTCCTCCGCATCTCGGTCCTAAGTTAGACCACACTTAGAGTACTGCATACAGTTCTGGTCGCCATGATATAAAAAGGATAGAGAGGCACTCGAGAGGGTGTAGAGAAGATTGACAAGGATGATACCAGAAATGTGAAGGTATACCTATCAGGAAAGGATGAACAGACTGGGTTGTTTTTCTCTTGAAAAAAGAAGGCTGAGGGGGGACCTAATAGAGGTCTTTAAAATTATGAAAGGTTTTGATAGAGTGGATACAGAGAGAATGTTTCCATGGAGTACAAAAGCAGGGAGGTCCTGCTGCAACTGTATAGGGTATTGGTAAGGCCGCACCTGGAGTACTGCGTGCAGTTTTGGTCACCTTAAGGAAGGATATACTGGCTTTGGAGGGGGTACAGAGACGATTCACTAGGCTGATTCCGGAGATGAGGGGATTACCTTATGATGATAGATTGAGTAGACTGGGTCTTTACTCGTTGGAGATCAGAAGGATGAGGGGTGATCTTATAGAAACATTTAAAATCATGAAAGGGATAGACAAGATAGAGGCAGAGAGGTTGTTTCCACTGGTAGGGGAGGCTAGAACTAGGGGGCACAGCCTCAAAATACGGGGGAGCCAATTTAAAACCGAGTTGAGAAGGAATTTCTTCTCCCAGAGGGTTGTGAATCTGTGGAATTCTCTGCCCAAGGAAGCAGTTGAGGCTAGCTCATTGAATGTATTCAAGTCACAGATAGATAGATTTTTAACCAATAAGGGAATTAAGGGTTACGGGGAGAGGGCGGGTAAGTGGAGCTGAGTCCATGGCCAGATCAGTCATGATCTTATTGAATGGTGGAGCAGGCTCGAGGGGCTAGATGGCCTACTCCTGTTCCTAATTCTTATATTCTTAAGTTCTTATGTACTTGTGGGGAAGAACATAACTAGAGACCATCAATATAAGATAGTCACCTAGAAATCCAAAATTCAGGAGAAACTTCTTTACCCAAAGTGTGATGCGAATGTGAATAGTATAGATGCATTTAAGGAGAGGCTAGACAACCATATGAGGGAGAAAGGAATCGAGGGTTATGCTGATAGATTTAGATGAGGAAAGACGGGAGGAGGATTGAGTGGAGCATAAACGTCGGCATGGACTAGTTGGGCCGAATGGCCTGTTTCTGTGCTGTATATCCTATGTAATTCCCCTTAAATGTATCTATGCAAGTCAATCAACTACTCCTTGAGGTAGCGAGTTCCACATTCTAACCATTCTCTGGGTAAAGCAGTTTCTCCTGAATTCCCTATTGGATTTATGAATGACGATCTTATATTTATGGCTCCTAGTTCTAGTCTCTCCACAAGTGGAAACATCTTCTCTATGTGGTGGAGAGCTTTGGAAACCATAGGTCCAAAGTCACCTGTTCCTCCTAGGCCTAATACACTTACCACATGTCACGTCTCAATTGCTCACATACTATATCCAAAATAGGATAATCAACTCTGTGTCTTCCCAATTAGTTGAAACGTCTCAAAGGGCAATGAATTACTTTCAGAGTGCAATCATCGGGAGACTTTAGAAAAAGCACAATATGAAAGAATTCTGGACTGAGCACAGCAGTAGGGGACCTAACCACTGAAAGATGGCTCAGACTTTTTGGACATATAACAAGAATGCATTAAGATATATTGCTGAAGGCTGTTAGCGCTCTTGGGTAAGGGGTTCAGGTTCCAGGGGAGATCAAGAAACCATTAGTCAGCCAGTGGCTCAATTGGTAGCACTCTCATCTCTAAGTCAGAAGGTTGTGGGTTCATGTCCCACTCCAGGACTTAATCTAGGCTGAAACTCCAGTGCAGTGCTGAGGGAGTGCTATGCTGTCAGAGGTGCCATCTTTTGGATGGGACATTAAATCGAGGCCCCGTCTGCTCTCTCAGGTGGACATAAAAGATCCCATGGCATTATTTCGAAGGAGATCAGGGGAGTTTTCTCCGGTGTCCTGCCCAATATTTATCCCACAACCAATATCATTAAAAAAACAGGTTATCTGATTATTATCAAATTGCTATTTGTGGGATCTTGCTGTGCTCAAATTGGCTGCTGCACTTCCTGCATTACAACACTGACTACACTTCACAAATGGCTGTAAAGCACTTTGGGACATCCGGTGGTTGTGAAAGGCGCTATATAAATGCAAGTCTTTCTTTATGCTAACAACAAAGCTCATCAAGCTAAGCATTTTAATTTTAAGGAAGCAACGCACTTCTCATTTTACAGAAAGGGGCTGATATAGTTTTATTCATTTAAGAGCCGTCCGCTGGTCTGTTAATGAAAGTCACGCAGCTTCGTCAACTGGCTCTTTTGAAGAACAACGTAAAAATTCTGACTAACTAAAGTGGCAGAGAATGGGACGGGAATAGTGCGCGGGGTGGGGAGGTTGGAGAGGGAAAAAGGATAAAATACAGCAGAAAATGACCCCAAGCGATTTGATGCCACGCACCTGTTTCTGGTGTTGAAGTAACTCTTTTGTCTGTAGCTGCGGTCTATGGTCATCACTCTCCGCAGAGGAAGACTGGGAGTAATCAGACAGCACGCATCCACTGTCCTCTTGCTCAGGGTTCAGCTCTTTCTGATCGAGAAGCAGGTTCAATTCAGGCAGGTTTTCAATCTGTTCAAACTGAAAACACATTATCGTATGTTAAACAAGCCGTTGAAATGTTAACCATGGAAGCTTACATTCAACACAGTTAGATTAAACAGTAATTCTCTCAAATTTTCCCTCAGTGACGCAGCTTTCATTTTTTTTTAATGTAAGATATCTTGCAACATTTTTGGTGTTCTCACTAAAAGCCGACATCTTCCTTCAGCTCAATCCTTGCGATCAGTGGTCTGGTGCTTTCTGCAAGGCACTCAGGTGTCTGGTTCTAGAGCAGTGGTGCACAAATTACGGCCCGTGGGCCATAACCAACCTGCCAGGCCATTCTATCCAGCCCGCTGGATGGGACAGAAATAGAATGCGAGCCGGAGTGCGAGTTGCACATTCATCGATCCACTTTCACTTCCCGTGGGTCAGAGACAGACCCGAACTGCAGCCAAGGAAAAACCATACTTTATTCAAATTAATAATTCGCAAAAGCGATTCTCCCTGGCCCGATTTTAAAAGGATCCGTTCCGTGATTCTGGGCTCCAATGGCGGATGTCTGTACCCAGAATGCACTGCGTACTCGAATATGCCCTATTCATTTTAGAGTGGCAGCGTGGCTGCTTATCTCCACAACTCTTTTACCGAAGAAAGTGACCGGTGCTGCATCTTTCCTCTCCCGGTATCCAGAGTACGGCGACAGGCGAGTTTTCATCTGGCACCAATTGGGACGGCTTTAATAATCTTTGCAGAGGGGCATAAGGATGACTGAGGTGGGGAATTGATGCTAACACAGGCTCTAAAGAGGGTACAGTTCTATTTAACAGCACTGATTTACAGAGACCAGAAGATATCACAACATTTTCAACTTTTATCGTTGATTCATTTCTAAGCAGTGTCGAATATATGTGTATATATCATCATCATAGGCAGTCCCTCGGAATCGAGGAAGACTTGCTTCCACTCTTAACATGAGTTCTTAGGTGGCTATACAGTCCAATATGAGAACCACAGTCTCTGTCACGGGTTGGACAGACAGTAGTTGAGGGGAAGGGTGGGTGGGGAGTCTGGTTTGCCACACGCTCCTTCCGCTGCCTGCGCTTGATTTCTGCATGCTCTCAGCGTTGATACTAGGAGGAGCTCAGCGCCCTCCCGGATGCACTTCCTCCACTTAGGGCGGTCTTTGGCCAAGGACTTCCAGATGTCAGTGGGGATGTCGTACTTTATCAGGGAGGTTTTGAGAGTGTCTTTGTAATGTTTCCTCTGCCCACCTTTGGCTTGTTTGCCGTGAAGGAGTTCAGAGTAGAGCGCTTGCTTTGGGAGTCTCGTGTCTGGCATGCGAACTATGTGGCTTGCCCAGCTGAGCTGATCAAGTTTGGTCAGTGCTTCAATGCTGGGGATGTTGGCCTGGACGAGGACACTAATGTTGGTGCATCCCAGAGGATTTGTAGGATCTTGCGGAGCAACTTGAGGTGTCTATTGTACATAGTCCACGTATATAAGAGAGCATCTGACTACTATCTGAATTTAGGTTTATGCAATGTATATCTTTATGCAATGTTTATGTTTATGCAATATTCGCTCAAATTTTTTTCCGCACGCGGTCCCTTTAAACATGCTGCGCGGCCAGCCACTATGTAGCTGCGCATGCGCAGTATCTCTTCCAGTGGCAGGAGCTGGGGAGGGCCTGCGCGGGACCATGCCATTGTTGCGCGATCGTGCAGCCCCGCGCCTTCGGGGTAACATTGGTGGGCAGCCATCAACAGCTCACCAAAACTTGTTAAGTGGCCCTCCAGCCCAATAATTGCCCACTCTTGTTCTAGAGGCTTAAAACAAATGGCGATGTAAACTGGCTGCACAAGAGCTTGGGTACTTTCACAGATCAGTTCAGTTGAAAATGATCCATCCAACCGTACAGTCTTCCCAGTTTAGCATTTAGCTGTTTGTTAATTGAATTACTTGCCCTGGCCACCTGATGATGTCAATCAGCTTGCGTAGCCTCATATTAGACCAAAACCTCAGTGCATCTCATAAGAACATAAGTACTAGGAACAGGAGTAGGCCATTTTACCCCTCGAGCCTGCTCTGCCATTCAATAAGATCATGGCTGATCTGATCATGGACTTCCCTGCCCGCTCCCCATAACCCTTTATTCCCTTATCGCTCAAAAATCTGTCTATCTCCACCTTAAATATATTCAATGACCCAGCCTCTACAGCTCTCTGGGGCAGAGAATTCCATAGATTTACAACCCTCTGAGAGAAGAAATTTCTCCTCATCTCAGTTTTAAATGGGCAGCCCCTTATTCTAAGATTATGTCCCCTAGTTTTAGTTTCCCTTGTGAGTGGAAATATCCTCTCTGCGTCCACCTTGTCGAGCCCCCTCATTATCTTATAAGTTTCAATAAGATCACCTCTCATTCTTCTGAACTCCAATGTGTATAGACCCAAACTACTCAACTTATTCTCATAAGTCAACCCCCTCATCTCCAGAATCAACCTAGTGAACCTTCTCTGAACAGCCAGCATTGCAAGTATATCCTACCTTAAATACGGAGACTAAAACTGTACGCAGTACTCCAGGTGTGGCCTCGCCAATACCCTGTTCAGCTGTAGCAGGACTTCTCTGCTTTTATACTCCATGCCCCTTGCAATAAAGGCCAACATTCCATTTGCTTTCCTGATTACTTGCTGTACCTGTATACTAACTTTTTGTGTTTCGTGCACAAGGACCCCAGGTCTCTGTACTGCAGCACTTTGCAATTTTTCTCCATTTAAATTATAATTTGCTTTTCAATTATTTCTGCCCAAGTGGATGATTGCTCTTGGCTGATTGTCACTAGCCTCCTGTGTCATTCAATTATCCAGCTCCAAGCATAAGTGTAAATGTTGTGGACCGTAAACCAAGTTATTATAACACCTGTATTTTAACACATCATCTGTCAGCAATAAACAGCCGGATTCTGCCATTTGCTCACTGGGAAACATTTATATCCGTGCTTTTCCCTTGCCTTGCTTCTGAGCTCCATATACGTTGTCCAACGTGCTCTTCCACCTCCCGACAAGTTCAGCTCACAACGGTCCCATCCTGCTTATACAGCAGCAGCTTCATTATAGACGCTGAGAGGTTGTTTCCCCTGGTTGGAGTGTCTAGAACTAGGGGGCACAGTCTTAGGATAAGGGGTCGGCCATTTCAGACTGAGATAAGGAGGAATTTCTTCACTCAGAGGGTTGTGAATCTTTGGAATTCTCTGCCCCAGAGTGCTGTGGAAACTGAGTCTCTGAATATATTCAAGGCTGAGATCGACAGATTTTTGGAGTCTAGGGGAATCAAAGGATATGGAGATCAGGCAGGAAAATGGAGTTGAGGTCAATAATCAGCCATGATCTTATTGAATGGCGGAGCAGGCTCGAGGGTCCATAGGGCCTACTCCTGCTTCTTATGTTCAAGATAAAAACTACAAATGCGGGAAATCTGATCGAAAGACACAAATATGCTTAAAAATACACAGCAGGCCGGTCAGCGTCTATAATGAGAAAAGACACGTTCCAACGTTCTGGGCATACCATTTGTTAGATGGACAGTGAGACAATGATGACTCATAGAAAGGACTGAAGAAAGTGAAGATGGGAGCGGGGGCAGAGTAGTTTGAAGAGACACAGTAGAGGTGCCACAAGAGCATGCAAAATTTTAAAAAAGCATTAAAGAAAGAGAAAAAAGTGTAACAGGTCCAGACCCCCACCAATGCTGTGATCTGCCCAACCCCTTTATCAAAGGTCACTGTTGTTTTACAAAAAAAAAAACAGATTTCAAACGATCCAGTAGCCAAATTTTCATTGGAACATATCCACATTAATCATGTTGCTGCAAATGAACAGCAAGGTTGATATGCACAGGAAACTGCCGATGACACCGCTCCTTTAAATGAACCAGTCCATTTAACATGGAGGCAGCATTTGTTCATGTCAACCAGATCTTGTCCACAGTACTCAAAATTCAAGTAACTCAGCGCCCTGCAATGAATTCCATCACAGCTGCAAGGAACTCTGGTGCTCTGACTGTCTCTCTCTCCATTCTGTTTGATTTGACTGAGAATAGCTTAACATGATCTCTACTTTTCATGCTACAGGTTGCACGTCTGAAATCCGGGGTTCCGAAATTCGGAATATTCCGGGCCGATCCGTGGCGGGGTCATCCGGAAACCGGAAAATGTTCCGAAATATGGACTCCCCCACCTCGGCCGCCTGACCTCCCCCCTTTACCTCGGCCGCCCGACACCCCCCCTCCCCCCTTTACCTCGGCCGCCCGCCACCCACCTCTCCTCCCTACCTCAGCCCAGGCAAAGACGTTCCGAAATCTGGAAATACCCGGAATCCGGAATGCCCTGGGTCCCGAGGTTTCTGGATTTCGGCCATCACACCTGTACACTGTTCCATCCTGGGGTGAAACTACACGGTCATCCCTGGTACGATGTGCCAGCTTTTGGGTTGCATTAAACCAAGGTTCTGTCTATCCTGTGGGATAGGTGGTTAGCCTGGGGAGATTTTATGATGGTTATAAACTTAAGTAATATCCTGTCGCAGGAGGAAGAAAGGGAGGCTTATCATGGAATTACAGAATGAAACAGCACAGAAGGAGTCCATTCGGTGCATCGTGCTTGTGCCTGGTCTTTGGTAGAGCTATCCAACTAGTCCCACTCCTCCATCCTTTACCTATAGCCCTGCACATTTTTTTCCCTTCAAGTATTTATCCAATTCCCTATTGAATCTTTCTTCACCACCCTTTCAGGCAGTGCATTCCAGATCATAACAACTCACTGTGTAAAAAAGTATTGCCTCATGTCACCTCTGGTTCTTTTCCCAATCGCCTTAAATCTGTGTTCTCTCCTTACTGACCCTTCTACCACTGGAAACGTTTCTCCTTATTTACTCTGTCAAAACCGTTCTTGATTTTGAACACCTCTACTCCAGTCTCTCGTCATAACTGAAGTCCCTCATCCCTGGTACAAATCTGGTACATCAATTGAAGGACTTGGCCTGTAACCTTATCCTTCAACTAGTACAATATTCATTCCAGGATATTATTGTTTAATTTAGGCATTGTCACTGGAAGCAAACACAGATTAGATATGCTTGATGTAGTAAAAACACAGTGCTATGTATATTTGTGCTAAAATATAAGAATATCGTGCTGGATTCAAAAACACAATGGAGGTCGAAATTCAGTTTATACCGCCACCTGTTACCGCGTGTGGGAGGCGACTAACAGGCGACAAAGGCCTACCTTCGACGGTAAGCAGTGTCCAGGCCCCGACTGAAATTGAGTTGACTCTTTGGCAGAGGCGTCAAGAGGCAACACTGCGCCGGCTAACACCACCCGCGTGGTGACATCATCCCGCGTGGTGACATCATCCAGCACACAAAGCCTCTTTGACGCCTCTGTCGCGATATTTGCTTTGTATGGTTGCTGTTCCGGCAGGCGGCCATACAGCCTGAATAAAGTGGTGGTTAAACAGCGGAACTCGGGCGGAATCAGCCAGAGAGCAAGGTAAGTTTATTTCTTTCTTTTTTCATTAGTTGTAACAGCGGGGAAGTTTGTGTGCGGGTCGGAGAAGTTTGAGGTTTTTTTCTTTCTTCCCTTTTCTTCCCGTTTTCCAGCTAGCATAGTGGCAGCTTCCCGATGTGAAAGTCAGTAGGCCTCCTGAGCTCCCGCCCAAGGAGGAATGTGCAATACCACTTTTTAGCACTGCTCTCTCATCTTTGGGTGTAAAAACTGAATTTGGCAGTTGGAGCCTAGACCTAGCACCTGGCGGTAAAATCAGCACTCCGGCGGTGACACCGCCTCAAAAACGGCGGCACCGAATTTCGACCTCAAAATGCTCTTAGAGTTTTTGACTATTTACCAAATCTCACTTCCAATGCAATATACTGTGAATACTCAAGACTAAAAACAAACGCTAGGTACAGAGTTGATGATGCAGAGTGCGTCCTACCTCTAGTATGTCCTCCCCACCGTACTCTATTTTCTTGCCTTGTCTCCAATGTTTGAGCAGCCATTTAAGTTTGACATAGAACAGGAAAGTGTGCTGTTTGAACATTCTCATTTCCTGCAGCAGCAAGGTCCTCTCGTGACTCCATGACTTCTGCTCCAGTCTGTTCTGCAAGTTTAGGCTTTGCACCTCAAAGTCTTTCCTCAGCAGGTTCTTCTGGTTTTCCTCCTCAATCTGTGGCACAATTAGTGGCAAAGAAAACCCAATTATTACCAGCACAATCCATTAAGCTTAAAATTCAAATATAACACATCTTCCAAGGATTTACTGAAAGCTGAAAAAAAGATAGTCTGGACTCTATTCTAACCCACTCCACCCCAACCCCTGCCAAAGACACAGACACACACGCTCAAGAGAAGCATTATTAGGAGATACTGAGAAATGTAGAGGAACAGAGGGACCTTGGAGTTCATGTCCACAGATCCCTGAAGGTTGCAGGACAGGTTGATAAGGAGGTTATGAAGGCATATGGGATACTTGCCTTTATTAGCCAAGGCTTAGAATACAAGAGCAGGGAGGTTATGCTTGAACTGTATTGGCCACAGCTAGAATACTGCGTGCTGTTCTGGTCACCACATTACAGGAAAGATGTGATTGCGCTAGAAAGGGCACAGAGGAGATTTATGAGGATGTTGCCAGGACTAGAGAGTTTTAGCTATGAGGAAAGTTTGGATAGGATGCAGTTATTTTCTTTGGAGCAGAGGAGGCTGAGGGGAGACTTGGTTGAGGTGCATAAAAGGATGAGGTCCTAGATAGAGTGGATAGGAAGGACCTATTTCCCTTGGCAGAGAGGTCAATAACCAGGGGGCATAGATTTAAAGTAAAAGGATTAGAGGGGAGCTGAGGAGATCATTTTTCACCCAGAGGGTGTGGGGGTCTGGAATTCACTGCCTGTAAGGGTGGTAGAGGCAGAAACTCAAATCACATTTATAAAAGTACTTGGATGTACACTTGAAGTACTGTAATCTACAGAAGCAACGGACCAAGATCTGGAAAGTAGGATTACGTTGGGGAGCTTGTTTCTATCCGCAGACACGATGGACCGAATGGCCTCCCATGCTGTAAATTTCTATGATTTTAAGATGTTTTCAAACCAAACACAAAGAATGACTAAAAAAATGATTAAGAAAGGGAAGATAGACTATGAAAGTAAACTAGCATGAAATATAAAAACAGATAGCAAGAATTTCTATAGGTATACAAAAAGGAAAAGGGTGGCTCGAGTAAATCTTGGTCCCTTGAAGGACGAGACCGGGGAATTAGTGATCGGGAATATTGAGATGGCAGAAACTCTGAACAGATATTTGGTATCAGTCTTTACGGTAGAGGACACTAACAATATTCTGACAGTGGATAGTTTAGGGGCTATAGGGGGGGGGGAGGAACTTAACACAATCACAATCATTAAGGAGGTGGTACTCAGTAAAAATAATGGGACTAAAGGCGGATAAATCCCCGGACCTGATGGCTTGCATCCTAGTGTTGTAAGAGAAGTAGAGGCAAGGATTGTGGATGCATTGGTTGTAATTTAGCAAAATTCCCTGGATTCTGGGGAGGTCCCAGCAGCAGGAAAACTGCAAATGTAACGCCCCTATTTAAAAAAGGAGGCAGACAAAAAGCAGGAAACAAAAGACCAGTTAGCATAACATCTGTGGTTGGGAAGATGTTGGAGTCCATTATTAAAGAAGCAGTAGCAGGACATTTCGAAGAGCAAAATTCAGTCAGGTAGAGTCAGCATGGATTTATGAAGGGGAAGTCATGTTTGACAAATTTGCTAGAATTCTTTGAGGATGTAACAAACAGGGTGGATAAAGGGGAACCAGTGGATGTGGTGTATTTGGACTTCAAGAAGGCATTTGACAACGTGCCACATAAAAGGTTACTGCACAAGATAAAAGTTCACAGGGTTGGGGTAATATATTAGCATGGAGAGAGAATTGGCTAACGAACAGAAAACAGAGAGTAGGGATAAATAGTGCATTATCAGGTTGGCAATCAATAACCAGTGGGGTGCCACAGGGATCAGTGCTGGGACCCCAACTATTTACAATCTATATTAACGACGTGGAGGAAGGGACTGAGTGTAACGTAGCCAAGTTTGCTGACGATACAAAGATGGGAGAAAAAGCAATGTGTGAGAAGGACACAAAAAATCTGCAAAAGGACATCGACAGACTAAGTGAGTGGGCAAAAATTTGGCAGATGGAGTATAATGTTGGAAAGTGTGAGGTCATGCACTTTGGCAGAAAAAAATCAAAGAGCAAATTATTATATAAATGGAGAAAGATTGCAAAGTGCTGCAGTACAGCAGAACCTGGGGGTACTTATGCATGAAACACAAAAGGTTAGTATTGCAGGTACAGCAAGTGATAGAAACATAAAAGCATAGAAAATAAGTGCAGGAGTAGGCCATTCGGCCCTTCGAGCCTGCATCACCATTCAATAAGATCATGGCTGATGTTTCACCTCAGTACCCCTTTCCTGCTTTCTCTCCATACTCCTTGATCCCTTTAGCCATAAGGGCCACATCTAACTCCCTCTTGAATATATCCAACCAACTGGCATCAACAACTCTCTGCGGTAGGGAATTCCACAGGTTAACAAATCTCTGAGTGAAGAAGTTTCTCCTCATCCCAGTCCTAAATGGCTGACCCCTTATCCTTAGACTGTGTCCCCTGGTCCTGGACTTCCCCAGAATCGGGAACATTCTTCCTGCTTCTAACCTGTCCAGTCCCGTCAGAATTTATATGTTTCTATGAGATCCCCTCTCATCCTTCTAAACTCCAGTGTATAAAGGCCCAGTTGATCCAGTCGCTCCTCATATGTCAGACCAGCCATCCCGGAAATCAGTCTGGTGAACCTTCGCTGCACTCCTTCAATAGCAAGAACGTCCTTTCTCAGATTAGGAGACCAAAAACTGAACACAATATTCCAGGTGAGGCCTCACCAAGGCCCTGTACAACTGCAGTAAGACCTCCCTGCTCCTATACTCAAATCCCGTAGCTATGAAGGCCAACATACCATTTTCCTTCTTCACCGCCTGCTGTACCTGCATGCCAACTTTTAATGACTGATGTACCATGACACCCAGGTCTCGTTGCACCTCCCCTTTTCCTAATCGACCGCCATTTAGATAATATTCTGCCTTCATGTTTTTGCCCCCAAAGTGGATAACCTCACATTTATCCACATTATACTGCATCTACCATGCATTTGCCCACTCACCTATCCTGTCCAAGTCATCCTGCAGCCTCTTAGCGTCCTCATCACAGCTCACAACACCACCCAGATTAGTGTCATCTGCAAACTTGGAGATATTACACTCAATTCCTTCATCTAAATCATTAATGTATATTGTAAAGAGCTGGGGTCCCAGCACTGAGCCCTGCGGCACCCCACTAGTCACTGCCTGCCATTCTGAAAAGGACCCATTCATCCCAACTCTCTGCTTCCTGTCTACCAACCAGTTCTCTATCCACTTCAGTACATTACCCCTAATACCATGTGCTTTAATTTTGCACACCAATCTCTTGTGTGGGACCTTGTCAAAAGCCTTTTGAAAGTCCAAATACTCCACATCCACTGGTTCTCCCTTGTCCACTCTACTAGTTACATCCTCAAAAAATTCCAGAAGATTTGTCAAGCAAGATTTCATAAATCCATGTTGACTTGGACCGATCCTGTCACTGCTTTCCAAATGGGCTGTTATTTCATCTTTAATAATTGATTCCAACATTTTCCCCACTACTGATGTCAGGCTAACCGGTCTATAATCACCCGTTTTCTCTCTCCCTCCTTTTTTAAAAAGTGGTGTTACATTAGCTACCCTCCAGTCCATAGGAACTAATCCAGAGTCGATAGACTGTTGGAAAATGATCACCAATGCATCCACTATTTCTAGGGCCACTTCCATAAGTACTCTGGGATGCAGACTATCAGGCCCAGGGGATTTATCGGCCTTCAATCCCATCAATTTCCCTAACACAATTTCCTGCCTAATAAGGATATCCTTCAGTTCCTCCTTCTCACTAGACCCTCGGTCCCCTAGTACTTCCGGAAGGTTATTTGTGTCTTCCTTCATGAAGACAGAACCAAAGTATTTGTTCAACTGGTCTGCCATTTCTTTGTTCCCCATTATAAATTCACCTGAATCTGACTGCAAGGGACCTACATTTGTCTTCACTAATCTTTTTCTCTTCACATATCTATAGAAGCTTTTGCAGTCAGTTTTTATGTTCCCGGCAAGTTTCCTCTCATACTCTATTTCCCCCTCCTAATTAAACCCTTTGTCCTCCTCTGCTGAATTCTAAATTTCTCCCAGTCCTCAGGTTTGCTGCTTTTTCTGGCCAATTTATATGCCTCTTCCTTGGATCAGGAAGGCCAATGAAATATTGGCTTTTATTGCAAAGGAGATGGAGTATAAAAGCAGGTTAGTCTTGCTACAGTTTTACAGGATATTGGTGAGGCCACACCTGGAATACTGCATGCAGTTTTGTTTTCCATATTTACGAAAGGGTACACTTGCTTTGGAGGCAATTCAGAGAAGTTTCACAAGGTTGATTCCAGAGATGAGGGGGTTGACTTATGAGGAAAGGTTGACTAGGTTGGGCCTCTACTCATTGGAAGTCTGAAGAATGAGAGGTGATCTTATCAAAACGTATAAGATAATGAGGGGGCTTAACAAGGTGGATGCAGAGAGGATGTTTCCACTGATAGGGGAGATAGAACTAGAGGGCATAATCTTAGAATAAGGGGCTGCCCATTTAAAACTGAGATGAGGAGAAATTTCTTCTATCAGAGAGTTGTGGATCTGTGGAATCGCTCCCTCAGAGAGCTGTGAAAGCTGGGACATTGAATAAATTTAAGACAGAAATAGACAGTTTCTTAAACGATAAGGGAATAGGGGTTATGGAGAGCGGGCGGGGAAGTGGACCTGAGTCTATGATCGGATCAGCCATGATAGTATTAAATGGTGGAGCAGGCTCGAAGGGTCATATGGCCTTCTCCTGCTCCTATTTCTTATGTTCTTAAATGCAAATTTAGAGGTCGTTGAATACTGGGTAATGAATCTTGTCTCATCATGGATCAAAAATAGAGCAATTTTAAAAGCTTTTTGCACCTCAGCATCAAGCAATTGCAGGCCACATACAGCACAGGTCAGAAATAGCTTTGTACTGCCTCCACACCGTACCCAATTGAGAGTTAAGCAGAGTGACACTTAATTCTGCCACACCAAGATTTGGATCTCTCAGATTAAGTGTGCCAGGCCTGTGCCAACTGGTGCTAAGCGATAGGCTCCTGTATGCTGTGGATTTGTTGGAGCTCGGTTAACATTGACAAAATACACACAGGCAGCAGAAAGAGAAGACTGCCTTCTCACCAGCTTGACTTGGAATTGAATCCATCTCAAGATGTAAAAGGGCAGTAAACTAACCCACTGTACTGCCCACAGTTTCCCTGAGACACAGGAAGTTCCTCATCAACTTGCCTATGATTCAGGCCCTGTGTTCTAACCCATTGCTTCACCCACTATAAATCAGATCTTAATAAAGTGCTGTATATAATTGTAAACCACACTGCGCAAGCATGTAAAAGTATGTCTTTAATCACCAATGCAGCTGAAGCATAATAAATGCCTGTAGTCATCTTTGGTCCAGTGACCTCAGCTGGCAGGACTTAAAAGATCTGTGTTGCAAAAGGAGCTATTAGGTCAATGACATTACATTCTGGAAATTAAACATTTGTTGCACAAAATAATGAGTGCATTTTGTCAAGGGAGCATATTTGTTTTCCGGGGGAATTTTTATCTCATGATAAATCTGCCTCTATATTTTCCACATGGACGCAATCCTCTACCAATGTTTCTGAACCTCAGTGTAGCTTTGTGAAGAAGTTCACTCGAGGGATAGAACTGAAAAGTAGGGAAGTTATGCTAAACTTGCATCGAACCTTGGTTAGACCACACCTGGAGTAGTGCGTGCAATTCTGGTCTCCATATTTATAAAAAGGATATAGAGGCAATGGAGAGGATGCAGAGAAGATTTACAAGATGATACCAGAAATGCGAGGATATATATATCAGGAAAGGATGAACAGGCTGGGTCTCTTTTCGCTTGATAAAAGAAGGCTGAGGGGTGACCTAATTGAGGTCTTTAAAATTATGAAAGGTTTCGATAGCGTGGATACAGAGAGAATGTTTCCACTTGTGGGGAAGAGCATAACTAGAGGCCATCAATATAAGATCATCACCAAAAATCCAATAGGGAATTCCGAAGAAGCTTCTTTACCTAGAGAGTGGTGAGAATGAGGAACTCACTACCACAGGGAGTGGTTGAAGCGAATAATATAGATGACTTTAAGGGGAGGCTAGACAAGCATTTGAGGGAGAAGGGAATAGAGGGTTATGCTGATAGCTTTAGATGAGGAAAGACGGGAGGAGGCTCGAATGAAGCATAAACGCTGGCATGGACTGGTTGGGCCGAATAGCCCGTTTCTGGGGCTGTATATATCCTGTGTAATCCTATGTACCCTTTTCATTTTTTCACCAGTGGAGGACACTACTGCTTCCCCTTTACGCAGTGCGCTGTGGGAGGCATGACATCATTGTAGCTGTAAAATTCTGCACAGAATCTTGGCTCGGAGCAACATGACATTTATCCATTTTGTTCCAGAGCTGAAATTCTCTGGAAAAGTTTACAGTAAGCCTACCACAAAGCCCAAGCTCTGGCTACAATGACATTATCCTTCCTCAAATACACTGCAGGAAAGACAAGCATTGCTGCACCAGGATCGTGAGGAGAAAAACAAATTGTAGATTTGTACACAACACACAGTTCAAAACAATTTGGAGAAGGCCCAGTTTGAGTTAGTGGCTGAATTTTATGCATAGACTCATACAGCAGAGGAGGAGGCCATTCATCCCATCGTGCCTGTTTCCAGCTCTTTGAAAATGCTAACCAATTATTTTCACTCCAGTACACTTACCCCTTGAATCCACCTCCACTACTATTTTAAGGACTGCATTCCAGATCATCACGACTTGCTGTATAAAAAAAATATATATCCTCATGTTCCCACCCCTCCCCAGCTTTATTGACAGTTATCTTTATACGTATGTCAAGTGGAGTAAAGCTCTCTGGATTCTATCCTGTCCGATCACTACTATTTCTCCTTCACTGCTACATTGGCAGCATCCCCTTCTCTAGTGAAAACAGATGCAAAGTACTCATTTAGTACCTCAGCCATGCCCTCTGTCCCCACAAGAAGATCTCCTTTTTGGTCCCTAATTTGGCCCACCTGTCCTCTGACTATCCTTTTACTATTTATGTGTTTATTAACGACTTTTGGATTCCCTTTTAGGTTGCCCGCTATTCTATCCTCATACTCTCTCTTTGCCCCTCTTGTCCTCTTTTTTAGATCTATGTTCTAGATTTAGCTTGGTTCTGTACTGTATTATGAACCTTACAATTGTCATAAGTCTCCCTTTCCTGCCACATTTTAACCTCTAGATCTTTAATCATCCAGGGAGCTCTGGCTTTGCATGCCCTTTCTTTCCTCCTCAAGTGGAGCAGAGCTCTCTGCTTTGAATGCTAACTACGCTACTTCATCAGGAAAGGAAAGGTCAACCTGAATGTTCAAGAACGATAGGCTTTTGCCAGGACCATGAGCTACCTATGGGCAAAATGGCAAGTAACCTGCTCCCAGGCCTCCATTAAGAACAGACTGTCAGGAAGCATGCCCTTCCACCCCAGGGTCTCTGCTTGGTCGCTCCCCACAGTACCATTGTCAAGACCGGTGATCCGGAACAGGAGAATTAAACCCATCTTGCATCACTGTCACAGCAACGGGGATGTCCAACTATTTGGAGCTGGGAGCCAGATACAAGCCTCGTCCATTATAAAAGCGAGGCTCCCCCTACACAAATAAGCAAGCTCCCTGCACACGACAAAGCGAGACCATGCGATACTCCCATCGTAGAGACTCAGCAACATAGGAATTGCTAGATGTAAAAAAAACAGCGGCCATCTAGTTCACCTTCTACCATCGTGGTAGTCGCATGATACAACAATTCATCACATCATAGGCAGTCCCTCAGAATCGAGGAAGACTTGCTTCTACTCCTGAAGTGAGTTCTTTGGTGGCTGTACAGTCCAACACGAGAGCCACAGTCTCTGTCACAGGTGGGACAGATAGTCGTTGAGGGAAGGGATGGGTGGGATTGGTTTGCCGCATGCTCTTTCCGCTGTCTGCACTTGATTTCTGCATGCTCTAGGCATTGAGACTCGAGGCTCTCGACGTTGAGACTCGAGGTGCTCAGCGCCAACTCGGATGCACTACCTCCACTTAGGGCTGTCTTGGGCCAGGGACTCCCAGGTGTCAGTGGGGATGTTGCACTTCTTCAGGGAGGCTTTCAGGGTGGCCCATCTTTGGCTCGTTTGCCGTGAAGGAGTTCCGAGTAGAGCACTTGCTTTGGGAGTCTCGTGTCTGGCATGCAGACTATGTGGCCTGCCCAGCGGAGCTGATCGAGTGTGGTCAGTGCTTCAATGCTGGGGATGTTAGCCTGAATGAGGACGCTGATGTTGGGGATACAACAATTATGGTGTTCTTCAATAAGCATGGCAATCACTCGCTATCAATTAGTCTACAACAATCCCAGATATGAGGGAAGGGAAACCTCTAGTAATGGAAAGCTTTGGGAACTAGAGGTTCATTCTCCTTTCCTCTTATCCTTTCTCCGCCTATCCGCCCCACTTCACCCCTCATTCTCCTCCCCTTTCCCTCACATCCTTCCCCCTTCTTCACGTTATCCCCACCCCCAAAGACTGGCCCCTTCATTTTCCTCATTCTTTTATCTTCCTACCCACCCCCTCCTTTCAGGAACACAGGAATTGCTAGACGAGAAAAGACCATCTTCTATCGAGTTCGCTTTCTATCATCCTGGAGCATCCGCCTCCGTTTCAGAAGCCCCCTATAGTTTGTCACCATCCTCCGCCTGCTCCACGATGACATGCAAGCCATGCTCCTGACCAACGGATCCACCACAGACCCAATCCACGTCCAGACCGGGGTCAAGCAGGGCTGCATCATCTTGCCAACCCTCCTCTTGATCTTCCTCGCTGCAATGCCCCATCTCACCCTCAACAAACGGCCCGCTGGAGTGGAACTAAGCCATAGAACCAGTGGGTACCTGTTCAACCTTCGTCGCCTCCAGGTTAGATCCAAGGTCATCCCATCCTCTGACAGCCTCCTTGATAAAGTGCAACAACCCCACCGACACCTGGGAATCCCTGGTCAAAGACCGCTGTATGTGGAGGAAGAGCATTCGGGAGGGCGCTGAGCACCTTGAGTCTCGTCGCCGAGAGCATGCAGAAATCAAGCGCAGGCAGTGGAAGGAGCGTGCGGCAAACCAGACTCCCCACCCACCCTTTCCTTCAACGACTTGTGCCAGAGACTGTAATTCCCGTATTGGACTGTACAGTCACCTGGGAACTCAGTTTTAGAGTGGAAGCAAGTCTTCGATTTCGAGGGACTGCCGATGATGATGATAAGTTGCATGTTACAACAATAATGGAATTGTTAACGAATCAGAGCATCAATCTCTATCAACGAGTCTACAACAGACCCAGACATGACCTGAGAAAAACCCCAGTGGTGGAAAGCTTTGGGAATCATAGGGCCAAAGTCATCTGTTCCTTCCAAGTATGCTACACTCACCACATGTCATGTCTCAAATTACTCATATACAGTAACCCAAATAGGATATGCAACTCTATCGCATTTCCCACATGTTGAGCTCTCAATCTCAAGTACCCTGATGAAAGTTGCAAAGAGTAGGCCAGGCCTACATAGGGAAGCGCAGAGAGTGGCAGAGAATTCCTTCCCCTCTTTAAAATTACTCGGCCTGGAAGACTGGTAAAGGCTGCTCCCTCATTGGTCAGAACCCTCCAATCAGGGAGCAACCTTTCCAGCTCTCTCGGCTCAGAGATTTTAACCAGTTTGAAGTGCTGAAATCGGCTTTCCACACAAGTGAAGGCAGGATTAAAGAAGTTTAGGGGACGATGTAAAGAAGCTCATGGGCCACATTTGGCCTGGGGCTATGTCTTGAACTTCAGTGCCATAGCATAGTGTACTTGTAAAGAAAGACTTGAATTTATATGACACCTTTCACGACCACCGAACGTCTCAAAGTCCTTTACAGCCAACTAATTACTTTTGGAGTGTAGTCACTGTTGTAATGCACCAGCCAACTTGCGTACAGCAAACTCCCACAAACTGATATGTGTGATAATAACCAGATAATCTGTTTTTTTGGTTATGTTGATTTAGGGATAAATATTGGCCAGGACACCGGGAATAACTCCACTGCTCTTCTTCAAAATCGTGCCATGGGATCTTTTACGTCCACCTGAGAGAGCAGACAGGGCCTCGATTTAACGTCTCATCCATAAGACGGCACCTCTAACAGCGCTCAACTCCCTCAGCACTGCACTAGAGTGTTAGCCTAGATCAATGTGCTCAAGTCTCTGGAGTGGGACTTGAACCCACAACCTTCTGACTCAGAGGCAAGTATGCTACCCACTGAGCCACAGCTGACACTCTGTAGCACTCCAATCAGTGAGAATACCATTTTTTTGTATAAATTTCTTTGAGAACTTGCATTAATCTACTTGAATAATTTACATCAGCAATTGTCCGTACCCACCTGAATAATCTTGCTGGTGAATCTTTCGTTTTCTCCCTCCCGAAGCTGTCTTTCCTGTTCCAGGCAAACCTGTAGCTCTTGAACAGATAGATTCTGTTCTGGTAAAACATGGGATTCCCTGAGCTGTTTATTTGAGACAAATGAACAAGTTCAGTTGAAGCCATATAAATAAACATCCCTGGACCAGAACTCCTGCTCACGTATTTCTCAGTTATTACAAAAGTGATAATGTAGCCTCCACCCTTGATATTACATAACTGCGCATGATTGTGAAATCTAAAATAAAGACTACCCACTTGTTAGTGAAAATTTCAGCAGCTCAAGTACTGCAATAGTGTACCAATTAAAGCTTGAGCTGCAATAAATTTGCTTCTGTACTGGAAAAGTCAGAGTGACAACAAAATGGATCTCCCATTTCATGACAACTTTTCTGGTAAAATTAGTAACAGGAGAAAGTTCACCCCAAGCATTGAATCAGTTTCAGTATTAAACATGCTAAATATTTATAGACAGTGCTATCAGTACTGAGCTGTGTCAGACAAGCTCATTCTCAAAATGCGGGCTTGTATTCAGCATTATTGCCTGCTGTTTCTGATTATTGAATCCTGACGTTTCTAACTGCTATTCCTCACTAATAAACAACTGGGGATTTGACCTTAAAGATAACTTATGCCTGAGTTGCATTAGTACCACACACTCGATTTGTTTCTTGTGCTACTTTCAAACCTTTGCTCACCACCAGATACCAATAGCAGCATCATGGTCTAGCTTTAATCCTAGAGGGATTCACGCTGCAGAATAGAGTGGGAGAACAAAGTAATGTCTCTCCTTACTGAACAGGTTAATAAAAAAGGACCAAAATAAAATTGTATGTACACATCTATCTCGTTCTCCTCAATCTCCACAACTGTTTTTGCGCTCTGCTGCTCTCCCCATCATTATCCTCTCCAGTTATTGAGCGTCTTGCTCTTCCTGTGATCGCTCCTGTATTTTCCCTCTTCCTCTTAGAAACATAGAATGGTACAGCACAGAAGGAGGCCATTCGACCATTGAGTACAGGGGCAGGGAGGTGTTGCTACAGTTGTACAGGGCCTTGGTGAGGCCACACCTGGAGTATTGTGTACAGTTTTGGTCTCCTAACTTGAGGAAGGACATACTTGCTGTTGAGGGAGTGCAGCGAAGATTCACCAGACTGATTCCCGGGATGGTGGGACTGACCTATCAAGAAAGACTGAATCAACTGGGCTTGTATTCACTGGAGTTCAGAAGAGTGAGAGGGGACCTCATAGAAACGTTTAAAATTCTAACGGGTTTGGACAGGTTGGATGCAGGAAGAATGTTCCCAATGTTGGGGAATTCCAGAACCAGGGGTCACAGTCTAAGGATAAGGGGTAAGCCATTTAGGACCGAGATAAGGAGAAACTTCTTCACCCAGAGAGTGGTGAACCTGTGGAATTCTCTACCACAGGAAGTAGTTGAGGCCAATTCACTAAATATATTCAAAAGGGAGTTAGATGAAGTCCTTAGTACTCGGGGGATCAAGGGGTATGGCGTGAAAGCAGGAAGTGGGTACTGAAGTTTCATGTTCAGCCATGAACTCGTTGAATGGCGGTGCAGGCTAGAAGGGCTGAATGGCCTGCTCCTGCACCTATTTTCTATGTTTCTATGTTTCTATGACCCATCGTTCCTCTGCTCGTTCTTTGGTAGAGCTCTCCAATTTAATCCCTTGCTCGTTCCCACAGCCCTGGACATGTTTTTCCCTTCAAGTCTTTATACAATTCTCTGTTGAATGTCACTATTGAGTCTGCTTTCACCCCCCTTCCAGACAGTGCATTCCAGATGACAACAACTCGCTGTGTAAATAATTGTACCCTCATGTCGCCTCTGCTTCTTTTGCCAATTATTTCAAATCTGTGTCCTCTGGTTACTGACCCTCCTGTCACTGGATATTTACTCTATCAAAACCCCCATAATTGTGAACACCTCTATTAAATCTTCATAACTCTCTCTGCTCCAAGGAGAAGAATCGCAGCTTCTCTGCAGTGGATCAAGAAGGCGGCTCATCACCAGGGCAATAAGGGATGGGCAATAAATGCTGGCTTTCTCAGCGAAGCCCAAATCCCGCATATGTATAAAAAGAACTCAATCAAAACCATTCGAGATTCTGAACACCTTGATCAAATCTCCTCTTAACTTTCTCTGCTCTAAGGAGAACAGCCCCAGCTTCTCCAGTCTATCCACGTAACTGAAGGTCCTCGTCTAGCAAATCTCCCCTGCACCCTCTCCAAGGCCTTGGCATCCTTCCTAAAGTGTGGTGCCCATAAATGGACACAATGCTCCAGCTGAGGCCTAACCGGTGTTTTATGACTGACTGCAAAAGCTTCTATAGATATGGGAAGAGAAAAAGATTAGTGAAAACAAACGTAGGTCCCTTGCAGTCAGATTCAGGTGAATTTATAATGGGGAACAAAGAAATGACGGACCAGTTAAACAAATACTTTGGTTCTGTTTTCATGAAGGAAGACACAAATAACCTTCCGGAAATACTAGGGGACCGAGGGTCTAGTGAGAAGGAGGAACTGAAGGATATCCTTATAAAGCGGGAAATTGTGTTAGGGAAATTGATGGGATTGAAGGCCGATAAATCCCCTGGGCCTGATAGTCTGCATCTCAGAGTACTTAAGGAAGTGGCCCTAGAAATAGTGGATGCATTGGTGATCATTTTTCAACAGTCCAACAGTCTGTCGACTGAGGATCAATTCCTATGGATTGGAGGGAGGCTAATATAACACCACTGTTTAAAAAAGGAGGGAGAGAGAAAACGGGTAATTATAGAACGGTTAGCCTGACATCAGTAGTGGGGAAAATGTTGGAATCAATTATTAAAGATGAAATAGCAGCGTATTTGGAAAGCAGTGACAGGATCGGTCCAAGTCAACATGGATTTATGAAATCTTGCTTGACAAATCTTCTGGAATTTTTTGAGGATGTAACTAGTAGAGTGGACAAGGGAGAACCAGTGGATGTGGTGTATTTGAACTTTCAAAAGGCTTTTGACAAGGTCCCACACAAGAGATTGGTGTGCAAAATCAAAGTGCATGGTATTGGGGGTAATGTACTGATGTGGATAGAGACCTGGTTTGCAGACAGGAAGCAGAGAGTCAGGATAAACGTGTCCTTTTCAGAATGGCAGGCAGTGACTAGTGGAGTACCGCAGGGCCCAGTGCTGGGACCCCAGCTCTTTACAATATACATTAATGATTTAGATGAAGGAATTGAGTGTAATATCTCCAAGTTTGCAGATGACACCAAGCTGGGTGGCGGTGTGGGCTGTAAGGAGCACGCTAAAAGGGTGACTTGGACAAGTTAGGTGAGTGGGCAAATGCATGGCAGATGCAGTATAATGTGGATAAATGTGAGGTTATCCAATTTGGTGGCAAAAACACGAAGGCAGAATATTATCTGAATGGCGGCAGATTAGGAAAGGGGGAGGTGCAACGAGACCTGGGTGTCATGGTCCATCAGTCATTGAAAGTTGGCATGTAGGTACAGCAGGTGGTGAAGAAGGCAAATGGTATGTTGGCCTTCATAGCTAGGGGATTTGAGTATAGGAGCAGGGAGGTCTTACTGCAGTTGTACAGGGCCTTGGTGAGGCCTCACCTGGAATATTGTGTTCAGTTTTCATCTAATCTGAGGAAGGATGTTCTTGCTATTGAGGGAGTACAGCAAAGGTTCATCAGACTGATTCCCGGAATAGCGGGATTGACTGATGAGGAGAGACTGGATCAACTGGGCTTTTATACACTGATGTTTAGAAGGATGAGAGGGGATCACATAGAAACTTGCAAGATTCTGACAGGACTGGACAGGTTAGATATGGGAAGGATGTTCCCGATGATGGGGAAATCCAGAACCAGCGGACACAGGCTTAGGTTAAGGGTAGGCCATTTAGGACTGAGATGAGGAGAAACTTCTTCACTCAGAGAGTTGTTATCCTGTGGAATTCCCTACCTCAGAGAGTTGTTGATGCCAGTTCATTGGATATATTCAAGAGGGAGTTAGATATCGCCCTTGTGGCTAAAGGGATCAAGGGGTATGGAGAAAAAGCAGGAAAGGGGTACTGAGGGAATGATCAGCCATGATCTTATTGAATGGTGGTGCAGGCTCGAAGGGCCGAATGGCCCACTCCTGCACCTAGTTTCTATGTTTCTATGTTTAGGATAACTTCCTTGCTTTGTACTCCATGCCTCTAATAATAAAGTCAAGGATCCCGTATGGTTTTTCAACAGCCTTCTCAACTTGTCTTGCCACCTTCAGCAGTTTGTGTTCATAGACCCCCAAGCCTCTATGTTCCTGTACCATTTAGTTCATATTGCCTCTCCTCATTCTTCCTACCAAAATATTTCACTTCGCACTCTTCGGTGTTAAATTTCATCTGCCATGTGACTGCCCATTTGACCGTTCTGTCGATGTTCTCCTTTAGTCTGCTGATACCCGCCTCATTGTTTACTACATTTCCGAATTTCGTAGTATCGTCAAATTATGTCCTGTATACCGAAGTCCAGGTCATTAATATATTGAAAAAGAGCACCGGTCCTAATATTGACCCCTGTGGAACACCACTGTGTACCTTATAGAATCATAATGGGCTGGATTTTCTGGTTCTTTGCGTTCCGGGTTTCGCATGGGAGTGGCGTGAAAGGCGGCGATCCGGTGCCCTGTACCCGGTCGCGATCCTCCGGTCCGTTTCTGCGGCGCCGGGTGTGCACACCTCTGGTTGTGACACCGGTAGGAGTTTGGACTTCTCCCTGACCCGTCCGCCTGAAAGTGTGCCCACAATGACTGCCTGGGAAATCGGAGCGGTCTAGCCATGCTGGCGGTGAGGAAGATAAAGTACTCCGAAAATAAGTTCTTTCATTTTTTTGGCGATTTGTGTTGTGGTGGCGTGGGCAATGGTTTGGGAGTTTATTTTGTGTTTTTTAAGGTTCCCAAGCCTCTCTCAGAGCACACACGGCCCGGCAATTTAGTTCACGAGTTTCCCATTTTTGCCCCACGAAAAGTGTCCAATGTCTCCCTTCGCGCTGTACCCCCTGACGCAGGGCCCAGACGCCCAACTTCCTTACCAAAGCGCAGACTATTCCCGGCCGGTATCTTTTCCACGCACCTCCGTTTTTGCCCCAAAAGCAGAAAAGCCAACATTCCAGCCCTTAGTCATAGCACGAAAGAAGCCCATTCGGCGCATCAAGACTGTGCCGATTCTCAGCTAGTCCCACTCCCCCCCGTCCTTTCCCCGTAGCCCTGCATTTTTTTTTCCTTCATATACTTATCCAACTCCCTTTTGAAAAATGAAATTGAGTCTGCCTCCACCACCCATTCAGGCAGTGCATTCCAGATCTTAACCACTCGCTGCGTAAAAAGGTTTTTTCTCACGTAGCTTTTGGTTCTTTTGCCAATCACCTTAAATCTGTGTCCTCTGGTTCTCGATCTTCCTGCCAATGGGAACAGTTTCTCTCAATCTACTCTGTCCAGACCCCTCATGCTTTTGAACACCTCTATCAAATTAAATGGAGAGAGACTACAGAATGCTGTGGTACAGAGGGACCTGGGGGTCCTTGTACATGAAACACAAAAAGTTAGCATGCAGGTACAGCAAGTAATCAGGAAGGCAAATGGAATGTTGGCCTTTATTGCAAGGGGGATGGAAAATAAAAGTAGGGACATCCTGCTACAACTGTACAGGGTGTTGGTGAGACCACACCTGGAGTACTGCGTACAGTTTTGGTCTCCTTATTTAAGGAGGGATATACTTGCATTGGAGGCAGTTCAGAAAAGGTTCACTAGGTTGTTTCCTGGATTGAAGGGGTTGTCATATGAAGAAAGGTTGAGCAGGTTGGACCTGTACTCACTGGAGTGTAGAAGAATGAGAGGTGATTTTATTAAAACATAAGATTCTGAGGGGGCTTGACCGGGTGGATGCAGAGAGGATGTTTCCACTCACGGGGGAATCTAGAACTGTGGGCATAGTTTCAAAAAAGGGGTTGCCCATTTAAGACGGAGATGAGGAGGAATTTCTTCTCTCAGAGGGTCATGAATCTTTGGAATTCTCTACACCAGAGAGCTGTGCAAGCTGGGTCACTGAATATATTCAAGGCTGAGATAGATAAATTCTTGAACTACAGGGGACTCAAGGGTTATTGGGAACAGGCAGGAAAGTGGAGTTGAGGCCAAGATCAGATCAGGGGCTTTATGGCCTACTCCTGCTCCTAGTTCTTGTGTTCTCCTCTCAATCATCTCTGCTCCAAGGAGAACAGCCCCAGCTTCTCCAGTCTATCAATGTAACTGAAGTCCGTCATTCCTGGAATTATTCTCGTAAATCTTTTCTGAACCTTCTCTAAGGCCTTCACATACTTCCTAAATTGTAGTGACCAGAATTGGACGCAGTATTCCAGTTGGGGCCGAACCAGTGTTTTATCAAGGTTCAGCATAACTTTCACACTTTTGTACTCTATACCTCTATTTATGTTTCTACCAAAATGCATCACTTCACATTTTTCTGCATTAAATTTCATCTGTCACGTATCCATCCATTCCACCAGCCTGTCTGCTTCCTGAAGTCTATCACTCTCCTCCTGACTGTTCGCTATACTTCCAAGTTTTGTGTCATCTGCAAATTTTGAAATTGTGCCCTGTATACCCATGTCCAATTCATTAATATACATTAAAAAAGCAGTGGTCCTAGAACTGACCACTGGGGAACACTACTGTATACCTTCCTCCAGTCAGAAAAACAACCGTTCACTACTACTCTCTGTTTCCTGTCACTTAGCCAATTTCATATACAGGCTGACACTGTCCCTTTTATTCCAGGGCTTCAATTTTACTGGCGAGCCTATTATGTGGCACTTTGTTGAATGCCTTTTGGAAATCCATGTACACTACGTCAACCACATTACCCTCATCAACCCTCTCTGTTGCCTCATCAAAAAACTCAATCAAGTTGGTTAAACACGATTTGCCTTTAACAACTCCATGCTGGCTTTCCTTAATTAATGGACCCCTCTCTTCTGTCGGAAAAACAACCATTCACCACTAGTCTCTGTTTTCTCTCCAGGAGCCAATGTTGTATCCATGCTGCTACTGTCTCTTTAATCCTATGGGCTTTCCTTTTGCTAACAAGTTGATTATGTGGTACTTTGTCAAATGCCTTTTGAAAGTCCATATACAGCCCATCAACCACACTACTCTCTCCATTACTTCATTAAAGAACTCAATTAAGTTAGTTAAACACAATTTGCCTTTAACAAATCCATGCTGACTGTCAATCATTAGTCCATACTTTTCCAAATGCCAATTAATTTTATCCTGGATTACTGTCTCTAAAAGTTTCCGACCATCAACGTTAGGCTGATTGGCACATAGTTGCTGGGATCATCCCTCTCCCATTTTTTACACAGGGGAGTAACATTTTCAATTCTCTAGTCCACTGGCACCATCCCCACATAGAAATATAGAAACATAGAAAATAGGAGCAGGAGTAGGCCATTCGGCCCTTCAAGCCTGCACCACCATTCAATAAGATCATGGCTGATCTGATCATGAACGCAGCTCCACTTCCCCGCCTGCTCCCCATAACCCTTTACTCCCTTATCGCTCAAAAGTCCAAGTAGGATTGGAAGATTACATAAGAACATAAGAAATAGGAGCAGGAGTAGGTCATTTGGCCCCTCGAGACTGCTCCGCCATTCAATAAGATCATGGCTGATCTGATCATGGACTCAGCTCCACTTCCCTGCCCGCTCCCCATAATCCTTTATTCCCTTATCGCTCAAAAATCTGTCTATCTCCGCCTTAAATATATTCAATGACCAGCCTCCACAGCTCTCTGTGGCAGAGAATTCCATAGATTTACAACCCTCTGAGAGAAGAAATTTCTCCTCATCTCAGTTTTAAATGAGAGGCCCCTTATTCTAAGACTATGTCCCCTAGTTTTAGTTTCCCCCATGAATGGAAATGGCCTCTCTGCATCCACCTTGTCAAGCTCCCTCATTATCTTATATGTCTCATTCTTCTGAATTCCAATGTGTATAGGCCCAACCTACTCAACCTATCCTCATAAGTCAACCTCCTCATCTCCAGAATCAACCGAGTGAGCCTTCTCTGAACAGCCTCCAATGCAAGTATATCCTTCCTTAAATATGACCAAAACTGTACGCAGTACTCCAGGTGTGGCCTCACCAATACCGTATACAATTGTAGCAGGGCTTCTCTGCTTTTATACTCCATCCCTCTTGCAATAAAGACCAACATTCCATTTGCCTTCCTGATTACGTGCTGTACCTGTATACTAGCTTTTTGTGATTCATGCACAAGGACCCCTGAGTCTCTCTGTACTGCAGCACTTTGCAATTTTTCCCCATTTAAATTATAATTTGCTTTTCTATTATTTCTGCCAAAATGGATAACCTCACATTTTCCAACATTATACTCCATCTGCCAATTGTTTGCCCACTCACTTAGCCTGTTTATATCCCTTTGCAGATTTTTTGTGTCCTCCTCAACAATTTGCTTTCCCACCCATCTTTGTATCATCAGCAAACTTGGCTACGTTACACTCGGTCCCTTCATCCAAGTCATTAATATAGATTGTAAATAGTTGAGGACCCAGCACCGATCCCTGCGGCACCGGACTTGTGGCCAGAGTCTTCGCAATTCCCACCCTTCCTTCCCTCAGTAACCTAGGATGCTTCCCATCCGGGCAGGTGACTTTTGTACTTTGAGGACAGTCAACCTTCTAAGTACCTCTTCTATTTTTATCCTATCCAACAAAGCTACTGCTTCCTCCTTTACTGCTACATTGGCAGCATTCTCTTCTCTCGTGAAGACAGATGCAAAGTACACATTTAGTACCTCAGCCATGCCCTCTGCCTCCACAAGGAGATCTCGGGGAAGAAATTGCCCCCCTCTTTAAGGTCTTTCCAACCGGGGGCAGTCGGATGTTCCGACCCATCCCAAACCTCGACACGGACCCCTTTCCGCCCCGCAGGGAAATTGGCCCACAGGAGCCGAGCCGCTGCCGCTTGGTGCCCCTAACAGCTTTTCCCAGCGGGAAGCTGCCCTTAAAGGGGAGGTCGTACCGCCGTGGCCGCCATTTTATATTAATTGTCGACCGACTCTGAAGTCGGCCCGACAATGGCGGCCACGGGTTCGGCTGGGCTGCCAACAGTCAACCTGGGATTCCCTCTTGGGTGCCGGGCCATTGGCCTGGCTGAAGCCCTCCCTGGTGGCCCAGTGGGCGCCACTAAAGTGGCTGCAGAGCTCGCAGCGGCCCTCCCCGTGAACTGATGACACCGTCCACCTTCTATCCCACTCCTGACGCACTTCCACCCCTCAGCCGCCCCAAACACCGCCGCAATGAATTCAAACATAAAAAGAGGGCAATTTCCCTCTATGCTCCACCCCATGGATTCGGGCGGAGAATATTCATTTAATTCGAATTTTCCGCCCCATTTGGGGTGGAGGGCAATTTCGGCCCCCTCCGTTTTGGTCCGTAATCAGCTCCACCCTACCTTTCATTACCCTTTTACTATTTATGTGTTTACAACAGACTTTTGGGTTCCCTTTTATGTCAGTCACTAATCTGTTCTCATACTTTCTCTGTGCCCCTCTTATTCCCTTTTTGAGATCGCCTCTGTACTTTCTATATTCCGCTTGCTTCTCTACTGTATTATGAACCTTACATTTGTCATAAGCCTCCTTTTTCTGCCTCATTTTAACCTCCACATCATCCAGGGAGCTATAGCTTTGTATGCCCTTCTTTTCCCCCTCGTGGGAATGTTACAAAGCATTTATAGCACAGAAACAGGCCACTTAGCCCAACAGGTCCATTTTCGTACTTATGCTCCAGATGAGACAAATGTATCTAGTCTGTACTTGAACCACCTCCTCTTTGAAGGCCTCCAATTATTCAATTACTGTTTTGCCTAGCAATTTTTGATTCAAATCCATCTGGGCCAGATCCCTTTTCAACTCCCTCCTTCAGTTATGTACTTTTAAATTTGATTGTACCTTGTCCTTTTCCGTAACTATTCTAACTTGATATTATGATCGCTGTTCCCCAAATGCTCCCCCTCTGAAACATGCTCCACTTGCCCTATTCCCCAGAACTAGATCCAGCACTGCTTCTTTCCTCATTGGGCTGGAGATACACTGATCAAGAAAGTTCTCTTACACACATTTCTGGAATTCTTCCTCCTCTTTGCCCTTTACACTATTACTATTGCAGTCTATATTAGGGTAATCAAAGTCCCTCATTATCACTAATCTGTAGTTCTTGCATCTTTCTGTAATTTACCTACAAATTTGCTTCTCTATCTCTTTCCCACTTTTAATGCCTGTAGTATACAACTAGTAGTGTAATAGCTCCTGTATTGTTCCTTAACTCTAACCAAATAGATTCAGTCTTTGATCCCTCAACCACATCATCCCTCTCTAATGCTATAATAGTTTATTTAATCAATATTGCCACCCTCTCCTTTTTTCCTTCCGAATGTTTCCTGAATACCTTTTAGCCAGGAATACCGGGCCTAAAATTCCGGCCTCACTGGGTCCGTATGAAGTGCGCATGGACCCAGCGAAGCCTCATTTCGGGGCACGGTGCATATGATCCGAAAACGGCTTTTCCAATCTGTCAAGATTTCTCTTGACAGATCCTCCATATCTCCAGGAGAAGGACATCCACGCGGGAGAGATTGGGCTATTTGCCCAAATCATGTCCAGTGAATGTCCTTCAAACTTTTACGTCTGGTAAAAGCAGGCGCATAGCTTACTTTTACTAGCGTAAGAGTTTTAAAACATATAAAAATTAAATTAGAATACACATTTTTATAGTAAAAACGCTGCCCATTAAGTTTCTTTTAAACCTTATTAAAACATATTAAATCAAATTCTAAAAAATATTTCTTTTTTCTAAAACATTTAATTAACTTTAATTTCAATTAATTTTAAATATGTGAGGGTTTTTTAAATTTATTATGCTGTGTTTCTTGTTTTAGGGGGTTATTCTCATTGATTGTAATGGGAACTCGTAAAAATGGAGTTGCTATTATTATCAATGAGAATACTGCGAGTGATTGGTGGTCCAGGCCCACGTGACTCCGGCTTTTCCGTACGTACGGGGAAGTCATCTCACTGTACGCTAGGCACAGAATGAAGGTCTCCGACCGGAATCAAAGGGCCTCCAGGACTACCAGGTACTTTCGCAAAAACCTTTCGGGTCGGAAGCATTCGTCCGAAGGAAGCCTCCAACGGGAATTTTACCCTCATTAAGTTCCCAATCCTCCTGTTTTTTGAGCGAGGTCTCTGTTATCGCCACTACATCATAGTCCCAAGTGGTGACTTGGGCCTGCAGCTCATCCAACCTTATTTATCACACTAAGTGCATTTACGTATTATGCACTCCAAATCTATCTTAGACTGCTTTGCCTTTGCTCCCTGTCTGATTCCTCCTATTGCTGAACAATTCACCTAGCCCAGTCCTCTGTGCACCTTGTTTCATCCTGGTCCCCTGATCCCATCGCCCTGCCAAATTAGGTTAACCTCTGAGAGTTACTCCTCTCGTTTGACCTTTCCCTCATATCCCGCAACGCAGTTCCGTTCCTCATTTATTACCCATCTGTCTGCCTCCATTGTGGAATACTGGCAGTTTCCCAAACACTTAACTCTAACATTCATCGGAGCAGCTTCACTGATAGTATTCACCAACATTTGCAGTGCAGACACAAGCTGTGACACACAACATCTCATTAACCTGTACTGAAGTGCATCATAGAATTCTAAAATCGCAGTAGTAAACCAAACCAGCTTAATTTAAAGTTGATACTTTTTCCATAAGAACATAAGAAATAGGAACAGGAGTAGGTCATTTGGCCCCTCGAGCCTACTCTGCCATTCAATAAGATCATGGCTGGTCTGATCTTGGACTCAGCTCCACTTCCCTGCCCGCTCCCCATAACCCTTTACTTCCTTATCGCTAAACAATCTGTCTATCTCCGCCTTAAATATATTCAATGACCTAACCTCCACAGCTCTCTGAGGCAGAGAATTCCATAGATTTACAACCCTCTGAGAGAAGAAATTTCTCCTCATCTCAGTTTTAAATGAGCAGCCCCTTATTCTAAGACCATGTCCCCTAGTTTTAGTTTCCCCTATGAGTGGAAATATCCTCTCTGCATCCACCTTGTCAAGTCCCCTCATTATCTTATAAGTTTCAATAAGATCACCTCACATTCTTCTGAACTCCAATGTGTCCAACCTACTCAACCTATCCTCATAAGTCAATCCCCTCATCTCCGGAATCAACCTAGTGAACCTTCTCTGAACTGCCTCCAATGCAAGTATATCCTTCATTAAATACGGAGACCAAAACTGTACGCAGTACTCCAGGTGTGGCCTCACCAATACACTGTACAATTGTAACAGGACTTCTCTGCTTTTATACTCTATCCCCTTTGCAATAAATGTCAACATTCCATTAGCCTTCCTGATTACTTGCTGTACCTACATACTAACTTTTTGTGTTTCAGGTGTCTCTGTACTGCAGCACTTTACAATGTTTCTCCATTTAAATTATAATTTGCTTTTCTATTTTTTCTGCCAACATGGATAATCTCACATTTTCCAACATTATACTCCATCTGCCAAAATTTTGTCCACTCACTTAGCCTGTCTATATACCTTTGCAGATTTTTTGTGTCCTCCTCACAATTTGCTTTCCCACCCATCTTTGCATCATCGGCAAACTTGGCTACATTACACTCGGTCCCTTCATCCAAGTTGTTAATATAGTTTGTAAATAGTTGAGGACCCAGCACCGATCCCTGCGGCACCCCATTAGTCACTGTTTGCCAACCGGAAAATTACCCATTTATCCCAACTCTGTTTTCGGTTAGTTAGCCAATTCTCTATCCATGCTAATATATTACCCCCAACCCCATGAGCTTTTATCTTGTGCAGTAACCTTTTATGTGGCACCTTGTCGAATGCCTTCTGGACATCCAATTACACCACATCCGCTGGTTCCCCCTTATCCACCCTGCTTGTTACATCCTCAAAGAACTCCAGCAAATTTGTCAAATATGATTTCCCTTTCATAAAACCATGCTGACTCTGCCTGACCGAATTATGTTTCTCCAAATGTCCTGCTGCTACTTCCTTAATAATGGACTCCAGCATTTTCCCAACCACAGATGTTAGGCTAGCTGGTCTATAGTTTCCTGTTTTTTGTCTGCCTCCTTTTTTAAATGGGGGCATTGCCAATTGAAACAGCCTATTTCATATGAACAGAAGAACAGTCATGTTTAAGATACGGACATTCGGTCCATCCGAGGTCATCCCTCTAGGAACCAAATTGCAACATCCGATTGATTTTCTCTTTATTACTGTACTTCACATAATAAACCTGTTTATTTCAAATATTATTTCAAACACTTGTTGCTCTTTGGGTAAAAATATTCTTCCTAAAATATCTGCTTTAAATCTACTTTCCACTCATATACAGTTTGTGTGTCCTCTGCTTCTCCTTTTCTAGGACTATCAATATGTCAGCAAAACTCAGCTCTCGGGGCGGTTTTTAACATTCACCCGAAATGGGCGTGGCCTTTCTGGAGCAGTCGTTACATCCACCCAAATCCAGCATTGGATGGCCTGGCCATAATTAGGTTCAGGCCTCATCAGCATAATTCAGGCCAACTACCAAGCGGTTAATGAGCATCAGCCGGCACTTGCGACACGAGGGGGCCAAAACCCCAGCGGCTCCATGAGCGAGCCAAGCCAAGCCAAGCCAAGTTTGGCACTAAAAGTGTGTGGGTGTGTGTGGGGGGAGCAAGGGGGCAGGAGGGGAGCAGGGGGGCAGGAGGGAAGCTACCCAGCGTCTGGCAGTGGGTCATAGTACTTTCATATACACATCCGTATTCAGTAGACACCTCAAATCGCTAGAGAAATACCACCAACGATGTCTCTACAAGATACTGCAAATCCCTTGGGAGGATAGACGCACTAACGTCAGTGTTCTCGATCAGGCCAACATGCCCAGCATCGAAGCACTGACCACACTCGACCAGCACCATTGAGCGGGCCACATCGTCCGCATGCCAGACACGAGACTCCCAAAGCAAACGCTCTACTCGGAACTCCTGCACGGCAAACGAGCCCCAGGTGGGCAGAGGAAACGTTTCACTGATACCCTCAAAGCCTCCTTGATAAAGTGCAACATCCCCACCGACACCTGGGAATCCCTGGCCAAAGACCGCCCTAAATGGAGGAAGAGCATCCGGGAGGGCGCTGAGCACCTCGAGTCTCGTCACTGAGAGCATGCAGAAATCAAGCGCAGGCAGTAGAAGGAGCGTGCGGCAAACCAGACTCCCCACCCACCCTTTCCTTCAACAACTGTCTGTCCCACCTGTGACAGAGACTGTAATTCCTGAATTGGACTGTACAATCACCTGAGAACTCACTTTTAGAGGGAAGCAAGTCTTCCTCGATTTCATGGATCTAATAAACCACAGCATGCATTCATGTGTCCTGTACACAATTAACAAGTGCAAGCGCGAGGGACGACTTTAAGGAAACCTCGCACACGTCACAAACTCACAAAATCCGCCTTCTTTTGAAAATACTGTCACAAATACATTGTGAATAAAAATCTGTTCCACTGAGGCATTTCTCTACGATTGCAGTGTGTATATGATTGCGTGGGACACTGTCTCGCTGATAATAAATTGATGTTCTGGAAGGTCAGAACGTTTTCAATACTGACTGGATGCCAGAAACAGAAAAAAAACAAATTTCTAAAAAGTAGGATCATGATTACGCGATTCACCCCCCCACGCTGGAAACAGACAATTCACATTGCACAAGCAGAGAGTCAGTGTGGTTAGGCCCCACCCTGGGACAGGCCCCAGTATCATTATACAGGCCTTCAGTCTTCACTCTGGTTTGTTTCTAGTCTATCTGCATTTTTTTGTTTCTTAATTTCATACTTTCCTATTTTCTCCCTCCTCTCCCATGAAAGGGAGAGAGCGAGAGAAGATACTTCCATAGACAATCAGTGCTTTTCCTTGGTTAACCCATCAGACGCTGGCTAAGTAAGAGTATTATTAAAAAAGCAGGAGCAGGACATTTGGAAAAGCAAAATTCGGTCAGGCAGAGTCAGCATGGATTTATCAAGGGGAAGTCATGTTTGACAAATTTGCTGGAATTCTGTGAGGATGTGACGAACAGGGTGGATAAAGGTGATGTGGTGTATTTGGACTTCCAGAAGGCATTTGACAAGGTGCCACATAAAAGGTTACTGCACAAGATAAAAATTCACGGGGTTGGGGGTAATATATCAGCATGGATAGAGGATTGGTTAACTAACAGAAAACAGAGAGTCGGGATAAATGGTTCATTCTCAGGTTAGCAATCAGTAACTAGTGGGGTGCCGCAGGGATCAGTGCTGGGACCCCAACTCTTTACAATCTATATTAACGACTTGGAAGGAGGGACCAAGTGTAATGTAGCCAAGTTTGCTGACGATACAAAGATGGGAGGAAATATAATGTGTGAGGAGGACACAACAAATCTGCAAAAGGACATAGACAGGTTAAGTGAGTGGGCAAAAATTTGGCAGATGGAGTATAATGTTGGAAAGTGTGAGGTCATGCACTTTGGCAGAAAAAAAATCAAAGAGCAAGTTATTATTTAAGTTGAGAAAGATTGCAAAATGCAGCGGGACCTGGGGGTTCTTGTGCATGAAACACAAAAGGATAGTATGCAGGTACAGCAAGTGATCAGGAAGGCCAATGGAATCTTGGCCTTTATTGCAAAGGGGATGGAGTATAAAAGCAGGGAAGTCTTGCTACAGTTATACAGGGTATTGGTGAGGCCACACCTGGAATACTGCGTGCAGTTTTGGTTTCCATAATTACGAAAGGATATACTTGCTATGGAGGCAGTTCAGAGAAGGTTCACTAGGTTGTTTCCGGAGATGAGGGGGTTGACTTATGAGGAAAGGTTGAATAGGTTGGGCCTCTACTCATTTGAATTCAGAAGAATGAGAGGTGATCTTATCGCAACGTATAAGATTATGAGGGGGCTTGACAAGGTGGATGCAGAGAGGATGTTTCCACTGATAAGGGAGACTAGAACTAGAGGACATAATCTTAGAATAAGGGGCCGCCCATTTAAAACTGAGATAAGGAGAAATTTCTTCACTCAGGTTTGTAAATCTGTGGAATTCGCTGCCTCAGAGAGCTGTGGAAGCTGGGACATTGAATAAATTTAAGACAGAAATAAACAGTTTCTTATATGATAAGGGAATAAGGGGTTATGGGGAGCAGGCAGGGAAGTGGAGGTGAGTCCATGATCGGATCAGCCATGATCGTATTACATGGTGGAGCAGGCTAGAGGGGCCGTATGGCATACTCCTGCTCCTATTTCTTATAAGAACATAAGAAATAGGAGCTGGAGTAGGCCATTTGGCCCCTCGAGCCTGCACCGCCATTCAATAAGATCATGGCTGATCCGATCTTGGCCTCAACTCCACTTCCCACAATCCTTGACTCTCTTCTCGTTCAAAAATCTGCCTATCTCCATCTTAAATATATTCAATGACCCAGTAAGAACAAAACCAGCCATGCGCCTCATCGAACCCACAGACCATGTACAATTCCACGGACTCTACTGCACCCAGTTGCATTTCTAAAAGAAAGTTTTTCATAAATACTCACTGATCCCAAAAGTTATGCAAGCAAATACTCCAGGATATTCATAAATGCTCAAACCACCATTGGTCAACCTGTCCCACACAGACAACATCTTGATCCCTGCAGCATGAGATCCCCTTTTGCCTCCTCTACAGGCCTCCTGTGTATTGATGATCAAAGGCAGATTGGCAAAGCGAGCCCGACGGGACAATCCCAATGGTTAATATCGGGCAACACAGGGATTTGAACCCATGCCTCCTAATTGGGAATCCAACACGGCAGGACTGCAATTTCTAGGTCACACAAAGTTCTGTCCCTCAAAAAAAAACGCAAACAGCATTTACCAATAACTAATGTCTTGAGTTACCTCTGTACTGAAACAGCTCTCGTCTTCTGTCCTATATATTTTGTAGTCTCCGTCTGCTTTGCGATTTTGGTCCACAGCGCCTGGAATCTGAAGGGTCTCTTGTTCTTCACTGTGTTCGGGGACTAGCTGCCATTCTGGCTGGTCCCTCAGTTTGGGCTGTTGAGTGCATGGGCGATTTAACAAAAACAACAGAGGACAGGGGGGAGAAATAAAAAAAAAAACAAAAATGGGTATAGTAGACGACTAAAAAACTACAAGACAAAGAAAAGCATGAAAAGGAAAACCAACTTAAACACAGTGGCATAAGAGAGTGATGAAAACAGAACCAAAATGAGAATGAGCAAAATGATGGGCTGAAACATCTGAAAAGTAAAAAGAGAAAGAGAGGAAAAAAGAATGCAAACACTGGTTATGAGGCGCATGCAATGAAGGATGCATGAATCAAACCAACGGCAAGCTTACAGATCGTGAAAGAATTTGGCGACAAGGTTTGCCCAGCCTCGCAGGAGCCATGCAGAAAGCATCATCCAGGGGTGGTTCTTCGGCCAAAGGCACGTACCATCCACAAATCCTCGTGCTGCCTGTCCGAGGACACCGTGCGCTCCCTTGCGTAGAGGAGAGGGGAGCGTTTGATTTCACGGTGCGCGCACCTTGTGTCTTTCCGTGGATCATTTTAGCGAATTGTGCATCTTGAACCGCCTCTGGTATTCTGTAATTCAACTCATGGAATCGGATCGGAAGAATTCCTTACTGATCGGGACTTCTTCCCTTAATGAGTGGATAAGCCCACACTTTTACTGTTGGTGATGTCAGTGGATGAATGATCGCTTTTTTTAAACATAAGTGTTATTTCAATAGGGGTCTCACCTCACTTGCGGAAAAATGTATTAAACATTCGTCTGCCAATTGTAATTTTTAGGAAGTTTAGTGATGTTTATGAACTATTCTGTGCTTAGTCTGAACCATCTCTAAATGTGCCATGGGCAGTGTTGAGGAGATTAATCTTTTCTATTTCCATTTCCTCTCTGAGGGCAGTGGGTCATACTGATGGCAACAGGCCTCGGGCACCTTGCTAAAATGGTCATTCTTAGCATCTGAAGCTGGACAGTGATTGTCAGCAAACTATGGAAGGCACTAAGATAAGCTCCAAACTATCGACAATCAACACGACACTAGTCAGTGATTAGTGGCCTGGTAGTGTTGTTTTCCCCTCCATGGCAGGGGAGAGGTGGGGTTCAGGCTTGCAATTTGAAGTTTGTGCACATACTTCCCGATCTGGCTTCCCCCGCCCCATTTGCCACCATTGTATAATCAACCCAGGACTCATCGGGGAGGGACAAATAGAATTGTAACTGGTGAGATTCGTCTGTTTGATGCTGGTAGAACAGCAGAGTCTCACAGCTCATCAATATGCTCTGTTCACCCATTTACAGATCTCCCCGGCCTACCAAAGAAATCCATCAAACTCCTTACCACTTATAGTTGTAAATTAATTTAAAACATTCATTAAGGTTTGGTATAAACTTTAGTCAGCTGTCAGCTACTATGAAAGCATGGCTTCTAATTGCACCAGTATATAGGGAATCAAGGGATATGGGGATAGTGCAGGAAAGGGGAGTTGAGGTAGAAGATCAGCCATGAACTGAGTGAATGGCGGAATAGGCTCGAGGGGCCAAATAGCCTATGCCTGCTCCTAATTCTTATGTTCTTTTGTTATGTCAATGCACATAGGAACAGCAGCAGGCCATTCAGCCCCTCGAGCCCATTCCGCAATTCAATGAGTTCATGGCTGATCTGTATCCTAACTCCATTTACCCGTCTTGGTTGCACATCCCTTAATACCCTTGTCTGACAAAAACCTATGTATTTATGGGGAGAGTTTTATTAGCTTTATTTAACACTCCAGTGTGATGAGCTGAGCGAACGGCAGCAGAACAGAAAATGGGCAGGGCCAACATCGCAGGATGCACACCCCCACTGTAGCCCTGCAAAATAAAACTGTGTGCTGTGGTGCAGGCCAGGCTTCTTAGTATAAGGACACTGGAGTCAAACTGTCGAGCATCCACCTCTTTCCCCACCGCGATGAACTAACTCAGCATAAAGCAGGTGTTGGTCCTAGTTTGTTCGGGCCAGTGCCCCATAACATGGCTTGTTTAACCACTGAGCTATCAGGGTGTATGCGTCGTGCATGTTTACCATTCCATAACACGAACACCCTCAGCTTTATGAGCATGCTCAAACAATGCAAACAAGGTTGCCATATTTTGCAGAGTTCAAAATCAAATGGGGGGGGGTGGGGTCTGACAGCAAGGGGTCCGGTGGGGGGGGAAAGGTAGGAAAGGGGTTAATCACGGTTTTAAATCTGAGATGAAGCCAAGGAAGACTCATCCAAATCTTTCATAACCCAAATAATTAACGTGTGCTTGTCACGTGGAGAAAAGCCTGGACTTTTATTCGAGGATCAGATATTTTAAAAATGTGCAGTCAGCCATTTTCAGTTATTCAATTCTAGGATGTGGGCGTCGCTGGTAAGGCCAGCATTTAGTGCCCATCCTTAACTTCCCTCAACAAGGTGGTGGTGAGACACCTTCTTGAATATACCTGAGTGTCTCGCTGGGCCATTTCAGAGGGCAGTTAAGAGTCAACCACATTGCTGTGGGTCTGGAGTCACATACAGGCCAGACCGGGTAAGGACGGCCAATTTCCTTCCCTAAAGGACATCAGTGAACCGGATGGGATTTTACGACAATCCGGTAGTTTCATGGTCACCATTACTGACACTAGCTTGTTTATTTATTTATTTACTGAATTTAATTTCCCCAGCGTGGTGAGATTTGAACTCACTTCTCCGGATTGATTAGTGGAGGCCCCTGGATTACGAGTCCAGTAACATAACCATGATGTGACTGTTTCCTGTAAGCAGACAAGTGGGAACCCTACTTTGCTTCAGGAAGCAGGCAGTAAAACATCGCTCACACCAGTATTTCAGTCAGACAGCAGGTTTGCAGCTCTTGGCCAACACGCTGAAGGTGCAGCTTCCAACATTTGGGGGAAATAGTACAGAAAGAGGAAAAGCATTTCCTTCTCCTTCCCTCGGCCGGCTATTGCGGACTTGCTCGAGCCCAGGGCTGCAGCAACTGCAAGCTTCCCCTTTTCCCCCCCACCCCGTAATCACTTAGCCTGACTATTACCTAGAGAGTGTATGGGCTACAGTAACAAACACAACATTGTGCACTATTGAATTTATCACTGCACCTGATCCATGATGGTCCTGGAACACCAGAGGACAAGTAGATCACTGCCCTAAGATCTACACGGGGTAGAAATTTTATTTCTGCGCCCACCAATTCTCTGCATTAAAGTGAAAATCTCACACTGGCAAGCACAGGAGCAGAATTTGTATCTTTTTTATGAAAGATGAAAGGAATTTCTACAGTATGGCCTACTCTAAAAAGGCACTTTTAAAGTAAATTGAAGTTTCTTTAATTAAAACAAAAATTTAGAATTCGAATAATGCTATACTTTAAATAGTTGAGTTATATTTGAGCTGGTCTCTATATGTTTTTCAATCTCGTTTGTAAATATTCTCTGCTCGCTGGAGTCCAACATCTGACTAGTAGTTGCTCTTTTCCTTTTTGTTTTGAGGCTTCACATCAAAATCCATGAGCTGAGTTACAGAATGTATTTAGTAGATGTTTTAGTGCAGTTTGGTTTATGCTTAGTAAAGAAGCAAAACTATAATTTAGTTTAAAGGCAGTAGCAGAAGCAACAGCAGCAATAGCACGTATCTACAACAGACAAGGCCTGTGCTTACCTGGAAGTCCGTGATGAGCTCCTTCCCCAGCGTGCCGACGGGAGAGTCTCGCGACATGGACGTCACGGAGGAAAGGAAGCTCGCAGATTCCGTCAGATTCGGCATCGGCGAGAGATCGTCCATTTGTTCCCTGAGCCCTTCCCCGAGGTGGTCGACTTTTTCCATGAAGATGTGCAGCTCCGAGCGGAACGCCTTCATCTTGGTGTTGATGGTATCCAGCAGCTCGGGCTCATTCCTGCTTTCGCTCCGCTCCCCGTCTTCGTTGAAGCCCTGGTCGGAGGCGGTGCTCGTCGCCAGCAGCTTGGCGTCATAGATCAGGCTGTCGGTGTCCGTAATCAGGCGCTCCACAGTTCTGCCCAGGCGCTCGGCCTCGCGCTTGATGTTGACGAGAGACTCGGTGTCCTCCTGCTTCCTCAGCAGCTCCAGGGCGCAGATGTCGCCGATGTCCAGTGGCTTGCCGCCGCCGCCCGCCGTTTTCTCGCACACCTCCTCGGAGTCGCTCTCCCCGCCGATGGGGCCCTCCCGTTTGGGCTGCGGGGTGGCCCGGCTCTCCTCGCCGTCGCTCTCCTTCTTGCCCGGGTCGCTGTCGGCGTCGCTGTCCCGGGGGCTGGCGGTGCGCAGGCCCAGGTGGGCCGCCAGGTCGCAGCGCTGCACGTTGGAGATCAGCACCCGGTTCTCGTACTGCAGCTTCATCACTTTGCCGCTCAGCTCGTTGATCTGGAGCCGGGCCGCCTTCAGCTCCTCCTGTAGCGAGCCGCCAGGCCGGGGCACCCCGTCCTCGATCCAGGCCGGCTCCTGGCCCGGCCCGCACTTCAGCGTGTTGAGCTCGTTGGTCAGCTGCTTGTTGTGGTCCTCGATTTCGCTGATGGAGCGCCGCAGCAGCTCGGCCTCTTCCTCCACGAACTGCAGGTGCCGGCGCAGCTCGGCAGCCGACTCCACCGAGTCGCCGTGCGGCGAGGTGGGGATGCTTGGCACATGGTCCCGGTTAAGGCAGTCCCTGTCGTACTGACACTTCATATCCTCCATCTCGGCCTTGAGCCCCCGATTCTCCACCTCCAGCTCCACGATCTTCCGGCCCAGAATGTTGGCCTCCTCCTCCACCAGCTTGAGCCGCAGCTTTAGCTCAGCCTCCCTGGTACTGGGGGGCCCTCCAGCCTCGCCGGTGGGAAGTGGGCTATCCACATCCCCGTAGATGGACTTGTACTTCTGTAACTCATGCTCCAGTTCGTCCTTCTCCCTTCCCAGCTTTGCCATTTTCTTGCGCATCAGGGACCCCTCCTCCTTTGCAAACTGGAGCTGGCACTTGAGGTCAGCGCTATCTTCCTGAATTTAGAAAGATTAACAGGTCATTGAGCTCTACAGAAGGTCAATGTTAAAGCGTTGATCACAACTAGAAGAACCAGTCACACCACAGGCTTCCCATCATTTACCCCAAAATTCAGCATGCACAGTTTCGAAGAGTGGACGGAACAAGGTTTTTCGGTGATGTACCTAAGGACCTAGACATGTGAAAGGACTGATTCTGTGGTCCAGCACGATTGGTGCAGAATGGCACTCACAGGGAGTGTTGACCGGGAAGTTGTCAGCTTAGGGCATCTGATTTCCCATTGATTTAAACAGAAGGAAAATCAGATACTGCGGATTGGTTAGCACTCCGTGAAAGCGCCACACTGCACCTGGAGCGCCCAACTGTGGATTCTTATACACTTTAAAGGCTGGGCATTGTAAGGTCTTCCCACGTTGTGCCAAAGGCTCATAATACAGCCTTAACAAAGGACCGCATGAAATTCTTTCAGTCATAGACCCCCCCATGAAGTCAATCTACACAAGATCGAAGAACTGAACACAGGCAGGCCTTTCCGTGCTGTAACCCAATACCCAACACATACAGCTCTACTGCCTTCCCAAACTATACACAGGGAGGCACATAGGTAAGTGATTTAAAATAACTTCCTTTCCACTTTTAAGTTTGTAATTATCTGAGACCACTGGTTTGGATCACTGAACTCTGAAAGGAAAAAAGACTTGCATTTATATAACGCCTTTCACAACCACCGGATGTTCCAAAGCGCTATACAGTAAATCCATACTGCATGCCCAGGTCAGCTCGTGGCTGTGCAGTGAATCTATTCCCATTTGAGGCGTTGATCGCTGGTGCACACTATACGTGTAAGGCTTTGATGTGGAGAATTTAAATCAATTTTAATTTGAGCACATTCCATTTAGATCAACTCTGAAGGACGATGAAACAGCTGTAGAGTGCATACCAGGCGTCTCCCCTTGGGAGAGGGAGGGGAGAAAGGGGAGTAAGTCAGAGGCAAATTGCCCTGCAACAACTTGCATTGATATAGCACCTTTAACGTAGAGAAACGGCTCAAGACGCTTCATAGGAGCGCAATCAGACAAAAAGCTCGGGGCCACATTTGTACTTGGTTAATGGGAGATTGAAAGCAATCTAATGAGGCGAAAAATATACCAATGAAAGGTGGCCACGTAAAACCCATTTTTGTAATGGAAAGCAATGCCTCACTAAAGGCATTGTTTTATTTTAAAGTCGGAACGTAGAAAAAAATTAGAACCTAGCTTTTAAATACAAAAGTTCATCGGCTCTTCTGGGAATGCCGATCCATGGTACAGCTCCATAGCTGCCATTCCACATGCGTAAGTCTACACAGCGTGTGGCTGCAGGCTATTTAACCATGTGGGGCATCGCAGAGAGCCTGCTCTGTTGCCACAGGACGTCACACGAGCAGGGGTCACTGGACAGCCAACGGGCACGACAAATCTGGGCGATTCTTTTTTTGTCCCTCCCTACCTAGCCTGGGGGTTGAAGCCAAAACTAATTTTTCATTTGACATGCGGGGAAGGGCAGGTGCCTCCAGAGAGAGGAGGAAGCTGAAATAGTGCTGCAAGTCAATCACTCACAGCCCAGTGTTCTGGGCCGGTATGTGTGCAGAAGTCCGAGGGAGCAGGTTTTAATGAGGTGGGTCGATCATTCAGTCTGTCTGAGGGAGAATTGAAGATTGAATGTAGGGTCTCCACCGGCCCACTCCTGATGCATCGTGCTGGGCAGCTGGCTATTGGCAGCTGCCTAGCAACAGGCTGCATTCCTTTCAGACAGGGCGGTGCACGGCACACGGCAAATCAGTGAGGGGAACACGTGCCTTACAGGAGGATAAAACCTTCGAGCATTACCACTCCAAAAACCATTGGTTTAAGTTCAAACGGAATGGTGAGTTAAGTTACTAGTTGATAAATTGGTCCACATGGACTGTTTTACTTTGGGAAGAGTGAGTAGGGAATTGAGAAATACTATGCTTCTGTGCTAATTGATGAGATTCGACAAATTCACGGCTATTTAAACACTGTCAGGTTGAATAAGCGAACACGGGCCGGGTTAAGAGGTGTTGGAATCCTGCTCAGCTTGTTGAAGAGATACACCCATCAAATATATCTCAAGAATGGGACTCCAGCACCAGTGTAGCAATACTGAGCCACTGTGTCGGGCAGGTTTTTGGCCCCAATTACATACGGGAAAAAAATACACACAATGTAACATTACATTTAAACTGTGCCTGATCAGGGGGTATGGAGAGAAGGCAGGGGTGGGGTACTGAGGTTGCATGATCAGCCATGATCATATTGAATGGTGGTGCAGGCTCGAAGGGCCGAATGGCCTGCTCCTGCACCTATTTTCTATGTTTCTATGACCTCTGACCTAGGAGCAGCAGATGCTAACACTGCGAGGAGAGGGGCAATTTTAACCCACCACGCCCGGCGGTTACTGAGTGGTTAAAATCGCCCTATTCCCACCCACTGCCGCTTTCACTGGATCTTTTTTTTCAGGCGGACAAGGCACCCACCTGACTCAGGAACCTCATCAATACAGACAATCGAGGTTGCCGAAACTATGACCTTTCACTTAAAGAATAGCAGGAGTGTGCTGGAAACAAGCACATTCCCAATTACTTGTCTGCTTAATGACCGTCTTGGTGCCTTTAATAATAATTGATAAAACCCCACATATTTTCCTCATTAAAAATGAATCTATGTCTGGGGCATATTGCTGCCAATTAATTTGGTGACGTAATTATGATGTTATCTGTTGCAGGGATGTTAGTGTGAAACTACGTGGAGCATGCTTTGTGAAAATCCTCGCGATGCCTGCCTTTTCGTGGGATATGTGGAACATAGTTTGTAAAAAGACGAAGAGTCACAGACACGAAACGTTAACTCTGTTTCGCTCCACAGATGCTGCCTGACCTGTTGAGATTTCCAGCATTTTCTGCTTTTATTTCAGATTCCAGCATCTGCAGTATTTTGCTTTTGTGTGAGTGTGAGGCTTTACTGTCGAAACCACTGAAATTGTGCTGAGATTCAGCTGGCACATACTTTTTAACGTTCCCACAGCTGTTTCCCATCATTATTTTAGGGAGAACAGAGTGAGACTTGTCTCCATGGAGTAGCGTTAATCACCCATTGTCACCAACTGGGAGCAGGCACTCACGTCTAATGTTAAATACTATAGCACCGGGGCATGAGTGGGGCCTTGGTGATGGTAGTGGTGGGGTAGTGGGAGGGTGGGGGTGGGGTACGGAGGGATGGGGGTGGGGGGGGGTAGTGGGAGGGTGGGGGTGACGGTGGGGGTGGGGCAGTGAAGGTGGGGGCAGGGGGGGGTCGGGAAGCGCCCATGACAGCAGCCGCGTGAGCCAGGGGCCATTTTAACTCCCTGGCCTCGATTCGGTGTTGGAGGACGCATTCCAGGCGGGAATCACCAGGGGAATTCACGCGGCTGAACAGCACCGCCATGACTAGATTGAATGGTCCCCCGTCACTAAGCCCCCCCATTGCTCCCTCCGGACCCAAGAGTTAACCGTAAAAAAAAATTTCCAAATCCAAACTTACCCGGGGCCTTTTCTGGCCCTGATCCTGCCACCAAGTATCACCAGCGGGTCTGGCACCGTGCGTGACTCGCGTCACCCCTGGGTCAGGATCGAGCTGGGTTCCAAATGACCCCGCTGAACCCTGCTGACCATTACAGTTTAACCAAGCCACGTCACTGCTTGCTGCCAGGTTGCCCTGGCGGCTCGAGCGCTGGGCGCAATTTTGGTCCGAAACTTTTACAGTTAAATGAGGCCCCCGCCTGCTTGTGATGGGCACCTCTCCTGAAACCAAAATTAGCGCTGTTGAAATGGCGATAACGCGACTGTGTCGAGAACAAGCGCCTGACTAGGCAGGCAGGGTTAAAATTGGTCCTCATATATTTTATATGGTACTTGTTTATAATTGTTTATATATATGTTCAAAGAGCCGGCACAGGCACGATAGGCCAAATGGCCTCCGGTGCTGTAAGATTCTATAATTCTACTTATATAGACTTGCATTTATATAGCCCCTTTCATGACCTCAGGATGTCCCAAAACACTTTACAAGCAACTTTTGAAGTGTAGTCACTGTTGTAATTTTGTACTAAAGACATCGTACTTTTTCTCCCCTATAAGATGGCTTCAGATCCAGGGCGATGCAATCATCCACACTACTGTACTTTTCCTCATAAACTATATAAATATATACATATAAAGATTTGGATATTAGTCAAAAAAAATTGCCAGTAATTCGTGTTACTGTTTCAGAATGTTTTTTCACCCCAAAATACAGTGGAACCACAATAACTTGCACTCCCATCATCTGCTGTAATTTGAGCCCATATTGGGAACTCAGTGCGATTGGGGCTGTCAGCGTTTTATTCTGTTTCAGAATAGGAGGACCTTTTAATGTTAATAAAGAGCTCCGCTGATTTTCAAGTAGTCAGTTCCGCTGAGATCAGCATATTGAAGTGTGACTGACAGGATCACCGGAGCGAGTGGCCCCTTTAGTCCTCAAATCCATAGCTGGGGAGGTATGCTTGGCATTGGTGAAACACTTCTGAGTGGGCTGGCTTAGTTCCAAAGGAGTTCAGGAGGTCAGGCAGCTGTCATAGTGGGGGGGGGGGGGGGGAGAGGAGGGCGCGGGGGGAGCAGCGAGCCAGCAAATCAGCTGATGGTGAGGATTGAGACGAGCAGGTGGGGAGAGGCAGAGTTTACCAGCAGCGTACAGTAACTCGGGGACTTGCGATTATCCAGTAATTTAAGAACATAAGCAAGCCAGAGATATGAGAATAAAGACACGACTCATCAACCACACTCCTTGCAAGGCACCACAAGCTTAAGAGCCGACTCCTTGTCGCCGACAATGAAGTCTGGCAACGTGAAACTGTGCCACAGGATTTCAAAGATGCAAAAATGTGCATTTCTACCAGGGTGCGTTGTCACGCCTATCGGTAGCAGGTAAAATTCTCGCCTCTATCATCCTCTGCTGACCGAACGAACAGCTAGCGAAAAATATTTCTTCCAGAAATCCAATGTGGTTTCGGGCCGGTCGTGGAACGTCCAAGCATGATTTCTTAGCCCGCCAAATTCGGAAAAAAGTGTAGACAAGAGCATCAGGATCTCTGCGGCTTTTGTTGACTTGACAAAATAATAAAGAGAGGGAAGATAGATTATGAGAGTAAACTAGCAATAAATATAAAAACAGATAGCAAGAGTTTCTACAGGTATATAAAAAAGAAGACAGTGGCTAAAGTAAATGTTCGAGGTTGAGACTGGGGAATTAATAATGGGGAACGGGGAAATGGCAGAGACTTTGAGCAAATATTTTGTAGCGGTCTTCACGGTAGAAGACAGTAAAAATATTCCAATAGTGGATAATCAAGGGGTTATAGGGAGGGAGGAACTTAATATAATCACTGTCACTAAAGAAAAAGTATTCGGTAAAATAATGGGACTAAAGGTGGACATGCCCCCTGAACCTAATGGCTTGCATCCTAGGGGCTTAAAAGAAATGGCTGCAGAGATAGTGGATACATTGGTTGTAATCTACCAAAATTCCCTGGATTCTGGGGAGGTCCAAGCAGATTGGAAAACCACAAATATAACACCCCTATTTAAAAAAGGAGGCAGACAGAAAGCAGGAAACTATAGACTAGTTAGCCTAACGTCTGTCGCTGGGAAAATGCTGGAGCCCATTATTAAGGAAGCAGTAGCAGGACATTTGGAAAATCATGACTTAATCAGGCAGAGTCAGCATGGTTTGATGAAAGGGAAATCATGTTTGACAAATTTGCTGCCGTTCTTTGAGGATGTAATGAGCAGGGTGGATAAGGGAGAACCAGTGGATGTAGTATATTTGGATTTCCAGAAGGCGTTCGATAAGGTGCCACATAAAAGGTTACTGCACAAGAGAAAAGTTCACGGGGTTGGAGGTAATATATTAGCATGGATAGAGGATTGGCTAACTAAAAGAAAAGAGTTGGGATAAATGGGTCATTTTCCGGTTGGCAAACTGTAACTAGTGGGGTGCCACAGGGATCGGTGCTGGGGCCTCAATTATTTGCAAACTATATGAATAATTTGGATGAAGGGATTGAGTGTAATGTAGCCAAGTTTGCTGATGATACAAAGATAGGTGGGAAAGCAAGGTGTGAAGAGGACACAAAAAATCTGCAAAGGGATATAGACAGGCTAAGTGAGTGGGCAAAAGTTGGCAGATGGAGTATAATGTGGCAAAGTGTGAGGTTATTCACTTTACCAGAAAAAATAAAAAAGCAAATTATTATTTAAATGGAGAAAAATTACAAAATGCAGCAGTACGAGGGAGCTGGGGGTCATTGTGCATGAAACACAAAAAAGTTGAGTATGCAGGTACAGCAAGTAATCAGGAAGGCAAATGGAATGTTGGCCTTTATTGCAAGGGGGATAGAGTATAAAAATAGAGAAGTCCTGCTACAACTGTACAGGGTATTGGTGAGGCCACACCTAGAGTACTGCGTACAGTTTTGGTCTCCTTATTTAAGGAGGGATATACTTGCATTGGAGGCAGTTCAGGGAAGTTTCACTAGGTTGATTCCGGAGATGAAGGGGTTGACTTATGAAGAATGGTTGAGCAGGTTGGGCCTGTACTCATTGGAGTTTAGAAGATTGAGAGGTGATCTTATCGAAACATATAAGATAATGAGGTTGCTCGACAAGGTAGATGCAGAGAGGATATTTCCACTCATGGGGAATCTCGAACTAGAGGGCATAGTTTTAGAATAAGGGGTCGCCCATTTAAAACTAAGATGAGGAGGAATTTCTTCTCTAATTCTGTGGAATTCTCTGCCCCAGAGAACGGTGGAGTCATTGAATATATTTAAGGCAAGAGATAGACAGATATCTGAGCGATAAGGGAATAAAGGGTTATGGGGAGCGGGCAGGGAATTGGAGCTGAGCCCATGATCAGATCAGATATGATGTTAAATGGCGGAGCAGGCTCGAGGGGCCAAATGGCCTACTCCTGTTCCTATTTTTTATGTTCTTATGCTCTTATTCAGTTCTGTTCATCGTGATGTCTGTGGGAGAGTCTTCCAGAGTTCTGATGCCCCGGTAGATTCGAGAACATGGTTTGCCAATTACACGTTGGTATGAAGGTACAAAGTAATAGATCATAGTCACGTGTCTTCACCATTTGCAGTCACTAACACCATCAAACAAGGCAGTGTTCTAACCAAACCCTCTTTAGCACACTGTTTGCTGCAGAACTGCTCAAGGAGTTCAAGCACTGTGACAGGAAACGACACCACTCGCTGCGTAGACTTGCACATGAAGAATGTAGATAACATGCTTTTTGCCCAGGACTGCATGTTATTCGCTTACATTCTTGACGACATCCAATTGCTCTCCAACTGCTTCGCTCAGGCGACACAGCGCTTTGTCCTTACAATCAAACCAAAAAAGGACTGTAGTCGTGTCCAGCGCATGCCTGACCAACTAGCCACACCCCCTGTGGCTTCGAACAATAGCTGACCACTTCAGATCATGGACAAATTCTGCTACCGTGGTTGCTTTCGCTCATAGGATGCCACAATCGACTATGGCGTCACCCACTGGATTGGCAGGGCCACTGGCAGACTCGAGCGGAGACTCTTGTAGGAATGAGGGGTAAGCCTGATGACCAAAGTCAGTGTATACCAAGCTGTTGCCCTCACCACCCTACTATAGGGATCGGAGTGCCGAATCTGCTACCGTCATAACATCAAGCGACTTGACCATTTCCACTTGCGCTGTTGACCAAGTATCACTGGCATCAAGGGTAAGGACAGGTGGCCTAACATTTGTCCTCAAATGCCGCAATAGAACTGGAATTGAGGCCACGATCAAAAAGGTACAACTGCGTTGTTGTGGACACGTCGCTCGTATGTCTGATTATAGAATTACCGAAGCCATCTTCTATGGCGATCTGTAATCTGGGTGTCTCAACAGGGGTGGGCAGATGAAACGCTTTAAAGACACACCAAAGGCTGCTGTAAAACCTTACGACATTAACCCCAACACCCGTGATCACGATGGCGTCATGTCCGCCGGGCCGCGCCTGGCACTCAAGGCAACTGATCGACCCGCCTCAACAGGCTTTCCTTGCAATAGATGCACCTGTAACTGTTCGACCAGGACTGGCCTCATCTCCCCGCAGCTCACCCACCGAGACTCATCCTTTGGTCCAACAGGAGACTCCAGCTTAACGTGCATGGAAAAGGTGTATCCAATAAATGAATTCAAACTGAGCGGCAAGAGTAGGACAAGGGGGACGCTGCTTCAAACTGGTTAACGGCTCCTTTAGGAGCGCTATCGGGAAATGCTTCTTCACATAAAAAGTGACCAAAGTGCACTCTCTGGTAGAGTGCCGGAGGCGAAAATGCTGGACGTATTTAAGAAACAACTGGATGGCGCAAGGTGGGGAGTGTTGGGTCTTTCTGGATGGAGCAAATAAGATGGGCCAAATGACTCTCCTCCATATTCAGCTTGTGACCTTGTAACCAAGGGCTTGCTCTCCCCCACCCAAGAGTTTCATACTCTGTTCCTGTTTGGATTATCTACCAGGGTACTTTGCTGGCTGAAGTGGTTAAGCCCATCTCGCAATTGCTGTTATTTGTGTTGGGTGAAATATTGTGTTGGGTGAATTAATTTTCCTGATGCTGTCGAGCAGCTGGGACAATAACAGCTTCCGTCCCCCTCACCTCCTCCCTCCCCCATTTCCCCCCCACCCCCGATTGATTCATCAGCACTCACCATTCACACAAAAATATACACGAGGAAGTCATGAATAAACCTAGGAGTAAAAAGGTTAAAATTAAAAACGAGTTTATTGTTAATTTTTTTATATCTGCTTATTGCAGAGACTCTTCAAAAAAAAATGAAGGATCGTTGAATTAAATCATCACAGTGACAAGTCAGCCTAAAGGTATCTGTACCAAGCAGGAATTGAATCAAGCACGCATGGCCAAGTGAGCTCATTACGGTGGAGTTGGGGGCCCCCCTGAGTGCTCATACATTACCTGAGTAGCACTTTTCTTATCCTTGTAAAGCTCTCGACTGCCTCTTCTTTTCAAAGAGCTCTGCAAGACACAAAAGCCAAAGTGCTATCGTGAAAAAAAAGATAAGAGATAACATGAACATCCATAGCAGGGGCTGGGGGGAAACCAAAATCATCACCCACTTACAAAAAGGTTTAAAATAAGCAGCTCGACACCTCAGTTAAAATGGTAGGCAAGTGTGAGAAGAACATGTGAAGGGTTTGCATGCTCACAGTTATTTTTAGACCTGTGTATAATAATTGTACCGGGCGGCAGACAATGGCACGGCAATCTTTTCAGTATTGCTGCTTTTATATGACAATTGGAAACATTCTTCATTCTGTAAGGCTTTGAGCGCTGAAATCCATCCCAGCACATAACCTTCCTGACAGGCCTGTTGGATGATTTTCAGCTCAGTTCTACAGCTTGACTAGTCATCAGCTTTCCTGGGTACAGCACTCTTGCTGCCCTCGGGCAGGTTATCGATGGAAGCTGATAATCCTCAGACGACCTCTGTCTCAAGACTCCAATCCTTTTTTAAAAGCTACCATTAATCACAGTCCTCCTCTGCTTTTAACAGTTAAGTCTTTAAACACATTAGCCTCCACTTTGTTAACTGATTTTTTTTCCTCTCCCTTTTTCGCACAGTGTTACTGGGTGGTGAGTTCCAGTGTATCATACCTAACCCAGTAGGTTGGTGGAAGCACCATACATTCAGAGGTAGATCTTCCTGTTATTCAGCTTGGGGGGGGGGGGGGTATTGGATCACCTGGAAATTGTTCATTGAGGAAAATTGGATGGGGTGGAAAGTTATGGATATTGGAGCCCCCCTGATTTACCGCCTGTCATGTATTTGCTTCATGGGTTCTTTGCTTACGAACTAGCTGGTTCATTAGCAAAGGTTGAACAAGCAAACTGAACCCGACCAGTTCATCCACTAGGCTCACAACTGCAAGCCTCATCGTGGAGAACCTGAATCAACTGACTGAGGTTTTATTGAGTTTTGTGAACATCACATGACTGGCTAAGCCATTCACAGTGCAACAGCTCTACAACTATTTTAGTTGTATCAGTAATCAAGTGCCCTCCTGATTAAAGGGGGGCATACTCCAAAAACTTTTCAAGTTCCCCCTTGTTTTTTTTTGAGGGCACTAAAAACACAAATTATACAAGTGCCCCCTGGCTAAAAGGAGGTGGGGGAGCACTAAAACCGACAACTTAAACAAATTAAACTTAAGACATTAAGGTCAAATTAAAATTTGGTTGCCAGGGGTGATGATGCTCCAGTCCCTCCGGTGCCCACCTCTCGCGGAAGGCCGCGAGCGTATCGGTGGACACCGCGTGCTCCATCTCCAGGGACACCCTGGCTCGGATGTTCAACAGCTCCACAAGCCTGTGAGCATGCTCACAGGTGCATACATTACTCCGTCCATTTAAATTAAATTGGGCAGGCAAGGTCATGCATTTGTATTCCTGCTGGCCTGATTATCCTCAAAGTCCCGTATCCAGAAGATCCAACAAGTTCAATAACAGGAAAATCTTTCTAAAATTTTTAAATAGCACATTTATTTAACTGTCGTATATATTTTTTTTTAAAAACACAAATTAAATTGTGACATTCTGGAAGGATTTAATATCTTTTTCGACCAATTTTCTTTCCTTCCCCTTGGAGGATGCAGACTCATTCCAACTCTCGATTGCTATTCTTCAGCCTAGGCCGTTAGCATTTGGCGGGCTATTTGATTGTAGCATGCGTCACCACCAAGCCCAAATGTGTCCTCAGCTGATCGGCCTTGCACATGCATTTTCAGGAGCGTCCGCTTGATGCCACTTGATACTTGTTGCCAGTTATCTGCAGAATTTTCATCCGTTTGACACACTTCCACTTCAAATCAGCATAAAGGTCTAGAATTCCGTCCGCCACCCTGCCCCAAATCAGGTGGGACACCGATGGAGAAAAGTGGAGAAAATCAACTGTAGTTCCTCTCTGGGGTAAGGCGGGGGGAGCGGGAAAGGGGGGGAAATCAGTCAAAATCAACTAACTCTGCACAAACAAGGCAGCCAAACAAGGAGCCTTCCGAATTGATAGGCTCAGCTACTTCTTGGCTTACCCAGCTCAGCCATTGGGGGAGTTTTTCAACTCGGACTAGCCAGGGTTACCTCTAACGTTTGGGCTGGATTTTCCATTACCGGCCTCTACAGCTTCAGACGGAACACCCACCTGCCACCTCGACCCCGCCATGACCTCAGGTATGGGTACTGAGGCATTATGGGGGAAATTTTAACTGGGAGCAGATTTCAGGTGGGGTCGTCCTGGGCCCAGAAAGATAAGTTACTAACTTACCTTTAAAGGCCTCTGCTTCACTGCCTGCCTCAGCTGCCTCTAAAAAAGTTTTATTTTAAAAGGCTTTAAAGTGGACTTTCAAAGAAGGGGAAAGTGGCGATGAGCTGGAATGAAACTGGAAGCAGGCGGTAAGTTTCCCGAGGTGATTTTAACTGCATGGCCGCCCCATTCCTGGCTGGTGGGGCCCAGGTCTCGGTTTAGAACATCCGCTACATATTCACAGCGAGCTCCTCCATCGCCAGCGCCTAGTATTTTGTACCTTGCTTTATTTTTAAGTCATTATCAAGCGTTCAATGATTCCGCTCTCTCAGTTAGAGAGGGTTACTGACGCTTGGCCCTCGACATTTTCTGGTTACATTCTTTGCCGTCCTACTATGTTCAGGTTTCACACCTCGTTACGATGCAGTGGATATTTGGCCTCCAAGGGTCATGTTCCAATGAAGATGAAATATGTAAAATACCAGCGACCTTCATTTCCACACCTGTTCTCCATTGGCGCCCTTGCTCCAGAATCGCTATGTTCACTGAGGTTAAGGTGGTCGATTTGGGGAAACATGGAAACATAGAAAATAGGTGCAGGAGCAGGCCATTCGGCCCTTCAAGCCTGCACCACCATTTAATATGATCATGCAACCTCAGTACCCCACCCCTGCCTTCTCTCCATATCCCCTGAATCTTTTAGCCGTAAGGGCCACATCTAACTCCCTCTTGAATATATCTAACGAACTGGACTCAACAACTTTCTGCGGTAGATAATTCCACAGGTTCACAACTCACTGGGTGAAGAAGTTTCTCCTCAACTCGATCCTATATGGCTTACCCCTTATCCTTAGACTGTGACCCCTGGTTCTGGATTTCCCCAACATCGGGAACAGTCTTCCTGCATCTAACCTGTCCCGTCCTGCACCAAATTGTGAAGAAAGCCTTTAGAACTTTCAAATATGTTGCTCATGCACCACGTTGCCTTTTTCCAAGCGACTCATCTGTACAACCCGCAGCTTTGAAAGATTTGCTTCAGTTTAAAATTCATTCTGGAAAGTAGACATGGGGCTGGATTTTCCGTCTTCTGCTGCCCCTGTTAACGCCCCAGAGGGGCGGCAAGAAGCACTTCCGGGCGGACGGACAGCATGCAGCGCCTCGCCGGGATATTCGGTGTGGTTTGGAGGGGACGCGGAGCATTATCGCCTCCGGTTGCAACACCGGCTCGATTTTCGGCTGCCGCCCGACGCGTAGCGCTCTGCAGAGAGCCGTGCTGGGATCGCCTGCGGAAGCTGCCATATTGTGTGGTAAGCAATGCTGACCTCAGGTAAGTGCGATTGTTTATTTGTGTGATTTATGTTGTGGTGGCGAGTTATGTATTGGGAATGTTTTTGGTGGGTGTTTTTCAGGTTTTTGTTTTCACCCTAGCCCTCTCTCAGTGCGCTCCGAGGCTGGCTGGCTAGCTCTGGATTTTCGCTTGCTCAGTTGGCCTAGCGCCCTAAGAGAGGTGTACAACGCCTCCCTTAGTGCTCCGCCCCACACTCAGGGCCCAGCTGATGCATTTTGCTGATGAGGCGCAAACTGTTCCCGGGCGCAAACTTTACTGCCCCGCTGCCATTACCGCCCCAAAATGAGCAGAACCGAATATCCGGCCCCTCCAGTTTTAAGGCCTCAGGGCAGGAACATGCAATGGGGCTCCCAAGTGCTAACATTTTCATTATTGCTCTTCCCCTATTTCGCCACCCTCTTTTAAGGTTCCTCCACAACGCATTACTCTGGACTAGAAAGGTGGCCAGATAAGCTGCTCCATGGACCCGTGCAAAGGTCACTCTGTAGATGACCTCGAAAGAGATATGTCAGAACGCCCTGTGTTGACTTCAGTTTTCTCTCCTGTTGCTAGGCAGATACATGTGGTTTACACTCAGCACCTCCCTGGGAGTCAGGTTGCGATCATGAACTTGACATGTGGGAAATACTCAGGATTCCTTACACTTTCACTGTCTGCCAATGCGCAGACAGAAACGCATGTATACTGGCAGGTTGTCACAGCATAATATATACTTATTTCCCTCAGTCTTTCCTTTTCTCCAACAATCTACAGGCCTTTAAAACCCCAGTTTAACATCACTACTCACTACCTCTTGAGTTACTTTGCTTTTCTCCTGCGGTTTCAAATTTGGTGGTGTCTGTGCTATCTTCTTTCAACCTCATTTCCCTTTAAGGATAGCGGTGTCCGGGCCTTCAATGTAATGAAGGCTTAGACAACTCGGAGCTTTGCTGATGTAGAGGCTAAGCAAAGCCTAGATTACAGTTACACCTTTGTGCAGCAGAAGATAATACGAGAAAGTGCTGTACTATGCCCTTATATTTAATTATCCGTCAGATCCTGGCCACATATTAGACAAATACCACGCACACGGTTATAAATAAACTAAGTTCATCATGTCAGACACCATCTTGGCCTCACAGGTGAAACCAATAATTTCACCCGCAAGAGGCCAAGGTCACCACACTGAATGTTGAGCAATCCAGAACCTCCGTATGAAATGTGGCTGTGAGATTGCTCACGGATGTGGGTGAGAGTGCAGAACAGAGACACTGTGAATCCCGTTGTGCTTTTGCTGCATTCCTCTGAATCCTATTTTGTCTTGGGTGAGCATGTAGGAGGAGACGACAATCTCCAAGCTCACTGAGCAGCCCTGAGCTTAATCTTCCCTTGTACTCTTGCAGACCTTGATCTGTGGCAAGGCCCACAGCCGCTTCCAGCCTTCACATGTATTACTGTCTATTGCTGATAAATCAGAAATATTTGCCACAAAAACAAGATTGTGCTGCTTAGATCATTGAAAATCAAAGAATTCTGCACCAGTGATAAAGACTTAAGAACATAAGAAATAGGAGCAGGAATAAGTCATTTGGCCCTTTGAGCCTGCTCCGCTATTTAATAAGATCATGGCTGATCTTCTAACTCAACTCCACCGTCCCGCACTATCCCCATATCTTCAATACTTCTGATTGCATTTATATAGTGCCTTTCACGACCTTAGGACGTCCCAAAGCGCTTTACAGCCAATGAAACACTTATTGAAGTGCAGTCACTGTTATAATGTAGGAAACGTGACAGCAAATTTGCACACAAGCTCCCACAAACAGCAATGTGATAATGACCAGATAATCTGTTTTAGTGATGTTGATTGAGGGATAAATATTGGCCAGGACACTGGGGATAACTCCCCTGTTCTTCTTCAAAATAGTGCCATGGGATATTTGATGTCCACCTGAGAGCAGACAGGGCCTCGGTTTAACGTCTCATCCAAAAGACGGCACCTCCGACAGTGCAGCACTCCCTCAGCACTGCACTGGAGTGTCGGCCTAGGTTTTTGTGCTCAAGTCCCTGGAGTGGGACTTGAACCCACAACCTTCTGACTCAGAGGCGAGTGTGCTACCAGCTGACACTAGTGCACCAAGCCAGTAACAAGAATCATGGATATTATATTAGTATTTCTGAGACACCCTTTTCATATTTTACAGGTTCATATGAAAGGATTTGGCATATTAGAGAGTTTTATAGAGCAAGCTGGCAGCAGGTTTTTCTCTTAGTGAGAGAGCCATGAACAATGTGACTTATATCCTGCTATGGAACTCAAAATATTACTTGGCACTTACAAATGAGAATTCTATGGAGATTTGTCAAAGGGTGTGTTACAAATATGTTTTATAGAGCAGGTCAGAGGCTGGGTATTCTGCGGCGAGTGTCTCACCTCCTGACTCCTCAAAGCCTTTCCACCATCTACAGGACACAAGTCAGGAGTGTGATGGAATACTCTCCACTTGCCTGGACGAGTGCAGCTCCAACAACACTTAAGAAGCTCGACACCATCCAGGACAATGCAGCCCGCTTGATTGGTACCCTCCACCTTAAACATTCACTCCCTCCACCACCGGTGTACCGTGGCTGCAGTGTGCAACATCTACAAGATGCACTGCAGCAACTCGCCAAGGCTTTTTTGGCAGCACCTCCCAAACCTGTGACCTCTACCACCCAGAAGGACAAGGGCAGCAGGCACATGGGAACACCACCACCTCCACATTCCCCCTCCAAGTCACACACCATCCTGACTTGGACATATATCGCCGTTCCTTCATCGTCGCTGAGTCAAAATCCTGGAACTCCCTCCCTAACAGCACTGTGGGAGTACCTTCACCCCACGGACTACAGAGGTTCAAGTAGGCAACTCACCACCACCTCCTCAATGGCAATTAGGGATGGGTAATAAATGCTGGCCTTGCCAGCGATGCCCACATCCCAGGAATGAATAAAAAGAAACATACAGTGCAGCAAGGGTTATTTTAGAGGGTGTGTTCATTACGGAGAGGGGCATGTTACAGATAGATGTGTTTTACAGAGAATGTGCTCTGCAGCAAGGAGTATTTTATAGGAGGTCTACCTTACTGAGATGGGTGTATTACATGGAGGGGAGATTTACAGTAGAAATACATTGCACGGAGAGACATTTTATATGTTTTACAAATTGGTGTACAGCGAGGGGTGCATTCAGAAGTGTCTCTGTTAATGAGGGGACTGTGAAAAGAAAATGCATCATACACAGAGTTGTGGTGCGCTGAAGGGGCTGCAGGACTGAAACTTCAGACAATTGATTAATCTTCATTGAAGAACATGAAAAAGATTTAAGTAAAACCTAAGGGTGTGATACTGAAGCCACAAATTAGCTTGCAGCTCACATTCCTGGCATTGCTGTAACCCTATCCTTCACAATGGTTGAATTGACTGCATATGTTATATGTTTTGAAGATGCCATTGAACCACTGAGTGTGTGATGCAGATACTGGTAGATACTGCAAGGCAACTCAGCCTGGGGCAAGTACTATAAACTAGCTATCTCCAGCTGAGGTAACTCCACCGCTTGATGACTCGAGCACAGCAAAGAGCCAGTGTTGGTAATCCAAGAGCCATGTCACTCTCAAGTTTCCAGCCAGCTGCATAGATGCATGGAGACAGGCAGCTAAAAATACTGGGGAACGAACAAAAAGAGAGCAAGTAATGCATGGACTGTGTACGGCATTGGACAAACTCCAGGGATATGGGGCCCCTTCCCAATGACCAGCCTCCTACTGACCCCAAGCAACTCACCCATGATCTTATCGAAACATATAAGATTATGAAGGGACTTGACAAGGTGGATGCAGAGAGGATGGGGGAGACTAGAACTAGAGGGCATGATCTTAGAATAAGGGGCCGCCCATTTAAAACTGAGATGAGGAGAAATTTCTTCTCTCAGAGGGTTGTAAATCTGTGGAATTCTCTGCCTCAGAGAGCTGTGGAAGCTGGAACATTGAATAAATTTAAGACAGAAATAGACAGTTTCTTAAACGATAAGGGGATAAGGGGTTATGGAGAGTGGGCAGGGAAGTGGAACTGAGTCCATGATCAGATCAGCCGTGATCTTATTGAAACATAGAAAATAGGTGCAGGAGTAGGCCATTCGGCCCTTCGAGCCTGCACCACCATTCAATATGATCATGGCAGAGATTTGAGAGACAAAGGGGACGATGGGCTGAATTGAGATGGTAATAGCACAGGTGAGGAAACATCGGTCTTCGTCCTCCTACGCAAGCTCGAGGAACAGCACCACATCTTCCGGACTCAACATCGAGTTCAACAATTTCAGATCATACCTCGGCCCCCATTTTGTTCCCTTTCCTTGCTTTCTTTTTTAATAAAACTCCCCCCACCCCTCCCCACTTTATTTTTAGTTTGCTTTTCTCTGCTTTCCGTGGCAGCTGGTAATCATTCTGCCATTCACACCCCGTCGAGACCCACCTTTTGTTTCCTAACCTGTGCCATTACCATCTCAATTCAGCCCATCGGCCCCTTTGTCTTTCAAATCTCTCCTGCCTTCCACCCTATCACAGACCTTCCCATTTGTTCTTTCCTCCCCTCCCCCTATCACTGCCCCTGCACTTCCTTAACAATCTGTTACATCTCGAACTTTTCCAGTCCTGACGGAGGGTCACAGACCTGAAACATTAACTCTGTTTCTCTCTCCATCGATGCGGCCTGAGCCGCTGAGATTTCCAACATTCTCTGTTTTTATTTCAGATTCCAGCATCTGTAGTATTTTGCTTTAGTATTAGTAATAAACCAGCTCTAGTACCGAGCAACTTCACTTCATATACAGTACAGGTGCGACTTCCGAAATCCAGAAACCTCAGAACCGAGGCTGTTCCGGATTCCAGGTATTTCTGGATTACAGAACGTCTTTGACTGAGCCGAGGAAGGTAGGTAGGGGGGTCGGTCGGTTAGGCTGCCGGAGATCAGGGGGGTCGTTCGGGCCGAGGCCGGGGGAGGTCCAGCTGAGGCTGGGCGAGGTCGGGGGGAGGTCGGAGCGAGATGGGGGAGGTCAGGCCGAGGTCAGGCCAAGGCCGGAGTAGGTCGGGGCGAGGCCGGGGAAGGTCGGGGCGAGGCAGGAAGCGGTCGGGCCGAGGTCGGAGGAGGTCGGGGGGTGGGGGGGAAGCCGGGGGAGGTCAGGCCAAGGATGGGAGAGGTCAGGTCAAGGCCGGAGTAGGTCGGGGCGAGGCAGGGAGCGGTCGGGCCGAGGTCGGAGGAGGTCGGGCCAAGGCTGGGAGAGGTCAGGTCAAGGCCGGAGTAGGTCGGGGCGAGGCAGGGAGCGGTCGGGCCGAGGTCGGAGGAGGTCGGGCCAAGGCTGGGAGAGGTCAGGTCAAGGCCGGAGTAGGTCGGGGCGAGGCCGGGGAAGGTCGGGGCGAGGCAGGGAGCTGTCGGGCCGAGGTCGGAGGAGGTCGGGTCAAGGCTGGGAGAGGTCAGGCTGAGGTCAGACCAAGGCCGGAGTAGGTCGGGGCGAGGCCGGGGAAGGTCGGGGCGAGGCAGGGAGCTGTCGGGCCGAGGTCGGAGGAGGTCGGGTGGGGGGGGGGAAGCCGGGGGAGGGCAGGTCAAGGCTGGGAGAGGTCAGGCCGAGGTCAGACCAAGGCCGGAGTAGGTCGGGGCGAGGCCGGGGAAGGTCGGGGCGAGGCAGGGAGCTGTCGGGCCGAGGTCGGAGGAGGTCGGGTGGGGGGGGGGAAGCCGGGGGAGGGCAGGTCAAGGCTGGGAGAGGTCAGGCCGAGGTCAGGTCAAGGCCGGGGAAGGTCGGGCCGAGGCAGGGAGCGGTTGGGCCGAGGGAGGTCTGGGCGAGGCCGGGGGAGGTCGAGCTGAGGTCGGGCGAGGTCGGGTGGAAGGCCAGGGGAGGTCGGGCGAGACGGGGGGAGGTTGGGCCAAGGCAGGGAGAGGTCGGGCCGAGGTCAGGGGAGGTTGGGCTGAGGCCGGGGGAGATAGGACCGAGGCAGGTCGGGCCAAGGCAGGGGAGTCCGGATTTTGGAACATTTTCCGATTTCCGGAAGACCCCACCACGGATCGGCCCGGTGTCCAGATTCTGGAACATTCCGGATTCTGGAACTCCGTATTTTGGATGTCGCACCTGTATTTTATGTATGTAATTGTGTAATTGGTAAAATAGCATGTACTCTATCAAACCATGACTGAGGTCACGTGTTGCTGTCGGCAAAGTGATTTCCCACCGGGAACATACACTGGAAAACTGGACGTGCAAAACTTCGGTTGGAAAACTGTGCACAGTGCTTGCCCAAACAATATTCCAGACCCCGGGTCACCCCACCCACAGTGCAAGGTCAGAAACTGACCCCGGGTTACCCCACCCACAGTGCCAGGTCAGAAACTGACCCGGGGTCACCCCACCCACAGCGTAAGGTCAGAAACTGACCCCGGGTCACCCCACCCACAGCGCAAGGTCAGAAACTGACCCCGGGTCACCCCACCCACAGCGCAAGGTCAGAAACTGACCACGGGTCACCCCACCCACAGCGCAAGGTCAGAAACTGACCCGGGTCACCCCACCAACAGTGCAAGGTCAGAAACTGACCCGTCAGAAACTGACCCCGGGTCACCCCACCCACAGTGCAAGGTCAGAAACTGACCCAGGGTCACCCCACCCACAGTGCATGGTCAGAAACTGACCCCGGGTCACCCCACCAACAGTGCAAGGTCAGAAACTGACTCCGGGTCACCCCACCCACAGCGCAAGGTCAGAAACTGACCCCGGGTCACCCCACCCACAGCGCAAGGTCAGAAACTGACCCCGGGTCACCACACCCACAGCGCAAGGTCAGAAACTGACCCCGGGTCACCCCACCAACAGCGCAAGGTCAGAAACTGACCCCGGGTCACCCCACCAACAGCGCAAGGTCAGAAACTGACCCCGGGTCACCCCACCAACAGCGCAAGGTCAGAAACTGACCCCGGGTCACCCCACCAACAGTGCAAGGTCAGAAACTGACCCCGGGTCACCCCACCCACAGAGCAAGGTCAGAAACTGACCCTGGGTCACCCCACCAACAGTGCAAGGTCAGGAACTGACCCCGGGTCACCCCACCAACAGCGCAAGGTCAGAAACTGACCCCGGGTCACCCCACCAACAGCGCAAGGTCAGAAACTGACCCCGGGTCACCCCACCAACAGCGCAAGGTCAGAAACTGACCCCATGTCACCCCACCAACAGCGCAAGGTCAGAAACTGACCCCGGGTCACCCCACCCACAGTGCAAGGTCAGAAACTGACCCCGGGTCACCCCACCAACAGCGCAAGGTCAGAAACTGACCCCGGGTCACCCCACCCACAGTGCAAGGTCAGAAACTGACCCCGGGTCACCCCACCAACAGTGCAAGGTCAGAAACTGACCCCGGGTCACCCCACCAACAGTGCAAGGTCAGAAACTGACCCCAGGTCACCCCACCCACAGTGCAAGGTCAGAAACTGACCCCGGGTCACCTCACCCACAGTGCAAGGTCAGAAACTGACCCCGGGTCACCCCACCAACAGTGCAAGGTCAGAAACTGACCCCGGGTCACCCCACCCACAGTGCAAGGTCAGAAACTGACCCCGGGTCACCCCACCCACAGTGCAAGGTCAGAAACTGACTCCGGGTCACCCCACCCACAGCGCAAGGTCAGAAACCGACCCCGGGTCACCCCACCCACAGTGCAAGGTCAGAAACTGACCCCGGGTCACCCCACCCACAGTGCAAGGTCAGAAACTGACCCCGGGTCACCCCACAAGCAGTGCATGGTCAGAAACTGACCCTGGGTGACCCCACCCACAGTCCAAGGTCAGAACCTGACCCCGGGTCACTCCACCCACAGTGCAAGGTCAGAAACTGACCCCAGGTCACCCCATCCACAGTGCAAGGTCAGAAACTGACCCCAGGTCACCCCACCAACAGTTCAAGGACGGAAAGTGACCATAAGATGTAAACCTCTTTAAAAAAAAATGAAAGGGACAATGTAAATCTATTAAAGGCTGAAGGTTTGTCCTGCACTGACCTGAGGCAAAGAATCGACTTAAAACACATACACGTTTGACATGAGTGAGCTTCCAATTTGTTTTTAGTAACAGTATCCACATGTGAGAGTTGGCACCTAGCTAAGTGTCCTGATTAGTGGGTTTCATAAACACAACTGGCGTTTTGAGGATATTAAACCCCTTTCATTGCTGCGATAATTAAAAAAAATAGTAAAATTAAAAAATAATGAAAATCTATCAGATTTAGTTGGCGCATTCTGATTGAATTTGTTTTGTTCTGGTTCCTAAGGGGTCTCAAGTTGGTTTCAGTGCCATTAAATAGCACTGACTGACATAGGGTCTCATCATCATTGAGAAAGGTTCACATTTGTCCAGGGTGTGACAAAAGGTACACTGGGAATTCTGCCTCCAGTATCTTGATTGCTCTTTGAAAGAGCCAGCACACTTGGTGGAGGAATGGCCTCCTTCGGTGCTGTACTATTCTTTGATTCTATGTTATTAATCATTTAAAACAGGAACACATGATTCTTTAAGGATCCAAAATGGATCCCACAGATATTGTCCGAAGCACAGTGTTAGCTAACCTGGGATTTGTGCGAATGGAGTGTAAATCTGTTGTAAGATTACATTCTTTTAAATAATCTTCCCATCTCTATCTCAATAGCCTCTTATGGTGAAGCATCCCATGGTCTAATAGCCCTCAGTTCAAGAATGTTCCCAATGTTGGGGAAGTCCAGAACCAGGGGTCACAGTCTGAGGATAAGGGGTAAGCCATTTAGGACCGAGATGAGGAGAAACTTCTTCACCCAGAGAGTGGTGAACCTGTGGAATTCTCTACCACAGAAAGTAGTTGAGGCCAATTCACTAAATATATTCAAAAGGGAGTTAGATGAAGTCCTTACTACTCGGGGGATCAAGGGGTATGGCGCGAAAGCAGGAAGGGGGTACTGAAGTTTCATGTTCAGCCATGAACTCATTGAATGGCGGTGCAGGCTAGAAGGGCTGAATGGCCTGCTCCTGCACCTATTTTCTATGTTTCTATGTTTCTAAGTACATTCCATCCGGTGAGAATCTCCGGTCTCCGTTTCATTGTTCTTCACTCCCAACAGTGGAGAACATCTTTCAATGTTTATTTACAGTAAGGTCCCCAGAGTACGATCACAATTCACCGCCTGCTGCTCACACTGCTCCTCACAATGTGCTCCTCACACTGCTCCTCACACTGCTCCTCACACTGCACTCCTCACTCTGCTCATCACACTGCGCTCCTCACACTGCTCTTCACACTGTGCTCCTCACACTGCGCTCCTCACACTGCTCCTCACACTGCGCTCCTCACACTGCTCCTCACACTGTGCTCCTCACACTGCTCCTCACACTGTGCTCCTCACACTGCTCCTCACACTGCGCCTCACACTGCGCTCCTCACACTGCGCTCCTCACACTGCTCCTCACATGCGCTCCTCACACTGCTCCTCACACTGCTCCTCACACTGCGCCTCACACTGCTCCTCACACTGCTCCTCACACTGCGCCTCACACTGCGCTCCTCACACTGCTCCTCACACTGCACTCCTCACACTGCTCCTCACACTGCTCCTCACACTGCTCCTCACACTGCGCTCCTCACACTGCGCTCCTCACACTGCTCCTCACACTGCGCTCCTCACACTGCTCCTCACACTGCACTCCTCACACTGCGCTCCTCACACTGCTCCTCACACTGCTCCTCACACTGCTCCTCACACTGCGCCTCACACTGTGCTCCTCACACTGCGCTCCTCACACTGCGCTCCTCACACTGCTCCTCACACTGCGCTCCTCACACTGCGCTCCTCACACTGCTCCTCACACTGCGCTCCTCACACTGCTCCTCACACTGCACTCCTCACACTGCGCTCCTCACACTGCTCCTCACACTGCTCCTCACACTGCTCCTCACACTGCACCTCACACTGCGCTCCTCACACTGCGCTCCTCACACTGCTCCTCACACTACGCTCCTCACACTGCTCCTCACACTGCTCCTCACACTGCGCTCCTCACACTGCTCCTCACACTGCTCCTCACACTGCGCTCCTCACACTGCGCTCCTCACACTGCTCCTCACACTGCGCTCCTCACAAAGCTCCTCACACTGCGCTCCTCACACTGCTCCTCACACTGCGCTCCTCACATTGCTCCTCACACTGCGCTCCTCACACTGCTTCTCACACTGCTCCTCACACTGCGCTCCTCACACTGCTCCTCACACTGCGCTCCTCACACTGCTCCTCACACTGCTCCTCACACTGCTCCTCACACTGCGCTGCTCACACTGCGCTCCTCACACTGCACTCCTCACACTGCGCTCCTCACACTGCTCCTCACACTGCGCTCCTCACACTGTGCTCCTCACACTGCGCTCCTTACACTGCGCTCCTTACACTGCGCTCCTCACACTGCTCCACACACTGCGCTCCTCACACTGCTCCACACACTGCGCTCCTCACACTGCGATCCTCATACTTCGCTCCTCACACTGCGCTCCTCACACTGCTCCTCACACTGCGATCCTCACACTGCGCTCCACACACTGTGCTCCTCACACTGCTCCTCACACTGCACTCCTCACTCTGCTCATCACACTGCGCTCCTCACACTGCTCTTCACACTGCGCTCCTTACACTGCGCTCCTCACACTGCTCCACACACTGCGCTCCTCACACTGCTCCACACACTGCGCTCCTCACACTGCGATCCTCATACTTCGCTCCTCACACTGCGCTCCTCACACTGCTCCTCACACTGCGATCCTCACACTGCGCTCCACACACTGTGCTCCTCACACTGCTCCACACACTGCACTCCTCACACTGCTCCTCACACTTCTCCTCACACTGCGCTCCACACACTGCGCTCCTCACACTGCGCTCCTCACACTGCGCTCCTCACACTGCTCTTCACACTGCGCTCCTCACACTGCTCCTCACACTGCGCTCCTCACACTGCGCTCCTCACACTGCTCTTCACACTGCGCTCCTCACACTGCTCCTCACACTGCGCTCCTCACACTGCTCCTCACACTGCTCCTCACACTGCGCTCCTCACACTGCTCCTCACACTGCGCTCCTCACACTGCGCTCCTCACACTGCTCCTCACACTGCGCTCCTCACACTGCGCCTCACACTGTGCTCCTCACACTGCGCTCCTCACACTGCTCCTCACACTGCGCTCCTCACACTGCGCTCCTCACACTGCTCCTCACACTGCGCTCCTCACACTGCGCCTCACACTGTGCTCCTCACACTGCGCTCCTCACACTGCTCCTCACACTGCGCCTCACACTGTGCTCCTCACACTGCGCTCCTCACACTGCTCCTCACACTGCGCTCCTCACACTGCGCTCCTCACACTGCTCCTCACACTGCGCTCCTCACACTGCGCTCCTCACACTGCGCTCCTCACACTGCTCCTCACACTGCGCTCCTCACACTGCGCCTCACACTGTGCTCCTCACACTGTGCTCCTCACACTGCGCTCCTCACATTGCTCTCCTCACACTGCTCCTCACACTGCTCCTCACACTGCGCTCCTCACACTGCGCCTCACACTGTGCTCCTCACACTGTGCTCCTCACACTGCGCTCCTCACATTGCTCTCCTCACACTGCTCCTCACACTGCTCCTCACACTGCGCTCCTCACACTGCGCTCCTCACACTGCGCTCCTCACACTGCGCCTCACACTACGCTCCTCACACTGCGCTCCTTACACTGCTCCTCACACTGCGCTCCTCACACTGCACCTCACACTGCGCTCCTCACACTGTGTTCCTCACACTGCGTTCCTCACACTGCGCTCCTTATACTGCGCTCCTCACACTGCGCTCCTCACACTGCACCTCACACTGCGCTCCTCACACTGCGTTCCTCACACTGCGCTCCTCACACTGCGCTCCTCACACTGCTCCTCACACTGCGCTCCTCACACTGCTCCTCACACTGCACCTCACACTGTGCTCCTCACACTGCTCCACACACTGCGCTCCTCACACTGCGCTTCTTAAACTGCGCAGCTCACACTGCTCCTCACACTGCGCTCCTCACACTGCGATCCTCATACTTCGCTCCTCACACTGCGCTCCTCACACTGTGCTCCTCACACTGCGCTGCTCACACTGCGCTCCTCACACTGCACTCCTCACACTGCGCTCCTCACACTGCTCCACACACTGCGCTCCTCACACTGCGATCCTCACACTGCGCTCCACACACTGTGCTCCTCACACTGCTCCTCACACTGCACTCCTCACTCTGCTCATCACACTGCGCTCCTCACACTGCTCTTCACACTGCGCTCCTTACACTGCGCTCCTCACACTGCTCCACACACTGCGCTCCTCACACTGCTCCACACACTGCGCTCCTCACACTGCGATCCTCATACTTCGCTCCTCACACTGCGCTCCTCACACTGCTCCTCACACTGCGATCCTCACACTGCGCTCCACACACTGTGCTCCTCACACTGCTCCACACACTGCACTCCTCACACTGCTCCTCACACTTCTCCTCACACTGCGCTCCACACACTGCGCTCCTCACACTGCGCTCCTCACACTGCGCTCCTCACACTGCTCTTCACACTGCGCTCCTCACACTGCTCCTCACACTGCGCTCCTCACACTGCGCTCCTCACACTGCTCTTCACACTGCGCTCCTCACACTGCTCCTCACACTGCGCTCCTCACACTGCTCCTCACACTGCTCCTCACACTGCGCTCCTCACACTGCTCCTCACACTGCGCTCCTCACACTGCGCTCCTCACACTGCTCCTCACACTGCGCTCCTCACACTGCGCCTCACACTGTGCTCCTCACACTGCGCTCCTCACACTGCTCCTCACACTGCGCTCCTCACACTGCGCTCCTCACACTGCTCCTCACACTGCGCTCCTCACACTGCGCCTCACACTGTGCTCCTCACACTGCGCTCCTCACACTGCTCCTCACACTGCGCCTCACACTGTGCTCCTCACACTGCGCTCCTCACACTGCTCCTCACACTGCGCTCCTCACACTGCGCTCCTCACACTGCTCCTCACACTGCGCTCCTCACACTGCGCTCCTCACACTGCGCTCCTCACACTGCTCCTCACACTGCGCTCCTCACACTGCGCCTCACACTGTGCTCCTCACACTGTGCTCCTCACACTGCGCTCCTCACATTGCTCTCCTCACACTGCTCCTCACACTGCTCCTCACACTGCGCTCCTCACACTGCGCCTCACACTGTGCTCCTCACACTGTGCTCCTCACACTGCGCTCCTCACATTGCTCTCCTCACACTGCTCCTCACACTGCTCCTCACACTGCGCTCCTCACACTGCGCTCCTCACACTGCGCTCCTCACACTGCGCTCCTCACACTGCGCCTCACACTACGCTCCTCACACTGCGCTCCTTACACTGCTCCTCACACTGCGCTCCTCACACTGCACCTCACACTGCGCTCCTCACACTGTGTTCCTCACACTGCGTTCCTCACACTGCGCTCCTTATACTGCGCTCCTCACACTGCGCTCCTCACACTGCACCTCACACTGCGCTCCTCACACTGCGTTCCTCACACTGCGCTCCTCACACTGCGCTCCTCACACTGCTCCTCACACTGCGCTCCTCACACTGCTCCTCACACTGCACCTCACACTGTGCTCCTCACACTGCTCCACACACTGCGCTCCTCACACTGCGCTTCTTAAACTGCGCAGCTCACACTGCTCCTCACACTGCGCTCCTCACACTGCTCCTCACACTGCGCTCCTCACACTGCGCTCCTCACACTGCGCTCCTCACACTGCTCCTCACACTGCGCTCCTCACACTGCTCCTCACACTGCTCCTCACACTGCTCCTCACACTGCGCTCCTCACACTGCGCTCCTCACACTGCTCCTCACACTGCGCTCCTCACAAAGCTCCTCACACTGCGCTCCTCACACTGCGCTCCTCACATTGCTCCTCACACTGCGCTCCTCACACTGCTCCTCACACTGCTCCTCACACTGCGCTCCTCACACTGCTCCTCACACTGCGCTCCTCACACTGCTCCTCACACTGCTCCTCACACTGCGCTGCTCACACTGCGCTCCTCACACTGCGCTCCTCACACTGCTCCTCACACTGCGCTCCTCACACTGCTCCTCACACTGCGCTCCTCACACTGCTCCTCACACTGCTCCTCACACTGCGCTGCTCACACTGCGCTCCTCACACTGCGCTCCTCACACTGCTCCTCACACTGCTCCTCACACTGCTCCTCACACTGCGCTCCTCACACTGCGCTCCTCACAGTGCTCCTCACACTGCTCCTCACACTGTGTTCCTCACACTGCTCCTCACACTACGCTCCTCCCACTGCTCCTCACACTGCTCCTCACACTGCGCTCCTCACACTGCGCTCCTCACACTGCTCCTCACACTGCTCCTCACACTGCGCTCCTCACAGTGTGCTCCTCACACTGCTCCTCACACTGCGCTCCTCACACTGCGCTCCTCACACTGCTCCTCACACTGCGCTCCTCACACTGCGCTCCTCACACTGCTCCTCACACTGCGCTCCTCACACTGCTCCTCACACTGTGCTCCTCACACTGCTCCACACACTGCGCTCCTCACACTGCGCTCCTTACACTGCGCTGCTCACACTGCGCTCCTCACACTGCTCCTCACACTGCGATCCTCACACTGCGCTCCTCACACTGCTCCTCACACTGCTCCTCACACTGCGATCCTCACACTGCGCTCCTCACACTGCGCTCCTCACACTGCTCCTCACACTGCTCCTCACACTGCGCTCCTCACACTGCACTCCTCACCCTGCTCCCACGCACTGCGCTCCACACACTGCGCTCCTCACACTGCGCTCCTCACACTATGCTCCTCACACTGCTCCTCACACTGCTCCTCACACTGCGCTCCTCACACTGCTCCTCACACTTCTCCTCACACTGCGCACCTCACACTGCTCTCCTCACACTGCTCCTCACACTGTGCTCCTCACACTGCTCCTCACACTGCGCTCCTCACACTACGCTCCTCACACTGCGCTCCTCACACTGCTCCTCACACTGCTCCTCACACTGCACTCCTCACACTGCTCCTCACACTGCTCCTCACACTGCGCTCCTCACACAGCGCTCCTCACACTGCGCTCCTCACACTGCTCCTCACACTGCGCTCCTCACACTGCGCTCCTCACACAGCGCTCCTCACACTGCGCTCCTCACACTGCGCTCCTCACACTGCTCCTCACACTACGCTCCTCACACTGCGCTCCTTACACTGCTCCTCACACTGCTCCTCACACTGCGATCCTCACACTGCTCCTCACACTGCGCTCCTCACACAGCGCTCCTCACACAGCGTTCCTCACACTGCTCCTCACACTGCGCTCCTCACACTGCGCTCCTCACACTGTGCTCTTCACACTGTGCTCCTCACACTGCGCTCCTCACAATGCTCCTCACACTACGCTCCTCACACTGCGATCCTCACACTGCGCTCCTCACACTGCGCTCCTCACACAGCGCTCCTCACACTGCTCCTCACACTGCGCTCCTCACACTGCGCTCTTCACACTGTGCTCCTCACACTGCTCCTCACACTGCGCTCCTCACACTGCTCCTCACACTACGCTCCTCACACTGCGCTCTTTACACTGCTCCTCACACTGCTCCTCACACTGCGATCCTCACACTGCTCCTCACACTGCGCTCCTCACACTGCTCCTCACACTACGCTCCTCACACTGCGCTCCTCACACTGCTCCTCACACTACGCTCCTCACACTGCGCTCCTTACACTGCTCCTCACACTGCTCCTCACACTGCGCTCCTCACACTGCTCCACACACTGCGCTGCTCACACTGCTCCTCACACTGCGATCCTCACACTGCGCTCCTCACACTGCGCTCCTCACACTGCGCTCCTCACACTGCTCCTCACACTGCGCTCGTCACACTGCGCTCCTCACACTGCGTTCCTCACACTGCTCCTCACACTGCTCCTCACACTGCGATCCTCACACTGCGCTCCTCACACTGCGCTGCTCACACTGCTCCTCACACTGCGATCCTCACACTGCGCTCCTCACACTGCGCTCCTCACACTGCTCCTCACACTGCTCCTCACACTGCGCTCCTCACACTGCGCTCCTCACACTGCGCTCCTCACACTGCTCCTCACACTGTGCTCCACAAAGCTCCTCACACTGCGCTCCTCACACTGCTCCTCACACTGCGCTCCTCACACTGCTCCTCACACTGCGCTCCTCACATTGCTCCTCACACTGCGCTCCTCACACTGCGATCCTCACACTGCGCTCCTCACACTGCGCTCCACACACTGCTCCTCACACTGTGCTCCTCACAAAGCTCCTCACACTGCGCTCCTCACACTGCTCCTCACACTGCGCTCCTCACACTGCTCCTCACATTGCTCCTCACACTGCGCTCCTCACAATGCGATCCTCACACTGCGCTCCTCACACTGCTCCTCACACTGCGCTCCTCACACTGTGCTCCTCACACTGCTCCTCACACTGCGCTCCTCACACTGCTCCTCACACTGCGCTCCTCACACTGCGCTCCTCACACTGCTACTCACACTGCGCTCCTCACACTGCTCCTCACACTGCTCCTCACACTGCGCTCCTCAAATTGCGCTCCTCACACTGCTCCTCACACTGCGCTCCTCACACTGCTCCTCACACTGCTCCTCACACTGCGCTCCTCACACTGCGCTCCTCACATTGCTCCTCACACTGCTCCTCACACTGCGCTCCTCACACTGCTCCTCACACTGCGCTCCTCACACTGCGCTCCTCACACTGCTCCTCACACTGCGCTCCTCACACTGCGCTCCTCACACTGCGCTCCTCACACTGCTCCTCACACTGCGCTCCTCACACTGCTCCTCACACAACGCTCCTCACACTGCTCCTCCTCACACTGCGCTCCTCACACTGCTCCTCACACTGCGCTCCTCACATTGCTCCTCACACTGCGCTCCTCACACTGCTCCTCACACTGCGCTCCTCACACAGCGCTCCTCACACTGCGCTCCTCACACTGCTCCTCACACTGCGCTCCTCACACTGCGCTCTTCACACTGTGCTCCTCACACTGCTCCTCACACTGCGCTCCTCACACTGCTCCTCACACTACGCTCCTCACACTGCGCTCCTTACACTGCTCCTCACACTGCTCCTCACACTGCGATCCTCACACTGCTCCTCACACTGCGCTCCTCACACTGCTCCTCACACTACGCTCCTCACACTGCGCTCCTCACACTGCTCCTCACACTACGCTCCTCAAACTGCGCTCCTTACACTGCTCCTCACACTGCTCCTCACACTGCGCTCCTCACACTGCTCCTCACACTGCTCCTCACACTGCACTCCTCACACTGCTCCACACACTGCGCTGCTCACACTGCTCCTCACACTGCGATCCTCACACTGCGCTCCTCACACTGCGCTCCTCACACTGCGCTCCACACACTGCGCTCCTCACACTGCTCCTCACACTGCGCTCCTCACACTGCTCCTCACACTGCGCTCCTCACACTGCTCCTCACACTGCGCTCCTCACATTGTTCCTCACACTGCGATCCTCACACTGCGCTCCTCACACTGCTCCTCACACTGCGCTCCTCACACTGTGCTCCTCACACTGCGCTCCTCACACTGCGATCCTCACACTGCGCTCCTCACACTGCTCCTCACACTGCGCTCCTCACACTGTGCTCCTCACACTGCTCCTCACACTGCTCCTCACACTGCGCTCCTCACACTGCTCCTCACACTGCGCTCCTCAAATTGCGCTCCTCACACTGCTCCTCACACTGCGCTCCTCACACTGCTCCTCACACTGCTCCTCACACTGCGCTCCTCACACTGCGCTCCTCACATTGCTCCTCACACTGCTCCTCACACTGCGCTCCTCACACTGCGCTCCTCACACTGCGCTCCTCACACTGCTCCGCACACTGCGCTCCTCACATTGCGCTCCTCACACTGCTCCTCACACTGCGCTCCTCACACTGCTCCTCACACTGCGCTCCTCACACTGCGCTCCTCACACTGCGCTCCTCACACTGCTCCTCACACTGCTCCTCACACAACGCTCCTCACACTGCTCCTCTTCACACTGCGCTCCTCACACTGCTCCTCACACTGCGCTCCTCACACTGCTCCTCACACTGCGCTCCTCACACTGCTCCTCCTCACACTGCACTCCTCACACTGCTCCTCACACTGCGCTCCTCACACTGTTCCTCACACTGCGCTCCTCACACTGCGCTCCTCACACTGCAACTCACACTGCGCTCCTCACACTGCGCTCCTCACACTGCTCCTCACACTGCTCCTCACACTGCGATCCTCACACTGCGCTCCTCACACTGCGCTCCTCACACTGCGCTCCTCACACTGCGATCCTCACACTGCGCTCCTCACACTGCGCTCCTCACACTGCGATCCTCACACTGCGCTCCTCACACTGCTCCACACACTGCGCTCCTCACACTGCTCCTCACACTGCGCTCCACACACTGCGCTCCTCACACTGCCCCTCACACTGCGCTCCTCACCCTGCGCTCCTCACACTGCTCCTCACACTGCGCTCCTCACACTGCGCTCCTCACACTGCTCCTCACACTGTGCTCCTCACACTGCTCCTCACACTTCGCCTCACACTGCGCTCCACACACTACGCTCCTCACACTGCGTTCCTCATACTGCTCCTCACACTGCTCCTCACACTGCGATCCTCACACTGTGCTCCTCACACTGCTCCTCACACTTCGCCTCACACTGCGCTCCACACACTACGCTCCTCACACTGCGCTCCTCACACTGTTTCTCACACTGCGATTCTCACACTGCGCTCCTCACACTGCTCCTCACACTGCGCTCCTCACACTGCTCCTCACACTGTGCTCCTCACACAGCGCTCCTCACACTGCTCCTCACACTGCGCTCCTCACAAAGCTCCTCACACTGCGCTCCTCACACTGTTCCTCACACTGCGCTCCTCACAAAGCTCCTCACACTGCGCTCCTCACACTGCGCTCCTCACACTGCTCCTCACACTGCGCTCCTCACACTGCTCCTCACACTGCGCTCCTCACATTGCTCCTCACACTGCGCTCCTCACATTGTTCCTCACACTGCTCCTCACACTGCGCTCCTCACACTGCTCCTCACACTGCTCCTCACACTGCGCTCCTCACACTGCGCTCCTCACACTGCGCTCCTCACACTGCTCCTTACACTGCGCTGCTCACACTGCTCCTCACACTACGCTCCTCACACTGCTCCTCACACTGCGATCCTCACACTGCGCTCCTCACACTGCTCATCACACTGCGATCCTCACACTGCTCCTCACACTGCGCTCCACACACTGCGCTCCTCACACTGCGCTCCTCACACTGCGCTCCTCACACTGCTCCTTACACTGCGCTGCTCACACTGCTCCTCACACTGCGCTCCACACACTGCGCTCCTCACACTGCGCTCCTCACACTGTGCTCCTCACACTGCGCTCCTCACACTGCGCTCCTCACACTGTGCTCCTCACACTGCTCCTCACACTGCTCCTCACACTGCGCTCCACACACTGCTCCTCACACTGCTCCTCACACTGCGCTCCTCACACTGCTCCACACACTGCACTCCTCACACTGCTCCTCACACTGCTCCTCACACTGCTCCTCACACTGCGCTCCTCACACTGCTCCTCACACTGCGATCCTCACACTGCTCCTCACACTGCTCCTCACACTGCGCTCCACACACTGCTCCTCACACTGCTCCACACACTGCGCTCCTCACACTGCGCTCCTCACACTGCGCTCCTCACACTGCTCCTCACACTGCTCCTCACACTGCGCTCCACACACTGCTCCTCACACTGCTCCTCACACTGCGCTCCACACACTGCTCCTCACACTGCTCCTCACACTGCTCCACACACTGCGCTCCTCACACTGCTCCACACACTGCGCTCCTCACACTGCTCCTCACACTGCGCTCCTCACACTGCTCCTCACACTGCTCCTCACACTGCTGCTCACACTGCTCTCCTCACACTGCTCCTCACACTGCGCTCCACACACTGCTCCTCACACTGCTCCTCACACTGCGCTCCTCACACTGCGCTCCTCACACTGCTCCTCACACTGCGCTCCTCACATTGCTCCTCACACTGCGCTCCTCACACTGCTCCTCACACTGCTCCTCACACTGCTCCTTACACTGCGCTCCTCACACTGCTCCTCACACTGCGCTCCTCACACTGCTCCTCACACTGCTCCTCACACTGCGCTCCTCACACTGCGTTCCTCACACTGCTCCTCACACTGCGCTCCTCACACTGCTCCTCACACTGCTCCTCACACTGCGCTCCTCACACTGCTCCTCACACTGCGCTCCACACACTGCTCCTCACACTGCTCCTCACACTGCTCCTCACACTGCGCTCCTCACACTGCTCCTCACACTGCTCCTCACACTGCGCTCCTCACACTGCTCCTCACACTGCGCTCCACACACTGCTCCTCACACTGCTCCTCACACTGCGCTCCTCACACTGCGCTCCTCACACTGCTCCTCACACTGCGCTCCTCACTTTGCTCCTCACACTGCGCTCCTCACACTGCTCCTCACACTGCTCCTCACACAGCGCTCCTCACACTGCGCTCCTCACACTGCGCTCCTCACACTGCGCTCCTCACACTGCGCTCCTCACACTGCTCCTCACACTGCGCTCCTCACACTGCTCCTCACACAGCGCTCCTCACACTGCGCTCCTCACACTGCGCTCCTCACACTGCGCTACTCACATTGCGCTCCTCACACTGCTCCTCACACTGCGCTCCTCACACTGCTCCTCACACTGCGCTCCTCACACTGCGCTCCTCACACTGCTCCTCACACTGCTCCTCACACTGCGCTCCTCACACTGCGCTTCTCACACTGCGCTCCTCACACTGCTCCTCACACTGCTCCTCACACTGCGCTCCTCACACTGCTCCTCACACTGCGCTCCTCACACTGCGCTCCTCACACTGCTCCTCACACTGCGCTCCTCACACTGTTCCTCACACTGCGCTCCTCACACTGCTCCTCACACTGCGCTCCTCACACTGCGCTCCTCACACTGCGCTCCTCACACTGTTCCTCACACTGCGCCTCACACTGCGCTCCTCACATTGCGCTCCTCACACTGTGCTCCTCACACTGCTCCTCACACTGCGCTCCTCACACTGTTCCTCACACTGCGCTCCTCACACTGTTCCTCACACTGCGCCTCACACTGCGCTCCTCACACTGCGCTCCTCACACTGTGCTCCTCACACAACGCTCCTCACACTGCTCCTCCTCACACTGCGCTCCTCACACTGCTCCTCACACTGCGCTCCTCACACTGCTCCTCCTCACACTGCACTACTCACACTGCTCCTCACACTGCGCTCCTCACACTGCTCCTCACACTGCGCTCCTCACACTGCTCCTCACACTGCGCTCCTCACAATGTTCCTCACACTGCGCTCCTCACACTGCGCTCCTCACACTGCGCTCCTCACACTGCAACTCACACTGCGCTCCTCACACTGCTGCTCCTCACATTGCGCTCTTCAAAATGCTCCTCACACTGCGCACCTCACACTGCTCCTCACACTGCGCTCCTCACACTGCTCCTCACACTACGCTCCTCACACTCCTCCTCACACTGCGCTCCTCACACTGCGCTTCTCACACTGCGCTCCTCACACTGCGTTCCTCACACTGCGCTCCTCACACTGCGCTCCTCACACTGCGCTCCTCACACTGCGCTCCTCACACTGCTCCTCACACTGCGCTCCTCACACTGCGCTCCTCACACTGCTCCTCATACAGCTCCTCACACTGCTCCTCACACTGCGCTCCTCACACTGCGCTCCTCACACTGCTCCTCACACTGCGCTCCTCACACTGCCCTCCTCACTGCTCCTCACACTGCGCTCCTCACACTGCTCCTCCTCACACTGCACTCCTCACACTGCTCCTCCTCACACTGCGCTCCTCACACTGTTCCTCACACTGCGCTCCTCACACTGCGCTCCTCACACTGCAACTCACACTGCGCTCCTCACACTGCTGCTCCTCACATTGCGCTCTTCAAACTGCTCCTCACACTGCGCACCTCACACTGCTCCTCACACTACGCTCCTCACACTGCTCCTCACACTGCGCCTCACACTGCTCCTCACACTGCGCTCCTCACACTGCTCCTCACACTGCGCTCCTCACACTGCTCCACACACTGCGCTCCTCACACTGCGCTCCTTACACTGCGCTGCTCACACTGCTCCTCACACTACGCTCCTCACACTGCGCTCCTCACACTGCTCCTCACACTGCTCCTCACACTGCGATCCTCACACTGCGCTCCTCACACTGCGCTCCTCACACTGCACTCCTCACCCTGCTGCCACGCACTGCGCTCCTCACACTGCTCCTCACACTGCGATCCTCACACTGCGCTCCTCACACTGCGCTCCTCACACTGCGCTCCTCACACTGCGCTCCTCACACTGTGCTCCTCACACTGCTCCACACACTGCTCCTCACACTGCGTTCCTCACACTGCTCCTCACACTGCGCTCCTCACACTGCGCACCTCACACTGCTCTCCTCACACTGCTCCTCACACTGCGCTCCTCACACTGCGCTCCTCACACTGCTCCTCACACTGCTCCTCACACTGCGCTCCTCACACTGCGCTCCTCACAAAGCTCCTCACACTGCGCTCCTCACACTGCTCCTCACACTGCGCTCCTCACACTGCTCCTCACACTGCGCTCCTCACATTGTTCCTCACACTGCTCCTCACACTGCGCTCCTCACACTGCTCCTCACACTGCGCTCCTCACACTGCTCCTCACACTGCGCTCCTCACACTGCGCTCCTCACACTGCTCCTCACACTGCTCCTCACACTGCGCTCCTCACACTGCGCTCCTCACACTGCTCCTCACACTGCGCTCCTCACACTGCGCTCCTCACAATGCTCCTCACACTGCGATCCTCACACTGCACTCCTCACACTGCGCTCCTCACACTGCTCCTCACACTGCGATCCTCACACTGCACTCCTCACACTGCACTCCTTACACTGCGCTGCTCACAATGCTCCTCACACTGCTCCTCACACTGCGCTCCTCACACTGCTCCTCACACTGCTCCACACACTGCGCTGCTCACACTGCTCCTCACACTGCGATCCTCACACTGCGCTCCTCACACTGCTCCTCACACTGCGATCCTCACACTGCGCTCCACACACTGCGCTCCTCACACTGCGCTCCTCACACTGCTCCTCACACTGCGCTCCTCACACTGCGCTCCTCACACTGCTCCTCACACTGCGCTCCTCACACTGCTCCTCACACTGCGCTCCTCACATTGCTCCTCACACTGCGCTCCTCACACTGCGATCCTCACACTGCGCTCCTCACACTGCTCCTCACACTGCGGTCCTCACATTGCGCCTCACACTGCGCTCCTCACACTGCGATCCTCACACTGCGCTCCTCACACTGCTCCTCACACTGCGCTCCTCACATTGCTCCTCACACTGCGCTCCTCACACTGCGATCCTCACACTGCGCTCCTCACACTGCGATCCTCACACTGTGCTCCTCACACTGCGCTCCTCACACTGCTCCTCACACTGCGATCCTCACACTGCGCTCCTCACACTGCGCTCCTCACACTGCGCTCCTCACACTGCTCCTCACACTGTGCTCCTCACAAAGCTCCTCACACTGTGCTCCTCACAAAGCTCCTCACACTGCGCTCCTCACACTGCTCCTCACACTGCGCTCCTCACACTGCGCTCCTCACACTGCGCTCCTCACACTGCTCCTCACACTGCGATCCTCACACTGCGCTCCTCACACTGCGCTCCTCACACTGCTCCTCACACTGTGCTCCTCACAATTCTCCTCACACTGCGCTCCTCACACTGCTCCTCACACTGCGCTCCTCACACTGCTCCTCACACTGCTCCTCACACTGCGATCCTCACACTGCGCTCCTCACACTGCTCCTCACACTGTGCTCCTCACACAGCGCTCCTCACACTGCGCGCCTCACACTGCGCTCCTCACAAAGCTCCTCACACTGCGCTCCTCACACTGCTCCTCACACTGCGCTCCTCACACTGCTCCTCACACTGCGCTCCTCACATTGCTCCTCACACTGCTCCTCACACTGCGCTCCTCACACTGCTCCTCACACTGCGCTCCTCACGTTGCTCCTCACACTGCTCCTCACACTGCGCTCCTCACAATGCTCCTCACACTGCGCTCCTCACACTGCTCCTCACACTGCGCTCCTCACAAAGCTCCTCACACTGTGCTCCTCACACTGCGCTCCTCACACTGCGCTGCTTACACTGCGCTGCTCACACTGCTCCTCACACTGCTCCTCACACTGCGCTCCTCACACTGCGCTCCTCACACTGCGCTCCTTACACTGCGCTGCTCACACTGCTCCTCACACTGCTCCTCACACTGCGCTCCTCACACTGCGCTCCTCACACTGCTCCTCAAACTGCGATCCTCACACTGCGCTCCTCACACTGCGCTCCTCACACTGCTCCTCACACTGCTCCACACACTGCGCTGCTCACACTGCTCCTCACACTGCTCCACACACTGCGCTGCTCACACTGCTCCTCACACTGCTCCTCACACTGCTCCACACACTGCGCTGCTCACACTGCTCCTCACACTGCTCCTCACACTGCTCCTCACACTGCGATCCTCACACTGCTCCTCACACTGCGCTCCTCACACTGTTCCTCACACTGCGCTCCTCACACTGCTCCTCACACTGCTCCTCACACTGCGCTCCTCACACTGCTCCTCACACTGCGCTCCTCACACTGCGCTCCTCACACTGCAACTCACACTGCGCTCCACACACTGCGCTCCTCACACTGCGCTCCTCACACTGCTCCTCACACTGCGCTCCTCACACTGCGCTCCTCACATTGCTCCTCACACTGCGCTCCTCACACTGCTCCTCACACTGCTCCTCACACTGCGCTCCTCACACTGCTCCTCACACTGCGCTCCTCACACTGCTCCTCACACTGCGCTCCTCACACTGCACTCCTCACACTGCTCCTCACACTGCGGTCCTCACACTGCTCCTCACACTGCTCCTCACACTGCTCCTCACACTGCGCTCCTCACACTGCGCTCCTCACACTGCGCTCCTCACACTGCGCTCCTCACACTGCGCTCCTCACACTGCGATCCTCACACTGCGCTCCTCACACTGCTCCTCACACTGCGCTCCTCACACTGCGCTCCTCACACTGCTCCTCACACTGCGCTCCTCACACTGCTCCTCACACTGCGCTCCTCACACTGCTGCTCACACTGCGCTCCTCACACTGCTCCTCACACTGCGCTCCTCACACTGCGCTCCTCACACTGCGCTCCTCACACTGCTCCTCACACTGCGCTCCTCACACTGCGCTCCTCACACTGCTCCTCACACTGCGCTCCTCACACTGCTCCTCACACTGCGCTCCTCACACTGCTCCTCACACTGCGCTCCTCACACTGCTCCTCACACTGCTCCTCACACTGCGCTCCTCACACTGCTCCTCACACTGCTCCTCACACTGCGCTCCTCACACTGCTCCTCACACTGCGCTCCTCACACTGCGCTCCTCATACTGCGCTCCTCACACTGCTCCTCACACTGCGCTCCTCACACTGCGCTCCTCACACTGCTCCTCACACTGCGCTCCTCACACTGCGCTCCTCACACTGCGCTCCTCATACTGCGCTCCTCACACTGCTCCTCACACTGCGCTCCTCACACTGCTCCTCACACTGCGCTCCTCACACTGCGCTCCTCACACTGTGCTCCTCACACTACGCTCCTCACACTGCTCCTCACACTGCGCTCCTCACACTGTGCTCCTCACACAACGCTCCTCACACTGCTCCTCCTCACACTGCGCTCCTCACACTGCTCCTCACACTGCGCTCCTCACACTGCTCCTCACACTGCGCTCCTCACACTGCTCCTCACACTGCGCTCCTCACACTGCTCCTCACACTGCGCTCCTCACACTGCTCAACACACTGCGCTCCTCACACTGCTCCTCACACTGCGCTCCTCACACTGTTCCTCACACTGCGCTCCTCACACTGCGCTCCTCACACTGCAACTCACACTGCGCTCCTCACACTGCTGCTCCTCACACTGCTCCTCACACTGCGCTCCTCACACTGCGCTCCTCACACTGCTCCTCACACTACGCTCCTCACACTGCTCCTCACACTACGCTCCTCACACTGCGCCTCACACTGCTCCTCACACTGCGCTCCTCACACTGCGCTGCTCACACTGCTCCTCACACTCCTCCTCACACTGCGCTCCTCACACTGCGCTCCTCACACTGCGCTGCTCACACTGCTCCTCACACTCCTCCTCACACTGCGCTCCTCACACTGCTCCTCACACTCCTCTTCACACTGCGATCCTCACACTGCTCCTTACACTGCGCTCCTCACACTGCTCCTCACACTGCGCTCCTCACACTGCTCCTCACACTGCGCTCCTCACGCTCCTCACACTACGCTCCTCACACTGCGCTCCTCACACTGCTCCTCACACTGCTCCTCACACTGCGCTCCTCACACTGCTCCTCACACTGCGCTCCTCACACTGCTCCTCACATTGCGTTCCTCACACTGCGCTCCTCACACTGCTCCTCACACTGCGCTCCTCACACTGCTCCTCACACTGCTCCTCACACTGCGCTCCTCACACTGCTCCTCACACTGCGCTCCTCACACTGCTCCTCACACTGCGCTCCTCACACTGCGCTCCTCACACTGCTCCTCACACTGCGCTCCTCACACTGCGCTCCTCACACTGCGCTCCTCACACTGCTCCTCACACTGCGCTCCTCACACTGCTCCTCACACTGCGCTCCTCACATTGCGCTCCTTACACTGCTCCTCACACTGCGCTCCTCACACTGCTCCTCACACTGCGCTCCTCACACTGCGCTCCTCACACTGCGCTCCTCACACTGCGCTCCTCACACTGCTCCTCACACTGCACTCCTCACACTGTTCCTCACATTGCGCTCCTCACACTGCTCCTCACACTGCGCTCCTCACACTGCTCCTCACACTGCTCCTCACACTGCGCTCCTCACACTGCACCTCACACTGCGCTCCTCACATTGCGCTCCTCACACTGCTCCTCACACTGCGCTCCTCACACTGCTGCTCACACTGCGCTCCTCACACTGTTCCTCACACTGTGCTCCACACACTGCGCCTCACACTGCGCTCCTCACATTGCGCTCCTCACACTCTGCTCCTCACACTGCGCTCCTCACACTGTGCTCCTCACACTGCGCTCCTCACACTGCTCCTCACACTGCGCTCCTCACACTGCTCCTCCTCACACTGCGCTCCTCACACTGCGCTCCTCACACTGCTCCTCACACTGCGTTCCTCACACTGCGCTCCTCACACTGCTCCTCACACTGCGCTCCTCACACTGCTCCTCACACTGCTCCTCACACTGCGCTCCTCACACTGCTCCTCACACTGCGCTCCTCACACTGCTCCTCACACTGCGCTCCTCACACTGCGCTCCTCACACTGCTCCTCACACAGCTCCTCACACTGCGCTCCTCACACTGCTCCTCACACTGCGCTCCTCACACTGCTCCTCACACTGCGCTCCTCACACTGCTCCTCACACTGCGCTCCTCACATTGCGCTCCTCACACTGCTCCTCACACTGCGCTCCTCACACTGCTCCTCACACTGCGCTCCTCACACTGTTCCTCACACTGCGCTCCTCACACTGCTCCTCACACTGCGCTCCTCACACTGCGCTCCTCACACTGCACTCCTCACACTGCTCCTCACACTGCTCCTCACACTGCGCTCCTCACACTGCTCCTCACACTGCGCTCCTCACACTGCGCTCCTCACACTGCTCCTCACACTGCGCTCCTCACACTGCTCCTCACACTGCGCTCCTCACACTGCGCTCCTCACACTGTTCCTCACACTGCGCTCCTCACACTGCTCCTCACACTGCGCTCCTCACACTGCGCTCCTCACACTGCGCTCCTCACACTGCTCCTCACACTGCTCCTCACACTGCTCCTCACACTGCGCTCCTCAGACTGCTCCTCACACTGCGCTCCTCACACTGTTCCTCACACTGTGCTCCACACACTGCGCCTCACACTGCGCTCCTCACATTGCGCTCCTCACACTCTGCTCCTCACACTGCGCTCCTCACACTGTGCTCCTCACACTGCGCTCCTCACACTGCTCCTCACACTGCGCTCCTCAGACTGCTCCTCACACTGCGCTCCTCACACTGTTCCTCACACTGTGCTCCACACACTGCGCCTCACACTGCGCTCCTCACATTGCGCTCCTCACACTCTGCTCCTCACACTGCGCTCCTCACACTGTGCTCCTCACACTGCGCTCCTCACACTGCTCCTCACACTGCGCTCCTCACACTGCTCCTCCTCACACTGCGCTCCTCACACTGCTCCTCACACTGCGCTCCTCACACTGCTCCTCACACTGCGCTCCTCACACTGCGCTCCTCACACTGCTGCTCACACTACGCTCCTCACACTGCTCCTCACACTACGCTCCTCACACTGCGCCTCACACTGCTCCTCACACTGCGCTCCTCACACTGCGCTGCTCACACTGCTCCTCACACTCCTCCTCACACTGCGCTCCTCACACTGCGCTCCTCACACTGCGCTGCTCACACTGCTCCTCACACTCCTCCTCACACTGCGCTCCTCACACTGCTCCTCACACTCCTCTTCACACTGCGATCCTCACACTGCTCCTTACACTGCGCTCCTCACACTGCTCCTCACACTGCGCTCCTCACACTGCTCCTCACACTGCGCTCCTCACGCTCCTCACACTACGCTCCTCACACTGCGCTCCTCACACTGCTCCTCACACTGCTCCTCACACTGCGCTCCTCACACTGCTCCTCACACTGCGCTCCTCACACTGCTCCTCACATTGCGTTCCTCACACTGCGCTCCTCACACTGCTCCTCACACTGCGCTCCTCACACTGCTCCTCACACTGCTCCTCACACTGCGCTCCTCACACTGCTCCTCACACTGCGCTCCTCACACTGCTCCTCACACTGCGCTCCTCACACTGCGCTCCTCACACTGCTCCTCACACTGCGCTCCTCACACTGCGCTCCTCACACTGAGCTCCTCACACTGCTCCTCACACTGCGCTCCTCACACTGCTCCTCACACTGCGCTCCTCACATTGCGCTCCTTACACTGCTCCTCACACTGCGCTCCTCACACTGCTCCTCACACTGCGCTCCTCACACTGCGCTCCTCACACTGCGCTCCTCACACTGCTCCTCACACTGTTCCTCACATTGCGCTCCTCACACTGCTCCTCACACTGCGCTCCTCACACTGCTCCTCACACTGCTCCTCACACTGCGCTCCTCACACTGCACCTCACACTGCGCTCCTCACATTGCGCTCCTCACACTGCTCCTCACACTGCGCTCCTCACACTGCTGCTCACACTGCGCTCCTCACACTGTTCCTCACACTGTGCTCCACACACTGCGCCTCACACTGCGCTCCTCACATTGCGCTCCTCACACTCTGCTCCTCACACTGCGCTCCTCACACTGTGCTCCTCACACTGCGCTCCTCACACTGCTCCTCACACTGCGCTCCTCACACTGCTCCTCCTCACACTGCGCTCCTCACACTGCGCTCCTCACACTGCTCCTCACACTGCGTTCCTCACACTGCGCTCCTCACACTGCTCCTCACACTGCGCTCCTCACACTGCTCCTCACACTGCTCCTCACACTGCGCTCCTCACACTGCTCCTCACACTGCGCTCCTCACACTGCTCCTCACACTGCGCTCCTCACACTGCGCTCCTCACACTGCTCCTCACACTGCTCCTCACACTGCGCTCCTCACACTGCTCCTCACACTGCGCTCCTCACACTGCTCCTCACACTGCTCCTCACACTGCGCTCCTCACACTGCTCCTCACACTGCGCTCCTCACATTGCGCTCCTCACACTGCTCCTCACACTGCGCTCCTCACACTGCTCCTCACACTGCGCTCCTCACACTGTTCCTCACACTGCGCTCCTCACACTGCTCCTCACACTGCGCTCCTCACACTGCGCTCCTCACACTGCACTCCTCACACTGCTCCTCACACTGCTCCTCACACTGCGCTCCTCACACTGCTCCTCACACTGCGCTCCTCACACTGCGCTCCTCACACTGCTCCTCACACTGCGCTCCTCACACTGCTCCTCACACTGCGCTCCTCACACTGCGCTCCTCACACTGTTCCTCACACTGCGCTCCTCACACTGCTCCTCACACTGCGCTCCTCACACTGCGCTCCTCACACTGCGCTCCTCACACTGCTCCTCACACTGCTCCTCACACTGCTCCTCACACTGCGCTCCTCAGACTGCTCCTCACACTGCGCTCCTCACACTGTTCCTCACACTGTGCTCCACACACTGCGCCTCACACTGCGCTCCTCACATTGCGCTCCTCACACTCTGCTCCTCACACTGCGCTCCTCACACTGTGCTCCTCACACTGCGCTCCTCACACTGCTCCTCACACTGCGCTCCTCAGACTGCTCCTCACACTGCGCTCCTCACACTGTTCCTCACACTGTGCTCCACACACTGCGCCTCACACTGCGCTCCTCACATTGCGCTCCTCACACTCTGCTCCTCACACTGCGCTCCTCACACTGTGCTCCTCACACTGCGCTCCTCACACTGCTCCTCACACTGCGCTCCTCACACTGCTCCTCCTCACACTGCGCTCCTCACACTGCTCCTCACACTGCGCTCCTCACACTGCTCCTCACACTGCGCTCCTCACACTGCTCCTCCTCACACTGCACTCCTCACACTGCTCCTCACACTGCGCTCCTCACACTGCTCCTCACACTGCGCTCCTCACACTGCTCCTCACACTGCTCCTCACACTGCGCTCCTCACACTGCGCTCCTCACACTGCAACTCACACTGCGCTCCTCACACTGCTGCTCCTCACACTGCGCACCTCACACTGCTCCTCACACTGCGCTCCTCACACTGCTCCTCACACTACGCTCCTCACACTGCTCCTCACACTGCTCCTCACACTACGCTCCTCACACTGCGCCTCACACTGCTCCTCACACTGCGCTCCTCACACTGCGCTGCTCACACTGCTCCTCACACTCCTCCTCACACTGCGCTCCTCACACTGCTCCTCACACTGCTCCTCACACTGTGCTCCTCACACTGCTCCTCACACTGCTCCTCACACTGCGCTCCTCACACTGCTCCTCACACTGCGCTCCTCACATTGCGCTCCTCACACTGCTCCTCACACTGCGCTCCTCACACTGCTCCTCACACTACGCTCCTCACACTGCTCTTCACACTGCGCTCCTCACACTGCTCCTCACACTGCGCTCCTCACACTGCTCCACACACTGCGCCTCACACTGCGCTCGTCACACTGCGATCCTCACACAACGCTCCTCACACTGCTCCTCACACTGCGCTCCTCACACTGTGCTCCTCACACAACGCTCCTCACACTGCTCCTCCTCACACTGCGCTCCTCACACTGCTCCTCACACTGCGCTCCTCACACTGCTCCTCACACAACGCTCCTCACACTGCTCCTCACACTGCGCTCCTCACACTGCTCCTCACACAACGCTCCTCACACTGCTCCTCCTCACACTGCGCTCCTCACACTGCGCTCCTCACACTGCTCCTCCTCACAGTGCACTCCTCACACTGCTCCTCACACTGCGCTCCTCACACTGCTCCTCACACTGCGCTCCTCAAACTGCTCCTCACACTGCGCTCCTCACACTGTTCCTCACACTGCGCTCCTCACACTGCTGCTCCTCACATTGCGCTCTTCAAACTGCTCCTCACACTGCGCACCTCACACTGCTCCTCACACTGCGCTGCTCACACTGCTCCTCACACTCCTCCTCACACTGCGCTCCTCACACTGCTCCTCACACTGCGCTCCTCACACTGCGTTCCTCACACTGCTCCTCACACTGCGCTTCTCACACTGCGCTCCTCACACTGAGTTCCTCACACTGCGCTCCTCACACTGCGTTCCTCACACTGCTCCTCACACTGCGCTTCTCACACTGCGCTCCTCACACTGAGTTCCTCACACTGCGCTCCTCACACTGCGATCCTCACACTGCGCTCCTCACACTGCGCTCCTCACACTGCTCCTCACACTGCGCTCCTCACACTGCGCTCCTCACACTGCTCCTCACACAGCTACTCACACTGCGCTCCTCACACTGCTCCTCACACTGCGCTCCTCACACTGCGCTCCTCACACTGCTCCTCACACTGCGCTCCTCACACTGCTCCCCTCACACTGCGCTCCTCACACTGCTCCTCACACTGCGCTCCTCACACTGCTCCTCACACTGCGCCTCACACTGCGCTCCTCACACTGCTCCTCACACTGCGCCTCACACTGCGCTCCTCACACTGCTCCTCACACTGCGCTCCTCACACTGCGCTCCTCACACTGCGTTCCTCACACTGCGCTCCTCACACTGCGATCCTCACACTGCTCCTTACACTGTGCTCCTCACACTGCTCCTCACACTGCGCTCCTCACACTGCGCTCCTCACACTGCTCCTCACACTGCGCTCCTCACATTGCGCTCCTCACACTGCTCCTCACACTGCGCTCCTCACACTGCTCCTCACACTGCGCTCCTCACACTGTTCCTCACACTGCGCTCCTCACACTGCTCCTCACACTGCGCTCCTCACACTGCGCTCCTCACACTGCGCTCCTCACACTGCTCCTCACACTGCTCCTCACACTGCGCTCCTCACACTGCTCCTCACACTGCGCTCCTCACACTGCGCTCCTCACACTGCTCCTCACACTGCGCTCCTCACACTGCTCCTCACACTGCGCTCCTCACACTGCGCTCCTCACACTGCTCCTCACACTGCTCCTCACACTGCTCCTCACACTGCGCTCCTCACATTGCGCTCCTCACACTGCTCCTCACACTGCTCCTCACACTGCGCTCCTCACACTGCTCCTCACACTGCGCTCCTCACACTGTTCCTCACACTGCGCTCCTCACACTGCTCCTCACACTGCGCTCCTCACACTGCTCCTCACACTGCGCTCCTCACACTGCTCCTCACACTGCGCTCCTCACATTGCGCTCCTCACACTGCTCCTCACACTGCGCTCCTCACACTGCTCCTCACACTGCGCTCCTCACACTGTTCCTCACACTGCGCTCCTCACACTGCTCCTCACACTGCGCTCCTCACACTGCGCTCCTCACACTGCTCCTCACACTGCTCCTCACACTGCGCTCCTCACACTGCTCCTCACATTGCGCTCCTCACACTGCTCAACACACTGCGCTCCTCACACTGCTCCTCACACTGCGCTCCTCACACTGTGCTCCACACACTGCGCCTCACACAGCGCTCCTCACATTGCGCTCCTCACACTCTGCTCCTCACACTACGCTCCTCACACTGCTCCTCACACTGCGCTCCTCACACTGTGCTCCTCACACTGCGCTCCTCACACTGTGCTCCTCACACTACGCTCCTCACACTGCGCTCCTCACACTGCTCCTCCTCACACTGCACTCCTCACACTGCACTCCTCACACTGCTCCTCACACTGCGCTCCTCACACTGTTCCTCACACTGCGCTCCTCACACTGCGCTCCTCACACTGCTCCTCACACTGCGCTCCTCACACTGCGCTCCTCACACTGCGCTCCTCACACTGCTCCTCACACTGCGCTCCTCACACTGCGCTGCTCACACTGCTCCTCACACTCCTCCTCACACTGCGCTCCTCACACTGCGCTCCTCACACTGCGTTCCTCACACTGCTCCTCACACTGCTCCTCACACAGCGCTCCTCACACTGCGCTCCTCACACTGCGTTCCTCACACTGCGCTCCTCACACTGCGCTCCTCACACTGCTCCTCACACTGCTCCTCACACTGCGCTCCTCACACTGCTCCTCACACTGCTCCTCACACTGCGCTCCTCACACTGCTCCTCACATTGCGCTTCTCACACTGCGCTCCTCACACTGCTCCTCACACTGCGTTCCTCACACTGCGCTCCTCACACTGCGATCCTCACACTGCTCCTCACACTGCGCTCCTCACACTGCTCCTCACACTGCTCCTCACACTGCGCTCCTCACACTGCGCTCCTCACACTGCTCCTCACACTGCTCCTCACACTGCGCTCCTCACACTGCTCCTCACACTGCGCTCCTCACATTGCGCTCCTCACACTGCGCTCCTCAAACTGCTCCTCACACTGCGCTCCTCACACTGCTCCTCACACTACGCTCCTCACACTGCTCCTCACACTACGCTCCTCACACTGCGCCTCACACTGCTCCTCACACTGCGCTCCTCACACTGCGCTCCTCACACTGCGCCTCACACTGCGCTCCTCACACTGCTCCTCACACTGTGCTCCTCACACAACGCTCCTCACACTGCTCCTCCTCACACTGCGCTCCTCACACTGCTCCTCACACTGCGCTCCTCACACTGCGCTCCTCACACTGCCCCTCCTCACAGTGCACTCCTCACACTGCTCCTCACACTGCGCTCCTCACACTGCTCCTCACACTGCGCTCCTCACACTGCTCCTCACACTGCGCTCCTCACACTGTTCCTCACACTGTGCTCCACACACTGCGCCTCACACTGCGCTCCTCACACTCTGCTCCTCACACTGCGCTCCTCACACTGTGCTCCTCACACTGCGCTCCTCACACTGCTCCTCCTCACACTGCGCTCCTTACACTGCTCCTCACACTGCGTTCCTCACACTGCTCCTCACACTGCGCTCCTCACACTGCTCCTCCTCACACTGCACTCCTCACACTGCTCTTCACACTGCGCTCCTCACACTGCTCCTCACACTGCGCTCCTCACACTGCTCCTCACACTGCGCTCCTCACACTGCGCTCCTCACACTGCGCTCCTCACACTGCAACTCACACTGCGCACCTCACACTGCTCCTCACACTGCGCTGCTCACACTGCTCCTCACACTGCGCTGCTCACACTGCTCCTCACACTCCTCCTCACACTGCGCTCCTCACACTGCTCCTCACACTGCGCCCCTCACACTGCGTTCCTCACACTGCTCCTCACACTGCGCTTCTCACACTGCGCTCCTCACACTGCGTTCCTCACACTGCGCTCCTCACACTGCGATCCTCACACTGCGCTCCTCACACTGCGCTCCTCACACTGCTCCTCACACTGCGCTCCTCACACTACGCTCCTCACACAGCTCCTCACACTGCGCTCCTCACACTGCGCTCCTCACACTGCTCCTCACACTGCGCTCCTCACACTGCTCCTCACACTGCGCTCCTCACACTGCTCCCCTCACACTGCGCTCCTCACACTGCTCCTCACACTGCGCTCCTCACACTGCTCCTCACACTGCGCTCCTCACATTGCGCTCCTCACACTGCGCTCCTCACACTGCTCCTCACACTGCGCTCCTCACACTGCTCCTCACACTGCGCTCCTCACACTGCTCCTCACACTGCGCTCCTCACACTGCTCCTCACACTGCGCTCCTCACACTGCTCCACACACTGCGCCTCACACTGCGCTCCTCACACTGCACTCCTCACACTGCTCCTCACACTGCGCTCCTCACACTGCTCCTCACACTGCGCTCCTCACACTGCTCCACACACTGCGCCTCACACTGCGCTCCTCACACTGCTCCTCACACTGCGCTCCTCACACTGCTCCTCACACTGCGCTCCTCACACTGTTCCTCACACTGTTCCTCACACTGCGCTCCTCACACTGCTCCTCCTCACATTGCGCTTCTCAAACTGCTCCTCACACTGCGCTCCTCACACTGCTCCTCACACTGCGCTCCTCACACTGCGCTCCTCACACTGCTCCTCACACTGCGCCTCACACTGCGCTCCTCACACTGCTCCTCCTCACATTGCGCTTCTCAAACTGCTCCTCACACTGCGCACCTCACACGGCTCCTCCTCACACTGCGCTCCTCACACTGCTCCTCACACTGCGCTCCTCACACTGCTCCTTACATTGTGCTCCTCACACTGCTCCTCACACTGCTCCTCACACTACGCTCCTCACACTGCGCTCCTCACACTGCTCCTCACACTGCGATCCTCACACTGCTCCTCACACTGCTCCTCACACTGCTCCTCACACTGCTCCTCACACTGCTCCTCACACTGCGCTCCTCACACTGCTCCTCACACTGCGTTCCTCACACTGCGCTCCTCACACTGCGATCCTCACACTGCGCTCCTCACACTGCGCTCCTCACACTGCTCCTCACACTGCGCTCCTCACACTGCGCTCCTCACACAGCTCCTCACACTGCGCTCCTCACACTGCTCCTCACACTGCGCTCCTCACACTGCTCCTCACACTGCGCTCCTCACACTGCTCCCCTCACACTGCGCTCCGCACACTGCTCCTCACACTGCGCTCCTCACACTGCTCCTCACACTGCGCTCCTCACATTGCGCTCCTCACACTGCTCCTCACACTGCTCCTCACACTGCTCCTCACACTGCGCTCCTCACACTGCGCTCCTCACACTGCGCTCCTCACACTGCTCCTCACACTGCGCTCCTCACACTGCTCCTCACACTGCGCTCCTCACACTGCTCCACACACTGCGCCTCACACTGCGCTCCTCACATTGCGCTCCTCACACTGCTCCTCACACTGCGCTCCTCACACTGTTCCTCACACTGTTCCTCACACTGCTCCTCCTCACATTGCGCTTCTCAAACTGCTCCTCACACTGCGCTCCTCACACTGCTCCTCACACTACGCTCCTCACACTGCTCCTCACACTGCGCCTCACACTGCTCCTCACACTGCTCCTCACACTACGCTCCTCACACTGCGCTCCTCACACTGCTCCTCACACTGCTCCTCACACTGCGATCCTCACACTGCGCTCCTCACACTGCGCTCCTCACACTGCTCCTCACACTGCGATCCTCACACTGCGCTCCTCACACTGCGCTCCTCACACTGCGCTCCTCACACTGCTCCACGCACTGCGCTCCTCACACTGCTCCTCGCACTGCGCTCCTCACACTGCTCCTCACACTTCTCCACACTGCGCTCCTCACACTGCTCTCCTCACACTGCTCCTCACACTGCGCTCCACACACAACGCTCCTCACACTGCGTTCCTCACACTGCTCCTCACACTGCGATCCTCACACTGCGCTCCTCACACTGCTCCTCACACTGCGCTCCTCACACTGTGCTCCTCACACAGCGCTCCTCACACTGCTCCTCACACTGCGCTCCTCACAAAGCTCCTCACACTGCGCTCCTCACACTGCTCCTCACACTGCGCTCCTCACACTGCTCCTCACACTGCGCTCCTCACATTGCTCCTCACACTGCGCTCCTCACATTGTTCCTCACACTGCTCCTCACACTGCGCTCCTCACACTGTGATCCTCACACTGCGCTCCTCACACTGCGCTCCTCACACTGCTCCTCACACTGCGCTCCTCACACTGCGCTCCTCACACTGCGCTCCTCACACTGCTCCTCACACTGCTCCTCACACTGCGCTCCTCACACTGCGCTCCTTACACTGCGCTGCTCACACTGCGCTCCTCACACTGCGCTCCTCACACTGCTCCTCACACTGCTCCTCACACTGCGCTCCTCACACTGCGCTCCTTACACTGCGCTCCTCACACTACGCTCCTCACACTGCGCTCCTCACACTGCTCCTCACACTGCTCCTCAAACTGCGATCCTCACACTGCTCCTCACACTGCACTCCTCACACTGCTCCTCACACTGCTCCTCACACTGTGCTCCTCACACTGCGCTCCTCACACTGCGCTCCTTACACTGCGCTGCTCACACTGCTCCTCACACTGCTCCTCACACTGCGATCCTCACACTGCGCTCCTCACACTGCGCTCCTCACACTGCGCTCCTCACACTGCTCCTCACACTGCTCCACACACTGCGCTCCTCACACTGCTCTCCTCACACTGCTCCTCACACTGCGCTCCTCACACTGCTCCTCACACTGCGCTCCTCACACTTCTCCTCACACTGCTCCTCACACTGCGCTCCTCACACTGCGCTCCTTACACTGCGCTCCTCACACTGCTCCTCACACAGCGCTCCTCACACTGCGTTCCTCACACTGCTCCTCACACTGCTCCTCACACAGCGCTCCTCACACTGCGTTCCTCATACTGCGCTCCTCACACTGCGATCCTCACACTGCGCTCCTCACACTGCGCTCCTCACACTGCTCCTCACACTGCGCTCCTCACACTGCGCTCCTCACACTGCTCCTCACACTGCTCCTCACACTGCGCTCCTCACATTGCGCTCCTCACACTGCTCCTCACACTGCGCTCCTCACACTGCGCTCCTCACACTGCGCTCCTCACACTGCTCCTCACACTGCGCTCCTCACACTGCGCTCCTCACACTGCTCCTCACACTGCTCCTCACACTGCGCTCCTCACACTGCGATCCTCGCACTGCGCTCCTCACACTGCGCTCCTCACACTGCGATCCTCACACTGCGCTCCTCACACTGCGATCCTCACACTGCGCTCCTCACACTGCGCTCCTCACACTGCTCCTCACACTGCTCCTCACACTGCTCCTCACACTGCGCTCCTCACACTGCATCTCACACTGCGCTCCTCACACTGCACTCCTCACACTGCTCCTTACACTGCGCTCCTCACACTGCTCCTCACACTGCTCCTCACACTGCTCCTCACACTGCGATCCTCACACTGCTCCTTACACTGCGCTCCTCACACTGCTCCTCACACTGCTCCTCACACTGCTCCTCACACTGCGCTCCTCACATTGCGCTCCTCACACTGCTCCTCACACTGCTCCTCACACTGCGCTCCTCACACTGCTCCTCACACTGCGCTCCTCACACTGCTCCTCACACTGCGCTCCTCACACTGCTCCACACACTGCGCTCCTCACACTGCTCCTCACACTGCGCTCCTCACACTGTGCTCCTCACACAACGCTCCTCACACTGCTCCTCCTCACACTGCGCTCCTCACACTGCTCCTCACACTGCGCTCCTCACACTGCTGCTCACACTGCGCTCCTCACACTGCTCCTCCTCACACTGCGCTCCTCACACTACTCCTCACACTGCTCCTCACACTGCGCTCCTCACACTGCTCCTCGCACTGCGCTCCTCACACTGCGCTCCTCACACTGCGATCCTCACACTGCGCTCCTCACACTGCGCTCCTGACACTGCACTCCTCACACTGCAACTCACACTGCGCTCCTCACACTGCTGCTCCTCACATTGCGCTCTTCAAACTGCTCCTCACACTGCGCACCTCACACTGCTCCTCACACTGCGCTCTTCACACTGCTCCTCACACTGCGCTCCTCACACTGTTCCTCACACTGCGCTCCTCACACTGCGCTCCTCACACTGCGCTCCTCACACTGCAACTCACACTGCGCTCCTCACACTCCTGCTCCTCACATTGCGCTCTTCAAACTGCTCCTCACACTGCGCACCTCACACTGCTCCTCACACTGCGCTCCTCACACTGCTCCTCACACTACGCTCCTCACACTGCTCCTCACACTGCGCTGCTCACACTGCTCCTCACACTCCTCCTCACACTGCGCTCCTCACACTGCTCCTCACACTGCGCTCCTCACACTGCTCCTCACACTGCGCTTCTCACACTGCGCTCCTCACACTGCGTTCCTCACACTGCGCTCCTCACACTGCGATCCTCACACTGCGCTCCTCACACTGCGCTCCTCACACTGCTCCTCACACTGCGCTCCTCACACTGCTCCTCACACAGCTCCTCACACTGCGCTCCTCACACTGCGCTCCTCACACTGCTCCTCACACTGCGCTCCTCACACTGCTCCTCACACTGCTCCTCACACAGCTCCTCACACTGCGCTCCTCACACTGCTCCTCACACAGCTCCTCACACTGCGTTCCTCACACTGCGTTCCTCACACTGCGATCCTCACACTGCGCTCCTCACACTGCGCTCCTCACACTGCAACTCACACTGCGCTCCTCACACTGCTGCTCCTCACATTGCGCTCTTCAAACTGCTCCTCACACTGCGCTGCTCACACTGCTGCTCACACTGCGCTCCTCACACTGCTGCTCCTCACATTGCGCTCTTCAAACTGCTCCTCACACTGCGCAACTCACACTGCTCCTCACACTACGCTCCTCACACTGCTCCTCACACTGCGCTCCTCACACTGCGCTGCTCACACTGCTCCTCACACTACGCTCCTCACACTGCTCCTCACACTACGCTCCTCACACTGCTCCTCACACTGCGCTCCTCACACTGCGCTCCTCACACTGCGCTCCTCACACTGCTCCTCCTCACACTGCACTCCTCACACTGCTCCTCACACTGTTCCTCACACTGCGCTCCTCACACTGCTCCTCACACTGCGTTCCTCACACTGCTCCTCACACAGCGCTCTTCACACTGCGCTCCTCACACTGCGTTCCTCACACTGCGGTCCTCACACTGCGATCCTCACACAGCGCTCTTCACACTGCGCTCCTCACACTGCGTTCCTCACACTGCGATCCTCACACTGCGTTCCTCACACTGCGCTCCTCACACTGCGATCCTCACACTGCGCTCCTCACACTGCGCTCCTCAAACTGCTCCTTACACTGCGCTCCTCACACTGCTCCTCACACAGCGCTCTTCACACTGCGCTCCTCACACAGCGCTCTTCACACTGCGCTCCTCACACTGCGTTCCTCATACTGCGCTCCTCACACTGCGATCCTCACACTGCTCCTCACACTGCGCTCCTCACACTGCTCCTCACACTGCGCTCCTCACACTGCTCCTCACACTGCTCCTCACACTGCTCCTCACACTGCGATCCTCACACTGCGCTCCTCACACTGCTCCTTACACTGCGCTCCTCACATTGCGCTCCTCACACTGCTCCTCACACTGCGCTCCTCACACTGCTCCTCACACTGCGCTCCTCACACTGCGCTCCTCACACTGCTCCTCACACTGCTCCTCACACTGCGCTCCTCACACTGCGCTCCTCACACTGCTCCTTACACTGCGCTCCTCACACTGCTCCTCACACTGCGCTCCTCACACTGCTCCTCACACTGCGCTCCTCACATTGCGCTCCTCACACTGCTCCTCACACTGCTCCTCACACTGCGCTCCTCACACTGCTCCTCACACTGCGCTCCTCACACTGCTCCACACACTGCGCCTCACACTGCGCTCCTCACACTGCGCTCCTCACACTGTGCTCCTCACACAACGCTCCTCACACTGCTCCTCCTCACACTGCGCTCCTCACACTGCTCCTCACACTGCGCTCCTCACACTGCTCCTCACACTGCGCTCCTCACACTGCTCCTCCTCACACTGCACTCCTCACACTGCTCCTCACACTGCGCTCCTCACACTACTCCTCACACTGCGCTCTTCACACTGCTCCTCAAACTGCGCTCCTCACACTGCTCCTCACACTGCGCTCCTCACACTGCAACTCACACTGCGCTCCTCACACTGCTGCTCCTCACATTGCGCTCTTCAAACTGCTCCTCACACTACGCACCTCACACTGCTCCTCACACTGCTCCTCACACTGCTCCTCACACTACGCTCCTCACACTGCTCCTCACACTACGCTCCTCACACTGCGCCTCACACTGCTCCTCACACTGCGCTTCTCACACTGCACTCCTCACACTGCGTTCCTCACACTGCGCTCCTCACACTGCGATCCTCACACTGCGCTCCTCACACTGCTCCTCACACTGCGCTCCTCACACTGCTCCTCACACTGCTCCTCACACTGCTCCTCACACTGCTCCTCACACAGCTCCTCACACTGCGCTCCTCACACTGCTCCTCACACAGCTCCTCACACTGCGTTCCTCACACTGCGCTCCTCACACTGCGATCCTCACACTGCGCTCCTCACACTGCGCTCCTCACACTGCAACTCACACTGCGCTCCTCACACTGCTGCTCCTCACATTGCGCTCTTCAAACTGCTCCTCACACTGCGCAACTCACACTGCTCCTCACACTATGCTCCTCACACTGCTCCTCACACTGCTCCTCACACTGCGCTCCTCACACTGCGCTGCTCACACTGCTGCTCACACTGTGCTCCTCACACTGCTCCTCACACAGCTCCTCACACTGCTCCTCACACTGCGCTCCTCACACTGCTCCTCACACTGCTCCTCACACTGCGCTCCTCACACTGCGCTGCTCACACTGCTGCTCACACTGCGCTCCTCACACTGCGCTCCTCACACTGCGCTCCTCACACTGCTCCTCACACAGCTCCTCACACTGCGCTCCTCACACTGCGCTCCTCACACTGCTCCTCACACTGCGCTCCTCACACTGCTCCTCCTCACACTGCACTCCTCACACTGCTCCTCACACTGCGCTCCTCACACTGTTCCTCACACTGCGCTCCTCACACTGCAACTCACACTGCGCTCCTCACACTGCTGCTCCTCACATTGCGCTCTTCAAACTGCTCCTCACACTGCGCACCTCACACTGCTCCTCACACTGCTCCTCACACTGCGTTCCTCACACTGCTCCTCACACTGCGCTCCTCACACTGCGTTCCTCACACTGCGGTCCTCACACTGCGATCCTCACACAGCGCTCTTCACACTGCGCTCCTCACACTGCGTTCCTCACACTGCGATCCTCACACTGCGTTCCTCACACTGCGCTCCTCACACTGCGATCCTCACACTGCGCTCCTCACACTGCGCTCCTCAAACTGCTCCTTACACTGCGCTCCTCACACTGCTCCTCACACAGCGCTCTTCACACTGCGCTCCTCACACAGCGCTCTTCACACTGCGCTCCTCACACTGCGTTCCTCATACTGCGCTCCTCACACTGCGATCCTCACACTGCTCCTTACACTGCGCTCCTCACACTGCTCCTCACACTGCACTCCTCACACTGCGCTCCTCACACTGCTCCTCACACTGCGCTCCTCACATTGCGCTCCTCACACTGCTCCTCACACTGCGCTCCTCACACTGCTCCTCACACTGCGCTCCTCACACTGCGCTCCTCACACTGCTCCTCACACTGCTCCTCACACTGCTCCTCACACTGCGCTCCTCACACTGCGCTCCTCACACTGCTCCTCACACTGCTCCTCACACTGCGCTCCTCACACTGCTCCTCACACTGCGCTCCTCACATTGCGCTCCTCACACTGCTCCTCACACTGCTCCTCACACTGCGCTCCTCACACTGCTCCTCACACTGCGCTCCTCACACTGCTCCTCCTCACACTGCTCCTCACACTGCGCTCCTCACACTGCTCCTCACACTGCGCTCCTCACATTGCGCTCCTCACACTGCTCCTCACACTGCTCCTCACACTGCGCTCCTCACACTGCTCCTCACACTGCGCTCCTCACACTGCGCTCCTCATACTGTTCCTCACACTGCGCTCCTCACACTGCGCTCCTCACACTGCGCTCCTCACACTGCAACTCACACTGCGCTCCTCACACTGCTGCTCCTCACATTGCGCTCTTCAAACTGCTCCTCACACTGCGCACCTCACACTGCTCCTCACACTGCGCTCCTCACACTGCTCCTCACACTACGCTCCTCACACTGCGCCTCACACTGCTCCTCACACTGCGCTCCTCACACTGCGCTCCTCACACTGCTCCTCACACTGCGCTCCTCACACTGCTCCTCACACAGCTCCTCACACTGCGCTGCTCACACTGCTCCTCACACTGCTCCTCACACTGCGCTCCTCACACTGCGCTGCTCACACTGCTCCTCACACTGCTCCTCACACTGCTCCTCACACTGCTCCTTACACTGCGCTCCTCACGCTGCTCCTCACACTGCGCTCCTCACACTGCTCCTTACACTGCGCTCCTCACACTGCTCCTCACACTGCTCCTCACACTACGCTCCTCACACTGCGCTCCTCACACTGCTCCTTACACTGCGCTCCTCACACTGCTCCTCACACTGCTCCTCACACTACGCTCCTCACACTGCGCTCCTCACACTGCTCCTTACACTGCGCTCCTCACACTGCTCCTCACACTGCTCCTCACACTACGCTCCTCACACTGCGCTCCTCACACTGCTCCTCACACTGCTCCTCACACTGCTCCTTACACTGCGCTCCTCACGCTGCTCCTCACACTGCGCTCCTCACACTGCTCCTCACACTGCGCGCCTCACACTGCGCTCCTCACACTGCTCCTCACACTGCGCTCCTCACACTGCTCCTCACACTGCGCTCCTCACACTGCTCCTCACACTGCGCTCCTCACACTGCTCCTCACACTGCTCCTCACACTGCTCCTCACACTACGCTCCTCACACTGCTCCTCACACTGCGCTCCTCACACTGCTCCTCACACTGCTCCTCACACTGCTTCTCACACTGCGCTCCTCACACTGCGCTCCTCACACTGCTCCTCACACTACGCACCTCACACTGCGCTCCTCACACTGCGCTCCTCACACTGCTCCTCACACTGCGCTCCTCACACAGCTCCTCACACTGCTCCTCACACTGCGCTCCTCACACTGCTCCTCACACTGCGCTCCTCACACTGCGCTCCTCACACTGCTCTCCTCACACTGCTCCTCACACTGCGCTCCTCACACTGCGCTCCTCACACTGCTCCTCACACTGCTCCTCACACTGCTCCTCACACTACGCTCCTCACACTGCTCCTCACACTGCTCCTCACACTGCGCTCCTCACACTGCTCCTCACACTGCGCTCCTCACACTGCTCCTCACACTGCGCTCCTCAAACTGCGCTCCTCACACTGCAACTCACACTGCGCTCCTCACACTGCGCTCCTCACACTGCTCCTCACACTGCTCCTCACACTGCGCTCCTCACACTGCTCCTCACACTGCGCTCCTCACATTGCGCTCCTCACACTGCTCCTCACACTGCACTCCTCACACTGCGCTCCTCACACTGCTCCTCACACTGCTCCTCACACTGCGCTCCTCACACTGCTCCTCACACTGCGCTCCTCACACTGCTCCTCCTCACACTGCGCTCCTCACACTGCGCTCCTCACACTGCGCTCCTCACACTGCGCTCCTCACACTGCAACTCACACTGCGCTCCTCACACTGCGTTCCTCACACTGCTCTTCTCACACTGCGCTTCTCACACTGCGCTCCTCACACTGCGTTCCTCACACTGCGTTCCTCACACTGCGCTCCTCACACTGCTCCTCAAACTGCGCTCCTCACACTGCGCTCCTCACACTGCTCCTCACACAGCTCCTCACACTGCGCTGCTCACACTGCTCCTCACACTGCTCCTCACACTGCTCCTCACACTGTGATCCTCACACTGCGCTCCTCACACTGCGCTCCTCACACTGCGCCTCACACTGCTCCTCACACTGCGCTCCTCACACTGCGCTGCTCACACTGCTCCTCACACTGCTCCTCACACTGCTCCTTACACAGCGCTCCTCACGCTGCTCCTCACACTGCGCTCCTCACACTGCTCCTTACACTGCGCTCCTCACACTGCTCCTCACACTGCTCCTCACACTACGCTCCTCACACTGCGTTCCTCACACTGCTCCTCACACTGCTCCTCACACTGCTCCTTACACTGCGCTCCTCACACTGCTTACGCTGCGCTCCTCACACTGCTCCTCACACTGCTCCTCACACTGCTCCTTACACTGCGCTCCTCACACTGCTCCTTACACTGCGCTCCTCACACTGCTCCTCACACTGCGCTCCTCACACTATGCTCCTCACACTGCTCCTCACACTGCTCCTCACACTGTTCCTCACACTGCGCTTCTCACACTGCTCCTCACACTGCTCCTCACACTGCGCTCCTCACACTGCGCCTCACATTGCTCCTCACACTGCTCCTCACAGTGCTCCTCACACTGCTTCTCACATTGCGCTCCTCACACTGCTCCCCTCACACTGCGCTCCTCACACTGCGTTCCTCACACTGCTCCTCACACTGCGCTTCTCACACTGCGCTCCTCACACTGCGTTCCTCACACTGCGTTCCTCACACTGCGCTCCTCACACTGTGATCCTCACACTGCGCTCCTCACACTGCGCTCCTCACACTGCTCCTCACACTGCGCTCCTCACACTGCGCTCCTCACACTGCTCCTCACACAGCTCCTCACACTGCGCTGCTCACACTGCTCCTCACACTGCTCCTCACACTGCTCCTCACACTGCGCTCCTCACACTGCGCTGCTCACACTGCTCCTCACACTGCTCCTCACACTGCTCCTTACACTGCGCTCCTCACGCTGCTCCTCACACTGCGCTCCTCACACTGCTCCTTACACTGCGCTCCTCACACTGCTCCTCACACTGCTCCTCACACTACGCTCCTCACACTGCGTTCCTCACACTGCTCCTCACACTGCTCCTCACACTGCTCCTTACACTGCGCTCCTCACACTGCTTACACTGCGCTCCTCACACTGCTCCTCACACTGCTCCTCACACTGCTCCTTACACTGCGCTCCTCACACTGCTCCTTACACTGCGCTCCTCACACTGCTCCTCACACTGCGCTCCTCACACTATGCTCCTCACACTGCGCTCCTCACACTGCTCCTCACACTGTTCCTCACACTGCGCTCCTCACACTGCTCCTCACACTGCTCCTCACACTGCGCTCCTCACACTGCGCCTCACACTGCTCCTCACACTGCGCTCCTCACACTGCTCCTCACACTGCTCCTCACACTGCTTCTCACACTGCGCTCCTCACACTGCTCCCCTCACACTGCGCTCCTCACACTGCTCCTCTCACTGATCCTCACACTACGCACCTCACACTGCGCTCCTCACACTGCGCCTCACACTGCGCTCCTCACACTGCTCCTCACACAGCTCCTCACACTGCTCCTCACACTGCGCTCCTCACACTGCTCCTCACACTACGCTCCTCACACTGCTCCTTACAATGCGCTCCTCACACTGCTCCTCACACTGCGCCCCTCACACTGCGCTCCTCACACTGCTCTCCTCACACTGCTCCTCACACTGCGCTCCTCACACTGTGCTCCTCACACTGCTCCTCACACTGCGCTCCTCACACTGCTCTCCTCACACTGCTCCTCACACTGCGCTCCTCACACTGCGCTCCTCACACTGCGCTCCTCACACTGCTCTCCTCACACTGCTCCTCACACTGCGCTCCTCACACTGCGCTCCTCACACTGCGCTCCTCACACTGCTCCTCACACTGCTCCTCACACTGCTCCTCACACTACGCTCCTCACACTGCTCCTCACACTGCGCTCCTCACACTGCTCCTCACACTGCGCTCCTCACACTGCTCCTCACACTGCAATTCACACTGCGCTCCTCACACTGCAATTCACACTGCGCTCCTCACACTGCGCTCCTCACACTGCTCCTCCTCACATTGCGCTCCTCAAACTGCTCCTCACACTGCGCACCTCACACTGCTCCTCACACTGCGCTCCTCACACTGCTCCTCACACTACGCTCCTCACACTGCTCCTCACACTGCGCCTCACACTGCTCCTCACACTGCGCTCCTCACACTGCGCTGCTCACACTGCTCCACACACTGCTCCTCACACTGCTCCTTACACTGCGCTCCTCACACTGCTCCTCACACTGCGCTCCTCACACTGCTCCTCACACTGCTCTTCTCACACTGTTCCTCACACTGCTCCTCACACTGCTCCTCACACTGCTCCTCACACTGCGCTCCTCACACTGCTCCTCACACTGCGCTCCTCACACTGCTCCTCACACTGCTCTTCTCACACTGTTCCTCACACTGCTCCTCACACTGCGCTCCTCACACTACGCTCCTCACACTGCTCCTCACACTGCGCTCGTCACACTGCTCCTCACACTGCTCCTCACACTGCTCCTCACACTGCGCTCCTCATACTGCTCCTCACACTGCTCCTCACACTGCTCCTCACACTGCGCTCCATACACTGCTCCTCACACTGCGCTCCTCACACTGCGCTCCTCACACTGCTCCTCACACTGCTCCTCACACAGCTCCTCACACTGCTCCTCACACTGCGCTCCTCACACTACGCTCCTCACACTGCTCCTCACACAGCTCCTCACACTGCTCCTCACACTGCGCTCCTCACACTGCTCCTCACACTGCGCTCCTCACACTGCTCCTCACACTGCGCTCCTCACACTGCTCCACACACTGCGCCTCACACTGCGCTCCTCACACTGCGCTCCTCACACTGTGCTCCTCACACAACGCTCCTCACACTGCTCCTCCTCACACTGCGCTCCTCACACTGCTCCTCACACTGCGCTCCTCACACTGCTCCTCACACTGCGCTCCTCACACTGCTGCTCCTCACACTGCACTCCTCACACTGCTCCTCACACTGCGCTCCTCACACTACTCCTCACACTGCGCTCCTCACACTGCTCCTCACACTGCGCTCCTCACACTGCTCCTCACACTGCGCTCCTCACACTGCGCTCCTCACACTGCGCTCCTCACACTACTCCTCACACTGCGCCCCTCACACTGCTCCTCACACTGCGCTCCTCACACTGCTCCTCACACTGCGCTCCTCACACTGCTGCTGCTCACATTGCGCTCTTCAAACTGTTCCTCACACTGCGCACCTCACACTGCTCCTCACACTACGCTCCTCACACTGCTCCTCACACTACGCTCCTCACACTGCGCCTCACACTGCTCCTCACACTGCGCTGCTCACACTGCTCCTCACACTCCTCCTCACACTGCGCTCCTCACACTGCTCCTCACACTGCGCTCCTCACACTGCTCCTCACACTGCGCTTCTCACACTGCGCTCCTCACACTGCTCCTCACACAGCTCCTCACACTGCTCCTCACACTGCTCCTCACACTGCGCTCCTCACACTGCGCTCCTCACACTGCTCCTCACACTGCGCTCCTCACACTGCGCTCCTCACACTGCTCCTCACACTGCACTCCTCACACTGCGCTCCTCACACTGTTCCTCACACTGCGCTCCTCACACTGCACTCCTCACACTGCTCCTCACACTGCGCTCCTCACACTGCTCCTCACACTGCACTCCTCACACTGCTGCTCCTCACACTGCTCCTCACACTGCGCTCCTCACACTGTTCCTCACACTGCGCTCCTCACACTGCACTCCTCACACTGCTCCTCACACTGCGCTCCTCACACTGTTCCTCACACTGCGCTCCTCACACTGCTGCTCCTCACATTGCGCTCTTCAAACTGCTCCTCACACTGCGCAACTCACACTGCTCCTCACACTACGCTCCTCACACTGCTCCTCACACTGCGCCTCACACTGCTCCTCACACTGCGCTCCTCACACTGCGCTGCTCACACTGCTCCTCACACTGCGCTCCTCACACTGCGCTCCTCACACTGCTCCTCACACAGCTCCTCACACTGCGCTCCTCACACTGCTCCTCACACTGCGCTCCTCACACTGCGCTCCTCACACTGCGCTCCTCACACTGCTCCTCACACTGCTCCTCACACTGCGCTCCTCACACTGCGCTCCTCACACTGCGCTCCTCACACTGCTCCTCCTCACACTGCACTCCTCACACTGCTCCTCACACTGCGCTTCTCACACTGTTCCTCACACTGCGCTCCTCACACTGCTGCTCCTCACATTGCGCTCTTCAAACTGCTCCTCACACTGCGCACCTCACACTGCTCCTCACACTGCTCCTCACACTGCGTTCCTCACACTGCTCCTCACACAGCGCTCTTCACACTGCGCTCCTCACACTGCGTTCCTCACACTGCGATCCTCACACTGCGATCCTCACACAGCGCTCTTCACACTGCGCTCCTCACACTGCGTTCCTCACACTGCGATCCTCACACTGCGATCCTCACACTGCGTTCCTCACACTGCGCTCCTCACACTGCGATCCTCACACTGCGCTCCTCACACTGCGCTCCTCACACTGCTCCTTACACTGCGCTCCTCACACTGCTCCTCACACAGCGCTCTTCACACTGCGCTCCTCACACAGCGCTCTTCACACTGCGCTCCTCACACTGCGTTCCTCATACTGCGCTCTTCACACTGCGCTCCTCACACTGCTCCTCACACTGCGCTCCTCACACTGCTCCTCACACTGCGCTCCTCACACTGCTCCTCACACTGCTCCTCACACTGCGATCCTCACACTGCGCTCCTCACACTGCGCTCCTCACACTGCTCCTTACACTGCGCTCCTCACACTGCTCCTCACACTGCTCCTCACACTGCTCCTCACACTGCGCTCCTCACATTGCGCTCCTCACACTGCTCCTCACACTGCTCCTCACACTGCGCTCCTCACACTGCTCCTCACACTGCTCCTCACACTGCGCTCCTCACACTGCTCCTCCTCACACTGCACTCCTCACACTGCTCCTCACACTGCGCTCCTCACACTACTCCTCACACTGCGCTCTTCACACTGCTCCTCACACTGCGCTCCTCACACTGTTCCTCACACTGCGCTCCTCACACTGCGCTCCTCACACTGCGCTCCTCACACTGCAACTCACACTGCGCTCCTCACACTGCTGCTCCTCACATTGCGCTCTTCAAACTGCTCCTCACACTGCGCACCTCACACTGCTCCTCACACTGCGCTCCTCACACTGCTCCTCACACTACGCTCCTCACACTGCTCCTCACACTACGCTCCTCACACTGCGCCTCACACTGCTCCTCACACTGCGGTGCTCACACTGCTCCTCACACTCCTCCTCACACTGCGCTCCTCACACTGCTCCTCACACTGCGCTCCTCACACTGCTCCTCACACTGCGCTTCTCACACTGCGCTCCTCACACTGCGTTCCTCACACTGCGCTCCTCACACTGCGATCCTCACACTGCGCTCCTCACACTGCGCTCCTCACACGGCTCCTCACACTGCGCTCCTCACACTGCGCTCCTCACACTGCTCCTCACACAGCTCCTCACACTGCGCTCCTCACACTGCGCTCCTCACACTGCTCCTCACACTGCTCCTCACACTGCGCTCCTCACACTGCTCCTCACACAGCTCCTCACACTGCGCTCCTCACACTGCTCCTCACACAGCTCCTCACACTGCGTTCCTCACACTGCGCTCCTCACACTGCAACTCACACTGCTCCTCACACTGCGCTCCTCACACTGCGCTCCTCACACTGCGTTCCTCACACTGCGCTCCTCACACTGCGATCCTCACACTGCGCTCCTCACACTGCGCTCCTCACACTGCAACTCACACTGCTCCTCACACTACGCTCCTCACACTGCTCCTCACACTGCTCCTCACACTGCGCTCCTCACACTGCGCTGCTCACACTGCTGCTCACACTGTTCTCCTCACACTGCGCTCCTCACACTGCGCTCCTCACACTGCGCTCCTCACACTGCGCTCCTCACACTGCTCCTCACACAGCTCCTCACACTGCGCTCCTCACACTGCGCTCCTCACACTGCTCCTCACACTGCGCTCCTCACACTGCTCCTCCTCACACTGCACTCCTCACACTGCTCCTCACACTGCGCTCCTCACACTGTTCCTCACACTGCGCTCCTCACACTGCAACTCACACTGCGCTCCTCACACTGCTGCTCCTCACATTGCGCTCTTCAAACTGCTCCTCACACTGCGCACCTCACACTGCTCCTCACACTGCTCCTCACACAGCGCTCTTCACACTGCGCTCCTCACACTGCGTTCCTCACACTGCGGTCCTCACACTGCGATCCTCACACAGCGCTCTTCACACTGCGCTCCTCACACTGCGTTCCTCACACTGCGATCCTCACACTGCGTTCCTCACACTGCGCTCCTCACACTGCGATCCTCACACTGCGCTCCTCACACTGCGCTCCTCAAACTGCTCCTTACACTGCGCTCCTCACACTGCTCCTCACACAGCGCTCTTCACACTGCGCTCCTCACACAGCGCTCTTCACACTGCGCTCCTCACACTGCGTTCCTCATACTGCGCTCCTCACACTGCGATCCTCACACTGCTCCTTACACTGCGCTCCTCACACTGCTCCTCACACTGCGCTCCTCACACTGCGCTCCTCACACTGCTCCTCACACTGTGCTCCTCACACTGCTCCTCACACTGCGCTCCTCACACTGCGCTCCTCACACTGCTCCTCATACTGCGCTCCTCACACTGCTCCTCACACTGCGCTCCTCACATTGCGCTCCTCACACTGCTCCTCACACTGCGCTCCTCACACTGCTCCTCCTCACACTGCACTCCTCACACTGCTCCTCACACTGCTCCTCACACTGCGCTCCTCACACTGCGCTCCTCACACTGCGCTCCTCATACTGTTCCTCACACTGCGCTCCTCACACTGCGCTCCTCACACTGCGCTCCTCACACTGCGCTCCTCACACTGCAACTCACACTGCGCTCCTCACACTGCTGCTCCTCACATTGCGCTCTTCAAACTGCTCCTCACACTGCGCACCTCACACTGCTCCTCACACTGCGCTCCTCACACTGCTCCTCACACTACGCTCCTCACACTGCGCCTCACACTGCTCCTCACACTGCGCTCCTCACACTGCGCTGCTCACACTGCTCCTCACACTCCTCCTCACACTGCGCTCCTCACACTGCTCCTCACACTGCGCTCCTCACACTGCGTTCCTCACACTGCTCCTCACACTGCGCATCTCACACTGCGCTCCTCACACTGCGTTCCTCACACTGCTCCTCACACTGCGCTTCTCACACTGCGCTCCTCACACTGCGCTCCTCACACTGCGCTCCTCACACTGCGCTCCTCACACTGCGTTCCTCACACTGCTCCTCACACTGCGCTTCTCACACTGCGTTCCTCACACTGCGCTCCTCACACTGCGCTCCTCACACTGCGCTGCTCACACTGCGCCTCACACTGCTCCTCACACTGCGCTCCTCACACTGCGCTGCTCACACTGCTCCTCACACTGCTCCTCACACTGCTCCTCACACTGCTCCTCACACTGCGCTCCTCACACTGCGCCTCACACTGCTCCTCACACTGCGCTCCTCACACTGCTCCTTACACTGCGCTCCTCACACTGCTCCTCACACTGCTCCTCACACTACGCTCCTCACACTGCGTTCCTCACACTGCTCCTTACACTGCGCTCCTCACACTGCTTACACTGCGCTCCTCACACTGCTCCTCACACTGCTCCTCACACTGCTCCTTACACTGCGCTCCTCACACTGCTCCTTACACTGCGCTCCTCACACTGCTCCTCACACTGCGCTCCTCACACTATGCTCCTCACACTGCTCCTCACACTGCTCCTCACACTGTTCCTCACACTGCGCTCCTCACACTGCTCCTCACACTGCTCCTCACACTGCGCTCCTCACACTGCGCCTCACACTGCTCCTCACACTGCGCTCCTCACACTGCGCCTCACACTGCTCCTCACACTGCGCTCCTCACACTGCTCCCCTCACACTGCGCTCCTCACACTGCTCCTCTCACTGATCCTCACACTACGCACCTCACACTGCGCTCCTCACACTGCTCCTCACACTGCGCTCCTCACACTGCTCCTCACACAGCTCCTCACACTGCTCCTCACACTGCGCTCCTCACACTGCTCCTTACAATGCGCTCCTCACACTGCTCCTCACACTGCGCTCCTCACACTGCGCTCCTCACACTGCTCCTCACACTGCGCTCCTCACACTGCGCTCCTCACACTGCAACTCACACTGCGCTCCTCACACTGCGCTCCTCACACTGCTCCTCCTCACATTGCGCTCCTCAAACTGCTCCTCACACTGCGCACCTCACACTGCTCCTCACACTGCGTTCCTCACACTGCTCCTCACACTACGCTCCTCACACTGCTCCTCACACTGCGCCTCACACTGCTCCTCACACTGCGCTCCTCACACTGCGCTGCTCACACTGCTCCTCACACTGCTCCTCACACTGCTCCTCACACTGTGCCTCACACTGCTCCTCACACTGCTCCTCACACTGCGCTCCTCACACTGCTCCTCACACTGCTCTTCTCACACTGCTCCTCACACTGCTCCTCACACTACGCTCCTCACACTGCGTTCCTCACACTGCTCCTCACACAGCGCTCCTCACACTGCTCCTCACACTACGCTCCTCACACTGTTCCTCACACTGCTCCTCACACTGCTCCTTACACTGCGTTCCTCACACTACTAACACTGCACTCCTCACACTGCGCTCCTCACACTACGCTCCTCACACTGCGCTCCTCACACTGCGCTCGTCACACTGCTCCTCACACTGCTCCTCACACTGCTCCTTACACTGCGTTCCTCACACTACTAACACTGCACTCCTCACACTGCGCTCCTCAGACTGCACTCCTCACACTGCTCCTCACACTGCTCCTCACACTGCGCTCCTCACACTGCACTCCTCACACTGCTCCTCACACTGCTCCTCACACTGCGCTCCATACACTGCTCCTCACACTGCGCTCCTCACACTGCTCCTCACACTGCTCCTCACACTGCTCCTTACACTGCGCTCCTCACACTGCTCCTCACACTGCGCTCCTCACACTGCTCCTCACACTGCTCCTCACACTGCTCCTTACACTGCGTTCCTCACACTGCTCCTCACACTGCTCCTCACACTGCGCTCCTCACACTGCTCCTCACACTGCTCCTCACACTGCTCCTCACACTGCTCCTCACACGACGCACCTCACACTGCTCCTCACATTGCGCTCCTCACACACTGCTCCTCACACTGCGCTCCTCACACTGCGCTCCTCACACTGCTCCTCACACAGCTCCTCACACTGCGCTCCTCACACTGCTCCTCACACTGCTCCTCACACTGCGCTCCTCACACTGCGCTCCTCACACTGCGCTCCTCACACTGCTCCTCACACAGCTCCTCACACTGCTCCTCACACTACGCTCCTCACACTGCTCCTCACACTGTGCTCCTCACACTGCATCTCACACTGCGCTCCTCACACTGCTCCTCACACTGCGCTCCTCACATTGCGCTCCTCACACTGCTCCTCACACTGCGCTCCTCACACTGCTCCTCACACTGCGCTCCTCACACTGCTCCTCACACTGCGCTCCTCACACAACGCTCCTCACACTGCTCCTCCTCACACTGCGCTCCTCACACTGCTCCTCACACTGCGCTCCTCACACTGCTCCTCACACTGCGCTCCTCACACTGCTGCTCCTCACACTGCACTCCTCACACTGCTCCTCACACTGCGCTCCTCACACTACTCCTCACACTGCGCTCCTCACACTGCTCCTCACACTGCGCTCCTCACACTGTTCCTCACACTGCGCTCCTCACACTGCGCTCCTCACACTGCTCCTCACACTGCGCTCCTCACACTGCGCTCCTCACACTGCAACTCACACTGCGCTCCTCACACTGCTGCTCCTCACATTGCGCTCTTCAAACTGTTCCTCACACTGCGCACCTCACACTGTTCCTCACACTGCGCTTCTCACACTGCTCCTCACACTGCGCTCCTCACACTGCTCCTCACACTGCGCTCCTCACACTGCTGCTCCTCACACTGCACTCCTCACACTGCTCCTCACACTGCGCTCCTCACACTACTCCTCACACTGCGCTCCTCACACTGCTCCTCACACTGCGCTCCTCACACTGCTCCTCACACTACGCTCCTCACACTGCTCCTCACACTGCGCTCCTCACACTGCGCTGCTCACACTGCTCCTCACACTCCTCCTCACACTGCGCTCCTCAAACTGCTCCTCACACTGCGCTCCTCACACTGCTCCTCACACTGCGCTTCTCACACTGCGCTCCTCACACTGCGTTCCTCACACTGCGCTCCTCACACTGCGATCCTCACACTGCGCTCCTCACACTGCGCTCCTCACACTGCTCCTCACACTGCGCTCCTCACACTGCGCTCCTCAAACTGCTCCTCACACAGCTCCTCACACTGCGCTCCTCACACTGCTCCTCACACTGCGCTCCTCACACTGCGCTCCTCACACTGCTCCTCACACTGCGCTCCTCACACTGCACTCCTCACACTGCTCCTCACACTGCGCTCCTCACACTGCGATCCTCACACTGCGCTCCTCACACTGTTCCTCACACTGCGCTCCTCACACTGCGCTCCTCACACTGCAACTCACACTGCGCTCCTCACACTGCTGCTCCTCACGTTGCGCTCTTCAAACTGCTCCTCACACTGCGCAACTCACACTGCTCCTCACACTACGCTCCTCACACTGCTCCTCACACTGCTCCTCACACTGCGCTCCTCACACTGCGCTGCTCACACTGCTCCTCACACTGCGCTCCTCACACTGCGCTCCTCACACTGCTCCTCACACAGCTCCTCACACTGCGCTCCTCACACTGCTCCTCACACTGCGCTCCTCACACTGCGCTCCTCACACTGCTCCTCACACTGCGCTCCTCACACTGCTCCTCCTCACACTGCACTGCTCACACTGCTCCTCACACTGCGCTCCTCACACTGTTCCTCACACTGCGCTCCTCACACTGCAACTCACACTGCGCTCCTCACACTGCTGCTCCTCACATTGCGCTCTTCAAACTGCTCCTCACACTGCGCACCTCACACTGCTCCTCACACTGCTTCTCACACTGCGTTGCTCACACTGCTCCTCACACAGCGCTCTTCACACTGCGCTCCTCACACTGCGTTCCTCACACTGCGATCCTCACACTGCGATCCTCACACAGCGCTCTTCACACTGCGCTCCTCACACAGCGTTCCTCACACTGCGATCCTCACACTGCGTTCCTCACACTGCGCTCCTCACACTGCGATCCTCACACTGCGCTCCTCACACTGCGCTCCTCACACTGCTCCTTACACTGCGCTCCTCACACTGCTCCTCACACAGCGCTCTTCACACTGCGCTCCTCACACAGCGCTCTTCACACTGCGCTCCTCACACTGCGTTCCTCATACTGCGCTCTTCACACTGCGCTCCTCACACTGCGCTCCTCACACTGCTCCTTACACTGCGCTCCTCACATTGCGCTCCTCACACTGCTCCTCACACTGCGCTCCTCACACTGCGCTCCTCACACTGCTCCTTACACTGCGCTCCTCACATTGCGCTCCTCACACTGCTCCTCACACTGCGCTCCTCACACTGCGCTCCTCACACTGCGCTCCTCACACTGCTCCTCACACTGCGCTCCTCACATTGCGCTCCTCACACTGCTCCTCACACTGCGCTCCTCACACTGCGCTCCTCACACTGCGCTCCTCACACTGCTCCTCACACTGCTCCTCACACTGCTCCTCACACTGCGCTCCTCACACTGCTCCTCACACTGCGCTCCTCACACTGCTCCTCCTCACACTGCGCTCCTCACACTGCTCCTCACACTGCTCCTCACACTGCGCTCCTCACACTGCTCCTCACACTGCGCTCCTCACATTGCGCTCCTCACACTGCTCCTCACACTGCGCTCCTCACACTGCTCCTCACACTGCTCCTCACACTGCGCTCCTCACATTGTGCTCCTCACACTGCTCCTCACACTGCGCTCCTCACATTGCGCTCCTCACACTGCTCCTCACACTGCGCATCCTCACATTGCGCTCCTCACACTGCTCCTCACACTGCGCTCCTCACATTGCGCTCCTCACACTGCTCCTCACACTGCGCTCCTCACACTGCTCCTCACACTGCGCTCCTCACACTGCGCGCCTCACACTGCGCTCCTCACACTGCTCCTCACACTGCTCCTCACACTGCGCTCCTCACACTGCTCCTCACACTGCGCTCCTCACACTGCTCCTCACACTGCGCTCCTCACACTGCTCCTCACACTGCGCTCCTCACACTGCTCCTCCTCACACTGCACTCCTCACACTGCTCCTCACACTGCTCCTCACACTGCGCTCCTCACACTGCTCCTCACACTGCGCTCCTCACACTGTTCCTCACACTGCGCTCCTCACACTGCGCTCCTCACACTGCGCTCCTCACACTGCTCCTCACACTGCTCCTCACACTGCGTTGCTCACACTGCTCCTCACACAGCGCTCTTCACACTGCGCTCCTCACACTGCGTTCCTCACACTGCGATCCTCACACTGCGATCCTCACACAGCGCTCTTCACACTGCGCTCCTCACACAGCGTTCCTCACACTGCGATCCTCACACTGCGTTCCTCACACTGCGCTCCTCACACTGCGATCCTCACACTGCGCTCCTCACACTGCGCTCCTCACACTGCTCCTTACACTGCGCTCCTCACACTGCTCCTCACACTGCGTTGCTCACACTGCTCCTCACACAGCGCTCTTCACACTGCGCTCCTCACACTGCGTTCGTCACACTGCGATCCTCACACTGCGATCCTCACACAGCGCTCTTCACACTGCGCTCCTCACACAGCGTTCCTCACACTGCGATCCTCACACTGCGTTCCTCACACTGCGCTCCTCACACTGCGATCCTCACACTGCGCTCCTCACACTGCGCTCCTCACACTGCTCCTTACACTGCGCTCCTCACACTGCTCCTCACACAGCGCTCTTCACACTGCGCTCCTCACACAGCGCTCTTCACACTGCGCTCCTCACACTGCGTTCCTCATACTGCGCTCTTCACACTGCGCTCCTCACACTGCGCTCCTCACACTGCTCCTTACACTGCGCTCCTCACATTGCGCTCCTCACACTGCTCCTCACACTGCGCTCCTCACACTGCGCTCCTCACACTGCTCCTTACACTGCGCTCCTCACATTGCGCTCCTCACACTGCTCCTCACACTGCGCTCCTCACACTGCGCTCCTCACACTGCGCTCCTCACACTGCTCCTCACACTGCGCTCCTCACATTGCGCTCCTCACACTGCTCCTCACACTGCGCTCCTCACACTGCGCTCCTCACACTGCGCTCCTCACACTGCTCCTCACACTGCTCCTCACACTGCTCCTCACACTGCGCTCCTCACACTGCTCCTCACACTGCGCTCCTCACACTGCTCCTCCTCACACTGCGCTCCTCACACTGCTCCTCACACTGCTCCTCACACTGCGCTCCTCACACTGCTCCTCACACTGCGCTCCTCACATTGCGCTCCTCACACTGCTCCTCACACTGCGCTCCTCACACTGCGCTCCTCACACTGCTCCTCACACTGCGCTCCTCACACTGCGCTCCTCACATTGTGCTCCTCACACTGCTCCTCACACTGCGCTCCTCACATTGCGCTCCTCACACTGCTCCTCACACTGCGCATCCTCACATTGCGCTCCTCACACTGCTCCTCACACTGCGCTCCTCACATTGCGCTCCTCACACTGCTCCTCACACTGCGCTCCTCACACTGCTCCTCACACTGCGCTCCTCACACTGCGCGCCTCACACTGCGCTCCTCACACTGCTCCTCACACTGCTCCTCACACTGCGCTCCTCACACTGCTCCTCACACTGCGCTCCTCACACTGCTCCTCACACTGCGCTCCTCACACTGCTCCTCCTCACACTGCACTCCTCACACTGCTCCTCACACTGCTCCTCACACTGCGCTCCTCACACTGCTCCTCACACTGCGCTCCTCACACTGTTCCTCACACTGCGCTCCTCACACTGCGCTCCTCACACTGCGCTCCTCACACTGCAACTCACACTGCGCTCCTCACACTGCTGCTCCTCACATTGCGCTCTTCAAACTGCTCCTCACACTGCTCTCCTCACACTGCTCCTCACACTGCGCTCCTCACACTTCTCCTCACACTGCTGCTCCTCACATTGCGCTCTTCAAACTGCTCCTCACACTGCGCACCTCACACTGCTCCTCACACTGCGCTCCTCACACTGCTCCTCACACTACGCTCCTCACACTGCGCCTCACACTGCTCCTCACACTGCGCTCCTCACACTGTGCTGCTCACACTGCTCCTCACACTCCTCCTCACACTGCGCTGCTCACACTGCTCCTCACACTGCGCTCCTCACACTGCGTTCCTCACACTGCTCCTCACACTGCGCTTCTCACACTGCGCTCCTCACACTGCGTTCCTCACACTGCGCTCCTCACACTGTGATCCTCACACTGCGCTCCTCACACTGCTCCTCACACTGCGCTCCTCACACTGCTCCTCACACTGCTCCTCACACTGCGCTCCTCACACTGCTCCTCACACTGCTCCTCACACTGCGCTCCTCACACTGCTCCTCACACTGCGCTCCTCACATTGCGCTCCTCACACTGCGCTCCTCACACTGCGCTCCTCACACTGCTCCTCACACTGCTCCTCACACTGCGCTCCTCACATTGCGCTCCTCACACTGCTCCTCACACTGCGCATCCTCACATTGCGCTCCTCACACTGCTCCTCACACTGCGCTCCTCACATTGCGCTCCTCACACTGCTCCTCACACTGCGCTCCTCACACTGCTCCTCACACTGCGCTCCTCACACTGCGCTCCTCACACTGCGCTCCTCACACTGCTCCTCACACTGCGCTCCTCACACTGCGCGCCTCACACTGCGCTCCTCACACTGCTCCTCACACTGCTCCTCACACTGCGCTCCTCACACTGCTCCTCACACTGCGCTCCTCACACTGCTCCTCACACTGCGCTCCTCACACTGCTCCTCCTCACACTGCACTCCTCACACTGCTCCTCACACTGCTCCTCACACTGCGCTCCTCACACTGCTCCTCACACTGCGCTCCTCACACTGTTCCTCACACAGCGCTCCTCACACTGCGCTCCTCACACTGCGCTCCTCACACTGCAACTCACACTGCGCTCCTCACACTGCTGCTCCTCACATTGCGCTCTTCAAACTGCTCCTCACACTGCGCTCCTCACACTGCTCCTCACACTGCGCTCCTCACACTTCTCCTCACACTGCTGCTCCTCACATTGCGCTCTTCAAACTGCTCCTCACACTGCGCACCTCACACTGCTCCTCACACTGCGCTCCTCACACTGCTCCTCACACTACGCTCCTCACACTGCGTCTCACACTGCTCCTCACACTGCGCTCCTCACACTGTGCTGCTCACACTGCTCCTCACACTCCTCCTCACACTGCGCTCCTCACACTGCTCCTCACACTGCGCTCCTCACACTGCGTTCCTCACACTGCTCCTCACACTGCGCTTCTCACACTGCGCTCCTCACACTGCGCTCCTCACACTGCTCCTCACACTGCGCTTCTCACACTGCGCTCCTCACACTGCGCTCCTCACACTGCTCCTCACACTGCGCTCCTCACACTGCGCTCCTCACACTGCTCCTCACACAGCTCCTCACACTGCGCTGCTCACACTGCTCCTCACACTGCTCCTCACACTGCTCCTCACACTGCGCCTCACACTGCTCCTCACACTGCGCTCCTCACACTGCGCTGCTCACACTGCTCCTCACACTGCTCCTCACACTGCTCCTCACACTGCTCCTTACACTGCGCTCCTCACGCTGCTCCTCACACTGCGCTCCTCACACTGCTCCTCACACTGCTCCTCACACTGCTCCTCACACTGCTCCTTACACTGCGCTCCTCACACTGCTCCTCACACTGCTCCTCACACTACGCTCCTCACACTGCGTTCCTCACACTGCTCCTCACACTGCTCCTCACACTGCGCTCCTCACACTACGCTCCTCACACTGCTCCTCACACTGCTCCTTACACTGCGCTCCTCACACTGCTCCTCACACTGCTCCTCACACTGCTCCTTACACTGCGCTCCTCACACTGCTCCTCACACTGCGCTCCTCACACTGCTCCTCACACTGCGCTCCTCACACTGCTCCTCACACTGCTCCTCACACTGCGCTCCTCACACTGCTCCTCACACTATGCTCCTCACACTGCTCCTCACACTGTTCCTCACACTGCTCCTCACACTGCGCTCCTCACACTGCGCTCCTCACACTGCTCCTCACACTGCGCTCCTCACACTGCGCTCCTCACACTGCTCCTCACACTATGCTCCTCACACTGCTCCTCACACTGCTCCTCAACTGCGCTCCTCACACTGTGCCTCACACTGCTCCTCACACTGCGCTCCTCACACTGCTCCTCACACTGCTCCTCACACTGCTTCTCACACTGCGCTCCTCACACTGCTCCCCTCACACTGCGCTCCTCACACTGCTCCTCTCACTGCTCCTCACACTGCGCTCCTCACACTGCGCTCCTCACACTGATCCTCACACTACGCACCTCACACTGCTCCTCACACTGCGCTCCTCACACTGCTCCTCACACTACGCTCCTCACACTGCTCCTCACACTGCTCCTCACACTGCGCTCCTCACACTGCTCCTCACACTGCTCCTCACACTGCGCTCCTCACACTGCTCCTCACACTACGCTCCTCACACTACGCTCCTCACACTGCTCCTTACACTGCGCTCCTCACACTACGCACCTCACACTACGCTCCTCACACTACGCTCCTCACACTACGCTCCTCACACTGCTCCTCACACTGTGCTCCTCACACTGCTCCTCACACTGCTCCTCACACTGCGCTCCTCACACTGCGCTCCTCACACTGCAACTCACACTGCGCTCCTCACACTGCGGTCCTCACACTGCGCTCCTCACACTGCTCCTCCTCACATTGCGCTCCTCACACTGCTCCTCACACTGCTCCTCACACTACGCTCCTCACACTACGCTCCTCACACTACGCTCCTCACACTACGCTCCTCACACTGCTCCTTACACTGCGCTCCTCACACTGCTCCTCACACTGCTCCTCACACTACGCTCCTCACACTACGCTCCTCACACTGCTCCTTACACTGCGCTCCTCACACTACGCTCCTCACACTACGCTCCTCACACTACGCTCCTCACACTGCTCCTCCTCACATTGCGCTCCTCACACTGCTCCTCACACTGCTCCTCACACTACGCTCCTCACACTACGCTCCTCACACTGCTCCTTACACTGCGCTCCTCACACTACGCACCTCACACTACGCTCCTCACACTACGCTCCTCACACTACGCTCCTCACACTGCGCTCCTCACACTGCCCTCCTCACACTGCGCTAACTCACACTGCGCTCCTCACACTGCGCTCCATACACTGCTCCTCACACTGCGCTCCTCACACTGCTCCTCACACAGCTCCTCACACTGCTCCTCACACTACGCTCCTCACACTGCTCCTCACACTGCTCCTCACACTGTGCTCCTCACACTGCTCCTCACACTGCGCTCCTCACACTGCTCCTCACACTGCGCTCCTCACATTGCGCTCCTCACACTGCTCCTCACACTGCGCTCCTCACACTGCTCCTCACACTGCGCTCCTCACACTGCTCCTCACACTGCGCTCCTCACACTGCTCCTCACACTGCGCTCCTCACACTGCTGCTCCTCACACTGCACTCCTCACACTGCTCCTCACACTGCGCTCCTCACACTGCGCGCCTCACACTGCGCTCCTCACACTGCTCCTCACACTGCTCCTCACACTGCGCTCCTCACACTGCTCCACACACTGCGCCTCACACTGCGCTCCTCACACTGCGCTCCTCACACTGTGCTCCTCACACAACGCTCCTCACACTGCTCCTCCTCACACTGCGCTCCTCACACTGCTCCTCACACTGCGCTCCTCACACTGCTCCTCACACTGCGCTCCTCACACTGCTGCTCCTCACACTGCACTCCTCACACTGCTCCTCACACTGCGCTCCTCACACTGCGCGCCTCACACTGCGCTCCTCACACTGCTCCTCACACTGCTCCTCACACTGCGCTCCTCACACTGCTCCTCACACTGCGCTCCTCACACTGCTCCTCACACTGCTCCTCACACTACGCTCCTCACACTGCTCCTCACACTGCTCCTCACACTGCGCTCCTCACACTGCGCTCCTCACACTGCTCCTCACACTGCGCTCCTCACACTGCGCTCCTCACACTGCTCCTCACACTGCGCTCCTCACACTGCTCCTCACACTGCTCCTGACACTGCTCCTCACACTGCGCTCCTCACACTGCTCCTCACACTGCGTTCCTCACACTGCTTCTCACACTGCTCCTCGCACTGCGCTCCTCACACTGCTCCTCACACTGCTCCTCACACTGCGCTCCTCACACTGCTCCTCACACTGCGTTCCTCACACTGCTTCTCACACTGCTCCTCGCACTGCGCTCCTCACACTGCCCCTCGCACTGCTCCTCACACTGCTCCACACACTGCTCCTCACACTGCGCTCCTCACACTGCCCCTCGCACTGCACTCCTCACACTGCTCCTCACACGGCTCCTCACACTGCTCCTCACACTGCGCTCCTCACACTGCTCCTCACACTGCTCCTCACACTGCGCTCCTCACACTGCGCTCCTCAGACTGCTCCTCACACTGCGCTCCTCACACTGCGTTCCTCACACTGCGCTCCTCAGACTGCTCCTCGCACTGCGCTCCTCACACTGCTCCTCACACTGCGCTCCTCACACTGCTCCTCACACTGCGCTCCTCACACTGCTGCTCCTCACACTGCACTCCTCACACTGCTCCTCACACTGCGCTCCTCACACTGCGCGCCTCACACTGCGCTCCTCACACTGCTCCTCACACTGCTCCTCACACTGCGCTCCTCACACTGCTCCTCACACTGCGCTCCTCACACTGCTCCTCACACTGCTCCTCACACTACGCTCCTCACACTGCTCCTCACACTGCTCCTCACACTGCGCTCCTCACACTGCGCTCCTCACACTGCTCCTCACACTGCGCTCCTCACACTGCGCTCCTCACACTGCTCCTCACACTGCGCTCCTCACACTGCTCCTCACACTGCTCCTGACACTGCTCCTCACACTGCTCCTTACACTGCGCTCCTCACACTGCTCCTCACACTGCTCCTCACACTGCGCTCCTCACACTGCTCCTCACACTGCGTTCCTCACACTGCTTCTCACACTGCTCCACGCACTGCGCTCCTCACACTGCCCCTCGCACTGCTCCTCACACTGCTCCACACACTGCTCCTCACACTGCGCTCCTCACACTGCCCCTCGCACTGCACTCCTCACACTGCTCCTCACACGGCTCCTCACACTGCTCCTCACACTGCGCTCCTCACACTGCTCCTCACACTGCTCCTCACACTGCGCTCCTCACACTGCGCTCCTCACACTGCTCCTCACACTGCGCTCCTCACACTGCGTTCCTCACACTGCGCTCCTCAGACTGCTCCTCGCACTGCGCTCCTCACACTGCTCCTCGCACTGCGCTCCTCACACTGCCCCTCGCACTGCTTCTCACACTGCTCCTCACACTGCGCTCCTCACACTGCTCCTCACACTGCACTCCTCACACTGCGTTCCTCGCACTGCTCCTCACACTGCGCTTTTCACACTGCGCTCCTCACACTGCGTTCATCACAATGCGCTCCTCACACTGCGATCCTCACACTGCGCTCCTCACACTGCGCTCCTCACACTGCTCCTCACACAGCTCCTCACACTGCGCTCCTCACACTGCTCCTTACACTGCGCTCCTCACACTGCGCTCCTCACACTGCTCCTCACACTGCGCTCCTCACACTGCTCCTCCTCACACTGCACTCCTCACACTGCTCCTCACACTGCGCTCCTCACACTGTTCCTCACACTGCGCTCCTCACACTGCAACTCACACTGCGCTCCTCACACTGCTGCTCCTCACATTGCGCTCTTCAAACTGCTCCTCACACTGCGCACCTCACACTGCTCCTCACACTACGCTCCTCACACTGCTCCTCACACTGCGCCTCACACTGCTCCTCACACTGCGCTCCTCACACTGCGCTGCTCACACTGCTCCTCACACTGCTCCTCACACTGCTCCTCACACTGTGCCTCAAACTGCTCCTCAAACTGCGCTCCTCACACTGCGCTCCTCACACTGCTCCTCACACTGCTCCTCACACTGCTCCTCACACTGCTCCTTACACTGCGCTCCTCACGCTGCTCCTCACACTGCGCTCCTCACACTGCTCCTCACACTGCTCCTCACACTACGCTCCTCACACTGCGTTACTCACGCTGCTCCTCACACTGCGCTCCTCACACTGCTCCTTACACACTGCTCCTCACACTGCTCCTCACACTGCGCTCCTCACACTGCGCTGCTCACACTGCTCCTCACACTGCTCCTCACACTGCTCCTCACACTGCTCCTTACACTGCGCTCCTCACACTGCGCTCCTCACACTGCTCCTCCTCACACTGCACTCCTCACACTGCTCCTCACACTGCTCCTCACACTGCGCTCCTCACACTGCGCTCCTCACACTGCGCTCCTCATACTGTTCCTCACACTGCGCTCCTCACACTGCGCTCCTCACACTGCGCTCCTCACACTGCAACTCACACTGCGCTCCTCACACTGCTGCTCCTCACATTGCGCTCTTCAAACTGCTCCTCACACTGCGCACCTCACACTGCAACTCACACTGCGCTCCTCACACTGCTGCTCCTCACACTGCGCTCCTCACACTGCTCCTCACACTGCGCTCCTCACACTGCGCTCCTCACACTGCAACTCACACTGCGCTCCTCACACTGCTGCTCCTCACATTGCGCTCCTCACACTGCTCCTCACACAGCTCCTCACACTGCTCCTCACACTGCTCCTCACACTGCGCTCCTCACACTGCGCTGCTCACACTGCTCCTCACACTGCTCCTCACACTGCTCCTTACACTGCGCTCCTCACGCTGCTCCTCACACTGCGCTCCTCACATTGCTCCTTACACTGCGCTCCTCACACTGCTCCTCACACTGCTCCTCACACTACGCTCCTCACACTGCGTTCCTCACACTGCTCCTCACACTGCTCCTCACACTGCTCCTTAAACTGCGCTCCTCACACTGCTTACACTGCGCTCCTCACACTGCTCCTCACTCTGCTCCTCACACTGCTCCTTACACTGCGCTCCTCACACTGCTCCTTACACTGCGCTCCTCACACTGCTCCTCACACTGCGCTCCTCACACTATGCTCCTCACACTGCTCCTCACACTGCTCCTCACACTGTTCCTCACACTGCGCTCCTCACACTGCTCCTCACACTGCGCTCCTCACACTGCGCCTCACACTGCTCCTCACACTGCGCTCCTCACACTGCTCCTCACACTGCTTCTCACACTGCGCTCCTCACACTGCTCCCCTCACACTGCGCTCCTCACACTGCTCCTCTCACTGATCCTCACACTGCGCTCCTCACACTGCTCCTCACACTGCGCTCCTCACACTGCTCCTCACACAGCTCCTCACACTGCTCCTCACACTGCGCTCCTCACACTGCTCCTCACACTACGCTCCTCACACTGCTCCTTACAATGCGCTCCTCACACTGCTCCTCACACTGCGCTCCTCACACTGCGCTCCTCACACTGCGCTCCTCACACTGTTCCTCACACTGCGCTCCTCACACTGTTCCTCACACTGCGCTCCTCACACTGCTCCTCACACTGCGCTCCTCACACTGCGCTCCTCACACTGCAACTCACACTGCGCTCCTCACACTGCTCCTCCTCACATTGCGCTCCTCAAACTGCTCCTCACACTGCGCACCTCACACTGCTCCTCACACTGCGCTCCTCACACTGCTCCTCACACTGCGCTCCTCACACTGCTCCTCACACTGCTCCTCACACTGCGCTCCTCACACTGCTTCTCACACTGCGCTCCTCACATTGCGCTCCTCACACTGCGCTCCTCACACTGCTCCTCACACTGCTCCTCACACTGCGCTCCTCACACTGCTCCTCACACTGCGCTCCTCACACTGCTCCTCCTCACACTGCACTCCTCACACTGCTCCTCACACTGCTCCTCACACTGCGCTCCTCACACTGCGCTCCTCACACTGCGCTCCTCACACTGCTCCTCACACTGAGCTCGTCACACTGCGTTCCTCACACTGCTCTTCTCACACTGCGCTTCTCACACTGCGCTCCTCACACTGCGTTCCTCACACTGCGTTCCTCACACTGCGCTCCTCACACTGCGCTCCTCACACTGCGCTCCTCACACTGCTCCTCACACTGCGCTCCTCACACTGCGCTCCTCACACTGCTCCTCACACAGCTCCTCACACTGCGCTGCTCACACTGCTCCTCACACTGCTCCTCACACTGCTCCTCACACTGTGATCCTCACACTGCGCTCCTCACACTGCGCTCCTCACACTGCGCCTTACACTGCTCCTCACACTGCGCTCCTCACACTGCGCTGCTCACACTGCTCCTCACACTGCTCCTCACACTGCTCCTTACACAGCGCTCCTCACGCTGCTCCTCACACTGCGCTCCTCACACTGCTCCTCACACTACGCTCCTCACACTGCTCCTTACACTGCGCTCCTCACACTGCTCCTCACACTATGCTCCTCACACTGCTCCTCACACTGCTCCTCACACTGTTCCTCACACTGCGCTCCTCACACTGCTCCTCACACTGCTCCTCACACTGCGCTCCTCACACTGCGCCTCACACTGCTCCTCACACTGCGCTCCTCACACTGCTCCTCACAGTGCTCCTCACACTGCTTCTCACACTGCGCTCCTCACACTGCTCCCCTCACACTGCGCTCCTCACACTGCGTTCCTCACACTGCTCCTCACACTGCGCTTCTCACACTGCGCTCCTCACACTGCGTTCCTCACACTGCGTTCCTCACACTGCGCTCCTCACACTGTGATCCTCACACTGCGCTCCTCACACTGCGCTCCTCACACTGCTCCTCACACTGCGCTCCTCACACTGCGCTGCTCACACTGCTCCTCACACTGCTCCTCACACTGCTCCTCACACTGCTCCTCACACTGCGCCTCACACTGCTCCTCACACTGCGCTCCTCACACTGCGCTGCTCACACTGCTCCTCACACTGCTCCTCACACTGCTCCTCACACTGCTCCTTACACTGCGCTCCTCACGCTGCTCCTCACACTGCGCTCCTCACACTGCTCCTTACACTGCGCTCCTCACACTGCTCCTCACACTGCTCCTCACACTACGCTCCTCACACTGCGTTCCTCACACTGCTCCTCACACTGCTCCTTACACTGCGCTCCTCACACTGCTTACACTGCGCTCCTCACACTGCTCCTCACACTGCTCCTCACACTGTTCTTTACCTGCGCTCCTCACACTGCTCCTTACACTGCGCTCCTCACACTGCTCCTCACACTGCGCTCCTCACACTATGCTCCTCACACTGCTCCTCACACTGCTCCTCACACTGTTCCTCACACTGCGCTCCTCACACTGCTCCTCACACTGCTCCTCACACTGCGCTCCTCACACTGCGCCTCACACTGCTCCTCACACTGCGCTCCTCACACTGCTCCTCACACTGCTCCTCACACTGCTTCTCACACTGCGCTCCTCACACTGCTCCCCTCACACTGCGCTCCTCACACTGCTCCTCTCACTGATCCTCACACTACGCACCTCACACTGCGCTCCTCACACTGCTCCTCACACAGCTCCTCACACTACGCTCCTCACACTGCTCCTCACACTGCTCCTCACACAGCTCCTCACACTACGCTCCTCACACTGCTCCCCTCACACTGCGCTCCTCACACTGCTCCTCTCACTGCTCCTCACACTGCGCTCCTCACACTGCGCTCCTCACACTGCTCCTCACACTGCGCTCCTCACACTGCGCTCCTCACACTGCGCTCCTCACACTGCTCCTCACACTGCTCCTCACACTGCTCCTCACACTACGCTCCTCACACTGCTCCTCACACTGCTCCTCACACTGCGCTCCTCACACTGCTCCTCACACTGCGCTCCTCACACTGCGCTCCTCACACTGCGCTCCTCACACTGCAACTCACACTGCGCTCCTCACACTGCTCCTCACACTACGCTCCTCACACTGCTCCTCACACTGCAACTCACACTGCGCTCCTCACACTGCGCTCCTCACACTGCGCTCCTCACACTGCGCTCCTCACACTGCAACTCACACTGCGCTCCTCACACTGCTCCTCACACTGCGCTCCTCACACTGCTCCTCCTCACATTGCGCTCCTCAAACTGCTCCTCACACTGCGCACCTCACACTGCTCCTCACACTGCGCTCCTCACACTGCTCCTCACACTACGCTCCTCACACTGCTCCTCACACTGCGCCTCACACTGCTCCTCACACTGCGCTCCTCACACTGCGCTGCTCACACTGCTCCTCACACTGCTCCTTACACTGCGCTCCTCACACTGCTCCTCACACTGCGCTCCTCACACTGCTCCTCACACTGCTCTTCTCACACTGTTCCTCACACTGCTCCTCACACTGCTCCTTACACTGCGTTCCTCACACTGCTAACACTGCACTCCTCACACTGCGCTCCTCACACTGCTCCTCACACTGCTCCTTACACTGCGCTCCTCATACTGCTCCTCACACTGCTCCTCACACTGCTCCTCACACTGTGCTCCTCACAATGCACTCCTCACACTGCTCTCCTCACACTGCTCCTCACACTGCTCCTCACACTGCGCTCCATACACTGCTCCTCACACTACGCTCCTCACACTGCTCCTCACACTGCTCCTCACACTGTGCTCCTCACACTGCTCCTCACACTGCGCTCCTCACACTGCTCCTCACACTGCGCTCCTCACATTGCGCTCCTCACACTGCTCCTCACACTGCGCTCCTCACACTGCTCCTCACACTGCGCTCCTCACACTGCTCCTCACACTGCGCTCCTCACACTGCTCCACACACTGCGCCTCACACTGCGCTCCTCACACTGCGCTCCTCACACTGTGCTCCTCACACTGCGCTCCTCACACTGCTCCACACACTGCGCCTCACACAACGCTCCTCACACTGCTCCTCCTCACACTGCTCCACACACTGCTCCTCACACTGCGCTCCTCACACTACTCCTCACACTGCGCTCCTCACACTGCTCCTCACACTGCGCTCCTCACACTGTTCCTCACACTGCGCTCCTCACACTGCGCTCCTCACACTGCGCTCCTCACACTGCTGCTCCTCACATTGCGCTCTTCAAACTGTTCCTCACACTGCGCACCTCACACTGCTCCTCACACTGCGCTTCTCACACTGCTCCTCACACTACGCTCCTCACACTGCTCCTCACACTACGCTCCTCACACTGCGCCTCACACTGCTCCTCACACTGCGCTGCTCACACTGCTCCTCACACTCCTCCTCACACTGCGCTCCTCACACTGCTCCTCACACTGCGCTCCTCACACTGCTCCTCACACTGCGCTCCTCACACTGCGCTCCTCACACTGCTCCTCACACTGCGCTCCTCACACTGCACTCCTCACACTGCTCCTCACACTGCGCTCCTCACACTGTTCCTCACACTGCGCTCCTCACACTGCACTCCTCACACTGCTCCTCACACTGCGCTCCTCACACTGTTCCTCACACTGCGCTCCTCACACTGCTGCTCCTCACATTGCGCTCTTCAAACTGCTCCTCACACTGCGCAACTCACACTGCTCCTCACACTACGCTCCTCACACTGCTCCTCACACTGCGCCTCACACTGCTCCTCACACTGCGCTCCTCACACTGCGCTGCTCACACTGCTCCTCACACTGCGCTCCTCACACTGCGCTCCTCACACTGCTCCTCACACAGCTCCTCACACTGCGCTCCTCACACTGCTCCTCACACTGCGCTCCTCACACTGCGCTCCTCACACTGCGCTCCTCACACTGCGCTCCTCACACTGCTCCTCACACTGCGCTCCTCACACTGCGCTCCTCACACTGCGCTCCTCACACTGCTCCTCACACAGCTCCTCACACTGCGCTCCTCACACTGCTCCTCACACTGCGATCCTCACACTGCTCCTCACACTGCGCTCCTCACACTGCGCTCCTCACACTGCGCTCCTCACACTGCTCCTCACACTGCGCTCCTCACACTGCGCTCCTCACACTGCGCTCCTCACACTGCTCCTCACACTGCTCCTCACACTGCGCTCCTCACACTGCGCTCCTCACACTGCGCTCTTCACACTGCTCCTCACACTGCTCCTCACACTGCGCTCCTCACACTGCGCTCCTCACACTGCTCCTCACACAGCTCCTCACACTGCGCTCCTCACACTGCTCCTCACACTGCGCTCCTCACACTGCTCCTCCTCACACTGCACTCCTCACACTGCTCCTCACACTGCGCTTCTCACACTGTTCCTCACACTGCGCTCCTCACACTGCAACTCACACTGCGCTCCTCACACTGCTGCTCCTCACATTGCGCTCTTCAAACTGCTCCTCACACTGCGCACCTCACACTGCTCCTCACACTGCTCCTCACACTGCGTTCCTCACACTGCTCCTCACACAGCGCTCTTCACACTGCGCTCCTCACACTGCGTTCCTCACACTGCATCCTCACACTGCGATCCTCACACAGCGCTCTTCACACTGCGCTCCTCACACTGCGTTCCTCACACTGCGATCCTCACACTGCGTTCCTCACACTGCGCTCCTCACACTGCGATCCTCACACTGCGCTCCTCACACTGCGCTCCTCACACTGCTCCTCACACTGCGCTCCTCACACTGCTCCTCACACAGCGCTCTTCACACTGCGCTCCTCACACAGCGCTCTTCACACTGCGCTCCTCACACTGCGTTCCTCATACTGCGCTCTTCACACTGCGCTCCTCACACTGCTCCTCACACTGCGCTCCTCACACTGCTCCTCACACTGCGCTCCTCACACTGCGCTCCTCACACTGCTCCTCACACTGCTCCTCACACTGCTCCTCACACTGCTCCTCACACTGCGATCCTCACACTGCGCTCCTCACACTGCGCTCCTCACACTGCTCCTTACACTGCGCTCCTCACACTGCTCCTCACACTGCTCCTCACACTGCTCCTCACACTGCGCTCCTCACATTGCGCTCCTCACACTGCTCCTCACACTGCTCCTCACACTGCGCTCCTCACACTGCTCCTCACACTGCGCTCCTCACACTGCTCCTCACACTGCGCTCCTCACACTGCTCCACACACTGCGCCTCACACTGCGCTCCTCACACTGCGCTCCTCACACAACGCTCCTCACACTGCTCCTCCTCACACTGCGCTCCTCACACTGCTCCTCACACTGCGCTCCTCACACTGCTCCTCACACTGCGCTCCTCACACTGCTCCTCCTCACACTGCACTCCTCACACTGCTCCTCACACTGCGCTCCTCACACTACTCCTCACACTGCGCTCTTCACACTGCTCCTCACACTGCGCTCCTCACACTGTTCCTCACACTGCGCTCCTCACACTGCGCTCCTCACACTGCGCTCCTCACACTGCAACTCACACTGCGCTCCTCACACTGCTGCTCCTCACATTGCGCTCTTCAAACTGCTCCTCACACTGCGCACCTCACACTGCTCCTCACACTGCGCTCCTCACACTGCTCCTCACACTGCGCTCCTCACACTGCTCCTCACACTGCGCTCCTCACACTGCTCCTCACACTGCGCTCCTCACACTGCGCTCCTCACACTGCTCCTCACACTACGCTCCTCACACTGCGCCTCACACTGCTCCTCACACTGCGGTGCTCACACTGCTCCTCACACTCCTCCTCACACTGCGCTCCTCACACTGCTCCTCACACTGCGCTCCTCACACTGCTCCTCACACTGCGCTTCTCACACTGCGCTCCTCACACTGCGTTCCTCACACTGCGCTCCTCACACTGCGATCCTCACACTGCGCTCCTCACACTGCGCTCCTCACACGGCTCCTCACACTGCGCTCCTCACACTGCGCTCCTCACACTGCTCCTCACACTGCTCCTCACACTGCGCTCCTCACACTGCTCCTCACACAGCTCCTCACACTGCGCTCCTCACACTGCTCCTCACACAGCTCCTCACACTGCGCTCCTCACACTGCTCCTCACACAGCTCCTCACACTGCGCTCCTCACACTGCTCCTCACACAGCTCCTCACACTGCGCTCCTCACACTGCGATCCTCACACTGCGCTCCTCACACTGCGCTCCTCACACTGCAACTCACACTGCGCTCCTCACACTGCTGCTCCTCACATTGCGCTCTTCAAACTGCTCCTCACACTGTGCAACTCACACTGCTCCTCACACTACGCTCCTCACACTGCTCCTCACACTGCTCCTCACACTGCGCTCCTCACACTGCGCTGCTCACACTGCTGCTCACACTGTGCTCCTCACACTGCTCCTCACACTGCGCTCCTCACACTGCGCTCCTCACACTGCGCTCCTCACACTGCTCCTCACACAGCTCCTCACACTGCGCTCCTCACACTGCTCCTCACACTGCGCTCCTCACACTGCTCCTCCTCACACTGCACTCCTCACACTGCTCCTCACACTGCGCTCCTCACACTGTTCCTCACACTGCGCTCCTCACACTGCAACTCACACTGCGCTCCTCACACTGCTGCTCCTCACATTGCGCTCTTCAAACTGCTCCTCACACTGCGCACCTCACACTGCTCCTCACACTGCGCTCCTCACACTGCTCCTCACACTGCGTTCCTCACACTGCTCCTCACACAGCGCGCTTCACACTGCGCTCCTCACACTGCGTTCCTCACACTGCGGTCCTCACACTGCGATCCTCACACAGCGCTCTTCACACTGCGCTCCTCACACTGCGTTCCTCACACTGCGATCCTCACACTGCGTTCCTCACACTGCGCTCCTCACACTGCGATCCTCACACTGCGCTCCTCAAACTGCTCCTTACACTGCGCTCCTCACACTGCTCCTCACACAGCGCTCTTCACACTGCGCTCCTCACACAGCGCTCTTCACACTGCGCTCCTCACACTGCGTTCCTCATACTGCGCTCCTCACACTGCGATCCTCACACTGCTCCTTACACTGCGCTCCTCACACTGCGCTCCTCACACTGCGCTCCTCACACTGCTCCTCACACTGCGCTCCTCACATTGCGCTCCTCACACTGCTCCTCACACTGCGCTCCTCACACTGCTCCTCACACTGCTCCTCACACTGCGCTCCTCACACTGCGCTCCTCACACTGCTCCTCACACTGCTCCTCACACTGCGCTCCTCACACTGCGCTCCTCATACTGTTCCTCACACTGCGCTCCTCACACTGCGCTCCTCACACTGCGCTCCTCACACTGCAACTCACACTGCGCTCCTCACACTGCTGCTCCTCACATTGCGCTCTTCAAACTGCTCCTCACACTGCGCACCTCACACTGCTCCTCACACTGCGCTCCTCACACTGCTCCTCACACTACGCTCCTCACACTGCGCCTCACACTGCTCCTCACACTGCGCTCCTCACACTGCGCTGCTCACAGTGCTCCTCACACTCCTCCTCACACTGCGCTCCTCACACTGCTCCTCACACTGCGCTCCTCACACTGCGTTCCTCACACTGCTCCTCACACTGCGCTTCTCACACTGCGCTCCTCACACTGCGTTCCTCACACTGCGATCCTCACACTGCGATCCTCACACTGCGCTCCTCACACTGCGCTCCTCACACTGCTCCTCACACTGCGCTCCTCACACTGCGCTCCTCACACTGCGCTCCTCACACTGCTCCTCACACTGCGCTCCTCACACTGCGCTGCTCACACTGCTCCTCACACTGCTCCTCACACTTCTCCTCACACTGCGCCTCACACTGCTCCTCACACTGCACTCCTCACACTGCGCTGCTCACACTGCTCCTCACACTGCTCCTCACACTGCTCCTCACACTGCTCCTTACACTGCGCTCCTCACGCTGCTCCTCACACTGCGCTCCTCACACTGCTCCTTACACTGCGCTCCTCACACTGCTCCTCACACTGCTCCTCACACTACGCTCCTCACACTGCGTTCCTCACACTGCTCCTCACACTGCTCCTCACACTTCTCCTTACACTGCGCTCCTCACACTGCTCCTCACACTGCTCCTTACACTGCGCTCCTCACACTGCTCCTTACACTGCGCTCCTCACACTGCTCCTCACACTGCGCTCCTCACACTATGCTCCTCACACTGCTCCTCACACTGCTCCTCACACTGTTCCTCACACTGCGCTCCTCACACTGCTCCTCACACTGCTCCTCACACTGCGCTCCTCACACTGCGCCTCACACTGCTCCTCACACTGCGCTCCTCACACTGCGCCTCACACTGCTCCTCACACTGCGCTCCTCACACTGCTCCCCTCACACTGCGCTCCTCACACTGCTCCTCTCACTGATCCTCACACTACGCACCTCACACTGCGCTCCTCACACTGCGCTCCTCACACTGCGCTCCTCACACTGCTCCTCACACAGCTCCTCACACTGCTCCTCACACTGCGCTCCTCACACTGCTCCTCACACTACGCTCCTCACACTGCTCCTTACACTGCGCTCCTCACGCTGCTCCTCACACTACGCACCTCACACTGCGCTCCTCACACTACGCTCCTCACACTGCTCCTCACACTGCTCCTCACACTGCGCTCCTCACACTGCGCTCCTCACACTGCTCTCCTCACACTGCTCCTCACACTGCGCTCCTCACACTGCGCTCCTCACACTGCTCTCCTCACACTGCTCCTCACACTGCGCTCCTCACACTGCTCTCCTCACACTGCGCTCCTCACACTGTTCCTCACACTGCGCTCCTCACACTGCTCCTCACACTGCTCCTCACACTGCTCCTCACACTACGCTCCTCACACTGCTCCTCACACTGCTCCTCACACTGCGCTCCTCACACTGCTCCTCACACTGCGCTCCTCACACTGCTCCTCACACTGCGCTCCTCACACTGCGCTCCTCACACTGCAACTCACACTGCGCTCCTCACACTGCGCTCCTCACACTGCGCTCCTCACACTGCTCCTCACACTGCTCCTCACACTGCTCCTCACACTGCGCACCTCACACTGCTCCTCACACTGCGTTCCTCACACTGCTCCTCACACTACGCTCCTCACACTGCGCCTCACACTGCTCCTCACACTGCGCTCCTCACACTGCGCTGCTCACACTGCTCCTCACACTGCTCCTCACACTGCTCCTCACACTGTGCCTCACACTGCTCCTCACACTGCTCCTCACACTGCGCTCCTCACACTGCTCCTCACACTGCTCTTCTCACACTGCTCCTCACACTGCTCCTCACACTACGCTCCTCACACTGCGTTCCTCACACTGCTCCTCACACTGCGCTCCTCACACTGCTCCTCACACTGCTCCTCACACTGTGCCTCACACTGCTCCTCACACTGCTCCTCACACTGCGCTCCTCACACTGCTCCTCACACTGCTCTTCTCACACTGCTCCACACACTGCTCCTCACACTACGCTCCTCACACTGTTCCTCACACTGCTCCTCACACTGCTCCTCACACTACGCTCCTCACACTGCGTTCCTCACACTGCTCCTCACACTGCGCTCGTCACACTGCTCCTCACACTGCTCCTCACACTGCGCTCCTCACACTACGCTCCTCACACTGCTCCTCACACTGCTCCTCACACTGCTCCTCACACTGCTCCTCACACTGTGCTCCTCACACTGCGCTCCTCACACAGCTCCTCACACTGCTCCTCACACTACGCTCCTCACACTGCTCCTCACACTGCTCCTCACACTGTGCTCCTCACACTGCATCTCACACTGCGCTCCTCACACTGCTCCTCACACTGCGCTCCTCACACTGCGCTCCTCAAACTGCTCCTCACACAGCTCCTCACACTGCGCTCCTCACACTGCTCCTCACACTGCGCTCCTCACACTGCGCTCCTCACACTGCTCCTCACACTGCGCTCCTCACACTGCACTCCTCACACTGCTCCTCACACTGCGCTCCTCACACTGTTCCTCACACTGCTCCTCACACTGCGCTCCTCACACTGCAACTCACACTGCGCTCCTCACATTGCGCTCTTCAAACTGCTCCTCACACTGCGCAACTCACACTGCTCCTCACACTGCTCCTCACACTGCGCTCCTCACACTGCTCCTCACACTGCGCTCCTCACACTGCGCTCCTCACACTGCAACTCACACTGCGCTCCTCACACTGCTGCTCCTCACATTGCGCTCTTCAAACTGCTCCTCACACTGCGCACCTCACACTGCTCCTCACACTGCTCCTCACACTGCGTTCCTCACACTGCTCCTCACACAGCGCTCTTCACACTGCGCTCCTCACACTGCGTTCCTCACACTGCGATCCTCACACTGCGATCCTCACACAGCGCTCTTCACACTGCGCTCCTCACACAGCGTTCCTCACACTGCGATCCTCACACTGCGTTCCTCACACTGCGCTCCTCACACTGCGCTCCTCACACTGCGCTCCTCACACTGCTCCTTACACTGCGCTCCTCACACTGCTCCTCACACAGCGCTCTTCACACTGCGCTCCTCACACAGCGCTCTTCACACTGCGCTCCTCACACAGCGTTCCTCATACTGCGCTCTTCACACTGCGCTCCTCACACTGCGCTCCTCACACTGCTCCTTACACTGCGCTCCTCACACTGCTCCTCACACTGCGCTCTTCACACTGCGCTCCTCACACTGCGCTCCTCACACTGCTCCTCACACTGCGCTCCTCACACTGCGCTCCTCACACTGCTCCTTACACTGCGCTCCTCACACTGCTCCTCACACTGCGCTCTTCACACTGCGCTCCTCACACTGCGCTCCTCACACTGCTCCTCACACTGCGCTCTTCACACTGCGCTCCTCACACTGCGCTCCTCACACAGCGCTCCTCACACTGCTCCTCACACTGCGCTCCTCACACTGCTCCTCACACTGCGCTCCTCACACTGCGCTCCTCACACTGCGCTCCTCACACTGCTCCTCACACTGCTCCTCACACTGCTCCTCACACTGCGCTCCTCACACTGCGCTCCTCACACTGCGCTCCTCACACAGCGCTCCTCACACTGCTCCTCACACTGCGCTCCTCACACTGCTCCTCACACTGCGCTCCTCACACTGCGCTCCTCACACTGCGCTCCTCACACTGCTCCTCACACTGCTCCTCACACTGCGCTCCTCACACTGCTCCTCCTCACACTGCACTCCTCACACTGCTCCTCACACTGCGCTCCTCACACTGCTCCTCACATTGCGCTCCTCACACTGCTCCTCACACTGCGCTCCTCACACTGCTCCTCACACTGCTCCTCACACTGCGCTCCATACACTGCTCCTCACACTGCTCCTCCTCACACTGCACTCCTCACACTGCTCCTCACACTGCTCCTCACACTGCGCTCCTCACACTGCTCCTCACACTGCGCTCCTCACACTGCTCCTCACACTGCTCCTCACACTGCGCTCCATACACTGCGCTCCTCACACTGCTCCTCACACTGCGCTCCTCACATTGCGCTCCTCACACTGCTCCTCACACTGCGCATCCTCACATTGCGCTCCTCACACTGCTCCTCACACTGCGCTCCTCACATTGCGCTCCTCACACTGCTCCTCACACTGCGCTCCTCACACTGCGCGCCTCACACTGCGCTCCTCACACTGCTCCTCACACTGCTCCTCACACTGCGCTCCTCACACTGCTCCTCACACTGCGCTCCTCACACTGCTCCTCACACTGCGCTCCTCACACTGCTCCTCACACTGCGCTCCTCACACTGCTCCTCCTCACACTGCACTCCTCACACTGCTCCTCACACTGCTCCTCACACTGCGCTCCTCACACTGCTCCTCACACTGCGCTCCTCACACTGTTCCTCACACTACTCCTCACACTGCGCTCCTCACACTGCTCCTCACACTGCTCCTCACACTGCAACTCACACTGCGCTCCTCACACTGCGCTCCTCACACTGCGCTCCTCACACTGCTGCTCCTCACATTGCGCTCTTCAAACTGCTCCTCACACTGCGCTCCTCACACTGCTCCTCACACTGCGCTCCTCACACTTCTCCTCACACTGCTGCTCCTCACATTGCGCTCTTCAAACTGCTCCTCACACTGTGCACCTCACACTGCTCCTCACACTGCGCTCCTCACACTGCTCCTCACACTACGCTCCTCACACTGCGCCTCACACTGCTCCTCACACTGCGCTCCTCACACTGTGCTGCTCACACTGCTCCTCACACTCCTCCTCACACTGCGCTCCTCACACTGCTCCTCACACTGCGCTCCTCACACTGCGTTCCTCACACTGCTCCTCACACTGCGCTTCTCACACTGCGCTCCTCACACTGCTCCTCACACTGCGCTCCTCACACTGCGCTCCTCACACTGCAACTCACACTGCGCTCCTCACACTGCGCTCCTCACACTGCGCTCCTCACACTGCTCCTCACACTGCTCCTCACACTGCTCCTCACACTGCGCACCTCACACTGCTCCTCACACTGCGTTCCTCACACTGCTCCTCACACTACGCTCCTCACACTGCGCCTCACACTGCTCCTCACACTGCGCTCCTCACACTGCGCTGCTCACACTGCTCCTCACACTGCTCCTCACACTGCTCCTCACACTGTGCCTCACACTGCTCCTCACACTGCTCCTCACACTGCGCTCCTCACACTGCTCCTCACACTGCTCTTCTCACACTGCTCCTCACACTGCTCCTCACACTACGCTCCTCACAATGCGTTCCTCACACTGCTCCTCACACTGCGCTCCTCACACTGCTCCTCACACTGCTCCTCACACTGTGCCTCACACTGCTCCTCACACTGCTCCTCACACTGCGCTCCTCACACTGCTCCTCACACTGCTCTTCTCACACTGCTCCACACACTGCTCCTCACACTACGCTCCTCACACTGTTCCTCACACTGCTCCTCACACTGCTCCTCACACTACGCTCCTCACACTGCGTTCCTCACACTGCTCCTCACACTGCGCTCGTCACACTGCTCCTCACACTGCTCCTCACACTGCGCTCCTCACACTACGCTCCTCACACTGCTCCTCACACTGCTCCTCACACTGCTCCTCACACTGCTCCTCACACTGTGCTCCTCACACTGCGCTCCTCACACAGCTCCTCACACTGCTCCTCACACTACGCTCCTCACACTGCTCCTCACACTGCTCCTCACACTGTGCTCCTCACACTGCATCTCACACTGCGCTCCTCACACTGCTCCTCACACTGCGCTCCTCACACTGCGCTCCTCAAACTGCTCCTCACACAGCTCCTCACACTGCGCTCCTCACACTGCTCCTCACACTGCGCTCCTCACACTGCGCTCCTCACACTGCTCCTCACACTGCGCTCCTCACACTGCACTCCTCACACTGCTCCTCACACTGCGCTCCTCACACTGTTCCTCACACTGCTCCTCACACTGCGCTCCTCACACTGCAACTCACACTGCGCTCCTCACATTGCGCTCTTCAAACTGCTCCTCACACTGCGCAACTCACACTGCTCCTCACACTGCTCCTCACACTGCGCTCCTCACACTGCTCCTCACACTGCGCTCCTCACACTGCGCTCCTCACACTGCAACTCACACTGCGCTCCTCACACTGCTGCTCCTCACATTGCGCTCTTCAAACTGCTCCTCACACTGCGCACCTCACACTGCTCCTCACACTGCTCCTCACACTGCGTTCCTCACACTGCTCCTCACACAGCGCTCCTCACACTGCGTTCCTCACACTGCGATCCTCACACTGCGATCCTCACACAGCGCTCTTCACACTGCGCTCCTCACACAGCGTTCCTCACACTGCGATCCTCACACTGCGTTCCTCACACTGCGCTCCTCACACTGCGCTCCTCACACTGCGCTCCTCACACTGCGCTCCTCACACTGCTCCTTACACTGCGCTCCTCACACTGCTCCTCACACAGCGCTCTTCACACTGCGCTCCTCACACAGCGCTCTTCACACTGCGCTCCTCACACAGCGTTCCTCATACTGCGCTCTTCACACTGCGCTCCTCACACTGCGCTCCTCACACTGCTCCTTACACTGCGCTCCTCACACTGCTCCTCACACTGCGCTCTTCACACTGCGCTCCTCACACTGCGCTCCTCACACTGCTCCTCACACTGCGCTCCTCACACTGCGCTCCTCACACTGCTCCTTACACTGCGCTCCTCACACTGCTCCTCACACTGCGCTCTTCACACTGCGCTCCTCACACTGCGCTCCTCACACTGCTCCTCACACTGCGCTCTTCACACTGCGCTCCTCACACTGCGCTCCTCACACAGCGCTCCTCACACTGCTCCTCACACTGCGCTCCTCACACTGCTCCTCACACTGCGCTCCTCACACTGCGCTCCTCACACTGCGCTCCTCACACTGCTCCTCACACTGCTCCTCACACTGCTCCTCATACTGCGCTCCTCACACTGCTCCTCACACTGCGCTCCTCACACTGCTCCTCCTCACACTGCACTCCTCACACTGCTCCTCACACTGCGCTCCTCACACTGCTCCTCACATTGCGCTCCTCACACTGCTCCTCACACTGCGCTCCTCACACTGCTCCTCACACTGCTCCTCACACTGCGCTCCATACACTGCTCCTCACACTGCTCCTCCTCACACTGCACTCCTCACACTGCTCCTCACACTGCTCCTCACACTGCGCTCCTCACACTGCTCCTCACACTGCGCTCCTCACACTGCTCCTCACACTGCTCCTCACACTGCGCTCCATACACTGCGCTCCTCACACTGCTCCTCACACTGCGCTCCTCACATTGCGCTCCTCACACTGCTCCTCACACTGCGCATCCTCACATTGCGCTCCTCACACTGCTCCTCACACTGCGCTCCTCACATTGCGCTCCTCACACTGCTCCTCACACTGCGCTCCTCACACTGCGCGCCTCACACTGCGCTCCTCACACTGCTCCTCACACTGCTCCTCACACTGCGCTCCTCACACTGCTCCTCACACTGCGCTCCTCACACTGCTCCTCACACTGCGCTCCTCACACTGCTCCTCACACTGCGCTCCTCACACTGCTCCTCCTCACACTGCACTCCTCACACTGCTCCTCACACTGCTCCTCACACTGCGCTCCTCACACTGCTCCTCACACTGCGCTCCTCACACTGTTCCTCACACTACTCCTCACACTGCGCTCCTCACACTGCTCCTCACACTGCTCCTCACACTGCAACTCACACTGCGCTCCTCACACTGCGCTCCTCACACTGCGCTCCTCACACTGCTGCTCCTCACATTGCGCTCTTCAAACTGCTCCTCACACTGCGCTCCTCACACTGCTCCTCACACTGCGCTCCTCACACTTCTCCTCACACTGCTGCTCCTCACATTGCGCTCTTCAAACTGCTCCTCACACTGTGCACCTCACACTGCTCCTCACACTGCGCTCCTCACACTGCTCCTCACACTACGCTCCTCACACTGCGCCTCACACTGCTCCTCACACTGCGCTCCTCACACTGTGCTGCTCACACTGCTCCTCACACTCCTCCTCACACTGCGCTCCTCACACTGCTCCTCACACTGCGCTCCTCACACTGCGTTCCTCACACTGCTCCTCACACTGCGCTTCTCACACTGCGCTCCTCACACTGCGTTCCTCACACTGCGCTCCTCACACTGTGATCCTCACACTGCGCTCCTCACACTGCTCCTCACACTGCGCTCCTCACACTGCGCTCCTCACACTGCTCCTCACACAGCTCCTCACACTGCGCTGCTCACACTGCTCCTCACACTGCTCCTCACACTGCTCCTCACACTGCGCCTCACACTGCTCCTCACACTGCGCTCCTCACACTGCTCCTCACACTGCTCCTCACACTGCGCTCCTCACACTGCTCCTCACACTGCGCTCCTCACATTGCGCTCCTCACACTGCTCCTCACACTGCGCTCCTCACACTGCGCTCCTCACACTGCTCCTCACACTGCTCCTCACACTGCTCCTCACACTGCGCTCCTCACACTGCTCCTCACACTGCTCCTCACACTGCGCTCCTCACACTGCTCCTCACACTGCGCTCCTCACATTGCGCTCCTCACACTGCTCCTCACATTGCGCTCCTCACATTGCGCTCCTCACACAGCTCCTCACACTGCGCATCCTCACACTGCTCCTCACACTGCTCCTCACACTGCGCTCCTCACACTGCGCTCCTCACACTGCTCCTCACACTGCGCTCCTCACACTGCGCTCCTCACACTGCGCTCCTCACACTGCGCTCCTCACACTGCTCCTCACACTGCTCCTCACACTGCGCTCCTCACACTGCTCCTCACACTGCGCTCCTCACACTGCTCCTCACACTGCGCTCCTCACACTGCTCCTCACACTGCGCTAATCACACTGCTCCTCCTCACACTGCACTCCTCACACTGCTCCTCACACTGCTCCTCACACTGCGCTCCTCACACTGCTCCTCACACTGCGCTCCTCACACTGCTCCTCACACTGCGCTCCTCACACTGCTCCTCCTCACACTGCACTCCTCACACTGCTCCTCACACTGCTCCTCACACTGCGCTCCTCACACTGCTCCTCACACTGCGCTCCTCACACTTCTCCTCACACTGCTGCTCCTCACATTGCGCTCTTCAAACTGCTCCTCACACTGCGCACCTCACACTGCTCCTCACACTACGCTCCTCACACTGCGCCTCACACTGCTCCTCACACTGCGCTCCTCACACTGTGCTGCTCACACTGCTCCTCACACTCCTCCTCACACTGCGCTCCTCACACTGCTCCTCACACTGCTCCTCACACTGCGCTCCTCACACTGTGCTGCTCACACTGCTCCTCACACTCCTCCTCACACTGCGCTCCTCACACTGCTCCTCACACTGCGCTTCTCACACTGCGCTCCTCACACTGCGTTCCTCACACTGCGCTCCTCACACTGTGATCCTCACATTGCGCTCCTCACACTGCTCCTCACACTGCGCTCCTCACACTGCGCTCCTCACACTGCTCCTCACACAGCTCCTCACACTGCTCCTCACACTGCGCCTCACACTGCTCCTCACACTGCGCTCCTCACACTGCGTTCCTCACACTGCGCTCCTCACACTGTGATCCTCACATTGCGCTCCTCACACTACGCTCCTCACACTGCTCCTTACACTGCGCTCCTCACACTGCTCCTCACACTGCTCCTCACACTACGCTCCTCACACTGCGTTCCTCACACTGCTCCTCACACTGCTCCTCACACTGCGCTCCTCACACTACGCTCCTCACACTGCTCCTCACACTGCTCCTCACACTGCTCCTTACACTGCGCTCCTCACACTGCTCTTCACACTGCTCCTCACACTGCTCCTTACACTGCGCTCCTCACACTGCTCCTCACACTGCGCTCCTCACACTGCTCCTCACACTGCGCTCCTCACACTGCTCCTCACACTGCTCCTCACACTGTTCCTCACACTGCGCTCCTCACACTGCTCCTCACACTGCGCTCCTCACACTGCGCTCCTCACACTGCTCCTCACACTGCTCCTCACACTGCTCCTCACACTGCGCTCCTCACACTGCGCTCCTCACACTGCTCCTCACACTGCTCCTCACACTGCTCCTCACACTGCGCTCCTCACACTGCGCTCCTCACACTGCTCCTCACACTGCTCCTCACACTGCTCCTCACACTGCGCTCCTCACACTGCGCTCCTCACACTGCTCCTCACACTGCTCCTCACACTGCTCCTCACACTGCGCTCCTCACACTGCTCCTCACACTGCTCCTCACACTATGCTCCTCACACTGCTCCTCACACTGCTCCTCAACTGCGCTCCTCACACTGTGCCTCACACTGCTCCTCACACTGCGCTCCTCACACTGCTCCTCACACTGCTCCTCACACTGCTTCTCACACTGCGCTCCTCACACTGCTCCCCTCACACTGCGCTCCTCACACTGCTCCTCTCACTGCTCCTCACACTGCGCTCCTCACACTGCGCTCCACACACTGCTCCTCAACTGCGCTCCTCACACTGTGCCTCACACTGCTCCTCACACTGCGCTCCTCACACTGCTCCTCACACTGCTCCTCACACTGCTTCTCACACTGCGCTCCTCACACTGCTCCCCTCACACTGCGCTCCTCACACTGCTCCTCTCACTGCTCCTCACACTGCGCTCCTCACACTGATCCTCACACTACGCACCTCACACTGCTCCTCACACTGCTCCTCACACTGCTCCTCACACTGCTCCTCACACTGCTCCTCACACTACGCTCCTCACACTGCTCCTCACACTGCTCCTCACACTGCGCTCCTCACACTGCTCCTCACACTGCTCCTCACACTACGCTCCTCACACTACGCTCCTCACACTGCTCCTTACACTGCGCTCCTCACACTACGCACCTCACACTACGCTCCTCACACTACGCTCCTCACACTACGCTCCTCACACTGCTCCTCACACTGTGCTCCTCACACTGCTCCTCACACTGCTCCTCACACTGCGCTCCTCACACTGCCCTCCTCACACTGCGCTCCTCACACTGCAACTCACACTGCTCCTCACACTGCTCCTCCTCACATTGCGCTCCTCACACTGCTCCTCACACTGCTCCTCACACTACGCTCCTCACACTACGCTCCTCACACTGCTCCTTACACTGCGCTCCTCACACTACGCACCTCACACTACGCTCCTCACACTACGCTCCTCACACTGCGCTCCTCACACTGCAACTCACACTGCGCTCCTCACACTGCGGTCCTCACATTGCGCTCCTCACACTGCTCCTCACACTGCTCCTCACACTACGCTCCTCACACTACGCACCTCACACTACGCTCCTCACACTACGCTCCTCACACTGCTCCTCACACTGCTCCTCACACTGTGCTCCTCACACTGCTCCTCACACTGCGCTCCTCACACTGCTCCTCACACTGCGCTCCTCACATTGCGCTCCTCACACTGCTCCTCACACTGCGCTCCTCACACTGCTCCTCACACTGCTCCTCACACTGCTCCTCACACAGCTCCTCACACTGCTCCTCACACTGCTCCTCACACTGCGCTCCTCACACTGCGCTCCTCACACTGCTCCTCACACTGCTCCTCACACAGCTCCTCACACTGCTCCTCACACTGCTCCTCACACTGCGCTCCTCACACTGCTCCACACACTGCGCCTCACACTGCGCTCCTCACACTGCGCTCCTCACACTGTGCTTCTCACACAACGCTCCTCACACTGCTCCTCCTCACACTGCGCTCCTCACACTGCTCCTCACACTGCGCTCCTCACACTGCTCCTCACACTGCGCTCCTCACACTGCTGCTCCTCACACTGCACTCCTCACACTGCTCCTCACACTGCGCTCCTCACACTGCTCCTCACACTGCTCCTCACACTGCGCGCCTCACACTGCGCTCCTCACACTGCTCCTCACACTGCGCTCCTCACACTGCTCCTCACACTGCGCTCCTCACACTGCTCCTCACACTGCTCCTCACACTACGCTCCTCACACTGCTCCTCACACTGCTCCTCACACTGCGCTCCTCACACTGCTCCTCACACTGCGCTCCTCACACTGCTCCTCACACTGCTCCTGACACTGCTCCTCACACTGCTCCTTACACTGCGCTCCTCACACTGCTCCTCACACTGCTCCTCACACTGCGCTCCTCACACTGCTCCTCACACTGCGTTCCTCACACTGCTTCTCACACTGCTCCTCGCACTGCGCTCCTCACACTGCCCCTCGCACTGCTCCTCACACTGCTCCACACACTGCTCCTCACACTGCGCTCCTCACACTGCCCCTCGCACTGCACTCCTCACACTGCTCCTCACACGGCTCCTCACACTGCGCTCCTCACACTGCTCCTCACACTGCTCCTCACACTGCGCTCCTCAGACTGCTCCTCACACTGCGCTCCTCACACTGCGTTCCTCACACTGCGCTCCTCAGACTGCTCCTCGCACTGCGCTCCTCACACTGCTCCTCGCACTGCGCTCCTCACACTGCCCCTCGCACTGCTTCTCACACTGCTCCCTCACACTGCGCTCCTCACACTGCTCCTCACACTGCGCTCCTCACACTGCGTTCCTCGCACTGCTCCTCACACTGCGCTTTTCACACTGCGCTCCTCACACTGCGTTCATCACAATGCGCTCCTCACACTGCGATCCTCACACTGCGCTCCTCACACTGCGCTCCTCACACTGCTCCTCACACTGCTCCTCACACTGCGCTCCTCACACTGCTCCTCACACTGCTCCTTACACTGCGCTCCTCACACTGCGCTCCTCACACTGCTCCTCACACTGCGCTCCTCACACTGCGCTCCTCACACTGCTCCTCACACTGCGCTCCTCACACTGCTCCTCCTCACACTGCACTCCTCACACTGCTCCTCACACTGCGCTCCTCACACTGTTCCTCACACTGCGCTCCTCACACTGCTGCTCCTCACATTGCGCTCTTCAAACTGCTCCTCACACTGCGCACCTCACACTGCTCCTCACACTACGCTCCTCACACTGCTCCTCACACTGCGCCTCACACTGCTCCTCACACTGCGCGCCTCACACTGTGCTGCTCACACTGCTCCTCACACTGCTCCTCACACTGCTCCTCACACTGCGCTCCTCACACTGCGCTGCTCACACTGCTCCTCACACTGCTCCTCACACTGCTCCTCACACTGCGCTCCTCACACTGCGCTCCTCACACTGCGCTGCTCACACTGCTCCTCACACTGCTCCTCACACTGCTCCTCACACTGCGCCTCACACTGCTCCTCACACTGCGCTCCTCACACTGCTCCTCACACTGCTCCTCACACTGCTCCTCACACTGCGCTCCTCACACTGCGCTCCTCACACTGCGCTGCTCACACTGCTCCTCACACTGCGCTCCTCACACTGCTCCTCACACTGCGCTCCTCACACTGCTCCACACACTGCGCCTCACACTGCGCTCCTCACACTGCGCTCCTCACACTGCTCCTCACACTGCGCTCCTCACACTGCGCTCCTCACACTGCGCTCCTCACACTGTGCTCCTCACACAACGCTCGTCACACTGCTCCTCCTCACACTGCGCTCCTCACACTGCTCCTCACACTGCGCTCCTCACACTGCTCCTCACACTGCGCTCCTCACACTGCTGCTCCTCACACTGCACTCCTCACACTGCTCCTCACACTGC